>NC_090329.1:80808580-82058580 GCF_035084215.1 Heptranchias perlo | reverse complement strand
ACGACGCGAAGCCCACAGACAGCGCGGCCTCCCACTCCTTCTTGTCGTCTATCACGGAGGTTCTAGACGACAGCAAGCGGGAGAGTCTGGATCACCCGCTAACTCTGGACGAACTGACAAAGGCCGTCCGATCCTTCGAGAAGAGTAAGACTCCCGGAAGCGACGGCTTACCGATGGAGTTGTACTTGGCTCTGTGGGACTGGATAGGCCCAGACCTGCTGGAAGTGTACGGGGGTATGCTCCTGGCAGGCAGCATGTCAGACTCCATGAGGAAAGGCATCATCACCCTCATCTACAAGCAGAAGGGGGAGAGGGAAGAAATCAAAAATTGGCGACCCATCTCACTACTTAACGTGGACTACAAAATTCTGTCCAAGGTCATCGCCAATCGGGTCAAGTCAGCCCTGGAGGTGGTGATCCACCCCGATCAGACCTGCGCCGTACCCGGCAGGAAGATCTCTGATAGCCTGGCGCTACTCAGGGATACGATTGCCTACGTACAGGACAGGGGGGTGAACACCTGCCTGATCAGCCTGGACCAGGAGAAGGCCTTTGACAGAATATCCCACACGTACATGATGGACGTGCTCTCCAAAATGGGGTTTGGGGAGGGAATCCGCAATTGGATCCAACTGCTCTACACAAACATCAGTAGCGCAGTTTCAATCAACGGGTGGGAATCAGAAAGCTTTCCGATCAAATCTGGAGTCAGGCAGGGCTGTCCTCTCTCCTCCGTCTTGTTCGTATGTTGCATCGAACCCTTTGCCGAGTCCATCAGGAGGGATGCGGGCATAAGAGGGGTGACGATCCCAGGCAGCGGAGGCACTCAGGTCAAGGCCTCCCAGTACATGGATGACGTCGCCGTCTTTTGCTCGGATCAGCTGTCGGTCCGCAGATTGATGAGCATCTGCGACCAGTTCGAACTGGCCTCGGGGGCCAGGGTAAATCGTAGCAAGAGCGAGGCCATGTTCTTTGGGAACTGGACCGACCGATCCTTTGTCCCCTTCACTGTCAGGTCGGATTACCTGAAGGTACTGGGGATCTGGTTCGGGGGGGCCGGGGCGTGCACCAAAAACTGGGAGGAGCGTATCTCCAAGGTTAAGCAGAAACTGGGACTGTGGGATCAACGATCCCTCTCGATCGTGGGCAAGAACCTGGTCATCAGGTGCGAGGTGCTCTCGGTGTTGCTGTACGTGGCGCAGGTCTGGTCCATACCTCGCTCCTGCGCCGCGACAGTCACCCGAGCCATCTTCCACTTTGTCTGGAGATCAAAAATGGACCGTGTCTGCAGGGTCACGATGTACAAATCTCCAGAGAAAGGGGGGAAAGGCGTGCCCAACGTGGCCCTCATCCTGATGGCCACCTTTGTGTGCGGATGCATCAAACTGTGCATAGACCCTCGGTACGCAAACACAAAGTGTCACTACGTGCTGAGGTTCTACCTGTCCCCGGTGTTGAGAAGGATGGGCCTGGCCACGCTGCCACGGAACGCTCCGTCCAGTTGGACCGTTCCGCCCCACCTGTCCTTCGTGGAAAGGTTTGTGCAGGAAAACACCTTTGACCACAAGGCGATCAGCAAGTGGTCCGCACGTAACGTCCTCGAGACCCTGCGGGAAAAGGAGATGGTGGATCCTGTCGGTTGGTTCCCCGAGCAGACTGTCAATGTCATTTGGCAGAACGCCTCATCGCCAGAGCTCTCAAACAAGCACCAAGACCTAGCTTGGCTGGTGGTGAGAAGGGCCCTTCCCATCAGATCCTTCATGCACTCCCGGGCTCTCAGCGCCACCGCGTGCTGTCCCAGAGGAGGCTGCGGTGGAGACGAGACCGTCACCCATCTCCTTATGGAATGTGCCTTTGCAAAGAAGGTCTGGAGAGAGATGCAGTGGTATCTGTCCAGGTTCGTCCCGAGCAGTTCCGTAACAAAGGTTTCTGTGCTCTGCGGGCTGTTCCCGGGGACGCACACTGAGACGGACATCAGCTGCTGCTGGAAGACGCCCTTTGGTCTGCCCGAAACTTGCTGGTCTTCCAGCACAAGGAGTTGTCCTCGACCGAGTGTCGCAGACTGGCACATTCCAAGGTCCAGGACTACGTGCTGAGGGACGCACTGAGGATGGGTGCGGCCGCCGCAAAGGCTCTGTGGGGAAAGGCAACCGTTTAGAGCCTTCCCGCCATTGTAAACCGAGGGGCTGCAATCAGGGAAAAACCCCCTCGGGCAGAATGTAAAATTCAAATTGCTGAAATGTACCTGTAATGAATCTGAAATGAATCTGTAAGCAATAATCTGTGTTGAGTATGATGCAATGAGACACCCTAGAGTGTCATGAACTGTAATTATGTCCAATGTTTTCATTGTACTGTACTTGATGTAACCTACAAATTGTATAATCTGTATTGTGTACGTTTGGAAAGTGATATGACAACTTTTGTATGTACTGCTGCAAATTTTATGAATAAAGTATATTTTTTGAAAAAAAAAATTCATGTTGTAAACTGGATACTTTCCACAATACAGCAGAATGTAGCTCCGAACATCTGGCAGTAGAATGTGAGCAAACTTGAAACTTTAACTTTACAATAAAAAAGGGACATTTTCGCGAACTGAGCCTGGAACTCTGTTTACTCTCAGACTCCAATCATATGCACAAGCTTCACTCCCAAATCTCTTGTACCATAAATTTATGGCTAGGTCCTCCAGCCCTTGCTGGGCTACAGGGAAAGAACAGGGAAGTGGAACTAATTGGATAGCTCTTTCAAAGACCCGGCACAGGCACGATGGGCCGAATGTCCTCCTTCTGTGCTGTATGATCCTATGATTTATTGTTGCCTCTGATGACCGATTACCACACAGCATAGTGCTTTTCTAATCTTGACCACTACACAGGTCCTAACAGCATAAAAATTTGATAGAGAAGTTTAACAATAAAAAAAATCGCTGTGCATGTGGAAAGCTCTATACCTGCAGGCACATGGAAGCAAAGTGCCTTGTGCAGACGTGGGGTTTCTAATATATACAGTTGGGTTTATTTTTAATAGTAACATATAAAAACAGGTCATATTTTTATACCAAAATGAGTGACACTGATTCCTTTTGAGTGATATTTGAAATACCTGCATGCAGCTAAGTGCCTTAGCACTTTTTACCCCATATTGTGCCTCACCTAAGCAACATGACACCAGCCTTCCGAAGGGGGTCTCACACCACTTGATTTTAGTGTATTTCAGAGTCAGTCGAGACCTGCGTTCACAGTTACAATGTACTTTTGTGTCAATGAGCACCTGAAACCACTTTGCATCTGATTAAATATGACCGCATAACTGCAGCTTAGGACTTTAATCAGCTTCATTACAGACTCACATAGATGGATAAGGATCTACAGCTATTTCCTTTCAAGCCTCAGTGAAAATAAAAGTACCTAAGTCTTTTGAAGGCCTGTAATGGCTGATTCCAAAATATTAGGGGACAAAGTTCCTCTGTTTGTAATTTATGATGAAATTGTATTGCATTCTTCCTACTTGCTGCAGAGTACTCGTATTAGTTATCTCTGTTGTGACTGATGTGTATCTTGCATTATATAATTGAGAATTGCAAACAATTTTACAACACCAAGTTATAGTCCAACAAATTTATTTTAAATTCCACAAGCTTTCGGAGGCTTCCTCCTTCGTCAGGTGAACGGTGTGGAAGTGCCTGTGCCGGGTCTGTGTGAGTCTGTAATGAAGCTGATTAAAGTCCTAAGCTGCAGTTATGCGGTCATATTTAATCAGATGCAAAGTGGTTTCAGGTGCTCATTGACACAAAAGTACATTGTAACTGTGAACGCAGGTCTCGACTGACTCTGAAATACACTAAAATCAAGTGGTGTGAGACCCCCTTCGGAAGGCTGGTGTCATGTTGCTTAGGTGAGGCACAATATGGGGTAAAAAGTGCTAAGGCACTTAGCTGCATACAGGTATTTCAAAACATTGAATAAATGTTGCGCACTACTAAATCCCACATCCTCCAATCTGCATGGCAGACCTCACCAATCCGCCGACCTGAGTTTGTACCAGGCCTGCGAGAGAGCGTGCACACCATTCACCTGACGAAGGAGGAAGCCTCCGAAAGCTTGTGGAATTTAAAATAAATTTGTTGGACTATAACTTGGTGTTGTAAAATTGTTTACAATTGTCAACCCCAGTCCATCACCGGCATCTCCACATCATATATAATTGAGCTTAGGGCCATTAAAACAATTTCGGAAAAGCATGCTATGCATTAAAGCAAATAATGTACAATAAATAGTAGTTTTTGTGTAAATGTCTGCAGATCAAATTACATATTCAACTAGATATAGGTAATTCCCAATAAACATTATAGTGGTTGATAACTTTGCCTTAAATATACCAATATAATAAGATGTATTTAGTATTTGGAGCCGATAATGAAGTGGCAACTAAAATCTTATTGTAAACTCATTGGAGGTTAAATTGGATAACCCCTGAAACCGGGCACGTAACATTCATGCTGCCTGGTAATTTACCCAATATCTGTGAGCAGCCAGGCCTAGCTACGCTGTTGAGTGGCTGCTCACCAGCAGGGGTGCCTGATATCGCGCTTGTGGCTAGCACCACTTAAAGGCAGCCTGCACCTCTTATTTGCAAAATATAAGATATGGGTCCCCATGGAGTCTGAACGGAGATCAGACATCGCACTCGTAAAACACAGATGCAGGTCCCATCCCTATGTTTACAAACTGTTGAGTTATGTCAAAACATTGAATAAATGTTGCGCACTACTAAATCCCACATCCTCCAATCTGCATGGCAGACCTCACCAATCTGCCGATCTGAGTTTGTACCAGGGCTGCGAGAGAGCGTGCACCAAGGTTCTCTGATGATGCACTAGCGGCTTTGGTGCAAGAGATGGACAGAAGGAGGGGCATCCTATATCTGCAGAGGGGCAAGAGGCCTTCCAGACATCTGCTCCCAAGGCAGTGGAAGGCAGTAGGGGACAAAGTCAATGCTAGGCGCATAGCACCACGAACATGGATGCAGTGCAGGAAGAAGTTCAATACTTTGACACGAGTGGTCAAGGTGAATGAGGTCAACTGTCAAGTGGCATCTCCTACCAACTGCACCACTAGCCACATCCACTGCTCCACACACTACACCCCCCATAACCCACCTACCAACAAACTCTTTCAATCAGTACTCAACTCTTCCAGTCAGATGCTTCCGCTCACCCTCACACATTATCACTGTTGCAAGCCGCACACCCACAACTCACAGGTCACACACATTAACAGCTATTCAACCATGATAGGCACATCACCCAAACATCTTGCAGGACACTCACCGACACACATCCCGCTTTCTTGCAGGAGAAGGTGGCGCATAAAAGGAGGCAGCAAGTGGCGATGGTTCCATGGAACATGAACCTGCTGTCCTCTCTCAGGATCACAGCATCCCTGTCCCACCCCTTGCCACTCTGCCAGTGCCCTTGCTGTTGCCTGTCAGCTAGCCAGCCCACTCCCTGTAGAGTATTGAAACTTTATTATAGGAACATAGGAACAGGAGTAGGCTATTTAGCCCCTTGAGCCTGTTCCGCCATTCAATGAGATCATGGCTGATCTGTGACCTAACTCCATATACCCGCCTTAGCCCCATATCCCTTAATACCATCGGTTAACAAAAATCTATCAATCTCAGATTTAAAATTAACAATTAAGCTAGCATTAACTGCCATTTGCAGAACAGTGTTACAAACTTCTACCACCCTTTGTGTGTAGAAGTGTTTCCTAACTTCACTCCTGCATGTCCTGACTCTAATTTTTAGACTTTGTCCCCTAGTCCTAGTATTCAAGCACACCTCTAAAAACAGGTACAAATGCATCAGCAGCCAGAAGCAATAATCCAGAAACTAACCTGTAAATCCTGCATGATCTCTTTAAATAGCGCTGGAGGGGGGGGTCCTCCATGTTGTTTACAACCTGTTCAGCTGTGCGAGGTTAAGACGTTAAGTGCGTTGGCTGGAGCGTTGAGTTCCAAAATCGCATCTGATCTTTTAAATCAGTGTGCATATTCTCCCTACTTTACATGCTGCCTGCGTTTGTTATCTCCGCAAACGCCTTTACCAAGATGGCGCCCGGCGCACGTCAAGCTAGAAGTGTGCGCGTGCATTCCGGACGCCATTTTGAGTCCTTAGGAGACCACAAAGCACCTAGAAAACGGGCGCTACGTAGACCAATTCATAGCCGAGTATATATTAACTTGACAAGCATATCATATTTAAAGTAGCTAATCTTATTATCCATTGATAGATTTTCATGTGACATTTGTAATTCTGCTCTCAAACTCTGTTCTCCACAATAGTTAACTCTATCCCTGCCGCTCCCTCTATGCTCCTCGCTGGTATCTTCTTCTCTGCCCTTTTATATTTCCTTCTCTTCCTTCAGTAACTCCACACCCCAAACGAGAAACGAGCCATCCAGACTAATCCCACTTCCCCGCATTTGGTCCATAGCCGTGCAGGTCACGGCTCTTCAGGTGCACATCCAGGTATTTTTTAAATGAGTTGAGGGTTTCTGCCTCTACCACCCTCTCAGGCAGTGAGTTCCAGACCCTCACCACCCTCTGGGTGAACAATTTTTTCCTCATTTCCGCTCTAATCCTTCTACCAATCACTTTAAATCTATGCCCCCTGGTTATTGACCCCTCCACTAAGGGAAATAGGTCCTTCCTATCCACTCTACCTAGGCCCCTCATAATTTTGTACACCTCAATCAAATCACCCCTCAGCCTCCTCTGTTCAAGGAAAACAACCCCAGCCTATCCAATCTGTCATCATATCCAAAATTCTCCAGTCCTGATAACATCCTTGTAAATCTCCTCTGCACCCTCTCTAGTGCAATTACATCCTTCCTGTAATGTGAAGACCAGAACTGTGGCCTAACTAGTGTTTTATACAGTTCCAGCATAACGTCCCTGCTTTTATATTCTATGCCTCGGCTAATAAAGGAAAGCATTCCATATGCCTACTTAACCACCTTACCTACCTGTCCTGCTATCTTCAGGAATCTGTGGACATGCACTCCAAGGTCCCTCACTTCCACTACACTTCTCAGTATCCTCCCATTTATTGTGTATTCCCTTGCCTTGTTTGCTTTCCCCAAATGCATCACCTCACACTTCTCCAGATTGAACTCCATTTGCCACTTTTCTGCCCATCTGACCAGTCCATTGATATCTTTCTGCAGTCTACAGCTTTCCTTCTCACTATCAACCACATGGCCTATCTTTGCATCATCCGCAAATTTCTTAATCATGCCCCCTACGTTTAAGTCCAAATCATTAATGTATACCACAAAAAGCAAATGACCTAGTACCGAGCCCTGCGGCACCCCACTGGAAACAGCCTTCCAGTCACAAAGACACCCGTTGACCATTACCCTTTGCTTCTTGCCACTGAGCCAATTTTGGATCCAATTTGCCACATTCCCTTGGATCCAATGGGCCTTTACTTTTTTGACCAATCTGCCATGTGGGACCTTGTCAAAAGCCTTGCTAAAATCCATGTAGACTACATCAATTACGCTACCCTCATCGATCCTCCTCGTCACCTCCTCGAAAAATTCAATCAAGTTATTCAGACAGGACCTCTCCTTAACAAATCCATGCTGACTGTCCTTGATTAGTCCATTGCTTTCTAAGTGACAGTTTATCCTGTCCCTCAGAATTGATTCCAATAATTTGCCCACCATCGAGGTTAGGCTGACTGGCCTGTAATTACTCGGTCTATCCTTCGCTCCCTTTTTAAACAACGATACAACATTAGCTGTCCTCCAATCCTCTGGCACTACGCCTGTATCCAGTGAAGTTTGGAAAATGATTGTTAAAGCGTCTGCTATTTCCTCCCTGGCTTCTTTTAACAGCCTAGGGTACATTTCATCCGGCCCTGGTGATTTATCCACCTTCAAAGATGCTAATCCCCTTAATACTTCCTCTCTCACTATGTTTATCCCATCCAATATTTCATACTCCTCCTCCTTAACTTCAATCTCTGCATCATCCCTCTCCTTTGCAAAGTATTCATTAAGAAGCATACCCGCATCTTCCGCCTCCACACATAGGTTACCTTTTTGATCTCTAATAGGCCCTACTCTTTCCTTAGTTATCCTCTTGCTCTTAATATATTTATAAAACATTTTTGGGTTTTCTTTGATTTTACCTGCTAATATTTTTTCATGCCCTCTTTTTGCTTTCCTAATTTCCTTTTTAACTTCACCCCTGCACTTTGTATACTCCTCTAAGCTTTCCTTAGTATTGCGTTCCCGGTGTCTATCATAAGCTTTCTTTTTCTGCCTTATCTTCCCCTACATGCTCCTTGACATCCAGGGGGCTCTAAATTTGCAGCCCTGTGCCTCCTTCTCTGTCTCTGATGATTGCTGTCTTGTTTTGTCTTGCTAGCTCAGTTTCTGGAGCTTCTCCACTTTTCAGCATTGTAAACAATTTTACAACACCAAGTTATAGTCCAGCAATTTTATTTTAAATTCACAAGCTTTCGGAGATTTTCTCCTTCCTCAGGCAAATGTTTCAAGATCTCCTTGAAGCCTACGCATTTATACATATTGAACAATAATACATGGTGTTTACAGACTGCCCCTGCAACTGCCCGTTGCCAAGGCAATCACCGTGTTCAGACAGAGAGGTGTTACCTGCAGAACCTCCGATTGCCTTGGCAACGGGCAGTTGCAGGGGCAGTCTGTAAACACCATGTATTATTGTTCAATATGTATAAATGCGTAGGCTTCAAGGAGATCTTGAAACATTTGCCTGAGGAAGGAGAAAATCTCCGAAAGCTTGTGAATTTAAAATAAAATTGCTGGACTATAACTTGGTGTTGTAAAATTGTTTACAATTGTCAACCCCAGTCCATCACCGGCATCTCCACATCATGACTTTTCAGCATCGCATCCCAGTCCAGACTTCACCTCTTCCGACATCAGCATCTTTCGTTTTGTTCTGCGCTGGATCTGTTTTTCCAGTTTCTGCTTCAGGCTGCAGCTACCATTATCTTTTACAGTATATCAGCATTCCACATTCCTTGTCTGGCCCAAGATATCGTCATAGAATTACATAGAATGTACATCCAACTGGACTGTTATTTTTAGTTGTTATCATTTGTTAATTTCTTCGGTTGATCTGAATTTGAGATGATAAATGCTGAACGAGGATTTGAGCATGTTGCATTATGATCCACATGTACAGTGGAGTTTTTTGGACATGGCTGTGTGGACTTTAAAAACAAATGAATTGTCTCTCTCTGCCTACAGAGGACAGTATGAGTATGATTTGATGCTGGCGGTGGATATGTTCACCAACAGACATACCCAATGGTATTACTTTCGGATTCAGAATACAATGGCAGGTGTCACCTACAAATTCAAGATTGTCAACTTGCTGAAAAAAGATAGCCTTTACAATTATGGTAAGCTGTATTTTGTAGTGAAGAATGCTATTCAAATTTTGCATTCAATGTTAACCTTGCAGACCATAGCTAGCTTGATAGTGTAGGATTTAAACCCCTACTTACAGGATTTTAATTTAATCCAATCCAAGGACTGGTTCGTGACAACAAGGCCACCACAGTACTGGTATTATGGTTAAAGGCAAAACAGATTTATTAAGCACATCACAATTCGTACAAAGAAACTGATACTTAACAAAGAGAAATAGTCACAGTCTGTTCCTTGAAACCTTGGAAGTATCCCTCCAAGTGACTGTGGCGTGGTCTCTCTCTCTCTCTCTTGCTGTGTTCTGTTGACTGAAGAGTTCTCTTTTTCCTCGCCAGAATCTTGTGTGCCTTCCTCAGCCTTTGAGGTCTCTTCTTATAACCTTTTTCAGTCTAAGTGGCATTTCACTATCACATCCACATCGCTCAGCCTTACCTTTAATCCTATCTCTCACCCTTTAGAAGTTACATTCCAAGCAACTCCTGGTACCACCTATGCCTTGTTGTTACAGACTTAACGGTACCTTATCTTAGAGTTTGCATTGCCAGCCTTCACAGGACACCATTTGTATAAACAAACTCCTATTCTTGCGGGGGGCTCGAGATAGAGAGGCCTGAGCCTGGGTGACTCCCTGATTTATTTTATCTTCAGTTCCTTTATCTACATGCCTTTTGGGCATTATGTCATTACAGCACAAACTCCCTCAGTGCCTGTGATTTTCCCACTTCAATACTGTCAGCATTCTGTTAGTTTTAATTCAAACTTGACTATAATAACCATCATGCACCGTTCTCGGCCCACCAGCACTTACTTATTGAATACACGTTACATGGTTCATACTATATTAATACACAGTACAGTTTACATTTATAGATACATAGATTCATAGTACATTTCATTCTACTTCTACTATTGATTATAATTATACTAAATTATATCTGTTATTGGGTTAATTCTTACAATAGTAAAGGATAGAGTGGTAACAGACTTCAAAGTGGGATATTGTTTCACTTACAAATGATGAGAAAACATGGACACAGAAGAGGCCATTTGGCCCAAGAAGCTCTCTGCTTCTACAGACCATGTACAATCCACCCTATGAAGGGCCCCCACTCAAGTATAGTATGCATCTCATGAAAGCTGACATTGGTATATCTACCATAGGGCACATGTATATTTTTAATTCCAAAAGACAACAATTTGATCAACATAAAATAGAAATAAAAAATTATAGATTCTGCCCTATTAATGAATCACCATTTACTATATGGAACTATAGGCAGTAGCATATATCACAAAGAGAACAACATTCTTGGGGAAAAACATTCAACAGTGACAGATATGATGAGGCATCAGACTGGGCCACCCTCAATGTACCGGTGGAGGGGACAGGGAGCTGGGACCTTGTGCAAATACTGACTTGAGAAATGATGGGGGATGGGCAGTGGGAGGGGTTTTTCCATTTATTAAACCAGAATGGCAACTTAAATGTGTATAATTAGGATAATAAACAAATTAAAGAGAATTAAAAGGTAGGAAGTTGCATGTGAATTGAGGAAAAAGTAATGTCAGCAATGAAGTGGTAATTAAAAACACAAACATAGAAATACTCAAACTTAGTGTAAGTCAGGAAAATAGAAATTTCTTGAAGTAAAATTAAATTCATTGGTTCCTAATTTGAGCATAGTGGAGCAAAAAGTAATTTGCGCTGTTCCACAGATACTGAATTATTAATGAGTCAAAAGATAGTATTTTTACAGTGGAATTCCAAGGGAACATGAACAAAGAGGCAATCGGGTACATTCACTGGCACATACCCTTTCATTTAAAGTGCACTGTGTTTACTCCTGCGTTTATTCCTGTTTATTTTTCTCTTAGGAATGAAACCTCTGGTTTACTCAGAAAAAGATGCGAAGGAGCAAAGAATCGGCTGGTTTCGTTCAGGACATCACATCACGTATAAACCATGGAATAAGAAAACCTTCAACAACTTTTTTCCTTATGTACAGCACTACTGCTTAGAATTCCAGATAGTAAGTGTGAATTCCCTGTTTACTAATGGGATGGAATCCATGGGGTTGGTTGAAATCGGCTTGCCGCCCCATTAACGCCAACGCTCTGCGCACTGTAACTTCTACAGGAATCTATTGCTTATCCGAAGCCTGTTTAAGGCGGTATGCCCCTTTTAATATGCAAATTGCAGTATTATGACTGACATAGGACCTTAATTGCCATATTAGGACAAAACTGGTTGGAGCATTCACCATACGCTCTCCGACCAGTTTTACTGGCGACAGAGCCAAAAAGCCTTGCAGTCGCGACCCTCCCCCCGACAGTCCGGACTTACCTTGCTGCCGGCAGGGACGCCTCCAGGTCAACTGATTCCATTAAAGTCAAAGGAGAGGGAAATCGGGCGGGGTGAATAACAGGCGGCCAATCCGCTATCGCCCGTTTTACACCCCGGCCAAAGTTAAAAGTTCTGTCCCATAAGTTTTTATAATATTCATTTATTCTCATTGATCAATTTCTTTTTGTAGGGAAGAATGACATTGTGTCTCTTATGGTACTAAATGTACTAGTGTCAGGTGTCATAAGGTCACATACTGTATTTGTAACATGCTGATGTTTCATTCTGTGATTTTATCAGTGTGATTCAAGCCACTGGCGTAGATTGCCCCTCGGTGCGGACTTCAGGTGGCTAGCCTGCGGATCGTGCCTGCCTGCCTGCTGCCTGATAGTCCCAACAGGAGGCCGAGTTATTTTGAGGGCCAAGCCGAGTAAGCATTTGGCCAGCAGGCTGCAGGCAGAGAGCGAGAGCCCCAGGGCGGCTGGCCGGCTCCGTCTGGGCTGCTGCGATATCTGGTGGCTCAGCTGGCCTCTGGGCTGAAAGAAGGTCAGTCCGTGGGGGTTCCAATCTCGAGGTGAAGTGGGAGGGGGCGGTGGGGGGAGAGCCAAAGTGGCAGTGGCGGAGGCTGATTTTGTGAAGTCTAGAGGAGGACTCCTGCTCCTCCCAGCCTCACAAAAATACAGTAAAACTTACCTGTGGGCTCCTCTTCAGCTGGATCGGCAGCTGATATTGGGCTCACACTCCATCCAGTAGTGTCCTAAAATGGTGAATGGGGTCCTATGTACGCCATGGGTCCCAATTTGCACCTTAAAAGGGCCTACTGCCTGACTCAAACAGGCGCACAGCAGTAGACCCGGGGGAAGATTGTGGCGGCCATAACGATTCCGGGAACAGGGCAGAAAGTCATCCCCCACCATTTTTGGATGCTGCTGCCCCGTTTCCGCCAGGCAGCAGAACTCAAAATCTCCCCACTGTACCTGTGAGCTAAACTCACTCTTTGAGCTGTGGGATCCTTAAATGTAAAGTACAATAACATATTATGTTCATAATGTACATTGTTAGCACATATCTTTATCGATCCAATTTGTGTAGTTTTCAGGACTGTGGAGAAGCAGTTATCATACTTTCACCATCAGGAATTTAAAACCAGTCCTGATGAAACTCTCTTTGAGTCCAAAGGCAGTCTCAATGCAGTATTGGAGGGGCAAAAGTTCTTATGTCATTAACACTAATTGATGTAAAAAATGGAAGTTAATTAACACCACTGCAAATAAAAGTTGGCTGCATATAGTGACACCACTTTTCCCAGCCAGAATGGAGATGATTGAGTAATTCCCCCGTCAGTCATGCCTTGAATATTACATGATGTGGAGATGCCGGTGATGGACTGGGGTGGACAAATGTAAGGAATCTTACAATACCAGGTTATAGTCCAACAGTTTTATTTTAAAATCACAAGCTTTCGGAGATTATCCCCTTCGTCAGGTGAATGAGTGAAAGATTCTCAATTGAGATTTGAGAATCTTTCACTCATTCACCTGACGAAGGGGATAATCTCCGAAAGCTTGTGATTTTAAAATAAAATTGTTGGACTATAACCTGGTGTTGTAAGATTCCTTACATTTGAATATTACAGTCACTGCTCTAAGTGACTGGGATTGATTTTCTGCACATGAGTTCTGTTGGTTGCAGTTCGTAGAGACTCTTTTTAAATAGACTGTAAATAGACATTGTTTGCTTTGCTGTTTGTTTGCTGTAAAATACACTGGGTCAGATTTTGCTGTGAGCAGCGAGTGAATGGCACCAGCCATTTGTTAGACTTGCACTTGCCCATAGACTTTCTTTGAGTTTTTGCACATCAAGTTCCTGTAAATTAGAGATCCAAAAAGCACAGCGCCCTCTACAGGGCATCTGGGACCTGTGTGAACAGGGCAAGTAACTGTGTATCTCCTTAACCAATCAGATTGAAGCATAAGATTGAAACTACAGCCCTAACTATAGTCCTTCAAAGTTCTCTAGATTCAGGAACTGTCCCTCTAGATTGGAAAATTGCACATGTCACTCTGCTTTTTAAGAGAGAGAGAGGGAATCCAGGGAATTATAGACCAGTTAGCCTAACATCTGTTGTGGGGAAAATTCTGGAGTCCATAATTAAGGATAGGGTGACTGAACACCTCGAGAATTTTCAGTTAATCAGAGAGAGCCAGCATGGATTTGTGAAAGGTAGGTCGTGCCTGACAAACCTGATTGAATTTTTTGAAGAGGTGACTAAAGTAGTGGACAGGAGAATGTCAATGGATGTTATTATATGGACTTCCAGAAGGCATTTGATAAAGTCCCACATAAGAGACTGTTAGGCTAAGATAGAAGCCCATGGAATCGAGGGAAAAGTACAGATTTGGTTATGAAATTGGCTGAGCGAAAGGCGACAGAGAGTAGGGATAATGGGTAAGTACTCACATTAGCAGGATGTGACTAGTGGAGTCCCGCAGGGATCTGTCTTGGGGCCTCAATTATTCACAATATTTATTAACGACTTTGATGAAGGCATAGAAAGTCTCATATCTAAGTTTGCCGATGACACAAAGATTGGTGGCATTGTAAGCAGTGTAGATGAAAAGATAAAATTACAAAGGGATATTGATAGATTAGGTGAATGGGCAAAACTGTGGCAAATGGAATTCAATGTAGGCAAATGTGAGGTCATCCACTTTGGATCAAAAAAGAATAGAACAGGGTACTTTCTAAATGGTAAAAAGTTAAAAACAGTGGATGTCCAAAGGGACTTAGGGGTTCAGGTACATAGATCATTGAAGTGTCATGAACAGGTGCAGAAAATAATCAAGAAGGCAAATGGAATGCAGGCCTTTATATCTAGAGGACTAGAGTACAAGGGGGCAGAAGTTATGCTGCAGCTATACAAAACCCTGGTTAGACCACACCTGGAGTACTGTGAGCAGTTCTGGGCACCGCAACTTTGGAAGGACATATTGGCCCTGGAGGGAGTGCAGCGTAGGTTTACTAGACTGATACCCGGACTTCAAGGGTTAAGTTACGAGGAGAGATTACACAAATTGGGGTTGTATTCTCTAGAGTTTGGAAGGTTAAGGGGTGATCTGATCGAAGTTTATAAGATATTAAGGGGAACAGATAGGGTGGATAGAGAGAAACTATTTCCGCTGGTTGGGGATTCTAGGAGTAGGGGGCACAGTCTAAAAATTAGAGCCAGACCTTTCAGGAGTGAGATTAGAAAACATTTCTGCACACAAAGGGTGGTAGAAGTTTGGAACTCTCTTCCGCAAAAGGCAATTGATACTAGCTCAATTGCTAAATTTAAATGTGAGATAGATAGCTTTTTGGCAACCAAAGGTATTAAGGGATATGTGCCAAAGGCAGGTATATGGAGTTAGATCACAGATCAGCCATGATCTTATCAAATGGCGGAGCAGGCACGAGAGGCTGAATGGCCTACTCCTGTTCCTATGTTCCTATGTTCCTAAAATGGTACTTACACTGGAATAGACAAGCCCTAATTTTTTTGGGGGATATCCACGACGTCAGTACAGGAACTTCACGCTGTTCAATACATTTGAATAGTGAGTCAGCCGGCGAGATAATGTTTTCGCGCAGCTTTTGGAGGAACGACGCATCTCAGACAGGAACTTCCGGATTTCTGCGTTTAACTGCACATGTATTATTACAGCAACATCTGGCCCATTGTTTGGCTGCAAATCTCGCTGGCCATAAGTCCCGCCCCACTCCGCCTCCAACATATTGGCTGACATAGTGGTGTCAATAGACATGCCGATAGAGGGCTACCAATGTTTGAATCATTATCACATCAGTGGCTGTTTGAAAAGACCTAAGCATTTCTCATGGCAGCTTCTGATGGGATCTAACACTGCTGGGTTAATAACTGCCCATAGGCAACACACATCAGATGACCACTAATTGAATGGTTTGAAATGTGTTGTCTGAGTTTACAATCCACTTCAATTTGTTGAGTGCTGAATGTTATTTGCTCTTGATCGCTCTTTCACACTAGTTCTTAAATGTTATTCTTTTCAGGAGTTTAGTAATAAGGATGATACATACTACCTGGCACATTGCTACCCCTACAGATACACTGACCTAAAGGCTCATTTGGATGAAATAATAAATGATTCCAAACATTTGCAGTATTTTAAAAAGGAGGTTCTGTGTGAAACAAGAGCGGGAAATAGCTGCTTTTTACTGACAATCACTGACGATACAGGTGAGCTCCATCAATATGCCTTGTGTTGACCCCTTTAGTCCATTTATAAAACTTCAATATTATTGCTACAAAACAACCACTAAAAGCTTATAAGTCTCATATAGTGATTTGAGAAGTTTATTAATATTTGATACATGAAACATATTTGGTATAGAACAAAATTATGTTTGTTACAACTATCTATCTTCCCTTGATTAAGAGTACTCAGATACATAAAGACTGAATGAAGCTCTATGACCTTTTTCAACATAGTAATTAAAATGATCAGAAATAAGTGGGAAAATCATATCTGAATTTCCGATAGGTGCAACTAGCAAGCAAAGTTCCCGCCAACAGCACAGGCACAAAATAACCCCCATGATACCTTCTCAACACTTGCAGAATGGACTCATTTGAATGGTACAGGAATAAATCTATATTGTGCCAAATATCCAACATTGAATTAGGAGGTACATACAGTAGGGAATGATCATTAAGCTGTAATGTAGACAGCGGTTCAAATGATACCATAAACTGTGTGAGCAAAGCAGGTGTTTTGTGAATGTCCTTTGATACTTGGGAGGCAATTCCAGCTTTTCTATCAACCCCTTCTTTCTGTTACAGTTACATAAATGTAGGAAACTTAAGTTGAAAAAATTCCTGCTGTGCTATTCCACTCAAGTTGGTGGTTTACTGGTGAAATTATGTTATGTCTGTCTGTACCAGCTGTACTTCATGACTGACTTATTCTGCAAGTATTGAGAAGGTACCATGAACCACTATTCCAAAGTATCCATATCTTGGAACAGCAGAAGTGAGGCTCACCAGAGTGTTCCAGGTCAGGTTCAAGGTAGCACCTCAACTAGATAAGGCCATAAAAAAGCGAATGGAATACTGGATAAGTACTCAGGAAAATGCGACATTGTATCCCAAAGTTGGCCGGCTTCCATAGTCACCAGGTTGTTGTGTGTGGAATTTGAGTATGGAGATTCTGCGTAAATATGGCCTTCAGTCTTGGGAAATAATAAAGAATATCTTTAATAGTTATAATATTCCTCTGAATGTGTGATTTTTTGAGCAAGACTATCTGAATGTTTGCCTTTTGTTACTTGTAAAAGTTTAAAATTTAATGAAATGCATGAAGCCAGCAGGTACTTACTTTTTGACTGTTACACAGTTCGCTGATCGCTAAAACTTAGGGGTATTAGTGCCCACATGCACCTTTCTTTATCATTGAGAAAACTAGCATGGATCAAGAAAATTCAACATTGACGCTGATTTGAATGGGGACGGAGCTATTATAATTAACTTTTAACTGCTTTGGCGAGCGTCTCAGCAGATGGCCCAGGAAATTTTGACATGGTCTAAAAACTAGCATAAATCACGTATGGCATAATTTCTTGGAAATTCTGCAGTAGGAGAATGGCGTATACCATAGATTCGCCATTACTATGGCGCAATTTTGCAGGAAATTCCAGGCCATTCACTGGAAGAATTCCTGTGTGCTTCTTTGTGCCATGGAATCTTTTATGTCCATTGAATTGGCAGATTGATTTTAAATTTAACATCTCATCTAAAAGTTGACACCTCTGACAATGCAGCACTCCCTCAGTACTGCATTGGAGGAAGTAATCATTCAGAATATTTAACATTTTGCATTAATCCGCAGTTTCAAACTCATTTGTATCTTTTAAGGTCCATCCCTCTTCTCTGACTGTTATAGTTCTGTTTTTTTTACTGTTTTTAGCTTCTGCTGTTATGCTTTATTCTGGGTTCTTCTCTTCCTTTCTCATCGCCTTTATAGCTTGTTTCTGCATTTTCTTATATTCATCCCAATGAACTCCTTCTTCTTTTCCCTCTGCAGGAATTGTAGAGGTTCTTTTGTTTACCCATTTAGATCAAGGGGGGTGAAATTCAATTTTGGTGGGGATGCAAAATGGGCAGTATCAGATCAGCTATCCATTATAAACCCAGCCAATTTTCTAATTTTTGAAGTTAATGGAAAGGAAAATCAGGTGGTGTAAATAACAGGGGGCCAATCTGTTAACACCTGTTTTGTACCCCTGCCAAAGTTGAGTTATACCCCAGATTTGTTTGGGTATATATTTATCCTGTATATTCAGCTTTAAGGGTCCTTGTCCTCTTGTCCTCTACTGAAATTATGTTGAGCAACCTATCCCCAGTCCAATTGCTTTAGTAGTTCTATAACTGACACTAGTCTTGGTCATATCTGACTCCCAGATCGTGTTGAACTTGATTATTCTGTGGTCACTATCCCCCAGGAGTGCTGTACCTTTCATTTCCTGTATGTTGTCTGCATCATTAACAAATACAAGGTCACAATGAGCATTGCTTATTGTGGCTTCCTTGACAAACTGGGTCATGAATTCTTTTTTTTACAACAGATAAAGAAAATCCTGAAGCAAAGCTTGGTGTTGTGCTGACGGCAAGAGTGCATCCTGGGGAGACTCAATCCAGCTGGATGATGAAAGGCATTCTAGATTTTCTGATATCTGAGGAGCCCACAGCAAAGGTAGAGGCTATCTCCTAAAATAAACAAGATGATCTTTTGTGTCAAATGTTGCATTTTTACATCTAGTTTATCAAAGCTGCTATTACTTCACAACCAGTAACTCATTTGGGGTTCTTGTGCTCTTTTCGTTGCATCTAAATACTCATAGGTCCTTGGTATATTTGAATTCCTTCCTTTGGACATTTTATTTTGATATTAAAACAATTAAATCACTTCAGTCACTTCTCTTCTGCAAGATGTAACTCTTACTTCAGGAACATTTGTGCACAGCTCAGTGACTTTTTTGTTCTAACAGCATGTTGTTCAGTACAAATAAAATCACTTTGTATGCTTTATAGAGCATTTCTGATTTTGCTGTAGAGCCCAGATATAAACCATTGCCATTAAAAGCTGAAAAGAAAAAGGAGAAAAATTTAGTAAGTCAATGGAAGAGACAAATTAAAATAAGAGATCAAAGAATATATTAAAAGGGAATATATTTATAGCTGAAATGTAAGACCACACAGGACAACACAGTCTTTTATGGAAACATCCTAGAACCTGACTAGCAGTAGCGGACAGAAAGTTATAAAGTGACTGAACTGAGGTCAGAAAAGGCCCTTGGAAGTCAATACTTAACTGTAAATTGACTCAGCCATCCATTGCTGATTTGGTGCCAGTGCTAGCTAATGAGTTGTGCTGTCCTTACAAATCCCAGATGCTTAGACTGCAGGTTGACACAGCTAATGCTTGGTTTGTTGTGATTGGACAGGTCACACATGATATGAACTGACAGTAGCACTGTGTGAGAGGCAGGTAGTAAGTACCATTAGTCAGCCATCCTGAGAGTGAAATGTTGTGAGTGCAAGGCAATGAAGTGCACTAACTAGAAAAAAGATGAAGGTGGGAACATAAACAGACCAATGAATGGAAAAATTAGTATTTCGGATGTTTGAGTTGATCATTATTTTAAATGTTTTATGATTTCCTTGCATGCTTCAAGTACCTGGATGCATTTTGACTGAAATACCAAACTGAAGCATGTACATATATATTCTTAGCTGACGAAAGAACTAGTGGCAACACTGGTGTGCTGGTATATACAAACTTAATCACTACTTTCTGATTTATCTTGTCTTCTATTTTACCCTGTTTGACCTTGATAGTGGGTCTTGATCTTTACTTTGATTTCTCAATTTTAAAAAAGTTTATTAAAATCCAAACATCATAAGCAGAGAAATTACAGTACTACCCTACTATTTTCTTAACTTGAAATGCAATACTTATTCTTCCAGTGATACCTATTTACTTTGATTCCAATATTCCTCATCCCAAGAATCAGATCATAGATTCCAGCTCTCAGAAAGCTGGTGGAAACTATTTTATTTCTGATTAAGGAAAAAGAGATCAACATATTAGAGTGCATATAAAGTACAAATTCACTTAGAAGGCTCTATATAAAGATAGAGGATATCATCACTATGTTTCGTCTGCCAAACAAAAATTGCCAGACAAACCATTTCCTACAAGTTATATCCATCTTGTCCCCATTAGCTTTTTAAAAATTATGGGAGCCATTTCTGGGAATAGCCAGGGGTGCTCAGAGTTGGAAACAATTTATAACCCTTCTCTCCTTTGTCCTCACATCAACTGATAATGGTGCCATTAAACACCATTGGCACCTTCTTCGGAAAAGCAATTGTTCTCATCTTCCCAAAGATTAAGCAGGCGATTTTAACCCATCCTGCCTGGCAGAAACCAGATGGGTGGGCAGTTAAAATCGCCCAGGTTACTTACTTATCCTCGAGCTGCCCAGATCCCACTGTCTGCGATTTGTACGCAGGTTTCCGGATGAATGGCTAAAGCGTCCTTCTTTAAATATGCAGATTCGGGTCAGTTGAGGTCATGGGCCCCGACTGTAATTTTAACTCAGGCTTGAGCGGGAAAGCTGCTTTGGATATCTTGCCAGGTTGAAGAGAGTTGGAACCTGCCGGAATGATGAAGAGGCTTTGAAAGGTAAGATCTTTTACTTTCCTTTGTGGGACCTGGAGGAGCAGGAGTGCTCCTCCAGGCCCCATGAGGAAAGTTTAGGCCACCTTTGCCCTGGACTCCTCCCCCCATCCCTCCCGTGAGACTCTCCCCCTGAATCCCCTACCCCACACTTACCCGAGTGCCAGCAAGTGGCCATTGTCCGCCCAATTTTCTGGAGGCTGGTAATCGCTTCCAGCCTACTTCCCACCCGGGAGTTAAAATCGAGCCCAGAAAGAGCATTAGAATGTAGGAACACAGACGGGTTCTTCAGTGCTTGACAGATCTATTTTCAGGTCTCAAATTGTCTCCTGTTCATTTTTTTCACACCCAAAACTCATATCCCCTTATTTCCCGGCACACAGAGAGTAAGTGGCACTCCAGTACATAGGAATATAAAGAATAACTCATGACATGGGCAGTAAAAAGTAAAAGTATTTTCTGAAAGCTTTATTTGTGGACTAATTTTTACAAGTAATAATAAATATCTTATTTTAATAAAGTGTATTTTAAGTTGTGTTTTAACTATAACCGAAATATTTTTTCTACAGGAGCTGCGACGAAGATGCATCTTTAAAATCATTCCTATGCTAAACCCAGATGGAGTTATAGTAGGAAATTATAGGTAAAGCATTTCTGATTAATTACATTAAAAATAAATTAAATACTTTACTACTGAGTCCTTCAATATTATAAAGGGAGATATAGTGCATTCACTGGTACCTTTCAGTTACCTTGTTTCGAGCTGGTATTTAGAGGCAGCCTGGGACCGACAGTTTCATGACATTCCGTGTATATCCATAAGAGACTGCTTGAATGGAGTGTTGATCTCACCCATTGTTCCCATTTTACACACATTCTGTATGAAACCCTATATGTTTGGAGTATGCAATGGCAACAAGCAACCTCGACCCTATCAGCACATGTCAGAAAATCACAGTTGCAATATGGCGGCAGACAAGGATGCTCACCGCCATCACATACTCAAAAAACTCACCCCAAAATGCCTGCCTCCAGACTACCTCTAACCAGAAGTTCTGAAGTATAAAATATTGCAACAAAGGCCATCTGTGTGACACCGTTACTGATTCAAAAGTCTCCCGTCATAATTTATGGGGAAATTCAGTAGAATATATTTACCTTGAATATCTTTCACAACTTTCAATAGGCACATTTCAATTGGGAATTTGAAGCTCTGAGTTTCCTGCTGTCCACTTTTTCCTTACTGTTAGACTCATATATGGGTCTCCTCAGAGTAAGTTGTTGCAATGTTAAAGAGGCAACATCTTTGGACCAACCCATTCTCATCATGATGACATCATGTCGAAGCAATACAATAATATTCTCACAAACTAGCGCCATGGTTCGCCAACAGTTATTGGCTGTTTGACCAACAAAATTGTCTGAAAACTTTTTTTGTTGTCTTGTGTCATTTAAAGTGTCATTTAAAAATATTGGCTGGGAATTTCCTCCGAGCTGCTCCCGCTCTGCTGCCATAACCTCTCTGGAAGTGCAGCGGAAACCCTGTTTACACGTGTTAGCTAGCAGGGTTTCTGCCACACTTCCAGTTAAGATACAGCGGCAGAGCGGGAGCAGCTCCAAGGCAATGTTTGGCCCTTGTCAACTGACTGGCTTTACTGTACATGGAAGCTGTACATAGAAAACAGTTAGGTCTGATTGAGAATAAACTCACATTCTGAAACTCGAGTGGAGTTACCCACTTTCTCCCTTCAGTGTGTAATATTCTTCATTTTAGCCAGATGCAAACGATTTGAATCAGAGAGTTTTGAAAGACAGAAAGGAGCCGATAAACAAGATACAACGGCTGAAGTTGTGAATGAATGGTCATAATGAAAAGCTATCTCCATTGTATCAAGAAATTCAATGAGTAGGCTGAGTGAAGGACTCAAGCTGCAATCTCACTGTTCAGTTGCTCTGCTTCTCAGCCCCTGTAGCATACATTCAACCACCAATCGTTACTTAATCAGGAAAATGTTCTAACGATAGGAGGCTTGTTAATTGATAGAAGTCTTTTAATGTTTCTAAGTATTATGCTGCAGTTCTCAAAGAATTTAAACTAGTAATTTGCAAAATTGAACTTTTCTGGCTAGGTTATTGCACATCATTTACAGCATGTGTTCTCTTCATCCCAGATGCTCGCTTTCTGCTCGAGACCTCAATCGGAACTATCAACATCCAAAGCGGGAACTCTTCCCTACTGTATGGCACACTAAAAAAATGGTGGAGGAACTACAGAAAGACCATTATGTGAGTTGTGGCTGATAGAGCTAAGAGATCAAATCGAGTAGCATAAGTAGTTTGTAGAAACATATGAAACTCTCATATTAGTCATTTCTCTCCCCAACTGTTTGGCTTTACACTTCTCCCTCCTTTAGATACCTACCATGCCACCCACCAATCCCTGGGCACTAGGATGGGAGAAAAACTGCTCCTTGGCCCTTGGTGTCTTATAAAGAAAAAAGAAAGAAAAAACTTGCATTTAATAAGCCCCTTTCACAACCTCAGGACGTCCCAAAGCCCTTACAGCCAATGAAGTACTTTTGAAGTGTAGTCACTGTTTTAAGTAGGAAATGTGGCAGCCAATTTGCACAATTATTTTCCAACTTCTCTCCATGTATCACCTCTTTTCAGCTCTCCTCCAGAGGCTTTGCCAAAACTGAAAACACACTGCATGGAAAATCATAAATGTGAACCTGCATCCTAAAAAGAAAGGAAAAGTTACCATGTCTCTGAGGAATGTCTCAAATTGCTTTATATGTCATGAATTACTTTGCAGTGAAGTGAATTGTTATGTAGGCAAAATATGGCAGCCATTTTGCACATAGCAATGAGGTGAATGAGTAGATAATCTGTTTTTAATGTTGTTGGTTGGACAGGACATCAGAACTCTCTGTTTTTCTCTGAACTGTGTCATGGGGTCTTGAACTTCCACCTTAATCAGCAGACAGGCCCTCAGTTTATCATGTCATCCAAAGGATGGCACCTTCAATAATGTAGCATTTCACCTTTTACTGTACTTGACTATTAGCCTACTTTATGTAACTATAGCACAAAGCTCAGTAGAGTTTGAATCCAGAACTTTCTGACTCAGAGGCAAGAGTGCTACCATCTAAAACAAGCTGACGCACATATCCTGTTACCCTACGGTGCAACATAATGACACCATTCTGCAATATAACACTTTTAATTTATGTATTGCCATTTCAGAATGTATGTAAGGTTTAATAATGCTTAACATTAAAATGCTATTAAGTAACTGTTATGCTACATAAAGTTGCAAATGTTCAGTTAACTAATATACTGGGCAATGATTTAATAGTTGAATGTTTGGCATATATGTAACTGGCTGACCGTTCACTGCTGCGAGCTGCATGCAAATCCATTCCTGTTTGATGGGATGGAACTCTCCTCTGCCTGCTGTCTGTGAGGGTCCTATGTGAAAGGCATTTGAGAAGTTTCAACTCAGTTCCTAGTGGGCATGGGTTACAACACAAAACTATCCACAAAAAGGCACTAACTTGGCAATTGCACTCAGATATGATATAATCATTGTTGATGCGGGAAATGGGAAAAATCACACTGAAGGAGTAACGAGTCCTCTTCTGAGGTTGGGGTTAAGATGTATTGTTGGGAGAGTAAAGGGAGTTTCCATTGTGCCATGCTTTACTTGATATGGAAGTACTAACATTGGGTGTTAATTGTATCATGTGATTTATATCAATTAGTGTTAAATGTATTCAGGTGGTGTGTGTCAATTGAGGACTCTCTTGTATCCTTTTTATATGAGAGCTTATCTAGGGTGTGGTGGGGGGTGTAATGTGGAGCTCTGTGAATAAAGGCTTGGAAGCAACTGAAGACTAGGCTCTAGTATTCTATCCTTCACCACCTGGCTATCCAATTTATAATACTGGGTGCCGAAAGTGGAAAAGTTCCATTCTCATTGACATCATCACCTGAATAAGTGCAAATGTTACTGAGGAAAAAAAATGATGTCCAAAATTCTGAGTCCCGCAATCCGCCACCAATGTATGACAGGGTGGCTTTTGGCCCGCCCTATGACCCTGTCACAGTGATCATCAGAAATGTCGGGCCCAGATCATTTTAATATTGCTGGACAGGACAAGTACGAAAGTCTTGCTAACATTTGGTGACATGCTGGGGAGGCCCAAAAAACTCGAGGGAGATGCAGGGAAGGCATTGCTAGGGTGCAGCATCAACATTTAAATCTGGGCTGCCCTTAAAGAGGATACTGTAGGCAAGAGGAAGAGGAAATGGCACCAGGAAAAGGAACCAATTGAGGAGCTGCTAACTTCACCAAGAGTGCTGTCTACATCTACTGAATCAAGTTAGGCAGAGGAGGGATAGCATTATGGATGTGGGTGACAATGGACCAACAAATATAGCAGCATGTGAAAGGAAGTAGCATAGGCAGTGATTGGCAACCCCAAGACCCCTCTTTAATGAAGGAAGAAGCTTAATGACTACACAAGGTCAGTATTATGGTTGCAAGCTGCCATTAATATATATTTGAAGCATTTCAGACAGTAGACTAATATTTCCCCATAAAGTGCATTCATAAACCTAAGGGTTTACAGTAAGCACTAAATGAATATAGTGACACCTTTACGTGAAAGACTTCTTCGGGTGCACGTTTCCATCGCGCTGTCAATTTCATACCACTGCAAGTTGAATTTGTACCCTTGTGGCTGTAGTTGCACACTAATTGGGTATTAAGTGAATGAAATCCATTTCATGGGTTGACAGTATGGCCACAAGTGCAATCTATAACTCCAAAAACTCATGGAAACCCATTGATCTTATAAAGATTAATGGTGTACTCACTCATTTGTCTAGATCCTGCATCAAATCTAAATAACGGGGCTTCCCTGGCAAATAGCGCATTAATTATTTGCCTTTTGTAAGAATGGACAGCAAATTGACTGACCTGGCAGAAGTCACCTGTTGCTCCTAAATATATTCCTGGAGTCCTCATCAAATAGCTCGTCAGCTGTTACTGTCAAAGCTCACATAAGAAAGGTGGCCACTTGGGCAGGGTACTGGAGGGCTGAAGGTGCCTACCAGAACTGTACCCCAGCCATGGATCAGCATCTACTGCAGAAGATGGCGGGTGTGGGGGGGATTGAGGAATTTTATTTTTAAAAGTAACAATTGTTAGTGAATAAGGCTTGGTTCCTACTATCAGACTGAGTTTGACTTGATGGGCTTTTTCCTTATTTCATGCAGATGAAGGCAAGTAGCCGAGCTATGGCAAATTGTACATCAAGATCTTCATTTCCTGTTTTGCTTCACCACAGATCCTTTTGTACGGTGACCTGCACGGCCACAGTCGAAAACCTAATGCTTTCACATATGGCTGCAGCCAGACAGGAACCACGTGTCCATTTGGAGTACTCGACTACCTCAGAGAGAGATTATTTCCATGGCTGATCTCCCAGAGAGTAATTCAGAATGGGTGTTTCGCACTGCATTTTAACCTAATCATAGCCACCTTTATAATTGGCCTTCTTTTAAGTTAATTTCCCTAGCTCCCAGTGTTTGTGCTGTTAAACCTGTTTCCATAGACCGGCAGCAGACTTTGTAAATCCAGGTAAAACTGGGCGCTCTTATATTACATGAGATCCACACTAGTGCCACTGTGATCTTGAAGTGCAGGTCTCTGGCAGCTGGTTGTAAACCAAGATAAAACTTCTGGGGCTCACTAACACTGGACAGCTAGGAAAACCCAATTTTAGCAGGTTTTCCAGGCCACCGTTCCCAGCAGGTATACATTTGGCTTGCAGCTGGTTCCAAGAGACCCATGCTTCAAGAACTCATGGCACTAGTCCAATACAAAAGCACATTTTGAATCTAAAAGACTGTTGTCAGTCAATGGAAACTGGATTTAATAGCATTAACATCAGAGCTGACTCACGGATGCTGGGTTCCTGAAATCTGGCTTAAAAGGCCAGTAGGTCTCCCAGACCTATTACTTCTCTATAGAAGTAACATTATTCACTTAGAAGGTAGGTCATGGATTCCACCGATCATTTGCATCAACGTGCTCCATGCTTAGCTAACAAGAGATTGTTTTGAAGGAGGGTCCGCAGAAGCTGCCTGACCTGCTGAGTGCTCCCAGCATTTTCTTTTTGCTTGAGACCATCTGTATATATTTTTTTATTTGCCTCTCCAAAGGAGATGTTCTCCCTTGCTTTATCATGTACTGAAACCTGTCAAAAATATTACTTCAGATTTATTGAGCTCATAGGCAAAGTGATTGGAATTAGTCTCTTAACCACCAAAATATTGATCCTTGCAAAAAGAGCTTCAGTTTTATCCCACTGAATTCACAGAGCAATTCCTTTTTTCAGTCCTTAAGCCGTAACCTCTTGGCTCCACTGTTCTGAATATGAATCATTAAATCTTCAGGAGCAGAACGGAGCCACAGACTCTAGCAAAGTTCTGGAACCAGTGATGCTGCTCACTGATCAGCCAGAAATAGGTATCTGGTTTCCTTAAATGTTATTTTTAAATATACTAATCGATCTCCCGTGACATTGCAGGCAGGAAGCCAAGACCAAGTCGGATATTCAGGTCAAGCAGGGTTAGTGGGTTAGACCCAGGTAAGATAGGAGGGAAGGACGAGGAGACAGATGGCGCCAGAGGAGAGGAGTGGAGCAGGGAGGAGGAGAGGGAAAGCGGAGGGTAGGAGAATGGGGAAAAAGACATGAAGATGGGGAAAAGAAGAAAAAAGGATAGGGGCAGAGAGATGGGGAGATGGAAGAGGAGGGAGAGAGGAAAAGGAGGAGGGGATGGAAACAAGGGGAGATGGTGTTAAAGGGAGGATCAAAGGCCAGGAAACTATCTCCGTGGGGGAGGGCAATTAGGCAAACTCTCTCAGCAAGAGGAAGTTCTAGTGAGCAACCTTTCCCTTTGCCAAAGCCGGGTGGGGGGGGGGGGGGGTGGTGGCGGGAGTGAGCACCTCTTCCCTCCTGCAGGTTCTGGTTTACCTCATGTGGGTGCGGGGCTGTTCATCACTGCTTTTCCAGCGGATCTTAATCCTGGCGGCCAGAGCTCCCATCTGAAATAGTGCTCAATTTCCTGCCTCCTATGGGGAGCTTTTATCGCACTGATAACTCACCTCAAACATGCTAATGAGGGACAACCCGGTAACTTGGACAGGTCTCCCGCTGACTCCTCCAGGTGGCTGCCACACTTGCACTGCCCACCACCCATCTGTTTACCACTCAGAGACCAAAATTGCCCCCCTACAAGTCCAGAACAAGCCTAAAAAGAGAGTGCATGATCTGAGATATTGGAAGGCGAATGTTTGATCATAGGAAGTTGAGGAGAAAGTGCCCATGTGGTTCTGGGAGGACATGCTGTGTTGCTATGGTAAGAGAGGATGGCTTCAGACCTGTAAGAGGGCCATGCTGGTTGGGTAAGTAAAGGGTATGCTCGGGTGATATTAGGACAGGATTAGCTGCCTCACTGTCCTAAGAAAATTAATTGTTTAAACACAGAAAAAAATAGTAAAAATTGTTCATTATTAAAAGTCTTGAGGACTGAACAAAGAGTGACTTTGCAGTGCTGTGAGGTTAATAACATTTTGTACAGTGTGCTTCAGTCAACCACATTTTCTATAATCAAGAGCAATTCCAGATCTCTCATCCTTGACTGGAGTTAATCAGTATCTCTCAAAACCACATCTGTGGTATAAAATAACCTCACATCAGTTTTGAAAAGAAGATTTTTTAGAACATTTAAGAGTGACCTTTATTGAAATACTTCTTATAGAAGATTTAAGCTTTTAAAACTGATGAAACAGAATTGCATTAAACTTTAATAACCCAGAACTTTCTTTATAATTTTTAACTAGTCTGACTGGTTAACTCCTACAAGTTTCCAGAACTTTAGGCCATCATTAAGTTTTCAGATGTTCTTTAAAATTTGGTTTAGTCCCAATCCCTTTACTGATAAAATAAGGCCTGAAGCTAGTCACATCTTTTAGATTAAAAATTATTCAATAGTTATGAACTTGAGTGAAATATTTTCATTTTCCTTTCATTTTAGGCACTAAACTTTTTCTTGTTACATTTTGTGTTGTAAGGATCCAGAGAGGTTCGACTGGACCAGCTGCAAGTTTCATATCCATAAATGTAAAGAATCGACAGGACGGGTGGTGATGTACAGGCAGCTAGGCCTCAACGATTCCTTCACCTTAGAAGCCTCATTCTCAGGAGCAGTAAAAGAACAGTAAGATAGTTACTATATCTCTAATAGTTCACACCTTTCTAAATATATAAATTTAAAAGCACAGGAGGGTAAATTCAGTGATCCCGCAGTCACAGGAATTCCAGGTCAGAAAACTGGGCTACAATAATGCAACCCTGTCTTCGACCTGCATTATCTTCTAGTGTGGCTTCTGCTGAGAGTGTTGGGATGGCTGAATTTACCCTATAGTGACAAAGAGAAACCTGTTGAGGTTTTAGCAAGTGACACAGAGGTTCAAATTAAAAAAAGCACAATTAAGTAAGGTTGATCAGAACTACTTTTCAATGTTTTAGACTCTCAGGGCTACTACCAGAATGTACTTCTTCCATCAATCCTTCCTGGAGACCCTGGAGAGGGTTTCCTTTTACAGCCAACTATTACGCATTTGAGCTGCCACATGGAACCTGTAAATGTCCGACGAAAGGGTGAAGTGCAGAAAGTTATACTGCCTTTAAAGCAGTTAGTGCCATGGGCATGATTTTTACTCCGAGCCGGGTATCCCATGCATCTACAGATATTCACGTGGGGAACCTGGAAGCGAATTGAGTGCGTCGCAATCTGCGATCGCAACTCAATTGAAGGTAAGTATTTGTGCTTCTGGGTTTCCCATGTGCCAGGCGGCCAGATTGACAGGCTGGCTGCCTGTCGACAGTGAAAGGAGCTGCAAATCAGAGAGGGGGGGGCGGGAGGGAGAGAGAGATCGTCGGGCTTGGAAAAAAATCAGAGCTGGGGGAATGTGGATGACATCGGGTGGGGGGGAGGGGGAGGGGGTCAGCTAGCAACAGAGATCGGTGGGGAGGTCAGCCAGCAATGGAGACTGGGGGGAGGAATTCGTCAGCCAGCCAGCCAGCGATGACATCGGGGAGTCCACCATTGTGGGGTGGGGTCGACCGATTGCGGGGGTCCTGTCGGCCAAGTGAGCTTGTTGGGCCTGGATGAAGGACTTCTATTCTCTCGAGCCCACAAGCAGTGCAATAAAGGGACTTACTTCATGGATCCGGGCCCTTCCCCGCCTGCTTTCATCTGACGTGATTCAGAAATGATGGGAAACCCGAACAGGTAAGGTTAAATTAATTTTAATGTTCCAATACACAAAATATTAAATACCTCAAGTATCTCAATAAGGTACATTGCCCTTTTAAGTATCGGCCCGCCGGCTTTAAGTGGAGGTTAAATTTCTTGGTGGCTCCTGTCCATACGCAGACAAACCTGCCTGGGTTAAACCCAGAAGTGGGCAAGTTGGAGCTAGGATGCGGTCCCGCTCCAAAAAGCTGTTATTTTAATCTCCCACCTGCCCCCAACCCTTCCGTTCTTGGGGGTTAAAATTTTTTTTTTTTTTCAAAAAATATACTTTATTCATAAAATTTGCAGCAGTACATACAATACAGTTGTCATATCACTTTCCAAACGTACACAATACAGATTATACAATTTGCAGGTTACGTCAAGTACAGTTCAATGAACACATTGGACATAATTACAGTTCATGACACTCTAGGGTGTCTCATTGCATCATACTCAACACAGATTATTGCTTACAGATTCATTTCAGATTCATTACAGGTACATTACAGCAATTTGAATTTTACATTCTGCCCGAGGGGGTTTTTCCCTGATTGCAGCCCCTCGGTTTACAATGGCGGGAAGGCTCTAAACGGTTGCCTTTCCCCACAGAGCCTTTGCGGCGGCCGCACCCATCCTCAGTGCGTCCCTCAGCACGTAGTCCTGGACCTTGGAATGTGCCAGTCTGCAACACTCGGTCGAGGACAGCTCCTTGTGCTGGAAGACCAGCAAGTTTCGGGCAGACCAAAGGGCGTCTTTCACCGAGTTGATGGTCTTCCAGCAGCAGCTGATGTCCGTCTCAGTGTGCGTCCCCGGGAACAGCCCGCAGAGCACAGAAACCTTTGTTACGGAACTGCTCGGGACGAACCTGGACAGATACCACTGCATCTCTCTCCAGACCTTCTTTGCAAAGGCACATTCCATAAGGAGATGGGTGACGGTCTCGTCTCCACCGCAGCCTCCTCTGGGACAGCGCGCGGTGGCGCTGAGAGCCCGGGAGTGCATGAAGGATCTGATGGGAAGGGCCCTTCTCACCACCAGCCAAGCTAGGTCTTGGTGCTTGTTTGAAAGCTCTGGCGATGAGGCGTTCTGCCAAATGACATTGACAGTCTGCTCGGGGAACCAACCGACAGGATCCACCATCTCCTTTTCCCGCAGGGTCTCGAGGACGTTACGTGCGGACCACTTGCTGATCGCCTTGTGGTCAAAGGTGTTTTCCTGCACAAACCTTTCCACGAAGGACAGGTGGGGCGGAACGGTCCAACTGGACGGAGCGTTCCGTGGCAGCGTGGCCAGGCCCATCCTTCTCAACACCGGGGACAGGTAGAACCTCAGCACGTAGTGACACTTTGTGTTTGCGTACCGAGGGTCTATGCACAGTTTGATGCAGCCGCACACAAAGGTGGCCATCAGGATGAGGGCCACGTTGGGCACGCCTTTCCCCCCCTTTCTCTGGAGATTTGTACATCGTGACCCTGCGGACCCGGTCCATTTTTGATCTCCAGACAAAGTGGAAGATGGCTCGGGTGACTGTCGCGGCGCAGGAGCGAGGTATGGACCAGACCTGCGCCACGTACAGCAACACTGAGAGCACCTCGCACCTGATGACCAGGTTCTTGCCCACGATCGAGAGGGATCGTTGATCCCACAGTCCCAGTTTCTGCTTAACCTTGGAGATACGCTCCTCCCAGTTTTTGGTGCACGCCCCGGCCCCCCCGAACCAGATCCCCAGCACCTTCAGGTAATCCGACCTGACGGTGAAGGGGTCAAAGGATCGGTCGGTCCAGTTCCCAAAGAACATGGCCTCGCTCTTGCTACGATTTACCCTGGCCCCCGAGGCCAGTTCGAAACGGTCGCAGATGCTCATCAATCTGCGGACCGACAGCTGATCCGAGCAAAAGACGGCGACGTCATCCATGTACAGGGAGGCCTTGACCTGAGTGCCTCCGCTGCCTGGGATCGTCACCCCTCTTATGCCCGCATCCCTCCTGATGGACTCGGCAAAGGGTTCGATGCAACACACGAACAAGACGGAGGAGAGAGGACAGCCCTGCCTGACTCCAGATTTGATCGGAAAGCTTTCTGATTCCCACCCGTTGATTGAAACTGCGCTACTGATGTTTGTGTAGAGCAGTTGGATCCAATTGCGGATTCCCTCCCCAAACCCCATTTTGGAGAGCACGTCCATCATGTACGTGTGGGATATTCTGTCAAAGGCCTTCTCCTGGTCCAGGCTGATCAGGCAGGTGTTCACCCCCCTGTCCTGTACGTAGGCAATCGTATCCCTGAGTAGCGCCAGGCTATCAGAGATCTTCCTGAAATTTAGACACAAGGGTGATACTTAAGATTCTCCGCCCTCACCTATGCATCTACCGCCGGGGTGTCCAAGATGTTGGCTCCTTTGATTCCCTCCCTGTGAAGCCCCTGTTGGTTCCTTCCATCTTTCCGCGCTTGTGTACAAAATTAATTTCGACTTCAGTTCTTTAAATCTCTGAAGCCTGGAGGACTGGCTTTTGTTTGTTAGATTTTGAACAGTCAGAAAGTGGCTATTTTGCATCGTGGAGGAATCAGCCTTTACCAGTCCTCCAGATTGATCTGAAGCTTTCAAGTTTTAGGAAAGGGAGAGGATGGAGGAAACGAGGGAAAAATTAGGAAAAAGGGAAGAGGAGGAGTAGATGGAGGATGAGGAGGAAATGGGGAGATAGGGCCCCTTAGTTTTTTGTTTATATGGGTGGGGTCTCGCTTTTTGTGTGCATGACAATCTCATTTTTGAGGGTCTTGTTTTTTGTGTGTATGGGGACATAATGCTTTTTTGTGGGGGCTCTCACTTTTTGCTAGTATAGGGGCCTCACTTCTAGGGATCTTATTTTTTGTGTGTATCTCACTTTTTTGTGTATGGGGCGGGGCTCATGTTTTGTGTATATGGGGATTTACTTCTTTGTGTATGGGGGCTTGTATTTGTGTGTTGTTATATGGAGCCCACTCACTGATTTTGACAAGAGTATCTGGGCCCCCAGCTCCAAAAGTTTATACATCCCTGATCTAGAGGAAGAGGCAAATGGAAACATTTGCCTGCAGAGAAAAGGTTGAAAATCCTGACACAATCTGCCGCCACTCATATAGTTTTAGCAACGTTTAGAAATGGCCTGGTCTCAGAACAAGTTCTTGGTAAAAATGTCAAGCTGCTATTTCCATTTCTGTCATTTGTTTCTCTTTTTTTCAGACTCGCTGTTCGTCATTTCAATATAAAAGATTATATGTCAATAGGAAAAACCTTCTGTGAGGGCATTATGGACTATATTAGTCTGGATGAAAATCCCTTGTAAGTTCTGTAATTTATAAAGTGTTTTGACAGACGTGTCACAAAAATTAGAGATCAAAGGGCAGATTTTCCTGCCCTGTCCACCTGCCCCAGTTCTGGATAGCAGCAGCACATCCAGGGAGCATTGATTTTCCCCAGACCCAGGATTTCCTGAGCTAGAGCATTTTACATAGCCCCTGCCCAGGGCAGGCCTATTCCAAGCAGGGCCTAACACCTGAGAGTCAGGAAAGGAAAGTAAGGCACAGTTGCAGATTTCTCAAGCCTGCAACAACATATTGGGCCTCAGAAATTGGGATCAGCAGTCAGAAGGTCCTGATTTTTTTTTAATCGTTCATGAGATGTGCGCATCGCTGGCAAGGCCAGCATTTATTGCCCATCCCTAATTTCCCTTGAGAAGGTGGTGGTGAGCCGCCTTCTTGAACCGCTGCAGTCCGTGTGGTGAAGGTTCTCCCACAGTGCTGTTAGGTAGGGAGTTCCAGGATTTTAACCCAGCGGCGATGAAGGAACGGCGATATATTTCCAAGGCGGGATGGTGTGTGACTTGGAAGGGAACGTGCAGATGGTGTTGTTCCCATGTGCCTGCTGCCCTTGTCCTTCTAGGTGGTAGAGGTCGCGGGTTTGGGAGGTGCAGTCGAAGAAGCCTTGGGGAGTTGCTGCAGTGCATCCTGTGGATGGTACACACTGCAGCCACAGTGCGCCGGTGGTGAAGGGAGTGAATGTTTAGGGTGGTGGCCAATCAAGCGAGATGCTTTGTCCTGGATGGTGTCAAGCTTCTTGAGTGTTGTTGGAGCTGCACTCATCCAGGCAAGTGGAGAGTATTCCATCACACTCCTGACTTGTGGCCTTGTAGATGGTGGAAAGGCTATAGGGAATCAGGAGGTGAGTCACTCACCGCAGAATACCCAGCCTCTGACCTACTCTTGTAGCCACAGTATTTATGTGGCCGATCCAGTTAAATTTCTGGTCAATGGTGACCCCCAGGATGTTGATGGTGGGGGATTCAGCGATGGTAATGCCGTTGAATGTCAAGGGGAGGTGGTTACATTCTCTCTTGTTGGAGATGGTCATTGTCTGGCACTTATCAGCCCAAGTCTGGATGTCGTCCAGGTCTTGCTGCATGTGGGCACGGACTTCTTCATTATCTGAGCGGTTGAGAATGGAACTCAACACTGTGCAATCATCAGTGAACATCCCCATTTCTGACCTTATGATGGAGGGAAGGTCATTGATGAAGCAGCTGAAGATAGTTGAGCCTAGGACACTGCCCTGAGGAACTTCTGCAGCAATGTCCCGGCGCTGAGATGATTGACCTCCAACAACCACTACCATCTTCCTTTGTGCTAGGTATAACTCCAGCCACTGGAGAGTTTTCCCCCGATTCTCACTGACTTCAATTTTACTAGGGCTCCTTGGTGCCACACTTGGTCAAATGCTGCCTTGATGTCAAGGGCAATCACTCTCGCCTCACCTCTGGAATTCAGCTCTTTTGTCCATGTTTGGACCAAGGCTGTAATGAGGTCTGGAGCCGAGTGGTACTAGCAGAACCCAAACTGAGCATCGGTGAGTAGGTTATTGGTGAGTAAGTGCCGCTTGATAGCACTGTCGACGACACCTTCCATCACTTTGCTGATGATTGAGAGTAGACTGATTGGACGTTAATTGGCCGGATTGGATTTGTCCTGCTTTTTGTGGACAGGTCATACCTGGGCAATTTTCCACATTGTCGGGTAGATGCCAGTGTTGTAGCTGTACTGGAACAGCTTGGCTAGAGGCGCAGCTCGTTCTGGAGCACAAGTCTTCAGCACTACAGCCGGGATGTTGTCAGGGCCCATAGCCTTTGTTGTATCCAGTGCACTCAGCCGTTTCTTGATATCACGTGGAGTGAATCGAATTGGCTGAAGACTGGCTTCTGTGATGGTGGGGATCTCGGGAGGAGGCTGAGATGGATCATCCACTCAGCACTTCTGGCTGAAGATGGTTGCAAACGCTTCAGCCTTGTCCTTTGCTCGTGCTGAACTCTGCCATCATTGAGGATGGGGATGTTTACAGAGCCTCCTCCTCCCGTTAGTTGTTTAATTGTCCACCACCATTCATGACTGGATGTGGCAGGACTGCAGAGCTTTGATCTGATCCGTTGGTTGTGGAATCGCTTAGCTCTGTCTATAGCATGTTGCTTCTGCTGTTTAGCATGCATGTAGTCCTGTGTTGTAGCTACAACAGGTTGGCACCTCATTTTTAGGTACGGCTGGTGCTGCTCCTGGCATGCTCTTCTACACTCCTCATTGAACCAGGGTTGATCCCCTGGCTTGTTGGTAATGGTAGAGTGAGGAATATGCCAGGCCATGAGGTTACAGATTGTGATGGAATACAATTCTGCTGCTGCTGCTGATGGCCCACAGTACCTCGTGGATGCCCAGTTTTGAGCTGCTAGATTTGTTCTGAATCTATCCCATTTAGTACGGTGATAGTGCCAGACAACACGTTGGATGGTGCCCTCAGTGTCAAGACAGTACTTCGTCTCCACGAGGACTGTGCGGTGGTCATTCCTACCAATACTATCATGGACAGATGCATCTGCGACAGGTAGATTGGTGAGGACGAAGTCAAGTAGGTTTTTCCCTCGTGTTGGTTCGCTCACCACCTGCTGCAGGCCCAGTCTGGCAGCTATGTCATAGAAATATAGAAACATAGAAAATAGGAGCAAGAGTAGGCCATTCGGCCCTTCAGGCTTGCTCCGCCATTCAAAATGATCATGGCTGATCGTCTAACTCAGTACCCTGTTCCCGCTTTTTCCCCATATCCCTTGATCCCTTTAGCATTAAGAAATATATCTGTCTCTTTCTTGAATACATCTAATGACTTGGCCTCCACTGTCTTCTGTGGTAGAGAATTCCACAGGTTCACCACCCTCTGAGTGAAGACATTTCTCCTCATCTCGGTTCTAAATGGCATACCCCGTATTCTAACATGACTAGACGTCTAGTCTGTCTAGTCCTGTTAGAATTTTATATGTTTCGATGAGATCATCTCTCATTCTTCTAACCTCTAGTGACTATAGGCCTAGTCAACCCAATCTCTCCTCATATGTCAGTCCTGCCATCCCAGGAATCAGTCTGGTAAACCTTTGTTGCACTCCCTCCAGATAAGGAGACTAAAACTGCACACAATACTCCAAATGTGGTCTCACCAAGGCACTGTATAATTGCAGTAAGACATCCCTGCTCCTGTATTCAAATCCTCTTGCAATGAAGGCCAACATACCATTCACCTTCCTAACTGCTTGCTGCACCTGAATGCTCGCTTTCAGCGACCGGTGTACAAGGACACCCAGGTCTCGTTGCACCTCCCCTTTTCCCAATCTATCACCATTCAGATAATAATCTGCCTTTCTGTTTTTACAACCAAAGTGGATGACCTCACATTTATCCATGTTATACTGCATCTGCCATGTTCTTGCCCACTCACCCAACTTGTCTAAATCACATTGGAGCCTCTTTGCATCCTCCTCACAGCTCACATTCCACTCAGCTTTGTGGACCTGCAAACTTGGAAATGTTACATTTAGTTCCCTCATCCAAATCATTGATATATATTGTGAATAGCTGGGGCCCAAGCACTGATCCCTGCGTTACCCCACTAGTCACTGCCTGCCACCCGGAAAAAGACCCGTTTATTCCTACTCTCTGTTTCCTGTCTGTCAACCAATTCTCAATCCATGCCAGTATATTCCCCCCAATCCCATGTGCTTTAATTTTGCACACTAACCTCTTGTGTGGGACCTTATCAAAAGCCTTCTGAAAATCCAAATACACCACATCCACTGGTTCTCCCCTATCTATTCTACTAGTTACCTCCTCAAAAAACCCCAGTAGATTTGTTAAGCATGATTTCCCTTTCATAAACCCATGCTGACTTTGTCCAATCCTGTTAATGCCCTCCAAGTGTTCTGTTATCACATCTTTTATAATAGACTCTAGCCTTTTCCCCACTAGGACTTTTTCTTCATGACTTGGCTAGCTCGGTCAGTAGTGGTGCTACCGAGCCACTCTTGATGATGGACATTGAAGCCCCCCCCTCCTCCCAGAGTACATTCTGTGCCTTTGCTACCCTCAGTGCTTCCTCCAAGTAGTGCTCAACATGGAGGAGGACTGATTCATCAGTTGAGGGAGGCCGGTAGGTGGTAATCAGCAGGAGGTATCCTTGCCCATGTTTGACCTGATGCCATGAGATCTCATGGGGTCCGGAGTCAATGTTGAGGACTCCCAGGGCCATTCCCTCCTGACTGTATATCACTGTACTGCTACCTCTGGTGGGTCTGTCCTGCCAGTGGGACAGGACATACCCAGGGATGGTGATGGAAGAGTCGGGGATGTTGGCTGAAAGATATGATTCTGTGAGAATGGCTATGTCAGGCTGTTGCTTGACTAGTCTGTGGGACAGCTCTCCCAATTTTGGCACAAGTCCCAGATGTTAGTAAGGAGGACTTTGCAGTGTCGACTGGGCTTGGTTTGCCTTTATCGTGTCCAGTGCCTAGTGGTCCGATGCCGGGTGGTCCATCTGGTTTTATTCTTATTATGACTTTTTGTAGCGTGCTTGTACAACTGAGTGGCTTGCTATGCCATTTCAGAGGGCGATTAAGAATCAACCACATTGCTGTGGGCCTGGAGTCACATATAGGCCAGACCGGGTAAGGACGGCAGGTTTCCTTCCCTGAACGACATTAGGGAAGGAAAACTGATTAGACTTTAACATCCTGGAAGGTGAGGGTACAAGGAGAGGTAGGAAATTCACAAAAGTTCTCTGGCTTTAAAGTCTTCAGCCTGCCCCTATGGAAAATCTATTTGCCTGGAGTCCAGGGTCAGGCCACAGTACCATGTTCTTTGGGAGCCCCTACGCTGGGTTGTTCAGCAAGCAGTCATACAGGGAAATGAGGCAGGGCAAGAATGCCCCCTCCCATCTCATTAACATAGCTCCATTGAACCTGCACTTACTGCAGGTGCAAACTAAGCTCAGCTCCAACTTCACCCAGGTAAGCCCCAAAAAGGAATGTTGCCCAGGGGCAAGGATCAGGAAAATCTGCCATCTAGCACTTCTTGATTTGATTGAAGATTTTTTTTGGCTGAAATTTTCCCTGCGCTTTGCTGAGACACAAAATGGGGGTAATTTTGACTTTGTACGGTAGTGTAAAATGGGTGATAGCTAATCGGCAGCCTATTTTACATCTCTCCAGATTTTTATTTCAATTGAAATCATCTACTTAAAATGAGCGAGCTGCCTGTGGAGGCGCAGCAGCTCACCCAAATGATGGAAATGAGGCCCAAGGCCCAATTTAGGGCCAGGTTCAGGCCTCCTGATGGCACACTACTGGTTATGTGCCCGAAAACATACTTATTTCTAATTAAAAATTTGTAATGCTATTGCGAATTAACATGGTGCACCAATTAACAATTTAACATTTGCACTGTGCATAAACATTTACTGGTAGACTTGTGAATTTAAGACAAGGCCTTAATTCTCTGAAATGACAGTATTACTAATTTGTTGATAACCAAGATTTAATCCTCTATTAATTTGATTTTGCAGGAAACTTAATGAAGTAATTCTGAATTTGACATATTCAATAACAGCAAATCAAAGAGGGAAGAGTGTTCCCACGGTTTGTTCCGACCATAGTCCGTCTGAAGGGGAAAATAAAGGACAGAAATATGGAGGAACTACTGCACATGATGGTAAATTACAAAACAATAGTGTATTAAAATGAAAACTTGCTCTAGTTGCAGCCATGTGTGAGCTTACTGCTTACTTTTAGATTTAATTTCCGCTTGGCTAGACAGTGCTGTAGGTTCCAGCAGATCATATAGTGGTTTGAAGACTAGGGTATAGTTGTACAGTCCTGATGGAAGTGATTGTAAAATATTTTTTCACCTCATCTCAATTCGTTCCTGCCTGTTATGTTTTTGACCTATTGGGCCCGATAGTAACTCAGAGCCGGGAAAAGAGCGGGGGAAGAGGATTTGCGGACCAGATACCCGGAAGTAAGGGTTTCCCCCAGGTCCTGCCGAAATTAATGGCGGGACCCGTCTTAAAATTTTTCAACAGCTTTTGAACCTGACAGTCAACAGAATCACAAGTTGGAAAGCAGCCGGGGAGCGGATGTCAGGTAATTCTGACATCGCGAGGGAGGGGGTGAATTGGACATCGTTGGGGGGGGGGGAAACAACCTGACATCGCAGGGGCGAATCGGACATCGCGTTGGGGGGAATCGGACATTGCGGGGGGGGGGCATTCGGACATCGCCGGGGGGGAGTCAGACACTGCGGGGGTGGGGGGGGGGTTCTGACATTGCGGGGGGGGGGGGGGTCTGACATTGCGGGGGGGGTTCTGACATTGTGGGGGAGGGTCTGACGTTGCGGAGGGGGGGTTTGACATTGCGGGGGGGTTCTGACGTTGTGGGGGAGGGTCTGACATTGCGGGGGGGGTCTGACATTGCGGGGGGGGTCTGACATTGCGGGGGAGGGAATCGGACGTCGCAGGGGTGGAATCAGACATGTCAGGGATGGAAACGGACATTGCGGGAAGGTGGGAATCGGACATCGCGGGGGGTCGAGGGATTTGGACATCGTGGGGGGATGGGTGGAGATAGGCCAATTGCGGGATCCCATCGCGGAGTGTTTAAAAGGTGAGCTTGGTGGGCCGGGGCGAAGCACTCCTGAAGAGAATCAACGATACAGTTTGTTCCACTGTATTTTTAGGACTTGTTCCCCATTAATCTTTTCTAGTTTTTTTAAACTCGTGATGGACATGGAGCTCGCAAAGGATGATCTATCCACAGTGATTAAGCTTATCTGGCTGCTGCAATCAAGCTGCATTCAGGCAATGTAACTGATGGAATCTGTGAGACAGTGGATTCAGAATAATCAGTGGTAACACAAGCTATGAAATGTTGGTCAAGAAAGTTCTGACCACCATGACATATTTTTGCCAATGGTTTCATGGGAAAACCATTTGTTGTTAAGGAGAGAAAGGACCAGAAGAGCCATATTCCATTTTTATCAGAAATAAATCGCTCTCTAGGGATGCGAGGATGCAGTTTGATGCAATTTGCATAATTATAATCTGTGCCAATAAACAAATGAAGAAAAAAGTGTCAAACATTTTTTCATACTGACAGTGTCCCTTTAAATGAACATAGTTGTTGGCAGTTTCTGAAAGCTTTGGACTTATTCTGTGACCCGTGAATGACAACCAAAATTGCTCCCATTTGTTCATTTCAGAATCTTAAGATGAACAGCAAGAGCTGAGAGAGAGATGAAAACTGCATGGTGCTTGATGATAGATTTGAGGTCATTTTGAGCTATATTTAGTTACTGGCACTTCCTGCACTGTGAATATTTATGAGCAAAGTGATTTCAACAGGAAGTTCCTTTCCACAAGTCTGGGCATTTTTAAGGAATTCCTTAATGGGTGGGCTGCCTTTATTTTTCAGCAGTGGTCTGGTGTTCATCTGAGGCAGTTCTTCATTTAAACATGCACATATCTAAATTTGAATAGTCTGAGCCTGGAGCTGTTTTCAGTCCTTGCTACTCTTTAATCTTTTTGTGCCTCTTTCCTTCCATTTGTAAATTTTACTTTAGTTAATGCCCCATTGTGTTTTTTAATCATTCATAATCTGTTGTTTTCCTCCTTCCCCTTTTTAAATTCCTCTCTTTTATTATCACCCAGGCCATACAACATTTCACAATTAAGAGGGTGAGCAAATGAACTTTTGGCCCTCTGCTAGTGACACCCTCAAAGGAGATAATTAAGAGAGGCTCCGGGGTAGCTCACCTTTTGAGTTTCTGTCCTTTACGGAAAAGTTCCCTATCGTCTGTTCAGCAAATCATTCCCGACATTTGGAGCTCACTGTTTGGGAAATACTGCTGATGGAAATGTGGGCAACCTACAAGTGCACTTTCACAGTGTGTCATGCATGATAAAGCCTTCCTAACTCACCTCACCTGTCCTTTCTTGTTTGCTGCCTCTGTCACTACATTATGTGTAGGCCTCATACAAGATACTTTGCCTGTACTTATGTTTTCTCTTCAAGAAGGTGCCACATAATGCACATGAATCTCAGGCCACAGGTGGTGGTCCTCCCAACATAAGACTTCTAACTCCACATGAGGAAGAAGTACTGGAGTTTCTGGGGAGGTGCACTGCTGATGCTGCTGGGGAAGGAGAAGTAGGTGGGCCAGTGGCAGCTGTAGGTTTGTCTTGAGCATCTGTACCTTCCATAGTTTAAGAGCTCAGACACACTTGCAAGCAATCTGTTTTTGCTTCTTCACATGCTACACACTGCACATCACATTAGCTGCCTAATAGTCTAATGTCTCTTCATTTTCTTTTCCTCTGGATGAAATACAACAAAATGCTGCTGGGGAGGAAGACAAAGCAAGTGGGCAAGACCCTCAAACTTCTCTGATCTCCACCAAATCCTCACCCATGCACCATTTCTCAAATTTGGCATGCCAAAATTGATGAACTGTGCTTCCTTGTTAAAAAAGGGTGTCATGTGCAGCAATGGACAGCAAATTGACTAATATTGGTAAAATCCTTAGTTGTAGCCTGAAATGAACCTGCAGCAAAAAAGTTCAGTGTGGTGGTTACCTTTACTGGCACACTAATGCTGCCCTAGTGGTGGAGGTAATTTGGATGCTTGGCTACAGCAAGAAACAAAACTGTCTTTAGTGAAGCATAGCTTCCTTAATCAGACTTCTTGAGTGAATGCCAGGTTCTGTACACTGTTATTGCATGGCAATTTTGAACATTGACGGACAGGAAATGTCCCTCTCATCTATCCAGCCTGTCCCACACAATTGTGATGCGTTTTGTATCTAGAGGGATGGAATTGAAAAGTAAAGAAGTTATGTTAAACTTGTATAAAACCTTGGTTAGACCACACTTGAAGTATTGTTCACAGTTCTAGTCTCCATATCATAGAAAGGATATAGATGCATTGGAGAGGGTGCAAAAAAGACTCACAAGGATGATACCAGAACTGAGCGGATATCCTTATCAGGAAAGGTTGAACAGGCTGAGACTCTTTTCTCTAGAAAAGAGAAGGCTGAGAGGTGACCTGATAGAGGTCTTTAAGATAATGATAGGATTTGATAGGGTAGATGTAGAAAAAATGTTTCCTCTTGTGTATGAGTCCAAAACTATATATAAAATAGTTGCTAATAATCCAATAGGGAATTCGGGAGAAACTTCTTTACCCAAAGAGTGGTAAGAATGTGGAACTTGCTACCACAAAGAATGGTTGAGGCAAAATGTATAGATGCATTTAAGGGGAAGCTAGATAAGCACATGAGGGATAAGGGAAGAGAGGGGTATGCTGAGAGGGTTAGATGAAGTAGGGAGGAGGCTTGTGTGGAGCATAAACGATGGCAAAGAGCAGTTGGGCCGAATGGCCTGTTTCTGTTCTGCAGTTTCGATGTTACTCAATGTAACCCCACCCGAAACCGTGATAGCGGCGAGTTGGTCTCCACCTCCTTTGCAGTCTTATGAGGTGCGCCTCTCCGTAATCGTCTTCCTCTCGCTCTTGCTCTGTCTGCATTAATAATGAATAAATAGGAATAAATGGGAATCCCCATTGGGAAACCCCTGTTATCAATAGAATGCAAAATGTTATAACTTTGGCCCAGACAATATGCAGAGGCAAATCTTCCTCCTCTGCGTCAGTTATGGCTGAGAAATCAACAAACATTTTGGGACATTTGTGACATTGTTTGGGAATTGTCTCGGAGCTGCATCTGCTCCACCGTCGTAACTTCACCAGAACAGCCAAAACAGGGTTTCTGCTGCACGAGTGGTGAATTTACGACGGCGGAACGGGAGCAGCTCCGAGGAAATTCCTAGTCATTATTTTGTCTGTGGTTCTGTCCATTTTATAACTCTGCCTGTTATATAGTGTGCACGGTGTGGACTGTAAGGTCCCGCTGAAAATTAGCTTGGAGCTAAATGAGACATCTTTTTTCAACTATATTTTTGTAGTAGCAAATTACCCTGCTAAAATGATAATAATCTCAAAATAAATGGATCACTTTCAGATGGACCTGCTACAAAATAACTGGAACAAAATGGCATTACGAAATTAACTAGTCCTTGTTTTTATCCAGAATGCAGCAGACAAGAAAATGGGGAGACAGAATTTACTGAATCAGATTCAGAATCTAACCTGAATCAATTGGATGCTGTAAAAGGAAGCTTCAAACTAAACAGCTATAATGATGAGGTGAGACATGTTAAGTAAAAAACACTGCTGTGTAAATCTAAACAGCTGTATTTCAGTGTTGCTAGTAACACTCCAGATGCAGACCCTGTTTCCTGTTAAATGTCTAACAAATTTTAATGAAAAAAGTCCTATTAATTAATACTGCTAAATCTAATCTACCATGTTACAACATTGTCATCCTGAAGTGAATAAATGTATTATTTAATTAATATTTATGACTTTGGTCCAGACAGTACGCAGAGGCAAATCTTCCTCCTCTGCGTCAGTTATGGCTGAGAAATCAACAAAAATTTAGGGACATTTGTGACATTGGTTGGGAATTGTCTCGGAGCTGCATCTGCTCCACCATCGTAACTTCACCAGAACAGCCAAAACAGGGTTTCTGCTGCACGAGTGGTGAATTTACGACGGCGGAACGGGAGCAGCTCCGAGGAAATAAAACAGCGCTATCGAAAGATCAATTCTGAATAAAATTCTGCGTGCTTATGTCTTCCTGTTGGCTAAATGCTTTGGCCTTAGATATGACCAAAGACAACTGAGGTCATCTCATTCAATGGCCTTATGCAAGCAGTGGCAGCATCTGTGCAGAAGAAACATACTGAGGAAACATAAGACAAGCATCCACCGGATCTCTTCAAATTTCATTAACTACCAGCCAAATGCACTATCCTAAGAAAGTACAGATGGAGATTCTGGTTAAATGACTTAATCAAATATTCCAACTAGCCTACATTACAGCAATACACTGGTACAGGGATATGGGGATAGGGCAGGAAAGTGGAGTTGAGGTAGAAGATCAGCCATGATCTTATTGAATGGCGGAGCAGGCTCGAGGGACCGTATGACCTACTCCTGCTCCTATTTCTTATGTTCTTACATCAGCATCTGCGATTGCTACAGAATTGTTTCTGAAATGAATATCACTGCTGCTTATCTTGCCCTGAGTATGGTCTCATTAGAAAAGTCTTGAAATGAAATTTAGAATAGGTACATGTAGATCTTTGTTGCAAAGTATAAAATAAGGGCCATATCAGTGCATGTACAGTGTTTGGATGTGAACTTCTCCTCATTGTGGTACATGATGATGATATAATTTGACCTGTTGAAACGAATAAAATGAGGGAAACAGCTAAATTAAATCAAAGGAACTCTAGTGGTTAGATTAAATAGCTTTTTTGACATTTTTTCCATTTTTCCAATACAACTTTCTCTATGTAGTGGGCTCCTTCATACTGTCTCCACATAAAATAATAGAATCAAAGAATTGTATAATTTTACAGCATAAAAGGAAGCCATTCAGCCCATTATGCCTATGCTGGCTCTCTGAAAGAGGTAGCCACTTAATCCCATGTCCTCCTGACATCTCCCCATACCGTTTTTTAATTTTTTTTGCTATCAATGATAGTCTGTTCTAAGCTGACAAGAGCGACACTTGTGATTAAGGATTCATTCCAAATTGATTTTGAAATACATATTGATTTTAATTGTGCTAATTTGGATTTATTTGAAAAATTCTATATGTTGACTCAATTTAGATGATTTTTCCCTTTAAGAACAAATTTACTACACATGCTTAGTTGTTTTGTGCATTCTTTTCTTCTGTATTAAAATAAGGACCGTAAGTGACTCACGTTGGGCCATTTTAGGTTTATTTGTTCAATTTGTCCAGTTTCTATCGTGGCCTAAGGACTTTTGATCCCAGGTGTCTGTTTTCTTAATAATCTGAGGAAAGGTGCTATCCATGTGACATATCCATTCCCTTCATGTTGCATGTAGGGTTTCCTATTCATCGGTGTTTTATTTTTGTCTGGATGTCATATTACATTTTGGACTATTTCAATGCTGGACACTGCATATTTTAATCTCAAGTGTGCATTGATCTCAAAACTGATCTCTATCGACAATTACATTTTCCCTCCTTTACACAGAATGCTATTTAGCAGCTATAAGGAGCCTAAATGGAATCTAGTTCAGGATTTACAAACTCATTCAGATTACAAGCTGCCAGATCTTCCTATAAGTCAGATATTCATACCCATGACAACAGTGTTGTGAAGTGAGTACCTTAACTGGTATGTCATTCTGAGGAAACAACTTCATATGCCTATAGTCACGATTCTATTCCAATATATTTTTTGTAGAACAACTTGAAAAAGCAGCCAAAACTTCAAAAAGCAAAGAACATTCTTCAGCTAGAAGACAAGATGTCTTTGGAGTCACTACAGCGATGCTACACAATGCTGAACCAAATGAACTTGTCTGAGACTGTGCTCGAGTCAGAGTATGTACTCAGTTCACAATAAAAATTCAATATACATTAAAGCTGCTTAAGATTGTGTAAAAAGACTTTTAAGATTATCAATTTTTTCAGTTTGTGTTCCTTTCTATAAGTTGTATGTGTTTGTATATATAATGCAGCCCTACCAGTACACTACTACTGCAACTCTGGCGGGAGTGAAGTGCTGCACCAGAAGGGCCACACATTAGGTCAAGACCCAAATGTACCTGCTGGGAGTTCCTGCATTTCATTCGGCGAGCAGATCATTCCAGGTCTGCATTGTGGTCTAGACCCCCAAAGATTGAGGTAATTTTGTGATGACATTTCAGCCCCCTCCCCTTACAAAAGGACGAGGGAGCAGTTCTGTCTACTTCCTGGGAGATGGTTAGCCAGCTCCATCCTAGACCCACCCTCCTGAGCCATAGTTAGTGGCCACTGGGGGCTGGCAGGCACCCAAGATGAGCCCCAGAGGTGCAGGTGCCAACCATTGTCATGTAGATGAAGGGACCACCCCCTGACCAGGCTAACTTTGGTAGCCCCCTCGGATTTTTAGTCCAATGATCATTAGTTTGTTCCTTCAGCTTTATCAGTTATTTTTTGTATGTTGTGTATACAAAATTTAAGCAGCACTATTCATGTCCCCTCAAACCAATGCTATTGAAATGAAAGAAACACTGAATTAAATCTGGCTGAAACTATGGAGCCTGAGCCACACTTTAATATTGTTTGAGGCGAACAAAAATTCATAAATCAACCTAACTTAAAATGAATCATATTGCACCATGCTTTGTAACCAGTTGCCACTTTTTACAAGGCAGACCTGAAATAGAAGAACAAAGTGTTATTTCTCCTTGTGAATGGGGTTATTAATACCATCATAACAGGAATTTCTGATGAAAATGAATTAACATTTACTAACATCTGAATGAAAATGTATCTACCTTTTTCAGGACAAGTGAAGACAGTAATAGTGAGTTTGAATCAGAAGTAACATTTTATTCCAAGACAAGGAAGAAAAAAATACAAAGACCCTCAAAAATCAGATCTGCTCTCCCTGCCCTCTCTATCCATCAGATGGGCAAAGATAGAACTAAACAGGTAAATGGGTCATACTTTGCAGAGTTTGCCACCTGAAATTGCAGGAGATTCAATTGTAATTAGGATCACTAATGAGGTGCAAGACAGTGTACTTATTTTTCAAGGTTATGGTAGTTCTGGTGGGAAGTAGTTTGATTATTAGATGCTCACCCTGAATGCGACTTTCTCAAAAATTCTTAATTTAAAATAATTATATTAAATAACTTCTCCTGTGCTGTGTCAGTTGAGAGCGCTTTCTGGGGTGGAAGTAGGACCCAGCACCCCTCCTGGACCTGGCTAGCATTGCTGCAGTATGCGACTTCTTCCAGGCAGGCACCCTAGATGCATCCCTGGTGGCATGGTCACCTGGCATTCAAATGTAAATAGAGAGACTGCCTCCTGACCCCACAAACTTTGTTGAGGTCAGTGCTGAAAGTCCCAGACAGGCACATTCCGGCAGTTACTCCAGGATGTGGCTGTCACAGATTTTCAGGGCCAATATCTTTAAACAAGTTCTTGAGATCCAATAAAAGCAGTTGTCAGAATTTCCCTTGCTAAATGAAATAAATTTGAACAGTTAATGGAGGATTTTATTGTAAAATAAACAAGCCAATTGACAAATTACAGATGAGTCGGGTGGCCCTGAAGAGCTATTCACCATTTGTGAATCGATATGCAAATCGCAGCAATGGAGGAATCCCAACGTTTGCTCAGGAACGCCTGGTGGAAAGAACAGCAAAGGTAAACCTCAAAGTTGTTATTAGAATGAACTTTAAATGATGGATCTGAATTTCTCTGTATGTATCATTTGTTTCTACTGACAAATACTGTTTAGAAATGACAATGTGATGTCACAACTTTTCTTTGTAATACTAGTAGAAATAGGTGTTTGCAATTTTAAGATAATGGAGGACAGCATGGAGGCCTGTGTGATAGAAACAGAACATTTATGGCAGTGAATTTCATTGGGGCATCTCCTGCTCCACCACTGTAACTTTGATTTTATGCAGTTTTAATTGGCTAGGGTAAATCTAACTTAACAAAAATGGCTTCAGCTAGCTATGCCTCTGGAGAGTCCACAAGAGCATCCCTTTGTTCTGTAGGTGGCCAATATATGACCACATGCAGTCAGACCTAGTCATTCAATGGAAAATATCTCTCCAAAAGGTGTCAGCTTTGGCTCACTGGTAGCACTCCTGCCTTTGAGTCAGAAGATTGTGGCCTCAAGTCCCATTCCAGACAGTTGAGCCTATAACCTAGAATGATACCACAGTGTAGTACTGAGTGAATGCCACACTGTCGGAGGTACTGTCTTTCAGATGAGATGTCAAACTGAGGCCTTACCTACCTTTCAGCTTGTTGTAAAAGATCCTGTGGCACTATTTGAAGAATAGCAGGAGAGTTCTCCAGGTGTCCTGGTCAACATTTACTCCTCAACTAACATCACTAAACCAGATTATTTTGTCATTATCTCATTGCTGTTTGTGGGACCTTGCTGTGTGCAAATTGGCTGCTGTATTTCTCTACACTACAACAGTGACTACATTTCAAAAGGACTTCATTGGCTGTGAAGCACTTTGGGACATCCTGAGGTCATGAAAGGTGCTATATAAATGCAAGTTCTTTTGTTAAATGGGATTGCATTGTTATTTCAATCCTCGTCAACACTAGACACAATATAGATTATATTTTGTGTCTACATGGTTCTCTGCATTAAAAATCTGTGAATTCCTCTTGGTTATATCTGTCTCAAAATCTAACTTCCTCTAGTATCAGGTGTCAAAGCATCAGTTTAATTGGGAGGATGTGAACTGTAAGGGGTTTTATTACTGTTTCTCGGGCTTATAATAGGTCAGCCAGTTATGTTTTCCTGAGCTGCCCTGCCCGCTGTGCGGTTGCGAATCGCTTACCCCTTCCTGATTCTGAGCTGAGGACTTATCGGGCGGTAACAAAGACAGACTAACAGACCAGTGGATTGGTACAAGGAAAACCAATGTTTATTAATAAGAAAACTAAAACTACAAGGTAAACAGTATTATACAGAAGATAAAGAAATCGCTATGGATGTAATACAGTCTTACACTTATCGGGTTGAAAGAAACGGACACATCGAGGGAAAATTCTAAAATCACAAGTTTAGCGATATCCCCTTTAACCCCCACCCTTAGACCTATGCTAGGTTGTCTTGTGGCGGCCAGAAAATTAATGCTCACCGGTGAAACAGATGAAAAGGCCTGGCCTCCTGCTGCTGCCGTCGACATGTGTTTGCGAGGTTTACTGGATGGCCTTCCTTCTTGGTTGCTAGCAAGCAGCAGGACCCCGGCCACCAGGCGAAGAGAGAGAGAGATACTGGGAGGCTCCCAGTTATACCCTCCTGGTAACAGGTTTTTTTCGTACCTCATCAGCTTGCTTCATTGTTTGATTTAAGCACGAAAACGTAAGACAAAGGACCCCATCTCTGGCCCATTTACATTAATGGCCAATTCCTGTATTGATGAGTTCCATAACTGCTTTACCATTGTTCCGAATGTACCTTGATGGTTCACCTTTTGTCCTGCGATCACTTCCTGCTCGAATTTTGATGTGTAGGCCGGCCATGTTGATGGCTTGCCTCAGGGCTTGAATGCAACTGCATTGTTTAAAGAAACCTGTCTGAAACACGAAGCCTGCCATGTGTCTGACCGCAGCCATTTTGAAAGACCTTGGATTTTTAAAAACACAGTCACACCAGGGTTTCTTTAATAACTCCAATAAATCTTCGGCGGGGGGGGGGACATGTGAAATTTTGCGAATCCCTTCAGAACTCTACCGAGATTAGATTGGTTTCCTGAACTATTAATGAATCGTTTGCTGTGATATGTATTTGCTCACACACTGTTTGTGAGGGTGAAATTTTCAACAGGTCTACTTTTACATCCTCATGATTGCAGAAAAACTGGAAAACACAAAACCTTCAGCCATTGACATGTTTGTGAAGAGGGGCATCCAGGTGTGGCGAGCCTGAATTCCACAGGCTACCCCCCATTTTTCCATCTTTCTTGTCTCCTGAAGGAATGAATCATGGCATCTTTCAGAGTATCAGGCATCTGCATGATGCAGTTTCGGTGGTCAAATGCAACTTGTACATTTATAGAATGGAATCCCTTTCTGCTCAGCTCTGCAATTGGGCTGATGGATATCCCCCCATCAGTGAGCTGTCTAATGGTGCTCGTTAACCGCTGGAAGCTTGCCAATTCTATTTGAATGAGGCCTGACCCAAAAAAATGGTTTGGGCTTCCATCAAGCTTCATTAGCTGGGTGGTGATGATACAAGTCCTCAGCTGGAGGGAAGCCTTGGCTTTACCATGCTTCCTATGTGCACTCATTGCTGTTAATGTCCACATGGCTTCCTCAAAAGACATTAACAGTTGATTAGCAGGCCGTCCTCTTGTTTTGTTCCCTCCTGCTGTGGGCCAGTCTATCTCACAAACAGAAAAGTAGTGCTGAGATGTAGGATTGAAGAGCATATACAATGACACCTATGTGTTCACCAGCATCCCTCTGTGTGTTTGTGTGTGTATGTGTGTATGTGTGTGTGTAAATGATCATGTTTCATGCAGCTAGGTTGTGATATAATGGTATTTGATGTGAGGGCCTTTTAAGATGTGACAGCAGTGAGAATTGTAAGTTGTAGTTTGAAGTTGTGGCCTTGCTATATTTTGTCCATGCATGGTAAGTCCTGGAAGAGCTGTTAGATTGTTTGAGTATTTTGAATGGGGCAACAGTACAAGTATAACAAGGTGCAAGGAAACAGTTCGTGGCGTGCATACTTAGCCCGTTTATTTTTATATAGGATACTTTTGTGTTGCCTCACCTTCAACTCTGACATGTACTTCCACTTTTGGATGCAGGTTGGCAGGCATGAGAGACTTCAATAATTCTTGCAATGACCGTCTCTTGGGCATTGTGCACAGCTGTCCTTCGGGGGAGAGTGGTTGATGTCCCAAACAGGGCAACCTTTCCATTATGCATCTCTACTGCTGCATGACAGAATATGCTCTGATATTATATTTTACTGTGCTGTATTGCCAAACTCTTTAAGAGGCCAAACTTTAGCCACACACATGCAAGCTACCAGGCCTTGGCCACATTGTGAGTGGGAGCTCACCATGAATATTTAATTTGGGTCCAAACTGGAAGTTTAATCGGAAATGGACATGTAAACAGTCAGGCAGAAATCCCACTATGTTTCTTTTCCACTCCATTAATGCTACTATTGAAGTTTTTACTCTCTGATGTGTTATGTGATGTTAATTTTGGCAACTAATGAGGACAGGGTGGCAGGGATGCAGCATATGCCTCAGTTATGTTCATATTTAAAGAGAAGCAGATAATCAATCTTCTATATTGAACCTGGACTCTTGTACAGAAAAATGTGTTCTCTTGACCTGTGTTTTTAGTCTCTTATTATAGGCTTTGAAACTCAGCTGTTCAGTCATTACAGTTAAGGTACTACACTATTATATGACATGAGTGCCTCTGTTGTTTTCAGCTGGATATATGCTCTAACAAAGAGAGACTTGCAGAACTCAACTTGTATTCCTCAAAGATTTAACTCCTTAAAATGAGTTAGGTTAAAATGGGAGTCAGGGTCATAAGGACAGAGTGAGTTAACTGTTGTTTGAAGTAAAATTGAACCATAGAAATGACCACACCAAGGAAGGTAACCAATCATGGATGAATAATGTGTGATGTAAAGATTAGATAGATAAATATTTTGAAGTTCCACCTGAATTACCTGAACACAAGGAGAAACTTTGTGGGACTTTTCCTCAAGAGATTAAATAGGTCAGGTCCATGGATTGTCCATGCTCTCCAAAAGACTTGATGAGCCAAATGGCCTTTACTTATTCCATGCTTCCTTATGTTCTTACTTAATGATTGAATGTCTGATGTTTTACAGCGGGTAAAAGAAATGGAAAATGCTGAGAAATTACAAGAACAATCAAATTCTCAAGTAAGTTTCTACAGCATCTTACAAGTGACATATTAAGTAAAGTATGTTCCAAATTTTGATATGTTACACTGAGTCTGGTTGTACCCTTTCTTGTGTGACAATGGCAGTGGCAATTCTGTACAAATCAATTTTTCAAAGCAATTTTTAAACTCCAGATTTAAGTTATTTTCTTTTTAATTTACAACTGCCACCCAACAATTCCCATCTATGAGGAGGATTGGAGATGTGCTCACAGGCCTTTGTCAATGCCACTCAGTGAACAGTTTCAAGATGTGTGAGTGTGGCTTGGGTTCAACCTCAGTTTTACCCTTTATTTCATATGGGTAATACTCCATCTTCATGCTGCAGACCTTCCTAACACCATGGTTAAGATGAGGAGAATTATATTTGTACTGTGAGGAATTATTGAGTTAGAAGGTGTTAGATTAAATTCAGTTGAGCTGCCATTAACCATGGGTGCTCCAGCAATCTTTTGTGTTTGCTATTTTAGGTCCCTCACTATCCTACTGCCATTGTCACCTTCTCCCAGCGAGTTCTTCTGATGGTGTCATTAGTACTCACTATTTAAAGTAAAATATTCAAAGGCAAACAACTGACATGGGATAAATCTAAAGAATACTAAAGCTAATCAGAACTCTTCATAAGAGATTTTTTTAAATATGGGCCATTCTCTTTAATCTAAGTACGGACAACTGAGAACTAACTGTATAGTTTTTCTTTCAGTTAGTGAGAAAGAAAGAAGGTTTCAGTCATATCCCAGTTAGGAATCATACATTCTTCATCTGCACTGATGACCAGAGTAATGAAGGATTGAATAGATGTGCAACAGGAAATAGGAGAGAACCAACATTTTCACAATGTGAGAGCAACTACAGGAACATTGGTAAGGAAAAGACAGGGTGGCAAGTGTATGTTGAATCTGTCTCTCATTTCTCACATTGCTTGTCCAACATCCAGTACCGGATGAGCAAAAATTTCTTCCAACTAAATATTGGGAAGACTGAAGCCATTGCCTTTGGTCCCTGCTGCAAACTTTGTTCCCTAGCCACCAACCCCATCCCTCTCCCTGGCCACTGCCTGAGGCTGAACCAGACCGTTCACAACCTGGGCGTCCTATTTGACCCTGAGATGAGCTTCCAACCACATATCCGCTCCATCACCAAGACCGCCTACTCCACCTCCGTAACATCGTCCATCTCCGCCCCTGCCTCTGGAACCCTCACCCGTGCCCTTGTTAACTCTAGACTTGACTATTCCAATGCTCTCCTGGCTGGCCTCCTATCTTCCACCCTGCATAAACTTGAGCACATCCAAAACTCTGCCGCCCGTATCCTAAATCGCACTAAGTCCTGTTCTCCCATTACCTCTGTGCTTGCTGAACTACATTGATTCCCGGTCCGGGAATGCCTCGATTTTAAAATTCTCATCCTTGTTTTCAAATCCCTCCATGGCCTCGCCCCTCCCTATCTCTGTAACCTCCTCCACCACTAAAACCCTCCGAGATCTCTGCACCCCTCCAATTCTTGCCTCTTGCGCATCCCCAATTTTAATCGCTCCACCATTGTTGGCTGTGCCTTCAGCTGCCTGGGCCCTAAACTCTGGAATTCTCTCCCTAAACCTCTCTGCCTCTCTACCTCTATCTCCTCCTTTAAGACACTCCTTAAAACGTACCTCTTTGACCAAGCTTTTGACCATCTGTCCTAATACCGCCTTCTGTGAAATTTTGTTTGATAACGCTCCTGTGAAGCACCTTGGGACATTTTACTACGTTAAAGTCGCTATAGAAATGCAAGTTGTTGTTGTTGTTGATGATGATGATGAATGCTTCTAAATGGCTTAAATGTGCTGAGTTGTGGTGTAGAATCATATAGACCAGGGAGGTCTCAGGTTGACTTCTGGTCTGTGCTGAGTTAACGGCTATAATTGCATCAGTGGAAGCACTAGTATGGCCTTAGTTCCTCTGGGATAGGTAGGAAAAAATCAGACAGACGTCTTGGTCCTGACTGCTTCCCTATAACCCCTGCTGAAAAGTGTACAGCTCGTTTACAGAAAACGTTGCTATTTGTAATTATCAAGTGTGAAAGATATATTATATAGGTGGGTCGTGATTAATTGTTTTTCCTTCCTTCCTATTAACATATTTATATTGCATGCAGACATCTGCAAAATTGCATACACCTGCTATTTCAATTTCCGTTCACTGAAACTGATGAAATAAAGCCAATTAACTTTTATTTATTATTCATAAAGATAAGAGAGTATAGCCCCACATGAATAAATGCAAAAGTTTTTGCTCAGTTGTTTTTGCAACATTTCACTTTCCTCCAGATTTCACCCCCAAAAATGTTACGTTTCTTCCCTTCTCCCTAATTTTAACTTGGATCTCTATATTTTTTTTAAAGTTGAGTAATCTTTGAAAATTCAAATCTGAATAAAAACTGAAAATTAAGAAACTTATTCATGTGCAAATGAAGAGCATGCCAAAAAATGACCTGTGGTGGGATTTGCCTCTGCTTTTGGATAGTAAATAGGCTAATAGTCAAATTTCTACAAACTCAAGATTGCCACCAGAAGGAGCTTAATATTACTGCAGCCCTGGAACAATGGTCCAGATTTTCCTGAAAACTTGCACCATAGCAACGCATCTATGGCGTTCACTGTTATTCGAGTGCAGATTTTCCAGGAAATTATGGCATAAGTGGCTTAAGCCATCACTTACGCATGCCAAAATTCCCTGGGCCATTTGAACTGCTGCACCGTTACCCTTGGTGAAACAGTACTTAAAATTAATAGCTCTGACTCCCCCACCCCAACTTATTAAAATCAATGGCAACATTCCTGATTGGATGAATGTCTTTTTGCCGCTGCCACTTAGACTGGAAAATAATGGAGCTGGTGACCTGGCAGCGACATGATTTCTGTGGAGAACAGAGGGCTGTCCGTTTATAATCATAAGAAAAGAAACACTCTGTGCAATTATCCCTAGCACTTGCCCAAATGTTAGAATTATCATTTTATTGACTTTGTGGTTATTATTTAGTGTACATAAAGCTTCTAAAAAATGTTCTTGAATTATCATGCAATGAATTAAAACTCTGAAACTTGACAGATTTCCCAGAAATAATCAGAATTCGATAGAGCTGGACTCTAACCCAAACCGTGCATCCATAAGGAAACAATACCAGCAAAAGCAACATTCTCACATGTTTTCAAATTTTTATTTGAGGAATATAACTCATGCATTGTTCTGAGGCAACTGAACGAATTAAAGCAGAGATGTTAGCCTAATAAATAGGCATAACATAGATATAGATGATCATAACTCGTCTAGTTAATGGTCATTTATCACTTTGAGATTACAGGTGTTCGCAGAGCAGGCAACTCTGAGTTAAAATTTATGAAGCACAATCATGCAATATAATTCAGCTTACAGGAACTTTTGTCAGTTTGATCACCTTTTATTTTCCAGTTTATTGTTTCATCAAATTCAGGGACTATTTGGTACGAGTATGCCAGATCAAACAAAATTACTTCAAAAGGTCTATTTTTGAAATAGGAATTTCACAATAAGGTTCAAATAGAAACAGTATTACTTCCATTAATCTAACAATTCAATTGAAAAGGAAAAACAGTCTTGTCGAGCAAAAATTCTTAAGCACGAAGTCCGAGCCACGAATAAATGTCACTAGTTTTTCAATAATTTCCACTATTCACTGCAATATCCCTGTGAACATTTAGAAGAGTAAGCCCAACAAATCGGTTTTCACTGGCCATACTGCAGATCTGACTAGCTGTGGAAGTACATCCATTGTTTCTGTGTTCTATGAAATGATCTATGACACGTTCTTTCGAAGAAAGGAGTAGTCCAATAAAAAGAAATCATTAAAATTTCGGGGAGTGTTGAACACCTCTCCCCACCTATGTCCATGCTCAAATCAGGGTTGCATCTTTGTGGTGGGTAGAAGTCGCACTGCACCATGTTACGTACAAATTCTGCATTGGCAGAAAATCTTAGAGATTGGGTACAATATATTTATAGATCAGTACGTGACTACTGAAATCAAAGAGAGTGTGTTATAAAAACATTGTAAACCCATAAATATGTGTGACAAAAGTGAAGTATTTCTGTCAATAATAATTTATCGATTGGTTTCCTTATTGTTGGCCACAGTATACACAGTGAAATTTTGCTTCTGTTGACTGTTTCTGCAAAGTACAGCACCATACATTGTGGCCAAAAGCCACATATGTCAATTGTTTAAATGAACAAGCTTTCCACTTTGAAGCTTCTGAACCATACACGGTTCCAGGCTTGTCCCCCAAGCAAGTGTTTGAATATGTGACTGATTCCATGCTTCTTTCCATAGCCGACTCACAATTGACCCAGCCTGGCTGATGTCCTGGTGGTGGTGTTGACAATGGGCTGTGTCCAAGCCATATTGCAATGGAATGTTATACCCAGGAACTTCTGCTGTCTGCTGGTCTTGACAGCAGATCAATTCTCACATCCTGTTTCTTGTGTTTGCTTCCTTTGGAGAATGGCATGCACTGTGATTTTCTGGAGTTCATCATAATTCACCATTGGCATGCCGATTCTTCCAGATCATTCAGGCAGCTCTGGCACTTTTCTGATGATATTTCCGAGCTCATGGAGGGTACCCAAATGGTGATGTCATCGGAAAACTGTGAGTAAGCCCCAGTCCTCTGTTTGGGTATTGGTGTTTCACTGGCACAAATGAGGAACAGGAGTGGACTGAGTACCGAGCTCTAGGGAACACCTGTCACTGGGCAAAACCTGGTGGAAATTGCTGTCCCACTCTGACACCACTCTTACACTCTGCTAGGAAATTCAATATCCATTAAATCAGCACACTGGTGACGTCAAGCTAGGTGATGGTGGTTCAAAGCAGAATCTCACAATTTCAGGCTATAATATATTTTGTATAAAGTACCTGTTAAAAATTAAGAAATGTATGTTGTTCCACAGAAGCTGCATCTGCTTTGGAAGATGCCTGTGTAGTCTGCTTAACTCAAGATAAAAAAAGCTCAAAATATAATTCAACAGTGACAAGCAATGAAAGGTAAGAAAAGAGAACACAACAGTTCAAAGTGCAGGGTTCAGTGTAAAATGTAGCAAGTCTCAGTCATGAGAATGATACCATTTTATTTCAACATGTTTCCCTTTATCTATGATCAGTAACTATTTGATCAGTTCCTTCTTCGAGATGCTTTTTTGTTTGTGTCTGACGATGGATACGGTACAAACTCACCGATGCGATTACTTTGACATGATCCTGTGAAATAATTCAGTACGCTATTACTGTATAGAGCGACCAATGAAAACAACAAAATTAATATTTGATTAGAAAAAGTACATTTTAATACTCTTCCAAAAGGGATGGGGAATAAAAATCTTAAAACTGCAGATTGTGAATTCAGGCTTGCAGCAATTGTTTGGATTTTCAGAGTTACAAATAGGAAGGAGTGTGATTTAACACATATTTGTTTATATCTTAATCTGATGGAATACTGAGTTTAGTGCAGCACGGTGGTACATTTCATTGTGTAAAAACACTGTGCCACAATATGGTAGGACACAGATTGACACTCATGATTCCCAACACAGTGAGTTACCAATCAAACTATTGCAGTTGGGTTGGGATTAGCTTGGTTACCCTTCCTCTTGGCTGGGATTAGTACATAATGCAGAGATACTTGAGAAGAAAGAGAATAAGGCAGAAAGAACTGAGGCATGATTTTATCGAGAGGGTGGTGGGTGGAATTCCTGACGTACGGGTTTCCTGGACATCCTTACGATTTTGACGTAAAAATGTCTTTTTTTTTACGGTTTCCCGCCCTACAGGCTGGCCTGATTGACAGGCTGGTCTCAGTCGGATGGGAGAAGAGAAAGGAAGAGGACGTGAACAGTGTTAAATGGTGTGGGGAGGTCACTGGGATGGGGGTGGGTCGGGAGTCATCGGGAGGGGGGGCTCAGTCATCGGGAAGGTCGGTGGTCACCAGGGAGATCAGTCATCGGGGAGCTCAGTCATCAGGGGGAGTCGGTCATCGGAGGTTATCAGGGAGGCTCAGTCATCAGGGGAAGTGGGTCATCGGAGGTTATCAGGGGGGCTCAGTCCTGGGAGGGGGTCAGTCACGGGGAGAGTCAATTATCGAGGATCATCGGGGAATTAAAAAACTGTCAATGCTGGAAATCTGAAAAAAAACAGAAATTGCTGGAAATAAACAACAGATCCATCAATGCTGACAGACCTGCTGTGTACTTTCAGCATTTTCTGTTTTATCTTAAAAGTAGGAAGGACATTGAACCTGGCTCCCCATTCCCTACATTGCAAGATCACAGTTTTAGCTATTTAATTAGAATGGAAGCCAAGCAGAATACTACCAATAGGAAAGAGTGAGAGCAAAAGATGATGGGATGAATTTTACCACACTTCAGTGCTCCAGATGCAGAGCTTTGTGTGGCAGGAGTGCATATTGGGAATTTAGGAGTGGAGTTTAGCACATCTGATTCGCAGCTTGCACAATTTGTTGTAAAGTTTACTCTGATAAGTCATCCATCTTCTTGTGACTGACTGAAGTGCACCATTGGCTGCAGGTCACCTGTCCAATTGGACAACTGTGCATGGACAACTAAAGGGACATATTGGGTGAAATTTTCTAAGATCTTGCAACACCAGTAGGGCTGTGCATTTGGTAGGTGGCTTATTGGAAAATCACGGGTGCAAAACTCACGATTTTCTATCCATTGATTTGAAGTATACTGTAAACAGGGCTAAGATTTTTTTTAAAAATAGGTGCTAGTTTCCTAGTGGCTCTGGCACTGTAAATAAAATCTAAAAATGCCAGTTCTTCCTTTTTTTAAGAGGACACAAAAATAATTCATCAAAATTCGCAAACCACCAGCTGCAAGACAGGGCGTATAACAGAAAAGAAGGTAATGTCTGATCGGTCACTTATTAGGCCTGGCACACTCTCATAATGAACAGTGAATTACCTCATTGCCAGCAAGTTTCCTTTATCATGAATGGTCTTTGGAAATAAAAACCTTATTAAACTTGCAAATGATAAAGATATTAATTCTGGTTTTAATAAACTGGACCTTGATGACTTGCTCATCTTTACTAGTTTAAGAGAAATCCTCATTTCAGTGATCTGCTGTTAGCAAAATAAATTTCTTTCTATTACTCCCATTTTTTTTTAAAGACAGTGACATTTAAAAAAAAACAATAGCACTGTATTTATCATGCACACTGATTTTGGTCCAAGCTGTTGCAATGACCATTTTATAATGAGTGAAGGGTCTATGCAGATCCATCGGGGGGACAGGTGAAGAGAGAGAGAGAGAAATTTTCTTTACTTTAAGTTATAAACTTACTCTTCTATCTGGGTGGTGTTCGGTATGGGACTTGCACCCATGGAAAAATAAAATAATAGATAAATCCCTCACACCAAAAAAATTTCTATGCTGTCTTTATTGTCCACAGCACTCGTAAACTAGGCCTAGGGTGCCAGCCATCACCATTTCTACAAAGACTAAGAACCAAAGTTCAAGTATCTCCCTTGACAGATATCCACAAAGAAGAACAATCTCAGAACATCTCTATTATACACTAACATAACCAAACAGGTAAGTATATTATTGTACAACCAATTCCATATTACAGTCTAGGTAACCATGCAAGCAGACACGGAATCTAGATGTTGGTGTTGATAGCACATTAACTGATATTGCAGTCAACACCGGTAGCATTTTTATCTCATTAAAAATATTTCAAGGCTAGGACATATTTTTCTGAGACTACTCAGAATAAAGTACAGTCTTTGAACTGCATTTGGTCTAATTCTCCATTTGCAATTAATATCATTATATCCTTCCAGATGTTTGCTAATGTAAAGTGTTTTGAAAATGTTAGGAACACTCAGGAGCTCCAATTGCACAAGAGAAGTGGAGTTACTCTGCACATATCTCATCGAGTCTGACTCAGCCTACTTTACGCTGCAGCAAAGCTATCATGTCTGGTCACTGCAAATGTACCTCAAAGATGCCAGTACATCATATCATCACACATGTGGTAATTCATTAGATGTTGGAAGGTCTTAAAAAGTCAAAAGTACTGGTGATGGCATTATTAAATGAGTAAAATAATACACCTGTTCTTAGGTTCAGATAATTAAGACCCTTTCACCCATTTGATCTCTACCTTTCAGAATACCAACTACACATCTTTCCAAATAAACTATCTAGTTACTGGTCTGGCCTTAACCGCTCTTCCTGGCAACTTATTATAGCTATTGATCAGCCTATATAAAAAAAACTTCTTGACATCTGCCCTAAATTTGCCCATTGTAACCCTTTGTTCTCATGTCTTGTACCTAAAAGGATTATTTCAGTTTTCTTTTCTCTATTTCATTAAGTATCTTAGGTAACTGTAAAAGGTCATTTCTAAGATGTGTTTTTGCAAAGCTGAAGTGTCCTAGCTTATCAAGCTGTTCCTCATAGGTCTTCTCTCTGACACTGGGGACCAGGCTCCTTGATCTTCTCTGCACTGCCATGGGGGCCTCCTTCTGTTGTAGATTATTGGCAATGTAACACAATTATCAGATAGAATGGTGCAAAGTCATAGAGGAATTTAAACTACATTTACATAGTGCCTTTAACATAGCAAACATCTCAAGACACTTCACAAAGGCATAATCAAAAAAATAGACAAGCCAAGAAAGGAGATATTATGAGGGATAACCAAAAGCTTGGTCAAAGAGGTGGGTTTTAAAGCAGGAGTGGGACAAAGAGGTAGAGAAGGGTTTAGGGAGGGAAGTCCAGAGTGTGGGGCCTAGGTGGCTGAAGGCATGGCCGCCAATAGTGAGGCGGAGGGAGCTATTCTCTTTGCCTGAGATTGTATGAGCTCATCACACATTAGAACTAAGTAAATTTCAATCGTAAAATATGTACTGCAATACCATGTACATTATATTTGGTAAGAATCGCACCCTTATATAGTTCTGTAAGCTTCATAAGATTAAGGATTTAGTTTTCAATATGATTGGTAAACAAAGTAAACGAAAATAACTAACACTCATTGTTATTTATATATTTTTTTAAATCAGTGAAGGGATTTTATCAGCCTTCAAGGAGATGCAAGATTATATCTTCAGGCAAAACTCATCTTTTTATGGAATGCAGTAACCATGACCTCTACTGTTAGATTGTTATTATGACACTGAGGAAATACATTGTAATATGAACAGACACCTTGTTGGCGGCTTATAAATCAGATCAAACCTTCTAAATAATGTTCTCTGTCCAAATTAGTGGAATTAACTTGGGGTGACATATTAACAGCATTGCCAATACTTAATAGTTTATTGATTTTGTAATATTTTAATATAAGCAATACACTGAGATAGAAGGGATATAGGGCTCGATTTTAGCGTCGGGTTTCCTGTGCGTTATCGGCGGGGCGGGCTCCAAAATGTCAATTTCCACGTGCGGGAGCGGATCGCGCCGAGATCCCGGCCACTTCCGGGTGCCGCGCTGACGTGCGGGGCTGCGTGCGCAGGCCCTGCTGGTGGGAATCCCGCAGGCAATTAAAGCCAGCGGGGTTCCACTTGAGTGTACTTACCTTGCTTGTTGAGGTCATTAAATGAGCTGAATCAGCTGTCAAAACAGGAAGTGTGGGATTTTACCTTCAAGGCAGAGTGTTCCACACACTGGGGGAAACAGTCTCCCTTCAACCGGTCGTGTTCCAGCCAGCAGCCTGTGGCAGCTGGCAAGGTGCACTCCACAGCGGGTGGGAGAGCCCTCACCCACGCAGGAGGCCACCGCGTCACGTAGGGCAACCCCTGCCCTCCACCACCCCCCGCCAAGCCAGAGGACAGACCGACGTGAAACCGCAGCCCCAGTGCGAGGAACCACCCACCTACCCTGCACAACCCCTCAGACCAACACCTACCAGATGGGTGGTGCGTTGACATCCTCGGAGGACGAACAGCATGACCAGCCCCAGCAGCCTCGCAGTCCACGCCGTCTGCCTCAGAGACGTGGAGCCCCCCAACACGGTGCTGTGGCACACCCACCTGCACAGCAGGAGGGAGGGCAACCACAGAGAGAGATGCGTCGCAGGAGGCACTACCCTCCGCACAGGGTGTACAGGCCGAGGCTCAGCTTCATGGACCTCTCCGAGGAGCAGTGCATACGTCGGCTCAGAGTCAATCGCCAGGTAGTCGCCGACATCTGCAGCCTCCTTAACGACGAGCTGCTCCCTGATGGACCAAGCAGCATCTTCTTACCTGTCGCCGTCAAAGTCACCACTGCCCTCAATTTCTTTGCATCCGGATCCTTCCAGGGTGCCACCGGGGACATCACTGGGGTCTGTCAGTCGTCTGCACACAAATGCATAAGGCAGGTCACCGATGGGTTGTTCCGCAGGGCCTCGCACTACATCAACTTCGCCATGGACGAGCGCAGCCAGATGGAGAGGGCGGTTGGATTCCATGCCATGGCTGGCTTCCCACGGGTACAGGGTGTAATCGACTGCACCCACATAGCAATACGGGCACCTCCACATGAGCCAGGGCTGTTCATCAACAGGAAAGGGTATCACCCCATGAACGCCCAGCTCATCTGTGACCACCGCCAGAGATTCCTACACGTGTGCGCCAGATACCCCGGCAGCTGCCACGATGCCTTCGTCCTCAGGGAGTCCACCGTCCCGCCCATCCTCCAGGCACCCAACGCCGGCAACGGCTGGCTCCTCGGCAACAAGGGGTATCCCCTACACACGTGGCTCATGACGCCTCTGAGGAACCCCATCACCGAGCCGGAGCGTCGGTACAATGACAGCCACACTGCTACCAGGTCTACAATTGAGCAGACCATAGGGCTGCTCAAGATGCGCTTCAGGTGCCTTGATCGTTCTGGGGGAGCGCTCCAATACACACCATTCAGAGTGGGACGAATCATAGTTGTCTGCTGTGCCCTGCATAACATGGCACTACAGAGAGTGGTGCCGCTGGAGGAGGCCCAATCCACACCCGCCACCCACATTGAGGACGGCGACGAGGAGGAGAAGCAGGAGGACGCGGACGCGCCAGAGGATGGTGGACGACCCATGCGCCGAACCACGACTCACCGGGATGGTCGCCGGGCCAGGGAGGCACTCATACGTCAATGGTTCTCCTAGAGTCAGACAGTGCGAGGCGCTCGCATCTCCTCACCTGCACATGCGAGGGGCCATACCAGCCCCCTCCACTGAAGACTGTTGCCAGTACTCCTGCACCCACAGCAGTGTGCCCAATGGGCGGCAGCAGGTGTTCGCCGTCATGATGGGCTGCACGGAACGCACCTATTGCACAGGCCGCGGAAGAATGGACGAGAGGTGGCAGGAGTGGTGAGAATATAGTGTTTAATATGTACAATGTGAGATAATATAAACAAAAAGTGTACAAATTAACAGACACCCTGGTGCATTCCCTTTGTGCTTATAACGCCTTTGGATTTCTTTTGCGGGTACCCCTACGTGGTGCTACCCCTGTGTGGTGCTACCCCTGTGGCTCCAGCAGAGGTAGTGGCAGGTTGCTCCTGTTCTCGCCCTGACCGGGTAGATGCTTTGGGCGGATGGCCCCTGGGTTTCGGTGCCCATGAGGGCACCTCCACAGACTGCTCCTCCTGCACCGGGGCAGGGGCAGACTCGGCCACCTGGAGAGGAGGCACCATTGCGGGTACTGGTTGAGAGGGGGGCAATGGGTGGGATGTGGGGGCGCCTTGAGAAGCGTCCCCGCTTCCATGTCCCCGGTCACCATCACCCCTTCCACCCTGCTGGACGGCAGTTTGGATGGCATGTGTGAGGCCTTGCAAGGCCACCCCTAGTGTATCCGTCAGCCTGTTTATGGCGGCGGAATGTTGCTCAGCCTGAATCCGTACAGCCGTTGTCAGGGCCTGCACGGACTCGATGTGGAGCTGTGCGTGACGCTCGAGGGAGGCCAGCCTGTCCTCCACCGCAGACGCTCCCGCACCTACCCACGACACTATGTCGCCGGTACCCTCCTGTACCTGCGCCACCAATGCCCTCATGCAGGAGTTGGACTCCTCCATCGCCTGCGCAATTGTGGACAATGCGCGCGGCACCTCTCCCAGTACCTCAGCAATTAGCTGGTGCCCCTCGACGACTCTCCTTTTCACTGGTGGCCCCCTGGGTTCAGCATCTGGGTCCGGCTGAGCAGAGCCTGGAGATGAGTGCTCCCTCCGCGGCTGCCCCTGCCACCAGGGTCTGCTCATGCTCACTCGTGCGCGGTGAATCACCAAGTGCTACCCCAACTAGTTGGCGAGGGGGACCCACCGAGGTGCGTGTCTCTGCGCTGGTGGATGGTTGGCTCAGATGTGACGATGCACCCTCAGAGACCGCCATGTCCTCTGAGGAATCGCCCTCCTCAATCGCAGCGCTCGCAGACGGCCCTGCAAGAGAACAGAGGGCACTATGAGGCATGTGCACCAACGTTACGGTGCGCCTGATGGCAGGTGATGATACGGTCACTCGCGATCATGGGTGTTGAGTGTCAGCTTTCCCTTACCGGCCGTTTCTGCAGCGACACACTCGCCATCTGCGACCGACAGGCAATGTCGCGTGCGGGCGAGGTCGAGCGCCTCCACCTCGGCGTCGGTGAGTTCCACCACTTGCGGCGGGCCACCTCCGGTGCGTGCCCTTTCCCTATTGTTCTTGCTTCTCTTCTCCTGTCAAGGCAAAACACAGATGCGTGAGTGGGTGCGTATTGCATCGTGAGACGCATCGAGCATCAGTGTGGTTGGGTTGAGCGTGGGGCAGATGGATGGGAGGATGCGTGTGCCACATGCCCATCCCATTGCATGAGGATTGGGGTGTGTGGTAGTGTTCGGGTGGGGACAGGGACGGTGGGTACTTGCGGGCACGGCGAGGATGGTGAGTGAGTGGCTGTGAGGATTGCTGCAGGAGCGCTGTGGTGGCTCTGCAGGAGGGGTTGTGATCTGTTTGGCGTGATGGTGGGGACGGGTTGTGGAGGGTGCGTTGGTGTACTCACCTTGCCGGACCTAGTGAGGTCATTGAACCGCTTGCGGCACTGCTCCCATGTCCTTGGGGTGTTGGCCCTGCTGCTGACCTCCGCCGCCACCTCTGCCCATGCCTTCCTGGTGGCGGCGGCAGGGCACTTGCGTCCATCCGCAGGGAAGAGCGTGTCCCTCCTCCTCCTCACGCCCTCCAGCATCAGCTGCAGCGCAAGGTCCGAGAAACGTGGCGCAGCCTTTCCCCTCGGGTGAGCCATCATCTCTAGCCTACTGATTGCAGCAGGAGGGGCTTTGGGAGACTGCCCCTTTAAGTGGAGCTCCTACATCGAGTCGACGGTACTGCGCATGCGCAGCCCGCCGGCACGCAGCTGGGGAGCGGAGAACCCGGAAGCAGGGCTTAAGCAGTTCAATTATCCCGCGATCGCGCGGGGGACGCACGCAATTAGCCGTCCGCATTTTCCACGCTCCCGGAGGACCACCCGCTGGGAACCCGCAGGCCTGCTAAAATCGAGCCCATAATTCCTCTCCTATCACTGTGAATCACATACATTAAAATAAATGTGCAAAATTAATACATTGCAAACAAAATTGAGTGTTGATAATGCTGTCTAACATTAAAAAGGAAATATATTCAGTTGAATGTTATATTTTTTCCCATAATGCTAATAATGAACCATTTTAAAGCATAGATCTCACGAACAAGCAGTACTGTGATATGCCAGAAAATGTGTAGAATATATCTCCTTTTGCAAAGAACAGTACCAATGAATGTAGTTCTTAAGAATAAGCAAGCAAACACCTAGAGAATCAGTTTTCAAATTGACATTACAAACCCGAGATATTCAGGTCACTGATTTCTCCACACTGCAAGAGCCAATGAGAATTTGATTAAACTCTATATACCTATAAATTCTAAATACAGCTAATTTACTCCTGTAGATGTAAATGCAAATTTCCAAGTCTTTTGCAACCTACAGCTACCCCATGCAACCAATGGAACACTTATATGATTAAATATTCACGCCTGGCCCACCACTGAGCACAGATCAGAAAATTGTGGGTACATGGGGTGCAATCTTTCATCTATCAGTTGGCCCTCAATTTTCTGACTCACAGCAGCCAAAGTCTCAGAAGATCTACCCTACAATCTCCAGTGCTGGCCATAGTTGTCCTAAGGATCAACACAAGGCTTACTGAAACCTCATCAATCAATGTCCTTACCCTAGAACAATTTCGGAATGGGGTAGAAATTCACTGACAATTTAATCCTTCAGCTTTGGCCTCCTCTACAGCTCTAGACTTGATGTGGATTTACACAAGTTACTCAAGTTTCTGGAGTTCTTCTATGCACGAGATAGGTGCATGACAACATATGGGTACACAAGAGGAAAGAGACAGAAAAAAAGCAAAGATAAGCAGTGTAGTGGTGCCGTACACTGAAGTCTGGATCAGAGTTTGATTAGACATGCCAATATCTATTGTCCTCCACACACTGAATTCCTAATATAATTTGAATTCCCTACAGTGCAATGTATTGTAACATTCCACTGTGGGGAATTATCGAATGGAGGTCAGGCATTTCCCAAAGGAGGGAAGGGAAGCTGGAGACTTTTCTTAAAAATAGCGAAGAGGAAAACATGTCCCCTCATACCCAATTTCAGAACAGCATTGCCGGAGTCCTGAAAGCAGGTTGGTAATTTACTTTCATTACTGAGAAAAGGGTTCTCTGCAAAGAGACCTACTAAGTAGGTCCCAAAGTCATGTCCGTATATGAAATAAATGGCACCTAGATTAAACAAAGGAATCATCAGAAAGATTAAAACACAAAGGAACATGCATAGATGAAAAGCAAGGGAATAAATACTCCAGCAGAAACTGAAAAATCCAAGAGACAAAACCAAGACAGAAAAGCAAATTAAGTTCTCAATGTTATAAATAAAACTCACTTTTCCAATATAATGATACCGTGTCTTTTTCTGATTTTTCTGTGTACAGATGCTTTATGTCAAAACACTTTTGTAGCTGTGTACTCATTTGTGTGTATAGAGGAAAAGCACCCAAAATATGTAATCTGCAGGAAGAAAAAAATCTAAAACACAAGAAAAATGCAGCACTGAAGTTGAGTGCCATTCAGTGTACAAAATTAGACTTTAATTGAAATTAACCAGTATCAACACTGAATAAATACTGAACCAAATATTTTTTGTCTTGTGCATTATTCTTGGATCAAAGATTCTGACTAATAAAGTGAATGGGAAGTATATTGAAAGGTTTTATGCATTTTATGTTTGTATTTATCTAGAGTTGGTGAGAGGCACCAGACTGATTAACAGATACATTAAATAAATCACAGTCTTTGACAGTGCGAAGTGTATGTGGTCAGTTGAAATCAGCAGGCTTGATGGACTGAAGAAACCATTCTCAGTCCCTGCATTTTCTTACATTTTCATCTGTTACTTTAATTGCTGATGCCTTGAAATGTTTGTCACTGTGAAAATAAAAGCTATGGTATGGCAACATTTACAGCTTGAAATGTAACAAAAGTATGAAAGAATTGCACGAAGAGATTTTGAATTTACTATTACACTGCTAATTGTAGAATGGCAGCTAAAGTGACTTGTCAAATGGTGGTGATACTGTACGCATTCAGCTACTTGTAAAATCTTTAAGGTATCATCTGTCTCATTTATAATTGTAACATGGATAGAATTATCCTTTTAAGCAAAACTGTATAAATCTTGAATAGTCTGCGTACTGTCATGAGCAACGTAATTCTTAAAATGACTTGCATCCCACACTCCAAAAGCCAATTGTACACAAATTGTTTAAACTCAAGACCTACTGAGCCAAATAGGTGAATGGCCACAGCTAAAATTTCCTGGTTAAAACTGAAAATTTCTCCTCCTTCTCCATCATGATAATCTAGCAGAAGTTATGGGATAGTGACCCAATATTACAATCTATATTCCACAGATGATTAAATTACATTCTAACAAGATTGGAGACACAACACGTGTTCATCTGCCTAGACTCCTATCCTTCAATCTGATCAGATATTTATCTAGCTCCATTTTAACGGAGTTAATCAATGTGGCATTAGTTCTTTTTCATAGTAGTCTGTTCCAGAAGCTACTGCTGTGTAGGGGATAGGGAAAAAATTCTAATATCTGATCTTAATTGAGGGACAGTAATTTTGTACTTTGTACTGTAACCACACCAAGTTAAATAACTGGTTTACATCCATACTATTCATATCTTCCAACACCTTAAAGATCCAGACTACATTCTCTTTAATTCCATTATTCAAAGACATGAATTCAGGAATTGTAGACCAATTAAGTCAAAAAACCCATCCACAGGACCCGGGGGAGAATACTCAGAAGCATTTTACAGATGCTATCGATGTTCATCTAAAAAGTAGAGACCATAAGGCACGGTCAGCATAGATTTAAAAATAATAGGTCATGCCTCACAAATCAAGTGGAATGGTTTCAGGTAAGTAAACTGCTGGGTGACAAGTACTCAGTAGATATAATTTACTTCAATTCTCAGAAGGCATTTGATAAAATTCTGCAGTAAAGTTTTCAAACAAGGATATGATTCATGGAATTAATGTCAAATTAGCTGGACTGAAAACTGACTTGGCAATAGAAAATAGGTGGCAATAAATAAAAAAGGCTGTTAAAAGGGCAGAGGAGAATGACCAGGGGAATTTTGCAGCAGTCTGATCTGGGCCCCTAGATGTTTATTCATAAATATGAAGAGTGTATAATTTACAGATGACACCAAAGGTGATGAGTTAAAAGGGGATTGATACTATTCAAAGGGATTAAGTGGATGGACTATAGAATGGCAAATGAATTTTAATATGGATCAAAACTTGACCAGAAAACAACCTGTAAGCACACATTGAAGGGCTACTATTTTATCTTAATAGTAATAAATGAAAAGATTTCCACTTTAAAGGGTAATCACTGAACAGTCTTTCATGAAGCCTTCTGTTAAGCTGGCAATGTCATATATATCTGACATATGTTGCTAAATCAACGGTACTCAAACTACCAGCTTTTTCTCAATTTTCCCCCTCCCCAAGATGCCAGTTTAAAGAAAACGATACACATTCTTAAATGTTTTATTTTCATTGTCTCTCAAACCCATTCTATGAAATAATAATCTTATTTGCATTATTTTAACAATTAAATTTCATCCATTTAGGCAAGACACAGCTTAGAGCTAAATGCATATATACATCAAATTTATGGGTGGTGCAGTAGTTCTTAAGGCTTCACTGATGAGAACACATTCCACTTTTTTTTTAATAAGTAAACTCCCAAGCAAATCACCTTTTCAGTTGTCTTGGGAATACAAATTGTAGCATTTAGAGAAGTTTCCAGAACAAGTTTTTTTTTCCAATTTAAAAGGACAATGTGTTACATTATTTCAGCATTTATAAAATCTCCTCACATCAATGCTGTTTAATATCTGTAAGTGACAGCTTAAGATATAGAAACAAAATATTTTTCATATGAAAATTGTTTACATTTTCACACATCTTACTTACACTGGGAACTGAAACTGAATGGAGCATAATGCAAATAGTTAAGGTTACTGTAGATCTTTAAAAAGTCAGTTACAAAGCAAAGATATGATGCAAGGCGGAAGGAGGCTTGTGTGGAGCATAAATGCGGGCATAGACCTGTTGGGCCGAATGGCCTGTTTTTGTGCTGTAAATTCTATATATTAAATGGACACTGTTCTGGATGTCAAGTTACCATGCTAAAAAACACACAACTCAGCAGCTTACTAAATCTGTCACATCTGATAGGTCTGTACAAATATTTGAGCTGCAGAATACCACACCACACAACAAAAATTCTCTGCATCACTGTCCCACCCTGGTATGCTACACCAAAACAGCCAAAGACATTTACAATTCAGCTATCAGAACCTCACAATCCTTACAGCTTTTCAATATATTCTCAGCTGCTTTATTTATTTATATATATTCTCTCAAGGCAATATACATAAATCTGAAGTAATGGAAAGGATTGATAAAGGTAGTGCGGTTGATGTGTATATGGACTTTCAAAAGGCATAAAGTATAGGATCAAAGCGGCAGTTGCCGCATGGATACGAAATCGGCTAAGGGACAGAAAGCAGAGAGTAGTGGTGAATGGTTGTTTTTCACACTGGAGGGAAATGTGCAGTGGTGTCCCCCAGAGGTCGATGTTGGGACCATTGCTCTTTTTGATATATATTAATGACCTGGACTTGGGTATAGAGGGTATAATTTCAAAGTTTGTAGATATCAAAACTTGGAAATGTAGTAAACAGTGAAGAGGATAGTAATAGACTTCAGGAGGATATGAACAGGCTGGTGAAATGGGCAGACACATGGCAAATGAAATTTAATGCAGAGAAGTGTGAAGTGATTCATTTTGGTAGGAAGAATGGGAAGAGGCATTATAAACTAAATGGTACAATTATAAACAGGGTGCAGGAACAGAGACACCTGGGGGTGTACGTACACAAATCTTTGAAGGTGACAGGACAAATTGAGAAGGCTGTTAAAAAGGCATATGAGATCCTTGGCTTTACAAATAGAGGCATAGAGCACAAAAGCAAGGAAGTTATGCTAAACCATTATAAAACACTGGTTAGGCCCCAGCTGGAATATTGTGACCAATTCTGGGCACCATACTTTAGGATGTCAAGGCCTTAGAGAGGGTGCACAGGAGATTTACTAGAATGGTACCAGGGATGAGGGACTTCAATTACAAGGATAGACTGGAGAAGCTGGGGTTGTTCTCCTTAGAGCAGAGAAGGTTAAAAAGAGATTTGATAGAGGTGTTCAAAATCATGAAGGGTTTTGATAGAGTAAATGAGAAACTGTTTCCAGTGTTAGAAGGATCAGTAACCAGAGGACACAGATTTAAGGTAATTGCCAAAAGAACCAGAGGCAACATGAAGAAAAAAAAATTATGCAGCGAGTTGTAATGATCTGGAATGCACTGCCTGAAAGTGTGGTGGAAGCAGATTCAATAATAACTTTCAAAAGGGAATTGGATAAATACTTGAAAGGAAAAAATTTGCAGGGCTATGAGGAAACAGCAGGGGAGTGGGACTAATTGGATAGCTCTTTCAAAGAGCCGGCACAGGCACGATGGGCCGAATGGTCTTTGTGCTGTATCATTCTAAGATTCTATTCTATATTGTAACTTCAGAACTCACCACAAAAGCTGACAGAACATTTTTAGTGATTTTAGCATTTATTTAACATGAAACCCACCTAGCCTAAGAATTTCATACCAAATGAATAAATAACCAAATGGCAACATATCAGGTTTTGGGCTTCCCACTTAAGTTTTTAACATAACATGTGAAGCATTAAGCATATGACAGTCATGGCATTTTGTGCATCATAAAGCTAGCTTTATCCAGGATTTATAACATCAATTTGCATTTATACAGCACCTTTAACATGGAAAAATGCCCTGAAATGCTTCACAGAGGTGTAATCAGACAAAATGGCTGCTGAGCCAAGGACGATATTAAGAGGGGTGACCAAAAGCTTGGTCAGAGGTGGGTTTTAAAGATGAAGAGATTTGGTGGGTGGTGGTGGTGGTGGGGGGGTGATGATTCCAGAGTGTAGGGTCTAGGAGGCTGAAGGCACAGCCACCCACGGTGGGTCAAAGGAAGGGGGGGGGGGGGGCAGGGAGTAGAGTTGGAGGAATGCAGAATTCTGGGATGATGTAAGGCTGCAGGTTACAAAGATACAGAGGGACAAAGCCATGAAGGGATTTATAAGCAAGGATGAGAATTTTAAATTGCCATCATTGAGGGACCAGGAGAGCAATGTAGGTCAGCAAGGATAGGAGTGATGGGTAATTGGGACTTAGCACATGATAAGCTACAGGCAGCAGGGTTTTGGATGAGCTAAAGTTTATGGAGGGTGGAGGATGGGAGTCTGGCCAGAAGAGCATCGGAATAGACGAGTCTAGAGATGACAAAGGATGGATGAGGATTTCAGCAGCAGATAAACAAGGACAGAGGCACGCAATGCCCTGGAGGTAGTCTTGGTGATGAAGATATGGAGTCAGAAGCTCAGCTCAGGGTTAAATAGGGTAAGATTGTGAACAGTTTGCTCCAACCTGAGAAAGTGGCCAGTGGATGGACTGGAATTAGTGGCAAGGGTATGGAGTTTGTAACGGGGGCCAAAGATGATGGCTTCAGTCTTCCCACTCCTTAACTGGAAAAAAAATACGACTCATCCAAGATTGAGGCAGTTCTGGCAACACAGAGACAGTGGAGGGGTCAAGCAGGGCTGTGATAAGAGAGCTGAGCGCATACCTATGAAAGCTGACCCCATGTCTTCAGATGATACCACCAAGGAGCAGCATGTAGATGAGGGGGGGGGGGGGGAAGGGGCAAAGATAGATTCTTGGGGGACTCTAGAGATAATGGTGGGGGAGGGTGCAGAAAGAGAAGCCATTGCTGCAAATGCTCTGGCTATGACTGGATAGGCATGAGTGGAATCAAGTGAGGGCAGCCCCACTCAGCTGGACAATGAAGGATGATGTGTTTGACTGTCAAAGGCTGCAGGGAGGTAGAGAAGGATGAGGAGGGATGGTACACCATATTCTGTCAGAGGATGTCATTTCAGACTTTGATTAGGGCCGATTCATTGTTGTGACTGGGACAGAAAGTTGATTGAAGAGATTCAAACATGGAGCTGCTGGTAAAATGGGAAGATTTCAAAGGTGACCTGCTCATGGACTTTGGAGAGGAGGTGATAAATTGCAAGAACAGAGGGGTCAAGTTTTTTCCAGAAGGGAGTGATGGTGGTTTTGAAAGGGAAAGGGACAGGGACAGTACCCAGGGAGAGAGAACCATTTACAGTGACAGCCAGCATGGGGCCAGGAAAGGAAGTTGGGTGGTAAGCAGTTTATTTGGAATGGGGACAAGAGGAACCCAACCACACTTGATGTGGTCCAGCCAGTAGTGAAATCAAACCAGTGAGGGCAAAGTGAGTCAAGATTGACTTATTTAGAAATACAAAATGCAGCTTCTGAGGCAAATGTTTACTAGGAGAGAGAAAATGCAAAATCTTGGACATTTACCAGCTAAATATATGCATTGAGTATTTACTTCTGAATCTTGTCCTGGCTTTGAATAGGTTGTACTCCTGGACACAGCTTTCATGTCTTTTTATTGAAGACTGATTGATGTACAAATATACAATAATGTTAATAGACAGGCATTAACCAGTGACAAAGGCTATTTATAGCTTGTTTTTGATTTCTGGTAGGCATTTAAGCATCTTGCACTTTTCATCCACAGCCATAAGCCCATTGGTTCTCCCAAAGCATTATAATAATGAACTTGGATCAAACAACAGAAGGAGAGCAAGGGAATAAAGACATCTCAGCTAGCTGTTGAGAATGCTTATCATGTGCTTAACTATGAGTTAATGTGGCCACTGAGCTTTTAATATGATACATGTTCTACTATGGAACACCATCTCAATGGTTACTGAATACTCTAACTATGGACTCAAAACAATCTTACATCTGCTCAAAATCTAGAACATGTCACTTTTCAGATAGGATAAGGATTTTCTCCATTATTTACTTAATCACAACTAGTCCATGAAAAAGGGTATTTTTTGGGGGGGGGGTGGCAGGAGAGTTAATTTTAGGGACACAATTACACAAATCCAGAACACTACCAATTTATTACTTCTGGAGGAGTGTCAACATTTGGGAATGGAGGAAAGCAAAAACAATTAAAATCAGAAAAGGACTCATACGTGGCAAAATTTCTTTGTTTTCAGAAGTTTATTCTTGTCATCTTGTGTCCTGGGTAAGGTTCAACAACTCAAACAAAATTTTAAAAAAGTCTTATTGTGGCTACACCACACAGTGAAGATCAGAGGGAGTGACTCTTATGATCATGTGTTGACCTCACTACAAAGATCTAAGTCAGATATCTACTTTGGGAGGGGATGAGAGGAGACTATACATGTCAAATGTATTACATGGAGCCAGAAGTCCTAGCTCAGAATAATATACATTTAGGGAAAAGACTGGAAAGACACATCAGGTCAAATCAGCATCTATAAAGCAATAAGCTAACATTTCAGCTGTAGGACTCATTCTTATTTCAGTTTCCAGTATTTTTATTTCATTTTAATTCTACACATTTAGGGTGCATTTATACTGTACTTCTACATCAATGCAAAGTGGTTTCAATATGAATGTAACAGTATAATTCAGAGTCAGGTGCTGATCTGACTCTTAAGCACAATAAAGAGATGAGAGACCACCTTAAGTAGGTAATCTCACACTGCTTGAACTTTGTGCCAGGTGCAGCATAACTCAAACCATAAACACTTGTGGACAATACCCAAGTAATCTACACCTTTTCTTAGATGAGTCTTCATTATTATTTTAATAGGCTCCCTTCATGTTTTAAGTGTTTTAAAACTTCCAGCGACAATGCTTCTAGCAATAAGCCATTCTCCCAAACAAGCACCCTTGCCAAGCTCAAGTCAAAATTGTGTTTTCACGTTTGAATTTCAATCAAATGGAGAAAAATTCACAAATGTCATTTTTCTCATGGTTGATCACAGGGCAAGGCAGATATCTTGTAACTCAATGGTACTGGTCCAGCAATCAATTATTGTCAAAAGCAGAAGGGATTTTTAGCAAGACTGAATATCCTCCATTTCAAAATGTCTATGTCTTTGCACCCAGTGGACTTTACATGAAATCATCAGAGTCATAGCCACAATCCTAAACAAAGAAAAAAAATAGAATTAGACAAATGATAATTTTGTATGAATAGAAAACATTACACGTTGAATTTTCTACTTTAATGGCAGTTCTACAAATTCGAACGGTAGAAATGGGGCGGGGGGGGCAGTGCTTTGAAAAAAAGATGAGCTGCACTACACTACAATAAACAAATCAGGAAATACGACTCATGTTCTTAGCTTCTGGGTGCAGAGCACATTAATAGCGAAATGCACTGGCAAGTAGTTTTTGAGCAATAGCATGTGTCATTCCAAATTGGTGCTCAAGGGAATACACAGTGAAATAAATCCCAAAGTGTTCATGCAGGTCTGGAATTATTACATGTAGCACCACTTCAACATTGGACTACTGCACAATATAACTAAGGAATAGTAAAGGGGAAAAAAAGCACTTTATAAAAAAAGGTACCCTAGACAATTTTCATTCCCCAATTACAGCAGTCATATCTCAGGAAATAATTTTTGGGTGCCAGCCATGGCTCAGTGGCAGCACTCTCTCCTCTAGGTCAGAAGGACATGGGTTCAAGTCCCACTCGAGACTTGTGCACAAAATCTAGGCTGACACTTCAGTGCAGTACTGAGGAAATGCTGCATTGTCGGAGGTGCCATCTTTCGGATGAGACGCTAAACAGAGTCTGCCCTCTCAGGTGGGCGTAAAGATCCCATGGCACTATTTTAAAGACGAGCAGGGGAGTTATCCCCAGTGCCCTGGCCTATAATTATCCCTTAAACATCACTGACAGATTATCTTATCATTACCACATTGCTGTTTGTGGGACCTTGCTGTGCATAAATTGGCTGCCGTGTTCCTACATTACAACAGTGACCACATTTCAAATTGGCTGTAAAGCACTTTGGACATCCTGAGGTCATGAAAGGCGTTACATAAATGCAAGTCCGTCGTTCTTCTTTTGACCAGACCAAGGATTTAATCTTCGGAAAGCAGATAATATTTGACACACTCAGTCCATTTTGCAGTTCTAATACACCTGATTTGATAATTCTATGAGTTACATTTCCAAAAGAAAACAGATCAAAATCATCTTTAGAATAGAAAAAGGCCATTTGGTCCTTCTGGTTCATTCTATAAACTGGTGATGCAGGCAGTCCCAATTCATTTATTCTAAAGAATATACATGTCCTAATGGCTCAGTAAGTAAATATAGCACCTGGTGTAGTACTTAATGTCCCAGGTTTAATCCCTCTCTGTGCTAAGTTAGCTGTCAGTCAGGGTGTAATAGAAGTGCTACAAATGGCCTCAGTGTCCATGGGAAGTTAGCTAAGGCTCCTGTACTATTCAGTGATCCCGGCTGGAAAGCATGTGTGCATTCATGCATATAAGTGTGTGTTGGGCGAGGACAAGATTTTCTGTGACATCTGCCATAGCTGAGTAGTCCACCACCAAGAACAATCTGGATTCAAAATGAAGAATAGCCACTCGGGAGAGGTACCAGATGCCTGTGTCTGCGGAACTGTAACCCAATATTAGTCAATGTCTTTGGAAAAGGAAAGGAGAAAATTGAAAAAAGCTTACATGAAAACAAAAACATGTGCAATCTGACCAAATTAACAGCAAGAAATAGAGAAAAATGATTTTTAGGCCATGGTGAGTGGCACTGCAGTCTTCAATTCCAATTACATTTCCTTACCTGATTACTACTCATATTTTCAGATTTCATGAGTGTAGAATAGCACCTAGGGAGTTAATACAAACAGGTTAAACATTACTAACTTTTCTGCTGAGTTAATTTGGGCCAGATCCCTTCTTGCATTACAGAACGTTGCCTTTTTCTCCCCCAGTCAAGCACCCTTGTTTTAGGCTCAACAACTTTTTCTATATTCACATCGAACCCAATGACACTGATTACTTCCACAATCATTCTCCTATACTCATTAGTTATTTGTCCCATTTCATGTACCATAATTAAATCAAGAAATGTTTTATCCTGTTGGACCAGAAACATAATGACCTGGAAAGCAGTCCTGAATGTATTCTAAAAAGCATTCCCCACTGTGGCCACATACAATTACCAGTTTATCTCCAGATAGTTTAAGCTACCCAATATTATTGCCTTGTTGTTCTTGAACTGTCTACAAATCTCCTCTCATCTCAACTATTTGGTTGGCCTGCCATGCACATTGAGAATTGTACAATTTCCCTTCCTATTTCTTAACTCTATTCATATGGATTCTAATTTCAGCACAACTCCCTAGAATATCGTTTATACTCTAGTGCTGTGAGAGAATCCTTTATTGCTACTACTACTACCCTACGTCCTTTTCCCTTCTCTAGCTCCTGAAAATGTTACAACCAGTCCCGTCCAAACCTAAGCCACATTTCTGTTGTGGTTATACATAATATCCTTCTATAGTTATTATTGCTTCTAACGCTTCAATTTTGTTCTGAATGGTGGATGCATTCACATACATATCACTTAATCCTGACTTTTTAAAACTCTTCCTCCTTCTGATATTTTATTTTATTGCTGATGTTTTTTTTCAATCTTTCCTACACCCTTTTCTCCTTTTATTTTCCTCTTTCCCCATCTGGTTTCTCCCTCCTCTATATTAGTTTAAATCTTCCCCCACAGCACCAGTTACTCTCCCAGTAAGGATACTGGTCTCACTCCATTTTCTGGGAGAAACCGCAGTTAACACCATGTTGTTTCTTGATCTCAGACAAAATTTTAAGTTGATTTCATGCTATAAGCTCCTGCCTAATTGAATAAGACAGAGATTGATTCTTTGCAATCACCGGGGAAAATAAACTTGCATTCCTTTTAGAAACTTCCAAGAGGAAAGGCATTGTTCAACCTTTTTTTTAAATATAAAAAGGCAAAGTTAGAGCCCATGCAAACCTGAGTTCTTCGGTTTCTTTTCTCTTCTTCATCTCCTCTTTTTCCCTTCGTTTCATCTCTTGAATCTGTGCTTTTTTCTCATTCTGCTCCTCTCGGTCCCTGGATTCCTTTTCTGCTGCTAAATCTGGGAATCGCTCATCTTTAGTTTTCTCCAACCGGTTTAAAATTTCATTTATCTTTTTCTCCACTGTTATTATCCTTACCTAAATGACAAAAATTAAATGGTGCAAATGATGATTGAAAATAGTAACTACTCTGAAAATAGCTATACAACTTTGTGCTACCATTCAAACCTTAAAAAGGAACAAAATTTCATGGAGTTAAGTTAAAATTCATGGACTATGCAATTTTGTAGGTACGTGAACTGTTAACTCATCCATATAAAGAGGCAAAATGTTCTTTTTAACGTAACTAAAATGGGCATGAAATAAACTCAATGCAGCAAATTCTTGTTCGATAATTCCTAATTTTTAGTTTCAGAATTCTAGCTTTCAGAGCAAGAGAATAACTAAGGAAAGAGTAGGGCCTATTAGAAACCAAAGAGGTAACCTATGTGTGGAGGTGGAAGATGTGGGTAAGTTTCTAAATGAATACTTTGCATCTGTCTTCACAAAAGAGGGGGACGATGCAGACATTCTAGTTGAGGAGGAGTGTGATATATTGGATGGGATAAACATAGCGAGAGGGGAAGTATTAAAGGGTTTAGCTTCTTTGAAATTAGATAAAATCACCAGAATGAAGAAATGAAATGTATCCCTGGCTGTTAAGAGAAGCAAGGGAGGAAATAGCAGAGGCTCTAACCATCATTTTCCAATCCTCCCTGGCTACAGGTGTGGTGTTGGAGGATTGCTAATGTTGTACTGTTGTTTAAAAAGGAAGAGATAGACCGATTAATTATAGGCCAGTCAGTCTAACCTCGGTGGTGGGCAAATTATTGGAATCAAGTCTGAGGGACAGCATAAATCATCATTTAGAAAGGCACGGATTAATCAAGGACAGTCAGCATGGATTTGTTAAAGGAAGGTTGTATCTGACTAACTTCATTGAATTTTTTGTAGAAGTAACAAGGAGGGTTGAAGAGAATAACGCATTTGATGTGTACATGGATTTTAGCAAGGCTTTTGACAAGGTTCCACATGGCAGACTGGTCATAAAAGTAAAAGCCCATGAAATCCAAAGGAAAGTGGCCAGTTGGATCCAAAACTGGCTCAGTGGCAGGAAGCAAAGGGTAATGGTTGACTGGTGTTTTTGCGACCGGAAGGCTGTTTCTAGTGGGATTCCGCAAGGCTCAGCACTAGGTCCCTTGCTTTTGTGGTATATATTAATGATTTGGACTTGAATGTGGGGGGCAGGCATGATCAAGAAGTTTGCAGATGATACAAAAATTGTCCATGTGGTTGATAGTGAGGAGGAAAACTGTAGACTGCAGGAAGGTATCAATGGACTGTTCAGGTGGGCAGAAAAGTGGCAAATGGAATTCAATCCAGAGAAATGTGAGGTAATGCATTTGGGGAGGGCAAACAAGGCAAGAGAGTACACAATAAATGTAGGAGGATACTGGAGAGGAACAAAGAGACCTTGGAGTGCATGTCCACAGATCCCTGAAGGTAGCAGGACAGGTTGATAAGGTGGTTAAAAAGGCATACGGGATACTTTCCTTTATTAGCAGAGGCATAGAATATAAGAGCAGGGAGGTTATGCCAGAATTGTATAAAACATTGGTAGGCCACAGCTTGAATACCGCGTTCAGTTCTAGTCACCACATTACAGGAAAGATGTGATTGCACTAGAGAGGGTACAGAGAAGGTTTACGAGGATGTTGCCAGGACTGGAGAATTTTAGCTGGGAGAAAAGATTGGATAGGCTGGGGTTGTTTTCTTTGGAACATAAAGGAGGCTGGGGGGAGATTTAATTGAGGTATATAAAATTATGACTGGACTAGATAGAGTGGATAGGGAGGACCTATTTCCCTTAGCAGAGGGGTCAGTAGCCAGGGGCATGAATTTAAAGTAATTGGTAGAAGGATGAGAGAGGTGCTGAGGAGAAATGTTTTCACCCAGCGGGTGGTGGGGGTCTGGAACTCACTGCCTAAAAGGTTTCTGCCTCTACCACCCTTCAACTCATTTAAAAAGTACTTGGATGTGCACTTGAAGTGCCGTAACTTACAGGGCTACGGACTAAGTGCTGGAAAGTGGGATTAAGCTGGATGGCTCTTTTTTTGGCTGGCACGCACAAAATGGGCCAAACGGCCTCCTTCTGTGCTGTGACTTTCTATGATTCTATGATATAGACAAGTAATTTTTTTAAAAGCAAAACCACATTTCAGTCTAATGGTTCTTTAACACTCACCCCTAACAGTTCAACAGTCAAACAGGCCTTTAACACTAGCTTCCAGTGGTTCTGCAGCGAGTGTTCTACTTACATCTTTTTGCCTGTGAAATCCTATTTGTCCCACATCCATGTCGCCAGTCTTCTTCAGATTAGACCATGGAGTGTACACAACATTTATGTTGTTCATTTTGCATCCTAATAAACAGAAACAGTTATAATTACAGATGTATGCAATTAAATGACCTACTAATATCAATACATCGCAGTTTATATTCTGAACAAGAGATTATCCTGGTGACTGGTCTGAATGAACGAGTTCAGTGGTTCATATCAACTGCAAATTAGTCACCAACCAATAAGGGAGGAGAAAAAATGACCAAGAATTGTTTAAAGACAGATTATCTTTAGAATAGATTTTACCACGGAAAAGGTTTCTGCAAGTACGTGATCTTAAACAGCACAAGTAAATTACATAGAAATTACAACACAGGAACAGGCTGGTCGGTCTAACCAGCAGTTGTCCTAATCCCACGTGCCCACCCTGTTCCTCATTCCCCTTTCCTTTAACCACTTATCTGACCGATTCTTACATGTTGATATTGCCTTTGCTTCAACTAAAGTTCTTTGAAGTAACAGAGAGGGTTAATGAGGGTAATGTAGTTGATGTGGATAGGCACTTTCAAAAGGCGTTTGATAAAGTGCCACATTATAGACTTGTTAGCAAAATTTAACGAGTGATGGTGTGGATACAAAAGGGCTTAATTTCAAAGTTTGCAGATGACATAAAACGTGGAAATTTAGTGAACACTGAGGATGACAGCAGACTTCAGGAGGACATAGAAAACTGGTGAAATGGGCAGACACATGGCAGATGAAGTTTAATGCAGAGAAATGCATTTTGAAAGGAAGGATGAGCAGAGGCAATATAAACTAAATGGTACAAATTTAAAGGGGGTGCAGGAACAGAGACACTTGGGGGTGCACATACACAAATCTTTGAAGGTGGCAAGACAAGTTGTGAAGGCTGTTAAAAAAAACATACGGGATCCTGGGCTTTATAAATAGGAGAGTACAAGAGCAAGGATGTTATGCTAAACCTTCATAAATCACTGATTAGGCCTCAGCTGTGTGCAATTCTGGGCACCACACTTTAGGAAGGATGTCAAGGGTGGGGTGCAGAGGTGGTTTACTAGAATGGTACCAGGGATGAGGGACTACAGTTATGTGGAGAGTCTAGAGAAGCTGGGATTGTTCTCTTTAGAGCAGAGAAAGAGAAGGGGAGATTTAATAAAGATGTTGAAAATTATGAAGGGTTTTGATAAAGCAAATGAGAAACTTTACAATGACAAGAGGGTCAATAACCAGAGGACACAGATTTTAAGATAACTGGCAAAAGAACCGGAGGTGGTGGGGAGAAGGGGGCAGATGAGAATTTATTGATTTTTTTTTTCCATGCAGAGACTTCTTATGATCTGGAATGCACTGCCTGAAAAGGTGGTGGAAGCAGATTCAATACCTCATGTCCTGGAACCCTCAATCATTGGCATCAATCTATTTCTAGCAACTCTGTCTCATCCCTTAATCATTTTAAACATCACTGCTATCAAATCACCCCTTAATGTCTTCTGCTCTAATGAAAACAGCCCCATATAATCATTACCTTGAATGCTATTGGCTTTAACTAGCTGAGCACAGTCAATTAGTACTTCCTTGGGGATGCCATCAATTGCCTGCCCCTAAGACACAAAAATATATTAATATTTTGCTCTTATATACCCCAACAAGTTGAGTAAAATTCAATTTCTGCTCAAGTAGAATATTAAATTGAAGCATCTCTTTTCTTGAGCAATAGGCTTACACAATGTTAATGAGACAATGCTCAGATGAAATTAACTTTTCCAATGGATTCAGCCCTTTGATGAAGTGGGTTCAATGACAAATACATGGTCATCTAATTGAAAGCACAATGCTTATTTACAACACTCTTTACTAATGCATAGATCCTTATAACATACAACAAAATTGTTTATATTTCTGTAGTTGTCACAACTCGCTCTTATTCTCCCAATTCCTCTGAAGGCATTAACCCATGCTGGAGTATGGGCCCATATGCATTAAGCTGCCCTTCAGTAGCTCAGCCAAATGGCCATTTTTCACAAGTGTGTGGAAAGCGAGTGTCAACAGATATTAAAACGTAGAAGAGCCACTGCAATGGAGTCTGATCTTGCTCTTGCCCAAAGACCACACACATGCCCTGGTTATCAAGGGTCATTGGATAGTAATCAAGAGCAGGAATCCCAGTGGACTTTCCCCTTCCCTAGCCCAGGAACAATTCAAATTGTAGCCTCCCCTCCATCCCCCCAGCATTGTGGTTGAGATCAACTATTTGAGTAAAGACCAGAAATCAAGCTTGTGATCTTCTTGGTCTATCTTGCTCAGTAATCCATCTTCTTTCCAAGATTAATTTTTTTAATATATGAAGCAGAAAACACAATTAAGATCCAAAGGATATAATTCATATTCCACATATGGCATTGACCATAATTTACTCACAAATGACAAAGGTGCAAGTGATCAGGTCACCGCACTTGTGGGTCATAAATCAGAACCCACAAGTTTCCAGAATTTCATTGTCTGAAAATAAGGGTATAATACACATAACATACTCTATTGGGTAATTTTACAAAACTGTTAAAGCCAGTTTACTCAGAGAAAGAAATCCAGTTCTGACCATACCTTGTGTAATCGGAGGTACACATGAGCTGAAGACAATTTATCTACATGAAACCTGAAAATAGGAAAACAATTCAATATACAGCAGTATCCAAAACAAAATGCATTTTGCAGACTCTCAGCTGCAAATATTAAACACACTATTAATTGCAACACAAAGGATATCAACAGTAATAATATTGTAATGGAAAAGACGTTTAAAGGTGTGAACTTTGGATACAAATAAGCAAAGAAATAACAAAATTATATTTATTGTGGCATACCAAACATCTTCTGGCCATCCGTACTTTATTAAGTCTTCATCTATATTTTAAAACAAAAATAAAACAGAAGAATTACATAACAAGTTGCAGAGCTGAAATATTTTTAAAATACCAGCCCATTTGTTAGCCAAGTAGATGATTCATTAAATGCTAATATGTTTAAAAACAGCATTCTGAGTTGCTAATTGCTGTTAAACACCATCACAAAAATCTCAATTCTTAATCATTGATTTGCCCTCCCTGTTGGTCATGAGGCAACGGAGGAGTCCCTGTTTAACCCCAGGCAAAAGACCAGAAAGGTCAGAGGGTACCTCAAACAACAGCTGAAACTGTAATGGAAATAATCTCACCCTGGGAAATGTCCTCAATTCCCAAGTACAGCACAGACCATCATTATTTTATCAAAATCCAAAAATAGCAGTACGGACCAACTGTCAAGGAAACTCTGTGCACCAAGCACGTAACAGCCAAATGAACCTAAATGTCAGTGATTGACAAAAGAAATAGGAGCATGAGTAAGCCATAGGCCCCTCGAGCCTTCTCCACCATTTAATAAGATCGTGGCTGATCATCAACCTCAACTCCACTTTCCCGCCCGATCCCCATATCCCTCGATTCTCTTAGTGTCCAAAAATCTATCGATCTGAGTCTTGAATATACTCAACGACTGAGCATTCATAGCGCTTTAGGGTAGAGAATTCCAAAGATTCATAACCCTCAGTGAAGAAATTTTTCCTCATCTCTGGCCTAAATGGCCAACCCCTTATCTTGAGACTACCACCCCTAGTTCTAGACCCTATAGCCAGGGAAAACAGCCTGTACCCTGGCAAACCATCTAAGAATTTTATATGTTTCAATGAGACCATCTCCCATTCTCCTACACTCCAGAGAATATAGGCCCATTCTACTCAACCTCTCCTCACAGGACAACCCTCTCATCCCAGGAATCAATTTAGTGAATCTTCGTTGCCCCCCCTCTAAGGCAAGTATATCCTTCCTCAGGTAAGGAGACGAAAATTATACACGGTGCTCCAGGTGTGGTCTCACCAGAGCCCTAAATAATTGCAGCAAGACCTCCTTACTCTTATATTCAACCCCCTTACAATAAAGGCCAACATACTATTAGCCTTCCTAATTGCTGGCTCTACCCGCATGTTAACATTTCTTAGTCTCCCACCTTTTAAAAAAATATTCTGCTTTTCTATTCTTCCTATCAAATTGGATAATTTCACATTTCCACACATTATACTCCATCTGCCACCTTATTGCCCACTCACTTAACCTGTCTATATCCCATTGCAGCCTCTTTGCATCCTCATGGCTTACTTTCCCACCTAGCTTTGTACCATCAGCAAACTTGGATACATCACACTTGGTCCCCTCATCTAAGTCACTGATATATATCGTAAACAGCTGAGGCCCAAGCACTGATCCTTGCGGCACTCCACTAGTTACAACCTGCCAACCTAAAAATGACCCAATTATTCCTACTACTGTTTGCTGTCCATTAACCAATCCTCAATCCATGCTAATATATTACGCCCAATCGTGTGCAACAATCTCTTGAATGCCTTTTGAAAATCAAAATATACTAGATCCACTCGTACCCCCTTATCAACCCTGCTAGTTACACCCTCAAAAAATTCCAATAGATTTGTCAAACATAGTTTTATAAAACCATGTTGACTCTGCCTAATTATATTGTGATTTTCTAAGTGCCTTGTTACTACATTCTTAATAGATTCTAACATTTTCCCTACTACTGATCTCAGGCTAACTGGCGTATAGTCCCTGTTTTCTCTCTCTCTCTCCTTTCTTCAATAGCGGGGTTACATTTGCTACCTTCCAATCCACGTTCTAGAATCTAGGGAATTCTGGAAGATCAAAACCAATGCATCCACCATCTCTGCAGCCACCCTTTTTAAAACCCTAGGATGGAGGCCATTAGGTCCAGGGGATGTCTATTTTTAGTCCCATTAATTTCTCCAGTACTTTCTCTTTACTCATTTTAATTACTTTAAGTTCCTTACTCTCATTAGACCCTTGGTTCCCCACTATTTCCAATATTTTTTGTGTCTTCTACTGTGGAGACACACAAAATATTTGTTTGACTTCTCTGCCATTTCCTTATTCCCCATTATAATTTCTCCTGTCTCTGCCTCTAAGGGACCAACCTTTACTTTTATTAATCTCGTCCCTTTGACATGCCAATCATGCTTTTTCATTGACACAAGAGAAACAATCATAGGAACAGTTTGCTGATGATAGCAAAAGGCAGCATGGCAAACTGTGAGAAGGAATGCAGGCGATTGCAGGAAGACATGGGCAGGTTAGCCGAGAGGGCAGATAGAAATACAGAAAAGCTCAAGTCAGAAAAGACTGTAGTCCATGTAGTATGCCTTCCTACTGTCTTAGCAGTTGTAACCGATGATGTGCTTCTCCAAGATACTTGTCCAATTTGACCTTGATAGCTAAGCTATTTGTTCCTTCTTACCTCCCTTGGTAAGCTATTCCAAAAACTAAGTGATGAAATATTTTCTTACATTCTGACCAGCAGTCCCTTGCTCTGTTACCTTGTAACAAATCTAGTTTATGTTAAATTTATACATAAGTGATCTCATTCCCTCTCAGATGATGAAAATGATTAAGCCAGTACCTATAAGCCATTTATAAGTGGGGAAAAATAGACTTACTTTCATATTTATCCTTTCCCATATATATCGTATATGGTGAAACCACTGCAATAAAATAGAAAATCTTTAATTTGATAATTACATTGTAACAAAAAATGAATAGAAAAGCATACAATCTACAAAAAGGCAACTAACTATAATACTTATCATTAATTCCAAAAGATTTAACCATATAACCTCAAGAGTTTAAAGTTATAATGTTCTCTCATCACTTCTTTAATTATACGCATTTATATTCGTAGGGCATTATTTCATCCAATTCTGTTTTCCTTTACTCCACACATACTTGCCTCAGAGGTTGGGGAGGGTCTCATTTCTTTGCTTTATAGAGCAGTATTAGCAATGTGTAAAAGAGGCATAGACATCTTTGGAAAGACTGACAAAAATTAAAGGGCCTTTAATTCTTTTTATTCTATCTGAAAGTGCTAAGCCTCTGCTCAGTGTCTCCCTACAGTGGTAGCAATCATGCTGCAGTATTGGTAATATAATAAGCTTGAGTGAGCACATGGGGCCAAATAAATACATTCAAGATACATACGTACATTTATATAGTGCCTTTCATGACCTCAGCATGTCCCAAAGCGATTCACAGTCAATTAAGTGCTTTTGAAGTGTAGATCACTGTTGTAATGTAGGCGACGTGGCAATTAATTTGCGCACAGCAAGGTCCCACAAACAGCAATGCGATAATGATCTGATAATCTGTTAGTAATGTTGGTTGAGGGATAAATATCGGTCAGGACACCGAGGATAACTCACCTACTCTACTTTGAAAAGTGCCGTGGGATCTTTTACGTCCACCCAAGGGGGCAGACGGGACCTCGGTTTAACATCTCATCCAAAACTACAGCACAGGAACAGGCCATTCGGCCTAACTGGTCTTGCCTCCTTCCAATCCTATCAGACTACCCTCCTATGCTCATCTAGTTCAATGAGGAGTGTAGAAGAGCAAGCCAGGAGCAGCACCAGGCATACCTAAAAATTAGGTGCCAACCTGGTGAAGCTACAAAACAGGACTACATGTATGCTAACAGCAGAAGCAACATGCTATAGACAGAGCCAAATGATTCCACAACCAACGGAGCAGATCAAAGCTCTGCAGTCCTACCACATCCAGTCATGAATGGTGGTGGACAATTAAACAACTAATGGGAGGAGGCAGCTCTGTAAACATCCACATCCTCAATAATGGCGGAGTCCAGCATGTGAGTGCAAAAGACAAGGCTGAAGCGTTTGCAACCATCTTCAGCCAGAAGTGCCAAGTAGATTATCCATCTTGGCCTCCTCCCGATATCCCCACCATCACAGAAGCCAGTCTTCAGCCAATTCGATTTACTCCATGTGATATCAAGAAACGGCTGAGTGCACTGGATACAACAAAGGCTATGGGCCCCAACAACATCCCGGCAGAAGTACTGAAGACTTGCTCCAGAACTAGCCAAACTGTTCCAGTACAGCTACAACACTGGCATCTACCCGACAATGAGGAAAATTGTCAAGGTATGTCCTGTCCACAAAAAGCAGGACAAATCCAATTCGGCCAATTACTATCCCATCAGTCTACTCTCAATCATCAGCAAAGTGATGGAAGGTGTCATCAACAGTGCTATCAAGAACATAAGAACATAAGAAATAGGAGCAGGAGTAGGCCAATCGGCCCCTCGAGCCTGCTCCGCCATTCAATAAGATCATGGCTGATCTGATCCCAACCACAAATCTAAAGAACACAAGTAGGAGCAGGACCCGGCCACTCAGCCCCTGGGTCCTTTCCGCCACCCACAGGGCATTGACCAATCCGAACTCAGCTTCATGTCCAATTTCCTGCCCGCTCCCCATAACCCCTAATTCCCTTTACTTCTAGAAAAGTGTCTATTTCTGTTTTAAATTTATCTAATGATGTAGCTTCCACAGCTTCCTGGGGCAGCAAATTCCACAGACCTACCACCCTGAGTGAAGAAGTTTCTCCTCATCTCAGTTTTGAAAGAGCAGCCCCTTATTCTAAGATTATGCCCCCTAGTTCTAGTTTCTCCCATCTTTGGGAACATCCTTACTGCATCCACCCGATCAAGCCCCTTCACAATCTTATATGTTTCAATAAGATCGCCTCTCATTCTTCTGAACTCCAATGAGTAGAGTCCCAATCTACTCAACCTCTCCTCATATGTCCGCCCCCTCATCCCCGGGATTAACTGAGTGAACCTTCTTTGTACTGCCTCGAGAGCAAGTATGTCTTTTCTTAAGTATGGACACCAAAACTGTATGCAGTATTCCAGGTGCGGTCTCACCAATACCTTATATAACTGCAGCAATACCTCCCTGTTTTATATTCTATCCCCCTAGCAATAAAAGCCAACATTCCGTTGGCTTTCTTGATCACCTGCTGCACCTGCACACCAACTTTTTGATTTTCTTGCACTAGAATCATAGGACCCCCAGATCCCTTTGTACTGCAGTACTTTCCAGTCTCTCGCCATTAAGAAAATAACTTGCTCTCTGATTTTTCCTGCCAAAGTGCATAACCTCACATTTTCCAATATTATATTGCATCTGCCAAATCTCCGCCCACTCACCCAGCCTGTCTATATCCCCTTGCAGGTTTTTTATGTCCTCCTCACTCTCTACTTTCCCTCCCATCTTTGTATCATCTGCAAATTTTGATATGTTGCACTCGGTCCCCTCCTCCAAATCGTTAATATAGATTGTAAAGAGTTGGGGACCCAGCACCGACCCCTGTGGAACACCACTGGTTACTGGTTGCCAGTCCGAGAATGAACCATTTATCTCAACTCTCTGCCTCCTGTTCGATAACCAATCCTCCACCCATGCCAGAATATTACCCCCAATCCCATGATTTTTTATCTTAAGTAATAATCTTTTATGTGGCACCTTGTCGAATGCCTTCTGGAAGTCTAAATACACTACGTCCACTGGTTCCTCTTTATCCACCCTGTACGTTATATCCTCAAAGAACTCAAGCAAATTTGTCAGACATGATTTCCCCTTCATAAAGCCATGCTGACTTTGTCCTATTAAATTATGCTTATCTAAATGTTCCGTTACTGTCTCCTTCATAATAGACTCCCAAATTTTACCCACCACAGATGTTAGGCTAACTGGCCTATAATTTCCAGCCTTCTGCCTACTACCCTTTTTAAATAACGGTGTTACATTAGCAGTTTTCCAATCTGCCGGGACCTCTCCTGAGTCCAGGGAATTTCGGAAAACTATCACCAAAGCATCCACAATCCCTACTGCCACTTCCCTCAAGACCCTAGGATGTAAGCCATCAGGTCCAGGGGATTTATCCGCTTTGAGTCCCATTATTTTACTGAGTACCATCTCCTGAGTGATTTTAATCGTATTTAGCTCCTCCCCCGTAGAGCCCCCTGTTTGTCCAGTGTTGGGATATTCTTAGTGTCCTCTACCGTAAAGACTGAAACAAAATATTTGTTCAGCATTTTTGCCATCTCCATGTTTCCCACCATTAATTTCCCGGTCTCATCCTCTAAGGGACCTATGTTTGCCTTAGCCACCCTTTTTCTTTTTATATAACTATAGAAACTCTTGCTATCTGTTTTTATATTTTTTGCTAATTTCTTTTCATAATATAACTTCCCTTTCTTAATCAATCCTTTAGTTACTTTTTGCTGTCTTTTGAAGACTTCCCAATCTTCTATCCTCCCACTAAGTTTGGCTACCTTATATGTCCTTGTTTTTAGTCGGATACTATCCTTGATTTCTTTACTTAGCCACGGATGGCTGTCATTTCTTTTACACCCTTTTTTCCTCAGTGGAATATATTTATTTTGAAAGTTGTAAAATAACTCCCTAAATGACCACCACTGCTCATGTACCGTCTTACCCTTTAATCTATTTTCCCAGTCCACTTTAATCAATTCTGCTCTCATACCATCATAGTCTCCTTTATTCAAGCTCAGTACGCTTGTTTGAGAATCAACCTTCTCACCCTCTAATTGGATATGGAATTCAACCATGTTGTGGTCGCTTGTTCCAAGGGGATCCTTAAGTAGGACATTATTAATTAATCCTGACTCATTACACAGGACCAGGTCCAAGGTTGCCTCCCCCCTTGTAGGATCAGTTACATACTGCTCAAGAAATCCATCCCTGATGCACTCAATGAACTCTTCCTCAAGGCTGCTCTGCCCAATTTGATTTGTCCAGTTAATATGATAGTTAAAACCCCCCATAATTATAGCTGTTCCCTTATTACATGCCCTGACTATTTCCTGATTAATACTTCTTCCAGCAGAGTTGCAACTATTAGGAGGCCTATATACTACGCCCACTAGTGTTTTTTCCCCCTTATTATTCCTTATCTCCACCCAAACTGTTTCATTATCTTGATGCTTTGTCCCAATATCATTTATCTGTATTACAGTGATTCCTTCCTTTATTAACATAGCCACCCCACCTCCCCTTCCTTCCTGCCTGTCCTTCCTGATTGTTAAATACCCTGGCATATTTAATTCCCAGTCGTTGTCACCCTGCAGCCATGTTTCTGTAATGGCCACAAGATCATACCCATACGTAGTTATTTGTGCCGTTAACTCATCCATTTTGTTACGAATGCTACGTGCATTCAGATAAAGAACTTTCAAATCTGTTTTGTGATGCTTAGTGTTCCTGCTTTTTCCTTTTTTAACACTTTACCTATTACTCCATACCTTCTGTCCCTTCCTGTTACGCTTTCCTCTGTCTCCCTGCTCAGGTTCCCAACCCCCTGCCACTTTAGTTTAAACCCTCCCCAACAGCACTAGCAAACACTCCTCCTAGGACAGCGGTCCCGGCCCTGCCCAGGTGCAGACCGTCCGGTTTGTACTGGTCCCACCTCCCCCAGAACCGTTTCCAGTGTCCCAGGAATTTGAATCCCTCCCCCTTGCACCATTCCTCTAGCCACGTATTCATTTGAAATATCCTCCTATTTCTACTCTGACTAGCACGTGGCACTGGCAGCAATCCTGAGATTACTACCTTTGAGGTCCTATTTTTTAATTTACCTCCTAACTCCCTATATTCTGCTTTTAGGACCTCATCCCCTTTTTTACCGATATCGTTGGTGCCTATGTGCACCATGACAGCTGGCTGTTCGCCCTCCCCCCCAAAATGTTCTGTAGCCGCTCCGAGACGTCCTTGATCCTTGTACCAGGGAGGCAACACACCATCCTGGAGTCTCGGTTGCGGCCGCAGAAACACCTGTCTATTCCCCTTACAATTGAGTCCCCTATCACTATAGCTCTTCCACTCTTTTTCCTCCCAGCCTATGCAGCAGAGCCACCCGTGGTGCCAGGAAGTTGGCTGCTGCTGCCTTCCCCTGATAAGTCATCCCCCCCAACAGCATCCAAAGTGGCATATCTGTTTGAGAGGGGGATGGCCACAGGGGACCCCTGCACTACCTACCTGAACCTCTTACTCTTCCTGGTGGTCACCCATTCACTTCCTGCCTGTATACCCTTTACCTGCGGTGTGACCAACTCGCTAAACGTGCTATCGACGAGTTTTCTGCATCGCAGATGCTCCACAGTGAGTCCACCCGCAGCTCCAGCTCCGAGATACGATTGGTCAGTAGCTGCAGGTGGACACACTTCCTGCACACATGGTCGGCAGGGACACTGGTAGTGTCCATGACTTCCCACATCTTGCAGGAGGGGCAGATCACGGGTGTGAGGTCTGCTGCCATGACTTGCCTTAGCTTAGTTACCCCTTTTAAATTACGTTGAAATTAGAAAATATGTTAACTATACTAGGGACCTAGGTTCACTTAAAAAAACGCTACCTGCTATAAAACCTGCAGATCTTCCCTTTCTTATTACTTGACTTACAGTAAAACGGTAGAAATATTCACCTGAACCTACTCACCAATCAGCTGCCTCCCATGTGCCGCGTCACTTTCTGACTGGTGACGTCACCCCGAACTGCCGCTGGTCTCAGAGTCTCGCTCTCAGAGTAAGCTCTGGTCTCACTCTTTGCCGCCGCTCACCGACTGAACTCCCGCTCTCTCCGCGCTGTTTTTATCTCTGCTCTGGTTTCGCTCTTCGCCACCGCTCACCGGCACTTACTCACCAATAACCTGCTTACCGATGCTCAGGGTGGGTTCCGCCAGGACCACTTGGCTCCAGACCTCATTACAGCCTTGGTCCAAACGTGGACAAAAGAGCTGAATTCCAGAGGTGAGGAGAGAGTGACTGCCCTTGACATCAAGGCAGCATTTGACCGAGTATGGCACCAAGGAGCCCTAGTAAAACTGAAGTCAATAGGAATCAGGGGGAAAACTCTCCAGTGGCTGGTGTCATACCTAGCACAAAGGAAAATGGTAGTGGTTGGAGGCCAATCATCTCAGCCCCAGGACATTGCTGCAGGAGTTCCTCAGAGCAGTGTCCTGGGCCCAACCATCTTCAGCTGCTTCATCAATGACCTTCCCTCCATCATAAGGTCAGAAATGGGGATGTTCGCTAACGATTGCACAGTGTTCAGTTCCATTTGCAACCTCTCAGATAATGAAGCAGTCCGTGCCCGTATGCAGCAAGACCTGGGCAACATCCAGGCTTAGGCTCATAAGTGGCAAGTAACATTCGCGCCAGACAAGTGCCAGGCAATGACCATCTCCAACAAGAGAGAATCTAACCACCTCCCCATGACATTCAATGGCATTACCATTGCCGAATCCCCCACCATCAACATCCTAGGGATCACCATTGACCAGAAACTTAACTGGACCAGCCACATAAATACTGTGGCTACAAGAGCAGGTCAGAGGCTGGGTATTCTGCAGCGAGTGATTCATCTCCTAACTCCCCAAAGCCTTTCCACCATCTACAAGGCACAAGTCAGGAGTGCGATGGAATACTCTCCACTTGCCTGGATGAGTGCAGCTCCAACAACACTCGAAGCTCGACACCATCCAGGACAAAGCAGCCCACTTGATTGGCACCCCATCCACCACCTTAAACATTCACTCCTTTCACCACCGGCACACCATGGCTGCAGTGTGTACCATCCACAGGATGCACTGCAGCAACTCGCCAAGGCTTCTTCGACAGCACCTCCCAAACCCGCAACCTCTTCCACCTAGAAGGACAAGAGCAGCAGGCACATGGGAACAACACCACCTGCAAGTTCCCCTCCAAGTCACACACCATTCCGGCTTGGATATATAATCGCCATTCCTTCATCATCACTGGGTCAAAATCCTGGGACTCCCTACCCAACAGCACTGTGGGAGAACCTTCACCACACAGACTGCAGCAGTTCAAGGCGGCGGCTCATCACCACCTTCCCAAGGGCAATTAGGGATGGGCAATAAATGCTGTCCGTGCCACAACGCCCACATCCCATACACAAATAAACAAAAAGTTTCTCCTTAAATACATCTATGCTATTTGCCTCAACTACTCCTTGTGGTAGCACGTTCCACATTCTTACTGCTCTCTGGGTAAAGAGGTTTCTCCTGCATTCCCTATTGACTTTACCAGCAACTATTTTATTTTTATGACTTCTAGTTTTGGAGTCCCCCACAAGTGGAAACATTTTCTCTATGTCGACCCTATAAACCCTTTCATAATCTTAAAAAAAACCTCAACCAGGTCACTCCTCAGCCTTCCTTTTTCTAGACAGAAGAGCCCCAGCCAGCACGAAGGAAAATGCAGGGCAAAAAGGAATAAATAATCTAAATAAAATTCATGCTTTTTAAAAGATTTTTTTTTTGTAATTATGCTGTCCAGCATGCAAATGTGCCTATCACAGAATCTTACAGCACAGAAGGAGGCCATTCCACCTGTTGTGCCTGTGCCAGCTCTTTGAAAGAGCTGTCCAATTTAGTCCCACACCCCAGCTATTCTCCCCATAACCCTTCAAATTAGTCCTCTTCGAGTACACGTCCAATTGTCTTTTGAAAGTTCCTATGGAATCTTCTTCCACCACCCTTTGAGGCAGTGCGTTCCAGATCTCATTTCCCCTTTAGTTCTTCTACCAATTATTTTAAACCTATGACCTCTGGTTACTGACCCACTTGCTGGAGGAAACAGTTTCTCCCTGTTTGCACTATCAAAACCCCTCATTATTTTGAATATCTCTATTAGGTCTCCCTTTAACCTTCTCTGCTCTGAAAACAATCCCAGATTCTCCAATCTCTCCACATAACTGAAGTCCCTTATCCCTGGTAAACCTCCTCTGTACTGTGTACCCTGTCCAAGGCTTTACCATCCTTTCTAAAATGTGGTGCCCAGAATTGTACACAATACTCCAGCTGAGGCCTAGCCAGTGAATATAAAAGGTTAAGGGTGTTTTTGTGATTGGAAGGCTGTTTCCAGTGAGGTTCCGCAGGGCTCAGTACTAGGTCCCTTGCTTTTTGTGGTATAGATCAATCATTTAGACTTAAATGTAAGGGACATGATTAAGAAATCTGCAGATGATACAAAAATGAGCCATGTAGTTGATAGTGAGGAAGAAAGCGATAGACTGCAGGAAGTTATCAGTGGACTGGTCGGGTGAGCAGACAGGAGGCAAATGGAATTCAATCCAGAGAAGTGTGAGGTAATGCATTTGGGGAGGGCAAACAAGGCAAGTGAATACACAATAAATGGGAGGATACTGAGAAGTGTAGAGGAACAGAGGGGCCTTGGAGTGCATGTCAACAGATCCCTGAAGGTAGCAAGACAGGTAGATAAGGTAGTTAAGAAGGAACATGGGACACTTTCCTTTATTAGCTGAGGCATAGAATATAAAAGCAGGGAGGTTATGCCAGATCTGTATAAAACACTAGTTAGGCCACAGCTTGAGTACTGCATACAGTTCTGGTCACCACATTACAGGAAAGATGTGATTGCTCTAGAGAGGGTACAGAGCAGATTTACGAGGCTGTTGCCAGGACTGGAGAATTTTAGCGATGAGGGAAGATTGGATAGGCTGGATTGTTTTCTTTGGAACAAAGGAGGTGGAGGGGTGATGTAATTGAGGTGTATAAAATTGAGAGGCCTAGATAGAGTGTATAGGAAGGACCTATTTCCTTTAGCAGAGGGGTCAATAACCAAGGCACATAGATTTAAAGTAATTGGTAGAAGAATTAGAGGGGAGTTGAGGAGAATTTTTTTCACCCACAGGGTGGTGGGGAGGTCTGGAACACACTGCTTGAAAGGGTGGTAGAGACAGAAACCCACATCACATTTGAAAAGTACTTGAATATGCACCTGAAATGCAATAACCTACACGGCTATGGACCACGAGCTGGAAAGTGGGATTAGGCTGGGTAGCTCTTTTTCAGACGGCATAGACACGATGGGCTGAATGGCCTCCTTCTGTGCTGTAAATTTTTAAGATTCTATGATGACTTCCTTGTTTTTGTATGCAATGCCCCTATTTACAAAGCCAAGTATCCCATACACTTTCTTAACCGCCTTATCAACTTGCTCTTCCACCTTCACAGATTTGTGAATATGCATTGCCACATCCCTCTGCTCTTGCACCCCCCTCAAAATAGCATAATTTAGATTATATTGCCTTTCCATGTTGTTCATCCCAAAGTGCATCACTTCACTCTTATCTGCATTAAATTGCATCTGCCATATATCTGCCCATGTACTCCTGAAGTCTGCTACTATCCTCCTCACTACTACGTTGCCAAGTTTTGTATCATCCATAAATTTTGAAATTGTACTCCCTATATCCAAGTCCAGAAAAGCAATGGTCCTAATACTGATTCCTGGGGGACCACACTGCATACTTCTCTCCAGTCAGAAAAACATCTGTTCATCACTACTCTCTGCCTCCTATCCCTTAACCAATTACATACCCAAGTTACAACAACAACTTGCATTTATATAGCGCCTTTAACGTAGTAAAACGTCCCAAGGTGCTTCATAGGGGCAATTATCAAACAGAATTTGACACCGAGCCACATAAGGTGACCAAAAGCTTGCTTAAAGAGGGAGGTTTTAAGGAGCGTTTTAAAGGAAGAGAAGCGGGTAGGTTTAGGGAGGGAATTCCACAGCTTAGGGCCGCCAATGATGGAGCGATTAAAATCGGGGATGCGCAAGAGGCAAGAATTGGAGGAGCGCAGAGATCTCAGAAGGTTGTAGGGCAGGAGGAGGTTACAGAAATAGGGAGGAACGAGGCCATAGTGGGATTTGAAAACAAGGATGAGAATTTAAGAATCGAGGCGTTCCCTGATCAGGAGCTAATGTAGGTCAGCAAGCATAGGGGCGATGGGTGAACGGGACTTTGAGAGAGTTTGGATACGGCAGCAGAGTTTGAGTTACCACCGTCCCTTTGATCCCATGTGCTTCTATTTTCCGAATAAGTCTGTTGTGTGGTACTTGATCAAATGCCTTTTGAAAGTCTATATATACGCACACATCTACTGCACTGCTTTCATCAACGAGCTCAATCAGGTTAGTCAGACGCAATTTGCTCTTAACAAATCCGTGCTGGCAGTCCCTTATTAACCCAGGTTTCTCCAAGTGTGAATTAATTTTGTCCTTGACAATGGTCTCCAGTAGTTTTCCCACCTCTGATGTTAAGAGTGATTGGCTTGTAGTTACCAGATTTATCCATCTCCCTTTTTTTTTGATGTGGAGATGATGTGGAGATGATGTGGAACAGGGATGTAATATTTGCAATCCTCCAGTACCATTCCTATATCCAAGGAGGATTGAAAAATTGTGGTCAGAGCTTCTGCTATCTCCACCCTTGCTTCCCTCAGCAACCGAGGATGCATCCCATCTGGACCAGGTGACTTGTTAACATTGAGTGATGCCAACCTTTCAGACCAGAAAAGTTCCAGGTTAGATCCGCAGTCTGATTAGCTGATTTCTCAGCTGGGATAGCAGTAAGGTGCTACAGTTGGTCTGGGCACAATAATTAACAGCCAAGATTCCCATTTCTGAGAAATGTCCAATGGCTCCTAATGGAAAGTGCTTCTATGTGGACTTCAGGTGGAGAATTTGGCTTTGCTGTAACATAGAATCTTAGAATGGTTACGGCACAGAAGGAGGCCATTAGGCCCATCGAGCCAATGCCAGCTCTTTGTAAGAGCAATCCAGTTAGTCCCATTCCTCCACTCCTTCCCCGTAGCCCTGCAATTTTTTTCCCCCCAAGTATTTATCCAATTCCTTTTTGAAAGCCACCACTGAATTTGCTTCCAACACCCTTTCAGATCATAACTACTTGCTGCGTAAAAAAGTTTTTCCTCACGTGACCTTTGGTTCTTTTACCAATCACCTTAAATCTGTGTCCTCTGGTTCTCGAACCTTCCGCCAATGGGATCAGTTTCTCTTTATTTACTTTATCTAAACCCTTCGTGATTTGGAACACTTCTATCAAATCTTGTCTCAACCTTCTCGGCTCTAAGGACACATAAGTGTCTGTACTAAGAAGCTATGATGTGGAACAGAGAAAGATGGATACTGCTTGCTTGTATAACCTATTTGATGGTACACAAGTCTACCACCCAGTTGTTATGCAACTCGTAACAAACAATATAGGCAGCTGTTTATTTTGACACAAGTAATTCAACACAAAAATACAATGAGACTGTGCCCAGCTTTCTGTTCCTCTGAATTACTAGGTTCAGAATTGTTTGGTTCCAAAACAAACACAAGCTGCTCTACATAGACAAACTAACTTAGATTGTGTGCACAAAGCAGCCGATGTACTGTTTATTTTGGAAACAATATACAAGAGAGCAATTATATAAAGTTCATTATTTTACACAGGAAAATCAGTATTTTTGGATTAGAATTTAATAAAAAGAAACAAATTTTTAAAAAATCAACAGCCCTCAAAAATTATGAAGTTTTGTAAAATTATTACAAACCATTCTAAAGTTTCAGTCCACAAAAAGGGTAATCAGTTTATTTATATAAACAGTAACTTAATTCTTTCTAAATCACTTGGGTTAGTAAAATTAATTTGAAACAGACAGAGGGTCAGGATGAGGTAGGGGCATGCTGCTTTTTTATGTATGGCAGTATAACGTTTCAAACAACTTCAATTAGCTTAAAAGGTGAGATTATGTAGCTAGATCTATCACAGAAAAAGGACTATACAGAGATATAGGAATAATTAAAGCAATCAATATATAGATAAATGAACAGACTAATATGGGAAAATTGATATGCAGAGTGACGGTTATAAATAGATGAATTGATAAAGACATCTATTTTTGTATAGATATCTGGCCAAAAGTACAAGAATGGCAACCTGTATTTAATAATTTACATTTCCATTAAAATGAACCTGTAACAATAGCACTAAATCTTCCTTTCACAAAGTATTGATCAAGTTACAGCTGAATGGACGCCAAGGAATTACTTGCTACAACTTTATTAATTAAAAAATTATTTTCCTAAACTTAGTTAACTGATGAATCCTCATTGCCCAAATTGCATATACTATTTTGTTAAAAATGTCTCCATCCACTTTTTGACCCCACACATATTGCATTGGCCAGAATACAACCACCAAAATTAGGCTGTTCTACAACAGAGCTTTAAAATCTGCTTTATGTTTCATAAATAAAATTACTATAAAAAGTTTCCTTCCCTGATTTTTTTTAAGCACGGAATCGAAACTGATAAATGTAGAGTTGAATTTTGTCATAATCAGGCCACAGGTAAAGGTGTATGCTGCAAGAGACAGGTCTTAATGATTATGTAAGTTTGAAAAAATAAATTTGCATTGGTTAAAGTATTTTCACATACAAATTATAATATATTCCAAAAGTACATAAAATGATCAGTAGCATTATTCAAGTGTAACTAGGAGTCTTGATACATTCTCTTCCCTCCCCCCCACAATAAATAATACCCTTTCAAACACCACAATTAGTCATTTAATTTCCATTTAGAATTTCATGTGGCACAAAAAGATTAACAGCTGATTTATAATACATTTATAAGAAATATCCTCTCTTCTGCTTGGCTGATTAAAATGCTAGCAGGGAGTTCTTCTGTGTCATTCCAATTTTGGACCTAGGCTTCGTAGATCCATTCACACCAACTCTTTACCTCCATCACAAGGCTGCCTTTGACATCAAGGCAGTATTTGACCGAGTGTGGCATCAAGGAGCTCCAGTAAAATTGAAGTCAATGGGAATCAGAGGAAAAACCCTTCAGTGACCGGAGTCATACCTAGCATAAAGGAAGATGGTAGTGGTTGTTAGAGGCCAATCATCTCGGCCCCAGGAGTTCCTCAGGGCAATGTCCTTGGCCCAACCATCTTCAGCTGCTTCATCAATGACCTTCCCTCCATCATGAGGTTAGAAGTGGGGATGTTTGCTGATGATTGCAGTGTTCAGTTCCATTCGCAACTGTTCAGATAATGAAGCAGTCCGTGCCCACATGCAGCAAGACCTGGACAACATCCAGGCGTGGGCTGATAAGTGGCAAGTAACATTCGAGCCAGACAAAGTGCCAGGCAATGACCACTTCCAAAAAGAGAGTCTAACCACCGCCCCATGTCATTCAATGGCATTACCATCGCCGAATCCCCCACTATCAACATCCTGGGGGGTTACCATTGACCAGAAGCTTAACTGCACCAGCCACTTAGATACTATGGCTACAAGAGCAAGTCAGAGGCTGGGTATTCTGTGGCGAGTGACTCACCTCCTGACTCCCCAGAGCCTTTCCACCATCTACAAGGCACAAGTCAGGCGTGTGATGGAATATTCTACACTTGCCTGGATGAGTGCAGCTCCAGCAACACAAGAAGCTCGACACCATCCAGGACAAAGCAGCCCGCTTGATTGGCACCTCATCCACCACCCTAAACATTCACTCCCTTCACCACCGGCGCACCGTGGTTGCAGTGTGTACCATCCACAGGATGGACTGCAGCAACTCGCCAAGGCTTCTTAGATAGCACTTTCCAAACCCGCAACCACTACCACCTAGAAGGGCAAGGGCTGCAGGTGCACGGGAACAACACCACTTGCACGTTCCCCTCCAAGTCACACACCATCCTGACTTGGAAATATATCGCCGTTCCTTCATCGTCGCTGGGTCAAAATCCTGGAACTCCTTACCTAACAGCACTGTGGGAGAACCTTCACCACACGGACTGCAGCAGTTCAAGGCGGCGGCTCACCACTACCCTCTCAAGGGCAATTAGGGATGGGTAATAAATGCTGGCCTTGCCAGCGACACCCACATCCCATAAATGAATAAAAAGAAAACCAGAGAGACACCAAGTATATAATAAATAGCTAGCAGTAAATCTGACCTTTAGTTGAAGAGTTCAGAATCTTTCACATCACAAACGTGAAGCTGGAAGAGTTTAGGGGTGCTAGCTGCTCAGCAATTTTTTCCTCACCCTATTTATAAATTGCATGTTGCCAGAAGTTTTTGACCGCCAGGTAATGAGACTTCACACTCAGTCCCTGGAAGAGGACTCTGGCTTTGTTCTAGCGAGTCCTAAAAACTGAACCTGAATACAAATTCAACACAGCGAGAGTCTCGCATGAAACTAGAGATTTACTCTTACACCATACAGCGGGCTAGATTTTCAGTGGTGGATTTACTGCTGAAGCAGCACCAAAACTGCACTTCCGCCACCCATCAGTACAAGTCTGCTTGAAAACCAATCCAATTTTCCTCAGTGTACCTTCATTACATAGTCATGTCAGATTCCCAGCATTATAGGCAGTCCACTTCCACAAGAGGAGGAAAATCCAATACTGCTACAGCAGCTAAAAGGGCCCATGTTATAACAATGCGGCTTACTGCAATGTCTAAGACTGGTGCTTCTTCAAGGCACAAAGCTTACAGATTTAAAGACTCTTCAGCTGAGGCGTTATTGGCGGTAAACGGCAAAGACGCAACTTTTTGACTCCTAGGGAAGTAGGCCTAAGAAGGGCACGATCCAAACCTGTGGAAGGAGGTTGTCTTGGCAATGAGTGCTAACTCTGGCAAGCCCTGCATGCTACTCAGTGCCACAAGTTGTTCACTGATGTTCCAGGGCAGCCTTGGTAATAGGAGGTAGTCATACCTTGCAACACTGCGTGCTTCCTAGTTGCAGCCATCTTAACCTCCCTGCATCAAACACCATCTGAAACTTACTGCCTATATGCAAGAGGTACCACTGTGGCCTTTACCACCTCTTCCTTCTCCTGCATGTGTTCCTTTACTCACAACTGAACATGTAGGGAAGCAGTGGAAGACAGACATGAGTATTTCAATGCCAGCACCTGTTTTCATTCCATTAAACTGCTCTAGAATGACTTCTGAAACCTAGGTTGGCTTCCAAATGATGACATGAAACATGTATTAACACTGTCTTGTTAAAAGGGAAACTGGCCCACAACCAAGGCTGAGACAGTGCCCCTCAATCCCCACACCCCCCCCCAAAGGCTCCTCAGCCAGCCACATTAGACCTACTGCCACTGTAAAAATTGGAGGCTAGGATTAAAATGGCACACAAATGCATATACAGAAGGGTGGCATGGTGCCCTTAAACAGCAGGAAGAGTTAATTGTATCCATGTGATTTATATCAATGTTAAATGTGTTCAGGTGGTGTGTTATCAATTGGGGCTCTCTTGTATCCATATACAAGAGTTTATCTAGGGTGCGGGGGTGTAATGTGGATCTCTGTGAATAAAGGCTTGGAAGCAACTGAAGACTAGGTTCTAGTATTCTATCCTTCACCACCTGGCTATCAAGTTTATTACAGGAAGGCTGTCAGATTTACTTTGAGAGATATTTTTGTCACTGATGCGACGTGATTTAAGGCAAATTTATGGAGATCATTCTAGTACTCTATTGTGAATTCTTGTACAATAGAGTACTAGAATGATCTCCAAATTGGAAGTTTGGTAGTTCCAGACGATTGCTCAATGCCAGCAATTGGCTAAGTCGACTTTGTTGCTAAAGGGCTCAGATCTTAGACAGCTGAAAGCATCTATTGCGAGCTGTGCCCGCAGCTGTCTGGCAGTTAACACAACTCAGTTACTGCTTTGTGAGGAAGGTACAGTCCTTTGAAACATTATTGAGTCAGTGACATAGCCCCACTTGAATCAGCAGACAGGGAAGGATTGGCTTTAGCATGCAAGGAGCAGAGGCCCTTAGGATGCCTGCTCAGCCTGACATCTCTGCAGTGGACCTCCTTATCCTCTTTCTCATCGTTGCAGGGAAGGTCTAAGGGATAACCCATTAGTTGCTGAGGCCTAAGCTACAAGATTACATTTTATTAAAAAATTAAGTATTTTTTAGTATAACTTACAGAAACTTCAAAAAAGCTTAAAAAGGAACTATTCAAAAACTTGCAAAGATTAAAAACGTAACAAATCTTACCAGTTTTCTCTGGGTCCGTTGTGGCGTTCAGCTGTGGTGCATCTCTGACCTGGGATATGCAGCCCCCAGTGCTTATTCTGCACGGGCGTTCTTTCCCGTCAGCAAAACACATGTGCCTCAAGTACCTTTCTTAATTACAACCTAACAGATCTATGTTGATCTGGATCTATTCCTGAGCCAATCCTGAGAATACTGCATATGCTTTCATTTGACAACTTTTGATATCTATGTAAATTGTAAAGAACCTAATTACTTTACAATTTACATAGATATTACAACAAAAACAGGGTGTTTGATCCAACCAATTTGTGCTCGTGTTTATCCTCCACACAACCAGCAGTCCTAATCTCAGGTGCACACCCTGTTCGTATATCTCTTTATTCCCCTTTCTTTCAGCCACCTATCTGACCTACTCTTACATTATGGTTCAGACTAAACAGATCTTCCCAGTGGGAAGCCTGTACTTTTATACGCCGACGTTAAACCCGGAAATAAAGCCGGGTTGCGGTCGCGACCCAAAAAAAAACTATTTTCAACTCCCACCCGCCCCCAACCCACCCGTTCTTGGGGTTTAAAATCACCCCCCTTTAACTCGTCTTGCAAATAGGTCAGCAATCCTGGTCCAAACTTGCTATTCACAGGTTGAACGTCCATGGGAATCCCAGCCCCAAGGTACAGCTACACAGGGAACCCTTGGTTTAATTTACCGCTATTGAATACTTTATCCAATATTCCGGTTTCTAGGAGCAATCCAAACCTATACACTAATGTTGTTACTCTTAAAGATCAGCAAAGTATCCTACTGCTGGTTCTTAAACGATAGGAAGTATTAAAAGAAAAAAACTTAAAATTAACAGAGTGAAATTTTGTTAAAAAAATGTTTTAAAACAAGTTAAATTCCAGTTAATACTGCGACAAAGAGGATAAAAGCTGTTACAAGAAACACTAGGCCGTGCTCGATACCGAGCTCCCACATCCCTGGGGTAACAATTATAAATGTTCAAAAGCGTTTCCAAAGTACCGACAGACAAGGACACGTTTACAGTGACCACAGGCTCGTGTACTTACCGTTACTGGTAAAATACAAGACCATTTTAACGGCAGCAGACACAGGTTGTTCGAGCCGCCGCCGCCGCTCCTGCACAGGCTCGGGGGTGACCAGGAAGTCGACGTCGAACACAGCCTCTGCGGCCACGTGATCACCGCAGGAGACTCTGGGACCTGTAGTAACATCTTCGCACCAAATTAAGAGGGAAATAAACAGAACAAAGCAGCAAGAAGCAATCAGCCAGATACCTTGCAATTATTAATATGCATCAATGCATTGATGCTTATATCAGTTTTTTTGGTAATAACTGAATAGCAGAGATTTTTTAAAAATGCATTTCTTACAAAAGGTCACATCACATCGGACACGTTAACCTCTCATTTCCTCTTGTGCATGTCCAGTAGTTTATTTTCCCCATTAAGTTTTGCACCCTGGTGCGTCTCTTCTCTGCCAATATAAATTCAAACCTTTTAGGTTGCAATTAAAAATAAAGGTGATGCAGTCTAGGACCTCAGGGAAGATCGGGCTCTGAAAGTTGTTTCCGTTTCTCTTACCATTCGGGCTTTCTACATTCACGCCTTGTGATCCTGATTCTGCATTCTGGCCGCTGTCAAGTTATTTGTTTTTTTTTGTTTTTTTGGTGATTTGTATATTCGGAGACCTTGCAGGTAACACCTGTCTGTCTGCACACTGATTGCCTTGGCAACGGGCAGTTGAAAAAACTGTCTGTAATCACCAAGCATTGTTCTGTGAATTATAAATGCGACTTCATTTCGAGGATTTCATTTCCAACAACGTTCAACTGAGGAAGGAGGAAGCCTCCGAAAGCTTGTGAATTTAAAATAAAATTGCTGGACTATAACTTGGTGTTGTAAAATTGTTTACAAGTTATTTGAACATCCGTTCAGAGAACCGGGAACACGTCCAAGAAGGCGGGACTCGTGTGGTTCGACACCAGTCGGCAGTGAGAGGGCGGGGCAACATCCGTCAGATTGACACATCGCTCAACCAATCGCCGACGAAAAGGGACCGAAGTGATTGTGACCGGCACCAATCCGTGAGCCTTGGAGGAGGTTCGATGCGAAAGGCGCGCGGGTTGAACGCGCGAATTCTCGAGCCGGGAGTGGGGCTCGCGGGGCGGCGGAGTCGGAGTCTCGAGCCGGGAGTGGGGCTCGCGGGGCGGCGGAGTCTCGAGCCGGGAGTGGGGCTCGCGGGGCGGAGTCGGAGTCTCGAGCCGGGAGTGGGGCTCGCGGGGCGGCGGAGTCGGAGTCTCGAGCCGGGAGTGGGGCTCGCGGGGCGGAGTCGGAGTCTCGAGCCGGGAGTGGGGCTCGCGGGGCGGAGTCTCGAGCCGGGAGTGGGGCTCGCGGGGCGGCGGAGTCTCGAGCCGGGAGTGGGGCTCGCGGGGCGGAGTCTCGAGCCGGGAGTGGGGCTCGCGGGGCGGAGGCGGAGTCTCGAGCCGGGAGTGGGGCTCGCGGGGCGGAGGCGGAGTCTCGAGCCGGGAGTGGGGCTCGCGGGGCGGCGGCGGATTCTGTCCGGACTGATTGCTGAGGCGGCGGCGGTTTGAACCCGAGACCAGTGAGCCGCAGAGAGAGAGAGAGAGAGCCGCCACTTTCGGACTGCGTGAGGTGAGGTTTGAGTTGAAGAAGCCGCGGATTTTTGATGCTTGTACCGGCGGCAGTGGAATTGTGCCGGAGAAGTGATTGGATGAAATCTGAGGAGATGCTCGAGAAGCCGCCGCCGCCGTTGCCTGTTTTCGGCGGGTAAAGGCAGTGTCTGTGGTGAAGAGCGTCCTCTGAGCACGGGTCCGTGTGCAGACACAGCCGTCCGAGTGTATAGTCTGGGGGTGGGGACACCATGTCCTTACCTGAGGAGAAAATGCAGCCCGGCATATCCTCCCCGCCAGGTTGCACTTTGCATCACCTGTCCTGCTAATACCGCCGCAGTAATGGTGTGGTCTTGGTCACCAAATCGCATCTTGAGTCTCTTTTTTTCTCTTTTTTCCCCCCCACCCCCGGTACCTTTTTCCTTCCAGTATCTCGCTTTGAACCATCCCTCTCGCCTCTCCTTTAAGATTCCCATTGCCTACTGTCCCCCAATTTTTCTCCTGAGATATCTTCCCTCAGCCTCTGCACTGAGCGACTGTTTATCCTCCGTGATTTTAATTATCCATCTCGGCTCACCTTGTTCCCCTCTCATCTGATTTCACTGTCCTCCTAGCTCCGTAAACCTTTCCCCTCCTTATAAACACTCCACATATTTACATCCGCCATCTCACCTGTCCTCTCTGTTCCCGTGGTCTCGATCACTGATCAGACAATCTCTGACCACTTCCTTATATCCCTACCCCTCTCCAACCCCCACTTCGGCATCTGTCCCTGAATTTTTTTTCCACCTAAGTCAGTTAAAACTGTAATTTCTAAATTCCAACTGCCCAGCCCTTGATCCTCATTCGCCACAATACTTCCGCAGCAGTCAATCTGCTCAACTACTCTCTCCCCTCCACCTTTGCCATCCTCACCAGCAAAACCTTCGTGCTCTCTCACCCTGGTTGATCTTCTGGTACGGTCCCCATCTTGACTGTATCTGGTGCACAACTGGTTTAGCCAACCATCACCAGATCTGGCTGTACCATATTAAGTGCTGTTAGGCTTCACTCTTCTCTGCCAAACCTGTCACTACTCCAGGTTCATCTGGAGAGCGAAGATAATCCAGCGGCTTGTTTTCACCATTACCAACTGTCTCCTTAACCCCCTCTCCCTTGTCCTTTCAGCCCTCTCCTCCAACAGTTGCGAGGAGCTCGTGGACATCTTTGTCAATAAGATTGTGATCATCCGTTCAGTTGCCTCTGCTGTTTTCTCCCTCTTTTTCACCAAGTCAAACCTACCACAGGATCCCCCCGCCCTAGCCCTGAATTTGTGTGTCTCACTAGGTTCTCTCCTATTTCCCTTCATGCCCTCTCTGAGCTTATCTTGCCTGTGAGACCACCCTCCTGCTCCCTTGACTTCATTCCCACTAAACTGCTGACCACCTGACTTCCCTTCCTGGGCCCCCATGCCAGCTGACGTTGTAAATGGTTCCTTTTCCTTAGGTGCTGTCACCATCCCTTTCAAATCTGCAGTCATCACCCCCTCCACAAAAAACCCACTCTCAACCCCTCCCTTCTTGCAGACTACCGCCCCATTCCGACCTATCTTTCCTACCCAAAGCCCTTGAACATGTCTCCTAAATTGGTGCCCCTCTATCCCATAACTCTATGTTTGAATCTCTCCAATCAAATTTTCATCCCTGCCACAGCACCGAAACAACCTTAACCAATGTCACAAATGACATCCTCTGTGACTGGTGCATTATTCCTCCTGGTCCTTTTTGACCTCTTTGCAGATTTGACATGATTGATCACACCATCCTTCTCCATGCAATTGTCCAATGCTTGGTTCCACTCTTGTCTTTCTAATTACAGCCAGAGCATCTCCAGCAATGGCTTCTCTTCCTGACCCTGCACCTATTAACTCTGGTGTCCCCCAGGATCCCCTCCTCATCCTCATCTACATGCTATCCCTTGGCGACATCATGCACAGACATGAGGTCATGTTCCACATGTCTACTGACGCCAACAATATCTACTTCTCCATCACCTCTCTCGACTCCTCCACTGCCTCTTCATTGTCAGACTGCTTGTCTGCTATTCAGACTTGGATGAGCTACAGTTCCCTCCAGTTAAACATTGGGAAGACAGAAGCCAATGTCACAAACTCCAGAACCTTACCACTGACTGCATCCTGGTCCTCAAGCTGAACCAGACTGTTCGCAGTCTCGGCGTCCTATTCGGCCCCAAGTTGATCTTCCAGCCCATGTACTCTCCATCACAAAGACCGTCTACTTCCATCTCTGTAATGTTGCCTGTTTTCGACCCTGCCTCTGCCCATCTGCCCCCGAAACCCTCCCGTCCTGCTCCCTCAGCTCATCCAAAACCCTGCTGCTTGTATCCTTAGCTGTATCAGGTCCCACTCATCCATCACCCCTGATCTTGCTGGCCTACGTTGGATCCTGGTCCCCCAAAACCTCCAATTTAAAATTCTCATTCTCGTGTTTAAATCCCTTCATTAACTTGAACCTCCTCCAGCCCTGCATCAGCCTCCATCATCCGAATTCTCCATTCCTCTGACTCCACGGCTTTTTGTGCTTCCTCCCTTTGCCCCACTATTGACAGCAGTGCGTTCAGTTGTCTAGGCCCCATGCTCTGGAATTCCATCTGCACCTCCACCACCCCTCAAAGCTCACCTCTTTTTCGTCACCCTGTCTAATATCTCCTTCTTTGGTTCAAGGTCCATTTTTATGGCTCTGTGAAGCACGTTGGGGTGTTTTTCTAAACGAAAGATATTACAAGCTGTTGTATACAGTGTACCCAGTAGATTTGTGCGTATGTGTATATACGCAGTATATTGTGGATGTGTGCGTGCGACAGACTAATGGACTGGACTGATGTACCCAGGTTTATATATTGTATAGTGTACCCACACAGTGAAATAAATGGAGCAATGCTCACCAATGAATTAATCATTATCAGCTAATCAATAGAGGAATGAAGGGGATGTTAGGAAATAAATTATACAGAGGGTTATTAGAACAGGAAATGCTTTACTACAAGTATCTATTGAGGCAGAGACTGTAACTGTATTTAAAAGAGAATTGGAAAAGTATTTGAAAAGGAAGAATGTAAAAGGATAACAAGAATGATCTCTTTTTGTGCTGTAATTTATATGACCTGAAAGTGCACATGTGATGGCATAATGATGCTGCTCTGTGGAGTTGAGGTCGAAGATGATTAGCCATGATTTTATTGAATGGCGGAGCAGGCTTGAGGGGCTGGCTGGTCTACTGCTGTTCCTGTTTCTTATGTTCTAACTGCACGACATGCATGCGTGGGTGGTGATGTGCTTTCTCTTCAGTTGTACTGTGGAATCCATCTATTGAGCCCCCCTATCCTGATCCAGTGTGCGCCATGGAATGCAAGGATTCATGATTAAAGATCCTGCACTTAACTGTCGTCATCTTGAATCTATGCAGTGTCCTTCATATGGACCCTAGGAGGGTAATATTAACCCCCAAGAACGGGTGGGTTTGGGGCTGGTGGGCAGTAAAAATAGTTTGTTTTGTGAAGCGGGACTGCATCCCAGCTTCAACGCACCCACTTCCAGGTTTAACCCAGGCATGTTAGGACGGTGCGCACAGCAGAAACCCAGATGCCCCATCCCCACTTAAAGCTAGAGGGCCGATACTTAAAGGGCCAATTCAGGTACTTGACTTTTTGTGGATTCTGCAACAGAAATGGATTTAACTTCTTCTGAACGTTTCTCCCGTGGCATCTGAAACACGACATTGAAACAGAGGAGTTGCAGCTGAAGCTCATTTGGTCTTTTTAACCAGTCAGTGACATAGCTCAATAAAAGGTGAGGTATTGCAGTTGGCCGCTCAGTTCTCTGACAGATGTTTTGCTGGGAATTCTTTGTGTTTAGACACAGGTTTCTTTGTTGAGAATGAGAATTCTTGTGTTCAGACAAATTTACCTACATTTTGGAGCCCCTCAAACTGACACGGTCAGGATGGAGGGCTCAATGGATGTATTCCACAGTACATCTGAGGAGGAGGCACATTACCACCCGCGCAGGCATGTCGTGCAGTTAGAACATAAGAAATAGGAGTAGGCCAGACAGCCTCTTGAGCTTGCTCCGCCATTCAATAAGATCATGGCTGATCTTCGACTTCAATTCCACTTTCCCGCCTGATCCCCATATCCCTTGATTTCCCCTAGACTCCAAAAATCTATTGATCTCAGTCTTGACTATACTCAACGACTGAGCATCCACAGCCATCTAGGGTAGAGAATTCCAAAGATTCACAACCCTGAGTGAAGAAATTTCTCCTCATCTCAGTCCTAAATAGCCGACCCCTTATCCTGAGACTAAGTCCCTAGTTATATACTCTCCAGCCAGGGGAAACAGCATCTATCCTGTCAAGCCCTCTCAGAATTCATTTATGTTTCAATGTGATCTCATCTCATTCTTCTAAATTCCAGAGAGTATAGGCCCATTCTACTCAATCTCTCCTTATAGGACAACCCTCTCATTCCAGGAATCAACCTAGTGAACCTTCGTTGCACCGCCTATAAGACAATTATATCCTTCCTTAGATAAGGAGACCAAAACTACACACAGTATTCCAGGTATGGTCTCACCAAAGCCCTGTACAATTGCAGCAAGACTTCCTTTCTCTTGTACTCCAACCCCCTTGCAATAAAAGCCAACATACCATTTGCCTTCCTAATTGCTTGCTGTACCTGCATGTTAACTTTCTGTGTTTTGTGTACAAGGACACCCAAATCCCTCTGAACACCAACATTTAATAGTTTCTCACCATTTAAAAAAAATTCTGTTTTTCTACCTACCAAAGTGAATAAGCTCACATTTCCCCTGTTCTGGGATCTGAAAATGCACAAGACTGAGGTGCGCAACAAGAGCAGAGAGGGGACTAACGGAGGGGTCGAAGTCGCATGAGGCATTACCCACGTGAGAGGGTCTACAGGCAAAAGGGTGAGCTTCCTGGACCCCTCTGAGGAACAGTACCTATGCAAGCTGAGATTGAGTCGGCAGGTGGTCATAGATATCTGCAATCTGCAGCCTCCTTTATGAAGAGCTGCTCCCAGCTGGACCTGGTGGCCACGCATTGCTCGTCAGTCAAAGTCACCACTGCCCTCAATTTCTTTGCCTCCGGATTCTTCCAGGGCACCACCAGTGACATCTCCAGGGTGTCTTAATCGTCTGCACGTAAGTGTATAGACAGGGTGATGGATGGCTTGTTTGCCAGGGCATACGATACGTCAACTTCCCCTGCGTGACATCAACCAGCCTGAGAGGGCAGTGAGTTCCAACTCTCTGGCTTCCCAAAGGTGCAGGGTGCAATTGATTACATGCATGTAGCAATCTGAGGACCTCCACATGAGCCAGGACTGTTGATAAACCAAAAGGGATGTCATTCCGTCAATGTACAGCTGGCGTGCGACCACAGGAAGAGTGATGTGATGGAGTAAGCTTGCCAACACAGAATTGGGGGGTGGGTGGGGAGTGCATTTAACAGGATGTGGGTGAATCAGCAAATGTACTCACTATTCCTGACCTGGTTAGGTCATTAAACTGCTTCCTGTACTGAACCCAAGACCTGGACGCTGCTTCTGCTGCTCATCTCTTCTGTCACCTCCAGCCACACCGCCTTGTCAGAACCGGGCTTTTTCCTCCCATCACTGGGACACATTACCTCCCTCCTGCTTCTCACTGCAGCCAGTAGTACATCTAGGGAGACATCAGTAAATCTAGGTGCCGCCTTTGCTCTCCAGGACTCTCATTTCCCCTTTCTCCTTCAAAATCCATTCTTGGACTGGCCCTTTTAAATAGTGGACTTTAAATCACATCATTCGGGTGCGCAGTAGGCCCAATGCACTGCCTGGAGATGCGAAACCCTGAAGCAAAAATAATTGCCTGCAATCGAGTTGCAATTACAGATTTAAATGCGCACACTTGACTTCCAGGTTCCCCACGTGCAAACCCACCCACCCGCTGAATTCCTGGCTCCAAGTTAAAATCATGCCATAGATATGTCTGTCTATACAAAGTAGCCAGTAGAGATTTTGTATGTGAATTTATGCAGTTAATACTGAGTACCCAAGTGTCTAGATAGGACCCAGCACGAACAGTAGATTTAACGGTGAATCAGTTAGTGAACAGAATATACTTGTGTCCTCATTGCTTCTTGCACTCTGACAGATTACTGCTTTTGTTTATATAGAGTATCGGTACCTGATCGTGCAATGTTTAGTTTTGTGTTCAATTCTTTTCAGTTTTAAAGAGGAAAAATGTCTACAGTTATGCCAAGAAAGAGGAAACATAGCTCTTCTAAAGATGATAGGTAAGTTGTGACATTTTGCAGTTTATGAAATTGAATATAGGATAATTAATGTCTAAAATTACATGGTTTTTGAGGTATCTGCTCTAGGCTGAGTGGAAATATTTATTGTACTTCATTGATAACCAGGGCCTATTCTATTAATTCTACTCATTCACAAAAATACTGAAAATCCTTTTAAACCTTTATTCTAATTTAATAGGAACTGATCTCACAGGGTGCTTTAACTCTCCCTCTGAAGTGTTCCCAATATATTCTAGTGATCCTAGAGAGTTCATAGGTTGAAATTAATTGGATTTTTAGAGAAGAATTTACCCACTGAGAGATTGAAAAGCGTGGAAAAAAAAACCCAGACATGATTAGAAAAAGAAGCTAGCTGCATCTATCCATATGTTCAGTGAACTATAACATTCCATTTGTGCACGGTTTAAAATGACTAGTTGACATTGGTCAAGAAACACAATGGGATGGAAATGTGGTGGTGTTTTCTATTGAATTCCATTTAGTTGTTATAACTGAGTTTTGTTACTGAGCCAAGTTGGTGCTAGGAATTGTTATGTATGTGTTACTGTAAAGCTAAGTCACTGAATTCATAGTGGAGTAAATCTTCAGTGTAAAATATTGATTTGTGTGCTTTTAACATTCACTCACTTTATTTGTTTTTAACAGTCAGGATTATACCCCCATCAATGTAGCAATATCGCCTGCAAAGAAAAGAATCCTTGATTGTGATAGAGTTGCTTGTTCATCAAGAAAGTCATCCCCTAAATTAACAACCTCGTCAATGTTAAGACGGTCACAAAGAGGTTGTAATTCTGATAAGGAAAATCTTTTTGACACTTGTGCTTCACCACAAAAGTTACCTATTAATCAATGTCAAGGTGATTCACAGAAGAAAGACTCTGGGCTGACTTCCAACAGACAAGGCTGTCCACACAAACCTGCTGTACCTGCAAAGTCTTTCTACAGGAAGGGGAAGCAGTTGTACCTCACCCCTCTTGAGCGAAAATTGGTCAGTGTGAACAGGCCTTCCAAGTGTGCCGATATAGATGAACAACCTGAGATGAAAAGTGCAAAATCTCAAACGAAGAAACAAATTGAAACAAAAGTGAAGCTGCCAAATGGTTCCGGTTCTAAAGCTCCATTGGATTCAAAGGAGTCACGAATCAATCAAAACAAAGTCAAATCTAATGTCACCACGAAACTGACCCATCTGAAGGAAAATGCATATTATGGATCTATGACCAGAACATTTCTTTTTACTTCAAAAGTGAATGGTCAAAAGGTACATCAAAGACCTAGAATCCAAATAGGTGCAGCTTTCTTTTCAACGGGCAGAAAACCCCAGCCGTTGTTCAAAAGATTGCCAGACCCTGACGTCAAATCATTTTCATCAGATTGCAGCGTCCAACTTAAACATGGTAAAAACAAAGCCAAAGATGATCACGTCAAAAAAACTAATGAGGAAGCTCTTCAAACAGTTAATCACAGCAGTGAAATGAATGATGGGATTCGAGAGAGCACTTATCAAATGAAAACCAAACCAGAAGTGGGAAGAAAAGCTGAAAATTCTGCGCACCTGTCTGCCAACTTGGTCAATGTTTTGCTTACAAGAGAGGTAAAGGTGATGATTCAGAGAATTGACGTGGCACAATTCAATCAGCCAAAATTGATAACCAAGGAGAAGTCATTGCAACAGGGAGATTTGACAACAAAAGTAAGACTTGGATTAAATTTTCTGTAACTTTTTGCCTGCTCTTTCCCCATCAATATTTTGTTTTTAAGCTCCCAACTGTGTTTCTTAGGTTATTTAATGAGTACCCCAGCCTAATTACTGAATTCTTAAGTTTTTGTAGGGCTCCTATTTGATGATGCAGATCAGGAGTGTCTTTTGTCTTCATGGGGCACATTGTTGTGTACCATGGAACCCAGGGACATGTAAAAAGTTTAAATCCATGTTCCTATTAATTTGCATTTACCTCAAGTAAATGGGGGGCACTGCATGTGAGCTGCAGTTTGAACACCCCTGGTATAGATTAACTTTTTTCAGCATTGGGCTACTCTGTTTCTTCATTTTACGTTGTATTTTCTTATTTTAGTTTGAAATTATCTCTTGGTTTATTTTGATTATTTACTTATGTAAATTGGATTTGGCAGTGCAAGTGATAATTTAACTGAAGCTTTGCTATTCATTAGACAATATTTATAGAAATACAACTTGATACAGAGCTACAAGAACTTTTCTGCAGACTAGGAGAGCTACGTTTTCGATCCCAGTCTTGGTTGATGTTCGTTATGTGGCTTATGTAGGACAGTGTGAAAATTAGGCTGACCTGCACTATTACAGGGATTTGTTAAAGGGGCAGTGTTAATAGAATCTGTGTAGAGTTTTCTATTTCACTGATTACGTTAAAACATGACGTGAAATTCCAAAGGCTGAAGAGGGTGACAAAGAAGACTTCTGCCCCGGGGGGGGGGATGCAGGAATTTGCACACTCTGGTCACACCAGGATTCCATCTGTTTAAACCTTTAAATTCTGGGAGGGCATGGGCAGATTTCCCACTGGAGGGCTGGCGTAAATCCCATTCAGACCTTTAGAAAGACCCCAAACCATTACTAGACTGTGGTAATCAATGTCAGAGGGGATAGATTACCTTTTTAGCCTGTAGGGACAATAGATCTGCTGGGAGCTGTAGAATCTTTTTTAAAGTTTAGATTCTTGAGGCACCTCAGGCAGAGCGGCTGCAGGCTACTACACCTTCCAGTTGCATATCAGAGTGGACATCGTTGAAGTATTCTTGCAGGCACAATGTGCCCACCCCAGCCATATGGATCACCCCATTCCTGCAATTTTGGACAGAGATGAACAGATTTGGGCTAGGGCAGAGGGTATTTTGCTCTGTCACATGGTGCCAGTCGAATAGGCCCTAAAATTCCTGGTGGCCTAAAAGAAGTTATCTCTGGTTTCTTGAGAGATTCACTTCCTCTGCAACTTTATTGGAGACAGCAATCTGCTTAAAACAAAAGCTTCCAACCATCTATAATTTACATACCGTTGGTGTGGATTTTTTTTTATCCTGGCTTCAAAGGTATAATAAAAGTGCTGATTTAAGCACCCTAGGATGCCAATAAAAAGACAACTTGTTTCAGCACCAATAAAAAGACAACTTGTTTCAGCACCATGTGCTTACCTCAGCTGCTGATGAGTTATAAAGGACTACAGCATTCAATATCACACTTCAGAAGTTGTGGAAACACAAATTATCTCATTGGTTAATCTTTAAAAACTCCAGCTTTGATTGGCTAACAAGCTGATCTTTGGAGCCAGTTTTCAAGCGATCGGACCAATTTTAGTTGGGGGGGTCCTATCCCCAGAATGGAAGGTGGGATCACAGACATTTGAAGGGAGAGGTAGAATATTTAAATAGAAAATAGTAGAATGGAAAGGAAGGGGAAGTAGAAAAAAAATCATTTTAACTTTTTATTTAAACTTTTCTTTTTAGTATTACAAGATTCATATCACTGTAATAAAAATATTCCTGACAGCTGAGCAGCTTTGTCGCTAATATTAGTGTTTGCTGCTAATGCACCACTAATGCAAACAGAAAATAATCTAGCCCAAAGAGCCCAATATAGCTGCTGGCTATCTAAAGGTTAATCTAAGAATTTCCTGTGGGTGAATGCCATTTTGTTTGGGGTGGCAGGTTGTTTTGTCTTTGACTCTGTCTGCTTTCCTTACATCCTTGTGAAATGATGTGGAGATGCCGGTGATGGACTGGGGTGTACAAATGTCCTTGTGAAACACCTTGGGACATTTTTCTATGTTAAAGATGCTGTATAAATTAAGTTATTAAGATACCGCATTTAATTGTTGCATGCAGCTTGTAAGAGATATGCACAATGGTGGATGAACTGCACTAACAGAATGGTCAATGATGTTGGTTGAGGGATAAATATTGGCCAGGGGAGAAGCAGCACTCACACTGGTTGATATATATACTTTATCTGTACTGGCTCCACTAATGGTAATTTGCGTAGGGACAAGCAACATTGTCTGCAGTCCAAAATGTTCATTCCAAATTAATTTGACTTTACAAGATGTCCTGGAGAGGGCTGTGCCAAAGGAACTGTATTTCAATTACACCAGGTTCTAGTTTTATAATACAAAATGTCTTGCCATGCAGTATTCTACTTTAGTTGTCAGCACTCAAGCAAAAAAAACTCTTGATTATCAGGAGTTGCAACTAGTGTATTGCGATATGAGGTTTTTTTTTGCTACAGCTGTTTTCCCAAAGTATCAAATTTGTAAAGAAATGCTGATTCACGCTGATATAACATAACCTGTTAGTCACACTGCCCTCTCAGTTGGACGTAGAAGATCCCATGGTACTATTTCAAAGAACAGAGGAATTCTCCCCTGGCCAATATTTATCCCTCAACCAACATCATGAAAACAGATTATCTGCTCATTATCATATTGCTGTTTGTGGGACCTCACTGTGTACAAATTGGCTGCTGCATCTCCTACGTTACAACAGTGACTACACTTCAAAAGTACTTCATGGCTGTAAAGCCCTTTGGGACATCCTGAGGTCGTGAAAGGCGAGATATAAATGCAAGTCTTTTTCTGATATATTTGCTCGGCCAGACTTCTATCTTTCTTCTTCCTGCTTATTTTGTCACTGTACCATCCAAGAGTAACACTAGATTGTCACTGTCACAGCTGAGTATCCAATCATCTGTTCTGTCCAATTGCAATGAAATGTATGGTAGGCTTGGCTGTTTGTGTTGAAGCAGATAAATAGCCAAAAAAGCTACTTGTTTAGTTGATGGAATTGCAGACATGATATGAATTCCCCTTACAATAGAGTTGTAAACAATTTTACAACACCAAGTTATAGTCCAACAAATTTATTTTAAATTCCACAAGCTTTCGGAGGCTTCCTCCTTCCTCAGGTGAATGTTGGTTTCCACACCATTCACCTGAGGAAGGAGGAAGCCTCCGAAAGCTTGTGGAATTTAAAATAAATTTGTTGGACTATAACTTGGTGTTGTAAAATTGTTTACAATTGTCAACCCCAGTCCATCACCGGCATCTCCACATCATTACAATAGAGTAGCATGAATAATGAAGTTATGGTGCTGAATGATTTTTCTTAATTGTCATATTCCAAAAACTGCATTTAAATGATTTACAATTGAATGTCAAAATACAACTTAAATATATATAACTAAATAACTAATTTAAAAGATAAATATATATTGCTGCTTTGAAGTTTTACTACAATTGACTTGTATGTGTTGGCTGTTCATTGTTACAGTGGTTTGACCAGTTTCACGATTCAGAGTCTGAAAACGATGAACAAGAAATGTTGAATATTGAGGTAAGGTGTAGTATAATGTTGAAATCCAGTCCCAACTGATGTAGACAAAGCTGCCTCTTCCTGACTGGAAGGAGTCTATGTGAAATGAGATTGGGCATCCTCACTCAGCTACCAGCAGGTGCAGGTTCACACCACAAACTGCCTCTAAACTAAATTCACAAATTTGGATGACTGATGTGAGAAGTGGAGGGAAAAGGCATTTGGGTGCAGTGCTCTTTTGAGACAGAGGTTAAAATATACTGGAGCAGCGTATGGATACTTAGTGCACACCTGGCCGATGTTTATGCCTGACCTGGGAATGCTTGGTGCCTAACACTGGGTGACAAGCTGACATCATTAACCTTGTTGAGAACATTAATTCTCTTCCAGTTCCCCCTCCCAAAAAGCGTAAGTTTATTTTTGCCCATTTCCGACCTCTAACTTACAAGTGGGTTGCAATGCATGATCAATAGTAATTAACTTTTTAAAGGAAAAAATGCTACCAGTCTAGGGTATTTTATTGCCACATTTGGCCATTGATCGTGTATGGGCTGATGTTATCATTAGCTGAAGTTTAGTAAATAGGTATTGGATGAGGAGTTTCTTAAATTGAATTCCTCGTAGTAACCCAGGGCCAATGCCTTCTGAGCATCTAAGATATAATGACCATCCTGTTCCAAATATAAGTGAACGTGGAACTGATCTGTGCCTCTCAAGAAGAAGTATGGCACTCTTGACAGTGTACTTCACTTCTTGCTAAGGAAAAAATTATATTATAACTTTGCCATGATTTGTCTTAAAAAAACGTAGCTTGTTAGCATCAGAAGGCATTTTCTGTTGTGCTGTTATTATGTTTTAATATTTATTATGAGTTGGATTTTAATCAGTATCTGTTTTTAGATTAAACTGAATTCCATGAATTTTATTTTTGCATTTCTGTGAAAGGAATTATATTTTGAATGGTTTCAAGTATTAATAAGGGATGTATTACAATGTGAACAAAATTACATTTATACACCACCTTTTACATTCTCAGGACATCCTACAGTGCTCCTTTGACAAATGCTACACTTGAGAATGCTTAAATAGCATCTGTTTTCAGCTTCTAAACATTTAAGTTTGGATTAATTCAATTATTAAAAAAAAGTGCTATTTTATCATATTTTACCTTGCATTTTAAGAGCTATAATACTCGTGAAACTGGTCTGGAATGTGAAGATGGGAGCACTTCTGAAGGAAATACTGACAAAAATGAAGGTAATCGATTCAGTCATGATTAGGGCTCAGTGTGGAATAAGACCATGTGATTGTTCTTGGCCCAAACTTTGGATTGGATAAGGTACTGATATCCAAATTTGAAGAAGTCTGTGTATTTCTCCTTTATATCCATTGATACCTTCCTGGAAAATGGACATGTATAGATGCTGAGTGAGAAAAAGATTGGGCTTTGCTGTGATGCTTGTCAAGGTCCAGTCATGCATGTGCAGACTGTATATTTGAGAGATACTTGAGGGTGCCTGTGGAACCTAACATATCATGAGTCAGTGCCTTTAGGAGAGATGATAACAAAATGGATGGGTGGAATATATGGGATTGTACCTTCAAAATTCCATGTTGGTATTGAAAGTACAGTTGAAACTGATAAATGGTTCACAATCAAAATTGATATGGTCAGATGATATGCTGTCAGCTCTAATTTTGGATAACGTTTCAGCATTATTGTATTAATGCAACAAAGAAAAAAAAACTAGGTGACGTAACCAAGCAATTGCAGTGAAATCTGAAAATGCTGCAAGTACACAACAGGTTGATCATCACCTGCAAAGAGAAAAGACAAGTTAATATTTAGGATTTAGAGCCTTCATTAGAACTGAAAACTAAGATAAGCAAACAGGGAAAGATAAAGAGGATGGGAGACAAAAAAAAATATTCTAGTCATAGAAATGGGTGGAATGATTTTGGAGAATTCTTAATATAAAGCTGTTGGATGATGTCAAAGATCATATCAGTGAAGTAATGGAAAAATGTTAAATTAACAAAATATATGGTTAGACTGTCTTATGGACTGTTTAGTTCCATTTTGTGGGTTGGAAAAAATTGTCATATGTTTCTTGTCTAGAATGTCAATTTTTGTTACATGGAGAAAAATAGCCAATATAACTAAAATGTGCATTCCAACAACATTTTAAAAGTACTTCAAGAATTTTTTTCAATTAGCCAATATACAAACCATCAAATTTCTTGTAATTGTCATTTCTGTACATATTAATGTATTGGGTTTTGTGATGGTGCTATTTTTCTTTAGTTCAGCACCTCCTATAAGTGTAATGAACATGTTTATCTTTTAGGCTCATCACCAGCTGCTGCAGTCTACCCCATTTTTAGTACTCCTTGTACTCGCAGCAAAAGGTACGGACTTGTCATTAGACTTGAATATGTGTTCATAGTACCAAGTCTGCATCATATGCTTAAAGTTTATGGCCATGAAATTGTGCCACGAGATACTAGAATATGAACACTTAACGCATTCCTCTGAAATTGCTGACTCCACTATTTTATTGGAAGCTTTTGTTTTAAGCAGATTACTGTCTTCGCTAAAGTTGCAGAGGAAGGAATTGGAGACAAACACATTAGTGACCAAAAGCTAGTTTCCCACTATGCAATTTCAGGCAATGTTCTTTCTAGACTTTATTATCGGCAAGTTACACTGTATAAATTTCAAGTACCAGAAATTAGTGTATCTTACAATAGAAATTGTCTATGTACTGATCAGCTGACCACTATCATAGTATCAAAAATAAAATTGTCTTAGTTCAGTTGGCATGGAATATTTCATTTCTTAAACTTCAGATTAATGCAAAGGTTGTTTGGGTGTAACACAAACAAAGAATTGACTTTCACTGCAGAAGCCTTTTCTTCTCAGTGGGTGTCTATTCAAAGGTAATATCAAGATTTGCCTAAATTACTGCTGCAGTACCAACAAGCTGAAGCTTCGAATTGTGTGCATATTTATTCTTCCCATTTGTTGGAACTTGAATAACAATTCATAGTTTTATATCTCTATCATATAACATTTGTCGATTAATAACTAGAATCATAGAATGGTTACAGCAAAGAAGGAAGACGTTCGGCCCATCGAGCTCGCGCTTGCTTTTTGTAAGAGCAGTCCAGTTAGTCCCATTACCCCGCTCTTTCCCTGTAGCCCTGCAAATTTTTTCCCTTCAAGTATTTATCTAATTCCTTTTTGAAAGCCATGATTGAATCTGCTTCCACCACCCTTTCAGGCAGCGCATTCCAGATCATAACTACTCGCTGCGTAATAATGTTTTTCTTCATGTCGCCTTTTGGTTCTTTTGCCAATCACCTTAAATCTGTGTCCTCTGGTTCTCAACCCCTCCGCCAATGGGAACAGTTTCTCTTTATTTACTTTATCTAAACCCTTCATGATTTTGAACACTTCTATCAAATCTCTTCTCAACCTTCTCTGCTCTAAGGAGAACAACCCCAGCTTCTCCAGTCTATCCTTGTAATTGAAGTCCCTCATCCCTGGAACCATTCGAGTAAATCTTTTCTGCACCCTCTCTAAGGCCTTTACATCCTTCCTAAAGTGTGGTGCCCAGAATTGGACACAACGTTCAAGTTATGGCTGAACCAGCGTTTTATGAAGGTTCAACATAACTTTCTTGCTTTTGTACTCTATGCATCTATTTGTAAAGCCCAGGATCCCGTATGCTTTTTCAAATGCTTGCTCAACCTGTCCTGCCATCTTCAAAGATTTGTGCACATATACCTCCAGGTCTCTCTGTTCCTGCACCCCCTTTAGAATTGTACCATTTAGTTTATATTGCCTCTCCTCGTTCTTACTGCCAAAATATATCACTTCTCTGTATTAAATTTCATCTGCCATGCATCCACCCATTCCACCAGCCTGTCTATGTCCTCTTGAAGTCGATTATTATCCTCCTCACTGTTTACTACACTTCCAAGTTTTGTGTCATCTGCAAATTTTAAAATTGTGACCTGTACACCCAAGTCCAAGTCATTAATATATATCAAAAAAAGCAATGGTCCTGGTACCGACCCCTGGGGAGCACGACTGTATACCTTCCTCCAGTCCAAAAAACAACCGTTCACCATTACTCTCTTTTTCCTGTCACTTAGCCAAATTCGTATCCATGCTGCCACTGCCCCTTTTATTCCATGGGCTTCAATTTTGCTGACAAGCCTATTATGTGGCACTTTATCAAATGCCTTTTGAAAGTCCATATACACATCATCAACCGCATTGCCCTCATCAACCCTCTCTGTTACCTCATCAAAAAACTCAATCAAGTTAGTTAGCACAATTTGCCTTAAACAAATCTGTGCTAGCTTTCCTTTATTAATCCACACTTGTCCAAGTGACTATTAATTTTGTCCCAGATTATCATTTCTAAAAGCTTCCCCACCACCGAGGTTAAACTGAGTGGCCTGTGGTTGCCGGGTTTATCCTTACACCCTTTTTTGAACAAGGGTGTAACATTTGCAATTCTTCTGTCCTCTGGCTCCGCACCTGTATCTAAGGAGAATTGGAAGATTATGGCCAGCACCTCTGCAATTTCCACCCTTACTTCCCTTAGCAACCTAGGATGCAACCCATTCGGACCGGATGACTTATTTACTTTAAGTACTTATTTACTTTATTTACTTATTTACTACAATTACCTCCTCTTTTACTGTGACTTTGGCAGCATCTTCTTCCTTGGTAAAGACTGTTCCCTAAATGCCCTCTGCCTCCATGCATAGATCTCCTTTTTGGTCCCTAATCGGCCCCACCCCTCCTCTTACTACCCGTTCACTATTTATATGCCAATAGAAGACCTTTGGATTCCCTTTTATGTTAGCTGCCAGTCTATTCTTGTTCTCTCTTTGCCCCTCTTATTTCCTTTTTCACTTCTCTGTACTTTCTATATTCAGCCTGGTTCTCACTTGTATTATCAACCTGATATCTGTCATACACCCACTTTTTCTGCTTCATCTTACTCTCTATCTCTTTCTTCATCCAGAGAGCTCTGGCTTTGGTTGCCTTACTTTTCCCCCTCGTAGGAATGTACCCGAACCATCTCCTCTTTAAAGACCACCCATTGTTCGATTACAGTTTTGTCTACCAATCTTTGATTCCAATTTACCTGGGCCAAATCCGTTCTCAAACCACAAAATTGGCCCTCCTCCAATTAAATATTTTTACTCCAGATTGCTCCTTGTCCTTTTCCATAGCTAATCTAAACCTTATGATACTATGATCACTGTTCCCTAAATATTCCCCCACTGACACTTGCTCCACTTGACCCACCTCATTCCCGAGAACCAGATCCAGCAAATGCCTCCTTCCTCGTTGGACCGGAAACATACTGATCAAGAAAGTTCTCCTGAACACACTTCAGAAATTCCTCCCCCTCTTCACCCATTACACTATTACTATCCTAGTCTATATTAGGATAATTGAAGTCCCCCATTATCACTACTCTATGGTTCTTGCATTTCCCTGCATATTTGCTCCTCTATATCCTTCCCACTAGTCGGCGGCCTATAGAATACACCCAGTAGTGTAATGGCACCTCTATTGTTTCTTAACTCTAACCAAATAGATTCTGTCCTTGACCCTTCAAGGCCATCCTCTCTCACCAGCAGTGCAATATTCTCCTTAATCAACACTGCCATCCCTCCCCCCTCCTTTTTTCTTTCCTTCCCTATCTTTCCTGAACGCCTTTTATCGAGGAATATTTAGTGCCCAGTGCTGCCCTTTTTTGAGTCAGGTCTCCGTTATCGTCACAGCATTGTATTCCCATGTGGCTATTTGCGCCTGCAGCTCACCAACCTTATTTACCACACTTTGTGCGTTTACACATATGCACTACCTTAAACCTTCGTGTACTCTCTCTCTTAGCCTGATCCCACCTAATACTGTACTATTTCTTACTCTGGTGCTATCTGTCTCTCCCAATCCTTTGTGCACCTACTTTCAAGTATGCTGATAATGATTAGCAATCATTTTTGGAAAGAGTGATGAGAAAGATGCAGGGTAGTAGACATCCAGCCACTGGATTAGTATTGCTGACAAATGTGTATCTGCCAAGTTTTTAAACCATAGTGGCTAATTTGACTATGTTGTTCCACATTCTAACTATGCCTCTATCCCGCACGTGCTTGTGCTTTCTCTCTCTCTCTCTCTTGCATATTTATATTCAGAGTAACTGGGTAGAGTTTTACAAACAAAATTAGAGTAGTTCTTGTCTTACTTAGTGTAGCTGAAGTCTCCATGTGTAGAAATCCATCAGCTTGGAGTATGTGAATGAAAATAGCAATCAGTGATTTTGCAGGGAACAAACCTGATTGGAGGGTCTTGAACAAGGAATGGTAGGAGCGTAACTGAGATGGCGATACATTCCAGGACTTAAGAGAAATGGAAGGTTGGAGAGAATGAAGGGGTCGAGGTGGTAATAACAGTGATTTTAGATGGACATAAATATTGTGCTGGAGAATAGGGACAAATTGATGTTGACAAGCATAGGATTAAGGAGGGAAACATCAGTGGTGGGTGCAAACTTGGCTGGGGGTGGGGGGGAATTGAAGGAGCAGGTCATAGGCTTAATGGACATGTTAAATTTTGTGATGGCTGGAAGGGAGATGGGAGGGGGACTGGAGTAAGGTAGTGGCAGTTCAATGGGGAAGGGAAGCAAAGACAGCTAAAAGAATGTTTTTTTTGACATTTTAAAAAGTCCATAAAGCATTTGATGTCTGAGGTAAAACTGGAGGGGGTGGGGATCGCTCAGAGGAGATTGTTATTTTTGGGGGAAAGGAGCTTGAAGTAATTTCTACTTTCCACTATTGACTACCTGCTAATATTCTAATAGCAACATGAAGGTAAGAACTACTTGTGCAAATGAAATGCCTCATCATAATTTCTTCTTGTTTAGACATGAGCTGCTGAAAGACGAGGCCACTTCTGTAGGATCCAGTACATCTTTTATTACTGTCCCTGGGATGCCAAGCCATGCACCTCCACAGAAAAACAAAAGAAAGAAAGATTTTGACAAAGTATTCAGCGACCAGCTCATAATAGTAAGCTTGAATGATGTAAAGAGTGGAGAAGTTAATGGATTACTGCAAGTGATGCTTACTTTAAAACAATAAATAAGTGAAAAATCAACATAATTTGAGCTTAGATTAAGGCCCTAACAACAGGAAAATGAAATTTTATATCTCTTGTTCAAATTTTACTCCAATTTACAGAAAATCTTATGTAGCAGTGTTTACTTTTGAATGGATTGTCAAGTAAAGTTAAAATATATTTTAACTCATGAACAACATAGTTTATACAAGAAGTTTGTCATACAGAAGCTAAGTGAAATAGAGCAGAATAGCTTTGAAGGAGCTGTTGAATTAAATAACCAACGGATCAGATCAAAGCTGTGCAGTCCTGCTACATCCAGTCGTGAATGGTGGTGGACAATTAAACAACTAACGGGAGGAGGACGCTTTGTGAACATCCCCATCCTCAACGATGGCAGTCCAGCACGTGAGTGCAAAAGACAAGGCTGAAGTATTTGCAACCATCTTGATCCAGAAGTGCCGAGTGGATGATCCATCTCTGTCTCCTACCGATATCCCCACCATCACAGAAGCCAGTCTTCAACCAATTTGATTCACTCCACGTGATATCAAGAAATGATTGAGTGCACTGGATACAACAAAGGCTATGGGCCCCGACAACATCCCGGCTGTAGTGCTGAAGGCTTGTGCTCCAGAACTAGCCGTGCCTCAAGCCAAGCTGTTCCAGTACAGCTACAACACTGGCGTCTACCTGCCAATGTGGAAAATTGCCCAGGTATGTCCTGTCCACAAAAAGCAGGACAAATCCAATCCGGCCAATTACCGCCCCATCAGTCTACTCTCAATCATCAGCAAAGTGATGGAAGGTGTCATCGACAGTGCTATCAAGCAGCACTTACTCACCAATAACCTGCTCAGTTTGGGTTCTGCCAGGACCACTCGGCTCCAGCCTTGGTCCAAATATGGACAAAAGAGCTGAATTCCAGAGATAAGGTGAGCGTGACTGCCCTTGACATCAAGGCAGCATTTGACTGAGTATGGCACCAAGGAGCCCTAGTAAAATTGAAGTCAATGGGAATCAGGGGGAAAACTCTCCAGTGGTTGGAGTCATACCTAGCACAAGGGAAGATGGTAGTGGTTGTTGAAGGCCAATCAACCCTGCCCCAGCACATTGCTGCAGGAGTTCCTCAGGGCAGTGTCCTTGGCCCAACCATCTTCAGCTGCTTCATCAATGACCTTCCCTCCATCATTAGGTCAGAAATGGGGATGCTTGCTGATGATTGCACAGTGTTCAGTTCCGATCGCAACCCCTCAGTTAATGAAGCAGTCTGTGCCAGCATGCAGCAAAACCTGGACAACATACAGGCTTGGGCTGCTAAGTGACAAGTAACATTCGCGCCAGACAAGTGCCAGGCAATGACCATCCCTAACGAGTGAGTCTAACCACCTCCCCATGACATTCAATGGAATTACCATAGCCGAATTCCCCACCATCAACATCCTGGGGGTCATCATTGACCAGAAACTTAACTGGACCAGCCACGTAAATACTGTGGCTACAAGAGCAGGTCAGAGGCTGGGTATTCTGCGGCGAGTGACTCACCTCCTGACTCCCCAAAGCCTTTCCACCATCTACAAGGCACAAGTCAGGAGTGTGATGGAATACTCTCCACTTGCCTGGATGAGTGCAGCTCCAACAACACTCGAAGCTCCACACCATCCAGTACAAAGTAGCCCGCTTGATTGGAACTCCATCCACCACCCTAAACATTCACTCCCTTCACCACCAGTGCACCAAGGCTGCAGTGTGTACCATCTACAGGATGCACTGCAGCAACTCGCCAAGGCTTCTTCGACAGCACCTCCCAAACCTGCGACCTCTACCACCTAGAAGGACAACGGCAGCAGGCACATGGGAACAACACCACCTGCACATTCCCCTCCAAGTCATACACCATCCCTTCATCGTCACTGGGTCAAAATCCTGAAACTCCCTACCTAACAGCACTGTGGGAGAACCTTCACCACACGGACTGCAGCAGTTCAAGAAGGCGGCTCACCGCCACCTTCTCAAGGGCAATTAGGGATGAGCAATATAGGCTGGCGTTGCCAGCGATGCCCACATCCCAAGAACAAATAATTTTAAAAAATTATTTGAGGTTACTGAACTTTTTTCACTGGAACAGAGAAAGTTGAGAGAAGCCTTTCCATTTTTTTATTCTATGAACACCTTTCATAATATCAAGATTATTTCCACCAATTGGTGAATGGGTGAGAAGAGGGCGTATATTCGGGATTATCATTAGAAGATAAAGGGGGAAGCTAGAAGCCTTGTTCATACTGGGTTATTAGTGGAATACTGTACTACAAGTGGCTATTGAAGCAGATTCTATAAACCATTTAAGAAAGATTTGAATAAGTATTTGAAAAGGAAGAATCTGAAAGAATATAGGAGTGCAGGAAAATAGGTAAGTAGTTAGCGCCAGCTGAAGAGCTAGAAGTGGCACAGGTGGAATGGACCAAATGGCCACCTCCTGTGTTGAAATTCCTATGAACTGTGGGTTACAGAACCAAGCCTACTCTTTTAACCTATGTCCTAACCCTTTTTTTTTAGGTATTGTGTGGAGTCAAACCCATTTGGCTATGCCTAAAATGGTTCAGACAAAGATGTACATTATGTTTGATATACAAGAAATTGGTTCAATACATTTTCTACCTTTGTCTACCTCCAATTAATCTGCAAAGAAACAATGTGCTTCCAGGCCTGAGGTACCTTTTGGGAGGCACAGAAGAATGAGCCAGGATTTTTTTAATCCCTTCTAGTTAGTGAAAATATCTACATGCTTTTAATCGTCTGAATTTTTTTTTGAGGGGTGAGAAAATAAGTACACAAGTAGTAGTTGGGCATAAATTTAACCTTTATCCCCATTATCTTTCTTGGGTCTTTTTTATATTTTAAGATTATTTTGCCTTTTGTAACTTGGATCATTCTCATTGGGTAAATCCCAACTGCCCAAGCCTTTGAGAGTGTCTATCCTTGCCTTGAGATCTAGGTACGGTTTTGGTAATGCACCTAGATTCATAGAGTCATAGTAAGGTTACAGCATGGATGGAGGCCATTTGGCCCATCGAGTCTGCGCCAGCTCTATGCAAGAGCAATCCAGCTAGTCCCACTCCCCTGCCCTTTCCCTGTAGCCCTGCAAATTTTTTCCTTTCAAGTACTTGTCCAGTTCCCTTTTGAAGGCCATGATTGAATCTGCCTCCATCACCACCTAGGTAAATGAACAGCAAACCTTGTTTAGTAACTGCTTTTAGCTACTGAATTATCTTATGATCTAAAATATCCCTGACCCAGTCCTCAAAAGCAGTGAAGTTTCACAGCAAATCTCGTTTAAAGTTTAAAATATAAAGTGAATTTATTACACAATAAGAAAATAATCAGTTATATATTTGCAGTGGAATATCTGTTATCTAACACCTCGAGTAGACATAATAAATTATTGCAACTGTAAGAATTAAACTAATCCTTGAAAATGGCTTTTAAATAGTGTTTTTCCTGTCTTCCAGGAATATTATCCTGTCTCTTCGATTTTCAGTCAGCCTCCTCTCGAGTCAAGGAGTTTGGCTTCCTCCTGTGCTGTGAGATTCTGAGATTTTCCCACTGCCGACTGCTCTTCTGAACAGAACTGCTCCTTTCTCATATGCAGAAAGAGTAGATTTTGAAAATCAGACACTCAAATTCAAAAAAGTCTAATATAAACCGAACCAAACCAATCACAAAGTCAGTATATATTAGAAAATTGTTAGACTGTCTCTTAAGCCTATTACCAGGGCGATTATAACAAAATTTGCAACATTTTATCAGGATAAACTTTTATACAATCCTGGCTTGGCTGTAGGACTCCCTAAGTAGAATGATTTGAGTTTTAAAGAGATTGCCACTAAATAAAATCTTAAGACAGAAATACGTCTATTTTGCCACAAGCCCCAAGCATCCTAGACAAAGATTCAAAAATCTACAGAACAAGTTCGGCAAGTATTCAGGAAAGTACATGGGGCTGAGAGCTAACTGATCAGTTGAAACAGCGCGCACTCATCTTGTTGGCAGGGGAATCGAGAGGAGAATTAGTGGGTGGTGTGTCACTGATTTCTTTCGTCCTCAGCAAACAATCCCAATGTCAGATCCATGAGTCGAGTTTAGTGGTTAACCCTAAATAATTTTCTCATCTGACTTCAAGTCACAGTGTGACTGAAAACAGAGCTGCAGTGTGTGAAATTGACTAGATTAAATCTGTACTAGGATTAAAGAGGTGCATTCCACATAAGTACATCTAAAGAAATCCATTCTCGTCGATTTCACTGATGGAAATTCCAATTTTAGCTCTTTGACTCAAATGCTGTAATTTTTATCAGATCGGAAGCTTTTTAGAGTTAACCACTGATCTGACTTCAGTTTGTGAAGTAGGGAACACGATTTCTGTTTATTTGGCGCTGTTGTATCCAGGCCAGTTAAAGACCAAATTAAAAAAATTTAGAATTTTTAAAAGCTTACAAATTGACCACGAAGGATAGGGCCACTAAAGGATGCACAAGATAAACTCACAGGTAATGACAGCGAAATGGCAGAAATATTGAATAGTTACTTCACTTCCGTATTTACCAGGGAGACTAACAAGGTGGGCAAGACATTAGAAGAAGAGATCGAAAAAGATATTAAAACATTTAAGATAGAAAGGGGGGAGAGGATAAACTAATCAAACTTAGGGAGGATAAGACCCCTGGTCTGGATGGATTGCATCCGCGAATATTAAAAGAAGTTAGGGAAGAGATAGCAGAGGCACTATTACATCTATATAAAAATCCATTAGAAAAGGGTAGACCCAAAGGACCGGTGGATAACTAATGTGATTCCTATATTTAAAAAGGGAGATAGAACAAGTCCAGGGAACTATAGGCCAGTTAGCTTAACGTCGGTGGTAGGAAAGATAATGGAATCCTTACTTAAAGATATAATAGAAAGACTTCTAGAGAATGAAAATGTAAGGAATAGTCAGCATGGATTTCAGAAGGGAAAGTCATGCTTGACCAACCTTATTGAATTCTTTGAAGAAGCAACAGAAAGAGTGAATAAGGGTAACGCAATAGATGTAATATATTTGCATTTTCAAAAGGTCTTTGATAAGGTAAATTCTTGGCTAAGGTCAGAGCATGTGGAGTCGGGACAGGTAACAGAATGGATAGCAAATTGGCTACAAAACAGAAAACAGAGTAGGGGTTAAGGGTAGCTACTCAGACTGGCAAAAGTTCGGAAGTGGTGTTCCACAGGGATCGGTGCTGGGGACCACTGTTGTTCACAATTTACATTAACGATTTGGATTTGGGAATCGGAAGTACAATTTCAAAATTTGTGGACGACACTAAATTGGCACAAAGGGACAATGCGTCAAAATGCAAGAGGACATGTAATTGACATGAATTGCAATATAGACAAGTGTGAAGTGGTGCATTTTGGTAGGAAGAATAAAGAGGCCACTTACTGCTAGCGTAGTAAGAGTCTAAATGGGATAGAGGAGCAAAGGGATCTTGGGGTACAGATACACAAATTACTAAAGGTAGCAACGCAGGTTAATAAGGCCATAAAAAATGCAATCAAGCACTAGGGATCATTTCTAGAGGGATAGAATTGAAAAGCAAAGAAGTTATGTTGAACTTCTATAGAACCTTGGTTAGATCACACTTGGAGTGCTGTAAACAGTTCTGGTCTCCATATTATAGAAAGGATATAAAGGCATTGGAGAGGGTGCAAAAAAGATTCACTGATGATACCAGAACTGAGAGGATATCCTTATCAGGAAAGGCTGAGGAGAGAAGGCTGAGGAATGACCTGATAGAGGTCTTTAAGATAATAAGGTAGGCGTAGAGAAAATGTTTCCACTTGTGGGGGAGTCCAAAATTAGAAGTCATAAATATAAAATAGTTGCTAATAAATCCAATAGGGAATTCAGGAGAAACTTCTTTAGCCAAAGAGTGGTAAGAATGTAGAACATCCTACCACAAGGAGTAGTTGAGGCAAATAGAATAGATGCATTTAAGGGGAAACTAGATAAGCACATGAAGGAAAAAGGAATGGGAGGGTAGGCTGATGGGGTTAGATGAAGTAGGGAGGGAGGAGGCTCGTTTGGAGCATAAACTCTGGCATAGACCATTTGGGCCGAATGGCCTGTTTCTGTGATGTAGTTTCGATGTAACTGTGCTTTGACTTCAAAGCACAAATGCTGGCTAATCTAACAGCAATTTGCAAAACCCAGGAAAAGTGAAATAAAAACAAAAAAGGTCAGGCAGTTATCTGGAGAATGAAAGGTAGGGTTAATGCTTCATGTCAATAGCCTTTTGTCAGAACCGGGAGATATTTCAGATGAACAGCTTATATGGAAGAACAGAGCCATGGAAAAATAGGTCTCCAATGCCATCAGAACTGTGGACTTTGCACTTTTGAGATTTGAAGGCACTCTCCCAAGGCAAAGCTACCCAGAAATTATTATTTGTTTGTATATAACTTGTAGGTACATTAAGAGCTATTTGACTTCCTTGCTTCATTTACATTTTATTATACTTCTCTGTTTATGGGCCAATTTCTACTTAAGAGGAAAAGAGGGCCATCAAAATAAGTTGTTTCTACAAGAAATTTGAATCTCAGGGATGTAAAAGATTCCGTGGCACGATTTGAAGAAGAGGAAGGGAGTCTCCTGATGTCCTGGCCAATATTTATCCCTCAACCAACATCACTAAAACAGATTAACTGGCCTTTCATCTCCTTGCTGATTTTTGGGATCTTGCTGTGTGCAAATTGGCTGCCGTTTGCCTGTAAAACAAGTGATTATACTTCAAAGGTATTTCATTGACTGTAAAGCACTTTGGGATGTCCTGAGGACATGAATCATAGAAAGGTTTCAGCACGGAAGGAGGCCATTCGGCCCATCGAGTCTGTGCCGGCTCTATGCAAGAGCAATCCAGCCCGTTCCATTCCCCCGCCCTATCCCCATAGACCTGCAAATTTTTTCCTTGCAAGTATTTATCCTGTTCCCTTTTGAAGGCCATGATTGAATCTGCCTCAACCATACCCTCTGGCAGTGCATTCTAGATCCTAAGGTGTTATATAAATGCAAGTTCTTAAGAATTTCAAACCTCTAAGTAATAATTTTAGGAAACGAACCGTGGAGAGGTACTCTGAAATAAGGTAACATTAAATCTAGAAGAATTTAAAGTATTTTAAATAATATTTTGAAGTTCTAATAATTGTGATGGTCACATGAAGGTGTTTTATTTTGGCTGACTTATTGATTTTCTTTTTGCCATTTTGCAGGATGCAGGTCAGAAGCATTTTGGGGCTGTGATATGCAAGTCCTGTGGGATGATTTATACAGCGGCCAGCCCTGAGGATGAAGCACAGCACATTCAGTATCACCAAAGGTTCCTCGAAGGGCTCCGCTATGTGGTATGAAAGGTTTTATTACATTCAATCTCTTTTATATACAATTTTTTTTATATGTCCAAAATTTAAAAATATACTAGTTAATTTCCCATGGTGTAGCACACCAGGAATGAGTATAGTCTTCAGGTTAATGGGGTGAGATAATTGCACCAGGGCTTGCAGAGGTTATCCAGTCCCCATTTTAAAGTCATACATTCTGTCCTTATTCCTATGAATTCCTATGTACACATTTCTGTTTCTAGTATGGCTGGTGTGGCAGCAATTCAGAGATTTGGCGGCTGTTAGAGGATTCCATGGGGTGTGTTTTGTTTGCACGGATTACTATTGGATCAGGGAATAACTCATGGGCCCAGTTTCAGGTGGAAGATAAAACTTCAGTGAAATTATTTGATCACTTCAACTTAGCTTTACTGATAAGTGACTGAATGATACCTTTAAAAAAATCTATTGGTGCAGTCACTCCTGCTGTGTGGAACATTAGGCTAGGTGTGATAGGCAAGATATGAGACCCTTGACATTGAAAACTCCTATCACAGCGTCACCAAAGATGTAATTGGTACTGCAGGTAGTATAACGTGTCTGCCCTTAGGGGCCACGGTGACCATGACATTTTTCAATGAAACAACGTCTACATATTGAATTTAATTATAATATCATTATCGTGTCCTATTTTGAAAAGAAAATGGTACAGTTGGAGGTGGGGAGAAATCTACCTGTGCATTTTGCCATGGGGCAGGAGTGGGGATTAGGGTCTTTTTCTCATAAGTAGTTGCAGAGAGCCTAGCATTTTGTGTGCAGATGCATTCTTCTGATCTTGCTGCTGGAGCTTGTCAGAGAACGTTGCTGTATAATAGTTACTCACATACAAGTTTGAAAAAACATTCAGGGATGTCATAGGTACAGCACAGGAGGAGGCCATTTGGCTCATCGTGCCTGTGCTGGCTCTTTGAAAGAGCTATCCAATTAGTCCCACTCCCATGTTCTTTCCACATAGCCCTGTAAATTTTTTCCCTTCAAGTATTTATCTAATTCCTTTTGGAAAGTTACTGTTGAATCTGCTTCCACCACCCTTTCAGGCAGTGCATTCCAGATCAGAACAACTCGTTGCGATAAAAAATGTTTCTTCGTGTCGCCTCTGGCTTGTTTGCCGATCACCTTAAATCTGATTACCGACCCTTCTGCCACTGGAAACAGTTTATCCTTATTTACCCGATCAAAACCGTTCATGATTTTGAACACCTTTATCAAATCGCCTCTTAACCTTCTCTGTTTTAAGGAGAACAACCCAGCTTCTCCAGTCTCTCCGCATAACTGAAGTCCCTCATCCCTGGTACCATTCTAGTAATTCTCAACTGCACCCTCTCTAAGGCCTTGAAATTGTCCCTAAAGTGTAGTGCCCAGAATTGAACACAATACTCCAGCTGAGGCCTAACCAGAGTTTTATATAGATTTAGCATCACTTCCATGCTTTTGTACTCTATGCCTCTATTAATAAAGCCCAGGATCCCATATGTTTTTAAACAGCCTTCTCAACTTGTCCTGCCACCTTCAAAGATTTGTGCGTGTGCACACCAGGTTGCTCTGTTCCTGCACCCCTTTTTAAAATTGTACCATTTAGTTTATATTGCCTCTCCTCATTCTTCCTACCAAAATGTATTATTTCACACTTCTCAGTGTTAAATGTCACCTGCCATGTGTCTGCCCATTTCACCAGTCAGTCTATGTCCTCCTGAAGTCTGTAACTATCCTGCTGTCCTCCGCATTGTTTACTGCATTTCCGAGTTTTGTGTCATCTGCAGACTTTGAAATTATACCCTCTATAGCCAGGTCCAGGTCGTTAATATATATTAAAAAAAGAGCAGTGGTCCTAATACTGACCCTTGGGGCACACCACTGTGTACTTCTCTCCAGTCTGAAAAACAACCGTTCACCACTACTCTCTGCTTCCTTAGCCAATTTTGTATCCACGCTGCCACTGTCCCTTTAATCCCATGGGCTTTAATTTTGATAATACATGTATTATAAATAAGAAGTGGATATACTGAGTTTACATTCAACAACATTCAAGATTTTTCAGCATTACTGTCAGTGTAATTCGGATGCTTATTTTCAGACTGATCAATGGCCTTTTTCGCCCATCTCTTTTGTAAAAATTAATTCTCTGGATGTAAGCGTCACTGACAGGGCTGGCATTTATTGCCCATCCCTAGTTGCCCTTGAGAAGGTAATGATGGGCTGCTGCCTTGAACTGCTGCAGTCCTTGAGGAAAATACAGTATTACAAAAATATATTTCTCTTTGAAAACTACAGGGATGGAAAAAGGAACGTGTGGTGGCAGAATATCTGGATGGAAAGATTATATTGATTCTCCCAGATGACCCTAAATATGCTCTTAAAAAGGTAAGAAGGCATAATATTTTTTGGACTTTCTCTCAAAACTTGTAGTATATTGATGCTTGATTAAATGTAAATCTTGGGCACAATTTTTACCACACTGGCTTGATGTCTACTCCTTTTTATTCAAAGCCATTTAATTACAATTTGTTGATAATTCAGTTTTTTTAAGCACTGAATTCCTATTTTAATATATTATTGCTTAATTCAAATTACTGGATAATTCAATAATCTAGGCTAACACTTCATTGCAAACATGAGGGATTGCTGCAATGTCAGAGGTGCCATCTTTCAAATGAGACATTAAACATGCTCAGGTGGATGTGAAAGATCCTATGGCACTATGTGAAAAAAAGAGCAGGAAAATTATCCTCATGTTCTGGCCAACATTTATTCCTCAGCCTACACCACCAACACAGATTTACTGGTTGTTAACTGCCATGCTTGCCTATATAGCACTGAGTACAATTCAAACAGGGATAGCACAGTCACAGGGTGTCATGCATAACTTTGGCTAGGGCTGTCTGTGTTGTGGATGGAAATGGGACTGGAGGGATTCAAATGGAAAGTTCCTGGAGAGATGGCACACAGCTGGGAGGTGATAGCATCCTGGAAGATTTTTTTTAAAATTCGTTCATGGGATGTGGGTGTCGCTGGCATGGCCAACATTTAGAGCCCATCCCTAATTGCCCTTGGTGGTGAGCCGCCTTCTTGAACTGCTGCAGTCCGTGTGGTGAAGGTTCTCCCACAGTGCTGTTAGGTAGGGAGTTCCAGGATTTTAACCCAGCGACAATGAAGGAATGGCAATATACTTCCAAGTCGGGATGGTGTGTGACTTGGAGGGGAATATGCAGGTGGTGGTGTTCCCATGTGCCTGCTGCCCTTGTCCTACGTGGTAGAGGTCACGGGTCTGGGAGGTGCTGTCGAAGAAGCCTTGGCGAGTTGCTGCAGTGCATCCTGTAGATGGTACACACTGCAGCCTTGGTGCACTGGTGGTGAAGGGAGTGAATGTTTAGGGTGGTGGATGGGGTGCCAGTCAAACGAGCTGCTTTGTCCTGGATAGTGTCGAGCTTCTTGAGTGTTGTTGGAGCTGCACTCATCCAGGCAAGTGGAGAGTATTCCATCGCACTCTTGACTTGTGCCTTGTAGATGGTGGAAAGGCTTTGGGGAGTCAGGAGGTGAGTCACCCGCCGCAGAATACCCAGCCTCTGACCTGCTCTTGTCGCCACAGTATTTATATGGCTGGTCCAGTTAAGTTTCTGGTCAATGGTGACCCCCAGGATGTTGTTGGTGGGGGATTTGGCAATGGTAATGCTGTTGAATGTCAAGGGGAGGTGGTTAGACTCTCTCTTGTTGGAGATGGTCCTTGTCTGGCGCGAATGTTACTTGCCACTTATCAGCCCACGCCTGGATGTTGTCCAGGTCTTGCTCCACACAGGCACGGACTGCTTCATTATCTGAGGGGTTGTGAATGGAACTGAACACTGCAATCATCAGCGAACATCCCCATTTCTTTGCTTATGATGGAGGGAAGGTCATTGATGAAGCAGCTGAAGATGGTTGGGCCTAGGACACTGCCCTGAGGAACTCCTGCAGCAACGACCTGGGGCTGAGATGATTGGCCTCCAACAACCCTACCATCTTCCTTTGTGCTAGGTATGCCTCCAGCCACTGGAGAGTTTTCCCCCGATTCCCATTGACTTCAATTTTACTAGGGCTCCTTGGTGCCACATTCGGTCAAATGCTGCCTTGATGTCAAGGGCAGTCACTCTCACCTCACCTCTGGAATTCAGCTCTTTTATCCACGTTTGGACCAAGGCTGTAATGAGGCCAGAAGCCGAGTGGTCTTGGCAGAACCCAAACTGAGCATCAGTGAGCAGGTTATTGGTGAGTAAGTGCCGCTTGATAGCACTGTCGACGACACCTTCCATCACTGCTGATGATTGAGAGTAGACTGATGGGGCAGTAATTGGCCAGATTGGATTTGACCTGCTTTTTGTGGACAGGACATACCTGGGCAACTTTCCACGTTGGGGTAGATGCCAGATTTGTAGCTGTACTGGAACAGCTTGGCTAGAGGCGTGGCTAGTTCTGGAGCACAAGTCTTCAGCACTACAGCTGGGATGTTGTCGGGGCCCAAAGCCTTTGCTGTATCCAGTGCACTCAGCCGTTTCTTGATATCACGTGGAGTGAATCGAATTGGCTGAAGACTGGCTTCTGAGATGGTGGGGATATCGGGGAGAGGCCGAGATGGATCATCCACTCGGCACTTCTGGCTGAAGATGGTTGCAAACGCTTCAGCATTGTCTTTTGCACTCACATACTGGGCTCTGCCATCATTGAGGATGGGGGTGTTCACGGAGCAGCCTCCTCTCGTTAGTTGTTTAATTGTCCACCACCATTCACAACGGGATGTGGCAGGACTGCAGAGCTTTGATCTGATCCGTTGGTTGTGGAACCGCTTAGCTCTGTCTATAGCATGTTGCTTCAGCTGTTTAACATGTATGTAGTCCTGAGTTGTAGCTTCACCAGGTTGGCACCTCATATTTTTAGGTATGCTGGTGCTGCTCTTGGCATGCTCTTCTACACTCCTCGTTGAACGTGGGTTGATCCCCTGGCTTGTTGGTAATGGTAGAGTGAGGAATATGCTGGACCATGAGGTTACAGATCATGCTGGAATACAATTCTATTGCTGATGGCCCACAGCGCCTCATGGATGCCCAGTTTTGAGCTGCTAGATCTGTTCTGAATCTATCCCATTTAGCACGGTGGTAGAGACACACAACACGTTGAATGGTGTCCTCAGTGTGAAGACTGTGCGGTGGTCACTCCTACCAATACTATCATGGACAGGTAGATTGATGAGGACGAGGTCAATGAGGTTTTTCCCTCATGTTGGTTCATTCACCTCCTGCCACAGGCCCAGTCTGGAGCTATGTCCTTCAGGACTTGGCCAGCTGAGTCCGTAGTGGTGCTACCGAGCCACTCTTGGTGATGGACATTGAAGTCCCCCGCCCAGAATACATTCTGTGCCCTTGCTACCCTCAGTGCTTCCTCCAAGTGGTGCTCAACATGGAGGAGGACAGATTCATCAGCTGAGGGAGGGCAGTAGGTGGTAATCAGCAGGAGGTTTCCTTGCCCATGTTTGACCTGATGCCATGAGATTTCATGGGGTCTGGAGTCAATGTTGAGGACTCCCAGGGCCTCTCCCTCCTGACTGTATACCACTGTACCACCACCTCTGGTGGGTCTGTCCTGCCACTAGTCGGTGGGACAGCTTTCCCAATTTTGGCACAAGTCCCCAGATGTTAGTGAGGAGGACTCTGCAGGGTCGACTGGGCTTGGTTTACCTTTGTTGTGTCCAGTGCCTAGTGGTCCGATGCTGGGTGGTCCGTCTGGATTTATTCTTAATGTGACTTTCTGTAGCGAGATTGTACAACTGAGTGGCTTGCTGGGCCATTTCAGAGGGCGATTAAGAATCAACCACATTGCTATGGGTCTGGAGAGATCTTGAAGAGAAAAAGGTGTTCAAGATGGAGCAGTGATTAAAGAGGATGGTAAGATTGAGGGTGTATTATTTTTGAATAGGTGTGATGACACTGGTGAGGGGATCAAGGAGGGGGTAGGAGAGTCTTGTGGAAGAGATTAATTTGAAGCGGGCAAAGGGGAAAAGTGGTAAGTGGTGAGGGATCAGGGTTGCAGTGGTTGGAAGTGGGTGGAGGGCTAACAGATCTAGGGATGGGGAAACAGCATAAGCAGCTGGGTGGATGGTCTCCATTTTAAAGTCAAAAAAATAAATGCACTCCTCACATTTGGTATTTGAGGTGAGGATAGAGGGGACAGGAGAAAAATGGGGTTCAAGGAGAGAGGTAGTTGTGTATTCGAGGAGCCTAGAGTTGTCATTGAAGAGCAGGATGATTTTGGAACAGTTGGTGGTTTTGAGTGCGGGACAGTAAAGCTTAATATGATCGAGCCAGATCTGACGATTCATCACTGGTCTGGTTGTGTACCAGGTAAGCTCAACTTTGCTCCCTTCTTATTTGAGAACAAAGATGGGGGATGTACCGGGGGAACAACTGTAAAACAATGACAATGATTGTGAGACAATGATTGATCTACTGGAAGAAGGGGCATCAAAGATGGAAGTGAAGGAACATATTGCAGAAATGTGGCTGTTTTTCCTCATGTCTTGTATTTTTAAATAGTGATTGCACGCTGTTGTTTTTTCTTAATAAGGTGGAAGAAGTGCGAGAGTTGGTAGATAATGAACTGGGGTTTCAGCAAGCCACATTGAGCTGCCCAGGACGAAGCAAAACCTATATGTTTGTCTCTAATGAGAAGAAGATTGTTGGCTGTCTTATCGCAGAACATATTAAACAGGTAAAGCTTCTGTGCGCATACAGCTGTACAACTGAGATGATGTACATGTTCATAAAAGTTAAATTGGTGAGACTGAACCGTGAAATAATATCTATTAAGTTGCATCTACATCACTGGCACCAAGTAGTGTTAAGTCAATGTCTGGAATAGGTTAGATTAAAGTAACACTTTGCTCATCTCAAATACTTGCTTAAACCTGCAAAAACCACACTCTTATCATCGTATGGTAGAGCACAGGAGGCCATTCGGCCCATCATGTCTGTGTTGGCTCTTTCAAAGAGCCATCTAATTAGTCCCACTCCCCTACCCTTTCCCCATAGCCCTGTAAATTTTCTCCTTTCAAGTATTTATCCATTTACCTCTTGAAAGTTACTATTGAATTTGCTTCCACCACCCTTTCAGAACGTGCATTTCGGATCATAACAACTCACTGCATAAAAAATATTTCCTCATACCGCCTCTGGCTCTTTTGCCAATCACCTTAAATATGCTTACTGACCCTTCTGCCACTGGAAACAGTTTCTCCTTATTTACTCTATCAACCCGTCATGATTTTAAACACCTCTATCAAACCTCCCCTTAACCTTCTCTGTTCTAAGGAGAACTATCCCAGCTTCTCCAGTCTCTCCACATAACTGAAGTCCCTCATCCCTGGTGCCATTCTAATAAATCTCTTTTTTTTGCACCCTTTTTAAGGCCTTGACATTCTTCCTAAAGTGTGGTGCCCAGAACACACTACTCCAGCTGAGGCCTAACTGATGTTTTCTAAAGGTTTAGGATAACTTCCTTGCTATTGTACTCTATGCCTCTTAATAAAGCCCAGGATCCCATATGCTTTTTTAACAGCCTTCTCAACTTGTCCTGCCCCTTTCAAAGATTTGTGTACATACACCCACAGGCACCTCTATTCCTGCATTCCCTTTAAAATTGTACAATTTAGATTATATTGCCCCTCCTCATTCTTCCTACCAAAATGTTTCACTTCACATTTCTTTGTGTTAAATTTCATCTGTTTCACCAATATATCTATAGACTTCTGAAGTCTGTTACTATCCTCCACATTGTTTATTACATTTGAGTTTCATGTCATCTGCAAACTTTGAAATTATACCCTTTATACCCAAGTTCAGGTCATCACTATATATCAGAGTAGTGGTCCTAATACTGACCCCTGGGGAACACCACTGTATACTCCTCCCCCCCCCCCCCCCCCCAGTCTGAAAAACAACCATTCACCACTACCCTCTGCTTTCTGTCCCTAAGCCAATTTTGTATCCATGCTGTCACTGTCCTTTTAATCCCATGGGCTTCAATTTTGCCAGCAAGTCTATTATTTGGTACTTTATCAAATGCCTTTCGAAAGTCCATATACACATCAACCATCTCCGTTACTTCATCAAAGAACTCAATCAAGTTAGTCAAGCACAATTTTCCTTTAACAAATCAATGCTGACTTTCATTTATTAGCCTATGCTTTTCCAAGTGCTAATTAATTTTGTTCTGGATTATTGTCTCTCCAAGAGGATATATTATGACTATGCAAATAAGGGAAATGAATCATACAAGGCATTTCCCATTATTTGCAACCTAGGAATATTGGCTGCAAAGGATACCACTTCATCCCTGGTATCCAGTGTCACGAAGAGCTTTGGGGTGGGAGATTTGAAAAAGATTAACAGGTCATTTGTGTTATTGCTACTTGTGGGACTTTGCTATTTGCAAATTGGCTGCCCTGGTTGCCCACATGACAACAGTGACTACACTTCAAAAATAATTCATTGGCTGTGAAATGCTTTGGGACAACATGAGGACATGAACGATACTATATGAATGCAAATTCTTTATTTCTGTCTCAGCACATTATTTGTGACTTTGGTCATTGAGTGCAAGACCAAGAGTGGACAGTTAGATGAGAAGTGAAACAGAATGCTGGGGTTGGAGCTGGAGAGGAAATGGAGTGGGATTGATACTCTTCTCCCCACCATGAGAAAATCTAGGGAAAACTTTAAAAAAATATATATATATATATTAAATGTGGCAAGTTCTCTTCCCGCCTTCTGCTTATTGGTCAACAAGTGTCCATTAATTTGTGTACAATATGATTGGTCAACACAATTAACATCTACAAAAATGACTACTTATACATTAGGCATAAAAAGGTTTATTTCTGTTATAAGTTCATATCTCGCTTATTGAAATGAGATTTTCAGTTTTAATGTGATGTCTAACATCAAGCAGTGAACTTTTTTCATGTACAGAAGATACATTTGTAAATTTTTATGAATGAGATAATAGAGGAATACTGTTTCTAGGGGTTCAGTGTCAGTTACTTTGAGTCAACTTGCCCATCAATTTTCCTGTGGTACCTCCATAGGCCTTTAGGGTCATATCTGAGCCTACTGATCAGAAAAATTCTGAGAACCATGAACTATTTGAATATCATCGTGCTTGGCGATGCTCTACAAAGCCAGAGGAGGCTATCTGTGGCGTAAGCAGAATCTGGGTCTTCAGTTTGATGCGGAGAAAAGAAATTGCCAGCAGAATGGTGGACACTGTCCGGTAAGCAGAGTGTGCTTAGTATTGGGGGTCTAACCCAGATTAGCCCGTGAAACTAAAATGTTTGTGTTTCCACATGTTTAGCAGTTATTTTATCCTACAAATGTCACCAATTTGCTTTAGAAATACTATGCAAAGAGTTCTACTGGTGTCCAAATTTTTCAAGTATCATCAACAAGGAACTTTACCTGCCCACAATTTTCCGACATAAGTTGGTAGTAGGTGAGGTTCCTCATTGCCAGCACGTATTTGGAAAATTAACCCCAGTGTCAAATTTGTACTGTAGGAACATCGTCATTATTTATCTTCTTGCATAAGGTTTAATATCTAATGAGCATCAGGTACTGAGAATTTTCATTCAAACTTATATTGCTCTGGGTTTTGTGAATTGTTGGCATGTGACTAGAGTTCACAGTATAACTATTTTGGTGAACAAGACAAGATCATGCAAGGGACATGTGGCAACTCTGTGGGCATCTGCAGCTGAGTCTTTACTGCTGAGTCCTAAGACCAATCATGGTATTTGTTGTGAATGCTGAGACTGCTGCCTTTGGTTCAAATGTACAACAGGCTCTTTTCTCTGACTTTAACATGAGCGCCATTACGCAGAACTTTATAAACCTCATTGTTGCCCAGAGATCTGCTCCCAAACAGTGAAGTGGACATGCTGAGCAACTACTCAACAGAAGGGACGTGGCTAGAGTAGGCATAAATGAGGTTTGTGTCTGAGAAAAAACGCATCTGACTTTTCCAGCCCTCCCCTGCTCAAAAAGTGAGAGGGGCCGAACCAACCAGCTACCTCAGCATCGGGTGTGATGGAATCATTTGTAGGACCGACTTCTGAACAAGCACAAGGGAGTCAGGGCAACCTCAATCCCAAGTGTAATCCATTGACAATCAGCAACCAACCACCTCACTTAATCCTCTCGCTGGGGAAGCACCGAGGAATAATGGATACATTAAAGTGTACTATGTGTGAACATATTTTAATTGGTATTTTTGCTTTTTCCCCCTGCACAAGGAGTTACAGCATAAATATGGAGTGGCCCGCTGAGAACCTTTCCCAGTATTAGAAGTTTGAGTTATGATGTTACATAAGTCATTTTTTTCTCTGCCAGATGTTGATTCAACATTTTTAGAATTTGTTGGACTTCTCCAGTCTACTTAGCTTTAATCAGTCTAGCAACAATTATTTGCTGAAAACACTTCCCCCAAATACATTCAGCCACTTTTATTTGTAGGTAGTAAATTGTTTCTGTATGCCAGTGGCTCAGCACATACTACTAATAAAGTTATCACAGTAAAGGACTTCCATTAAAGCAGCAAAATTAATAATCCTGACAATCAGCTGTCCAATACAATTGGGTAGTGTAGTGATAGTTACTGGACTAGTAATCCAGAGGCCTAGATTAATAATCCAGAGAATGTGATGTTAAATCCCACCATGCCATTTTGAGAATTGGAATTGAGTTTTAAAAAATCTGGAAATAAACCGGTATCAGTAAAGTGATGATGAAGCTGTTGAATTGTCGTAAAAACCCAACTGGTTCACTAATGTCCTTTAGGGAAGGATACCTGCCGTCCTTAGCCGGTTTGGCCTAAAGGTGACTCCAGTCCCACACCAATGTGGTTGGCTCTTAACTGCCCTCTGAAGTGACCTAGTAAGCTGCTCAGTTGTATCAAAACCGCTGCAGCACCACCACCTTCTCAGGGCTACTAGGGATGCCTGCATCCCGCGTGATTTTTTTAAAACTGGAAGCGCTGGAAATAAAGTTAAATCTTATATTCTCTTATTCCTGTTTATAAAATACAGCCTATATTTTGAATACTTAACATTTAACATACTTCCATCTCTTTCAGAAATACTTTCATGTATGGGACCTACCTAAATAAGAACGAAATTGCTTTCTCTGACCCAACACCGTCTGGCAAGCTTTTTGCAACCAAATACTGTAAAACCCCAAATTTTCTTGTTTATAACTTCATTGCTTAACCTGACTTTTGGTAACCATTTACCTTTTGATGGATTCAGCTTTGCCTCTGCTTTTTATCGTAAGTAACATTTATTAAAATAAATCTCTTAATTTGGCTTTTTATACATTAAGGCTAATAATCTGTGAATGTTTGGTTCTAGAAATGTGTACTGGTCTTTTATAATGCTTTGCATTGTTTTGGATCAAATGAGTTTTTGCAATGTTAAGTGTTACTAAATGTTAATTATGTCATGATCAAATGGATGTGAAAACTTTCTAGTGGTGCTAAATTGAAAGGATCTGGACATGTAAATGCAGGCTTTGAATTTGATTTGTGTTATTCATCATTGTTCTCTGCACTAAACTATAGTACAGGGTGCATTTTACAGTATAAAATTTAGTTTGGAAGAGGGTAAAATCTCTGCACAATACCCTTGTCACTGTTGGTGAATTTCTGAAGATTGGCCAAATCTCATTCTGCATATTTTGGAAGCTCTTGGTTCTTCAGAACATTTGATCCAACACTATTCTAAAAGTAAAATTTGCAGCAGTAGAACTTGTTTGATTTTCTTCTATTGTTTGATCAAAAAAATGAAGATGTGTCCTACAACAATAAAAGTCTTCAATGAAGTATTCAGTCATTTTTATTTCCCTATTACTGTTTAATATTATGATCATTCAATACAAAGATTCTCACTGCAATATTTGTTTTGAAAACTGGATGCTATGAGAGTCCAGGGCCAATGAGTGTTTATCCCCCCCAAAAAAAGTATGAAAAGGTCCTTAAGTGCATTATTATTTAAACTTTTATTCTCCAAATTGTGTTCCAGAAAAAGACTTTAATAAAAGGACAAAAAGCCTAAACTGTGAATGGTGGTTCAAGAGTTCCTCCTAGAGCTCAGGACAGCCATATATTTGCTGCATGGAACATGTGAGCTGTCTTGAATCTATTTAAAGACTGAAAGCAGTACTTGGGCAGAATAGGTCATATTCTACAGATAAACAAGAAATGTAACTAGATAACACTTATCATTTTATTATAGTAAAAACCACAATCAAATCTGATACAAAATTTGAATGTATACCTTAAATAATACTAGAATTTAACAGTACAAATGTACTTGTACTAACCTTCAACTAAAGGAACACCAAGACAATACCTGAATGAGGACAGTGCAAAAAAAAGAGGAAAAACTAGATACAAAATTTAATACATGACTAAGGAATAGCCATCATCTGACTTTTGGGAAGCTTTCAAAGGATTGAAAATGGCTATGGGTTGGAGGCAAGCATTTTACAATAATCACTTATTTTTGGTTGTTACCATCAATGTCTCTAATTCCTCCACTATTTGTGCAGCAGAGGGTCGTTTTTTAGGATCTTCATTTGTGCAGACTAGGAACAGTTCGATAGCCTTTTTGTAGGTATCATCCAGTTCCTCCATATTGAGTGCAGGTCTTGTTCCTAAAGCTGCATAATAAGCATCCTCATCCAAACCATCTTCATCGTCAAAAGAATCTACAGCAAAGATGAAACAAATTAAATATATTTATACACAATACATCCTCAATTATCCATGTAAATATCCACGGGCATGAGGGGTGGGAGAACAGTTTTATCATATCCTGATTTGCAACAATGGTGTTTTCAGCATTACTACAAGGAACCTATCTTGTTTGGAAAAATATCCAATGTGACAACAGTGCTCCATACCTTCACAATAGAAAGTAAGCATGCATAGGTGCAGTAGTCATTCTTTGATAACTGTTTCCAGTAATTCCCAGATGCAGTCCCTGCACAAGTAATGCATTGTAATGAGTGATATTTAGCTTCATCTAATATTCAGGAAATTGCAGAGTTTGGGACCTCATTCTGGAAGCTCACGCAACACAAATCTTCTCCAAGAGGAAATAAACAGCAACAACCCTCAAAGCATGGTAAAGATTGCAACCCAACTGCAGGGACCATGATGAAATAAAATACTTTTAACTTTCAACAGTGTGCAGTCATGGCAACAAACCCAAAATTAAAGAGGAATGGTTAAAGGATAGAAATCAGTAAGTAGGAATAAATGTCCATTTCTTAGATTGACAAAATGTAGCCAGGGTTCTGCTTTGAAATCTTTCTTATCCTCCATGTACATAAATGACTTGGGTATGGGCATAGTGGAACTAATAACATTTGCTAGTGATACCAAATTAGGTAAGCTGAGGAACACTGAATGAAGACTAATAAGTTAGGGGAGTGGGCAGGTATTTGGCAAGTGCAGTTTGGGAAAAAACAATGAATAGAAATAGAATTGAAGTGATGAAAGTTCTCAGTAGCCTGGAGGAACCGATGCACAGATCACCAAGAACAGGGTTGCAGATGGAAAAATTCTTTAAGCAGGCATGAGGTTCTGAGTTTTCTATAGAGGGTGTTTAATATAAATTTATATTGATTACAGAAAGGATATTGATGCTGTGGAAATGCTGAAGTGAAAGCAGGGATGGTTAAATACTTTCAGGTTGAAAGAGACTTTATTTATATAGAACCTCATCACAGCTCTCAAACATTCCAAAATACATTATATACAATTAATTAGCATTGGAAGCACATTGCCCCACATAAGTCATTTTTCATGTAGCACTATCCTACAGACATTAAGTAATTTAAAAGTTTTTGTTGGTGTTGGTTGAAGGTGGAATGTTGGCCAGGACACCAGATCACCCTGCTCCTCTTAGCACTAGTGCTGTTAACATCCACCTTGAACAGACAGACAAAGCCTTGATGCAATGGATCATTCTCTCAGTATTGCACGAGAGTATCAGACAAGCTTGTCTCCTGGTCTTGAATGGAGTTTGAACCCACAACCTTCTGATTGAGGCAAGAGTAATACCAACTGAGCCACGGTGACACTAAAGGGGTGATTCTGCAATTCCCCAGCAGGGAATGGATCGCAGGAAATAGTGGACACAGTATGATTTTTCTGTCTGTTCATTTTAATAGATGAAAAACCAGACTGCACCCATAATTTTCTGAGATCCAGTCCCTGGAACAGCCAAATCATCCCTTAGTTATATGAAAGTTTAGACCTACAATGCACAATTGTAAGCTTACCTTCAGAAATATTTACATGAGGCATAGAAAGGGTCATCATTTCCCACAGTGTGAGGCCATAAGCAAAGATGTCTGACTTGTCTGTAATTAGACCATTTTCTTCCAGAGCCTCTTTTGGTTTCCATGGCTCAGTCCCAATGTATGTTGCTTTGGGATCACTTACTGCAAAGAAATTTTAAAAATACACTCAAGACAGTGAAACTTTTATTATAAGTCTCTAACTTGAAAGGGTTAGCATTCAAACAGATGGTGCCAGAGATCCTAATCTCTGTACCTAAAATATCAAACCCTGAATACTAGATGTCAAATAAAAATAAAAAATACTGGAAAGGCACATGTCAGTCAGCACCTGAAAGAGAAATGTTAATGTTTCACATGTGGCCCTTTATCCAAGGCATAAGATAATATACCTAACAGCCAAAAAAGGCTCTAACTTAAAACATATTTACATTGAGCCAAATACCAAGAGGAAAGGAGTCCACAGAACAAAACTGACAATATTGATACACCAACTGAGCAACCTTTCAGAGGCCCTTTGACAAAGTTCCACATGAAAAATTCCTAATTAAATGAAAAGCCAGAGGAATGCAAGGTAGAACATGGAACTGGATACGAAGTTGATTAAAAAAACAGGAAGTAGTACTCCTTAGAGGCACAATATCAGACTGGGGAGGAGCATTAAGCGAAGTCCAACTGGACGCAAATTTATTTCAGCCCCAATTGCTTCTAATCTACATCTATGACCTAAAAAACAAAACAAAGCTAGTCAAGTTTGTTGACACTGAAATAGAAACATTACAGACACATATAGCAAATGATTGGCAGAAGGATTTAGATCAATTATGCAATTGGACAGACAACTGGCAAAGGAATGTTAACTCTGATAAATGTAAAGTATTACATGGTCAAAAATGTACATCATAAGCATACAAGTAATGGAGTTAAATAATCATAGGAAGACACAGAAAGGAAGCTGGTAGTAATTGTAGAAGCATTGCTTTCAATGCTTAGACAATGTGGCAAAGCAATTTTTAAAATCCTATTAGAGGATACATAGCCAGAACAGTAGAATACAGGTTTCAGAAGCTATGCTAAGACTTTACAATGCATTTGTCAGTTACAGTCACAAAAAAAAATACAAGCCATGGGCAGGCTATAGTGAAGGACAAGACTGATTCCAAGTGTAAAGGGATGAGTTATGAGGAATGTGTTAGAGGAGCTCACGGGGTACAGTCTATGGGGGGATAAAAACAGTTAAGGGGAGAACCTCAACAAGGTTTATAAAATAATAAACCAAAAATATTATTCCAAAATGAGCTGCAAAAGACATCTATATATTTTCTACAGCTACAAATCTAGCGCCGTGGCTTTCAAAGTTGTGTGTGTGAGGAACCCCTGAAAATATTCACTCTCCTGGGAATTCTTGTTCTAACTCCAAGATAGTTTCAGCTACTCAAAGGAAAACAGTATATTGCAGAAAATATGGTTTATTAAAACCTATAACAGAAAAATGTGCTAATAAATCAACAAATAAAGACATTTCTTGACAGATGGGTTGAAATCTGAGGAGCTCAGATCTCTGGGATGTCCAGGACATGTTTTAAAATCTATGATGTAATTTTCTTTTTTCTAATTGGTAAGTGTCTGTAGTACATTTTTTCACTTTCTGATTGGTGAATAAGCAATACAAAGCAGAAAATAATCATCCACATTGCACAAAGTCACACTCTACCAGAAAATCCCCAAAATACATCTGACAGGTTGACACATTAAATCTTAAACCCAAGAGAAATACTGAGCCAGCAGCACAGTTTATTTTCCACTGGAGGATCAGATGTTTCCACTGCCTGTTTTTTCCCCCCAGAAATTAGCCTCTTTTGGGTTGGAGGTAAAGGAACAACACAGGAAGCAGGTGTCAAGTCACACGTGCTTCTGCTGAGTAACTAACAAGTGACCATTGCAAATATTGAGGCTTTGATTTGAATAGGAGAGGACAACTCCATGGGAATAAATATAATTTAATGAAAAGTAAATTTAATAGCTATTAGGATGAACCTATTTTTCCTAACACGTGTAATAGACATTTCAAAATTCTGCTAGGCAAGACAGTAGAGATAAAACAGGGATATTCTAAATACAACCAGATGTTTTAATAGGAGAGTGAGGGAACTAGATGCAAGTAAGTATAAAGTTCAGCAAGTAGAAAGAAAAATGGGCAATGTACATATTCTGTGAATAATGTCAAAATACATACAGGTGAAATTGAAAGATATTAGTACATTTGGAACTTAGCATCTCAAGTCACTGTGTAACAAGTAGAAAACTTCTATGCTGCTAAACCTGGTCAGAGAACATCAGGCTGAAAATGTACAGTGCAACAAAACCTGTAAATTAGGGACACCTAAAGGACTTGCATCAGGTGTCCTACATTTGCAGGTGTCCCTGTTTTGAAAATGGTCACAATGTACAGTAAACTGGATGAGCCAGATATTCCGAGATTGGCAGTGTCTCCTGCAGTGTTCCTTTTTTTCTCGCCGGTCCTGGGATTTACCTAATTCTGGAGTCCTGCCAGAGGGATGTGATTTCAGTTCATTTTCTGTTCCTTGGGTTTCCCAGTTCATTGCCATCTCAGAGTCCTTTTCCATTGAGAGGGATGTCCTGATCTTGGGATCTGCTACATTAGCAGCCTACACAGGACGAGGTGGCTGCTGTAGGGCCAAAGTGCCTGGTTGATCCCAGGCAAATGGAGGGGGGTGGGAAACTAATGTCCTGCAGACCCCTGTCTGAGACCCCCTCCCTCCGTGTGCTGCAGCTGCTAATGTTTGAAGTGCTGAGGGGTGGGTAGGGGGCTGTTAGCAGCTCATCAATGCCCGACGTACTGGAGTAGGATTGCCAACTTTGGTTGGAGTCACGATCATGTGATGTTCTGACCACATGACATCTGACCATGTGATGTTGGATCACATGACATCTGCAAACGTGGGTGGTTTTATCTTATAACGGTTGGGTCCCCTATAGTTGCGTATCTTGCCCCAGAAGCTGTGAGAAGTGCCAAGAATCAGGAGGCCACCCATGAGCAGGCGAAGAGGGGAAACTATTCTCTCCATCTCTCCCCCCACTCCAACCCCGGGATTTCAGGGCCCCCAATTCCACCCAGCCGGTCATGGCTCTCTGTGGGTGACGGCACAGAGTACTAGAGATTGCCCAATACAGTTACTGGATTTTGTGGAATGGGGAGTTCTTTACCCAGCATCCATAGCAGCAGAGAAACCTCTAACCCTGGGATAGAGTTGTGCAAGCATTCAATCCCAGAGATAGAGCAGATTCTCTGCTGCTATGGATGCTGGGTAAAGAGATCTCCATACACAAAACACGTTTTTTCACTCGCTGCCGCCTCACATTGACCTGCGTGTCCCATGTTGTAAACGGACTTAGTGCTTTGAAGCCTGTCTGTACTTTCAAGGTGTACCTTGTATGTTTTACAATGTCAATTATTTGGGACTGTCAATGAGGATCCCTTTTTTTTTTGTAAGTGCCCGTTTGTACAGGTTTCACTGTACTCTGCTTGGACTGTAACTTAAGTACCAGTTTTGGTCACCAAGACTTAAGGGAGACATTCAGGCCCTGGAGCCAATGCAGAAAAAAAAAAGCATCAAGGCTCAATCCCTGGTGTTAAGAGGATTGAGTTTTTTTTTAAAATTCATTCATGGGATGTGGGCATCGCTGGCAAGGCCAGCATTTATTGCCCATCCCTAATTGCCCTTGAGAAGGTGGTGGTGAGCCGCCTTGTTGAACCGCTGCAGTCCGTGATGTGAAGGTTCTCCCACAGTGCTGTTAGGTAGGGAGTTCCAGGATTTTGACCCAGCAACGATGAAGGAACGGTGATATATTTCGAAGTCGGGATGGTCTGTGACTTGGAGGGGAACGTGCAGGTGGTGCTGTTCCCATGTGCCTGCTGCCCTTGTCCTTCTAGGTGGTAGAGGTCGCAGATTTGGGAGGTGCTGTCGAAGAAGCCTTGGCGAGTTGCTGCAGTGCATCCTGTGGATGGTACACACTGCAGCCACAGTGCGCCGGTGAAGAGAGTGAATGTTTAGGGTGGGCTGCTTTGTCCTGGATGGTGTCGAGCTTCTTGAGTGTTGTTGGAGCTGCACTCATCCAGGCAAGTGGAGAGTATTCCATCACACTCCTAACTTGTGCCTTGTAGATGGTGGAAAGGCTTTGGGGAGTCAGGTGGTGAGTCACTCACCACAGAATACCCAGCCTCTGACCTGCTCTTGTAGCCACAGTATTTATGTGGCTGGTCCAGTTAAGTTTCTGGTCAATGGTGACCCCCAGGATGTTGACTGTGGGGAATTCGGCGATGGTAATGCCGTTGAATGTCATGGGGAGGTGGTTAGACTCTCTCTTGTTGGAGATGGTCATTGCCTGGCAATTGTCTGGAGCGAATGTTACTTGCCACTTATCAGCCCAAGCCTGGATGTTGTCCAGGTCTTGCTGCATGCGGGCACGGATTGCTTCATTATCTGAGGGGTTGCAAATGGAACTGAACACTGTGCAATCATCAGCAAACATCCCCATTTCTGACCTTATGATGGAGGGAAGGTCATTGATGAAGCAGCTGAAGATGGTGGGGCCTAGGACACTGCCCTGAGGAACTCCTGCAACAACGTCCTGGGGCTGAGATGATTGGCCTCCAACAACCACTACCATCTTCCTTTGTGCTAGGTATGACTCCAACCCCTGGAGAGTTTTCTCCCTGATTCCCATTGACTTCAATTTTACTAGGGCTCCCTGGTGTCACACTCAGTCAAATGCTGCCTTGATGTCAAGGGCAGTCACTCTCACCTCAGCTCTGGAATTCAGCTCTTTTGTCCATGTTTGGACTAAGGCTGTAATAAGGTCTGGAACAGAGAGGTCCTGGTGGAACCCAAACTGAGCATTGGTGAGCAGGTTATTGGTGAGTAAGTGCCGCTTGATAGCACTGTTGACGACACCTTCCATCACTTTGCTGATGATTGAGAGTAGACTGATGGGGTGGTAATTGGCCGGATTGGATTTGTTCTGCTTTTCGTGGACATGACATACCTGGGCAATTCTTCACATTGTCGGGTAGATACCAGTGTTGTAGCTGTACTGGAACAGCTTGGCTAGAGGCGTGGCTAGTTCTGGAGTTGTGAGCAAAGACTTAAAAAAGGTAACTGTGGGGACTCAGTTGTAAAAGAAAGTTAACAGTTTAGAAAAGGAAAATCTTGAGAACCATTTCAAGGTAAAGAGTAACAATAGGAGAAGTGGGCACAGGTTAGATGTCAGGAAGTTCACAGCATGATCAATATGTGGAACGGAACATAGGAACAGGAGTAGGCCATTCAGCCCCTCGTGCCTGCTCCGCCATCTGATAAGATCATGGCTGATCTATGATCTAACTCCATATACTCGCCTTTGGCCCATATCCCTTAATACCTTTGGTTGCCAAAAAGCTATCTATCTCAGATTTAAATTTAGCAATTGAGCTAGTATCAATTGCCGTTTGCAGAAGAGAGTTCCAAACTTCTACCACCCTTTGCGTGTATGGACTTCTGGGTACAGTAGGGAAAACTCTTGGGAGTCATTTAAGAGACAGTTGGATGGTCTGTTTGGTGGGGGCGGGGGATGAGAATCATAGGTTTTTCCTAGATGGATGAGCTTTGACGAGCCTAATGATCTTTTTCCTCTTTTAGCATGTTCTTATGCTAACACAAGAGCAATTGCACCATTTCAGTACACAGAGCCACTTTTAGATGAACTGTAAACTTTGTGGATATGCATTTGCCTTTAAGCCAGCTAATAAAATAAACAGCCCATGGTATTAAAACAATAGCAGATGTCTGAACATTCCTTTCCACTAAGTCAATATATTTTGGAATCAGTGGTAACTCAAGAGCAAAATTCTGTTCAAAACAAATGCTGCTTTAGGAACCCTGCTGATAACTAACACTCAGAAAAGATGTTAAAAACTCTGCAGCATTTTTATTGGCCCTTAGGGTTTTATTTTCAGACCAGAGAAAAATACATTTTAAAAAGGTCACATTCATAACAGTTTTCTCACTGTTTTCCAAATGCAATGAATGTTAACCATGGAACCCTCAACCTATCAGCTCAAATTTTACATTTCAACATCATATTAATAAATTTTAAAAGATTTGTTTTGCTGTTGCAATGCTAGGAATCCACACTGTTTAGAACATGCCTTGGTCTTTATTGCTATGCACCAAGGACACACTGACAGAATAGTTTCACAGTCCAATAACAGCAACAATTTTAAAAATGTAATTTAGATGCATCAATGTACTACTCCTGCAAGCACCATGCAACCAAAATGGTTTAATTAAATGTATGTGTGAATGTACATGTATACGTACAATGGGTTCATAAAATGTGTGATAGTATTTGAGAACACAAGAAGTAAAAAAAATAGAAAAAGTGTAATTGTGTAATTGAATAAATTGTCACCTATTTTTGAAATGTATCACAACACATTTTCAAGAAGTTGATCACTACTGAATAGCAAATTTACTAAGACTACAACTCCTGATGAACCATATCTACAAATGAATCACTTTTCACGTACCTTGCATGTTCTCATCTAATTTGAGAGAAACACCCACATCACAGATCTTAACGGTCTCAAAATCTCCTTTAATGACTACATTGCAAGATTTGATGTCTCCATGCAAGAGTCTCTTCTCATTGTGCAGGTACTGAAAGTTACAAAAGTAAATAAATATTTAAATTCTTAGGTGTTATAATTCTGCAGAATTATAATCAATCTAACAGTGTATAAATCCAGTATTTAAACAAAATGCTCCTGCGACAATAAAAACAAGATTGAGAACATTCCATCCTAACTGCTCTAAAACCACTTGCATCTTACAAGGCACAACTCTAAAGGAGAAATGTTGCTATTTAAACAAAAACACCATTGCTTAAATTTATTTATTTTTGTAAAATGAAGACCTAGTATTCTCAATCTCAGTTTGTCTTTAAGGAACCAAGATGTGGTGGCATGGCAGGAGAAAAATGACTGCATGTTAGCCTCATGTACCCCACCAAATGGTTCAAATCAGCATAGGTAGCTTAAGCTCCCCAACTTAATGCACAGTAGTGGTACCACATACCAGGGTCGTTCTTAGGCAGTTGAGAAAAAGCAGATTATTTTTGCATAATTTTTTTTAAAACTTAATTATATCTGTTTTTATTAATTATTAGAGTGCAGAAACAAAATTATTCATCCATGAAACCGAAGTGGTTTTGACAACAGCCACGACATTAGTATAGCATATTACTGTATCAGAGGTGAGGCAAGGCTTATCAGTTAAGGAGTGGGGTGGGGAAGTAGAGGCGAAATGCACAAAACACTTAACTAACTTGGACTGCTCCCGTACATCTCAACAGATGACTCAGACTGCACTGGCAAAAAACGGGAACAGGTCAACTATTCACCCTTTGTGCTCACAATGCAGAAATCAATTGGAAAGCCAAAATGTTTAGATATCAACATTGCCTTAAAATAGTGCTGGAATTAAACTTATACATGAACAAACTTTAATACAATATTAGAAAACAATGTAGAACAATGTAATGTTCTGGTACAAAACTGCAAATTTTATAAAATCCAGTACTACTACTTCTATCCATCATGATCCACAAGTTTTCAATGCTACTATTAATGACTTTTTACCCATTAATTTCGTTGAGGACACCATTGCATTATCTGTCCATTGGCACTGTTAATTCAGCTTGTTCATTAAAGCATATTATATTAGCAGAGCATGCATTTACTTAACGATTAATCCACACTCCACCACCCCACCCCTACCAAAAAAGTAATTCTGATCAACCTTTAGACACAAAATACTCGGTTGTTTTGGAAAGTAAGATAGTAACTGACATTTAATTCATAAAAATAAAATGTGTTCTTGGGATGTGTGTGAAACTGGCATGGCCTCATTTATCACCCATCCCTAATTGCTCCCAGAAGATAGTGATGAACCTGCTTGAACATTTGTTTTTGCAATTGCGTGTCTTGCTAGGTTATTTCAGAGCACATTAAAAGTTAAGCACGTAGCATGGACTAGAATTAGAAGTAAGCCAGACCAGGCACAGATGGCAGGTTCTCATCCCTGAAAGACATCAGTAACCAGTTAGGTTTTTACAATAATCCGGCAGTTTTCTTGGACACTTTTTTCTGGTACCAGCTCAGAAATTACCAAACTTATTGAATTCAATTGCATAACTTGCCATGGTGAGATTTGATCTCACAACTAACTAATCCAGTATCATAACCACTACACTACTGTACCTTCAACCCATAAGCCACATGCAAAGCAACTTTAAGGATGATAGTAGCAGGAAAAGGTGCTTTGCCATTTTCACTCCTTTCTTCTATCAGGTCATTCAGAGACTTCTCTCCTCCAAATTCCATAGCCAGACATGGAGTCCCATCATTTGCTTTTGTAAAAGCTCTGTATCCTGTGAACAGAATCCCAGGGAAAATATAAAGAATGTCAATAGAATTGCTAGGATCTGAATGAATTTAGAGTCATTCTTACACTATTTTTAAAAAAAGCTATCAATGAAACTGCAAGAAAGCAATATCTCATTAGGCCCAATAGCTCAGGTAAATATACATGTTTAAAAATGAAGCATTGAGATATCTATTCAAAAGGGATGAGAAAAGCTACTACATTAAGTAATGCCAGAACTGACTCAGCACCTTAGAACATCTAAAAATACCTCACACATTTTGTGCAGCTACTGTTATATAGGCAAATACAGCTGCCATTCTGCACCAGCAACATCCTACAAACAGATGAATGACCAGTTACGCTGCTTATGGTGCTGCTAATGGTTGAGAAAGAATTTTGGCCAGGACACCAGAATTCCTTGCTTTCCTCAAATAGCATTATGGAATCTTTAACATACGTCTGACTCAGCAGACTGGATCCCCAGTTATTGTCTCATCCAAAAGACAGAAATAGTCAGCATACTTTATATTCACAACGCACAACAGTGCCATCTACAAACAGTTTGTACATTACGAATTTTTGCTAGTAATTCCAAACATTGATGTAGAAATATTTCACCCTGGCAAAAATTATAGGCAAAACTTAAAATTGTGGATGGCAACCATTTGAGACTCAGTAATGTTAATGTTGTTGTATAGAGGACGATACCTTAATATTTAGAGGCTCTTTGCGCCTTACTGACAGACTGGTGCAAATACTGGTACCATGTGCATTAATAACTAGAACTATACTATTCCATTTCCTATCTTTACAAGAAAGCTTTGATGGTACCAATACTGGTGAGTAAAGGTTCAGTTTTTTTTTTGAGCAAACTACTTACTCAAGTTCATAGTGTTTTCCCAGATTTTTCTCCAATTAAATATATAAATAGACCTACCTACAATATTAGGATGTTCAAGATCTTTCAGGCGTTTGGCTTCTTCCCGAAGTCTCTTCAGGTAAACACTTCGCTGCTTTACATTACACTTAGTATTAATCTTTTTCACAGCCCATGGAGAACTTGAGTTACCCGTGGGGGATCTAAACACAAAATACTTTTTGAAAACAGTATGACCTCAATACCACTATTTTACATTCCATTTCCTTCTCCAATTCAGCCACAATACTGGAGGTGTGCAGGGACAATTTTGTTTTTTCATAATGTTATGATTACCATAAATCTTCACAGACCCCTTAGCTTAATGTCAGTGGTGGGGAAAATTCTAAAGGGAATCTTACCAGTACTACCAATACTTATCTAGAGTGTACAGCCTGGTTTTAGAATTAATATATCACAATTAGGAAGTAATCAAATTATTGGAAGAGGATAATCTAATGGATATAATTTACTAGATTTTCAGACGGTATATTGATAATATTCATGTAAAGCTATCAAGACTCATGGAATTAATGGAAAATTAAGTAAAGGGACTCAAAAATGGCTTGATCTTAGAAAGCTGAACGTGATCAGAAAATTTCTGTGCAAGAATGCAGGACTAGTGGCATTTTGTTCAGGTCGGGATTCCTTATTTATGACATTCATAAACAATATGGAAAAGTATAAAATTTGCTAAGGATAGCAAGCATGTGGCCAGGTAACTAACGTAAAAAGATTGATGGCAATCAGAGGGATCTAGACAAACGGATGGGTCCTATTTTAAGTGGGTTGATAATCCCTTGGCAAGGGTGGAATAGAAGAATTATGCATATTATTGATTACCCACTAAAAATATCAATGTGAAGGTGCTGTCAAACAGGGCTAATCAAATATTGTAATGTTTATTATGGGGGGTTTATTACAAGACAAAATAAGTTATTTTCAAACCTATATATTCATTGATAAGGTGTCTTGTTGTTTGACTGACAATTTCACCTGTAATGGTGATTTCAAACATATGTTATTCAGGGTCAAGATATGCAAGTTTGAAGAATGGGCCAGCAGCACTATGTTCCAGGACAAGCTGCATCACATAGATGGTGCTATTGTCTGAATCATAAATGAGAAATTCATTTTTGCACTTATTTTTTATTAGCATAAAATTCAGTGCTTTCAGTTGCCTTTCAATGGGATTTTCACTAAAACGCAATCATTTTTTTTATTCGTTCATGGGATGTGGGCGTCCATGGCAAGGCCAGCATTTATTGCCCATCCCTAATTGCCCTTGAGAAGGTACCCTCAGTGATAGTTTTTGAGTGAAATAATAATGGTTCCCTAGTGGTCCTTCACCTGCTAGCCCTACCACCTCCCACTCCACTGACAGGATCTAGCAGTGCACTGTGGACTCCCTGGGCTTGGCCTGAACACCTAATAGATGCTACACCAATAGCTGTGGTGCTTATAAATTCCACTAAGTCATACGTAGCTCCTTCTCGTGGCACAGAGAAATACAAGCCACGCAATATTTTTAGGTTTACTGAATTAAACAGCAATCCAAATCTCTCTCTCCAGTAGTGTTTTATTGGTTAAACCCAGATACCCTTACAGGATTTAGAATGTAGTGAGCAGTTTTGAACATTCTGCCTTCAAATGGACACCGATGAGTCCAACACAAGACTGTCAGTCATGAAGACTCTCAATTATGAAGATAGACTCAATGAACAGAGTTCATTCTCCTTGAAGAACAAAAAAATGGGGGCAAATAAGTAACATGATTCAGCTCTGTAAAATGATGAGAGGAATGACCAATGTGGGTGTAGGCAGCTTGGACAATTGTGGAACTACAGGAGGAGTGCAAAACTAGCAAAACTCATGTGACACTAGATATAAAGATTTTTTGAAAAAGGGGGCTAGGCATCACCTTCACTAAAAGAAATAGAACATGGTTGTGGAGAGAACATTATGTTTTTACAACATGCCCCATTTACATAGAAAAATAGGTTTGAATCCCAGATGTGCATTATATGCAAATAGTTGTACAAGGATGATCCCTTAAGGTATTTTTATAATGTAGACTTCGCTCAATTATTTCATCCTTTCCTTTCACTAACCTTTTCATCAGGTAAACATTAACACCAGTGCCGTAGCCTAGCTTCTTCATGAAGGGAGAAGCTGGAATGACCAAAGAAGCATGATTTTCATTCCTAGAACCTGCCAACAATTCAAATTCAGACTATAAGATAAGAGTATTTGTGTATATCTAAGACATTACACTCAAATTTCAGAAATTCTGCTTGCTTTGTAACTGAAGTTTACTACTGAACTTATTAAAGCACACACAGGTTTAATTACAAGTACCCTTTGCATGCATACAAAATACATGTTTGCAACAAACTAAAAGAAGCAACGATCTGTGGGAGTACAATGTCATGTTACTGATTCTGGAACTTATCGCTAGTTAATTTCTATAGATTTACTAAGGCACTATAACTATACTGAAAGACAGCAATTCACTAGATGACAAAGAATCCCAAATAATTCTCTACTAACTATGACAACTGTTTACTTAGAAGCAGAACATGTACAACAGTCTGACTTATATGGTACTTCCCATTTTTCTCTACTTTAGAATCTTACTGGAACTAGAGAGATAGAATTTTGTCTAACAATCAACACTTCTGATAGTCCAGTCAGTTCATACCTGATTGGTTCTTTTTACCTTCCTGCTGGCAAGGAGATTTGAAAGAGCAATCTTTATCCATATTTTCTATTTTAAACTAGAAGTGTCCCCCAAGAAAGATTTGCACACGTTTCAGACACTGCAAAGGCAGGGAGGAAAAAGTTACTAAGTTTAGAAAACTATTGGTCACTGTTTGAAGTTTCTAATAATATCTTTGCCAAAAACAAAAGTATCAAAAATAATTAGTACAAAATGTTTTCATTAAAGTTTAACTTTAAAAACTTTCATTCTAATGGATTGGAAGGACGCAAACATAACACCGCTATTCAAGAAAGGAGGGAGAGAGAAAACAGGGAACTACAGGTCGGTTAGCCTGACATCAACAGTCGGGAAAATGCTGGAATCCATTATTAAGGAAGCGGTAACAGGGCACTTAGAAAATCATAATATGATTAGGCAGAGTCAACATGGTTTTACGAAAGGTAAATAGTGTTTGACAAATCTATTAAGAGTTTTTTGAGGATGTAACTAGTAGAGTAGATAAAGGGGAACTAGTGGATGTAGTATATTTAGATTTTCAAAAGGCATTCAATAAGGCACCACACAAAATGTAGTTACACAACATATGAGCTCATGGGTTGGGGGTAATATATTAGCATGGATAGAGGATTGGTTAATGGACAGAAAACAGAGAGTAAGAATAAATGGGTCATTTTCAGGTTGGCAGGCTATAACTAGTGGGGTGCTGCAAGGATCAGTGCTTGGGCTTCAGCTATTTACAATCTATATTAACGACTTAGATGAAGGGACCGAGTGTAATGTATCCAAGTTTGCTGACGATACAAAGCTAAGTGGGAAAGTAAGCTGTGAGGAGGACACATAGGGTCTGCAAAGGGATATAGACAGGTTATGTCAGTGGGCAAGAAGGTGGCAGATGGAGTATAATGTGGGGAAATATAAGGTTATTCACTTTGGTAGGAAGAATAGAAAAACAGAATATTTTTAGGTGGTGAGAATCTATCAAATGTTGGGGTTCAGAGAGACTTGGTGTCCTTGTACATGAAACAGAGAAAGTTAACATGCAGGTACAGCAAGCAATTAGGAAGGCAAATAGCATGTTGGCCTTTACTGCAAGGGGGTTGGAGTACAAGAGTAAGGAAGTGTTGCTACAATTGTGCAGGGCTTCGCTGAGATCACACCTGGAGTACTGTGTACAGTTTTGGTCGCCTTACCTAAGGAAGGATATACTTGCCTTAGAGGCGGTGCAATGAAGGTTCACTAGATTGATTCCTGGGATGAGAGGGTTGCCCTATGAAGAGAGATTGAGTAAAATGGGCCTATATTCTGTGGAGTTTCGAAGAATAAGAGAGGTGATCTCATTGAAACATATAAAATTCTTAGAGGGCTTGACAGGCTAGGTGATGAGAGGCTGTTTCCCCTGGCTGGAGAGTCTAGAACCAGGGGGCATAGTCTCAGGATAAGGTGTTGGCCATTTAGGACCAAGATGAGGAGGAATTCCTTCACTCAGAAGGTTGTGAATCTTTGGAATTCTCTATCCCAGAGGGATGTGGATGCTCAGTCATTGAGTATATTCAGGGCTGAAATCGATAGATTTTTGGACTCTAAGGGAATCAAGGGATATGGGGATCGGGCGGGAAAGTGGAGTTGAGGTCGAAGATCAGCAATGATCGTATTGAATGGCGGAGCAGGCTCGAGGGGCCGTATGGCCTACTCTTGCTCCTATTTCTTATGTTCTCAGGAGTAAATCAACTAAACCAAAATCATCCAATTTTAAAGAAAAAATAATTGAATTCCCTTATTGATCACCATTGAACACATGAAACTGGTGCTTAATCAGACTAACCTGTCCAGGACCTTGTGACTCACATCCAGTTACAACAAATATAAAAACCTAGAACTTGCTGTTGCTGATAGCAGTTAAACAATTAACACATTTATATCACATTCTTTTGTCTGGTATTTTAGTGAAGACTACAATCCATTTATATTAAATGCTCAATACAGTTTATTAAAGTCAAAGGGATTGCTACTTCGAAGGAAAAGACATGCTTAGAATCCAGGCACCCCATGATGATCGTCTGTTTGCCGACTTTGTGCATTAAGCGCAATAGATCAATATAAAAAATAATTTTAAGTATGTATCAGATACTGTTACAAATAACTAGATGAAAACAGCTGCAAGAGTTTTAGATGCCATTTTCTGTTAAACAATCAACCCCAATTATGTAAAATAGAAATTTGATTATTATACTTTGGTGTAGTACTGGTCTTTCAGCATTATTCAGCTGTAAATCAATCTGGATAAATAATATTCTCCAATAAGTAATTTACCACAATAGAAGAAAGAAAAAAAGACTTGCATTTATAAAGCGCCTTTCATGACTTCAGGATGTCCCAAAGCGCTTTACAACCAATGAATTAAATTTTTTTTGAAGTGTAGTCACTGTTGTAATGTAGGAAACGCAGCAGCCAATTTGCACACGGCAAAGTCCCACAAACAGCAATGTGAAATGACCAGATAATCTTTTTTTTAGTGAGGTTGACTGAAGGATAAACATTGGCCAGGACACGGGAAAGAACTCCCCTGCTCCTCTTCAAAATAGTGCCATGGGATCTTTTACATCCACAGACAGGGCCTCAGTTTAACAGCTAATCATTAGACCTGGGCCACATTAACCCATTGCACAGCCAAAATAAGAAGGCAGGATTTTAATCTGATTATGGAAACTCCTCTCTAATCTAACACAATAAGAGTAGGAAAAAGATCAAAGGGTAAAACAGGGTTTTTGGGCTCAATCTTTGTTTTAGAGTTATTTCTCATTTTTTTTAAATGTAGTTTAATTTCTCAGGCTTGGTCTCACTTCAGTGTAGTCTCGATAAATTTAAAAGGATGGGTCTCTCGCTTAGTTTCATTTCACAGGCTGGGGTTCTTCAGTTTCAATTCCTCCAACGGGATTTTAGTTTAACTTTAACTGAGCAAACCGGGTCTCTAGTTTAATTTGATTTTGCAGGCTGGGACTTTCTTTGGTAAGGTTTGATTTCTCTGGTGGAGTCTCTACTTTGGTGGAGTTTGATGTCTGGGTCCGGGTCCGGGTTGGGTCTGATCCCAGTCCCCAGTGCCCGGGCCCGGGCCCGCCGTGACCCTGGAGGAGCCCCAGACTCTCCTCGCCGCTTCTCCGTTCGGTTAACGGTGGAACGTTCTGGTGTTTGAAAAAAAACAAAACGCTGCGGGTGCTGGAAAATCTGAATTAAAGACAGGAAAAGGCTCAGCGTCTGTGGAGGGAGAGAGAGAGAGAAGCAGAGGGGGTTCGTGGTTCAGCCGTCACCGACCTGAAACCTTCACTCCGCTTCTTTCACACCCTGCCCGGAACCCGCTGAGCGCTTCCGGCATTTTCTGTTTTTAGTTCAGAATTTTTTGAACCGGTTGGTGATAGAAGCTGTTCGATGGGCGGAGGGGCCGCGGCCGTTGACTCTGTCGGTTGGTCTCCTACCTCCTCGCGCTCTGTATCTTCTTTCCAGATTCGCGCTCCCACTGTTTGAAATATCCCAGTGCACCATGGGAATGATGGCGTTGACCCCGGACCCCGGGCCCCGGGGGGGGGGGGGGACACCACACCGAGCATGCGTACACTTGAAAACGCTCGCAAGCCGCTGCAGGGAGAAGGTGACGTCATGTTTCGGCCACGTCACAGTTGATTCCAATCGAGCGCTGAACCATCGGATACAGGACTTGAGATTGACAAAGGGGAGCGGTGGAGTAAATGTCACATGATGAACGTCGTCTGCATGTGCAGAGATTTTACAGTGGGAGTCTGTAACTCAGATCTCTTGCACTTTGGGATTAGCCCATATTCTGGCAGCGAGAATTGCAATGGCAGAGTATAACTCCACCTGTTCAGATAATCAGAAGATGATTACAAATTGAGGAAGGCCATTCAGCCCATCTTAATTCAATCATCCAGAAAGATCCTACATCCCCCCCCCCCACCCATTGCTGCATCAGATTGTTTATTAAATGATTGCAGGGTTTTCTCCTCCACTACTCTATCTGGAAGTTCGTTCTGTTTGTTGATCACTGTGTGAAGAACCTGATATTAATCCTAAAGTTACCATTTACTAATTTAGACCTGTGTCCCCTCGTCCTACTCCCGGTTTAATTTAAAGTAGTATTCTGGATTAACCAACACCTTGAATTTAAAATTCTCATCCTTGTGTTAAAATCCCTTCATAGCCTCGCCCTCCCTTTCTCTGTAACCTCCTCCAACCCTACAACCCTCCGAGAACTCTGCCTTCCTCCAATTCTGGCCTCTTGTACATCCCCGACTTCCTTTGCCCACCATTGGAGGCCGTGCCTTCAGCTGTCTAGACCCTAAGCTCTGGAATTCCCTCCCTAAACCTATCCATCTATCCACCTCTCCCCTCCTTTAAGATGCTCCTTAAAACCTACCTCTTTGACCAAGCCTTTAGTCACCTTTTCTAATGTCTCCTTCTTTGGCTCAATTTTAGTATCAATTTTTGTCTGATTACGTTCCTGTGAAGTGTCTTGGGATGTTATATTATAGGTGCTATATAAATGCAAGGTGTTGTAACCTTTTCCATATCATTTTCAATGTTACATACCTTTATAAGATCACCTCTCAGATGCCTCCTAGGCTGAAAAGCCTAAAATTCTCCAGCCTTTCCTCATAACTCAGACTCCTGACACTAGGGATTAGTCTCATGGCTCTTCTCTGCACTGCCTCCAGTGCTTGAATGTCTCCATGACCAGACCTGGACACAGCATTCAAGGTCTGACTAGAAACTGTACATTTTGATCATGACTTCCTCTTGTATTGTTTTGGATATATAGTTCAACATTCTATCAGCTTTGTTGATTGTTGCTCTGCGTTGGTTGGACATGTTGAGTGTCAAGTCTACTAAAACTCCTAAGTCATTTTAACTTTAACCGTAGCTATTTAAATACCACTCACAGAGTATGTGTGTTGCCCATTTTTCTTTCTACATGCAGTGCTTTACACTTGTCTGCATTAAAGTTCATTTGCCATCTTCTGCTCATGTGCATATTTTGTTCAATTCATTCTGTAATTTCTTAGCTGCCTCCTTCAAATATATTACACCTTCTAGTCTGGTAAATAATTGCAAACTTAAATATAAACTTGCCCATGGACTGTTATGAATCTCTTCTACAGTTGCTCTCTTTAGAACCTAGATTTGGTTGGTTCCCTCTCTGAAGCTTGGTATGCTTTCATATAATCTTACAGCACAGAAGGAGGCCATTTGGCCCATCGTGTCTGTGCCGGCTCTTTGAAAAAGCTATCCAATTAGTCTCACTCCCCTACACTTTCCCCATAACTGCAAATTTTTCCTTTTCAAGTATTTATCCAATTCCCTTTTGAAAGTTACTATTGAATCTACTTCCATCACCCTTTCAGGTGGTGCATTCCAGATATTTGTTGCTGAATATTGTCAGGTCTCTGCACATGCACAAAGTCTTTGCCTTTCAGTGCCTCTTTTGGGGCCTTTGTCCATGTCTGGTATATCCATGCTCACCAATGCCGCTTTGCACCTGCCCACTTCAGGCCCGAGCTATCCTGTTCCTTTCAAACTGCACACTTCCTCTGTCCTTTCCTAATCACCATTCCCCCCACAGGCCTATGGTTCACTTAAGCTTAGCTTTGCATGTCCTTCTGTTTAGCTTTCCTTTACTGTCCTAGACTCGTTCTGCAAGTGTGTTCTGGACTCTTCCTGGACCCAGACTCTATTGAAAGAAATATAATTGTGCAGTGTAACTTCATGGGCAGAATTTTCACTTCCAGACGGAAGGGAGGGAGGGGGGAAGATTTTCGGGTGCGAAACCCGAAAGGTAAATTGAAGGGTCGCAAGTTCAATAAATTTTACTGCTGGGTTTTGCATCCGGCAGCTAGCCTGATTGACAGGCTGGCTGGCTGTCGGGCAGGAGGCCTACAATAGCAGGCCACAGCCGGAAATTGGAGGGAGGGAGGGAGGGATCATGGGCCGGGGAAGAGATCAGGGATGGGGGGGGGGGCCAGGGAGGAGTTCGGGGAGCCGGGAAGAAGATCTGGGGTCCTGGAAGAAGATCGGAGGTCGGGTGAAAAGTAGGTGGGGTCCACCATCAGGGGTGAGGGGGGGCTGGCGGGTGGCCAATCGTAGTGTTTCTGTCGGTCAGGTGAGCTTGCTGGGCCTGGATGAAGCACTTCTGCTCCTCCGGGCCCACAAACAGTGCAATTAAGGCATTCACCTCATGGATCCGGCCCCTCCCATCTCCTTTCACCTGACATCATTTGGAAGTGACGGGAAACCTGAACAGGTAGGTTGAGTTAATTTTATTATTCCGATACACAAAATATTAAGTACCTCAAGTATTTCAATGAGGTACATTGCCCTTTTAAGTATCGGCCCGCCGGCTTTAAGTGGGGGCCGGACTTCCTGGTGTCTGCTGTCCACACGCATACAAACCTGCCTGGGTTAAACCCAGAAGTGGGTGAGTTGAAGCTATGATGTGGTCTCGCTCCAAAAATCTGTTATTTTAACCTCCCACCTGCCCCCAACCCACTTGTTCTTGGGGGTTAAAATTTACTTCAATTAAGACCTTAGCTGTTCCAACTGGTGCCAAAATCAAGCCTCACCCCCAAATGGTGCCAAACCTCAGTTTCCCACAGTGATGCCCCTCTACTTTGCCCAAATGCTCTGCAATTCCACCCCTCCCCACTTAGTGCTGCCTAATTCCAGCCCTCCAGCTTTTCTCCCAAACCTTGGCCTTACCCCAGGTCACCCACTGTTTTTGCTGATTCCATCCAAATATTAATTATAGGCAGCTGCTCCTCCCTCTCACTCCTTGCTGGCTTCAACCCCCAACACCTCAGTTTCTCTCCCATTTGCAAGTGTTGCACCAGCTCCCACACATCTGCACCACCACATCTGTTGGCTGCCTGTTTGCTGTGTACCTTGGGTATTAAAAAAGGTAAGACATAGAAATTGAGCGCATCAGCAAAGGAATGTATATTAGAGCAATACAGAGACATTGGGAAACATACAAAGAAGAGAAGAAACAGAAGAATGAGAAATTTACAAAAAGAGGAAAAGTTGGATACCGACAGAGAGGTACAGGCATCACAGTGAAATAAGTGTGGGGAAGCCATGGAGAGAATTATAAAACAGAGCAGAAATGCACAGAAATGAAAGAAGCAGAGAAACAGTTATAGAAAGAAAAAAAGATTTGCATTCATATAGGGTCTTGTCAAATACCTTATACATTTATTATTTTTTAAATGTTATGACATGTAACCAAACACAACAATGATTCTGTAGGAACATCCCACAAACAGCAATGAGATAAATAACCTGTTAATTTGTGTTTTTTTTGTTGTATTGGTTGAGGGAGGGAATTTGGCCAGCACCTTTAGAACCTTTGAATAGTACCATGGGATCTTTAAGAATCACTGTAACACTGAAACAGATAGATGGGACCTTGGTTCAACCTCTTGTCTTCAGGACAACACCTCCAACAATATAGCTTTCCCTCAGTACTGCACTGGAGTGTCACCCAAAATTATAGATATATATAATACATTTGCATTACATGGTATAACATATAATGTTCCTGTCATAAGACAGCATATCCTTTGACTCACCAAAGTAACAGGAGATCTACCAATCCACATTATATTGGAAAATTAAGATATTTTTAACGTTTACTTTGTGATCTGCATCAGCCTTGTTTGCTTCCCAAGTAGGGTGAATGAATCATTGCATGTGTCAGTGAAAATGTTTGCTGCTGGGTTGTTGCCATGAGAATGTAGTTGCATGGATCCACGAGCCACGTATAAGTGTTTACCCAGCTGTTTATACCTAATTGCTGCAGTTACTCCATCACAACCTTCTGCAACTCAACCAAAACTCAAACTGGGCTTTAGGCCCAAGGCTAGGATTACTGCCAAAAAGGTAACTTTATGCCTAAGACAAACATTATAAAGTGTCTGTTACTAAATATGTTTTATTTTCCAGACAATCCAGTTCCGGGTTCTCAATTTGCCATTAGAGCTTTTCTTTCGAGTCTCTACGGGACAATCTTGAATGAATTTGTGCTTGCAAATAGCCCAGTTTTATGAGAATTGAACATTTGAACTGCTAAAAAATATACTTACATTGAGCCACTTGAGCACAGTAAAGAAAGCAAATACATATTTTTATCCCTTTGGTGATTTATTTATAGAGAGTAGAGAGAACAGTTAAAGCTGACAGAATAGGGCCAATTTTCTGAATTTGTGCTGCCATCGGGGAGCCTCATCCATTGATCACACATATTAGGAAATCGATGCATAGCCATTGGCTCCCCGCTGACAAATTGAGGACAGCAAACTCATGATTTCCTGATATGGGCAGCCGGCAGGTGAGAATCCTTGCCTGCTGTCAATGTTTCTCCCCAAACTATGACATTTCATGCATTTTTCACCAGAACTAGAATTTTTGTCATGTAATTTCTCTTAAAGATTAAAGAAACCTATTTTTTTTTCTAAAACCACCTGAGTCAGGCTGAAGGTTTAATACAAGTTTGTGGATCTCCCGTGGTATGATTCATGGGTAGTCAAGGCCTGGATTGTGGTTTCCGATGTTCATCATAGTCACACTGCAGCCTAAAAACAGCAGCAGTTTGCCCATCACTGTAATGCAGCAAATTTAATAAAGTAGCATATAATGTTTCTTACATAGGGTAAAATAATACATACCATACTGGTAATGAAAGAATATGCCTCATATAGAATATTTTTATTGTAATAGTATTGACCTACACAGGTGCCAGCCTTGGCTCAGAGGTCGCACTCTCACATATGAGTCAGAAAGTTCAAGTCCCACTCCAGAGACTTGAGCACATAATGTAGGCTGACACTTCAGTGCAGTACTGAGGGATTGCTGCACCGTCAGAGCTGCTGTCTTCTGGATGAGACATTAATCCCAGGTCCTGACCACCTTTTCAGGCAGATGTAAAGATCTCGCGGCACTATTCAAAGAGGAGGGGAGATCTCCCTGTGTCCTAGCAAACATTTATCCTTCAAACAACATCACTAAAACAGATTGTGTGATCATTCATCTCATTGCTGTTTGTCTGTGTGCAATTTGTCTTGTCGTGTTTCCCTACATTACGACATCATTGACAGTGAAGCGCATTTGGACATTGACTTCAATGGAAAAGAAAATCAGGCAGGGTATAAGACGGGCTTCTGATTTGCTAACCCCCATTTTGCGCTCCCATCCAAGAACAATTTCACTCCCAACGTTTCTATTTAATGTGGTAAACAACGTAAAAATGCTGGAAAAAATTAAATATCTTTAACTTAATATTTTTTCCACTGCTCTCGCCTCAAAGTTATTTGTAAATTTTTGCCTGGTTGTTACTCTAGATTTTGTAGTTTCACAGGAGCTGGGTGAAAACTACAATTCCCATATTTCATCTCTCTCACACATGTAGAATTTGTCAACAGGAGCTAGAATTCCTTTGTCCTTGGGTCCTGTTTGTCATGTGACAGAGGTTGCTGTGGTGCATTCTGGATGTTGTAGTTCTACAAGTAGTGTGGTGGTTATGTCACTGGACTAGTAATCCAGAGGTTTGGACTAATGATGTAAGTTCAAATCCCATCATAGCAATTTGAGAGTTTGAATTCAGTTTAAAAATAAAGCTGGAAATAAAAAGCTGGTAGGAGCAGTGCCACAGGATCTTTTACATCTGCCTGAGAGGAGCAGACAAGGCCTCGGTTTAATATGTCATCCAAAAGACGGCACCTCCAACTGTGGGGCACTCCCTCAGTACTATACTGGAGCGTTAGTCTTAATTATGTGCTCAAGTATCTGGAGTGGGGCTTGAATCCATGATCTTCTAATTCAGAGGCATGAATGCTACCACTGAGCCAAGACTGACACATAAGAAACAAAATTGTGCAGCTTTGTTGGCGATCTTGTCAATAAGAGTGCTGGTTTAAAAGAAATGTTTACTAAGGAAACAACTAATTCCCCAAAGATTCATAGTATTAACTTAATAAGGGATTATTGAATAAAGGGATTCATCATAGGAATTTAGATATTAAGAGACTTCCATAGTAATTTGAATACTGTAGATACTGTTAGGCTACAGTGTGTCAGCTGTGGCTCTGTTGGTAGCACTCTTACCTCTGAGTCAGAAGGCTGTGGGTTCAAGTCCCACTCCAAAGACTTGAGCACATAATCCAGGCTGACACTCCAGTGCAATACTGAGGGAGTGCTACACTGTCAGAGGTGTCGTTTCTTGTTTGAGATATTGAACCAAGGCCCTATCTGCCCTCTCAGGTGGACAGAAAAGGTTCCTTGGCTGTATTTGAAGAAGAGCAGGGGTGTTCTCCCTGGTGTTCTGGTTGATATTGATCCCTCAGCCAACATCTCTTTAAAAAAAAAACAAATTGGGTTTGTGGGACCTAGCTGTGCACAAATTGGCTGCTGCATTTCCTACATTACAACAGCAACCACACTTCAAAAGTATTTAATTGGTTGTAAAGTGCTTTGGGACACCCTAAGGTCATGTTATTAAAGGCACTATCATAAATGCAAGTCTTTCATTGCTATTGCACCTTGTAATTAGTCACCTTTTATTGAATAAGTGTTATGACTGGATTCATATGTTATTTTAAGATAACCATCTTTCATGGAGAGTTAGATTTGTACACATTTTGGAAAAAGCAACAAAAAGATTATAGGAGCAATTTCATTGAAACACAATACCATACTAAGACTATTTTAGTTATTTAAGTAGTAAGATACTTGCTGTATTAATAGTTTATAGATTTGTTCTGTCTGACACTTATCAACAGGCATAAACTACATTTATAATGAGATTCATTAGTTCATGTGTCAGCTTGATTCAGTTGGTAGCATTCTTGCCTCTGAGTCAGAAGATTGTGGGTCCAAGCCTTATTTCAGAAATTAAGCACATAATCTAGGCTAATAAATCCCTGCAGTACTGAGGGAGTGCTACATTGTCAGAGATGCTGTCGTTCAGATGAAATTTTAAACCAAGGCTTGGTATGCCTGTTATTGTGATTTATGTGGATGTTAACAATACCATGGCTCCATTCAAAGAAGACTTTGCAGTTGTACCTGTGTGTAGCCAACTTTGTTTGCTCAACCAATACCACCAAAAATAGATTAACTGGTCATTTATCTCATTGTTGCTTGAGGGAACTTACTGTGTATAAGTTAATCGCTGGGTTTGCCAACACAACAAAAGTGAGTGAACTTCAATAGTAATTCATTGTAAAATTACATGAAGCACTTTGGGATGTTTCTGAAAGACTTACTAAGGCACTGTATATAAAAAAGCAAGTTCTTCTTTCTTTCTGACCTTGGTCACCAAACCAAGATTGGTGTGGGGTATGAAGCTCAGTTCAGTGTCAAGCAGAACATTGGGCATGATTTTAACTCAGAAAAATGGTGGGTTGGGGGTGAGGGGGCAGTAAAAATTTTTTAAATATAAAACCCGCCTCCAACCCGCCCATTTCCGGTTTAACAGAGGTGAGACGAGGGGCGGGCAACCAACCCGATCTCAGGAGGTGAGTAGGTCATTAAAAGCTTTCAAGGAGGCTGCGGTCTCCATTTTAACAGACTTTTTGTTTTTAACCCCTTGAGGCCGGGATTCCCGGGCCTTCTACATCTCGCGATGTGAGAGGAGCCAAGAAGGACCGAAACAACAGGTAAGTGTCTTTATAGCACTGCATCTGGGCCCAGAGGAGCAGGAGTGCTTCCCCCGGGCACAACAAGCCTACCTGCAGCGACCCTACAAATGCAATCGACCGACCCCCTCCATGATTTCCAACCCCCGCCCAACGATCTCTGACCCACGTAATAACTCTCGAACTCGACCCCCCCAATGACTGACCCCCCCCTGATGATTGAGCCCCCCAGTGACCCCAGATCCACCCCAATGACCCCGATGAATGACCTCCCCCCCCCCCCAATGACTGAACCTCCCCAATGACTGACCCCCCCCCACAGTGACCCCTGGACCCCCCCCCCCCGACTCCCGTGACTGAGCCACCCCTGGTGACCCCCGACCCCCTCCATCTAACTCTTACCTGTTCACATCCTCTTCTTTCCTCTTCTCCCATCCGACTGAGGCCAACCTGTCAATCAGGCCAGCCTGTCGGGTGGGAAACCATCAAAAAAAAAAAGATGTCCTTACGTCAAAATCGTAAAGACATCCAGGAAACCCATGCTTCTGGGTTTCCCGTCAGGAATTCCACTCCCTTGCCCACTTCCCGGCTCCCCTATAAAATCATGCTCATTGAGTTTAGTCTGAGTGAGCATCCAGGGAGGGGGATGGAAACGAAAGCTCAGGCATGGAATTTCTGGCATGAGCCGAACATTATGGCTTCAGTTTTGCCAGTGTTAAGCTGGAGGAAGTACTGGCTCCTTGTCAACTTGATATCCAACAAGCCATTGAATAAGCACAAGTGGAATTGAAGGCAGTTGGTGGGTAGGTAAAGTTGGGTGTTGTCAGTGTTTATATAGAAACTGACCCCCATGTTTATGGATAGTTTAATTAGGTCATTATGTATCAAAGAAAGAAGGAAAGAACCTGCATTTAGAAAGCATTTTTCACATCCTCAGGACATCCTAAAATGCTTTGAAGAGTGGGTACGGCTGGTTATGTTGGCAAATGCCAAACAATTTGCACACAGCAAAATTCCACAAAGAGCCACTAGATAAATGACCAGTTAATCTGTTTTGGTGGTGTTGGTTGAGGGAGGAATTTTGGCCAGAGCACTGGGAGAATTTTCTTGCTTTTCTTTGAATAATGCCTTGGGATCTTTTATGGCCCCTTGACCAGGCAAACAGGGACACCTTTTATCTGCACCTCCACCAGTACAACTCTGTTTCAGTATTGCACTGATGTACCAGAGTAGATTATGCTCAAAACCTAAAGAGGCATCTGAAGCCTTTGTTGTCTGACTTGAAGGTGAATTGAGCTAAGCTCAATCTGCTAGTAAATGAAGTTGCAGCCCAAGATTTGAATGAGCCTTATAACTCAAGCCCTTGAGTGCTTAGTTTACTTCCTAAGGGAAACAAGTTTGAGTTTGAAGACTTTGTCGTCTAAATATAAGTGCTTTAATTGAGTGAATTTCAGCCATCTCATCTGGCCACTAGAGAGCAGTATGGTATTCTATTACAGAACGGAAGTGGGGGAAAAGGATATTCTGCTCATTAAAAATGCAGTAGCATTGATTATAGTTATGCAGAAAACTCTGACACACGCTATCCTGATATCCTGGTTGCAGTAGACGATATAGTGGCTAAAAGGCTGTGAATAAATAAAAATTGGCAAAATATGGTACAACATAAATCACCCGACACATACAACTGCTAAATCAAGCCTTCCATATTTTTATTAATATTTTGATTGAGCCTAAGTTAGCTATGAGTGTACCTGGGGCCAACCTGTTATATAAATAGAAATAATTTGCATTTATATAGCTCCTTTCACATCCTTAGGACATCCAAAGCAGTTTACAGCCAATTAATTATCTTTGAAATGTGGTTACCATATGTACTATATCGTATGCAGGCAAACGTAGCAGCCAATTTGCACACATCAGATGAATGACCAGTTTATCTGTTTTTTGTGCTAGCTGATATTGTAAATAGATCTCTTTCTTCAGTTTCGATCCTCCTCCCTTTCAAAACCACCATCATTAACCCCCTATTCAAAAGCCCACCCTGCATTGCAGCAACTCGCCAAGGCTTCTTCGACAGCACCTCCCAAACCCGTGATTTCTACCACCTAGAAGGACAAGGGCAGCAGGCGCATGGGAACAACACTACCTGCACGTTCCCCTCCAAGTCACACACCATCCTGACTTGGAAATATATCGCCGTTCCTTCATTGTCACTGGGTCAAATCCTGGAACTCCCTACCTAACAGCACTGTGGAAGAACCTTCACCACACTGATTGCAGCGGTTCAAGAAGGCGGCTCACCACCACCGTCTCAAGGGCAATTAGGGATGGGCAATAAATGCTGGCCTTGCCGGTGACGCTCACCTCTGTCCTTGCAAATGGCTGCCCCTTCTCCAACCTCCAACCTCGCTTTCCTCTTCAAAGTCCTTGAACATGTTGTTGCCTCCCAAACCAAATGCCCACCCTTCCCACAACTCCATTTTTGTACTTCTCCATCCAGGTTTCCATCCCTCCAGAGCACTGAAAAGTCATAAATGACATCATTTGTGACTATGAACATGGTACACGAACCCTCCTCATCCTTCATGAACTCTCTACAGCCCTTGACAAGGTCGATCACACCTCCATTGCCTCTCTTCCACTATCCAGCTGAGTGGCACTGCCCTCACTTGGTTCCAATCTTATCTATGTAGCCAAAGTATCTCTACCAATGTCATCTCTTTCCGCTCCCATATCATTACTCCATTATTTAAGAAAGGTGAGATAGATGTTAGTCTAATATCTGTTGTGGAGAAATTATTGGAATCTCTAATTAAGGACAGGGTGACTGAGCACTTAGAGAAATTTGAGCTAATTAAAGAGAGCCAACATGGATTTGTAAAGGGTAGGTCATGTCTAACAAACCTAATTGAATTTTTTGAGGAAGTAACTAAAGTAATAGACAGGGGAATGTCTATGGATAGTTTATATGGACTTCCAGAAGGCATTTGATAAGGTTCCACATAAGAGACTGTTAGCTAAAATCAAACTCATAGAATTGAAGGCAAATTATTGACCTGGTTAGGAGATTGGTTAGGTGTTAGAAGCAGAGAGTGGGATAATGGGTATGAAGTCAAATTGCAAGGAAATGACTAGTGGTGTGCTACAAGGATCTGTGCTGGGCCCTCAACTATTCACTATATTTATTAATGACTTAGGTAACACAATGGAGCCATATATCCAAATTTGTCGATGACACAAAGATTGGTAGCATAGTAAGTAGTGTAGATGGGAACATAAGATTACAAAGAGACATAGCATAGTTATGGAAAAGAACAAAGATAGATCAGGAATAAAAGTTCTCAATTGGGAAGAGGCCAATTTTACTAAGCTGAGATGTGATTTGGCAAAAGTGGACTGGAAACAGCTACTTAAAGGTAAATCAGTGTCAGAGCAGTGGGAGACATTCAAGGAGGAGATATGTCAGATCAAATATGTTCCCATAAAGAAAAAGGGTGTGCTTCCCAAATCTACAGCCCTCAGGATGTCAAGAAGCATACAGGGTAGGATAAGGCAAAAAAGGGAAGCTTATGCCAGATACCGAGATCTCAATACTGCAGAAAGCCTAGAGGAGTATAGTAAGTGCAGGGTTGAAATTAAAAACAAAATTAGGAAAGCAAAGAGGGGGCATGAAAAAATATTGGCAAGTAAAATCAAGGAAAACCCAAAGATGTTTTATAAAAACATAAAGAGCAAGAGGATAACTAAGGAAAAGGTAGAGCCAATTAGAGACCAAAAAGGTAACCTGTGCTTGGAGGCGGAAGATGTGGGTTTGGTTCTTAATGAATACTTTGCATCTGTCTTCACGAAAGAGGAAGGCGATGCAGACATTGTAGTTAAGGAGGAGGAGTGTGAAATATTGGGTGGGATAAACATAGTGAGAGAGGAAGTATTAAGGGGATTAGCATCTTTGAAAGTAGATAAATCGCCAGGCCTGGATGAAATGTATCCCAGGCTGTTAAGAGAAGCCAGGGAGGAAATAATGGAGGCTCTGACCATCATTTTCCAAGCCTCTCTGGCTACAGGCATGGTGCCGGAGGACTGGAGGACTGCTAACCTTGTACCTTTGTTTAATAAGGGAGAAAGGGATAGATCGAGCAATTGCAGACCAGTCAGTCTAACCTCGGTGGTGGGCAAATTATTGGAAAAAATTCTGAGGGATAGCATTAATCATCATTTAGAAAGTCACAGATTAATCAAGGACAGTCAGCATGGATTTGTTAAAGGAATGTCGTGTCTGACTAACTGAATTGAATTTTTTGAGGAGGTAACAAGGAGGGTCGATGAGGATAGCACGTTTGATGTAGTCTACATGGATTTCAGCAAGGCTTTTGACAAGGTCCCACATGGCAGACTGGTCAGAAAAGTAAAAGCCCATGGGATCCAAGGGAAAGTTTCAAGTTGGATCCAAAATTAGCTCAGTGGCAGGAAGCAAAGGGTAATGGTCGACGGGTATTTTTGTGACTGGAAGGCTGTTCTAGTGGGGTTCCGCAGGGCTCAATACCAGGTCCCTTGCTTTTTGTGGTATAAATCAATGATTTAGACTTAAATATAGGGAGCACGATTAAGAAGTTTGCAGATGATACAAAAATTGGCCCTGTGGTTGATAGTGAGGAGGAAAGCTGTAGTCTGCAGGAAGATATCAATGGACTGGTCAGGTGGGCAGAAAAGTGGCAAATGGAATTCAATCCAGATAAGTGTGAGGTAATGCATTTGGGGAGGGTAAACAAGGCAAGGGAATACGCAATAAATGGTAGGATACTGAGAAGTGTAGAGGAACAGAGGGACCTTGGAGTGCATGTCTACGGATCCCTGAAGGTAGCAGGACAGGTAGATAAGGTGGTTAAAAAGGCATACGGGATACTTTCCTTTGTTAGCCAAGGCATAGAATATAAGAGTAGGGAGATTATGCTGGAGCTGTATAAAACACTAGTTACTAGGGTACGGTGGCATGGTGATTATGTTACTGGACTAGTAATCCAGAGGCCTGGATTAATAATCCGGAGTCATGAGTTTAAATCCCGCCACGGCAGTTGGGGAATTTAAATTCAATTAATTAAATAAAATCTGGAATTTAAAAAAAACTACGATCAGTAATGGTGAGCATGAAACTACCGGATTGTCGTAAAAACCCACCTGGTTCACTAATGTCCTTTCCCAGTCTGGCCTATATGTGACTCCAGACCCACAGCAATGTGTTTCATTCTTAATGTCCCAGCAAGCCAACCAGTTGTAAAATCTCGCTACGAAAAGTCAGAATAAGAATAAAACTGGATGGACCACCTGGCATCAGACCACTAGGCACCAGACACGACAAAGGCAAACAAAGCCCAGTCGACCCTGCAAAGTTCTCCTCACTAACATCTGGGGACTTGTGCCAAAATTGGGAGAGCTGTCTGACAGACTAGTCAAGCAACAGCCTGACATAGCCATACTCACAGAATCATACCTTTCAGCCAACATCCCAGACTCTTCCATCACCATCCCTGGGTATGTCCTGTCCCACCAGCAGGACAGACCCACCAGAGGTGGCGGTACAGTGATATACGGTCAGGAGGGAGTGGCCCTGGGAGTCCTCAACATTGACTCTGGACCCCATGAAATCTCATGGCATCAGGTCAAACATGGGCAAGGAAACCTCTTGCTGATTACCACCTACTGTCCTCCCTCAACTGACGAATCAGTCCTCCTCCATGTTGAGCACCACTTGGAGGAAGCACTGAGGGTAGCAAGGGCACAAAATGTACTCTGGGTGGGGGACTTCAATGTCCATCACCAAGAGTGGCTCGGTAGCACCACTACTGACTGAGCTGGCCGAGTCCTGAAGGACATAGCTGCCAGACTGGGCCTGCGGCAGGTGGTGAGCGAAACAACACGAGGGAAAAATCTACTTGACCTCATCCTCACCAATCTACCTGTCGCAAATGCATCTGTCCATGACAGTATTGGTAGGAGTGACCACCGCACAGTCCTCCTGGAGATGAAGTCCCATCTTCGCACTGAGGACACCATCCAACATGTTGTGTGGTACTATCACCGTACTAAATGGGATAGATTCAGAACAGATCTAGCAGCTCAAAACTGGGCATCCATGAGGCACTGTGGGCCATCAGCAGCAGCAGAATTGTATTCCAGCACAATCTGTAACCTCATGGCCCGGCATATTCCTCACTCTACCATTGCCACCAAGCCAGGGGATCAACCCTGGTTCAATGAGGAGTGTAGAAGAGCATGCCAGGAGCAGCACCAGGCGTACCTAAAAATGAGGTGCCAACCTGGTGAAGCTACAACTCAGGACTACATGCATGCTAAACAGCGGAAGCAACATGATATAGACAGAGCTAAGCAATTCCACAATCAACGGATCAGATCAAAGCTCTGCAGTCCTGCCACATTTTTTCCTGTAATTTCTAGTTCCCTTTTCAGTGATTTCTAAGGTGACACACAAGCACCTCTATGAAAATGAGTGCATGCCAAAAGTTTTGGAGAGTATCAGATTATGGAAGAAATATATTTAAATTCTTATGGACTGATGCAACTTTTGTTGTTTTGGAAGAATTCGTAATATTAGTTCCTGGCTATGTGTTTTTTCTTCAGTGTAGTTATATTACTTGTGAATAAATGTCACTATTAGTTTTAGCCTGAATAATACAGCCTGACTGCATAGTGTTTTCTATCTTTCAAAGTGGACATCAGAGTAGAGTGGGCAGGGCTTTGGTGTACCATACCATAGGTTCCTCCATGTTCTATATTGAATACCTACTTTGGATAATTACAGTACTGTTAAATGAAAAGGCCCTAAATACTTTCACTTCTGTGATTTTCCATCTTGGTGGAATCCTGGTACATCTTCAGTGGGGTGGGAGATTCGCTCACCCCAATAACTCAACTTTGATTCAGAGCAATATTCCAAATAATGTCTGCAATCCCCCATTAGGGTTCATTGGGGAGTCCACATTGGCAGGGGGTGGGGGGGGGGGGGGGTTGGTGGAGAACTGGTATAATTCCAATGGCAAATCTGTCCAACTGTCCCATAAAGATGCACAGAACACTGAATATAGAACCATATCTTCTGTAATGAGATTTGAAAAGGCTCAGCTATATTATAGGCTATGGAAGGGGAGATGTTTAATGCAGTGACTCATTCTTCCCTGGCAGTTATGTTATAAAAATGAAATTAAATTCACAAGTTTTGACCTATGTATGATCTGATTCCCTCGTGAAATTTTTTTGGCTGAATAGTCAAAATCTTGGAGTAAGTCCCTTTTTGTTAATGATAATTTTAAGATGTTTTAAAACTTGCAATGGCCCAATGGAATGCAGAAGGCAAAGTGTGTGTGGATAATAGAGTATGAAAAAAAAACCAACGGTAAACACAGGTGCCTGAACGCTGCTCAAATTAAATAGCTACAAATTCTTAGGAGGCTATTTTCAGACTGGTGGGCACTTACTCTTATGCAATGTTAAGCATATACACCTTCCACCCAGACTCGAACATCATATATTCCAAATCTTCACTCACTATTACTGGGTATCTTAACATATCAGTCTACAGCTACAATAATCACAGTTAAGCATCTACCAAATAATTAGGAAGTGAGCACTTAAACCTTCTCAGTCACTGTAAAACAATTACACTATCAGATCTAATTGGAAAATGGCAAGTCAGCTACAAAGTAGCAGAAATTCAGAACCAGACTTGATCCTCCAACCTCTGTATCTGGAGGGAGGCCTAGGAAAAAAGTTGCACAGTAATTGAATAAAGGTCTACAGAAACAAAAGTACCAAACAGGATGTATTAAAAAAGTTCATTGAAATAAAGAAAATCAAAGATTATTCAAATGGCAAATCAGGAGATAAAGTAGAGGAAGGCAGGGAAGAGAATGGTAAAGCTCTTTATCCTGGAGCATTGGAAAGTGTGGCAGAAGCTGAAGTTGGCACCTCCAAGAATAATATTGGTAAAGATTGCCACCATGCATATTTTCCCTTGTAGAATAAATTGCACAATAACACTTTTGGGATTCATTAGTAGCAAAGTACAACACCAGTAGCAATTATCCATGCATACAATAATTATCAATATATATATCACCTGTACTGTTGGTGTTCTCATCAAAGTATTGGAACTAGTATGGATCCTTCATCTTGCAACAGATGAACTGCAATTATTTTTTTTATTCGTTCATGGGATGTGGGCGTCGCAGGCAAGACCAGCATTTATTGCCCATCCCTAATTGCCCTTGAGAAGGTGGTGGTGAGGGCCGCCTTCTTGAACCGCTGCAGTCCATGTGGCGAAGGTTCTCCCATAGTGCTGTTAGGAGGAGAGTTCCAGGATTTTGACCCAGCGACGATGAAGGAACAGCGATATATTTCCAAGTCAGGATGGTGTGTGACTTGGAGGGGAACGTGCAAGTGGTGTTGTTCCCATGTGCCTGCTGCCCTTGTCCTTCTAGGTGGTAGAGGTCGCGGGTTTGGGAGGTGCTGTCGAAGAAGCCTTGGTGAGTTGCTGCAGTGCATCCTGTGGATGGTACACACTGCAGCCACGGTGCGCCAGTGGTGAAAGGAGTGAATGTTTAGGGTGGTGGATGGGGTGCCAATCAAGCGGGCGACTTTGTCCTGGATGGTGTCAAGCTTCTTGAGTGTTGTTGGAGCTGCACTCATCCAGGCAAGACCATAAGAGACCATAAGACCATAAGAGATAGGAGCAGGCGTAGGCCATTCGGCCCCTCGAGCCTGCTCCGCCATTTAATGAGATCATGGCTGATCTGATTTTTACCTCAACTCCACTTTTCCGCCCTTTCCCCATATCCTTTAATTCCCTTGCTGATCAAAAATTTGTCTAACTCAGCCTTGAATGTATTCAATGACTCGGCCTCCACAGCTTTTTGGGGTAAAGAATTCCAAAGATTCATGACCCTCTGGGAGAAGAAATTCCTTCTCATTTCTGTCTTAAACGGGCGACCCCTTATCCTGAGACTATGCCCCCTAGTTTTAGATTCCCCCATGAGGGATAACATCCTCTCAGCATCTACCCTATCGTGTCCCCTCAGGATCTTGTATGTTTCAATAAGATCTCCTCTCATTCTTCTAAACTCCAATGAGTATGGACCCAACCTGTTCAATCTTTCCTCATAAGACAAACCTTCCTTACCCGGAATCACCTTCTCTGAACTGCCTCCAATGCAAGTATGTCCTTCCTTAAATAAGGGCACCAGAACTGTATGCAGTACTCCAGGTGTGGTCTCACCAGCACCCTGTACAGTTATAGCATGACTTCCCTGCTTTTATACTCCATCCCCCTAGAAATAAAGGTCAATATTCCGTTTGCATTCCGGATTACCTGCTGCACCTGTATGTTGACTTTTTGTGTTTCATGTACGAGGACACCCAGATCCCTCTGTACCACAGCATTTTGTAGTATTTCTCCATTCAAATAATATTTTGCTTTTTTATTTTTCCTCCCAAAGTGGATGACTTCACATTTTCCCACATTATATTCCATCTGCCAAATTTTTGCCCATTCGCTTAACCTGTCAATATCCATTTGCAGACACTTTGTGTCCTCATCGCAACTTGCTTTTCCACCTATCTTTGTATCATCAGTAAATTTGGCCACAAGACACTGTTCCTTCATCCAAGTCATTGATATATATTGTAAATAGTTGAGGCCCCAGCACTGAGCCCTGCGGCACCCCACTAGTTACAGATTGCCATTTTGAAAATGACCCTTTTATCCCGACTCTTTGCTTTCTGTTAATTAGCCAATCCTCTATCCATGCCAGTATATTACCCCCAACACCATGTGCTCTTATCTTGTGCAGTAATCTTTTATGTGGCACTTTATCGAATGCCTTTTGGAAATCCAAATATACTGCATCCTTTGGTTCCCCTTTATCCACCCTGCCCGTCACTTCCTCAAAGAACTCTAATAAATTTGTCAGACATGATTTCCCCTTCATAAAACCATGTTGACTCTCCTTGATTGTATTATGAATCTGCCACTACTTCCTTAATAATGGATTCTAGCATTTTCCCAATGACAGATGTTAGGCTAACTGGTCTATAGTTACCTGCTTTCTGTCTCACTCCCTTCTTGAATAGGGGTGTTACATTTGCGGTTTTCCAATCCACTGACCTTGACCAAGACCTTGCTGCATGCGGGCATGGACTGCTTCATTTTCTGAGGGGTTGCGAATGGAACTGAACACTGTGCAATCATCAACGAACATCCCCATTTCTGACCTTATGATGAAGGGAAGGTCATTGATGAAGCAGCTGAATATGGTTGGGCCTAGGACACTGCCCTGAGGAACTCCTGCAGCAATGTTCTGGGGCTGAGATGATTGGCCTCCAACAACCACTAACATCTTCCTTTGTGCTGGGTATGACTCCAGCCACTGGAGAGTTTTCCCGCTGATTCCCATTGACTTCAATTTTACTAGGACTCCTTGGTGCCACACTCGGTCAAATGCTGCCTCTGTGTCAAGGGCATTCATGCTCACCTCACTTCTGGAATTCAGCTCTAAAGTCCAAGAACAGTCAGTATGATATATCAGGTGTCAGACTTGGCTCAGTGGTAGCACTCTTGCCCCTCAGTCAGAAGGTTGTGGGTTTAAGCCTCACCCCAGAGACTTCATCTAAGCTGATATTTCAAGTGCAGTAGTGAGAAAGTGCTGAACTCTCAGAGGTGCTGTCTTTCAGATGAAATTTTAAACTGAGGACCCATCTCGGATGGATGCAAAAGATCCCATGGCACTTTTAGAAAAAGAGCAGGAGAGTTCTCCCAGTGTCCTTGTCAACATTTATTCCTCAACCAACATCACTAAAACAGATTATTTAGTCATTTATCTTATGGCTGTTTTTGGGACTTGCTGTGTTCAAATTTCCTGCTACATTTCCCTACATTACAACAGTGACTACACTTCAAATCTACTTCATTGGCTGTGAAGCACTTTGGGACATCCTGACATCATGAGAGGAGCTAATGAAAGTATGAAAGTATGAGGTGCGAGTTGGCTATGATAGATTGGGGAACTTTACTAAAAGGGATGGTGGTGGATAGGCAATGGCTAATATTTAAAGAACGTGTGCAGGAATTACAATAATTATTCATTCCTGTCCAGCGCAAAAATAAAACAGGAAAGGTGGCTCAACCTTGGCTTATAAAAGAAATTAGGGATAGTATTAGATCCAAAGAGGAGACATATAAAATTGCCAGAAAAAGCAGCAAGCCTGAGGATTGGGAGCAGATCAGAATTCACAAAGAGGACAAAGAGATTGATTAAGAGGGGAAAAATAGAGTATGAGAATAAATTAGCAGGGATCATAAAAACTGACTGTAAAAGGTTCTATAAATATGTCAAGAGAAAAAGATTAGTGAAGACAAATGTAGGTCCCTTACGGTCAGAAATGGGGGAAATTATAATGGGGAACAAAGAAATGGTAGAACAATTAAACACATACTTTGGTTCTGTCTTCACAAAGGAGGACACAAATAACCTCCCAGAAATGTTAGGGAACCAAGGGTCTAGTGAGAGGGAGGAACTGAAGGAAACCAGTATCAGTAAAATAATAGTGCTAGGGAAATTAATGGGGCTAAAGGCTGACAAATCCCCAGGGCCTGATAATCTATATCCCAGAGTACTAAAGAAAGTGGCCCTGGAAATAGTGGATGCATTGGTGATCATCTTCCAAAATTCTATAGACTCTGGAACAGTTCCTACAGGATGGAGGGTGACAAATGTAACCCCACTACTTAAAAAAGGAGGGAGAGAAAAACAGGGAATTACAGACCAGTTAGCCTAACATCAGTAGTGGAGAAAATGCTAGAGTATTATAAAATATTTGATAACAGAACACTTGGAGGGTATTAACGGGATTGGACAAAGTCAGCATGGGTTTATGAAAGGGAAATCATGTTTGACAAATCTACTGGAGGTTTTTGAGGATGTAACTAGTAGAATAGATAGGGGAGAACCAGTGGATGTGGTGTATTTGGATTTTCAGAAGGCTTTTGATAAGGTCCCACACAAGAGGTTAGTGTGCAAAATTAAAGCACATGTGATTGGGGCAAATGTACTGGCATGGATTGAGAATTGGTTGACAGACAGGAAACAGAGAGTAGGAATAAACGGGTCTTTTTCCAGGTGGCAGGCAGTGACTAGTGGGGTACCACAGGGATCAGTGCTTGGGCCCCAGCTATTCACAATATATATCAATGATTTGGATGAGGGAACTGAATGTAACATTTCCAAGTTTGCAGACGACACAAAGCTGGGGTGGAATGTGAGCTGTGAGGAGGATGCAAAGAGGCTCCAATGTGATTTAGCCAAGTTGGGTGAGTGGGCAAGAACATGGCAGATGCAGTATAATGTGGATAAATGTGAGGTTATTCACTTTGGTTGTAAAAACAAAAAGGCAGATCATTATCTGAATGTTGATCGATTGGGAAAAGCGGAGGTGCAACAAGACCTGGGTGTCCTTGTACACCAGTCGCTGAAAGCGAGCATTCAGGTGCAGTAAGCAGTTAGGAAGGCGAATGGTATGTTGGCCTTCATTGTAAGAGGATTTGAGTACAGGAGCAGGGATGTCTTACTGCAGTTATACAGGGCCTTGGTGAGACCACATCTGGAGTATTGTGTGCAGTTTTGGTCTCCTTATCTGAGGAAGGATGTCCTTGCCATGGGGGGAGTGCAATGAAGGTTTACCAGACTGATTCCTGGGACGGCAGGAATGACGTATGAGGAGAGATTGGGCCGACTCGGCCTATATTCACTAGAGTTTAGAAGAATGAGAGGTGATCTCATTGAAACATATAAAATTCTAACAGGACTAGACAGACTAGATGCAGGGAGGATGTTCCCGATAGCTGGGGAGTCCAGAACCAGGGGTCACAGTCTCAGGATACGGGGTATGCCATTTAGAACAGAGATGAGGAGAAATTTCTTCACTCAGCGGATGGTGAACCTGTGGAATTCTCTACCACAGAGGGCAGTGGAGGCCAAGTCATTAGATGTATTCGAGAAGGAGCTAGATATATTTCTTAATGCCAAAGGGACCAAGGGATATGGGGAAAAAGTGGGAACAGGGTACTGAGTTAGACGATCAGCCATGACCATTTTGAAAGGCGTACCAGGCCCAAAGGGCCGAATGGCCTATTCTTGCTCCAATTTTCTATGTTTCTGTATAAATGTGATTTCTTTCTTTCTTTGATTCAATGCTCCCCAACCAACACAAACCACAAGAACTGCTGTAGCAGACACCAGCATAGGGAATGAGGTACCTACACCTACATATGAAACAGGGTCACCTCCCCGTACGCACTCAGTTGGCACAAATATACATACTTTATTGGTCAAAAGTGAATTGTAGAGGACATTGTGTGTTCTGGGCATCACAGTGGAAGACTAGGTGGTATGGAGCCAAGCAGGTCAGTCTTCGAGATAAGAGTACTAGAGAAACAGCAGGATATTTACAGCACCATGATCAGCTGCATAGTTTGCCAGATTAGAGACTGGGATGCGACACCCTTCCTTCTCCCCTCCCCTGAGATCATTACTGTGCTGGCACTGTAGTTTACTGTAGGGAAAATGATATCTGACATTTTCTCTATGATTGAATCATCAATGATCAGGAATTTAGACACACTGACAACATTGCAATGAGTTCTTACTGTGTCTATGATGCAGTATTGACTAGCCAGGTGGCTTTGCAATCAGTCCTGGCGGATCTTGGGAGAGATTTAGGTAAAAAAATGACGCAAAAGTTGACAGAGTTTACAGAAGTCCATTGAACTCTCCCCAACCAAATCGAAAGCTGCAGAGCACTGTAGATGGTAACTTGGGTCATAAACGCATGAACTTTGGTCTCAAGCCAGTCATGATATTGAAGAGTCGAGGTCTCATATTCACTCAAACTCCACTTGAAGTCAACACACAAAATTGACCGGCACATAGTTTGGGGCAGAAGCTGGACCTCGTTGCACCCGTTTACGAGGACCAATTTTGGGGACCAATGTCATGTTCCCCAAGAACTCCTGAAAGACATCCAACATGTTTTTCGATCAGGCCATTTTTCTAGCATATGGGGGAGTTGGCTAAAGTGAGGTGTTAGGCTCCTTGCATATGCTGATGAAAGAGCCTAACTCTTGTTTTAGGATCCCTATGGGAAATTGGACTTGAGCCTGCTCTGCTCTGGTTTTCCAGATGTAGATGTGGCCCAGTAAGCGGCCGCCACCAAAAGGGTAAGGTTTTTTAGATTTAATGTTCCACACCACTACCGACGGCTGCTGCCAGACCATGATTGGCTCCCTCCTGCCTTTTGTGTGTATTTTTTAATTCATTTATTATTTTTTGTTCACCCTGCAGATTCCTGCAATGATCGTATTTTTACATTAAAAGAAACAGAAGACCATCAAAATGATTATCAAATTTTATTTTGCATTACCTGAGGTAAGTTTTCAAGCAAATTCTTAATCGGTGCATTGTGATTGGAAACTGCTACAGACAGTGAGAAACAGGGACAGCAGAGTACTTAGTTGTTTTAACTCTCCAGAAATGAAAACTGACTGAAGTATGAAAATGGCATCAGAAATGGAAAGAGATCAAAATCTTCACAATTAAACAAGTGTAATCTTCATTATAAAAAATTAATTTGGTCATAAAAAGATCCTGCTAATAGGGCATGTTCTGTAAAACTCTCCTAAGTTCTAAAAGTTGATAACAGACTGGCGCTTTCATCACTATCATTTCTGAATTGATCTCACTGCTATTGTAAAAGATTTATAATAAATCCCTACCATATCTCCCAAGACAAGATGGAAGGGGCAATTTTTATCTTTATGTGTAAAACAGTTCTATTCCAGTTTGCACTGCTTTACGATCTGCCAGAATCCCAAGTGCTAATAAGTTGCAATTTTTGTGTCTAATCTTATTTGCATATTGATTCACAATTGCAGATAACGGAAATTGCGTGCAAATCAAATCTAATGGGATGGGGGCAATTAAAGGGGAGTGCATAAAAGGAGGGGAACAAAATTAGCTTCTGGATTGCATTAAACGGCATCTCAACCCATCAGCAATCTTTGCCAATGCTGAAGGAGCATGGGATTAAGAAGTGGCAGGCAAGAATGAAGGGAAAGAGACCCATAGGTGCAGACATGTGTCTACTGATAAGTGATGGTGCAGCATAGGACTTGGCCTCCTCTTTGATGGCTGCTGAAGTCAAGTTGGTACTGCTGTGAGGAAGGTTTTCCTCTGTGCCACTCTACAGCACTGTCCTGTAGCTCAGCACTGCAGCATGCCTGTAAGAAGGTGCAGTCAAATTTCAGGCCACAGCTGACCATTACTGTACCTGCACATGTACAAGCTCTATGCTGCATTTCAGCTGCTGGTGTTTTTGTGGCAGATGGCAGAATTTGGCATCTTCCCCTCTGCTGATCCAGACTCTGAGAAGGCAAGTTACTACAGTCATTCCCTAGTGGGTTTGCCGGATTAGTGGCATCTTGACGGGTGCTGGCTCATGATCACACTGGCATACTATATTTCATACAATACCACGTAAAGCATGACAAGCTGTGACTGGGCGGCTTCTGAAAAAACTTCCAGCATAACGGTTAGACAGAAATTCATATCTTACTGTGATGCCACCAGGAGGTCTGCTGGCACAGCCGTTATTGGGAACAGGCAGCAAGCCCGAGAGCATAACTTGTGCAGCGTAACCTGCTTATCATCATTCCACTAAGCCCCTTTTACTATGAACATATCACATCAAATGGTTCCTGGTGTCAAACTCTCTGGTGCTAATAAAGGGAGCTCAAGGTAAAATCAATAAATAACTGTACCTGATACTAAGGCTCATAAAAGGCTAACTACCAGCTGGAAACAAATCCTCACCCAAAAAGATACAAAAAAGGCCTATAAACTTGCCTCGATTGTGTGTGAGCCTTTCAAATGCCCTATCTCCCACAGCCTGCCGGTGGCATGCAAATGAGGCCTAGGCTGCAAAATAGCTTGGGCCTCACGCTGGCAACGATGAGCAGGTGGCACAACTGTTGCGCTGACTTCTCACCCATTTTGGGCAGAGGTCAAAGATCACTCCCACTGAAAGGCAACCCTGATGATGAGTCTCAAACACAGATTCTAAACAATTGTAGTGTTACTTTTAAATTTCCCACTTTGCAGGTGGTTTAAAAATTTAGTTTTAATATCTAAGAATTGGAAAGGAGTTCATTTATTGCCCCATGCACAATATCCAAGATTCCAATATTGGATTAAGTCAAACTGAAGCAAAGTCGGTGCAGTGGTCCCACAATAGATAGATAGGTTGTCCAGTTTGGACACCTTTAATACTTTCTACTATGTCACATCACATTGCTGACCATACATTTTGGACTCAAAATATATGAATATTCCAAAAAAATAATTATTCACCCACTTATAAAGAGAATTTCTTGAGGTGAACTACCTTTCTTTAAATAACTAGCTGATCTTTTCTGGCATTGCTCATGGTTAATCTGATATTTACAACACAGTTATAATGTTAAGGTGTTGGGTGTTAAAAGTCTTTAATTGATCGCAATGCTACTGTAAAAGATTTATAATAAATCCCCAACATACACGTAAGACAAGAAATAACCTGTAAGGGAACGATAACAGTTCCGCATTGCACTAGATGCTAAATTATCTCGGCCTGGACATTGGATCATGACAGAATCGAAACACACTGCACGTGCCTCATGAAGCCAGTGGCAGAACCACAGAAAATTGATCTGCTAGCCTCAATAGGATAGTAGCGGCGATCTGCAGGCTCACTAGTCTCGAGGGTGGGCGAGGTTGGCCAGCTGAGACACCGGCCGAGGGCCTAAGGTAAATCCAGGAGGGGTGGGGCTATCGGGAGGGGAAGAGCCGGCAGTGGCCCTCAGTTTTAATGTGGAACTGGGAGGAGGACTCCTCTACAAAGTAGAAAACAGCCAAACACCTACTGTACCTGGCATGGTCCGAAATCTTTATGCAGCGACAGTGGTTTACACAGGTAACCCATCATGCTTGAAGGAGTGCGATGAAGAATGACTGTGGTAAGCTCCGAGACAGTAAAGGGGCTGTTGTCCCCGAAATCTTTATTTTTTCAAAGTTGAGTTTAAAATGGAATAAAGTCATTGCATCTATTTTTAAAAATGTAGCTTAGTCTGTTCTCCAATATTTATTTTTATTTTCTTCCCACACTTTAGGGCTTTATGCCACATGTCACTGCCTAGCTCAGAGGATTAAACAACAAATTTACTCTGAGGATTTTGGCAATTCTGCTCTTGATTCAGCTGCTGGGAAATGCACATGCCTAACCATCTACCCTCTCCATCACAGGTGTACCATGGCTGCAGTATATCTACAGGATGAAGTGTAGCAACTCGCCAAGGCTTCTTCAGCAGCATCTCCCAAACCCACAACCTAGAAGGACAAGGGCAGCAGGTGCATGTGAACACAACCACCTCCTAGTTCACCTGCATGGCACACACCATCCTGACTTCAACATATATCGTTGTTCCTTCATCGTTGTTGGATCAAAATCCTAGAACTCCCTGCCTAACAACAATGTGAGAGCACCTTCACCACACGGACTGCAACGGTTCAAGAAGAAGGCCCACCACCACCTTCTTAAGGGAAACTAATGACGGGCAACAAATACGGGCCTTGTCAGCGACATCCACAACCCAAGAATTAATTCTAAAAAGGGTAGCTCAAGCAGTCTAATTCACTAGTTTTTTATTTTTACCTTCCTCCTTTCAGAAAAAAACCCGCTTGACCGTTACCGCATTGTATGAGGTTCCGCACAAGATATTATTAACAAAAATGAAAGTGCACAGAATTGGAAACAACTTTGCAGCATGGGTGGGAAATTGGTTGGGAGCTAGGAGTCAGAGAGTAGGGATAAAGGGTACATACTCTGATTGGCGCAATGTGACAAATGGTGTTCCCCAAGATCTGTAGTGGGGCCTCAACCTTTCATCATATTTATCAATGATGCAGCTATAGAGAGTTGTATATTCAAAGTATGCAGCTAACACTAAGTTGGGAGGTACAGTAAGTAGTGCAAATGGGAGCAGGAAGTTACAAAGGGACATAGACAGTGTGAGCAAGATTGAGACAAATGGAGTTCAGTGTGGGGATGTGTGAGGTCACCCACTTTGGATCCAAGAAAGACAAATTGGAGCATTTTCTTAATGGTGAAAGATTAGCAACTGTGGATGTCACTGACAAGGCCCGTATTTGTTGCCCTCATTAGTTTCCCTTAAGATTGAGGTGTCCATGTACACAAATCTCTAAAAGCTTGTGGACAGGTACAAAAAATTATCAAAAAGACTAATGGAAGGGCTTTTCTCTCAAGGGGGTTGGAATACTAAGGGAAGGAAGTTATGCTTCAGTTGTATAGAGCCTTGGTTAGACCCGATCTGGAGCACTGCGTTCAGTTCTGGGCAGGAAGGATAAATTGTCCTTGGAAGGGGTACAACAAAATGAAACCAGCATTGAAAGGGTTAAATTATGAGGACAAGTTGAAGAAACTTGGCTTGTATTCCTTTGAGTTTGGAAGATTGAAGGGTAATCTAATCAAGGTGTGTAAAATGATAAAAGGATTTGATAGGGTAGATAAAGAGAAACTATTTCCCCTGGCGGGGGAATCCAGAACAGAAGGGCATAATCTTAAAATTAGAGCCAGGCCATTCAGGAGTGAAATCAGGAAGTACTTCTCCACACAGAGGGTAGTAGAAATCTGGAAGTCTTTCTCTCAAAAGGCTGTGGATGTTGGGTCAATTAAAACTTTCAAGACTGAGATCAATAGAGTTTTGTTAGGTAACAAGAGATATGGAGTAAAGGCGGGTAAATAGGGTTAAGGCGCAGATCAGCCATGATCGAATTGAATGGCGGAACAGTCTCGAGGGGTTGAACGGTCTATTCCTGTTCCTATGTTCTTATGTTCTAATAGCTGAAATTAGGAACTCGCCATGTAAGAAGCCATTGGCATAACTTGCTTCATCCTATTGCTGCAAGATATGTTGGAGGATCAGGATATTGCACCACTGCACTGCTAAATGTGGCTAATCCCACAAAAGAAACGGTGCCATCGTGTTCTGGGTAAGAACAAAATCACTTCATCAAACATGTTAGTGAATGGACTGACTCTTATTTAAGAAGCATCTGGGAAAAATAAATATTGATACGGCAAATTAGTGAATATAGATTTTGTTTGGACATATGGAGCACCAATCTGCCCCAGGATGTTCCAGCATACACACAAGTAACATTCTCAGCATCATTACCACCAATCATCTGCACATAAATCAGCCTCCCCCCCCCCCCCCCCCCCCCCCCCTGCCCCCCCAAAAGAAAAAAACCCCTTACAAAATCAAATAACTTTTCACACATAATATTTTTTGAATATAATTGTTTTCCACAGTTGTTGTGCCATAAAATGATAAAATTATGGAAAGTAGAGAATAAGTTTGCTTTTGATAAGGTTTTTAACAATAGAAAATAAATCAAAGCAAAAACAAGAAACAAATACCATTTAAAATGAACGATGCCCTTTAAATGATTAGGGGTTCCCTTTTTGAATCAGTCAATCTTGCAGATAACCCCTGCATCTTCTGCATGCCCACAGTTAGTCTTCCCCCATCCTGAGAAGTTGCATTGAAGAATTGTGTCCTCTGCTCCTGTACAGGCAAGATCATCCATCCAGATAGGGCCAGTACCTGCAAACAAACAATCAATTCCTTTTAAGGGGCAAGTGGGATTTCTTTAAATAATACTTTAAGTAAAATTTCTCTTTGCAGACATAAATGTAAATCAAAAAGGTCGATTCACCATCTAATACTTTGGGGTGAATAGTTTTGAAGATGAAATCATATCTTAAAAAGAAGGAAGACTGGAATCATAGAATCATAGAAATTTACAACACAGAAGGTCGCCATTCGGCCCATCGTGTCTGTGCCAGCCTAAAAAGAGCTATCCAGGCTAATCCCACTTTCCAGCACTTGGTCCGTAGCCCTGTAGGCTACGGCACTTCAAATGCACATCCAAGTACTTTTTAAATGCAATGAGGGTTTCTGCCTCTACTACCCTTTCAGGCAGTGAGTTCCAGACCCCCACCACCCTCTGGGTGAAAAAAGTTTTCCTCAGCTTCCCTCTAATCCTTCTACCAATTACTTTAAATCTATGTTCCCTGGTTATTGACGCCTCTGCAAAGGGAAATTGGTCCTTCCTATCCACTCTATCTAGGCCCCTCATAATTTTATACACCTCAATTAAATCCCCCCTCAGCCTCCTCTGTTCCAAAGAAAACAACCCCAGCCTATCCAACCTTTCCTTATAGCTAAAATTCTCCAGTCCTGGCAACATCCTCGTCAATCTCCTTTGTACCCTCTCTAGTGCAATCACATCTTTCCTGTAATGTGGTGACCAGAACTGTACGCAGTACTCTAGCTGTGGCCTAACTAGTGTTATATACAGTTCTAGCATAACCCCCCAGCTCTCATACTTTATACCTCAGCTAATAAAGGCAAGTAACCCATATGCCCTCCTAACTACTTTAGCAACCAGCCCTGCTACCTTCAGGGATCTGTGTTTTAAACCAAGCTCATTTAGTTAAATTGTTCGCTTGGAGGCAGACTGTACTCAAAAATTAGAGTTTGCTACAGCGAAGACCAAGCACAGCATTGAAAGGAGAGGAGTGATACTCAGTGCTTAAGCATATACATGCATTATATTTGAATCCTGGGGCAGGAATAAGAGAACAGCAACACAAATTGGAAGATGTGATTAAACTCAGAAGAATCATAGAATCGTTACAGCACAGAAGGAGGCCATTCGGCCCATTGAGCCTGTGCCAGCTCTTTGTAAGAGCAATCCTGTTAGTCCTTTCCCCCACTCTTCCCCCGTAGCCCTGCAAATGTTTTCCTTTCAAATATTTATCCAATTCCTTTTTGAAAACCACAATTGAATCTGTATCCACCACTCTTTCAGGAAATGCATTCCAGATCATAACTACTTATAGAATCATAGAAGTTACAACATGGAAACAGGCCCTTCGGCCCAACATGTCCATGTCGCCCAGTTTATACCACTAAGCTAGTCCCAATTGCCTGCACTTGGCCCATATCCCTCGATACCCATCTTCCCCATGTAACTGTCCAAATGCTTTTTAAAAGACAAAATTGTACCCGCCTCTACTACTGCCTCTGGCAGCTCGTTCCAGACACTCACCACCCTTTGAGTGAAAAAATTGCCCCTCTGGATCCTTTTGTATCTCTCCCCTCTCACCTTAAATCTGTGCCCCCTCGTTATAGACTCCCCTACCTTTGGGAAAAGATTTTGACTATCGACCTTATCTATGCCCCTCATTATTTTATAGACTTCTATAAGGTCACCCCTAAACCTCCTACTCTCCAGGGAATAAAGTCCCAGTCTGTCTAACCTCTCCCTGTAAGTCAAACCATCAAGTCCCGGTAGCATCCTAGTAAATCTTTTCTGCACTCTTTCTAGTTTAATAATATCCTTTCTATAATAGGGTGACCAGAACTGTACACAGTACTCCAAGTGTGGCCTCACCAATGCCCTGTACAACTTCAACAAGACATCCCAACTCCTGCATTCAATGTTCTGACCAATGAAACCAAGCATGCTGAATGCCTTCTTCACCACCCTATCCACCTGTGACTCCACTTTCAAGGAGCTATGAATCTGTACTCCTAGATCTCTTTGTTCGATAACTCTCCCCAACGCCCTACCATTAACGGAGTAGGTCCTGGCCCGATTCGATCTACCAAAATGCATCACCTCACATTTATCTAAATTAAACTCCATCTGCCATTCATCGGCCCACTGGCCCAATTTATCAAGATCCCGTTGCAATCCCAGATAACCTTCTTCACTGTCCACAATGCCACCAATCTTGGTGTCATCTGCAAACTTACTAACCATGCCTCCTAAATTCTCATCCAAATCATTAATATAAATAACAAATAACAGCGGACCCAGCACCGATCCCTGAGGCACACCGCTGGACACAGGCATCCAGTTTGAAAAACAACCCTCGACAACCACCCTCTGTCTTCTGTCGTCAAGCCAATTTTGTATCCAATTGGCTACCTCACCTTGGATCCCATGAGATTTAACCTTATGTAACAACCTACCATGCGGTACCTTGTCAAATGCTTTGCTGAAGTCCATGTAGACCACGTCTACTGCACAGCCCTCATCTATCTTCTTGGTTACCCCTTCAAAAAACTCAATCAAATTCGTGAGACATGATTTTCCTCTCACAAAACCATGCTGACTGTTCCTAATTAGTCCCTGCCTCTCCAAATGCCTGTAGATCCTGTCCCTCAGAATACCCTCTAACAACTTACCCACTACAGATGTCAGGCTCACTGGTCTGTAGTTCCCAGGCTTTTCCCTGCCGCCCTTCTTAAACAAAGGCACAACATTTGCTACCCTCCAATCTTCAGGCACCTCACCTGTAGCGGTGGATGATTCAAATATCTCTGCGTAAAAAAGTTTTTCCTCATGTCGCCTTTGGTTCTTTTGCCAATCGCCTTAAATCTCTGTCCTCTGGTTCTTGACCCTTCCGCTAATGGGAACGGTTTCTCTTTATCTACACTATCTAAACCCATCATGATTTTGAACACTTCTATCAAATCTCCTCTCAACCTTCTTTGCTCTAAGAAGAACAACCCCAGCTCCTCCAGTCTATCCACATAACTGAAGTCCCTCATCCCTGGAACCATTCTCGAAAATCTTTTCTGCTCCCTCTCTAAGGCCTTCATATCCTTCCTAAAGTGCGGTGCCCAGAATTGGACACAATACTTCGGTTGTGACAGAACCAGTGTTTTAAAAAGGTTCAACATAACTTTCTTGCTTTTGTACTCAATGCCTGTATTTATAAAATCCAGGATCCCGTATGCTTTTTAAACCACTTTCTCAACCAGTTCTGTCACCTTCAAAGATTTGTGCACATAAAGCCCCAGGTTTCTCTGTTCCTGCACCCCCTTTAGAATTGTACCATTTAGTTTATATTGCCTCTCCTCGTTTTTCCTGCTATAATGTATCACTTTGCACTTCTCTGCATTAAATTTCATCTGCCATGTGTCCACCCATTCCACCAGCCTCTCTATGTCCCCTTGAAGACTATTACTATCCTCCTCATTATTTACTACACTTCCAAGTTTTGTGTCATCAGCATGTTTTGAATTTGTGCCCTGTACACCCAAGTCCAAGTCATTAATATATATAAAAAAAAACAGTGGTCCTAGTACTGACCCCTGGGGAACACCACTGTATACCTACCCCCAGTCTGAAAAACAACCGGTTACCGCTACTCTCTGTTTCCTGTCACTTAGCCAATTTCGCTGCCACTGTCCCTTTTATTCCATGGACTTCAATTTTGCTGACAAGCCTATTATGTGGTACTGTTCAAACGCCTTTGAAAGTCCACATGCACAAAATTAACCGCATTGACCTCATCAACACTTCCTATTACCTCATCAAAAAACTCAATCAAGTTAATTAAACATGATTTGCCTTTAACAAATCCGTGCTGGCTTTCCTTTATCAATCTATGCTTGTCCAAGTGACTATTAATTTTGTCCCGGATTGTCATTTCTAAAAACTTCCCCACCATCAAGTTTAAACTGACTGGCCTGTAATAGCCGGGTTTATCCTTACACCCTTTTTTGAACAAGAGCGAGACATTTGCAATTCTCCAGTCCTCTGGCACCACCCCATATCGAAGGAGGATTGGAAGATTATGGCCTGCCCCTCTGCAATTTCCACCCTTACTTCCCTCAGCAACCTAGGATGCATCCCATCTGGACCAGGTGACTTATCTACTTTAAGCATAGCCAACCTTTCTAATACCTCCTCTTTATCAATTTTTATGCCATCAAATATCCCAACTACCTCCCCTTTTACTGTGACTTTGGCAGCATCTTCTTCCTTGGTGAAGACAGATGCAAAGTATTTATTTAGTACCTCAGCCATGCCCTCTGTCTCCATGTGTAGATCTCCTTTTTGGTCCCTAATCTGTCCCACCCCTCCTCCTACTACCTGTTTACTATTTATATGCCTATAGAAGACTTTTGGATTCTCTGTTATGTTAGCTGCCAGTCTATTCTCATACTCTCTCTTTGCCCCTCTTATTTCCTTTTTCACTTCTCCTCTGTACTTTCTATATTCAGTGTGGTTCTCACTTGTATTATCAACCTAACATCTGCCGTATGCCTCCTTTTTCAGCTTCATCTTTCTCTCTATTTCCTCATCCAGGGAGCTCTGGCTTTGGTTGCCCTACCTTTCCCCTTCATGGGAATATACCTAGACTGTACCATCTCCTCTTTAAAGGCCGCCCATTGTTTGATTAGAGTTTTGCCTGCCAGTCTTTGATTCCAATTTACCCGGGCCAGATCCATTCTCAACCCATTGAAATTGGCCCTCTGCCAATTAAGTATTTTTTACTCCAGATTGCTCTTTATCCTTTTCCATAACTAATCTAAACCTTATGATACTATGATCACTGTCCCCCTAAATGTTCCCCCACTGACTCTTGCTCCTTTTGACCCACCTCATTTCCCAAAACCAGATCCAGCAAATGCCTCCTTCCTTGTTGGGCCGGAAACATACTGATCAAGAAAGTTCTCCTGAACAAACTTCAGAAATTCCTCCCCCTCTTTGCCCTTTATATTATTACTATCCCAGTCTATATTAGGATAATAGAAGTCCCCCATTATCACTACTCTATAGTTCTTGCACCTCTCTGTAATTTCCCTGCAAATTTGCTCCTCCATAGTTGGTGGCCTATAGAATACAGCCAATAGTGTAATGGCACCTTTATTGTTTCTTAACTCTAAGCAAATAGATTCTGTCCTTGACCCTTCAGGGACATCCTCTCTCTCCAGCTCTGCAATATTCTCCTTCATCAATACTGTCACTCCCCCTCCTTTTTTTCCTCCCTTATCTTTCCTGAGCACCTTGTATCCAGGAATAACTTCCTTAATAAATAATTTCTAAAAACTTAATTTACATTATAGGAAAATGGAAACTAACAAACTTAATTAGAAACACACAACGCTTGTGCTTCGAGTTAGAAATATGTTTTCTGGAATATTTCTGGTCATGGTGACAAAATGTCAATGGCCTGCATAGAATTGCATTAAGTTATTACTGTTATCTGATTGTAATGAAAACTGAGTGTTGATAATCTACTGTTAACTCACAATGAATAGTTAAATGTACCTGGCAATGAAAGATGAACTAGTAACCCGGATTTTCCAAATTTGTCTTAAATTTATTGCCTGTATTCCGGTCTGTTGTTTGCTGATTTTCCCACAATATTTAATGCAAGAGTTCCTGATTCAAAGTGCTGATAGTTTCTGGGAATGGTAAACATAACTTTGCCTGCCAGATTTAAGACACTAGCATATTTGTCTGGAACAAGATCAGCACTAAATTGAATTAGTCCAAACTTGTCCAAAATGTGCTTCTTTCAGCCTTTTTAGGAAGTCACAAAGTTTGTGCAGTTTCGATGATTTCGACTTTAGGTCAATTTTAGGTTGCAGAATTCCATATTTTTTGGTGAGCACTCTTGTTTACTTGTCTGTAAGTAAAGTGAAGTAGACTGACAAGGAGTTACACAGTGAGTGAATCATGTGGAAACTCACTGCATGTGAGTTTTGAACTAGTTTTTAATTCTAAGGTGACCTGATTGGGTTCAGTTTTGGTTAATTCACTTAATATCTGAATTTTGCCCAGTTCATATACTTCATGTTTGCTGTAGCTGATGTATGTTTAGAAAAAACAATTGTGCTCCCAGCCACAGGGGCACAAAGTGGACCTCCACACAAGTATTTGCAATTTTCCTATGTCACTGCAAGTTCACCACCCCCCCACCCCAACCCTGTCACTAGGATCTTACTATGCACAAATTGCTTAATAACAACAGTGATTAAACTTCAAACAAGGTAATTCATAATATTTTGGAATGTCATAAGATGTATGTAAGTCCAGTTCTTTTTTTAAATATTTGAATAACCAGCGGTTGACAAAAATGAGCAAAATTCAGAATACAGTGCAATGTTATACTGGAAGAGTTTGGCATAGAAATTTGATGGCACTGTCCCTGTTTGTCAGGCACTAAATGGGCACCTAAGTTTCCAATATAGCGGGCAGGAAGTGTGTGCTAATTTAGAGCCAGAAGTGTGCAGCCCGCCATATTGGTATAGTCATAAAAATAGGCGTCCATGCTTGAAACAGGCATTAAACCCTATGCATGTGCAAATAAGGGGTTTAATGCCTGTTTGAAGACCCCTGTGCAAAACTGGGTTGCCCTAAATGAAGCTGGTGTTGGTCCGGATGTGTTCAGGAAAACTGGGTCTACAGGCAGTCTAATCTGCTGTATGTTGCCACCAAAAAGGTAAGTTTGTTAAAAATACTTACCTGAATGTAGAGCTGAGAGGTACAGGAGTGCTCATGATTATCTTTAGTATTGCAAGTCCAACTTTATCACATGCCTTCATTTCAAGTTTCAGTTTAGTTTTAATCTCACTATTTATCCATGAAGCTCTATACTTTGATGAAACCCCTTTTTACCTTAACAGGAATATATTATTTTTGTATTCTATGCATCACATATTTGAAGATTTCCCACTGATGATCTGTCAACAAGTTTGCTAACTTTTCTGTCCAGTTAATTTGGGCCAGATCCCTTCTTATCTTGCTGAACTTTGCCTTTTTCCAGTCCAGACTCTTCATTGTCCTTTTCTATTCTTACATTGAACCTAACTCTGCTGTGGTTGCTATTTCCCACTTGCTTTCCCACTCTCACATCAGTTATTTACCAGAATGAAATCAATTCTCTCCTTGTTGGACTGGTAACATACTCGAAACATACTCGACTAGGAAGCAGTCCTGGATGCATTGTAAAAATTGTCCCCTACATGCATTACCTATATTACAGTCACGATTGATAGACTTTAATCCAATAAAAGAAAAACAAAGTGACATTTGGATTTTTAGCAGACTATCAATTACCTAAAAGTTACCTCAACAGTTACTCTTCCACGTCCAATGTTCCCTACTGCTCCAGTTTACAAAGGCATTGTATCCTCCCCAACCCAGTTCACAGACACACTTTAGCCTATCCAACTGATCACTTTTCACAGAGACGCTAGCCTAGAAATTAGGCCATGTAGTGCCTGCAAAACAGGCACAACGCAACCTTCTAAGGCCCCAAAGGCACTGCCCACATATTGGGTAAGAACAAACAAGAGGTGTCATTTACCCATGCCTTAAGCAGGCGTTAGGCCCTTTGCAAATGCAAATAAGGTGCCTAACACCTGCTTGAGATCCCTGCTCCAACATTGGTTTGCCCTGAGGCAGCCAGTGCCATCGCGGGCTGTACTCAGGGAAACGAGCCCTACGAATGCCTGCAACAAAGAGTCCTCCTCCCAACCCCACATTAAAGGACCCTGCCGATCGCCGCTGCCCCTGGCCACCCCACCCCCTGGCCCTGAGATCTCCCACCCCCATGGACCCGAGATCTCCCATCCCCAATCTCCCCCCCACCCCCATAGACCTGAGCTCTCCCACCCCCAATCTCCCACCCCCATGGACCTGATACCTCCGACCCCCAGTCTCTACGGCCCCCCCAGCCGCGTGATCTCTGATCCCCAATCTCCCTCCCCAGCGACTCCAGGCCCCTCCGACCTCCACAACTCCAGGACCCCCTCCCGACCCGATACCAATCCTTGGCCCGATCCATGGCCCTGCATTCTCTCACCCCCCCTCAACCCCGATTGAACCCCAGGACCCACTTACCTGAGGGCTATTGCAATGCTAGCAGCAGCTCAATTTCTTCCTAGTCCTCTCCACTCTTCGCAGGTGGGCTGTCGTGCCTCGCCGGCTGTATGGCATCGGCCATTTTCAGGAGCGCCTCGGACCTCACCATTCTGGCAAAAATGGGCACACCCAAATTTCTAGGCTACTCTCTTCTCCAACCCCCTCAGTTCATTCTGGCATTCATATTCATCTCCCTCACCTATTCAATCTGGCATTCTTCTCCCCTTCCTACCTAGTTAAGCTGGTATGAACAAAATGGCAGTGATTTTCAGCTACGGGATATCTGTTTATCACCTGAGAGAGCACCAACATCTGTAGTCTGTTCCAACCTGTCGCTGCAGGAGAAGGCAGTTAGTGCTGAGATTTGAACCCATAATCTTCTGACTCAGAAGCAAGAGAGCTATCACTGAGCCACAGCTAACACTGAGGTGGAGTTACTGCACACTGGAGAGCAGGAGGAGGAAGAAGAATAGGCCCCTTGTTAGAGGTCTCTTCTTGTACTGTGGCAGGTCGTCCTCTGGTTGCACTGACCTGCTTCTCATGCAGAGACTGGTTGGAACAGGTTGTGGATGTTGGTGCCCACTCAGGCAATAAACAGGCATCCGGCAGTTGAAAATCACCACCATTTTGTTTATCCTCTGATACATTCATCTACAATGAAAACTGGGGGCATAATATGGTGTAATTTGATTGGATGCATTTTGATGTCGGACTGAGCCTGGACTGATAAAGGAATTTGTGCTTAAGGCACATCCAAAGAGCAGTGGTTTGTATGTCAGGTACAGACACAATGGGCATGATTTTAACATTGAGAAACGGGTGGGTTGGGGGCGGGGGGGCATTGAAAGTCGCAACCATTTCAGACCCGTCTCCAACTCACCCGCAACCCACCCCCAACCCGTCCATTTCTGTTTTTCACCGGGGTGGGACAAGGGGCGGGCAACCAACCCCCTCGCAGGAGGCGGGTTGGTGACTAAAACCTTTCAAGGAGGCTGCGGGCCTCCATTTTTACAGATTTTGCAATGTCAACTTCTGGGAACCGGGATTCCTGGGCCTTCTCCTTCGTGCCTCGTGAGAGGAGGCGAGAAGGGCCGAAACTGCAGGTAAGTGCCTTTCTGACACAACTTGTGGGCCGGAGGAGCAGGAGTGCTTACCCCAGGCCCAACAAGCCTACCTGCAGCGACCCCCCAATGATTGCGGCCCCCCCCGATCTCCGACCCCCCCAAAACAATCGCAGACCCCCCGATCTCCGACCATCCTCCAAAAATCGCGGAGCCCCGTGATGACCCCGACCCCAACACCCAACAATCGTGGACCCCCACGATGACCCCCCGTCCCGACATCCACCCCGTGACTAACCCCTGATCCCATCCCCCATAACCGACTCGCCCCTTATGCCCACCCGTGCTCACCCATGCCCCGTGCCCACCCATGCCCCCCGTGCCCATCTATGCCCACCCCCATCCATACAATCAAAGATTTACATGAAGACTTACCTGACTGCTCTCCTGTCCGACTGATGCCAGCCTGGCAATCAGGCCAGTCAGTCGGACGGCAAACTGACAATAAAAAATACATCCTTACATCAAAATCGTGAGGATGTCCGGGAAACCCGTACTTCTGGGTTTCCTGTCTGCAATTTGACCCCTCCCCCCCACCCCATGCCCTTCCCGGCTCGGGGTCAAAATCATGCCCAATAGGCTGAATGGTTTAACATTTCTATAATTCTATCAGAGCAATTTTATGAGTTTGCATCACTGATAGGGAGCCTAGCCTGCTGATTGCACATAGTGGGAAATTGATGGGAAATTGTGGGCAGTATGCCCATCACTTCCTGCTGTGTACTGCTGGTGGGTGAGGCTCCCCATCAGCAGCGTGAACTTGGACAATCGTCCTTAATAAGTCATAGCAAAACTACTAAGACATTTATGTAGGATGGTTCATGGTGTTTGGAATCCTCTTCAAAGTCTCAAATAAATGCAGACATCTGTGTTTAATCACAATTTCCTTAAAAGTCTTACAGCCAACAAATATGTATCCTGTCACCCTGACAAAGCCATCTGTGTAGCTAATGCATATCTTTTTTTCTAAGGGGAAGTAAAATGTTAATGACATATTTTAAATAGCTCTCACTGGTAATGTTTCTTTGGTTTTCTGTTTCAAACAAACTATATTAAGGGAAACATTTATAACAATTCCACTTAATATATTTAAATAACATTTTTGCTTCCCCTTTGCAGCATATTCCAATTTATATCAAATGTAAAGGTCAACAATGCTGCAGAACAATTTTTTTTTTGCAAACAGAATAGTATTTGTTCCATCTGTAGAAGAAAGAAATTGTGTTAATTTTCTTTCCTCAAACTGAGAGCTATATACTAACTGTATCTCATTTCATTTGCCCACAGGGACTATAATTATAAACTAATCGGAAATATGATGAGATATGAACATCCTTAACAATCAGCCTTTTCCAAATCTCTCTATTTCAATGCCAGATTCCCTTCTGGTAGATACGCAAACAAGTCCAGTTGATCACAATTAAGTGATTTCCTTTTTCGAGGAGGTGACAAGGAGGATCGATGAGGGTAGTGCAATTGATGTAGTCTACATGGATTTTAGCAAGGCTTTTGATAAGGTCAAACATGGCAGATTGGTCAAAAAAGTAAAAGCCCATGGGATCCAAGGGAATGTGGCAAATCGGCTCCAAAATTGGCTCAGTGGCAGGAAGCAAAGGGTAATGGTCGACGGGTGTTTTTGCGACTGGAAGGCTGTTTCCAGTGGGGTGCCGCAGGGCTCGGTACTAGGTCCTTTGTTTTTTGTGGTATACATTAACGATTTGGACTTAAATGTAGGGGGCATGATTAAGAAATTTGCAGATGACACAAAGATAGGCCGTGTGGTTGATAATGAGGAGAAAAGCTGTAGACTGCAGGAAGATATCAATGGACTGGTCAGATGGGCAGAAAAGTGGCAAATGGAGTTCAATCTGGAGAAGTGTGAGGTGATGCATTTGGGGAGAACAAACAAGGCAAGGGAATACACAATAAATGGGAGGATACTGAGAAGTGTAGTGGAAGTGAGGGACCTTGGAGTGCATGTCCACAGATTCCTGAAGGTAGCAGGACAGGTAGATAAGGTGGTTAAGAAGGCATATGGAATGTTTTCCTTTATTAGCCGAGGCATAGAATATAAGAGCAGGGATGTTATGCTGGAACTGTATAAAACACTAGTTAGGCCACAGCTTGAGTGCTGCGTACAGTTCTGTTCACCACATTGCAGGAAGGATGTGATTGCTCTAGAGAAGGTACAGAGGAGATTTACGAGGATGTTGCCAGGACTGGAGAATTTTAGCTATGATGACAGATTGGATAGGCTGGGGTTATTTTCCTTGGAACAGAGGAGGCTGATGGGTGATTTGATTGAGGTGTACAAAATTATGGGGGCCCTAGATTAGTGTGGATAGGAAGGACCTATTCCCTTAGCAGAGGGATCAATAACCAGGGGGAATAGATTTAAAGTGATTGGTAGAAGGATTGGAGCGGAAATGAGGAAAAATGTTTTCACCCAGAGGGTGGTGGGGGTCTGGAACTCACTGCCTGAGAGGGTGGTAGAGGCAGAAACCCTCAACTCATTTAAAAATACCTGGATGTGCCGTGACCTGCAGGGCTACGGACCAAATGCGGGAAAGTGGGATTAGGCTGGGTGGCTCGTTTCTCAGCCGGCCTGGACACGATGAGCTGAATCGCCTCCTTCTGTGCCATAAATTTTCTATGATTCTATGATTCTATAATTCTATGATACTGAGTTAGTATAGTATAGCAAGGACTAATTTAACTTGTTTTTGTCCCTTTCTACATTCCCATTCAGTTAATGCAGCTAATATATGAGTAATTAGAAATGATAAATATTAGAATAGTCTTTTACAACTAGATAACAAATTCTAAAAAGCTTTATTATCCATCTGGCAGTCCCTTCTACATCTCCTTTTTGGGATGTGGACTGACTGAAAATGGCAGTTCAAAAACGGTCTGCGTGTCAAACCCTTCTCCTTGGCGAAGAATGGAAATGGAAATATTAGTGTATGGTGGGGTGGGGGTGGGTGGGGCTTGGGCCTCTATCAATGTTGCACTTAAAGCATATCACTGGGAAGGATAATGAAAAATGTTACTTCAGTTTCATGGTATTCCCAATCTGGGAGTGGTTAATGCGAACACTTAAGAGGTAAATTTATGAAATTGCACTCCTTCACCTGCTAGGGAGCAAATATAGGGAATTCGGATGCAATCCATGATTTTCTGTTGATTAAAATTAATGGATAAATTCCCGATATGCACCTGGAACATGATTTCATAAAATGACTCTGAGACGTGCTTTCCCTAACCCATTTCACAACGCAATGCTGGGTAATGGGATTATTTTTAGTTTTAAAGTTTTATTGCTAAATGAATCAAATAACCTTCTGAATTTACGCAGGTGCTTAACTATATTGCTATATTATGCCAAAGCTCTGAAGGTCCATTTGGAGTAAAATCTGCATTAGACCTGTAATTCTGGCGGAAAGAATTGAAGCACCATAATCCCATGGCGGCCCTGGGAAGTGACAGTAACACAGGTGGAAAGAAGGAAAATCCTACAGGACACGGGCCCCACCCCACCTTGCCTCATTGGGCAGGGAAGGGGCAGGCAGCGGCAGTCACAGTAGGGGATGGGAAATCCTGGTCAGGGCTGTGTGGTGGCAGCAGGCCACGCTGCTCCATTTTCCTGCTATTTTGGGTCATGATCCCGCCCAATTACAGAGGAAATTCCCTCCAAAATGTCTTATTCTAATAAAAGATGCCTAGTTCTAACAGATCAAAACATTCACGACCGCAGTCAATGCTTATCTAGAGATTCGAAATAATCCATTGGAATTCAAAAGTAATATCTAAAAAACATTCCCATCTTTAGAAATACAGAATCAAAGGGCTCACAAAAATAATCTGGGCCATCGCCGCTGCCCTGGGACCCCCACCCTTACCTTGCTGGCGGGTAGGGACTAAACTTAAAGCCTCAATCTGGTGAGCTGCACCGGGACGCTGGTTTGACACCCCACAGCTTGTTTACCAGATTTAAATGTGGCTGGGGCCTGAAAATGGCGGGAGCCTCCTCACCGTTGACTGCTGGTCGGTTGCCCAAAAATCAAAATAAACCCAAACAAGTTTTAAGGGGCTTGCATCCTGCAATATTGCCAGCGAAGTAGGTGTGAAAGAATATTGTTGTGTTTATCAGTTCTTTGATATAAGTACACAGCATGTTGTACATCTAAGGAAGTATTATCTAATTGATGATCTAATTCTAAAAGAACTCAATACATAGGTTCCAGGATGGTCTGTGTTTGAAAACCCCACTCTGTAAGAGAGAGGTCCATCATTAGACAGAGGAACAATAGAGAGACCTGTAAACTAAAACTGTAAAAGTCCTGCCTGGAACTTTTCTTACTTTGAGATAATCCAGGCAAGGTTTATGCTGACTCTTATCCGAGCTTCATATTTTATTGTCTGAGAAAATGCAGTAAATGTGAGGCAATGCTATGAAAAGGTAGATAGTGGGATTTTCTGAGAGAAAAAGCTGATGTTTGTAACATCATGGGTGCCAAGACCAGTAAACAGGGGGTAGGTATACTGTAATAATGGTTGATGTCTTGTACGTTTGCTATGTACATCGAGGCCTATGTGAAAGTTGCTGATATTGAGCTTTTCAATTTTTCAAGGGATAGGTCACCTAATTTAGATATAATTTAGTCAACTGCCTGGGTTTGTCTTTTTGGATCTCAAACTTTGTTCCAGTATGGGTTGGTAATTTCCTGAGAATTTCAAAATATTGAAAGTAAGTTCTGGAACATTGTTGGCCAACTCTAACCTGCATTCTGACTTGATAGAGTAGTGAATGACTACTTTGAAAGAAGGGAGCTTCCTGGTTTAAAAAGTTAAAGAACTCCTGGAGAGGGACTGTTCCAGTAATGTTGTCCTTGTGTCTATGATGTTTTATGTTACTAGCTTCTTTTTTTCTGGTCATAGTATGTATGAAGTTAAAACCAGGTGCACCCAGAGAAAGTAACTCATGTTGTTGATACTCGATAGTCCCAGAACAGACAATGGCCTTGATATTGCTCACCCTCCACTAGTGCATAGGTTAGGCAGAATCATGCAGTGCTATGGACCTTATCATATTTGTACCCCCTCCCTCTGTCTGCAGATGTCATTCTAGAGACATTAGCCATGACCACAGGGGATATCCCTGATCACCAATCAACCATACTGATACATGGTTCTGATCATCAGGGCTGGTATGTTGGATTATCATAAGAATTATCATGACAGCTAGGTAGTGATCATTAACATGCAGGATAAGGTAATAGGCATTATACAGTAGTTGGGTATTAATGGAATGAAATCCTTTCCTGTTAATAAAATTGATAGGCTAGTCATATTGAGCTTTCAAGACAACAATTACTCCCTGCACCTAAGGGAATTCTACCAGTCTGTAGAGTTGGACTGCTTAACTCTCTTTGTTTTGCAAAATGTAATGAACTGCAAGGCTCATTTAAATAGAACATTAGTGATGTTTATGCAGTGGCGACAAATACTGCCTGACTAATGTGAGAAAGGTCACCCAAGACTGCCTGGAAAGACTCAGTGGCAAAAAAAAATCAAGGCAATGGTTACTTTCACTGCTACAGATAATGCTGTGGCCCTCACTGAAGTGGGTTGTAGATCTTCATCTAACAGCTGGCACAACTCCCCAATAGCCTCTGGAGAGAAACGCAGCCTTCTGAGGTATCGATGAGTAGAAAAATCTCAGCAAGACCTTCTAGGTCTGTAAACTCTATGAAGTGGGTATCACGTTGGAAACAAGTGTCTTCTGTGATGCATTATTCTAAGTTCCTCTAATCTAGTCTCTTTCATGTCTTTATCCTTTTCCTCTTCATAACACAGGAAGAGAGGACTTCCCATTCGGAAATCCTTCTCCCCAGTGCCAAATTTTAATTTGTCCAATACTCACTTTAATGTCAAGAAACCTCTTCAGTGAAGTTGCATTGCACAAAATAACAAAAATCTCTGTCTTGGGAAAGTCATAGAAAGGTACAGTTAGGTTCACTAAAAGTGCCCTCGTGTATGCCCTCTCATCTCAAGCATACCCCTGTGGTGCTCATGCTGCCACTTACATTTTCCAATATTGGGTTGGGGCACTAATTGGGGAAAATTGAAGGGAGATCTTGACCATGTCCAACCACCCCCATTTACATGCTGGACTCAAGGCAGGCAGTTATCAGGACTGGTGGTTTTTGGAGAGGAGAATTTTGGGGCTTGATTGTGGCGGTGAGCACACCACCAGATTTTAGCATCTCGAAAACCCCCAAAAATGTGTGATATTTCAAAGGTAAAATTCTGTCCAACATTTCTAATACCTACAATACCATCGACATTTCAAAAGCGAATTCCTAGCGACGTGCAACAAACATGCTGCACTCATTACAGGCAAAGTTAAAAGGAGCCCACATGTCAGGAATAACAATGAGCTCCTGCCTCTGAAATTAAATATTAGAATAACATACTGCAGCTTTTTTCAGTTAGAAAAACAGACTGTGACTATTTCCTTCAATGTACAAAACAAAATCTGGGAAAATTCCTAAATCGGCCCTGCCAACTGGCTGTAGAACTACAAAAATACTAACCATCAAAAGTGAGATAGTGTTTAACATGTAAACAATAATAAGATATTTTAATTCCTTCATCCACCATTGGATCACCACTTTCCATCAAGCTCAACTTTGTAGCAATTTATAGGTCATCTTTGAAGCTGACTTCACACCAACCTAGGAATCTGTCATAAAACAGGATCTTTGGGGCCCTTTTTAAACTTCTAAAGCTGTAAGTCTGGATCAAATTGATACAAAATTATTACTCACATTTTCTGCAGATGTTTTTTCTGATCCATTAATGTATTAGTCACTGTATTTTTTAAGCAAGGTCGGCTTAGTACCCTTAGAAATTAAAGTGTACAAAATTCATTCAATTTTACAAAGGTGAATCAACCACGTGCTAACAATTACTGCTTGGTTTCCATTTTGATATGTGAAATACTGGAAAGAATTTCTCATTCTCTCCATAACAAGTTGTTTAACAAGATCCTGGAAAATTATTATTAACTTACTTTGTGTCATTATTTTGCTTCTTTTAGAAAATACTGATCAGTGTGTTTAATTCCCAGCATAAGGTACTTTTAGCGCATCTGTTAATGCCTTCACATAAATCCTGCCAGCTGTTTTGAAGCAGAAATGGAAATTAAAAGCAAAGACCTACTCAGCTATTGATTCTGAGATATTCTTAATGCAAGTTTCCCTGTCCTACAAAGTACAAATTACAAATATAAGAGTCCCACAGGAAATGAATTTTGTGGACCTTAATATAGTACCTAGTAGGCATGTGGTACTAGTGGGCATGGACTTCATTGACTGGGCTGCAGTTTAAAGGTAATGCAGAGGGATTATGAGCCATAACAATAGTGGGTATCTCTGGTCCCCCCGGATCCAGTTCTTTATTCACAAAGGTGTCTGCAAAAAACAGGGGCACTATTGACTGCTTCAGCATAAAATCATCATATGTGCTGCTGGGGAATCTAGCATCACATGCATAATCATATGGTGATAGTCACATACAAGCTGGACATTGACTCAGTAGAACTCCTCCACTCACTGGGTGGCTGCAAGCTGTTGAGTACCTCGGAAAGAAGGCAACCTGTGTGCTGCCACCCCTGCCTTTGCTCTGTGTGGCTTATCCATAGCATGTGGTGAATTTTACCCATCGTCTGTTTTTTAAATATGTTTGTAACTTTGAACAGTTTAACAATGCTTAAATATTTATGACGTTATAATAGAATCAAGCACCTCACTGTCAGACTATATGGGATAAAACACCAGCATCCCAACTCTTATAACTATTTGGGCTGAATTTTGAAATGGAGCCCGGAAGGGGGTTGGGGGGTCAATTTGAGGTCGGGAAACCCATTAGTACGGGTTTCCTGGGTGTCCTTACGGTTTTGACGTAAGGACGTCTTTTATTTTTTTTGTTGGTTTCCTGTCCGACTGACCGGCTGATTGACAGGCAGGACGGGAGACCCCAGCCGGGGAGAGGATGTCTGCAGGTAAGTCTGCAGGTAAGACTTTGTTTGCATGGGGGGGGGGGGTTATGGGTGGGTAAGGGGCATAGGTGGGCAAGGGGCATGGGTGGGCATAGGTGGGCACAGGGGTGGCGAGTCATGGGGGATGGGATTGGGGGTCAGTCATGGGGGAGGCGGGAATGAGGGTCATCGCAGGGGTCCGCGATCGTTGAGGGGGAGGGTCGGGGGATTGGGGTAGGAGGATCGGGGTCGGAGGATCGGATTGGAGGATCGGGGTCAGGGTCGGAGGATCGGGGTCGGGGTTGGGGTCCGCGATCAAGGGGAGGGGTCCATGATCGGGGGGGGGGGGACTCCGTGATCGGGAGTGGGGGTGGCGGTCAGTGCAGGTTGGTTTGTTGGATCTGGGAGAAGCACTCTTGCTCCCCCGGGCCCACAAGTTGTGCTTTTCTAGGCACTTACCTGCAGTCTCGGCCCTTCTCGCCTCCTTTCACGAGGCGTAAAACAGAAGGCCCGGGAATCCCGGCCCCCCGAGGTTGAAATCCGGAAGTAGTTAAAAATGGAGGCCTGAAGTCTCCTTGAAAGGTTTTAAGGCCTGACCTGCCTCCTGGAAGTGGGTCGGTCACCTGCCCCTCGTCCCACCCCGGTGAAAATCGGAAATGGGCGGGTTGGAGGCAGGTTGGGGGCGGGTCTGAAATGGTGGCAATTTTCAATGCCCCCTGCCCCTAACCACCTGTTTTTAACTTTTAAAATCAAGCCCTTTGTGTCTGACAAGATAACAACTAACTTGTTTTAAAGGAGCCATTCACAAATTGTATGAATTTTGTTTTCCACTACAATGAGGTTTTATTCTCACAAGTCACAGATAAAGTTGTTACAGGAATGAGAAATATAAGTTCATACTGATTCAATAGGGGTGTTCCTTTGGGTCTGAAATTGAGGTGAAAGCATCTTATTATAGCAGACTAGAGGTAGCAGTAGTGTATCTCACCTTACTGGATGCCCAAAGTAGAAAAGTGTTTCATTTTCCAACACTGACACAACCTCCCTTGATGAGCACAGAAGTTTATTAAAATTAATGGGGTATTCCATTAACATGATTACAATTGAAATCATTTAATGTGAGTGCAGCTCTATTATACAAATGTTACTATTATAAAACAAAGAGTATTACTGAGTCCCTTAATATTAATAGAAATATAGTGAAATGTTTGAAATACTGGAAGAGTACTAAAGAGGTAATGGTCAAGTGGGCATGCTTCTGCACACCTTCTGATCTTATCTCAAATTTAACAAATATGGTTAGTGGTCCATGAAGCCATAAAGTAAATGAATGACACATGAATTAGCATTGTAATCCCATCAGACCTATTCCCTTATCTGCTGTGTTTGTGCTCCAGGGAATTAAGGATTCCTCACAATGGGGAGATTAGCACAATTTTTGTCATTTATGGTGAGAAAATGGATACCTCTGCTGGAGCAAAGTTTCACCCATCTCACCATAAACATGTGGTTAAAATATCTATAGTACACTGAAATTCTTACATTGGTCACACAACCCATTGAAACCTGCTATGTAAACATTTCTTATGGGAATTCCAATGTTAAAATGTCAACACTTACCTATTATACTTACCTCTAACTATTGTCTCTCTCACCACTTGGTGGTGCTTTAAGGGGAATTCAAATGTTAAATGAAAACACTGACTAGTAATGACTCCCCATCATGCTACCTGGTACTGCTGTATTATCTTTTCCCCACAAAGTAGTCAAAATGCTTTCTGAAAAAATAACGACTGACATTTTTTCCTCATTGACTGAAATTTCTAGTATCCAAAATAAGATTTTAAACAAAGTGAAAAATTCAAAACAAAATCAAATACTTCACAATAACATGTTTAAATTTATCCATTGATTTGTCTTTTGTGTTTAATGCTTACATTAAAGTTTTTACTCTCCCAACAGCTTGGGTTTGGGCTTGATATCTTTGCTCAGGGCAGCAACTCTGTTAGCTGAATGCAAATTGTGTTGTCTGAGCATGTGCGGTATACTTAATTTACCAGAATGCATCACTATCATTTAGTCAGATGAACTGCTGGAATATTTTTCTTTGCGTTTACAAGTTTCTGCCCAGTTATTTTTCAAAATTATTTGAGAAAAGCAAGAAGAGCTATAGGACAAACTTCAAAAGCTTTACTCATGCAAAGTTTATATTGAGTGTTTTAAAAATAGCAGAGAGGGCTCATGTGTGTGTATGTGTGTATATGTATTTGTGTGTGTGAATAGCATTGTAATCCCATCAGACATTTCCTATTTGTGTGTGTATGCATATGTTTGTGTGCAAGAAAAGAAAAAATTAACATACTGCACTGATTGTACACTTGTAGCTTTCATTTTGTACCCTATAAGCTTCTGAAAGCATATTGAGGTAAAAAATAGTAAGCATTGTTCTTCTAATTTGAGTTTATTTTTTAAAACAAAACAGGAGTTGAATATGAAGCAAACAGTCTCTAATTCTCACCTGTACTTTGGTCAGTGAAAAATGTAAAGATTGTAATTACTGACACCTGTGAGACAGAATGACAGACAGACAAAGAGAGAGGCAGACAGATTCGTTTTAATTTGAGTTTGTTTTAAAAAAAACAAAGTTGAATTTTGAAATCAAACAAAGCTTCTTTGAGAGAAATAAATAGGGGAGGAAGATAGGATGGAAAAGGGAGGAGGGAAACAGGTGGAGTATAAGGGTGAGAGGGCCTCTGGCCTCTTAACACTTGTCCTTGAGGGGACCAAGTGGGAGTGAGAGTAAAGTGAAGGGTAAGGTGAGTGATAGTAGAGTGTGGGTGAGGGTAGGATACACAGGTCTGGTGGATAGTTCAAAGTGAAAAAGGTAAGGATAAAATGCTGAGAGTAGAAATAGTGATGGGAGTGATGGGGAATAGGAAAGAGAGGGGATGGTAAGAATATGAAGAGGTAGAGAATGTGATGGGAGCGAGAGGACGAGAGGAAGCATGAGTGATATGGGGAAGGGAATGAGAAGGAAGTCGCAGAGGGGTGCAGGCCACAACTATCCTGCAATCGCCACTAGGAAATGCAGCTTGCAGTCATCAGTGCTATCTTTCCATGCACAGCATGCTATTCTAACCACCATCTCCCACTTGAAAGAAAAGAAGAAAAGACAGAGGGAGAAGCAAAGAAAAGAGTTAGAGAAAGAGGAATAAAAGAGAAGAGAAAGAGAGAGACAGAAGCAGAAGAGGAAGAGGAGGGGGCAGAGAAAGGGACAGCAACTCAAAAGCAACAGAGACAGGTAGGAAAGATATCATATTCTCCGACCTAGCTCATTTAGTCGATATAATATGTGCCAGTTGGAATAAATGATGTTCAGGCTCTTTCTAAGACTGAAAAAGTAACCAGCAGTCTGGCCCCCTTCCTGAAGGATAATAATACAAGGTTTCCACCCATAAAAACGACAGCACACCCTTGTAAAGGAGAAGTAATCTAACCAGATAGGAAGCCAGGAGTAAACCCTACACCTTCCGCAGGGACCACAAACATTGAAAGCCAACCTAACTGCCCTGCCCAGATATCACTATCCTTGTGGCCACCAGCAAAAATCCTGATCCTGAAATGTTCGTGTGCTAATGTAAGAGTATTAAAACATATCATGTCATAGGATCATAGAAAAATATGCTCCTGCAAATGCACATTATACAACTCCATCATGAAACATGATTTTGATTACAAATCAACAATAAAGTGTGGCAGGGCAGGACTTCCACTTGCTGTCCAAAATCCCAGGGTCAACAAATTAACATATTTTGGACAGGCATTCACAATGGGGGCTTGACATAGAATCATAGAAAGGTTACAGCACGGAAGGAGGCCATTCGGCCCATCAAGTCTGTGCCGATGCAAGAGCAATCAAGCTAATCCCACTTCCCTTGTCGGGAACGGGAGTCCCATCTCCTCCTCTTACTCTGGTATCGGGAGGTGGGGGGAGGATGGAGAGGTGCCAGTGCCCCCTACCATAAGATTATCTCATTGGGCCAGAAAAGGGGCAGAGACCTAGCTGGGTTTCACCCCAAATTCCGTCCCCGCCCACATTATGTAATTTTTATGTTACAAAGGCACAGGAATTTCTAACTCAAATCTTTTTTGAGGATATAAATTTAAATGGAAAATGGTTGACCAAAACAGAAAACCCAATACTCATTTACATTTTCATTTTCTGAAAAATAAAATGTTACCTTGTCCAAATTTCTTTGCAGTATGAGTTTCAGAAGCTTCTTTATAACCAAGCATCCTGCAGACCACTTCTCCATCCTGCTTGTCCCATTTATCATCGCACACTGTTCCCCATAGCTTGTCATAGAAAACCTCCACCCTGCCTTCATGAGGTCCTGAGCCATTCACCAGTCTTATGACAGGTTCAATTTCTCCTAATGAAAACATGTATTAACAAACTGATTAACGTCCAACCAAGATAAATAAATCTCCAGGATCTGATGATTTCCACCCCAGAGTGTTAAAGGAAATAGGTCAGGAAATTGCAGATTCCTTGTTCATGAATCACAGAAAGTTAACATGCAGGTACAGCAAGCAAATAGGGAAGCAAACGCTATGTTGGCCTTTATTGCAAGGGAGTTGGAGTATAAGAGTAAGGAAGTCTTGCTACAATTTGGTGAGATCACACCAGGAGTACTGTGTACAGTTTTGGTCTCCTTACCCGAGGAAGGATATTCTTGTCTTAGAGGGGGTGCAACAAAGGTTCATTAGATGGATTCCTGGGATGAGAGGATTGTCCTATGGCAAGAGATTGAGTAGAATGGGGCTATATTCTCTGGAGTTCAGAAGAATGAGAGGTGATCTAATTGAAACGTAAAAAATTCTTAGAGGGCGTGACAGAGTAGATGCTGAGAGGCTGTTTCCCCTGGCAGGAGAGTCTAGAACTAGGGACCATAGTCTCAGGATAAGGGGTCAGCCATTTAGGACTGCGATGAGGAAACATTTCTTCACTCAGAGGGTTGTGAATCTTTGGAATTCTCTACCCCAGAGGGCTGTGGATGCCCATTCGTTGAGTATATTCAAAACTGAGATCGATAGATTTTTGGACACTAAGGGAATCAAGAGATATGGGGATAGGGTGGGAAAGTGGAGTTGAGGTAGAAGATCAGCCATGATCTTATTGAATGGTGGAGCAGGCTCGAGGGGCCGTATGGCCTACTCCTGCTCCTATTTCTTATGTTCTTATGTTATACATAATTTTCCAAAGCTCTCTAGATTCAAGAATTGTGCCCTTGGATTGGAAAATTCCAAATATCACTCCTTTACTTGGACGGAGAAGATCCAGGTAGTGGATGCGAGAAGGTAAGTCTTAGATTGGGAGGGGGGTCGGTCATGGGGCGGGGGGGGGGTTCAGGGTCGGGAGTCATCGGGGGTTTGGTTATCAGGTGGGTCGGTCACCGGGGTCGGGGTCACCGGGGGTGTGTCAGAGGCTGTTGCGGGGGGGGGGGGTTCGGAGATTGTGGTGGGTGGAGTTCAGAAATTGTGGTGGGGGGGGATCAGAGATCATGAGGGGGGTCAGGGATCGTGGAGGGGGGTCGGAGATTGTGGGGGGCTGTCAGAGATCGAGATGGGGGGTGGCGGTCAGTCGATCGCATGTGTGGGATCGCTGCAGGTAGACTTGTTTGGCCTGGGGGAAGCACTCCTGCTCCTCCGGGCCCACAAGCGGTGCAATAAAGGCACTTATCTGCTGATCTGGCCCTTCTCGCCTCCTCTCACGTAGTGTGTAGCAGAAGGCCCAGGAATCCCGGCCCCCAGGAGTTAAAAATAAAAAACCTGTCAAAATGGAAGCCCACAGCCTTTTTAAAAGCTTTCACTGACTGACCCGCCTCCTGAGAGCAGGTAGGTCACCCCGCCCTCGACCTGCCTCTGTTAAAACCATAACTGGGCAGGTTGGAGGCAAATTGGGATTGGATTTTAGTTTTTTTTACAATTTTTACCTTCCCACCTGCTCCTAACCCATTTGTGGGGTTAAAATTTAGGTCAGAGAGAAGGGGTAAAAGGAATGTTCTCTGATTGGTGGGAAGTGACAAGCATTCCCCAGGGATCTGTACTGGGGCCTCAGCTTTTCATCATATATATTAATGACTTGGATGAAGGAATGGAGAGAGTTGTATATCTAAGTTTGCAGATGACACTGTTAGGAGGCATAGTAAGTTGTGTTGATGGGAGCTAGGAAGTTACAAAGGGACAGAAACAGACTAAGGTGTTTTAAATTTGATAGCACCCGATAACAGGAACAAAATGGTTGGCTCGTTGGACTCATGCTACAATTGTGTATAGCGCAGATGCATCAGAATAATATTGGGGCTTAAAGGGTTAAATTATGAGGACAGATTGCATAAACTTGGTTTGTATTCTGTTGAGTTTAGAAGGTTCAGGGGTAATCTAAGCAAGGTCTTTAGAATGATAAAGGGATTCAATAGAATAGATACAGATAAACTATTTCCTCTTGTGGGGGAATCCAGAACAAGGGGACATAATCTTAAAATTAGACTAGGCCATTAGGAGAGCAGTTGGGAAACACTTTTTCACAGAAAGGGTCGTGGAAATCTGAATGCTGGGTCAATTGAAATTTTCAAGACTGATATCGATAGATTTTTGTTAGGTAAGGGTATCAGGGGATATGGAGCAAAGGCAGATAAATGGAGCTGAGATACAGATCAGCCATGATCTAATTGAATGGCGGAATGGGCTAAACAGCCTACTCCTGTTCCTAGATTTGTAGGAGATTAGCTTATCACTAAATTTCAAAAAATTCTACGCTCTCCTCTCTGCATCATGGCAACAAGGTTAGCTTGCTGGGCTGCTGCAGTCATAATTAAGGCCTAAACTCCTGAGGCATGATTTTAGCATGTTTCCACTGGCAGAAGGGTCAGTAACCAGAGGACAAAGATTTAAGGTAATTGGCAAAATCATAGAATCATAGAAAATTTATGGCACCGAAGGAGGCCATTCGGCCCATCGTGTCTGCGCCGGCTGAGAAACGAGCCACCTAGCCTAATCCCACTTTCCCGCATCTGATCCGTAGTCCTGTAGGTCACGGCTCTTCAGGTGCACATCCAGGTATTTTTTAAATGAGTTGAGGGTTTCTGCCTCTACCACTCTCTCAGGCAGTGAGTTCCAGACCCCGACCACCCTCTGGGTGAAAAAGTTTTTCCTAATTTCCGCTCTAATCCTTCTACCAATCACCTTAAATCTATACCCCCTGGTTATTGACCCCTCTGCTAAGGGAATAGGTCCTTCCTATCCACTCTACCTAGGCCCCTCATAATTTTGTACACCTCAATCAAATCACCCCTCAGCTTCCTCTATTCCATGGAAAACAACCCCAGCCTATCCAATCTGTTACCATAGCTAAAATTCTCCAATCCTGGCAACATCCTCGTAAATCTCTTCTGCACCCTCTCTAGTGCAATTACATCCTTCCTGTAATGTGGTGACCAGAACTGTGCACAGTACTCAAGCTGTGGCCTAACTAGTGTTTTATACAGTTCCAGCATAACATCCCTGCTTTTATATTCTATGCCTTGGCTAATAAAGGAAAGCATTCCATATGCCTTCTTAACCACCTTATCTACCTGTTCTGCTACCTTCAGGGATCTGTGGACATGCACTCCAAGGGCCCTCACTTCCTCTACACCTCTCAGTATCCTCCCATTTATTGTGTATTCCTTTGCCTTGTTTGCTTTCCCCAAATGCATCACCTCACACTTCTCCAGATTGAACTCCATTTGCCACTTTTCTGTCCATCTGACCAGTCCATTGATATCTTTCTGCAATCTACAGGTTTCCTCCTCACTATCAACCACATGGCCTATCTTCGTGTCATCTGCAAATTTCTTAATCATGCCCCCTTTGTTTAAGTCCAAATCGCTAATGTATACCACAAAAAGCAAAGGACCTAGTACTGAATCCTGCGGCACCCCACTGGAAACAGCCTTCCAATCGCAAAAAAAAGAACCAGAGGAGAGATGAAGATTATTTTTTTTATACAGCGAGTTGTTATGATCTGGAATGCACTGTCTGAAAGGGTGGTGGAAGGAGATTCAATAGTAAAAGGGAAACAGATTATATACTTGAAAAGGAAAAATGTGCAGGGTTATGGGGAAAGAGCAGAGCACTTGGACTAATTGGATAGCTCTTTCAAAGAGCTGGCACAGGCAATATGTGCTAAATGGCCTCCTTCTGTGCTGTATGATTCTGTGATTCTATGAACTGCTGTATCTCTGAACTAACTTTAACGCAAAAATAGAAATGAGGAAATTAGTAAAAAAACTCTGAGTCACTGCGAGTAAAGCTCTATTCCATCATCAGCTGGTATCTGCAGTTTCCTTTCCATACTTAAAAGTGTAAACAATCTTACAACACCAGGTTATAGTCCAACAATTTTATTTAAAAATCACAAGCTTTCGATTTTTAAATAAAATTGTTGGACTATAACCTGGTGTTGTAAGATTGTTTACATTTGTCAACCCCAGTCCATCACCGGCATCTCCACATCATACTTAAAAGTGCTAAGGAAAATGAAGCAAACAAAGCCTTGCTGGTTGAGGATTGATCTGCATGGACAACTAAACGAAGTACAGCCATTTACTCACAGTAAACTTGCAAGTAACTAATGCAGAATATGGCAAAATGTCAGTGCACAACACTGCTGGAAGTGAACATAACTGCACAATTTTAATCATTACAGCATGGGCTCATCAACTGCATCACCAGCACATGAACCACAGCAGTGTGGGAGGCTGTTCGTGTGCTGTGCAACTGTGCACCATAAAAGTACAATGCACATATTTATAGGAATTGAACTACATGTTGTTATATCTGATTAGTTGGGCTAAATAATTCCCTGGGGCCAGTTAGGTGTAATTTTCAGCAAAAGAAATTTCCTTTACAGCACATTAAAGAATAGCAAACTACAAAAAAAATCCAAGAAATGTAATTTTACTTAATGAATTATTAAAGTACTTATAATATGTGAATGCACAAGATATTGCAGTTTAAGTGGTGTCACAGTGCTTGTAGGGTGAATATTTATAGACTTTTGCTAGAATGTTTGAATTAGCACTTGTGGTTCTTTAACTTCTACATCTAAGTGCTGTTTTTACAAATGCACACTCGTGGAGAGTGAGGATCACCATCGAGAACTGTGCCTTCATTAAATCAGCCAGCTTATTTCTTTATGTACCTTATGCCAAAGTGCTCCCCCAGCTGACAGTGTAGAAATGTGGGCTAAAGGCTAACTAAGCTATTTATTGGAATTCCAGTCATTTGTAGCAGTAATTACCTCTAATGGACATGCATCAGCATCTGGACTATGACCTTTGCTGCTGTCACTGTTCGATCACTGCTTTCTGGTCCTGTGGGCTTGGGGAGTACTGCGTGCAGGATTGCACTCTGCGCTATAGGGAGGATGTTGACGTAACACAGAGGGTAAAGCATAGATTCACTAGGATGCTGCCTGGTATGAGGAAATATAAATATGAAGAAAGACTTGAAAAATTGGAGTTGTTTTCATTAGACCAGGAGAGATTCTGGGGTCATTTGGTGTTTAAAATTATGAAGGGATGGGATGGAATAGATAGAAGCAGATTGTTTCCAGTGATTGACAAGTCTAGAAGGAAGGAACATATATATAAGATTAAATATAAGATATTTATGACAGAAAGCAGAAACATTTCTTTTTACACAGAGAGTTGTGAAGTTGTGGAATGCACTGCTGGAGTTAGTGATTGAAGCAGAGACTGTGTCAACATTTAAGAATACCTTAGATAGGTGGCTCAAAGGAGAAGGGAATAAAGCAATGGGAACAGGGCAGGTACATGGGATTAGAACTACTACTCATATGGAGGATAAACACCAACATGGACTGGCTGGGCCATGGTGTATGGCAGCATAGTGGATATGTTATTGGACTAGTAATCCAGAGGCATGGGTTAATAATCCAGAGAATGTTGAGTTCAAATCAGACCAGTTTGAGAACTTGAATTCAAAATTTTTAAAAATCTGTATCAGTAAAAGTGATCATGAAACTGTCAGAATGTTGTAAAAACCCAACTGGTTCACTAATGTCCTTTAGGAAATGAAACTTGCTCTCCTCACCTGGTGACTGCAGTCCCAAACCAATGTGGTTGACTCTTAACTGACCTCTGAAGTGGCCTAACAAGCCATTCAGTTGTATCAAACTACTTTCAGGGAGAAAGTCCACCACCACTCAGGGCAACTAGGGATGGGCAATAATTGCCAACCTTGCCAGCGATGCCCATATCCCAAGAATGAATTTTATAAAGTCTGTTTCCATGTTGTAATTTCTATGTAATTCTATGGCTTAGAAATTCCTCAGAGTTGCTGCCGTTCCATCGACATTACTTCACTGGAAGTGTGGCGCACGTACGTAAACGGGGTTTCTGCCACACTTCCAGCAAAGTAACACCTTTGGAACGGTGATATCTCCGAGGAATTTCCTGGCTTGTGTTTCAATCACTGCACCTTTCTGTTTCTGTGCTCTGTGGTTATAGTACATTCATTTTCTTCACTAAATATCTGGCTAAATGAACTGTCCATGATTTATTTCACTTAAAGCAACTTTACTTGCTTAAGAGGAGAGTTAAGATGATTATTAAAAACTTCTCTGGATTGGTTGGACATTTCCAATCATCACAACAGATTCAGAAAGCATTCAACAAATCGGGGAAAATGTGATTTTTACTATACAGGCACATTCCTCCATTGCTAACCTGGCTGATGTGGACTATTAGTTTCTTTGAAAAGAGAAAGAAGAAAGAGCTTGATTTTATATAGCACTTATCATGTCCTCAGGTCATCCCAAGATGCTTTACAACCAATGGATTATTTTTGAAGTGTATTTACTGTTATGTAGGCGAATGATTCTACAAACAGCAAATGAGTGAAGGACAAGATAATCTGTTTTTAGTGTTGCTGGTTGAGGGAAGAATGTTGGCCAGGACACTAGCAGAACTCCTTGCCCCTCTTTGATTAGTGCCAAGGAATCTTTTATGACCAGCTGAGCAGGCAGGCAGTGCCTTGGTTTATCGTCTCATTCGAAAGTCAGCACCTCTGACAATGCAGCACTCCCTTAGTGCTGCACTGAAGTGTCAGCCTAGATTATGTGCTGCAGTCGATAGTGAGGATTTAACCCATAATATTTTGAAAGTGTTACTAACTGAGCCAAACTAACACTAACAAAATATGTGAGAGGCAGATACTTCCATGTGTGTTGTCTGTATAAATATGCCAAATATATTGGTGGAGAAATAGCCCAGGTTCACACTAGTAATAGGGTAACATTCCAATCCAATTCATCACATATACCCAAACGCTATTATTACCAGTGCTCATGGCTGATCCCTGTTCAACATATAGTCCATGCTAGAAGACCTAAGTGGTAAATGTGGATTATTTTGATTGTGTGGGAGTTCCTGGCAGGGCTTTACAGCTTGTAATTTATGACTAGCAGATGGCACTGCTGGAAGCACTTTCATTTACTAGTCAAAGCAGCCCCACAGGGCCCCTTTACATGATATCACGATGAAAAAATCCACATGCCACGTTACAAATCCAGCCAAAGTGGGCAGAAAGGCATTATAGATGTTTAACAAATATCGTCAAAACATGGATTGACAGTCTTCATAATAAAACATTCAAAAAGTAAGAAAGAAATAATGAAGCTTTTGGGAAGAGTATACAACTTGCACTTGTATAGCGCCTCTCATGTAGAATAATCACCAATCTCACCTCATATAAATACTTCAAAAAAATTTCTTATTTTGCTTCAATATTGTCCCTGCCCTGTTGTTCCTACCATACCTTTTGATCAGGGTGAGCAATCATACGTAGTTTAACAAGCTTTCTGGGTGCAGAAGTATTTTATTTCAATAAGGTGGGGCCCATTACAAGATTGCTAATCATGCAAACAGGTCAAATTGATATAATTAGCCTTAAGTCATTCAGGACAGAGCAGCTTGTTGCCACTGGATTCCATATCCACCACCTCTATCACTGGTGCTCTGTGGCTGCAGTATGTGCTCTCTATAGGACACACTGCAGAAACTCACCAAGGTTACTTTGACAATACCTTCCTCCCCAAGAAGGATAGGAGGATTAATGTTATGAAAACACTATCACCTCCAAGTTCCCCTCCAAGTCACACATCACCTTGATTTGAACATATATCACTGTTCCTTCATCATTGTTGGATCAAAGTCCTGGAATTCCCAAGCTAATACCATCATGGCAGCACCATCAGCGCAAGAACAGCAGCAGTTCAAGATGAAGGCCCACCGTCACCTTCTCAGGGCAACAAGGGATGGAAAATAAATGGCCTTTCCAGTATTGTCCTCATCCAGGGAACAATTATGAAAAAGAAAAAAAAAATCTAACCTCCCAATTTAGAAATAACCAAATTAATCCTCCTTGTTAAAGTTATTTTTCAAGGAGTCTTCAATTTTATCAGATGTTGTGGCAAAGTGAGTGGAAGCAAACTCAGACATACATAAATGATCCGGACTTGGGAATTGATGGAACAATATTAAAATTTGCTGATGATACCAAATTTGGGGGTGGGGGTATGGTATGATAAATTTTGACAATGTAATTGTTCTGCCACTTCAATAATTGCCATCAGTTCTCTTCCTGGCAACAAGATAATGGCCCGAATTTGAGGGCCTCCGTCCAACAGGAACAGAGTAATGATGCTCCAAAAATCATGGGGAATCACTTAATGGGTATGGGGAGCAATAGGAGGCTGTGACTAGGTGGCTCATGTGAAGAAAAGCAGCTGCACGGACTTGAAAAAGAGCTGATTCTGGAAATGAAAATCAGAGTTTCTATAATGGGTAGCCTATCCACAGTGCCAGTTTTACACCCTGGTGGCAAGTTGAAATTCGATCCCACTGATACATGTATCGCTTCTATTCTTGACTACAGTCTCCACATAGCCATCATACGTTTTTCCTCAACTTTTTTCCATTTTCTCCCCTTTTCTAAAGCTGGTGACAGCCCCGTTTGTTATCTCATATAAATGGCTGTTCTTGATGTGGAAGCCTAGACGGTAAGAATATGTAGGACACTTTCCAATGGGTGCAATTCAGCTATACCCAATCCTGTCCTCACTCAACACTATCAATTGTTTACTACCCTGTTCCCACTTCCGATCTGCCACCGGCATTTTCGTTAGGGCCTTCACAAGGTCAGCTCAGTGCCTGCCTGTTTCAGGCATGAGCCTACATGTAATATGCTAATTGGGCCCTACGACGTACATAGGACCCCAACGCAATTTTGTGACATCAGTGGGCAGAGCGTACAGCAACAACAGCAACTTGCGTTTATGTAGCGCCTTAGACATAGTAAAACATCCCAAGGCGCTTCACGGGAGAGATTATCAAACAAAATTTGACACCGAGCCCAGAGAAAGCATGGGAATCCTCTCCAGTGGCCCGGTATAAAGGAGCAGCGGAGAGGGGAGAGAGAGCAGCCCAGAGAAAGCATGGGAATCCCCCCCAGCGGCCCGGGCGTATAAATCATGGGAATCCCCCCCAGCGACCTGGGGATATAAAGCACAGGAATCCCCTCCAGCGACCTGGGGCTATAAAGCACAGGAATCCCCCCCAGCGGCCTGGGGATATAAAGCACAGGAATCCCCCCCAGCGACCTGGGGATATAAAGCACGGGAATCCCCCCCAACAGCCCGGGAATATAAAGCACAGGAATCCCCCCCAGCGGCCCGGGGGTATAAATCATGGGAATCCCCCCCAGCGGCCCGGGAATATAAAGCACAGGAATCCCCCCCAGCGGCCCGGGGATATAAAGCACGGGAATCCCCCCCCAGCGACCTGGGGATATAAAGCACAGGAATCCCCCCCAGCGGCCCGGGGATATAAAGCACGGGAATCCCCCCCAGCGACCTGGGGATATAAAGCACAGGAATCCCCCCCAGCGGCCCGGGGATATAAAGCACAGGAATCCCCCCCAGCGGCCCGGGGATATAAAGCACAGGAATCCCCCCCAGCGGCCCGGGGGTATAAAGCACGGGAATCCCCCCCCAGCGACCCGGGGATATAAAGCACAGAATCCCCCCCAGCGGCCCGGGGGTATAAAGCACGGGAATCCCCCCCCAGCGACCCGGGGATATAAAGCACAGAATCCCCCCCAGCGGCCCGGGGGTATAAAGCACGGGAATCCCCCCCCAGCGACCTGGGGATATAAAGCACAGGAATCCCCCCCCAGCGACCTGGGGATATAAAGCATGGGAATCCCCCCCCAGCGACCTGGGGATATAAAGCATGGGAATCCCCCCCCCAGCGAACTGGGGATATAAAGCACGGGAATCCCCCCCCAGCGACCTGGGGATATAAAGCATGGGAATCCCCCCCCCAGCGAACTGGGGATATAAAGCACGGGAATCCCCCCCCAGCGACCTGGGGATATAAAGCATGGGAATCCCCCCCCAGCGGCCCGGGGATATAAAGCACGGGAATCCCCCCCCAGCGACCTGGGGATATAAAGCACAGGAATCCCCCCCCCAGCGACCGGGGATATAAAGCACGGGAATCCCCCCCAGCGACCTGGGGATATAAAGCACAGGAATCCCCCCCAGCGGCCCGGGGATATAAAGCACAGGAATCCCCCCCAGCGACCCGGGGATATAAAGCACAGAATCCCCCCCAGCGGCCCGGGGGTATAAAGCACGGGAATCCCCCCCCAGCGACCCGGGGATATAAAGCACAGAATCCCCCCCAGCGGCCCGGGGGTATAAAGCACGGGAATCCCCCCCCAGCGACCTGGGGATATAAAGCACAGGAATCCCCCCCCAGCGACCTGGGGATATAAAGCATGGGAATCCCCCCCCCAGCGAACTGGGGATATAAAGCACGGGAATCCCCCCCCAGCGACCTGGGGATATAAAGCATGGGAATCCCCCCCCCAGCGAACTGGGGATATAAAGCATGGGAATCCCCCCCCAGCGACCTGGGGATATAAAGCATGGGAATCCCCCCCCCAGCGAACTGGGGATATAAAGCACAGGAATCCCCCCCCAGCGACCTGGGGATATAAAGCACAGGAATCCCCCCCCCAGCGACCTGGGGATATAAAGCACGGGAATCCCCCCCCAGCGACCTGGGGATATAAAGCACAGGAATCCCCCCCAGCGGCCCGGGGATATAAAGCACAGAATCCCCCCCAGCGGCCCGGGGATATAAAGCACGGGAATCCCCCCCCAGCGACCTGGGGATATAAAGCACGGGAATCCCCCCCCAGCGACCTGGGGATATAAAGCACAGGAATCCCCCCCCAGCGACCTGGGGATATAAAGCACAGGAATCCCCCCCAGCGGCCCGGGAATATAAATCAGGGGAATCCCCCCCAGCGACCTGGGGATATAAAGCACGGGAATCCCCCCCCCAGCGAACTGGGGGTATAAAGCATAGGAATCCCCCCCAGCGACCTGGGGATATAAAGCACGGGAATCCCCCCCCAGCGACCTGGGGATATAAAGCACGGGAATCCCCCCCCAGCGACCTGGGGATATAAAGCACAGGAATCCCCCCCCCAGCGACCTGGGGATATAAAGCACGGGAATCCCCCCCCAGCGACCTGGGGATATAAAGCACAGGAATCCCCCCCAGCGGCCCGGGGATATAAAGCACAGAATCCCCCCCAGCGGCCCGGGGATATAAAGCACGGGAATCCCCCCCCAGCGACCTGGGGATATAAAGCACGGGAATCCCCCCCCAGCGACCTGGGGATATAAAGCACAGGAATCCCCCCCCAGCGACCTGGGGATATAAAGCACAGGAATCCCCCCCAGCGGCCCGGGAATATAAATCACGGGAATCCCCCCCAGCGACCTGGGGATATAAAGCACGGGAATCCCCCCCCCAGCGAACTGGGGGTATAAAGCACAGGAATCCCCCCCAGCGACCTGGGGATATAAAGCACGGGAATCCCCCCCCAGCGACCTGGGGATATAAAGCACGGGAATCCCCCCCAGCGGCCCGGGGATATAAAGCACAGGAATCCCCCCCCCAGCGGCCCGGGGATATAAAGCACAGAATCCCCCCCAGCGGCCCGGGGATATAAAGCACAGAATCCCCCCCAGCGGCCCGGGGGTATAAAGCACAGGAATCCCCCCCAGCGACCCGGGTATATAAAGCACAGGAATCCCCCCCAGAATAACTAGGGCGCTAGATAGGGCTCTAAACTAAAAAGTGGGAGGGAGGGTTCGGTAAGAGTAAATTTATAAATCTAAAGGGAAAAATGTAAGGATTTGGATAACGATAAGCAGAGTGTGTCAGGAGGGACACACTCTGCTTAACGGTAATAGAGCATCAGTGAATAAGATCAAATCAGGGAAAAATAGTAAAATGTTAAAATTAAAGGCGCTTTATCTGAATGCACGAAGCATTAATGGCACAAATAGAGATAAATGGGTTTGATCTAGTAATCATCTCTGAGACATGGTTGCAGGGTGACCAAGGTTGGGACTAAATATTCCAGGGTACTTGACTTTTCGAAAAGACAGACAAAATGGAAAAGGAGCGGGGGCAGCTCTAGTAAAATAATAAAGGATGACATGAAGTAGTGAGGAAGGATCTTGGCTCGGAAGATCAGGAAATAGAATCAGTATGGGTGGTGATAAGAAATATCAAGGGGAAGAAAACATTGGTGGGAGTAGTTTATAGGCCCCTAACTGTAGTTATACTGTTGGACAGAATATTAATCAATAGATAAGAGTAACTTGTAACAAAGATAATGCAATAATCATGGGGGACTTTAATCTTCATAGAGACTGGGCAAATCAAATTGGCAAAAGTAGTTTGGAGGACGAGTTAATGGAATGCATTCGAGACAGTTTCCGAGAACAATACGTCGTGGAACCAACCAGGGAACGGGCTATTTTAGATCTTGTCTTGTGTAATGAGACAGGCTTAATTAGTAATCTCATAGTAAGGGATCGTCTGGTGATCATAATATGATAGAATTTCATATTGAGTTTGAGAGTGACATACGTAAGTCGGAAACTAGAGTTTTAAACTTAAATAAAGCCAATTACACATTGGTATGAGGGGCGAGTTGGCTAAGGTTGATTGGGAAATTAGATTAAAAGATGTGACGGTAGATAAGCAATGGCAAACATTTAAAGAAATATTTCATAATTCTCAACAAATATATATTCCACTGAGAAATAAAAACTCGACGGGAAAAGTGATCCATCTGTGGCTAACCAAAGAAGTTAAGGATAGTATTAGATGGAAAGAAGAGACTTATAATGTTGCCGAGACGAGTAGCAAACCTGAGAATTGGGAGAGTTTTAGAATCTAGCAAAGGATGATCAAAAAATTGTTAAAGAGGGAGAAAATAGAATAGGAGAGTAAACTAGCAAGTAATATAAAAACAGATTGTAAGAGCTTCTACAATTATGTAAAAAGGAAGAGAGTAGCGAAAATAAACGTGGGCCCCTTAGAGGCTGAGACAGGAGAAATTATAATGGAGAATAAGGAAATGTCAGAGACATTAAACAAATATTTTGTATCTGCCTTCACAGTAGAAGACTCAAAAAACATACCAGAAATAGTGGAGAATCAAGGGTCTAATGAGAGTGAGGAACTTAAAGTAATTAATATTAGTAAAGAAACAGCACTGGAGAAATTAATGGTACTAAAAGCCACCAAATCCCCTGGACCTGATGGCCTTCATCCTAGGGTTCTAAAAGAGGTGGCTGCAGAGATAGTGGAATCGTTGGTTGTGATCTTCCAGAATTCCCTAGATTCTATAATGGTCCCAATGGATTGGAAGGTAGCAAATGTAACCCCGCTATTCAAGAAAGGAGGGAGAGAGAAAACAGGGAAGTACAGGCCAGTTACCCTGACATCTGTAGTCGGGAATATGCTGGAATCCATTATTAAGAACGTGGTAATGGGGCAGTTAGAAAATCATAATATGATTAGGCAGAGTCAACATGGTTTTACGAAAGGGAAATGGTGTTTGACAAATCTATTGGAGTTTTTTGAGGATGTAATTAGCAGGGTAGATAAAGGGGAACCAGTGGATGTAGTATATTTGGATGTTCAAAAGGCATCCGATAAGGTGCCACACAAAAGGTTGTTACACAAGATAAGGGCTCATGGGGTTGGGAGTAATATATTAGCATGGATAGAGGATTGGTTAATGGACAGTAAACAGAAAGTAGGAATAAACGGGTCATTTTCAGGTTGGCAGTCGGTAACTAGTGGGGTGCCACAAGGATCAGTGCTTGGGCTTCCGCTATTTACAATCTATATTAATGACTTAGACGAAGCGACTGAGTGTAATGTATCCAAGTTTGCTGATGATACAAAGCTAGGTGGGAAAGTAAGCTGTGATGAGGGCACAAAGAGTCTGCAAAGAGATATAAACAGGTTAAGTGAGTGGGCAAGAAGGTGGCAGATGAAGTATAATATGAGGAAATGTGAGGTTATTCACTTTGGTAGGAAGAATAGAAAAACAATATTTATTAAATGGTGAGAAACTATTAAATGTTGGTGTTCAGAGGGATTTGGGTGTCCTTGCACACAAAACACAGAAAGTTAACATTATGGTACAGTAGGCAATTAAGAAGGCAAATGGTATGTTTTTTTTTATTCGTTCATGGAATGTGGGCATCGCTGGTAAGGCCAGCATTTATTGCCCATCCCTAATTGCCCTTGAGAAGGTGGTGGTGAGCCGCCTCCTTGAACCACTGCATGCAGTCCGTGTGGTGAAGGTTCTCCCACAGTGCTGTTAGGTAGGGAGTTGCAGGATTTTGACCCAGTGACAATGAAGGAACGGCGATATATTTCCAAGTCGGGATGGTGTGTGACTTGGAGGGGAACGTGCAGGTGGTGCTGTTCCCATGTGCCTGCTGCCCTTGTCCTTCTAGGTGGTAGAGGTTGCGGGTTTGGGAGGTGCTGTCGAAGAAGCCTTGGCATGTTGCTGCAGTGCATCCTGTGGATGGTACACACTGCAGCCACAGTGCGCCGGTGGTGAAGGGAGTGAATGTTTAGGGTGGTGAATGGGGTGTCAATCAAGCGGGCTGCTTTGTCCTGGAAGGTGTCGAGCTTCTTGAGTGTTGTTAGAATCATAGAAAAGACACAGCACAGAAGGGGGCCATTCGGCCCATCGTGTCCTCGCCGGCTCGAAGAACAACCAGGTGCTCATTCTAATCCCACCTTCCAGCACCCGGTTCATAGCCCTGCAGCTTACAGCACTTTAGGTATAGGCCCAGGTACTTTTAAAAAGCGTTGAGGGTCCCTGCCTCTACCACCAATTCGGGCAGCGAATTCCATACACCCACCACCCTCTGGGTAAAAATGTTTTTCCCCATGTCCCCTCTATTCCTTCCGCCAATCATCTTAAATCTATGTTCTCTAGTTCTTGAACTCTCTGCTAGGGGAAACAGGTACTTCCTGTCTACTCGATCTGGGCCCCCCGTAATTTTGTACACCTCAATCAAGTCACCCCTCAGCCTCCTCTGCTCCAAGGAAAACAACCCCAGCCTATCCAATCTCTCCTCGGAGCTGCAATTTTCAAGCCCTGGCAACATTTTTGTAAATCTTCTCTGCACTCTCTCCAGAGCAATTACGTCCTTCCTGTAATGTGGTGACCAGAACTGCGCAGAATACTCCAGCTGTGGCCTTACCAGCGTTTTATAAAGTTCCATCATTACATCCCTGCATTCATATTCTATACCTCGGCTAATAACAGGGAGCATTCCATATGCCTTCTTCACAACCTTATTTACACGAACTGCCACCTTTAGGGACCTGTGCACATGCACTCCAAGGTCTCTCACTTCCTCTACTCCTCTCAATATATTCCCGTTTACTGCGTATTCCCTTTTACTGTTTGCCCTCCCTAAGTGCATTACCTCACACTTCTCCAGGTTGAACTCCATTTGTCACTTTTCCGCCCACTCCATCAACCCATTGATATCTTTTTGGAGTCTATAGCTATCCTCTTCACTATCAACTACGCGGTCAATTTTTGTGTCATCTGCAAATTTGCCAATTATGCCCCCTACATTCAAGTTCAAATCATTAATATATACCACAAACAACAAGGGACCCAACACTGAGCCCTATGGCACACCACTGGAAACGGATTTCCATTCGCAAAGACATCCATCGACTTTTACCATTTGTTTCCTGTTACTAAGCCAATTTTGGATCCAATTCACCACATTTCCCTGTATCCCATGGGCTTTTGCCTTTCTGACCAGTCTGCCATGTGGGACCTTGTCTTACTAAAATCCATGTAGACAACATCCACTGCACTGCCCTCTTCAATCCTCCTTGTCACTTCCTCAAAGAATTTAATCAGATTTGTAAGGCATGACCTTCCCTGAACAAATCCATGCTGACTATCCCTGATTAAACCATGCCTTTCCAAGTGACAGTTTATCCTATCTCTCGGTATTGATTCTAATAGTTTGCCCACCACCGAGATAAGACTGACCGGCCTATATTTGTTCAGCCTTTCCCTCGTACCCTTTTTAAACAATGGTACTATGTTTGCAGTCTTCCAGTCCTCCAGTATCTCCCCTGTATCCGGTGAGGATTGGAAAATGATCCTCAGAGCATCCGCTATTTCCTCCCTGGCTTCCTTCAATAGCCTAGGAAACAATCCATCCGGCCCTGGTGACTTATCACCTTTCAAGGATTCCAGTCCCTCTAGTACTTCCTCTCTCGTTATGTTTAGCTTATCCAATATTTCACACCTCTCCTCTTTAACTACTACGTCCGGGTCATCCCGTTCCTTTGTGAATACGGGGACAAAATATTCATTTAAAACCCTACCCACATCCTCTGCTTCTACTCACAAGTTACCCTTATCATCCCTGATAGGTCCCACCTTTTCCTTAGCTATCCTCTTGTTCTTAATGTACTGATAAAACATCTTTGGGTTTTCTTTAATCTTACTAGCTAATATTTTTTCATGCCCTCTCTTTGCTTTCCTTATTTCCTTTTTTACATCATCCCTGTACTTTCTATACTCCTCTAGTCTTTCTGCAGTATTTAGTTTTCTGTGACAGTCATAAGCTTTCTTTTTCTGCTTTATTTTGCCTCGCATACTTCTAGACAACCAGGGGGCTCTAAATTTGGCAGTGCCACCCTTTTTCTTTGAAGGGACGTGTCTGCATTGTACCCATAGAATTTCACTTTTTAGGGCCTCCCACTGGCTTGCCACTGATTTCTCCTCAAGTAGTTGTGTCCAGTCCACTTCTGCCAAATCACCTCTAAGTTCTGTAAAATTTGCCTTCCCCCAATTTAAAACGTTTACTCCTGATTTAACTCTGTCCTTTTCCATAATAAAATGCTAAAACTAACTGAATTGTGGTCACAATCCCCAATATAGTCACTCACTGTCACTTCACCCACTTGCCCAGCTTCATTTCTCAGGACTAAATCTAGAATTGCATCCCCTCTTGTTGGGCTTGTCACATACTGGCTAAAAAAGTTCTCCTGGACACCGATCAAGAATTTTGCACTTTCTGTGTCCCTCACACTGTTTGAATCCCAGTTGATGTTAGGGTAGTTGAAGTCCCCTACTATTATTGCCCTCTTATTTTTGCACTCAGAATTTGCCTACATATTTATTCTTCTATCCCCCTTTTGCTATTCAGGGGGCTATGGTACACTCCTAGTAGTGTGACTGCCCCTTTTTTATTTCTTAGCTCAACCCATATGGCCTCAATTGATGATCCATTTAGCATATCATCCCTTCCCACAACTGTAATTGATTCTTTAGCCAATAATATTGGAGCTGCACTCATCCAGGCAAGTGGAGAGTATTCCATCACACTCCTGACTTGTGCCTTGTAGATGGTGGAAAGGCTTTGGGGAGTCAGGAGGTGAGTCACTCACTGCAGAATATCCAGCCTCTGACCTGCTCTTGTAGCCACAGTATTTATGTGGCTGGTCCAGTTAAGTTTCTGGTCAATGGTGACCCCCAGGATGTTGATGGTGGGGGATTTGGTGATGGTTATGCCGTTGAATGTCAAGGGGAGGTGGTTAGACTCTTTTGTGTTAAAGATGGTAATTGCCTGGCACTTGTCTGGCGTGAATGTTACTTGCCACTTATTAGCCCAAGGTCTTGCTGCATGTGGGCATGGACTGCTTCATTATCTGAGGGGTTGCGAATGAACTGGACACTGTGCAATCATCAGCAAACATCCCCATTTCTAACCTTCTGATGGAGGGAAGGTCATTGTTGGCCTTTATTGCAAGGGGGTTGGAGTATAAGTATTGTTGCAATTGTACAGGGCTTTGATGAGACTACACCTGGAGTACTGTATACTGTTTTGGTCTCCTTACCTAAGGAAGGATGTACTTGTCTTAGAGGCGGTGCAATGAAGGTTCATTGGATTGATTCCTGGGATGAGAGGATTATCCTATGAGGAGAGATTGAGTAGAATGGGCCTATACTCTCTGGAGTTTAGAAGAATGAGAGGTGATCTCATTGAAACAAATAAGATTCTGAGCGGGCTTGACAGGGTAGATGCTGAGAGGCTGTTCCCCCTGGCTGGAGAGTCAGGGTAAGGGGTTGGCCATTTAGGACTGAGATGAGGAGAAATTTCTTCACTCAGATGGTTGTGAATCTTTGGAATTCTCTACCTCAGAGGGCTGTAGATGCTCAGTCATTGAGTATATTCAAGGCTGAGTTGGATAGATTTTTGGACTCTAATGGAATGAAGGGATATGGGGACCAGCCGGGAAAGTAGAGTTGAGGTAAAAGATGAGCCATCATCTTACTGAATGGCAGAGCAGTCTCAAGGGGCCAAATGGCCTACTCCTGCTTCTATTTCTTATAAGGAGATATTAGGACAGTTGACCAAAAACTTGGTCAAGAGGTAGGTTTAAGGAGTGTCTTAAAAGAGGAGAGAGAGGTAGAGTGGCGGATAGGTTTAGGTAGGGAATTCCAGAGCTTGGAGCCTAGGCAACTGAAGGCACGGTCACCAATGGTGGAGCGATTAAAATCAGGAATGCGCAAGAGACCAGAATTGGAGGAGCGCAGAGATCTCTCTCGGAGAGTTGTAGGGCTGGAGGAGGTTACAGAGATAGGGGCGAGGCCATGGAGAGATTTGAAAACAAGGATGAGAATTTTCAAGTTGAAGTGTTCCCGGACCAGGAGCCAATGTAGGTCAAAGGACTGCTGCAGGCCCAACAGAAAAAGGTAAGTACAAGTTTTGTTATGATTTTTGTTGGGCCAGGAATAGCATGATTGTTCCTGTTGAGCCCACAAAAAACTTCTGCCTCATTTCTGGCCTGTGAGCCAGTAGTAAACAAGTAAGGCCCAGTCCTCAAAATAGCGTGGGCTTCTTGGCAAGGACTTTGGGTGGGTGGCGTGAGCTCTCCTCCCGCTGCCCACCTGAAATCTGGCCAAAGTTAAAATCACACTAGTGTCTTTCTACAGTACAGAGAGACCACCTATTCTTATCCAACCAATCTGGTTGCTTCAATAGGCACATTACCACTTCTATGTCTAGAATGAATATATCTTATTTGATGAAAAAGCTACTGTGACAAATAAAGGGATTTTGTCCCATTAGGATTGTATGTATTTGTTTTTTAAATTGTTGTAATCCACAGTTAAAATGGATTCTGTTCCATTAATTTTAAAATATCTACTCATACCAATTTGTTTTGTTGGAGCCTTCTTTGATCTAGGGTATAATTGGAGGACACTGGAGCCAATATTCTGGTAAATGATGGGATTAGATTAGGTGGCTCATGTGGAGAAAAACACTGGATGGGCGAAATGGCCTGATCTGTGCTCTAATGCTCTATAATTATACAGTAAGCTCTACCTCAGCACCGTGCAGTGGGTGTTTACTACCACTGCATTTTTTAAAAGAATGATCCACTAAGGCACTCACCCTTCTCACCCTTCTCCCCCTTTTCTCCTTTTCTTCCTCTGTCACCTCTGCGACCTTTAAAAGAAATCACAAAAAGCATAAGTCTTAGCAAACAAGAATGTTCATGTTGTAAACTGAATGTAAACTTGCGCTTCCTATGCTATCGCCAGCAATCATAAGACATGTTAATGATAAAAGAAAGAATTAGAAATTACCATGATGTTGAAAAGATGTTTGTTTACCATGGGTTTTACCTTGCTGGTGATTGTTTTGGCATGAGGTGAGGCTTAGTACTAAATTATTACTGACTTGTAAAATTAGACCCCAATGTATCCACAACATTTGTTGAATATTGCCGTTAGTTGAGTAGATTTTAAATAAGTCGGTTATAAGAAAATAATGCACAAAATATTAAATTATGTTTAAAAATGACACTTATCTGCATCAGTAGAATGAGCAAGAGTGTACAATTCAAATTTCAAGTGAGTATTCTGAACATAGAAGAGTTAATAACAATAGAAATGGTCAATCATAGCATTGTTGCAGTTTCACCAACGAGTTAAATTAGTCAGATAAATTGTTCAGTTCCTATGAACATTTCTTGTAACAGCGATTTATTTACCTCAAATCAGTGGTGGTGGAAAACTGCTATATTGAATTCAGATGAATAAAATTAAGTATATATTATCTATCAGCGACAAACAGTGTGTGCAGACAGTGATAGGTACAACTCAATCTTTAATACAGGGCAGAATATAGATTTAAAAAATACACCTTGAGTTTGAAAAAGCCACAGATAGCTCAGGGGAAGGGAGTGAATACATCCAAGTGACAAGTAAATTGAAATGTTTGTTGTTGAGATTTAAGTTTCAACTGCCATTATGGGAGTTGATTCAGTGTTATTGCACACAGCACAAACAGGTCACTATATTACCTTAAGGCACTGAGTGACCTAGTTAATGCTTGAATGTGTATAAGTAATTGGCTGAGAGGAAACAGGGTGTCCAGATAGGAGCGTGATGTTAGGCTAGGGGATGTACTACGTAGAATGCTGGGCCTCTCCTGTTTCTAATGTTTTTAAAAATGATTGTTTTGTCTGTGTAGAGCTAAACCTGGTAGAGATTTTTCATCTCCGTTCATTTTCCTATAAACGTAATGATTGTTATGACGGAGGGAGGGAGTCCTGTGACAAGTAACCCAATGGGAAGCCCTGCCAGTAGACAGGCCCAGTTTGATATGGATAACAACCTTGATAGGAATCCATTGTTGGAAACTATGGCTAGGGTTTTCTGGTGTGTGCTTACCAATCCACGATTTTTCTATCCATTAAATGAATGGTGGAAAACTGAAGGCTGGCAAGGGCACAAGTGGAAAATCCCAGCCCATTCGTCTTATATCAAGAACTGGTAAATTCAAAGAATTGATCGTTAGGAGCAAACTTGAGGATTAGTATATGAAAATAACCTAGTAAAAAGGACTAAGCAACCCATAACTCATATAAAAGATAGCAATCATACAGAAACTCAAATGGTTGATTATCTACGAAGCTCGTGGGCCAGATTGGATATATCCTGGAATCCTTAAGGAATTAAAGGAGAGTACTTAATGGTGCTTTGGTTGATATTTTTCAGAATTCCATAAATACTGGAATCATATCTGAGGACTAAAGGATAACAATTGTAGGTCCTATATTCAAAAAGGAATAAGGCACACACCTGGTAATGACAGGCTGATTAATCTAACATCAATACTGGAAAACTGGTTGAGGACATTCTATTTATGAGTGTTCTGATTTAGGCTCTCTCCCAATACTTTTTACTCGTGCTTAACGCAAAGGTCAGCTTCCATTGGTAAAGATGCACTGCTTATTAATCAAAACTTGTTCGTATGTGCAAAGTATCTGATGAACAACAAATCTTTTTACTGTTTGGAAATAGCTTGCTGATACAGTTCTCATGCCTCTAGATTAAAGGAAAACTACCACAATGGGTGAGTTATCTCACTTTGAGCCAGTCTCTTACACACTAACCAGGATTGAGCATTCCCAACTTTCTCTCAATACTGTAAGATTCTCAAAATTCACAGATCCCCCAAAACTCGGAGAAAAACCCTAACAAAATGTACCTTTTCCCTGAGTATGGAAAACTTTGGCTATTGACTGAAATCCTAAGATGGAAGGATAGGTGAGAGGTCACCAGACGAATCCACAACCCACACGTGGAATGTGGGAGAATTTACTGCTTCAGACATGTCTCTGTTTTAATGCAAAACAGAGACATCGCCTGAGGAAGGGGGAAGACCCCGAAAGCTTGTGGGATTAAAAATAAAATTGTTGGACTATAACTTGGTGTTGTAAAATTGTTTACAAATGCAAAACCGACAGCAGGGGGTCGACACTCAAGGCCATTGAAAGAGGTAACTGCTCCAGACATGGTGGGGCCATGCCTTTGTTTTAATGCAAAACCCATCAACACCTAGGACGTTGGATACAAAAGGAAGCCTTGTGTGACAAGCTCTAAAAATCGGAATTAACAATGACCCATCGGGAGAAGCAATTGCAACATGATGAGGGACCATCAAAAAGCCATCAAAGATTCTTAAGGACTTTGTAAGAACTGTTTAAACAGACATGAAGTGTTTTTTTAAAGTGTCGAAGAACATTGTAAGAGAGGTTATTAGAAGTGGAAACTCGAAACCCCTCTCTGGCTCTCTCTCTCTCTGGCTTGCTGGCTCTGGTGGGCTGCTTGTCTTGGTTCTGCCTGTGTCAGGAAGGAAGGGCAGCTTCCAGCGAACAACAAAGAAAGCAGTTCAACAGGGAAGGCCAGCAGCTCTAGAAGCAGGCTGACACACAAGAAGAAACCAGAGCAACAGCCCCAGTGACCATCGAACACCTCGCGGCAACAAGGGCCTTACGAAACAACCAACCGAATATTGCCACCAACCAACCGGGTAATATTGGGCCACCGCGACCAAAGAAAACCAACTCGGGAGAAAACCGAAGATCCGCAAAGTTTCCACTCTACAATCTATTTCTGACTTACCTCTGGGTGAATTACTGTCAAGGATTCGTTTGGTGAGCATTATCCCTGGTCCTTTAGAGTCCAACTTAGCTAGTACAGTGGGATTGGGAGGGGTGAGGTATCTTTCTACTGTAATTTCCCTCGTGTGTACCGAAGTGTTCCCCATTTTATTAGAGTGTTAAAATTGTTGTGTTGTATTTTCTCTCTTGAATAAAGGTCAAAATTTCTTGCACTAAAACCAGTTGTCTGCTGCACTTTGTCACAACCCCCAAATAAGTCCAAGGTCTAGAACCCAGGGAGTGGGAGCGATTCGGACCGCTCAGAAGTCAGAGGTGAAGCTGACACACACCACCACCCCCTACAATACAGAGAAACAAATACAGCAAAAAATCTCTCCAGTCGCAATCGCAGAAGCCATTTTAAAAATTGTAACAATACCATTGCAGCTACAAATTGCTATAAAATATATCATGATGTGGAGATGCCGGTGATGGACTGGGGTTGACAATTGTAAACAATTTTACAACACCAAGTTATAGTCCAGCAATTTTATTTTAAATTCACAAGCTTTCGGAGGCTTCCTCCTTCGTCAGGTGAACGATGTGAAAATGAAATCCTCGAAATGAAATCGCATTTATAATTCACAGAACAATGCTTGGTGAGTACAGACAGTTTTTTCAACTGCCCGTTGCCAAGGCAATCAGTGTGCAGACAGACAGGTGTTACCTGCCAGGTCTCACAGAATATACAAATCACCAAAAAAAAACAACAAACAAAAAAAAAACAGAGATAGAGAGGTAGAAACATAGAAAAGACAGCAACTGACCCGTTATATTAAAAACAGATAACATTTGTTCGCTGGTGGGGTAACGTGTAGTGTGACATGAACCCAAGATCCCGGTTGAGGCCGTCCTCATGGGTGCGGAACTTGGCTATCAATTTCTGCTCGACGATTTTGCGTTGTCGTGTGTCTCGAAGGCCGCCTTGGAGTACGCTTACCCGAAGGTCGGTGGATGAATGTCCATGACTGCTGAAGTGTTCCCCGACTGGGAGGGAACCCTCCTGTTTGGCGATTGTTGCGCGGTGTCCGTTCATCCGTTGTCGCAGCGTCTGCATGGTCTCGCCAATGTACCATGCTCTGGGGCATCCTTTCCTGCAACGTATGAGGTAGACAACATTGGCCGAGTCACAGGAGTATGAACCATGCACCTGGTGGGTGGTGTCCTCTCGTGTGATGGTGGTATCTGTGTCGATGATCTGGCATGTCTTGCAGAGGTTACCGTGGCAGGGTTGTGTGGTGTCGTGGACGCTGTTCTCTTGAAAGCTAGGTAATTTGCTGCGAACGATGGTCTGTTTGAGGTTGGGTGACTGTTTAAAGGCGAGTAGTGGAGGTGTGGGGATGGCCATAGCGAGGTGTTTGTCCTCATTGATGTCATGTTGAAGGCTGCGGAGAACATGGCGTAGTTTCTCCGCTCCGGGGAAGTACTGGACGACAAAGGGTACTCTGTTGGTTGCGTCCCGTGTTAGTCTCCTGAGGAGGTCTATGCGATTTTTTGCTGTGGCCCGTCGGAACTGTCGATCGATGAGTCGAGCGTCATATCCCGTTCTTACTAGGGCGTCTTTCAGCGTCTGTAGGTGTCCATCGCGTTCCTCCTCGTCTGAGCAGACCCTGTGTCTTCGCAGGGCCTGTCCATAGGGGATGGCCTCTTTGACGTGGTTAGGGTGGAAGCTGGAAAAGTGGAGCATCATGAGGTTGTCCGTGGGCTTGCGGTAGAGTGAGGTGCTGAGGTGCCCGTCTTTGATGGAGATTCGTGTGTCCAAGAAAGAAACTGATTCTGAGGAGTAGTCCATGGTGAGCTTGATGGTGGGATGGAACTTGTTGATGTTATCGTGTAGTCTCTTTAGTGATTCCTTGTCGTGGGTCCATAGAAAGAAAATGTCGTCGATGTATCTGGTGTATAGTGTTGGTTGGAGGTCTTGTGCAGTGAAGAAGTCCTGCTCGAACTTGTGCATGAAAATGTTGGCGTATTGGGGTGCGAATTTGGTCCCCATGGCAGTTCCGTGTGTTTGGGTAAAGAACTGGTTATCGAAGGTGAAGACATTGTGATCCAGGATGAAGCGGATGAGTTGTAGGATGGCGTCCGGAGATTGGCTGTTGTTGGTGTTGAGTATTGATGCTGTCGCAGCGATGCCGTCATCGTGGGGGATACTGGTGTATAGTGCCGAGACGTCCATCGTGGTGAGAAGTGTTCCTGGTTCAACTGGTCCGTGGGTACTGAGTTTTTGTAGGAAGTCTGTAGTGTCGCGACAGAAACTGGGGGTTCCCTGTACGATGGGTTCCCTGTACCCATCGTACAGGGAACCCCCAGCTTCTGTCGCGACACTACAGACTTCCTACAAAAACTCAGTACCCACGGACCAGTTGAACCAGGAACACTTCTCACCACGATGGACGTCTCGGCACTATACGCCAGTATCCCCCACGATGACGGCATCGCTGCGACAGCATCAATACTCAACACCAACAACAGCCAATCTCCGGACGCCATCCTACAACTCATCCGCTTCATCCTGGATCACAATGTCTTCACCTTCGATAACCAGTTCTTTACCCAAACACACGGAACAGCCATGGGGACCAAATTCGCACCCCAATACGCCAACATTTTCATGCACAAGTTCGAGCAGGACTTCTTCACTGCACAAGACCTCCAACCAACACTATACACCAGATACATCGACGACATTTTCTTTCTATGGACCCACGGCAAGGAATCACTAAAGAGACTACACGATAACATCAACAAGTTCCATCCCACCATCAAGCTCACCATGGACTACTCCTCAGAATCAGTTTCTTTCTTGGACACACGAATCTCCAACAAAGACGGGCACCTCAGCACCTCACTCTACCGCAAGCCCACGGACAACCTCACGATGCTCCACTTTTCCAGCTTCCACCCTAACCACGTCAAAGAGGCCATCCCCTATGGACAGGCCCTGCGAAGACACAGGGTCTGCTCAGACGAGGAGGAACGCGATGGACACCTACAGACGCTGAAAGACGCCCTAGTAAGAACGGGATATAACGCTCGACTCATTGATCGACAGTTCCGACGGGCCACAGCAAAAAATCGCATAGACCTCCTCAGGAGACTAACACGGGACGCAACCAACAGAGTACCCTTTGTCGTCCAGTACTTCCCCGGAGCGGAGAAACTACGCCATGTTCTCCGCAGCCTTCAACATGTCATCAATGAGGACAAACACCTCGCTATGGCCATCCCCACACCTCCACTACTCGCCTTTAAACAGCCACCCAACCTCAAACAGACCATCGTTCGCAGCAAATTACCTAGCTTTCAAGAGAACAGCGTCCACGACACCACACAACCCTGCCACAGTAACCTCTGCAAGACATGCCAGATCATCGACACAGATACCACCATCACACGAGAGGACACCACCCACCAGGTGCATGGTTCATACTCCTGTGACTCGGCCAACGTTGTCTACCTCATACGTTGCAGGAAAGGATGCCCCAGAGCATGGTACATTGGCGAGACCATGCAGACGCTGCGACAACGGATGAACAGACACCGCGCAACAATCGCCAAACAGGAGGGTTCCCTCCCAGTCGGGGAACACTTCAGCAGTCATGGACATTCATCCACCGACCTTCGGGTAAGCGTACTCCAAGGCGGCCTTCGAGACACACGACAACGCAAAATCGTCGAGCAGAAATTGATAGCCAAGTTCCGCACCCATGAGGACGGCCTCAACCGGGATCTTGGGTTCATGTCACGCTACACGTTACCCCACCAGCGAACAAATGTTATCTGTTTTTAATATAACAGGTCAGTTGCTGTCTTTTCTATGTTTCTACCTCTCTATCTCTGTTTTTTTTTTGTTTGTTGTTTTTTTTTGGTGATTTGTATATTCTGTGAGACCTGGCAGGTAACACCTGTCTGTCTGCACACTGATTGCCTTGGCAACGGGCAGTTGAAAAAACTGTCTGTACTCACCAAGCATTGTTCTGTGAATTATAAATGCGATTTCATTTCGAGGATTTCATTTTCACATCGTTCACCTGACGAAGGAGGAAGCCTCCGAAAGCTTGTGAATTTAAAATAAAATTGCTGGACTATAACTTGGTGTTGTAAAATTGTTTACAATAAAATATATCATATAGGGATTCTTCGGATCTGAAACAGTACAGATCTGGTTTTCCAAATGAACATCTAAAACAGGGAAAAATCAGCATTGCTTCAGAAGCAACAGGCCATGCCCCTCGACCACGGATTGATGGTGAATGAATAATTCCAATTCTGTTTTATTACATAGGTTTTTTATCACTGTTTTAGGGATTGAATTCTCCAATTCTGTCTGTTTATAATTAGGGCTGTTGGTTAATCCAGACTAAATAAATCAAATTCCATTTTTATTACATGGGATTTTGGGATTTTCATTGGTATTTTGGGGATCAAGTTATGCAATGTGATCCATTTGTGGAAAGTGTAAATCTGTGGCCTTGGCTTTACAAATCTGTTGGAATTCTTTGAAAAGGTAACTAAATAGATGTAATTTACTTGGATTTGCAAAAGGCATTTAATGAAGTATTAGTTTAGGAGGGAGGGTTAAGGGTCATTGAATAAATGACACATTGTCTAAATGACTTAACAGAATCCCAGAAGGTTGTGATCAATGGAAAGTGCTTTGCCTGGGAAAAAGCAACTTACTGTGTTCCACAGGGATCTGTTCTGGGACTCCTGCAATTACTGAATGATATGAAACACAGTGTATATAGTATTATTGTTAAATTTATTGATGAAGCAAAAACCTGTTTGCAGGTAATAAGTTGAAAAGAGATTAATTATTTTAGAGAAGCATGCACCAAGTAGATATTGCAGAAGGATTTTGATCTGGATAAAGGTAGACTAATGTATATATGAACAATGGTGAGGCCAGTTCTGGAGTTGTGGTCACCATAACCTAAAAAGGATATAGATGCAATAGGAATGGTTCTGAGAAGATTCGGCAGGATGGAGAAATGCCTAAACTTATTTCTGCTGGAGAATAGAAGACAGACAGCAGACGTGATACAGATCTTCAAAATAATGAAAGGTATAGATGAGTTGACAAAAAAAAACATTTCACGAACAATAAGCATAGCACTAGACGATATAGGTACAAAATCCACAAGCCTTGTGCAATTTTATGGACGACAAAAAACTTTCTTCCCCAACAGGACACTGGAAATGTGGAACAGACTCTCAGAGAAGGAAATTGAGCCAATTTGCTCTTTTAAGAAGGAGGTGGATCTATATCTGTTGAGGAGAGGATTGGGTTAGAAACATATTAATAGCACTGCTCAATCTTATTTCCAAGGGAGGTGGGGGAAGGAACTTATATTTCCTTCAAGCAGGCGATCAATAGATGGTCTGGTGGTGGGAGGGGGATGAGATCCATAATAGAATAATTATACATGGAGTTTGATTGGCTGAATGAATTTCTCACTCTTTCCTTTTTTATATCTAGTGCCTGACTCTAGTTAGCATCTCTCTGGAAAGCCAGCTGAATTTGGAAATTCATCACATAGGGAATATTCAAAGAGAACTACAATACCTTGGTGAAATGAATCAGAGCACTAATGTGCTACAGTGATAATGCAGCTATGGGTATGTATAGCTAATAACATACCCCACGATCCTTTTTGTCCCTTGACTGAGAATCCAGGTGCTCCACGCTCTCCTGGATCTCCTTTGAGGCCTTTTTCTCCAGGTTCTCCTGGCAGACCAGGTAACCCTAAAACAGAAAAATACAACAATGCCTGATTGTACTATATTTCTACCAACACAGGTTACATTTCTATATTGAAATAAAACTAAAAGGAGATAATATTACAAAGAGGAACATAAAAGGTGACTCATATTTTGAATGCAGCAATAAAGAGACTACAAAAGTGACACAAAATAAATAGGGATGATTTTACTTCCCTTGCGAGCCTCACTCCTGACCTTAAATTGAAGAAAGGTCATTAATGAAGCAGCTGAAGATGTTTGGGTCAAGGATGTTTCACTAAGAATTTCCAGCAGCAACTTCTGCCTGTCCCAAACATGGTCCCCTGTGTTAGGGTGGTGTGGCAGGGGGAAGGGAATCCTAGGCCAGGAGTTTCCTCAGTTCTGGCCTGGGATCTTCTGGATAGCTGGTCCATCAGGTGAAAGGAGACTTACCGACCTCCCAGCCAGTGAACGTAAAACCCACTTGGGGTGTAGTTCTTGGTCTTGAGTTGAAATCGTCCAGCAACTAACCTGTAAGTACTTCATGTCCCCTTTAAATAGTGCTGGTGGGGGGTCCTTCAAGCCGTTCAACGTTGTGTTCAGCTGTGTGAGGTTACGTAGGCTGAAGTGTGCAGATCCAAAATGTCTTCGGTGACTTCAAATCAGCGTTGCACATTGATTCGCGTCATGATCTCTCTACTCTACATGCTGCCGGCGGTTGTTAGACGCGCGCGCAAACCCCTTTACCAAGATGGCGTCCTGCGCACTTCCTGTCAGAAGTGTGCGCATGCATCTCGGACTCCATTTTCTGGACTTAGGTGTCCAAGTAGCACCTAAAAAACGGGTGCTAAATGACCAATTTCAACCCCAATATCTGTTTTTGACTATTATTAGAAGTGTCAGGAAATACTTTTCCTTTAATCTACTTTGTAAAATCTACAGTTGTGCAAAATTTGCTTTTGCAACTTTAGTGATCTTGCTCAGCTGATAAAGGCTTTGCCTAAAGAAGATCAATTCTTCAATATCATAATTTATTTCCTGCTCACCACTTTTTATTAGACTCACCTTCTAGTCCAGGAAATCCAGTGGGTCCTGAAGCTCCCTCCAATCCTTGATCACCTTTGTCACCTTTTGGTCCAGGAGGTCCTAAAATATTAAATACTCAATAAACCAACTGAAATGCAGTTATTTGACCTATGTAGGTAATTTTATTTCATTAGGGAATGTAAGAGGTTTAGACCTGACCGGTTATTTCAAAAATTACTGTTCTTGGATCTTTTTGTTACCCATTGAGTTCTCAAATTCTACATGTATATTGTAATATTACTGTAAATTAACATCCTAAGAAATGAAAATTCCTTTTGCAAGGCCCCGGATCACCAGTGGGGCCTCACATATAGCCAGCATATATCAGGTAATCACAGGCACATTTTCACCAATCACCAATTTAATAAAAAAGGATTTAACATTTTTTCTTTGTGACTTTGCTTTGATCATTTTTAATGTTTTGTCCCAACAGTTAATATTGATGGCATCATTGAGGAAACTGATATTGCAGTAGGACCTGTATTGCATCTTTTATCATCTTCAGCAGTTTTTATACATATCACCAAGGGACCATTATTTAATATTATATCCCTATCTCAACAAATCCTCCCTACATCGTCTGATGTTGAAGCTTTCAGTAATGTCATTGAATACTTTCCTTTCCATAACCACCACACAAACCACCAGCCAATCTATTCATTCATGCTTTATTATAGACCTTATATAAGGCACCCATGGTGGAATCGTGTTGAGGTACACTTTACCTTTCAAAGTAACTGTTTGTCAGTTGCAAAGTTAATGTTAGCACTTAACTTTGGCATTCTCCTTAAGTTTTGCTAAGTTCCTTTTATTGCCAAGTTTGTGGTTTCTAAAGAATGGTGAGCCTCCTGGCCTCAGGTTCATAAAGTGTAACTCTACTACTTGTAAAGTACCTTGTACTTGGCTGTGTTAGTCACTAACAAGACACAAAGGAACAGTGTATGAAGGAGTTAGTACAATATGTGGAATCCAGCATGGTATGGTTAAGGCGAAGGTCATGCGATAAATAAGCAAGTGACACAAACCAAAGATTAAAATTACTTCTACATACTAAAAACTTGTTCTCAAACTTCTTTACATTTTTATGTTGCTCTGGAACAGTACAATGTAGAGGAGGGTATATAAAGACTGCAGAGATTAATTTAAGGCTTCCAAGTAAGGGATTATGCTTGGTCACCGAGCAGTTGATTTTAAAGCGGCATTGAAGGAAGCCAGGAAGCAGGCAGCCTGTCCACTTTCCTCGCCCAGTATGGAAAGTGCTTGAGGAGACTCAACCAGGAAGAAGGGAGAAAAAAAACTTAAAATAATAGGGAAGTTTACATTCAGCAGCAACATAATAAATGCCTGTACTGTAAATTAAGTAAAACAAAATATGATTCAACTTTAAAATGTTTAGCTCATTGAAAATGCTTTAGCACTGATCATTGATCATTGAAGCCACGCCCATTTCACAGACATAAAATGGGCACCAAAGCTGCCAACGTGGCGGGTGGTGTGTGCATGCACATTCCACGCAAGAAGCGTGCAGTTTGCCATATTGGTAAAGGCAGAAAAATATTCATGCAGGGCGGCACCTGAGAAAGGCATTAGGCCATTTGCAAATAAGGGGCCTAATGCCAGTTTGAGGCCCCCATTGAACAGAATTCAGGAAATGTGTTCTACATGCGGCATGACCAACGGTCCTTAAAGGGACCGCCGGAGGCCGCCACCAAAAAGGTAAGTTTGTTGAAAATACTAACCTGGTTGCTCCTCCAGGCTCCACTGCAATGCTGAAAACTGTTGGCAGCACCACTTGGCCCACTCCTGATTGCCTCCCCCCTCCCAATTGTTTCCCCCCTTCTGTCAATTGCCTGCCCCCCTCGATCACCTCCTCCCTCCTGATTGCTTCCGTTCCTCCTGATTGTCTCCCCTCTCCTGATTAGCCCCCCTCCCGATCACCTTCCCCTCTCTACCGATTGGCTCCCCCCCGATTGCCTCCTCCCTCTCCTAATCACCCTTGATCGCCCCTCCCTCCTGATCGTCCCCCCCCTCCCGATTGCCTCCCCTCTCCCTATCACCTCCTCCCATCCCGATCGTTTACCCTCGACTCCAAATCACTTCCTCCTCTTCCCGATCGCCTCCCCTCTTCCCAGGACCTACCTGAGGGCCGAGGCTGATGACCCAGTGGCTCAAAATCCAATCCCGATTCACCAGCGAGCAGTCTGGGGATGCCCAGCATGTGTCCACAGCTTGCCCTGGTCTAATAGGACGTGCCTTGGGGGTCTACCCATTCTGACGCAGGTATCATTCCCTGTGTCCAATTGGCACAAACCTATTTCCGGGCCAATATTTCCTTTGGCTGAACCATGCTCTCCTTACCAGGCAGGGCTGTGCCTGTCTCCTGTGTTTGGTCATTGCCAAGACAGGGAGCTGTAGGTCCTCTGGTATCATATCCATAAAGCACTTCCTAATAGAGAAGCAACATGTGCTCATAAAGATACTGATAGTAAGTCAATCCAAAAAGGTATGTTCCTTACACAAGATGAATTAAGAGAAAACAAAATAAAATGAATGCTTCAGAGAAAAAATAATGATGGTAAGTTGAAGATATCCTTAAAATTGCTCGGTCATCTTTCGCCGTATCTATACTTACCTTTCACCAGGAGCATTCTTTAAATGGAGGAATAAAAGGTATAAGTGCATTAAATTAAAAACATCTCATACCCTGCACTAAGGTAAGATTTTTCAGAGTAAGAGAATGTTCCCAGTCCTTCAGCCTCAGGTCCTCTGTGACATTGCTTAGTGTGGCTACCTCATCTTTCAGTTGTTTCTCCATGTTTTGTTGAACGACTTTCAAGATCTTTGCATCTTCTGATACATTTGCTAATTGTATCTGAAGCTGCTGAAGGCTCATGCGGTGGAAGCCAATGCCCTCTGTGAAGGTGCCATTCACTCTATTTAGTGTCCAACGTACTTCCTTTATCTGACCACTCAAATTTCCTACATTTGATGTTATTTGTTTCAAGTTTGCTTGTTGGTGTTGGAGTGCACCCTGTGCACTGTTTAAACTTATAGACAAATTGTAAATCTCTTGTCTGTTTGTTGAACTAAACTGTTGTAAATCATCTTCTAAATCATTCACAGATGCATTAATGTCATCCATGCGTGCCTCGAAGCTCTGTGACTTGTTTTCCAGTCTGTGAACAGAGTTACTCAGTTGAAGCAATAAGATTGAGCAATTCTGGAAAAGTTCATGCAGTTTCAAAATATTATCCATGACATCTTCCTTGGGTGCCTTCTGCTCCATTGTTTGACGCATGTCTTTGAAGCCTTCACCTAAGGTTGTAACATTGTCTGTCAATATTTTCCAATCAGCAGATGGACGTTGATATCTGGGAACTGAAAAATATTAAATCAAGAGTTATGTAAAAACATCCTGCAGCTATTTGATCTTATGTTCCTTGCACAAAAGTTTCTTTAAACTCCAGATAAAAGTGAGTAATTTACAATTGTTTGTATATCAGTTCATCTAAATAGTTATTCAGCAATTCAGTCTTAAAAAGTGTATATTTTATACAAAACATTTAAACTTGTAAACACATTGCCGTCTCCAAAAGATTCATTTATTGTGTTCATTGAATTCATTGAAAATAATTGGTGGATATTTTATGCTTGGATGGGGAATTTAATATGATTTTTTGAAACATTGGATGAGAAATATATTTGGACCAAGTACAAGTATACCTAGGTATGACTTCAGTAGTTTTTCATTAGAAACAGGTGATTATATATTTCTGATAAACACGCTACCTCTTCTGGGTGACCAATTTAGTTGCAAGAGTTTTATTTTGCACAGCAATTTACTTGCTTTTTCATGCCATCTCTCCTGAGGTGGTGAGTTATGCTGGGATACAGTGCCACTAGTGCCAGAAGCCCTCTGGTGCCTCATCCAAGTGGCTATTCTTCATGAGTGAACCTAGAAATGAGCGTCAGTAGAGTACTTGAATGTTGGAATCAAACAGCCAACATTATCGTCAACAGATGTCAACACATTCACAGATATATAGGCACCGAGATAGTAATAAGAAATGGGAAACATGTCTTATTTTCTTGTTCTAGCCCAAGGACCCAGAGGCAAATTCTAGAGGGGGTGAAATTGGTCTTCGCCAGTAGCACGAAATGGGCTCACAGTGAATTGGCAATGCATTTTACACTGCGCCCTTTTCTTTTCCATTGAAGTTGCTATGAGCCCATTTCGCAATACTGGCAAAGGCCAATTTCACCTCCTCGTACCCTCATCACTCTCCTGGCTGAGATCAGCTCATGGAATATAGGCCAATAATTGAACCTGGGACCTTCTTGCTTTTGTGACTCAATGGTGGTTAAATTGGTTAACCCCCAAAACTGGGCGGAGGTATCTCACTGTCGGAGGCAGGGCGAGGCATTTGTCCTGCCTGAACACTCACCTCCGCCAAGCATTAAAAACCTGCGTTGACACAAGGATTGAATGACATTCGAACTTTCCACCAGCAGGGGGAGCCAGAATCTCTTAAAGGCAGGCTGTCTCTCTGACAGCCAGCCAAAATCACTTAAAGGTAGCCGGTACCTGTAATATGCTAAAAATAACAGTCTACTGTCTGCATGGAGTCTGAACAGAGATCAGACATTGCACACGTAAAACACAGATCCGATCCCGTCTCTATATTTACAAACTGTTGAGCTATTTTAAAACATTGAATAAAGGTTGCACACCACTAAATCCCACACCCCACCAATCTGCCAGTCCGAGTTTGTACTAAGCCTGCGAGAATGCGTGCACCAAGGTTCTCTGCTGATGCACTAGAGGCCTTGGTGCAAGAGGTGGACAGAAGGAGGGGCATCCGATATCCACGGAGGTGGGGTGGAGGTGGGTGGTGGGGGGGGCGCAAGAGACCCTCCAGACATATGCCCAAAAGACAGTGGGAGGCAGTGGGGGACGAAGTCAATGCCAGGCGCACAGCACCACAAACATGGATGCAGTGCAGGAAGAAGTTCAATGCTTTGACATGAGTGGTCAAGGTGAGTGAGGTCAACTGTCAAGTGGCATCTCCTACCAACTGCACCACGCACTACACCCCCCCATCACCCACATACCAACAAACTCTTTCCATCAGTGCGCAACTCTTCCAATCAGATGCTTCCTCTCACCCTTACACATTATCACTGTTGCAAGCCGCCCACCCACAACTCACAGGCCACACACACTGGCAGCTATTCAATCATGACAGGCATATCACCCAGACACACATCCCACTTTCTTGCAGGAGAAGGTGGTGCATGACAGGAGGCAGCAAATGACAGTGGCATTTAGCCCCTTGAGCTTGTTCTTCCATTCGCGAGATCACGATTGATCTGTGACCTAACTCCATATACCCACCTTAGCTCCATATCCCTTAATACCCTTGGTTCACAGAAATCTGTCAATCTCAGATTTAAAATTGACAATTGAGCTAGCATCAACTGCCGTTTGCAGAAGAGCGTTCCAAACTTCTGTAGAAGCATTTCCTAACTTCACTCCTGCATGTCCTGGCTCTAAATGTTAGGCTATGATCCCTCGTCATAGTGTTCAAGTATAGGAGACCTCCAAAAACAGTAACAAATGCATCAACAGCCAGAAGCCATAATCCAGCAACTAACCTGAAAATCCTGTAATGACCCTTTAAGTAGTGCTGGTGGGAGGTCCTCCAGGCACTCTACGACATGTTTAGATGGTCGTGGTTAAGACAATGCATTGAGTGGAGCGTTAAGTGTCAAAATGGTGTGTGTCGCTTTAAATCAGCATTGCACGCTGATCAAATGCATTTTCTCCCTACTTCGTTACTTCGTTCGTTACTTTCGCACGCGCTAAACCCTTTACCAAGATGGCCTCCGCTGCATGTCACGCTAGAAATGTGCGTGCGCATCCAAGACGCCATCTGGGATGTCCGGGAGGCCGCATAGCAGTGAAACAATGGGCATTACACAACCCAATTTAGCGCCCAGTATCTCTCCACAGTTTACTTCTTCCCACTGAATAACAGGGAAAGCCCCATTCCTGGGTTTTTTTTATTTAAAACTACTGGCTTTCAAATGAAACTATACAAATGCATTTATCTAAAATTCCTCCCCGTGCTATTTTAGTGGAGGAATTTACTCATTAACCATGATGTAATATCAAGGCTAATGTTTTTTTACTATTTTACTGTGGAAAATGGAGCAAGGTGGTCTGAACTCAAGGGATATGATTTTATCGGGGAGTCGGGAAGGGGGCGAATGTGGGCCGGGGGGGTGGGGGGGGGGGGGTTGGAATTCCCGATGGGAAACCCAGAAGTAAAGGTTTCCCAGAATTCCTTACGATTTTGACAGGCAGGCCTGATTGACAGGCTGGCCTCAGTCGGACGGGAGAAGAAGAAGGAAGCGGATGTGAACAGGTAAGTGTTAGATGTGGGGTGTGGATCATCGGGGGGGGGGATTGCTCAGTCATCAGGGGGCTGGGGATCTATAGGTGGGTGTAAGTCATTGGGAGGGGGGGTCAGTCATCAGGGTCATTGGGAGGGGGCAGTCATCGTTGGGCTCAGTAATTGGGGGGCTTAGTCATCAGGGGTTATCGGAGGGCTCAGTCATTAGTGGTCATCGGGGGGGGGGTCAGTCATCAGGGGGTCGGGGATCTCTGGGTGGGGGTCAGTCATCGGGAGAGGGTCAGTCATCGGGCAACTCAGTCATCTGGGGGCGCCTGGTCATCGGGGTGGGGGGGTTGGGGACAGGGTCATTGCGGGGGTCGGAGATCGTGTGGGGGGGTCATAGATCATTGGGGGGGGTTGGAGATCATGGGGGGGGTCAGAGATCATGGGGACGGCTTCAGACATTGTGGGGTGGTTGCTGCAGGTAGGCTTATTTAGCCTGGGGGAAGCAGTCCTGCTCCCCCGGGCCCACAGGCGGTGCTATAAAGGCACTTACCTGCTGTTTTGGGCCTTTTCGCCTCCTCTCTCGTGGAGTGAGGTAGAAGGCCCGGGAATCCCGGCCCCCAGGGGTTAAAAACAAAAAATCTGTCAAAATGGAGGCCAGCAGCCTCCTTGAAAGCGTTTAATGACCAACCCGCCTCCTGAGAGCGGGTTGGTTGCCCTTTTCTCGCCCCGCCTCCGTTAAAACCGAAAATAGGCGGGTTGGGGGTGGGTTTTAGATTTTTAGGATTTTTACTGCCCTCCCTGCTCCCAACCCACCCGTTTTTCTGAGTTAAAGTCATACCCATGGTCTTGACTATTACTAGACTCAGGTTGAGTCCTTAATTGATGTGTTGTTCTGACCAAAAACAAAGAAAACTCAATATTGAATGAATGATGCGTAAGAAATTGAGATAATTGAAAGAACGAGAAGAGGTAGGGAAATTGTTTCAAAATAGAAAGAGAAAGGAAAGATAAGCGAGCTATAAAATGAATAACCACCACCTGTAAATTGCCTTTCTGACATTTACATAATGTTTGACTAACCAGATAGAATTCTTCTGGACAATAACAGCAAGTATAGGCAGGAGGATATGGTAAATGAATCATTTTTGTTCTCTATATATGTAAATGATCTGGGCTTAGATATAAAGAGATATCAAAGTTCGTGGATGATGTCAAACTGGGAGATGTAACAAACTGCCTAGAAGAAGCAGGAGATTATAACATATATGAAAAGGCTTGGAGGATGGGTAGCTAAGTGGCAGATGTAGTTTCATACAGAAAAATTATGAAGTAATATACCTTGGGAAAAAGAATAAAGAATGGAAATATACCTTAAATGATAATTTTCTCAATGCAGTAAAAGGGCAAAGGGATCCAGGTTTGCAGATTCATAAATCCTTAAAAGTATGTCGACAGATTTTTTAAAAAGCCATGAAAAAGCAAATTAGATTTTTTAGTTTATATTGAGAAGGATTGAATACAAAAACAAAGAGGGTGATTCTGTACAAAACCGTGGTTAGGCCACATTTGGAATAAAAGGTATAATTTTACAAATTAGAGTGAGTCTGAATCCCCAATATACACCCTTGGGAGCATGATTTTATAAAATTATCCCATTGTGTGCAGTTCTAGGATCCTCACTTTAGGAGGGACATAATAGTCCAGGACAAGGTACAGTACAGATTTGTGAGGATGATAACATGGGTAAGGGGTCTGAATTACTAGGAAAGGCTAGAGCAACTGAATTTAGTAACTTGAGGAGCATTAAATAGAGGTGCTAAAATTATAAAAGGAATAAACAAGTTCAAAATAACTAATTTCCATTAAAACCTAAAGCAACAAAAAGAAGCTATGATCTCAAGGTAAGCCCCAGAGATCTAAAGTGGGAGATTAAAATAAACCTTCTCATGAAAAATTTTATTGGAATGTGGAATGTATCGCCACAGTGATGATCAATGCTAAACTTGATTATTGTACATTAACTACAGCATCATGCTTTCCTGCACATGAGCTATAAAATTATATAATTTTATTTTAAGAATTCTGATGACACACATGATTATAATCACTGCGATGAGATTGCAACCTTGGTCTCACCCACTAACATCCAATATTTAAAAAAAAGTAATCCCCCGTTTCTGGGTGGGAACGAGGCGGTGGTGGGCGAAAATGGAAGTCCACCAGTTACCACCTGTTCTCGCTTATGTCCTGCCCGCCATAATTTTGTCCTCCTAATTTAACCCTTTAAGCCCCTTGTGAATCTGCACTGCACCCCCCCCCCACCCCCACAATGACAATATATCCTTCCTGAGGTCCAGTGCACAGAACTGAACGCAAAGGCTCTGTACAACCGAAGCATCACTTCCTACCCTTGGTATTCCAGCCCCCTTGAGATAAAGGCTAACATTCCATTAGCCTGTTTGATAACTTTTTGTACCTGTCCACTAGCTTTTAACGATTTGTGTACATGGACACATAAATCTCTTTGCTCCTCCATAGTTTCTAGTTTCTCACCATTTAGAAAATACTCCGATTTATCTTTCTTGGATCCAAAGTGGATGACCTCACATTTCCCTACATTGAACTCCATTTGTCACAGTTTTGCCCACTCACTTAATCTGTCTATGTCCCTTTGCAACTTTCTGGTCTCATCTGCACTACTTACTGAGCCTCCCAACTTAGTGTCATCCAAGTCACTGATTTATATGGTGAAAAGCTGAGGCCCCAGTACAGATCCATGGGGAGCACCACTTGTCACATCCTGCCAATCAGAGAATGAGCCCTTTGTCCCTACTCTCCATCTCCTAGCTCACAACTCATTTCCCACCATGTCACATGGCTACCTCCAATTCTGTGCACATTCACTTTTGCTAATAAGTTCATCTATTGTGTATTTCAAGCATTTTCTGTTTTTATTTCAGATTTCCAGCATCTGCAGGTTTTTTCTTTCTATTTATTTTCTAGTTTAATTTCCCAAAAGATGCAAAACAATCTGAATATGTTTACATTTTTCTTTATTATTTATCTCCAAATGTATTAACATCTGTAAACTTAGAAAAGCTATTATTATGTAGCAAAAAGACCAATTACAGTAAGGCATTAAATTATATGGGGTCAATTTTCCTGACCTGAGGAATGCCCATTTACCAGTGCAAAGGCAAAAGTAAAGGAGGTGCCACCCATTAAATCAGGTCTTCACCATTTTACATTGCCAAAGCATTATCAGGGCTTCGGGGCAGGGTGGGTCTGGGTATGCAGATCTCTTGATCTCATATAAATGAGATGGAAGGTGGTGTTCCTGGCCTTATGCCCCTATTTCCTCTTCTCATGTTTATTGGACAATTATTTTCAGGCGGTCCCATAGAAACTAGGATGGAATTTATTGCCAGGGCCCAGCGGAATGGATGGTCTGTGAAGGTCCTAGGGTTAGCCTGAAGAGAAAAGATTCCGGTGGCCAGAAGCATAACTGCAATCATCTCTACAACAATAATAACATGCATTTATATAGCGCCTTTAACGTAGTAAAACATCCCAAGGCATTTTGCAGAAGCATTATCAAACAAAATCTCAGACTTACAGCCTGCCCTGCTTTCCAAAGTAGGGCCCAGGGTAGGAAATGGCAATGGCGGGAGGGGAGCGAGGGTGAGGATGGTATGGGGGGGGGGCGGGAAAATCAGCTCATTTTTTGTCGTGTATATAGAGGTGGTAGGATTAATAGTGCTTTTTATTCATTAATTAAATCCCAATTAATATCAACTTGGAAAATATATTCACTGGGAATTTAGGTTTGAAGCTGTTTTAAATTCCAATTCTCAGAATTCTTATTATTCATTAGAGATAGAAAGAACATCATTGCCTCTGCCTATATTTCAAGACAGGTTGACAGGATGATGAACTCTGAATACTTTGACAACGTCCACACAGTCTCTAGGGGCAATGTGAACTGTAATCATTTGACTTCCTAAAGTAAGTTGAATGTGTATTCTACATTTGTGGTTAGATTAATGGGTCACTGATTTAATTTAATGTTTTTATATGTTCATATTTTGCCAGATTGGAGCCAATTGCTTCAACACACTGGGAATCCTTTTATCCTCATAACCTATGGATTCTGATGGTCAATTGCTTGTGACCGAAATTGGATTACTTCCATTTTGACTAAGTGTGCTCCAGATAAGTACCAGAGCGTTAACTCATTTATTGGCCTCAGTTCAGTTAAGTTTTGACTAATGTGAAGTTATTTTTCAATATTGCATTTTTTTTCTGATGCTTACTGAGAAGCAGTTCTCACAAAGGATTTAGCCTCGTAACATTAACCTGCTTTTCTCTTTTCAGATGTTGATGCACCTGCTTTGTAGTTTCATCTGTTTCTGTTTTTATTCAAAATTTTTTTGCTAAAATTTCCAACAAGCTGCATCTGATCTACGTTGCTTTCATTCATACAATGTCACTTGAATGTGACAGTTTCATACTTAAATTAAAACAATGTAGATATAGATAACATCGTATGAAGTGGATTATGTTCAAACCTAACAACCAAATTATGGTAGTGAAAGGATTAAAGCATCATCATTTAGAGAAGCTGCAGTATCTCCTCAGAGAACTCCCCCTCTTTAATTCTGAGTGCTCCTCAACAACGAAATGTAAGAAAATAATTTGCCAGTCTGTTAGGTGTAACACATCCGTTCCCCTAGCCTGTCATATATTGTTAACTGTCACATAAAGATAATTTATTTCAGTTCAATAACATGACAGAGATGAAGTGAAAACAGGACTGACAAAGTCATTAGATCAGAGTGTCTCATTGCATGTACTATTTCGACTGCTAGACTATTCAGCTCCCTCACAATGTAAGGCTCAATAACATCTCCAGAAACCTCCTCGAAATATAAGATCCCAGGGACATCCCCAGTCACCTCGTCAACATATGACATCCTCAGTTATCTCTTCTATATATGACATCCTCAGTCACCTCCTCAATATATGACATCCCCAGTCACCTCCTCTATATATGACATCCCCAGTCACCTCCTCTATATATGACACCCTCAGTCACCTCCTCTATATATGACATCCCCAGTCACCTCCTCTATATATGACATCCCCAGTCACCTCCTCTATATATGACATCCCCAGTCACCTCCTCTATATATGACACCCTCAGTCACCTCCTCTATATATGACATCCCCATTCACTGCCTCAATATATGACACCCTCAGTCACCCCCTCTATATATGACATCCCCAGTTACCTCCTCTATATATGACACCCTCAGTCACCTCCTCTATATATGACATCCCCAGTTACCTCCTCTATATATGACACCCTCAGTCACCTCCTCTATATATGATATCCTCAGTCACCTCCTCTATATATGACATCCCCAGTCACCTCCTCTATATATGACACCCTCAGTCACCTCCTCTATATATGACATCCCCAGTCACCTCCTCTATATATGACACCCTCAGTCACCTCCTCTATATATGACATCCCCAGTCACCTCCTCTATATATGACATCCCCAGTCACCTCCTCTATATATGACACCCTCAGTCACCTCCTCTACATATGACATCCCCAGTCACCCCCTCTATATATGACATCCCCAGTCACCCCCTCTATATATGACATCCCAGTCACCTCCTCTATATATGACATCCTCAGTCACCTCCTCTATATATGACATCCCCAGTCACCTCCTCTATATATGACACCCTCAGTCACCTCCTCTATATATGACATCCCCAGTCACCTCCTCTATATATGACACCCTCAGTCACCTCCTCTATATATGACATCCCCAGTCACCTCCTCTATATATGACACCCTCAGTCACCTCCTCTATATATGACATCCCCAGTCACCCCCTCTATATATGACATCCCAGTCACCTCCTCTATATATGACATCCCCAGTCACCCCCTCTATATATGACATCCCCAGTCACCCCCTCTATATATGACATCCCAGTCACCTCCTCTATATATGCATCCCCAGTCACCTCCCCTATATATGACATCCCCAGTCACCTCCTCTATATATGACATCCCCAGTCACCTCCTCTATATATGATATCCTCAGTCACCTCCTCTATATATGACATCCCCAGTCACCTCCTCTATATATGACATCCTCAGTCACCTCCTCTATATATGACACCCTCAGTCACCTCCTCTATATATGACACCCTCAGTCACCTCCTCTATATATGACACCCTCAGTCACCCCCTCTATATATGACATCCCCAGTTACCTCCTCTATATATGACACCCTCAGTCACCTCCTCTATATATGACATCCTCAGTCACCTCCTCTATATATGACATCCCCAGTCACCGCCTCTATATATGACACCCTCAGTCACCTCCTCTATATATGACACCCTCAGTCACCCCCTCAATATATGACATCCCCAGTCACCTCCTCTATATATGACACCCTCAGTCACCTCCTCTATATATGATATCCTCAGTCACCTCCTCTATATATGACATCCCCAGTCACCTCCTCTATATATGACACCCTCAGTCACCTCCTCTATATATGACATCCCCAGTCACCTCCTCTATATATGACATCCCCAGTCACCTCCTCTATATATGACACCCTCAGTCACCTCCTCTATATATGACATCCCCAGTCACCTCCTCTATATATGACATCCCCAGTCACCTCCTCTATATATGACATCCCCAGTCACCTCCTCTATATATGACATCCCCAGTCACCCCCTCTATATATGCATCCCCAGTCACCTCCCCTATATATGACATCCCCAGTCACCTCGTCTATATATGACATCCCCAGTCACCTCCTCTATATATGACATCCCCAGTCACCTCCTCTATATATGACATCCCCAGTCACCTCCTCTATATATGACATCCCCAGTCACCCCCTCTATATATGCATCCCCAGTCACCTCCCCTATATATGACATCCCCAGTCACCTCGTCTATATATGACATCCCCAGTCACCTCCTCTATATATGACATCCCCAGTCACCTCCTCTATATATGACATCCCCAGTCACCTCCTCTATATATGACATCCCCAGTCACCCCCTCTATATATGACATCCCAGTCACCTCCTCTATATATGACACCCTCAGTCACCCCCTCTATATATGACATCCCCAGTTACCTCCCCTATATATGACATCCCCAGTCACCTCCTCTATATATGACATCCCCAGTCACCCCCTCTATATATGACATCCCAGTCACCTCCTCTATATATGACACCCTCAGTCACCTCGTCTATATATGACATCCCCAGTCACCTCCTCTATATATGACATCCCCAGTCACCCCCTCTATATATGACATCCCAGTCACCTCCTCTATATATGACACCCTCAGTCACCCCCTCTATATATGACATCCCCAGTCACCTCCTCTATATATGCATCCCCAGTCACCTCCCCTATATATGACATCCCCAGTCACCTCGTCTATATATGACATCCCCTTTCACCTCCTCTATATATGACATCCCCAGTCACCTCCTCTATATATGACATCCCCGGGTCACCTCTTCTATAGATGACATTCCCAGTCCCCTCTATATATGTAAGGAATCTTACAACACCAGGTTATAGTCCAACAGTTTTATTTGAAAATCACAAGCTTTCGGAGATTATCTCCTTCGTCAGGTGAGTGAGTGAAAGGTTCTCAAATCGCATATCTTATATTAGGCTGGGACACGATCACACCAATCAAAGGTATCGTTGGTGTTCAGACAGGTTAGCCACGGAAAACAGTACATCCCAGTATACTGAATACACAATGGGTCAGATTACAAAGCCAGAGAGAGAAAGAGACCCGAAAGGCAGAGAGAGAGAGAGAGAATGTCTAGTTGTATTAAAAACAGATAACTTTTTTTTCCTGCTGGTGGGGTTACGTGTAGTGTGACCCCACCAGCAGGAAAAAAAAGTTATCTGGAGTTCAGAAGAATGAGAGGCGATCTTATTGAAACGTATAAGATTGTGAAGGGGCTTGATCAGGTGGATGCGGTAAGGATGTTCCCAAAGATGGGTGAAACTAGAATAGGGGGCATAATCTTAGAATAAGGGGCTGCTCTTTCAAAACTGAGATGAGGAGAAACTTCTTCACTCAGAGGGTAGTAGGTGTGTGGAATTTGCTGCCCCAGGAAGCTGTGGAAGCTACATCATTAAATAAATTTAAAACAGAAATAGACAGTTTCCTAGAAGTAAAGGGAATTAGGGGTTACGGGGAGCGGGCAGGAAATTGGACATGAATTTAGATTTGAGGTTAGGATCAGATCAGCCATGATCTTATTAAATGGCAGAGCAGGCTGGAAGGGCTGATTGGCCTACTCCTGCTCCTATTTCTTATGTTCTTATATCTTTTTTAATCAAGTTTATTGGATGATCTGTTTAGAACTTTCAATCCTTTCAGCTCAAACATTCTCATGGATAATGTGAATAAGCAAAAATATTCTTAAAAAGCTCCTTTTTCTTCCTCAAAAAATTTGGTGATATTTGTCAGATTCAAAACACATAACAGCTGTTCCTGAGCTGCCACATGGAGGTGGAGCAGAGAGTGACTATGTTAACAGATAAAGACACAAACCCATGAATTTTAATTTTGTAATATAAAATAATGATATTTAACCAGTCACAGAGCTAGATATTTAAACTAACTGCAAGACAGCAAACTGAAGTCATCTTTTCAGCAAACTGAAGAGAGGGGAATATTCTTATTATTTCTGAGGCAAGAGTTGAGTGGTTTACTTTCATATTGATGATAATGCTGACACATTGATATTACACATTGGGTTAGAAATACTTAGCAGCTCTTTGACAGCTTATTGAAATAATGGGCTCGATTTTGGCGTCGGGTTTCGGGCGGGTTTCCAGCGGGGGGGCCCGGAAAATCCCGATATCCGGTCACGTGACCGGATCGCGACGAAATCCCGGCCATTTCCGGGTACCGCGCTGATGTGCGGGGCTGCGCGCGCAAGCCCCGCTGGTGGGAATCCCGCAGGCAATTAAAGCCAGCGGGGTTCCACTTGAGAGTACTTACCTTGCTTGTTGAGGTCAGTTAATGAGCTGAATCAGCTGTCAAAAGAGGAAGTGTGGGATTTTTGCTTCAAGGCAGTGAGCTTCACACACTGGGGGAAACAGTCTCTGTCCAACCAGGCGTGTTGCAGCCAGCAGCCTGTGGCAGGTGCCAAGGTGCACTCCACAGGGGACAGCCCTCACCCACGCAGGAGGCCACCGCGTCACATAGGGCAACCCCTGCCCCCCACCACCCCCCGCCAAGCCAGAGGACAGACCGACATGAAACCGCAGCCCCAGTCCGAGGAACCACCCACCTACCCTGCACAACCCCTCAGACCAACACCTGCCAGATGGGTGGTGTGTGGACACCCTCGGAGGACGAAGAGCATGACCAGCACCAGCAGCCTCACAGTCCACGCCGTCCGCCGCAGAGACGTGGATCCCCCCAACACGGTGTTGTTGCACGCCCACCTGCACAGCAGGAGGGAGGGCTACCGCAGAGAGAGACGCGTCGCAGAGGGCACTAGCCTCGCCACAGGGTCCACAGACCGAGGCGCAGCTCCCCGGACCTCTCCGAGCAGCAGTGCACAGGGAGGCGCAGATTCGCTCGACATCTAGTCGTGGAGATCTGCAGCCTCTTTCATGCCGAGCTGCTCCTGGCTGGCCCCAGCACCAACTGCTTACCTGTCGCTGTCAAAGTCACCACTGCCCTCCACACCTTCTCCTCCGCATCCTTCCAGGGTGCAGCCGGCTACACCGCCGATGTCTCTCAGTCGTCTGCGCGGACGAGCCCTGCAAATACACCTGCACCTACTCTGCAGTAACACGATGGGTGGCATCAGTGGTGGGTCCTCATAGTGATACCCAGGAGCGGGCATTATTGGACACAACGGACAGGATTCGCGGAGACATGGCAGTGGTGGTGTCAATATAATGTGTGCTGTTTGTTGCTCTGAAATTCAATATAGGTAACACCCATGACAAACCCTCAGACACCCTTGTGCACCCCCTTCATGCTCACGACACGTTTGCCTTACGCTGCCTACTGCACTTATGTGATGCATGCCCTGTGGCTGCAGCACAGGTGGTGGCAGGTTGAGTGAGGCTGGCCGTGAGGGAGATGCACGAGAGGGTGAGTATGGGATGGAGCAATGAGATTGTATGAGGATTGGGTTGCGTGTTAGTGGCAGGATGAGTACTGGAGAGGTGAGTAGGTGGAGGTAAGATGAGGATGGGGTTTGAGTGGGTATGAAGGGTGATGTGACAGTGTAGTGTTGGCGGTGCCGAAGGAGATGTGGGGTGGGGGCAGTGTTGTGGCAGACGGAGTGTAGGGGAAAGACTTTGTGTTCTCACTGCGGCTGACTTACTGCGGTCATTGCAGTGCCTCCTGCACTGTATGCAGGTGGGCCATATGTTGGTGGCGCAGGTGACACCCTCTGCCACCTCGAGCCAGGCCTTCTTGGTGGCAGAGGCAGGCCGCTTCCTCCCGCCCGCCGGGGGGAAGATCTGTGTCCTCCCCCTCCTCCTCACCCCATCTGATGATACCTAGGGTGAGGCATCATTAAACTGGGAGCAGCCTTCCCCCTGGGCTGCTCCATGCTGCAATTTGTTCCATTGGTTGCAGCATCTGTCAGTGAAGGACTGCCCCTTTAACTCGAGAGCCTCCAGCTGACAGATCGTACTGCGCATGCGCAGCCCGACCGACGCGCAGGCCAGCGCCGTGGACCCCGGAGGAGCAGGTAATTGATTCCTATTAGTGGGTTGCCTGCTACGATCGCGCGGGCAACCCACTAATTTCACCGAGCGTGTTGACCACGCTCCCGGAGGACCACCCGCTGGGAACCCGCAGGCCTGGTAAATTCGAGCCCAATGTTTTTTCAGCTGCACTCACTCACTCACTAAAGGGATTTTACAAAGTTGCAGTTAAATACTTAAGAACATAAGAATTTTAAGGAACAGGAAGAGGCCATTACGCCCAACAAGCCCATCCTTTCTGGAGTGATGTGAAAGGCAGGTCGCATTAACTAATGGGAATATGATAGCCACCACTCTTTAATAGCCCTGATTAAAATTAATAAAAAGTAAAATCGAATATAAACAAAATCACTTTCAGATGATAGCAGTGGAATACAGAAGACAGCATCATTCCAGTAAATCTCAGCTATCCGTGGCTTTAATGCACTTTCTATAATAGGGCACCTAAGACTGCACACAGCGACCTAACTGGGCCTAAGCCATGCCATGTGCAATTTTATCATTACTTCTTAACCATCATACGATATGCCCCTATTTAGAAAACCCCAAATTCTATTGGCCTTCCTTATGGCTTTATCTATCTGTAGTCACATGCTCAAGGAATTATGGGGGAGAAATTAGACCCTGTAGCACCTGTTGTTTGGACAAAGAAAGAACATTTCAGGATGCAATCTCTCGCGCCCGATCTCCCCTAGAAGTGCATTGGTTTTCAAATTGGAAGCTGGTGTCTTCCAAGTGTTCAAGGAGTCTGTCTGAAACAGGCATTTGGTGCCTTGAATATGCAAATCAGAACCAAACGCCTGTTTTAGGACCCCATTCCAAATTCGAAATCAACTGAGCAGAGTTTGTCACGCGAATGCTCCACCCACTTATTTCAGGTCTTCTGTGGCGTAACCAGCAATTCTGAAAGTGACCGCTGGAGGCCACCCACAAAAAGCAAAGTGAATTTTTTTATAGCTTCATTTCTATGGAGCCAGGAGGAGAAGGAGCGCTCTTCCTGGCTCTACAAAAATACTGTGGGCCACTGCCGGCCCACGTTCACCCTCCTCCCACCCCAGGACCGGCAGGGGGCTGAATTTCCTAAAGCCCCACCTGATGAGCTTTATCAGGACATCTAATTGGAGTCTGCAGCTCGCCGGTTTTATGCAGGTGAGGCCCGAGGACAAATGTCCAGCCGGCCTCAGGCCGACTTCTTTGGTGGTGCATTCACTTGCTGATAACCGTTTGTGCCAGTTCCTAGCTCTACTCCAATTTTTCAGCCTTTATATTTGAACACCTAGTCCCTCTGTTCACCCATACCCTTCAGCATTGATTTTATACTCTTACTCCATGTTTCTCTTTCCAAAATTGCCTCACACTTCATCTGTCACCTGTCTTGCCCATTTCACTAACCTGTCCATGTCTTCCTGAAGTATTTTACAGTCATTCTCGGTTTTTGCCAAACTCCCTACTTTTGTGTCATCAGCAAATTTTGAGATTGTGTTCCCTATACCCAAATCCAAATCATTTCTACTTACCGAGAACAAAGATGGACCCAGCGCTGACCCATGGGATACATCAGTTTCAACCCTTATTCAATCCAAAAAATGTCCATTTACCCTAACTCTTTGTTTACTATCCATCAAACAACTTTCTATCCAAACTGTTACAATTACTCTTACGCCATACACCTGAATTTTTATTACAAGCCTCTTGTGAAACATCTTATCTTTTGAAAATCTATATACATTACATCTACTGCATTCTATTCATCAAATCAAACAGTCACTTCCTCAAAAAATTCTATTAAATTTGTTAAACATAAGTTGCCTTTAACAAATCCCTGCTGGCGGCAAAAATACGTTCACCAAGCTGGCGGGTCCTCTTTAAATATGCATATTGGGCTCCAATTACGTCATCTGCCATTTTAACCTAAAGCCTGAGCGGGAGAGCAGTGGTGGTCTCTCCAACACCACCCCCCCCCACCCCCACCCCCACCCCAGGAAAACCTGCCAGAGCCCGAGCCAGAAGAGGCCCAGAAAGGGAAGTTTTTTTTTAGTTTCCAAGTGGGGCTTGGAGGAGCACCTCTGCGGAGGAGTACTCCCCCAGGCCCCAAAAGGAAACTTTGGACCTCCTCTGCTCCAGGCTTCACCCCCTGATAATTATTCCCCTCCCGGAGTACTTACCTTATGCCAGGGAACTGTACCCCTGGGTTCTTGGCAGTGGCCTCCTGCCGCCTGATTTTAATGGCTGGGCAGTCGCTTCCCACTGACTTCCCGGCCGTTTAGTTTGGGAAGCCAGCAGCATGTTAATGAGACCCGGCATGCTGCTCGTTCTGCCACATTCCCGCCCGGGAGTTAAAATCGAGCCCTAAGAGTTTGCCCAGAACTGACACTAGACTAACTGGTCTATAGTTACCTCAAGGAAAGGCAAGGAAACCTCCTGCTGATTACCATCTACCGTCCTCCCTCAGCTGATGAATCAGTCCTCCTCCACATTGAGCACCACTTGGAGGAAGCACTGAGGGTAGCAAGGACACACAATATACTCTGGGTGGGAGACTTCAATGTCCATCACCAAGCGTGGCTCAGTAGCACCACTACTGACCGAGCTGGCCAAGTCCTGAAGGACATAGCTGCCAGACTGGACCTGCGGCAGGTGGTGAGCGAACCAACATGAGGGAGAAACCTACTTGACCTCGTCCTCACCAATCCACCTGTCATAGATGCATCTGTCCATGACAGTATTGGTAGGAATGACCACCGCACAGTCCTCGCGGAGATGAAGTCCCGTCTTTGCACTGAGGACACCATCCAATGTGTTGTGTGGCATTATCACCATGCTAAATGGGATAGATTCAGAACAGATCTAGCAGCTCAAAACTGGGCATCCATGAGGTGCTGTGGGCCATCATCAGCAGCAGAACTGTATTCCAGCACAATCTGTAACCTCATGGCCCGGCATATTCCTCACTCTACCATTACCAACAAACCAGGGGATCAACCCTGGTTCAATGAGGAGTGCAGAAGAGCATGCCAGGAGCAGCACCAGACGTACCTAAAAATGAGGTGCCAATCTGGTGAAGCTACAACTCAGGACTACATGCATGCTAAACAGCGGAAGCAACATGCTATAGACAGAGCTAAGCGATTCCACAACCAACGGATCAGATCAAAGCTCTGCAGCCCTGTCACATCCAGTCGTGAGTGGTGGTGGACAATTAAACAACTAACGGCAGGAGGAGGCTCTGCAAACATCCCCATCCTCAAAAACGGTGGAGTCCAGCACGTGAGTGCAAAAGACAAAGCTGAAGTGTTTGCAACCATCTTCAGCCAAAAGTGCTGAGTGGATGATCCATCTCGGCCTCCTCCCGATATCCCCACCATCACAGAAGCCAGTCTTCAGCCAATTCAGTTCACTCCACGTGATAGCAAGAAACGGCTGAGTGCATTGGATACAGCAAAGGCTATGGGTCCCGACAACATCCCGGCTGTAGTGCTGAAGACGTGTGCTCCAGAACTAGCTGCGCCTCTAGCCAAACTGTTCCAGTATAGCATCTACCCAACAATGTGGAAAATTGCCCAGGATATGTCCTGTCCACAAAAGCACGACAAATCCAATCCGGCCAATTACCGCCCCATCAGTCTACTCTCAATCATCAGCAAAGTGATGAAAGGTGTCGTCAACTGTGCTATCAAGCGGCACTTACTCACCAATAACCTGCTCACCAATGCTCAGTTTGGGTTCCGCCAGGACCACTCGACTCCAGACCTCATTACAGCCATGGTCCAAACATGGACAAAAGAGCTGAATTCCAGAGGTGAGGTGAGAGTGACTGCCCTTGACATCAAGGCAGCATTTGACCGAGTGTGGCACCAAGGAGCCCGAGTAAAATTGAAGTCAATGGGAATCAGGGGGAAACCTCTCCAGTGGCTGGAGTCATACATAGCACAAAGGAAGATGGTTGTGGTTGTTGGAGGCCAATCATCTCAGCCCCAGGACATTGCTGCAGGAGTTCCTCAGGGCAGTGTCCTAGGCCCAACCATCTTCAGCTGCTTCATCAATGACCTTCCCTCCATCATAAGGTCAGAAATGGAGATGTTCATTGATGATTGCACAGTGTTCAATTCCATTCGCAACCCCTTAGATAATGAAGCAGTCCGTGCCCACTTGCAGCAAGACCTGGACAACAACCAGGCTTGGGCTGATAAGTGGCAAGTAACATTCGTGCCAGACAAGTGCCAGGCAATGACCATCTCCAACAAGAGAGAGTCTAACCACCTCCCCTTGACATTCAATGGCATTACCATTGCCGAATCCCCCACCATCAACATCCTGGGGGTCACCATTGACCAGAAACTTAACTGGACCAGCCATATAAATACTATGGCTACAAGAGCAGGTCAGAGGCTGGGTATTCCGAGGCGAGTGACTCACCTCCTGACTCTCCAAAGCCTTTCCACCATCTACAAGGCACAAGTCAGGAGTGTGATGGAATACTCTCCACTTGCCTGGATGAGTGCAGTTCCAACAACACTCAAGAAGCTCAACAACATCCAGGTGAAAGCAGCCCACTTGATTGGCACCCCATCCACCACCCTAAACATTCACTCCCTTCACCACCGGCGCACAGTGGCTGCAATGTGTACCATCCACAAGATGCAGTGCAGCAACTCGCCAAGGCTTCTTCGACAGCACCTCCCAAACCCGTGACCTCTACCACCTACAAGAACAAGAGCAGCAGGCACATGGGAACAACACCACCTGCATGTTCCCCTTCAAGTCACACACCATCCCAACTTGGAAATATATCGCCGTTCCTTCATCGTCACTGGGTCAAAATGCTGGAACTCCCTTCCTAACAGCACTGTTGGAGAACCTTCATCACACGGACTGCAGCGGTTGAAGAATGCAGCTCACCACCACCTTCTCAAGGGCAATTAGGGATGGGCAATAAATGCTGGTCTTGCCAGCGACACCCACATCCCATGAATGAATAAAAAAAACTGGCTTTTTACTGCATGCCATAGAAGGAAATGATCACTTTTTGCATTGTTTTGAAGGTCAAGACAACCCATAACAGCTTGGAGGGATTGGTGATAGGTGACAGATCTCTAAAGCTCAGACCTCTGACCCTTATAATGAGGGAGCCGTGTAGATTCTGGGGAGGGAGGTCATAGAGGGTATTGGAATGGAGAAGTACGAGGACACCTGCCAGTTGAGGTTCATTTTGGCATTTTGTTTTTCTCCCTTCTTTTCCGGTTGTACCTTTCATTAATCATTAAGAACCATATCGTGAAATCTTATGCTACTCCCTCTACTGAAATGTGAGATCTACTACCATTCTAACCGCTCATCCTCCAAAGGAAGAAGCAGGCTCCTCAGCATCTGTCAATGCCAGCATTTCACAACATTTCACAGCACTCACTCTATTCGTCCCAAGCACCATCTCAGAGAGCTAGTGAGTTAGAGAGTGAGCCAGAGTGCATGGGATGATACACAGAGCACCAGTCAGCAGGTGCGGCTGGTGGTGCTCATCAGCAGGAAGTCATTGCTGGAGAATCTGCAGCTTGCAGGTCCTTTGTTTAAATGAACGATGCCCATTTTCCGCTATCAGTTGTCTGATTTACGTTGCTACATCATGAAAAGAGCAGAAAATACAGGCTCCAATATCATTAGAAAGTTGAACTACAACCTTCATGGTTTATGACATCTTCTAAACCCCCCACAACCCCATTTCCCATTTTTATAGAATCATATAATTTTAAAGCGCAGAAGAACATAAGAACATAAGAGCATAAGAAATAGGAGCAGGAGTAGGCCAATCGGCCCCTCGAGCCTGCTCCGCCATTCAATAAGATCATGGCTGATCTGATCCTAACCTCAAATCTAAATTCATGTCCAATTTCCTGCCCGCTCCCCGTAACCCCTAATTCCCTTTACTTCGAGGAAACTGTCTATTTCTGTTTTAAATTTATTTAATGATGTAGCTTCCACAGCTTCCTGGGGCAGCAAATTCCACACACCTACTACCCTCTGAGTGAAGAAGTTTCTCCTCATCTCAGTTTTGAAAGAGCAGCCCCTTATTCTAAGATTATGCCCCCTAGTTCTAGTTTCACCCATCCTTGGGAACATCCTCACCGCATCCACCCGATCAAGCCCCTTCACAATCTTATATGTTTCAATAAGATCGCCTCTCATTCTTCTGAACTCCAATGAGTAGAGTCCCAATATACTCAACCTCTCCTCATATGTCCGCCTCCTCATCCCCGGGATTAACCGAGTGAACCTTCTTTGTACTGCCTTGAGAGTAAGTATGTCTTTTCTTAAGTATGGACACCAAAACTGTATGCAGTATTCCAGGTGCGGTCTCACCAATACCTTATATAACTGCAGCAATACCTCCCTGTTTTTGTATTCTATCCCCCTAGCAATAAAAGCCAACATTCCGTTGGCCTTCTTGATCACCTGCTGCACCTGCATACTAACTTTTTGATTTTCTTGCACTAGGACCCCCAGATCCCTTTGTACTGCAGTACTTTCCAGTTTCTTGCCATTAAGATAATAACTTGCTCTCTGATTTTTCCTGCCAAAGTGCATAACCTCACATTTTCCAATATTGTATTGCATCTGCCAAATCTCCGCCCACTCACCCAGCCTGTCTATATCCCCTTGTAGGTTTTTTATGTCCTCCTCACTCTCCACTTTCCCTCCCATCTTTGTATCATCTGCAAACTTTGATATGTTACACTCGGTCCCCTCCTCCAAATCGTTAATATAGATTGTAAAGAGTTGGGGACCCAGCACCGACCCCTGCGGAACACCACTGGCTACTGGTTGCCAGTCCGAGAATGAACTATTTATCCCAACTCTCTGCTTCCTGTTAGATAACCAATCCTCCACCCATGCCAGAATATTACCCCCAATCCAGTGATTCTTTATCTTGAGCAATAATCTTTTATGTGGCACCTTGTCGAATGCCTTCTGGAAGTCTAAATACACTACGTCCACTGGTTCCCCTTTATCCACCCTGTATATTATGTCCTCTAAGGAGGAGGCCATATCGCCTATCATGCTTGTGTAGTACTCTGAAAGGGCTATCCATTTCATCTCATTTCCCCGCCTGTTCCTCATACCATGGCTTCTTGCATTCCCAGCTAACTGTTATAACATTTTAGCTTATTCATGTTGTTTATTTTTGAGTTAAACTGCTTAGGATTTTCAATTTTGCAAGGGATAATATTTTCAGTTGTTTGTCTTCATGGGGTTGGTTACAGAATCAAAGATCCTTAGTGAGATTATAATTTCCCATTTAGTGCTGTTGTAGTCACTAAGGACCAGCTCACGCCAGCTAGGACTGATTTGATTTGTCATTAATGAAAGTTATGACGCATTTCTCATATTTAATCCAGATGCAGCCAACTTTCCACCATTGAAAGATGTTGCTTGGTGGGGATAAGTAGCAAATTGCATGTCACAAGTTTCATGAAATGTAATGATATTTTTGTGATTCAACAAACTTGCATTACTTCAGGTTTGAATAGACTCGTACATTTCAAAAAAATGTGTCATTTTTTTTCGTAATGTTATGCCATTGTAATACATTCTATGGGGGTAGATTTTCAACTTGCTGCCCGGGTGTAAAACTGTCGTTGTGGATCAGCCACCCATTATAGAAACAGCCCTACTTTCATTCCCATTGATTTTAGTTTTACGCCCAGGGCGGCAAGTTGAAAATCTACCCCGTTAAGTGATGGATGATATCCAAGGCGCAGATTGGATGGAGAGATATCAAACATGGAGTATCTGTAAGGATGTCGGAGATACAACAAAGCAGAGAGACTTCAGTGACATGTAGGCAGTATCGTGAATTCAGAGACACAAGAAGAGAAGCATGAAGAGAGTAGACGACCGGCAAGACATAGAGCCCCTGAATTTCCTTGGAGATGGGGCGAACCGCTGACACAATAGGGGCAGGTGGGGAGTAGTAGGGGTGGAAAATAGGGTGGGTTCTGATAGCGATAGGTCTCCACCCTGTAGAAATGGATGCTGGGATTTCTTGTGGGGGCGGGGCAGCACCTGCAGCCTGACGTAGTAAAAGGAGGCTGGATTGGCAGGTTGGCATCACCTTCCAGAATTCCCATTAGTCTCATCTCCTGTGGCCACAGTGTATTCTACATCTGCAAGATACAGGCAGAATTGATACCTAGAGGAGTGTTCTAAGCTGGGTTTATGGCCTGGAACACTCAGAAGAAAGACATTTAGCCTCAAGGTCAGCAGCTTACCTGAAGAGGGGTAATCATGGCATTTTTGATATAGTCCTCTGCTGGACCTACAGGCTTCCCCCTCACCCCATCTGGTGGATGCCCAAGATGCACTGATACTGGTGCTGGGGCCTTCTGCCATTATGTAAATTGCCTGATCAAGGGAAATCTGATGGGGTCAGGCAATTGGGTCACTGATGAGTCACAAATCCCACTCTGCCATTGCTAGCAGCAGAGCAGGATTTGGGGTTTTTGAGCCTGGTGTCTCCAAAATCCACATTCACGTCTATTCCCATGCCCATCTCAATCCTATGCCTTTGATGTCTCCGGGTTTCCCCTCACTCTCTTTGTGTCCATCAACCCACATTTTGGGTGCCCACTGGATGGACTTCCGGCAAGTAACACCATTCTGCTGGTCCTGCCTCCTTTCACTATGTCAGGCTGCGAGGGAGTGGACACTACTACTACCTGCCCCTGCCCCTGATGTATATCTGTACAGAACACAAAAATACTGAGCAAAGGCAAGTTACCCAAAACATCTAAATATTATCAAATTATCAATAGTTCTTCCAAAACAAGTCTTTCAAACCAGTTATTGGGGTAAATTTTAACCCCCAAGAATGGTTGGGTTGGGGGCGGGAGGTTAAAACAACAGTTTTTTGGAGCAGGACCGCATCCCGGCTCCAATTTGCCCACTTCTGGGTTTAACTCATGATGTGGAGATGCCGGTGATGGACTGGGGTGGACAAATGTAAGGAATCTTGCAACATCAGGTTATAGTCCAACAGTTTTATTTGAAAATCGCAAGCTTTCGGAGATTATCTCCTTCGTCAGGCAGATTTGTCTGTGTGTGGACAGCAGACACCAGGAAGTCCCGCCCCCACTTAAATCTGGCGGGCCGATACTTACAAGGGCAATGTACCTCATTGAGATACTTGAGGTACTTAATATTTTGTGTATTGGAAAATTAAAATGAATTTAATTGTACCTGTTCGAATTTCCCATCACTTCCGAGTTTCAGCAGGTGAAAGCAGGTGGGAAAGGCGGGATCCATGAGGTAAGTGCCTTTACTGCAGTGCTTGTGGGCCCAGAGGAGCAGCAGTGCTTCTCCCAGGCCCAACAAGCTCACCTGGCTTACAGGACCCCCACGATTAACTGCCCCAAACCCCCCACCCCCGATGGTGGACATCCCCCCCCCCCACCTCACCACGCCACCTATTTCCGACTCTTAACCCAATCTCCAGCGACCTCCAATCTCCAAGTCCTGGCCCATCCGACCACTTCCGCAGTCCCCTGATCATCTTCCTGGCCCCCGATATTCTTCCCGGCCCCCGATTTTCTTCCTGGTCCCCGATCTCCTCCCTGGCCCTCCGATCTCCTCCCTGGCCCTCCGATCTCCTCCCCGGCCCCCGATCTCCTCCCCGGCCCCCGATCTCCTCTCTGGCCCCCCGATCTCCTCCCCGGCCCCCAATTTCCTTCCTGGACCCCCGATCTCCTTCCCGGACCCCTGATCTCCTTCCCAGCCATCCCGATCTTCTTCCCCGGCTCCTCCATCTTCTTCCCATCCTCCCCCGATCTTCTTCCCAGCCCCCCCCCCCCCCCCCCCGATCTCCTCCCCAGCCCCTGATCTTCTTTCTGGCACCCCCCCCACTGCCCCATCTCCTCCTTGGCCCCCGACCTTCTTCCCGCCCCCCGACCTTCTTCCCCGCCCCCCCCACCCCAGGTCTTCTTCCCGGGCCCCCCCGACCTTCTCCCCACCCCCCCCATTCTTATTCCGGGCTCCCCCGATCTCCTCCCCGGCGCATGATTCCTCCCTATCTCCCTTCAATCCCCAGGTGTGGTCTGCTGCAGGAGAACATGCTGTCTGACAGCCAGCCTGACTGTCAATCAGGCTGGCTGCAGGGTTCAAAACCCAGTAGTAAAATTTATTGGCCTCATTAAGATCGCGATTGCGATTCTGCCAAGTTACCTTCCGGGTTTCACACCTGAAAATCTTCCCCCCCACCACCCCCTCCACCTCACCTGCTTCCCAGCTCAAAGTGAAAATTCTGCCCATGGTCTTTGCTGCCAAGAGTCAATTCTTGAACTTGATGCAATAATTTTAGCCACAAAATCCACCTTTGGAACAACCTCTGAGGAGTTCAGGCCTGTGAACTAATGACCCTTTTCAAATGTGTCTTGGGCAGTAGTTTAAAACAGGTCACAGCGAATTGGAAACCTGTTTTGCATTCAGCCCATTTGCCTTTTCCGTTGAAAAGTTCACTAACGCCGGTTTTGTGCTGTACCATCTGAGACAAATTTATACCCCGATGATCTTTGAAAAGAGTCATTAGTTCACACGCCTAAACTGCCCAGAGCTTGCTCCAAAGATGTTTACTAACTTCTCCAGATAGGTGGCATAGTAACCTTTACACATAATAAAGTAGATTAAACTGCTGGAATGTACCAGAATTTCTGAAAGACATATTAATGTTGCAAGGGAAACGCCAAGCTGCTTGGCAAGGAATGTTACCTTGAGAATAGGAACGATAGCAAGTTAAGAGAGGCCAGGACTAGTAGGTTTTGGGAATCCGTGACAGAAGAGAACAAATGGTTCTAGAAAGAAGTTTTGGGTTTGGTGGTTGGTTAATAGAATAGGAATGTTCTACTTGATAGTCCTTTGACCTTTGAAAGTAAGATGACAGGATGGAAACGAATCATATCGGGCCTAATTTTAGTGCAAGACATTTGCTGAGGTGAAATTTCAAGGGGTGGTAGATAACCTGGCCCTGAAACTCCATCATAACTCCAGAGCGATACCTGTAAGATCCCGGTGGAATTTCAGGGCTCCGATATTGACAAAAGTATGATGCATTATTTAACTTTTGGACTCTGAAGTCAATATTCTTACTCAGGTGGAAACAGCAGTATAAGAAATTTGAAGTAATCTATCAGTCTGTAAATTGCTCAGTATAGATTCAAGGAGACAGTGGCATTCAGAAAAGACAATTTGCTGAGGAAACTAACATGGTTTATTGGAGGAAAGGATGAAACATTATGAATTTGCCAAGTAAATCCTGGAGCACCTCTCTGGAACAGGAAGTGGCTGCAACACCATTGTCAATATAAATTTGCAGAGGGGAAAGGGCAATACAAGAAAGCAATTAAAGGAATGCTTTTCAAAATTTTTACAGTGCCAAACTCGATTGTCGTCTCCTATTATAGTTCACTCACCAGACTTTACTACATTTTCATGACACTCATCATTTATAAATCATACAGAGCTTCAAAGAAATAACATTGCTGGTACCCATGACAACCCCTGAAGGTAACTGTTAAAAACTGAAAAATCATTCCTTTCAAACACATTTGGCTGGTTGGATGGTTCCAGGATCAAACTCTCTTGAATGTTTTCAGCGGTGAACAGCCAGCACTATGGGGAATGACACATGGCCCCGATATTAGCGGGGAGGCGGGATGGCAGTGGCGGGAGTGATTGGGCATGCGGGTAATCTGCCCAATAAAAAATGTCTGCTCCTCACGCGATCACGATTCAATTGGTGCCACTTAACGTGGCTTCCGGGTTTGCCGTCTGAAAGCTGCGCAGCGGGTGGACTGCACACCCGCATCACAGGCTGTCAGCTGGAGGGGCTCTATTTAAAGGGGCAGTCCTCCAATGGCTTTTCCTGGAGCAAACATCCACATACCACAATGGAGCAGCACAGGGGCAAGGCTGCTCCAAGATTCAATGATGCCTCACTCCAGGTGCTACTGAATGGGGTGAGGAGGAGGAGGGATCTGCTTTAGCCGGCAGACGGGAGGAAGTGGCCTGCCTCTGCCACCAAGAAGGCCTGGCTCGAGGTGGCAGAGGAGGTCACCAGCAGCAGCAACATCTCCCGCACCTGGGTCCAGTGCAGGAAGCGCTGCAATGACCTAACTAGGTCAGCCAAAGTGAGTACACTTATTGATTCATTCTGTCTTCCACATCACCGCCCCCACCCCCCAACTCATTCTGCATTGCCAACACTACTCTATCACATCACTCCTCACACCCACTTAAGGCTCATCCTCAACTTACCTGCACTTTCTCAGCACTTCCTTACCTCCCCATTACTCACCCCACCACTACCACTTAACCCACTCCTCATCCAATGTCATGGCTCTGTCTCATATTCACCCTCTGATGCATCTCTTTCACAGTCAGCCACACCCAAACCAATGCATTAATTGGTTGGCCACGTCAGCATCACTCTCTCACACGTCTGTTCTTTCTCCCCTTCTAGGAAAAGAGAACCCAAAATGCACAGGAGAGGGCTAGGACTGAAGTGGGGGGGCCGCAACAAATCATCGTCCTCACAGACCCAGAGCAGGAGGCACTCGAGCTCAGCCGAACCCTCGAGTGCCTGTCCATTGGGACGCCGAGACTGGCAACGTACAAACATCTGGTGACACAACTTTAACATTCATCACACACAATATGAAGTGATGTTAACATGCCTTGCCACCTCAGTATGCTCATCGCAACATGACACATCTGTGATGATGCTTGATATTGCCTTCTGTTCTCTTACAGGGCCTTCAGCAACCACTGTGACGGCAGAGGGCGATTCCTCAGAAGATCTGCCGGCCTCGGTGTCGGTGGGAGCACTCCTCTCGAGGCTCTGCTCAGCTGGACACATATGCAGAACCCTGGGAGCCATCCTTTAAAAGGAGAATGATCGAAGGACAGCAGCACGTTTGTGGAATGGTGGCACAGGTACGGGAAGGAATCTCTGAGATACTGTTACAGGGATGTGAGGAAATCTCTGAGATCGTTTCACAGTGACATGAGGAATCTCTGAGATACTGTCACAGGTAAGTGCGGGAATGTCTGCGATGGAGAGAAGGCTAGCCTCCATTGAGCTTCAAGCACGGCTCACAAATGAGTCCATTCAGGCCCTGACAATGGCCATTCGGACTCAGGCTGAACAACATTTTGCTGTTTAAACAGGCAGACCAATACACTAGCACCGGCCTTACAAGGCATCACACATGTCCTCCAAACTGTCGTCCAGCAGAGTGGTAGGAGTGATGTGGCCCTGGCCACCCAGGGGAGGGATGATGGCGAAAGGGGACATGGAAGTGGGGACACCACTCAAATCGCTCCCACGTCTCACCCGTTGCCCCCTCTCAACCAGTACCTGAAATGCTGTTTCCTCTCCAGGTGGCCAAATCTACCCCTGCACAGGTGCAAGTGGAGCAGTCTTTGGAGGGGCCCTCATGGGCTCCAGAACCCAGACGGCATAGGCCCAAAGCATCTAAGCAGTCAGGGCATGAACATAAGCAACCTGCCATTACATCTGCTGCAGCCACAGGGGATGCATCACGTAGAAGTAGGCGTAAGAGAAAGGCAAAGGTTTTGTGAGCACAAAGGGTATGCACAAGGTTGTTTGACAGACTGTCATGTTTTTCATTTTTATTTAGTTTTTGTTAAAATGACATTAAATTTTATGATTGTCACCACTGCCGCCACGTCTTGCCCATTCTTGACTGGCTTTTGTGATCGGGCCCTTTCATGAGGTTCACCATGAGCGGTGACACTTGATGCCACTCATTGGGTCACTTTACGGTGGGTGTATGTTTGGTTGCAGGATTGTTTTGTGCAGGGAGGGGTGGGCGGCCTGGTGTGGGCACTGCTCTTTCCAGGTGGTGTGAGGACTGGACTGTTCACACTTTCTGATGTTAGGAGAACCGTTCACATATGAGTGACTCACTGGCCTCATGAGCAGCCAGGTGAGCTGCTGCTCTGCCCATGGGTTCCTCCCCCTCCTTCTCCACCATGTGGGCGGCTGATGTGGATGGGGCCTCCTCAAGCGGCACCCCTCTCTGTTGTTGCCCTCTGTGGTCTTGGGCAGGTGCCTGTGGCGTAGCACAGTGCCGTTGAGCTCCAAGTGGTGGAGGTGGACACCGTGCCTGGCGAGGCTGGTAATGTTGCCCGTCCTCGGATGTAGAGGTGAATGCAGCCATGGCGGCCCCCTATTCTGATGGTGCGAGTTTGAGGGGGTCCGCAAAGTAGTTAAATATGTGTGAACAGAAGAACTTTGAGTGGAAAATAAGAATTTTCAGTGAAAACACAAAGATCTCGCAGTCATAACTTTGTCTGAAAGACCTGAGTGCCCTGCTGCAATAAGTGACCTTTTCTCCCCATGTGTCAAATATGCATTTGAATGTCCCACTGGCTGCTGGCTGAGCATGTCTGTTGCAACATGGAGTGTTTCCCACAGCACGGGAAACACGCTGAGGATGCTTCAAAATCATACCCCTGGCTCAATATGGAGAAAATTAAGTAGTTCAACTACTTAGATTATCTAAACAACTGTGTCAAGTATCATCCCGACAGCTTTAATTGCCAGTGGGACTTCCACGTGCACACCCAGACGCATCAGTGGGGAACCCGGAAGTTTGCGGGTCGGAGCCGGATTCCGAACCCGAATAAGATTTCCCCGATTTTCGGAGCCCCCCTGTCCCCAATGCACCCACAATTTCCCAGGAAAATTGAGCCCATGGTTACTGCCCAAGTTTAGAACGTGAGTTGTGGATTGTGGTGCCAGTTCATTTCCATCGATTGAAACAAGCTGAGAGCAGAGTGCTGAGAGAAATAACCAGCATTGCCAGCATTAGTTATATTTCAGATTCAACTCCACCTAGAAATCTGAGCACAGGTTTTTGGTGCGTTTCAAATACTGAGAACCCCAGTGAGAAATGTTTCCCTTATTGTTCTGAACAATATCTTGCCAGACTAATTGTGTCAGTACAAGATATTTATCTGATCATTTATCTGTCACATTAGTGACACCCAACTCCCACTATCAGCACTGCTTTCTCTCTCTGGTCAGAGACTGCCTCAGGGAAGCACAATACTGTGGGTACCAACTGGAGGGCAAGAACAGTGCTGAGTGGGTGAGTCTCAGCGGGTAGGCTTCTGCTGAGAGGGCCAGAAGCGCTGGATGTGTGTTTTATGCAACACTGCAGCTTTTTTTTCCAGAGGTGCTCACCTCATTCTATGCTGAGAGCTGGAGGCACCACTTCATGGGCAGACCAATTTTTTGGGTGGGCCGGATGAAATTAGGAAGTGGGCCAGATTTGGCCTACAGACTGTGGATTGGAGACCCCAGCCTCAGGGCAAATGCTAGGAGTTTATCAGGCTTACCGCCCTCACATCAATGTCATGTGATCAGTGGCTCTGTTTGGATATGGAAGAAAGAGTCCAATTTTCTTTTGGCCTGTACAAAGGCCTCATGTACTTTTTGGGAGTGGCCAGCTTTATAGAACCTTAATTTCTATGATTCTAAAGCAGGAAAGTGGGATTACAGTAGATATGTCTGATTTGGCACTAGCACTGGAACATACACAATAGGCTGAATGACCTCCTTCTGTAATGAAATTGCCATGATTCTATGCAGCTGTTCAAGGCTGCATATCTCTTCTTCCAATCTATTTCGGGGAAATGTTTCTTTAAAAAAATAAAGCAACAGTGTGTACTGGTAAGCTTATTATCTGTGTAATATCAACTATGTATTGTTCAGTAGTTGTGTATCACTGATGCATAAGGCTGTTTGTACAGATCCAAATAATTTATATGGCTGCTTTACCTATTGATACTTCAAATATTGGTAGCAAATGAGAAAATAATGCCTGATTTGGCATCTGTTGGCACCATAAAGATTGCAATTGCCAAAAAGCTGAGTTCATAAGTGTCAAGCAGGGAAATGAGTGAGATTTATGATCAAAATGTGAGTCCAATTGCAAATATATTTTCTGTGTTTATTTTTAAGCATGAGTTACATTAAATAAGTGACATTTTTAAACCAAGATGAGTGACAGCTTATATGTTTGTGACTTAAACAAAAACTAATCATTTTAGTGTATTTTCTGAAAAGTCAGAAACACGAGACATCACTTCAGATTTCCCTTTCCTGCCACTTCAAACTGTAATAGTAGCAACGTCAAAGTCAATGTAGCTGGCACCAGCCACACTGCCCCAAACCCTTCTGCTCCTCCCCTTATTGGAAGTAGAATGCTTTTTCAACCATTTATGAGCTTTGGCTACCTTTTGATACTGATTAAATCTGTACTAAAAGTAATTGAGAACTTGGGGCAGCCTGGCTGGTGCTGATCAGGATTATTGGCCTCTGCTTTCACGTCCCTTTTGGTGAACTGACACTGCACTACAAACTGAAGGATCTCACCAGTGGGAGGGTGGAACTTCAAATGCACACAGCCTCATACAAATGCAGTTCTCTACTATAAACACAGTATAGGATGTCAGACAAATAAATACCAGCTGTTTTCTCACCAAGATAGCTTGTCCTGCTTTTAAACCTCATCTATTTTGCTATTGTGGGTCTATAAACTAGGCCATTACACTACAGATACCAGTCTCAAACTTGTGTGGTACAACTCATAGCTGGCAAAAACACTGTTGGTTGCATCCCTTATGAAGTTCAGTGGTGAAGCAGAATGTGTTTGCATAGGTGGACTCTTCTACATTAGCAACTAATTTTTAATGTTATGAAGTGTAGCTTCTTTCCTAACATCAAAAAAAGTCAAAAATAAAGTTCCCAGTATGTCCAATAGACTACCTGAGCCTTTAAGATGTGGCTTTGCACTGGACTGAAGTTATACTGCATCGGGTGTGCACCCTTAGTGGTATGAGGCTACCACAACTCTTATTTCAGATGACCAACCTGATTCCTATGTTATACTGCCACCTTTGTTTTGATGCGCACCCAAAACCACTTTACATCAACACGAAAGTGATAGTATTATGGCAGCCTTAGCTAGCTGAGACACGCACAAGCATTGACATTAAGATATTTATGAAACACACAGTACCACATGTGAGAAATGTTTTTTTTTTACTTTCTATGTACTATAAGCCATTAACCTTCATCTTTTTAAAAATGTAACTTATTATTAAATTTGTGGTTAAAAACAGAACTTATTCTGCATTTCACTCAGAGTTTACATTTAGATGTGCTTTCTTATATATATTATAACTATTTGAGAAATAGCCTTTTCGTATTGTCAAAGCTACTCATGTTCTGTGAAAATGAGAGGAAACATTTGATCTACTGGCTGAGTTGGATCACTTAGATTTTTAACAACGATTCAATGCATGTTCATAATATCTACCGGCTACCCCAAGAGGGGGAAGCTGCCCTGTGAAAACAGGATGTGTTACCTGCAACAATGAAAATTCCAATACAAATGAGGAAAACAAGAAGATACAGGACGGCTATCGCACACTTGATTCCTGCCATTGACTTCCAGTGGTTGCAAAAATTGCTTGCTATCCTTCGCCTTCCAGCTGGTCCTTAACAAAATGAAAGAAACAGTTAGAGGCTCTTCATTTTCCCTCTTGCCACAACTTGTTTCTATTTACACAGTGACACGTTACCAAAAATACTGCACAAATCCTGTGTGAAATAATATGCATAAAAATCCCTTTACAAAACCATCATTACAGAATGAACCATAAATATGTAATACTCCTACCAAATACCGAACCCTCCCCCTCTGCCCAAGGCAGCATTGTAGCGCACACATGCTTGTGAGAATCCATGGACATTCCTTCTTCATGTTGTGAAAAATTTAAAATTTATATTAAAGATGATTAATTGAATTTTATAATAGGTTTAGCAATTGGCAGATTTTTAATTTAAAAAAAATGTTTCGAGTCAATTTATAAAAGGTTAGTCATTACAATGGAGAGAATTTAAGCAGAGGTTCCCTGATCTCCCCCTCATGATTTCAACAGAAGATTAGCGGAAACTCTGGAGAGATGGGATAAACAGCTGATTATGCCGTTTCTCTGGGGCCTCTGCCAATCTTCCGCCAAAGTTACAGTGGACAATCGGGACCTTGAAATCGGTCATAGACAGCTACAAATATAGCACTAGTGCCAGAACTGTGTTCTAAACCCAGGTTCTAGAACCAGAGATAGAAAGAAAGAAAGAACTTGTATGTATATAGTCCCTTTCATGACCTCAGGATGTCCCAAAGCGCTTTACTTTTGAAGTGTAGTCATTGTTGTAATGTAGGAATCGCGGCAGCCAATTTGCACACAGCAAAACACACAGGTCAGGAGTACACTGTGCAGCTGCTGCAGAGACTCATTACACTGTTCAGTTTTTCAACAGTCCTTGATGATAACCCAAAGTTGTTTCTTTGCACCAAAAAAATTTAATTATCCAATAATTTGAATGAAGATACGTAAATAACTTGGCAAAATGATAATTTAATGTTAAAAAAAGTTGAATTATGCGATAATTTGACTTAAGTGACTTTGAATTAAGAGTAGACGGTACTGGATATCTATGCTTTGGTTTTGATAGTGGGTATTTTTTGCAGAAATAGATGATTGCTTCATGTTGTAATGTGTGGTACCCATTTTTTAGGCATTAAGATAATTATTTTAAAAGTTGTTATCCTTTTGGAGGGGACTATTGGGTATATTTGGTGTAAATTAAACTGCTGCTATAGCAACTGGAAAGATTTCTTTTTTTGTTCAACAGGAAAATAGCATTATAGTGACACTGTTAATGAATGACACATTTCAAGTCTTTTGTAAACAGGAGCTCCAAGTTGTCAAGTAAACCTGTCAGTCAGAACACTTCAGCATCAAAACAAAGTAAGGGTCCTTCACTCAGCTGTATATACACTTGAAATATATCCCTAAGTATGAACAAACTGAAATACACCATGATAGGAAAAAGCTGCAGGATTCTTTTTTTTTGCTGATCCATAGGTTTCATGGACACCAAGGCAATATAAACAGTGGAAATTTTCACCCAGATGCAAGTTTCTCACATTAAGAAATGTTAAAGTACAAAACTTCCGTCAAACCTTTCCAATTTTCTCTGCTGTTCTACTGAGATCATGTATATTTAAATAGAAGTGCAGAGCTCTGCTCATTGCTCTGCACAGGAATGTCAGTGAAACTATTTTTCTTCATGGCTCCAAAAATTCACGGGCCTGTGACCCCAAAAGGATTCTACCCACCAGCAACATCTGCTGCTGGGTTCAGGTGGAGATTCCCTGTTTAGCATGCCAGCAGTGGGCACCAGCATCACTTGGGAAGCATCTAGGCAGCCCACCATGTTAAAGCCACAAAAAGTCCAGCAGACGGGTGATGGGTCCACTCCTCCCGTGCAGCCCCCTTACAAAGGGAGCCACGTTAAAGTTAAAAAATATTCAGAGGTCCAGGCCTTAATCCCAGTCTGGAGCCCCAGGTAGTCTCCACACACACCAGCTGTCAGGACGATACTACTGGTATAGCCAGGCATACATCTGCCTACCATATACCAGAACCCTCTGAGGCTCCAGGGTGTAGGAACTTTTGATGTGGGGACACCCAGCCTTGGCCCTGTCCTGCCATATGATGATAGCTTTGTTTGGGGCAGGTGGAGGCTCTGGTCCTTCAGGGCCATTCCAGAAATTTGGGTGCAAGGTCAGGACCCAGCCTAGGGTACAGCCATTCTGGTAAATTCCTGATGAAGTTTCAGCAAGAGTACATCAGAATAACTGCAGTTTTCAAGTCATCTTGTTTTTCTTCTCTGACCTCCTGGATGCAGTTTACACCTTGCTTGAATTCAGTTCCATGGGTTTGGTATATCAACCAAGTGGCTATTATTCATGTGTGGGTTTTGACGATAGCCTTGACATGATCAAGCTTAGCAAGCCATTCAATCACAGGTGTTATCATAGCCAAGCTTGATCGTGTCCTCTCTTGTTGTTCACATGTGTACTTTTGACATGGTCGCTGGATGGAAATTGTTGTTAAATGCCTAGGTAACCTGGCAATGACAAATCCCTGCAGGGCGATAACTACAGAGCTGTGCCATCAGCTGCAAGCAAACCATTAGCCAACTTTATCAGTCAATTTACTATCCATAAATGTATTCAATAGAACCAATGCCTTCAATTCCTTTCCCACTGAATAGCAACTACAGCATGACAGGATGGCCCAAATGAAAGTACAGAGATTGATAGCAGCCTATATGACCACTTGAGCTGTGTGGCGCAATGCACTGACCTACATGAACAGAAAGGGATTCAACTCCATCAACTTGAAGCTAATCAGTGACCAACATACCATATCATGCAGGTCAATGCCTGTTTCCCATGATACTTCAATTTTGTAACAATCAGTTGTGCCAGGCTTATTTGATGGCAAAGAGATTCTGGAAGGTATTGCTGTTTAGAGACCAGGGCTATCCTCTTTAATGCTGACTAATGCAGCAGCCACAGCCAGAGATAGAGCACAAAAACAACAAGGCCCAAGCAACCAGCATATCACTGGCACCTTGAAGCAGCACTTCAGATAGCTCGATAGACCAAGGGGCAACTAACGGTGCAGCCCCTCTCTTCCCAGGTCTTCAAGATCACTGTCATATGCCACACATAAAGGTCTAACTATGGAGGAGGAGGCCAATCTGGGAGCAAGGCCAGAGCAGGATGCAAGCATTGATCATGAGGATGTAGCTGCAGTCAGCCAAGAAAACTAGTTAATCAGGCAATCATCCAAGATCAATTCAGTTAAGTGCCTGAACTACCAATAAAAGCAAGCTTTCATCCACATGCAACTAGGAAAGTGCCTCAAAGTTCCTTCTGCAATACAATCCTTTGTACTTCAGAAAGGAAATCTTTAGACAAAGTTCAAATACTATGAAACCTACTTTGTGTTGAATGAATAATATCTTTTCCCACAGAGCTTCCCCTCAGTACTGATGTATTGTGTGCATCATCTAAATTTAACCTGTGATTTCTTCTAAGTAATTCTCCAATGGAAGTAATAAGTATGCTGGCCTGTTTCAGGGTTTCAGTGTCAGGCAGTTGGAATTGAGGGGACCCAGTACCTTTTTCTGCTGGTTCCTAAGATCACTCTTCAACTGATTCAGCAAAGCTCACTGGTCCTGGCCATTTTTTGGCACATCAACTGATGGGTAGAGTGAATGTGGTGTTGTCCTGAGAGACAACAGCCTCATCCATGCCTACTCCAGTCATGCAACTGCTGCTGGACATTCCCTCAGCATTTCGCCTGACCTCGTATGAGAGCAGAAATGTAGGCAGAGTAAGGTTCCTACCAGTGAGGTCTGTGAATCCTGGCCTGAAGCCTGTCTTCATCTGATTCCCCCAGCACATTGAAGCTGCAAAAGAGGATCTCTTGTATACTAGAGTCAAACCCCCCATAACATCAGTGTGAGCATTCATGAAGGATACTCCGACTGTGTTTACTACCTGTGCCAATGAGGGCTCTACAGCAGATGCTCTGGAGCTGTCACATGCTCTATGGTAGATAAGCGTGGGCATCAATGACTGCACAGATGTGGCTGGCAGACTCCTCCTTACTCCTATCCAAACCTTGCAAGGTATCTTGGGCAGATTCAAATGACTCCAGTAGATAATCCTGCTCAGAAAGCAATCTCCTTTTATAACAAAGTCCTGTATAGCCAGAATCCATAGGCACTGTCGCTGAGAAAGGAACAGAGTTGGCCCTCTGTCAGCTCATTTGCCACCAATGCTTGCTCCTCCTCATGTGTGCACTGTGCTTCATCCAGAGCTATCTACTCAAGCTCACTATCTATATTTTCTCGACTATGTGTAACTGTCTTGGTGCTTGCTAAATTTACTGAGGGTGACGTATACTGCTGTGAGGTGCTGTCTTGCTCAGGGACACAGCAGTGCTGGCAGTCTGCTCTCCTCTCGATTACAAACAGATAAAGAAACAAATGTCATAATGTTGGCTCCAACCAGCACTTTCAAACAGTGCTTTCATTGCAATACACTGCTGTATGATGTTTTTATGCTTAAGGCCTAGAATTTCCTTAAAACAAGCTATGTCACTGTTGCCCCTTTAAAAAAAAATGGTACCATCCGGTGGCCTGCAGAGGGAGTTACAGGCGGATTTCCCAGCGGAAACAGATGGATTTCCTGCACACTTTGCAGTCTGGGGAACAGACAGAGGAACAAACATGTAGGAGAGGAACAGTGCATGGCTCTCTCACTGCAGCTGCATAAATCTTTGCTCAAATGATCCAAACTCTTCTGTGACAGGAACTCCTGACAGCTGCTGTGCATCTTAAACTCAGTTACCCAGCATGCATTAACAGTGCAAATCCAGGAAAGTCACAGCTGCTGCACCCACTGGCTCTCACTGTAGCATATGCAAAGTAGGCCAGTAGGGAATCAGTGGTAGTCCCACACTAATGTGGTTGACTCTTAACTGCCTGCTGAAGTGGTCATAGGCAATAAATGCTGGCCTTGCCAGTGATATCCATATCCAGAGAATATCTTTTTAAAACTGCAATCTTGTTAGGAATACCATAACTGAAGGAATGTACTGTGGCTTCATTCATTAATAACAAGACCTGCATAGTTCTAAAGCTGCAAAGGAGGTTCAGGAAATGGTGAATTTGGGTACTCTTTCAACCAAGCACATTTACGGAAATCACCTAGGGCTTCAAAGTCTTAACCCTCAAATAATAATTGAAAAACAGCAAATAGTGGAGAATAGAAAATGATTAATCCTTCAATGAAAACAATGCTGTTTTGATATAAAATTCCAATTCTCTTCATAAGGAAATATACGTACTTTCTTCACAAAGGTTCAGCTTTGAGAGGTTCCTTCCATCAAACTCATCAAGTGATTCTTCATACATTGACCCATTCTCCAGAAACTCATTTGAGATGAGAGGCAGGTCTTTGTTCTCCATTTATTCTGAACACTGAAGACTTCACCTGAGAAATGCATAGCTCAATTACTCAGTTGCAGAAATAAAAATTTTGCTGCAGATACTAAATCAGTAATCTTTTAGCTGTATTAATTTAATAATGAACTATTTTAATAAGTCAGTTCTTGTTCATATTGTGACTGCACTTTCTTAACCTTCAGTAAGAGAAAATTTCCATCCCCTTACTTGTGCATGCAATGGTCGACAGGTTCAAAACCATGACTCAGCAACGACAATAACTGGCATTTATATTATACCTTTAGTGTAGAAAAACATCCTAAGGCACTTTATAGAGGTGTGATAAAAAAATATGAATGTCTAGCCAAGGGAGGAGATACTAGGAGGGGTGACCAAGAGCTTGTTCAAAGAGGTGAGTTTTAAAGGAAGAGGGGGTAGAGGAGAGGTGGAGGGGTTTATGGAGAGAATTCCAAAGTATAGGGCTTAGGGGACTGAAGGCATAGCCATCAATTGTGGGGCAAAGGGAGGGGGGATGCACAAGAGGCCAGGGTCAAAGGAACAGAGATTTCCGGGATGAGTGGGTTATCGGGCTGTAGGAGGTTACAGGCATAGAGAGGATCAAGACCATGAAGGGATTTAAACATGAGGATGAGAACTTTAAATTTAAGGTATTGGGGGACAGGGAGTCAATGTAGGTCAGCAAGGGGTAGTGGGTGAGCGGGACTTGGTGCGAGATAAGATATGGGCAGCAGAGTTTTGGATGAGCTGAAGCTTACAAAGGATGGGAGGCTAGCTAGGTGAGCATTGGAATAACATTGGAGGTGACAAAGACATGGATGAGGATTTCAGCAACAGATGGGTTAATGTAGAGCTGTAGGAGGGCAATCATAGAATCATAGAATCATAGAAGTTACAACATGGAAACAGGCCCTTCGGCCCAACATGTCCATGTTGCCCAGTTTATACCACTAAGCTAGTCCCAATTGCCTGCACTTGGCCCATATCCCTCTATACCCATCTTACCCATGTAACTGTCCAAATGCTTTTTAAAAGACAAAATTGTACCCGCCTCTACTACTGCCTCTGGCAGCTCGTTCCAGACACTCACCACCCTTTGAGTGAAAAAATTGCCCCTCTGGACCCTTTTGTATCTCTCCCCTCTCATCTTAAATCTATGCCCCCTCGTTATAGACTCCCCTACCTTTGGGAAAAGATTTTGACTATCTACCTTATCTATGCCCCTCATTATTTTATAGACTTCTATAAGATCACCCCTTAACCTCCTACTCTCCAGGGAAAAAAGTCCCAGTCTGTCTAACCTCTCCCTGTAAGTCAAACCATCAAGTCCCGGTAGCATCCTAGTAAATCTTTTCTGCACTCTTTCTAGTTTAATAATATCCTTTCTATAATAGGGTGACCAGAACTGTACACAGTACTCCAAGTGTGGCCTCACCAATGCCCTGTACAACTTCAACAAGACATCCCAACTCCTGCATTCAATGTTCTGACCAATGAAACCAAGCATGCCGAATGCCTTCTTCACCACCCTATCCACCTGTGACTCCACTTTCAAGGAATGTTATGGCGATGGAAGTAAGTGGTCTTTGTGATGGAGGGGATATGGGGATGGAAGTTCAGCCCAAGTTGAATAGGATGCTGAGATTGTAAACACTTAAAATAAGTGAAAAATAGCAAATAATGGAAAACTATAAAACATTTTCTTCCAAATATAGACTCACGGGGCTCTTACTGATAAACGCAGCAGTCTGTATTGCTGGGGATTTCCACAGATTGTTTCTGGGAAACCCTCAAGTACAACACTCTGAAGAGACTGAATTTGGTAAATAATCCCAGGGTGGATATTTTTCACCATCCTCTAATTTTAGTGAAAAAATAGACACAAGCGTTACATTGGTAAGAAAGCAATAACATTCATTTTCAGGGTTATTCTTAGGATGTTTAGAAGTACAAGCCTCTATTGCTGATTGAGCTTAGTTTGCATAGGGATAACTAATCGTTTTATAAATTAATAAAACTGAGATGAGACAAGATCTTAGAATATGAAAATTAATGCAACAAGTTCTCATAATAATTAAATAAATTGAAGACATTACCTCAGTTTCTCAACTTAAAAGCTGTAACCTCCTCCAGCCCTACAACCCTCCAAGAACTCTACATTCCTCCAACTCTGGCCTCTTGTGCGTCCCCCAATTCCTTCGCCCCATCATTTGCAGCCGTGCTGTCAGCTGTCTAGCCTTAAGCTCTGGAATTCCCTCCCCAAACCTCTTTGTCTCTCCACCTCTCTCCTCCTTTAAGACTCTACTTAAAACCTACCTCTTTGACCAAACGTTTGGTTACCTGTCTCCTTCTTTGGCTCGGTGTCAATTTTTGTTTGATTTACACTCCTGAAAAGCACTTTGGGATGTTTTACTATGTTAAAAGTGCAATATAAATGCAACTTGTTGTTATTGTTTAAAATGACTATTCAATAACTGATAGTATAAAGACAAATATCATGATGTTTTGAAATCACATTTGTTTGCAAAATGTATGAAAAGATTTTGATGTTTATTCATAGAACAGAATTTCAACAAATATAACTTATTTGTTGGGAAGACTTATTTTGTACATTCTCTTTTTCTCATGGACCATTCCTTAGCTGAAAAGACAGTCCCAGTACACCAATGGGTTGAGTTCCATACCCATACAACTCAGCATGAGTTAAACCACTGTATAAACTATAGAACTTTTCACATTCCTTAAAAACACTATTGCAATTGCATTTACTTATAGTCATTGCTGTTTATAGCAAAGAAAATAACAAATTGGAACTCTGCAGAGGAAGTGTAAATCAATAAGAAAAAGAAACAAAATGTTAGAATAGCTTTTTGTTAGAACATATAAGATTTTTTAAACAAGAAAAAATTGCAGTGTTATCCTGCATAAGTATATGTGATGATGTTATTATGGCATTTCATATGTTCATATAAAAGGAAAAATACAATCTGTCAGTTAAAATAAAGATCATTTTTAAAACTGCACAGAGGGAGAAAGCTTCATGTCAGTGTTAGTATAAACTGTGTCTGGCTGATCGAAGACCAGCTCATGGTAAATACGCCCCTAAATAACAACGGTGCTTCTTCAACTGAAATGTTTTAGTGAGGATTTCAGCCTGCCATTATTCATTACCTAATCCAGACATTGTCATTTAAATAGCATAAAAGTGAGATACGTGTGAAAGTAACAGGGCCCCACCACTGCCATGGACACTGCAGAGGAATATTTATTCTTGCTGAACAGGCATATGGCCATTTTTCAAATCTTGCCATGGTTTTTTCGCTGTCCTGGTAAACAAGCAGTTGCTGGAGCTATGACAAAGATGTTTTCCCCTTTTTTTTAATGAAAACATATAGCTGTTAATCTGTAGTGGGTCAGTTCTTGGCAGTCCAGGGATTTGGGTGCATGATCTTTGATAATCACATCTTGCCAGTTTTGTTGGTAGGGAGAGATTTTTTTTCATACTTTCCCAAGCAGCACAGTGAAAGGAACGCATCTGTGTTCCCTAATGGTTTAAAGATGTTATGTGCTTAAAGGCGCATATTATGATTGGAGTTTGGACACTGGCTCACAAATACCACAGTTTCTTGGCCTCCAAAACCACTACTCCCCCCCAAAAAATACATTCCCAAGTTGAAGATCATCCATGATCATCAGAGTTCTCTGAATCTAATAAACTTATTTCTATGTTTACATTTCACGCAGTTCATAGAAATTTAGTTCAGTTACAATGAATGAAAAAGACTGTGCATTAATCATACTTGTGCAAGGGAGTATTTTCTCTTGGCCAATATTCTGTTACATTCAATAGGCATTATTTTATTTTATTGGCTGGTATTTGGGATGGTACACAGCTGGCAACAACAGCAACTTGCATTTATATAGCGCCATTAATGTACTAAAAACGTCCCAAATCGCATCACAAGAGCGTTAACAGACAAAAATTGTCACCGAGCCACATAAAGAGGTATTAGGACAGGCGACCAAAAGCTTGGTCAAAGATGTAGGTTTTAAGGAGCGACTTAAAGGAGATGGAGATGTTTAGGGATGAAATTGCAGAGCTTAGGGCCTAGGCAGTTGAAGGCACTGCTGGCAATGGTGGAGCGATTAAAATTGGGGAAGTGCAAGAGGCAAGAATTGGAGGAGCTCAGCGATCTCGGAGGGTTGAAGGGCTGGTTGAGTTTACAGAGATAGGGAGGGGTGGACCTGCCTTTCTTATGCCACATTCCTGGGCCACAGGAGCATTCTCTGCTTTTCCAGATTTTCCATGCTTCCCTACCACTCTGCTATTCTGTAACCATTCACATATCCACTGGACACATTTTTAATTTCTCTAATATCTCTCATTGTCACCTCCTTTTGCCTTGCACTATCATCACTTCTGCAATTTAATCAACTGCTGCCTCCACCCAATCACAGACCTCTCCCTTTTTCTTTCTCCTGCCCCCTTTTGCCTGGCTCTGTACCTGCTTAAAAGCTGTTCATCTGTAACATCTTCCAGTTCTAACGATAGGTTATTGACCTGAAACGTTAACCTACGTTTCTGTCTCCATAGATGCTGCCTGGCTGGCTGATTGTTTCCAGCATTTTCTGTTTTAATTTTTGAGTTTTATTTTTCCTGGCCCAGGGGCACTAAGACTAAATGCAGCACATCTACTGCCATCCAACTGAGATCAACTAACTCAACACAGGCCAAGGATCACACCTGGGACCTTCCTGGGCTGAAGAATTCCTCTGTCACTCGGTGCAGTAACATTTTAAATTTTTTTGTGAAGATTTCCTGCGTTCAGTATTTCGAATGAAACTGTAAAGATGCCCTTTTAGAACATGTTTCTAATTCTGTTGGAACTAGCTCGCAGAGAAAACTTCACAAATATTTTAAAAATGTTGCTACACATAACATCCAAAAGAATTCTTACCCCTGGCTTGAGCTGCTCAGTGCCACCGCATGTGGTGCATTTACCCACTAGAGTTATTCCGAGATCCCGTGCTTCCAACGGGGAGCCACAAGCACAGTAATTGCAGGCTACAATGTTGCAGCCCAATCTCCAATGCTTGATCCCTATGAGTGCAACTTCCCTGCTGGGAAGCACAAGATTGCGGAAGGCTCTCATCATAGAAGCCCATATTTTGTTTTTTATAAGTGTGCAAAAATCTTATAGTACTTTTTAATGATAATATCTATATTTTTGAATAGTAAAAAGTTGCTTTGCATGTCCTGCATTTACATAATGTTAGAGCAACAATCAAAGTTTAGACAGATTTCTGTTTTTACTAAATTTATATAGAAACACAGCACATAATTTATCATAAAGTTAAAATGACTTACCTTTGTATTAAAGAATCTTTTGTGTTTTTTCCTTGCAGTTAAAGTTAAACCAATGTTGCATCATTTAAACCGAAGAACAGTAAATGTTAAAACCATTATGCTGATTCACATTATTTTAGTTTTGAACTTTTCCACATTTCCATAAAGTGATGTGGACATAGTCTATCATTAAATACGGTGCATGATCCTACAACAACATTATACCAGTGTTGTCACTAGAATGGTCCTGTTCTTAATCCAAAAAATCTCTTCGCAGAAAGGAAATTGTGAACTAATGGGAGGTGGAAAAGATTTAAGGGAGGAGACGGAATCTGCATCAGGCTTGTGTTCCAAGAGTTCTGTAACTCAAGAAGTTGCTATTACTACAAATGTTAAAACGTCTGCTCTTCTGACTGAGAAGTGTATTGGTGCTCCCTGCTGATGTTGTTTGTCATAGATGTATTATGGTCGTTTTAACTGTCAATTAAAAATACTATTTAATTCAGGTATGTCCATAATAAAATGTTGCTGCATTTCTCTGTTGCTGGATTCTTGGCGCTAACTCGCGTTGCTGGCAAAAACAGGGCACAATATTAATGCAGGCTGTAATGTTAACCTCACAGCTTATCGTGTGCCTATAAAAATCATTTAGCATGTTGCTGTTTTCTTCATTGAAAGAAGTATGAGGATTGTTAGGGATTTCTTTTGAGATATAATAGTCTTACGTTGTCAGAGTAGCTTTTAGTGTTTTTTTTCTCCACAACTTACTTCTTTTTTTCCTGTAGAATCAGGGCCATTGGTTCTGTCTTTCACTTTTACCGTCTGCTATTTATTATTTTTCTTTCTTAAGAAGACAAGAATTTTGAAATAGATTTCTAACAATTTTGATGGCACCAGTCAACCATAAAGCATATTTTCATCAGGTGAGATTAAAGCCGTTGCTGTCAGCTTTGGGAGGGTCAGTGCATGTTACACTGTATATATATATATATAACTATGATTTGTACAAAATGTTACATGAACTTGTTTGCACATGGTGATTTCAACCAAGTGCATAATCAGACATGTACAATTCAGTATCCATATGGATAAATGTACTTATTTACCATAATGTATCATCTGCTCTGTTCACAGAACAAGAAAAACAGAATCATCCTTCAGCTAATCCAAGTAGCATCACTCACTGGACCATCAACTGTTATCACTTATCAGGAATTGGTCATCAGCACTGATACAGACACTTTGATGGAAGTAAATTGTGGCATTCAGGAGGAATCACAGGGTAAGGCACTAAGAATTTGTGATGAAAGGGCAATAATGGTCAGCTGTGGATGAAGATCCAATGTACAAAGTGCCCATACTGAGCTGCATGGGGGATATAGCCTTAATGCGCCTGCTTTGAAACACAGACTACTACAGCAGCAGTCCAACATGGATGAGTCCTCGAACATGATAGTGGAGGATGGTCTAGATAGTGCAGTCCAACACCTGAATATGCATTGCCATTTCTGACATGAATAATGTCATGAAGCAATACTGTTTGCACTGCAATCTGCCACTAAGCAATACCAGTGACATCTTCAGTAGAGACCTCGCATAAATAGTCCATAATCACAGAAGGACATCTCATGAATGGTGCTATGGAGGCTTTGGAGTTCAAATTCCAAGTTGTAGTCATAGTTGGCTTCAATTCACTTGGAGATCAAATAAAGAGAAAACCATGAAGGCAGGAATTTCAAGGTGCCTACAGCTCTCTGCTTGGACAGTTTCCTGAGCAATTGGAGCAGATACATTGCAGCAGTGGCATGTACAAAGTAGCACTGGAGCAGCCAGTTGGCATCTACGTCAGTTCTGTGCCACCATGTAGCCCTGCAGAAGACACAGTAGGTGCCGATTCTGAAAGCAATGAGCAAAGAAGATTTTCACCACTGATGCAGATGCTTCAGGGCTAGTTGAAGGTTCAGGTAGTGGGCCTTTTGTATTGCCTGCAGCACACCAGTTGCATCTAAGGTAACCTACTACCACTACTCCATTAATCATAGAAGCTTGTAGTAGTAGGGTGTGTGCACAGCTAGCATAGAAAAATTTATCCACACAAGAGGCAAATGCATCAGCAAAACATGTTAACCTCATAGACTGTTACAATTGTACAACTGAATACAATTAATTCATTTTGACTACATCTTGCAGTCTGTCATTCTTTAATTGGGCAGTAAACTTAACTGGACCAGCCATATAAATACTGTGGCTACAAGAGCAGGTCAGAGGCTGGGTATTCTGCGGCGAGTGACTCACCACCTGACTCCCCAAAGCCTTTCCACCATCTACAAGGCACAAGTCAGGAGTGTGATGGAATACTCTCCACTTGCCTGGATGAGTGCAGTCTCAACAACACTCAAGAAGTCGACACCATCCAGAACAAAGCAGCCTGCTTGATTGGCACCCCATCCACCGCCCGAAACATTCCCTCCTTTACCACTGGCGCACAGTGGCTGCAGTGTGTACCATCCACAGGATGCACTGCAGCAACTTGCCAAAGCTTCTTCGACAGCACCTCCCAAACCCACGACCTCTACCATCTAGAAGGACAAGAGCAGCAGGTACATGGGAACAACACCACCTGCACGTTCCCCTCCAAGTCCCAACTTGGAAATATATCGCCGTTCCTTCATCGTTGCCGGGTCAAAATCCTGGAACTCCCTTCCTAGCAGCACTGTGGGAGAACCTTCACCACATGGACTGCAGCGGTTCAAGAAGGCAGCTCACCACCACCTTCTCAAGGGCAATTAGGGATGGGCAATAAATGCCGGCCTCGCCAGTGATGCCCACATCCCATGAGCGAAAAAAAAGAAAGAAATTACCAATTGCACGAAAGGCAAACAAAGTGTTGACTCCTGTAACATTTCCTGAAAGTTTCCAGGAAGGTTCCTGCATTATAAAGTTGATGACGGTGGTACTTTCACTGCCACTAGTGATGCATTACAGACAATCGACTGTCCATAAAGGTCTTAATAGACTATGTGGTACATCTCAGTCACAGCCACCCTAGTAAGCCGGCTTCCTCATGCTCTTCCCTCCATGATGCTTAGCATCTGCTATGAGTATCTCACCTCTTATGCCCTCTGCGCTTCCAGATCTCTCTCCCCTCTTCCTCTTCCTTGTGCTCTACTGTAATTTATCCACTAATGGTTGCTACACATATTCCCTGATAAAAATTCCCATGTACAATTCACTTCTGACACTGCTGTAGTGATACTTTAAATTCTCCAGTTTGTTAAGCCCACTAATACCAAGTCTGAACTGGAGTAAAATACTTTTTGTTTTGATTCTGCATCAGCGAAATGCTGGACAAGTTTCCCATTAATAACTTTTACATAATCTCGATAAACAAAAAATGTTTTATTTTCTCACTGTTTGCTAATGTTTGGTAATACATATTTGAAGCTGTAGAAATGCTTAAAGTGACACCAAACATGGAAAAATAGCCTCTTAATCCTTTCTACCCACATTACACCACTTATGGACTCAAACCTACTTTTTCTGTTAAAATTAGCGAAGTCAGGAATTTCAACCCCTTTATGACTTAACATTTCCTATTCAAAACCTTGAGAACTACAAAGAATGGCAGATACCACCTGAACACTTGTACCAGTGAACTTTTTCTAAATTCATTCCAGTACAAGACAGGATTTTCAGTTATAACTTTATAACTGAGTTAATGCATCCCATGCGCATACCAATATAATAGTGGTAGTATAAATGTACTTTAATTGAATCAATGTGTGTGTGGTTAGGGAGAAAGGCAGCTTAGTCTAATTGAGCTACAGCTGGTTTATGTACTGAAAAGAGAAATGGCAAGCCAAACCTTGTAGATATTGACTTTATTTAACTCTTTTTTTTGCCCTAATGCATTTTGTTTTCATTCCAATTAGAGTATGAGAAATCCATGTTTGTTTTACAAGATTTATTGAAGGGTCTTACCTCAGTTTTATTCTGGAGGCTCCCTCAGCACAGCAGTTCTTGAATCATTAGTTGCAGTTACAGCTTCAAACGCCTATGCCTATTTTCTGTAAAATCATACAAGGCAGAAGATGACTATTGAGAAGGGGCCTACTCGCTGTAGTTAGACACCTCCTTTAAGTTGAACTCTTTTCTGGCCGAAGCAGTACAGTTGTTGTCAATAGTACCACATTTAATTGAAAACAGGCTTGTTAAACTACATCTGGAAAATCTGATGTTGATCCAATCTATAATCTAAATGTTTGCCCTTTGGCCATGGGATGAATGATTTTCACCACATTATTATCTCTTAGGCAGCAGGTGTTTAGTATCCCGGTGAGAAGCAAAAGCAGACTTTTGTTGTCTGGTTTGATTTTAATTCAAATTCAATAGTTTGAGGCTTTGTTCTTGAAAGGAGCCGGCACATGTTTAAAAGAACTGCACTGTAACTAACCAGAAAACAACACCACTAGTCCGAACACCAGCTTCTTTTATTTCTTTCCAAAAGGATGATTCTTCAGCTTCTGTTGTGAGTGAGTAAGCACATCTGAGAGAAAAAGGAAGTGACATCTTCACCTTCCTCATCTGGAATGTTGAATTGAAGCTTCAAACTCAAGATGGGAGGAGGGTGAAATGGTAATGAAAACAAAGGGAACTATAGTGGATAATAAAATAAACTCTCAGAAGATGTATCCCCCAGAGACAAGGAAACAGCAAGCCGACAACAAAAATATAACACCATCTGCACTTGTCTTTTTTGCTCACACTGTGAGCAACCCTGAGGTTCTAGGTCTAATGTGTAATATGTATGTGTGTTAAGCCCTACAGAACTTAATACTATGTAGTCTGGATTGCTAAAGCATCTTATCTCAGTTTTGATATTGTCTGGAAACTTTACTAACAACTTGCTGCTGAATATGGTATGCTCCCGTATAAGTATATTGCCACTTCTGCTCATTATCACCACTCGGCAAAGTTATGGTGGTGAAACAGGAGCAGCTCCGAGAATATTCTCAGCCATAGTGTCTTATCATATCCCCAGAACATCCCAAAGGGCGTCACATCAATAAATTAGATTTTTAAAATGTAGTTACTGTTGTCCTGAAGCAAACGCAGTAGCCAATTTGTGCATAGCAAGATCAACAGCAAATGAGATGAATGAGATTTAATCTGTTTTCAGTGGCTCTTGGTACAGTAATACCTTGGAATCTTTTACATGCACCTGAACCACTAAAACAGGAAAAGCCTTGATTTAACATCTCATCTGAAAGGTGACACTCCCAACAATGCAGCACTCCCTCAGTAGTGTACTGAAGTGTCTTCCTAAATTAAAAACAGAAAATCCTGGAACACTCAGCAGGCCAGGCAGCATCTGTGCAGAGAGAAACAGAGATAACGTTTCAGGTCGATGACCTTTCATCAGAACTTCCTAAATTACATGCTTAAGCAGGACTTAAACCCATAATATTTTAGCTCAGAGTTCAGAGTTCTACTAACTTAGCCAAACTGGCACTTTATGGAATTATTGAATGTTACAGCACAGAAACAGGCTATTAGTCTATCAAGTGTTTCTCTCCACATACTCCTACTCTCCTGCTAGTTTGTAGCAGAGAATTCCATATTTTAACCACTTTCTCTATAAAGATTTTTTTTCTAACCCCCCATTTAACTTATTTTGTGGTTATCTTAAATTTGTGAAAGAAAAAAGAAAAGAACTTGCATTTTTATAGCACCTTTCACAAGCTCATGCTTTCCAGAGCACTGCATGAATCCAGAGAACTTGGTGTTATCTTCTTTTCTTCTCTGTAAAGTGCCTTAGGCCATTTTTTCTCGATTAAAGATGCCATTTAATGGCGAGCTTGTTATTAACATTTAGAGGTATAGCGGCCAAAAATCCACAACTGTTGCAGCAGCCTCCCACCATAACTTTGGAGGAGGTCTGATGAAACGTCCACAAGCTCAGCTGGAACCGTGATACGCAGGGTCCTGGCATTGCACTGCAGCCCCTGCTTGGCCTTGTGGGACCAGACCCTCTTCACAACTTTGCAAAACCATCAATGTTAGGGGGAGGGGGCAGGCGTGGGGTTGGGGACTTCCTAGGTTAAGGGTTCCTGTGCCATCGTCTCACAGTTGGGACCAAGAATGGTGTTGTCAGAGGTACACCTGCTCTCACTAGGCATACCTCATCGAATGCTGACAAAAGTTGGGCTCACCTGGGGTCTCAGGGTGAGATTGGGGCCTGGATCCCAGAAGATGAGGGAGTTAAAACAAATTCAATAGTGCGATTGGCACAGGGAGCATTTGGGGCAATTTTACATACAGAAGAAAGTATTGGGTCAAAAATCCATGGCGGAACATACAATGTATGTGTTTATCACGTAGATGAAAACCATATTTTCTTTCTAATTTTCTTCAATTTTGGCCCTTCGTCTCCTGAAGGTATTGGGCGTCATTTTAGCACCCGCTATCGGGTGCGTTCCTGGCGGGGGGGCTCCGAAAATCGGAGAATCCCGGAGCAGGACCGGAGCCCGCCCCGAACCTGTGCACTTCCGGGTTCCCCACTGATGCGCCGGCATGCGCGCGCAGCCCCCGCTGGTGGGAATCCCGCAGGCAATTAAAGCCAGCGGGATGCCACTTGACAGTATTTATTTAGGTATTTCAGGTCATTAACTGACCTGATTAAGGGATTATGTGAGGAGGGGTGGGATTTTAGAGCAAACTGGGACTGTTTCCCACGCTGGGGGAAACACTCCCAGGTCAAATGGACGTGTTGCAGCTGTCAGCCTGTGGCAGCTGCAAAGGTCCATTTGATAGGTGGGGAGGGGGAGACCCTCACCCATTGCAGGAGGCCACTCTGTCACTTGGGACAAAGTTTGGCCTCCACCACCCTCCTCCTGACAGTCAAAGTCACCAACCTGCACACTTACCCTGGGGTCCGGAGACATGTACCTACCTTGCAGACCCCCTCAGATGTATATCTTGCGGATGGGGGCCGCCGTAGCTGCAGTCATGACCTCCTCGGAGGGCGAACAGCATCACCAGCCTCACCAGCCTCGCCATCCATGCCGTCCACCTCTGACACGTGGAGCTCCACAACAGAGTGCTGTGACACATCCACCTGTACAGCAGGAGGGAGGGCGACCGCAGAGAGAGATGCGTCGCAGGGGGCACTACCCTTGCCACAGGGTCCACAGACCAAGGCTCAGCCTCCTGGACCTCTCTGAGCAGCAGTGCGCACGGAGGCTCAGAGTCACTCGACATGTAGTCGTGGACATCTGCAGCCTCTTTCATGCCGAGCTGCTCCTGGCTGGCCCAAGCACCATCTTCTTACCTGTCGCTGTCAAAGTCACCACTGCCCTCAACAACTTCTCCTCCGCATCCTTCCAGGGTGCAACCGGGGACATCGCCGATGTCTCTCAGTCGTCTGCGCAAAAGAGCCCTGCAAATACACCTACACCCACTCTGCAGTGACACAATGGGTGGCATCAGTTGTGGGTCCTCATAGTGATCCTCAGGAGCGGGCATTATTGCACAAACCAGACAGGATTCGCGAAGACATGGCAGTAGTGGTGCCAATATAATATGTAATGTGAGTTGGTCAGAAATTCAATACAAGTAACACCCATGACAAACCCTCAAACACCCTTGTGCATCCCCTTCATGCTCACGACATGTTTGCCTTACGCTGTCTACTGCACATATGTGATGCATGCCCTGTGGCTGCAGCACAGGTAGTGGCAGGTTGAGTGAGGCGAGGTGAGTAGATGCAGGTAAGATGAGGATGAGGTTTGAGTGGGTATGAGGGGTGATGTGACAGAGTAGTGTTGGCAGTGCTGAAGGAGATGAGGGGTGGGGGCAGTGATGTGGCAGACGGAGTGTAGGGGAAAGACTACGTGTACTTACTTTGGCTGACCTACTGAGGTCATTGAAGCGCCTCCTGCACTATATGCAGGTGGGCGATATGTTGGTTGTGCTGGTGACCTCCTCTGCCACCTCGAGCCAGGCCTTCCTGGTGGCAGTGGCAGGCCGCTTCCTCCCGCACGCCGGGAGAAAGATCTCTGTCCTCCCCCTCCTCCTCACCCCATGTATTGATACCTGGAGTGAGGCATCATTAAACTGGGAGCAGCCTTCCCCCTGGGCTGCTCCATGCTGTAATTTTTGCTATTTGTTGCAACATCAGTGGAGGACTGCCCCTTTAAATAGAGCTCCTCCAGCTGACAGATCTTACTGTGCATGCGCAGCCCGCCTGATGCGCAGATCAGCAGTGGGGAACCCGGAGGGCCAGGTAAGTGGATCCAATTAGTGGATTGGATGCTACAATCACGCGGGAAGCTGACTAATTTCACCGGGCGCGTTACCCACGCGCCCGATAGCCCCCCCCGCCGAGAACCCGCAGCCCTGCTAACATCGGGCCCATTGACTCTCTCACTCAGGTACAGCTCCACAGACACCACTTTTGTTTGGTATCATGTCCAAGTGGCCAATATTCATATGTGAGCCTTGACAGTGGCTGTCAGCAGGCTATCTGACCGTGGAGAACTGATCCTACTACACCTGCGTACGGTTCGCTGTATAATAATTATATTGAGTGGCAAACCTGGACCACTTGGATCACAGAAAAGTAGCAGAAGGACCAATCAGTGCTGAGTGAAGCCAACGCTACATGCAGCTCATGCTGACAACACACAAGAAAATATCCGCTTGTTTTTATCAGGAAACTACGTCCTTCCTTCTCCTTTTATCCTCTGAAATCACAGGAAGAAAAAATAAATTAAGGACACCAACTGAGCAGCTGTGCTTTGGTTTCACAGCACTCCTCCAAGTGCGGGCTCTGGCTCCCTCACAATTAGACCCTCCACATACTGCAGCTCTACAATTCTGTTCTCTGCCAGAACCTGAGGCAGCTAAGGGAATAGAAAAAAAGCTAAATAAAATCTGGAAATGGACAGAACAATGGCAGCTAAAATTCAGCACAAATAAGTGTACGGTACTGCACAGTCACAGAACACAAATGGCTGACCTTTATCCTTTCTGAATGGTGTTGAACTGTGACAACAGTTGAAAGATCTAGGGATTGTGGTAGACATGGCATTAAAGATGTTCAGTCACAGTGCAGCAACAATCAACAAAACAGACAAAATATTACACTGAATGGCTAAATCAGTAGAATACATGTCAGAGGATGAAACCGTACAGTTCTCTGGTCAAACCGCAGCTTGAGTACAATGTCCAGTCTTGATTTCTGAGACACAAGGGAAATGGTCAAACCCTGGAGGCAATACAGAGAAGAGCCTCAAGGCTGATACCTAGGGGGTAATTTTCACCTTCATCTTGGTCGGTAAACTGGCGGAGCAGATCGCCCGCCCGTTATAGAACATGCTCAATTTTCATTTCCATTGAAATCAATGAATATGATTATCAGGCGGGTTGAATAATGGATGGAGATCTGCTTCACTAGTTTGCCGTCCCAAGCAGTGATGGTGCCCTCCTGGTGTTGGAAGACTGCATTGTGAAAGATACAAGAACACTTACACTTAGAAAAGAGATAGTTGAGGAGTAACATTATCACAGTTTATAAGGGATGTGGTAGTGTAATGGTTATGTTACTTGCCTAGTAAACCAGAGGGCTGGACTATGTAAATTTCAATGCAACATGAGTTCAAATCCCACTTTGAGAATTTGAATTTAGTTAAAAAAAAACTGGATGTGACTGCAAAGCTGACAGATCCCCTTTAGGGAAGGAAACCTGCCATACTTGCCTCTATTCAGCATATGTGGGACACCAATGTGGTTGACATTTAATTGCCTTCTGAAGTGGCTTAGCAACCCAGTTATACCAAACCCAGAAGAAGACCCACCACCACCTTTTTAGGCCAACTAGGGATGGGTAATAAATGCCTGCCTTGTCAGCGATGCCCACATCCTGGGAATGAACAAAAAGAAAAATCATGTAGTATAGAAAAAGTAAATTGGAGCTCTATTTCAAGGTAAACCTGGATAGTAGGACAAAGGGTCTGATGTCTTCTTCAAGAGACACACCATGGATGAATCAAGAAATAAAGGCAAAATTGAAACTGAAGAAAAAGTCATAATCTAAGTACATAGACAAAAAGGATGACAAAAGGGAAAATGAAAAGGTTAGGAAGAAGTAAAAAAAACAATTAGGAAGGCAAAGAGAAAATACAAAATTAAATTACCAAGGAATATAAAAAGAAATACTGACACATAAATAACAAAAGACAAATCAGAATAGGATCAGGCCACTAAGGGATACACACGATAAACTCACAGGTAAAGACAGCGAAATGGCAGAAGTATTGAATAATTATTTTGCCTCATTATATATAGGGTGTAAGGTATTTGCCCTTCCCCAATGATCCACGTGACTCCAATATGGTACAATGGTGTTTTATTAAGCTTTACACAATGGTCAGCACCTATATGTGCCTAAGCAGTAACTAACAGTACAGAACGAGAACTACATCACCTGTTCCGTGCTGGGTAGAGTTCGTGCCCACTTTGTAGGAGTCTTGAAGGAAGCTTCCGCCCCACCCGGGGTTCCTTCTGTCTGTCGGCCCTTCCCCGCCTGGGGTTCCTTCTGTCCGTCAGCCCTTCCCTCCCTGGGGTTCCTTCTATCCGTCAGCCCTTCCCTACCTGGGGTTCCTTCTGTCCATCGGCCTTCCCTACCTGGGGTTTCCACTGTTTGTCACCCCTTCCCTGCCTGGGGTTTCCACTGTTTGGATCTGGATCCTCTCCTTGTTTGGCCACTGCTGCCTGGTTCCTCTCCAGGGTCAGCTCTCACTCCTGTCCTGGTTCTCTACACTCTATCTCTCGCAATGGTCTCTCTTTTATGCTACTTTTGAGGGCAGGCACAAAGCTGATATTGACACAGGTCATCACCCTATCAGGGTCTTTCCAAAGGGTGAGGTGACCAGTAACATTTCATGTATCTTCCTAACAAAGGGAGAAGAGTCGACCTACTCCTTATCTCTACCTTTCATGGGCAGAGGATGATTGAATGGCCCTCAAGATGCCATACCCCTTAGTCAGCTTACAACTCCAGAAAGGGGCTGCCTCTCCATCCTATCTCATTATGCTTTTCCCACGGCTGGAGTCAGCAACTTTGGGCCTGTTATCTCACATTCTATGTCTGCCCTCAAGCTAACAATTCTAGAGTTCCATAGTCGTGTTTAAGGTTGACCTTTGGCAGTTTCGACAGCTATCTCATCTTGTGGATAGAACGGCATTTTGTTAGTGCGGCTCCAGCTACTGCTACGTTAGCAATTTCACAATTCTGTTAATTATATTCGAATCAAAATGCTTTGTTTCTCATATGTACACTCAATGGCTTTGTAAGACTTACAAAACACACTTGTGTAAGTTAGCTACTATATACTGTCTGATTAATACAAAAGGTAAAACAGAAAAGGTTACATATCAAAGATACATGTGGTAGCAGACTAACAGTCATCTATGCTTGATTAATATAAGAGTGACTACGCAAAATACACATGTGATACAGGTTTGACATATAGCGGTATAGTCTTTCAAGGGAGACTAACATAATGGGCATGACATTAGAAGAAGAGATCAAAAAAGATAGAATTAACTTAAGATAGAAAGGGGGGAAATAATTGATAAACTAATTCAAATTAGAGAGGATAAAACCCCTGGTCTGGATGGATTGCATCCGCGCATATTAAAAGAAGTTAGGCAAGAGATAGCAGAGACACAATTACATATATATAAAAATTCATTAGAAAAGGGAATAGTGCCAGAGGACTGGTGGACAGCTAATGTGATTCCTATATTAAAAAGGGAGATAGAACCAGTCCAGGGAACTATAGACCAATTAGCTTGATGTTGGTGGTAGGAAAGATAATGGAATCCTTACTCAAAGATGTAATAGAAAAACATCTAGAAACCAAAAATATAATAAAGAATAGTCAGCATGGATTTCAAAAGGGAAGATGATGCTTGACCAATCTCATTGAATTCTTTGAAGAAGTAACAGAAAGGGTGGACAAGGGTAAAGTTGTAGATGTAATATATTTGGACTTTCAAACAGCCTTACATAAGGTCATAGCCATAGCAACCTCATGATTAAAGTCAGAGCATGTGGAGTCAGGAAACAAGTAGCAGAATGAATACCAAACTGGCCACAAAACAGAAAACAGAGAGTAGTGGTTAAAGGTAGTTACTCAGACTGGCAAAAGGTAGGAAGCGGTGTTCCATAGGGATCGGTGCTGGGACCACTGTTGTTCATCTTTCACATTAACGATTTGGACTCGGGAATCGGAAGTACAATTTCAAAATTTGTGGACAACACTAAATTGGGAGGAATATTTAATACTGAGGAGGGCTGCGACAAAATATAGGAAGACATTAATAAGCTTGCACGATGGGTGTGTAATTAGCAAATGAATTACAGTACAGATAAGTGTGAGGTGGAACATTTTGGTAGGAAGAATAAGGAGGCCACACACTCTTTGGGAAATAAGAGTCTGAATGGGGTAGAGGAGCAGAGGGATCTGGGGCTACAGATACACAAATCACTAAAAGTAGAGACGCAAGTTAATAAGGCCATAAAAAAAGCAAACAAAGCACTGGGGTTCATTTTTATAGGGATAGAATTGAAAAGCAGAGAAGTTATATTAAACTTGTATACAACCTTGGATAGACCACATTTGGACAACTGTGAACGGTTCTGGTCTCCATCTTATAAAAAGGATTTAGAGGTACTAGAGAAGATGCAAAAATGATATACTAGAATGATACCAGAACTGAGAGGCTATACCTATCAGAAAAGATTGAGCAGGCTGGGGCTTTTTTCTCTAGAAAAGAGAAGACTGAGGGGTGACTTGATAGGGGTCTTTTAGATTATGAAAGGGTTTGATAGGGTAAACAATTGTAAACAATTTTACAACACCAAGTTATAGTCCAACGATTTTATTTTTAATCCCACAAGCTTTCGGGGGCTTTCCCCTTCCTCAGGCGGTGTGGAAATGGCAATTTCGAATCCTTCGCATTTTAAGATCACATAACAATGCCTGGTGATTGCCTTCATCGTGCTGCGGTCCAACGTGCCAGCTATCTTTCACCCGACTCAGCAAGTCAAAGGCTGGCTACTGGACGACAAGGGCTATCCCCTCACGCCATGGCTCATTACTCTGGTCAGGAACCCATGCACACGTGCACAGCAGGCCTATAATGAGAGCCATGCTGCCACATGCAACATCGTGGAGCACACCATAGGCCTCCTCAAACAACGCATCCGCTGCCTGGACCAGTCTGGAGGTACCCTGCAGTATTCCCCTGAGTGGGTGGGCAGATTCATGGTGGTATGCTGCATAACCTCGCCATCATGAGGGACTAGCCTTTGCCACCAATGATCGGAGAAGACCCTGAGTCATAGGTGGAGGACGAGGAGGCTGAGGAGGAAGAGGCTGAGGAGGAGGAGGGGGTGGAGCCGGAAGAGGAAGTGGAGGAAGACGCAGTGGTGCAACAGGGAACACACACCTTGTCTGCAAGGGTTCTGCGTGCTCACCTGATACGTGCCTGCTATCAATAATGTCAACTACATCCCTCAACTCACCAACAGTCCCACTCTCTCCACCTTTCTACTCCCACAAGACAATCAAATCGCCCCCTATCTGATTGCACGGTGGTTTCCCCCTCATCGCATCACACAAATATAAACCACCACCAAATGCAAATTCAAAGTCTCATTTATCAATGAATAAATGAAATTATGGAAACAGAATAGAACTATTCACCTTTGTGCATTCCCTTAGTGCCTTTTGTTCTTGTGCCTTTACCTATCCTAATGCTCTTCCGAGGTGCTTCCCCAGTGGCTGGAGCATGGGTGGTGGGAGGCTGCTGGCCTTCAATAGAGGAGCGTGTAAATGGCCTTGGAGGATGACCTCAAGCAGCTCTGGGCCGGGAGGGCCTGGCTTCAGACTGCATCATCTCAACATGGGCTGCAGCAGTCTGACCAAGTTGGAGCTGGACTCCTCCTTGCCCCTTCTCATTGTGTGCAGGCTTTCTGGCAGGCTTTCCAGTGCCCCAAGCACTTGGTGGTGTGCGTCCATCAGCCGTCTTCTATAGCCTGGCCCATCGAAGTCCTCATCTGACTCCTCTGCAGCAGAACTAGTGAGTGACCTTGCCCTCCAGCGGTATCCACTCCCCTCATCCGGGCTCCAGTGCACTTGTGCCAAGTGTCTCACCACGTGCAGATCTCTGCTCTAAACTAGCCTTTAAACAACGCGCAGTGTCAGTCTCTGAGCTGGTGGAAGCAAGTGTCAGATCTAGTGATGCTGTGCCTTTAGTGTAACCCTCCTCCTCCTCCTCGGACGGTGCCGCCACGTATTCTTGGGTATCTGAAATGACAAAGGGAAACAGGTTGAGTTGTGGAGTCGGGCAAGGAGCATGTATGACATGCGTGTCGACAGCATCTGCAGCACGTGAGTCAGAAAAGATTATGGGAGGAGGGAAACGAGAAGGAGCATTAGCTATGCAGAGACCCCCTTCATCAGGACCTCCAGCGTGGTATGTTGTCATGGCTGCAGCGACGGCCTGCCCAATGATCCGAAGCACAGTCTCCTCTAGGGGGGTGAGGACGTATAAGCGTCCCCGTCCACCCTCAAGTCTCTCCTGCTGCTGGCTGTTATGTGTCACCTTCTCCTGCAAGAAAGAGGACAGTATGTCAGTGAATATCCTGCAAGGTGCGTGGGTGATCTGCCTGTCGTGGTCGTATAGCTGCCATTGTGTGCGACCTTTTTTTTATTCATTCATGGGATGTGGGCATCGCTGGCAAGGCCGGCATTTATTGCCCATCCCTAATTGCCCTTGAGAAGGTGGTGGTGAGCCACCTTCTTGAACCACTGCAGTCCGTGTGGTGAAGGTTCTCCCACAGTGCTGTTAGGTAGGGAGTACCAGGATTTTGACCCAGTGATGATGAAGGAACAGCGATATATTTCCAAGTCGGGATGGTGTGTGACTTGGAGGGGAACGTGCAGGTGGTAGTGAGAGTGGTAGTTATGTGGCCTGCAAGTGTGGTACTAAATGCTGGTGAGATGCAGCATGCCAAGTACAGCATTGCATATGGATGAGCAGTGTTTGATGGTGTGTGGGTGACAGGGAGTGTGATGCGTGGAGCAGTGGTGAAGTTGGTAGGATGTGCCACTTGACACTTGCATTCACTCACCTTGACCAGTCATGTCAAATCATTAAACTTCTTTCAGCACTGCACCCACGTGTGTGGTGCCATGCTCCTGGCGTTCACTTCCTGCGCCACAGCCTGCCAATGCCTGCAGAGCTGCAGTCTGGAGGGTCTCCTGCCAACCTGCGGGTACATGTTGGCCCTCCTTTTGTCCACCCCTTTCACCAGGTCCTCCAGTGCATCATCTCAGAAACGTGGGACCCTCTCTCGTGCCTGTCCTGCAATCCTTGTGGCCATCTTTCCCTCCTCCTAGTAGACTGTGCATGTCCCATTTAAAATGTGCACCTGCACCTTTAAGCGGTTCAGGCTGCCAATGACGTGCGCTGAGGACGCCCCATTTCCGACTTCCTCATTCTCCGTGCAGCCGCTCAGCAATCTGGGTAGCGCTGCTGCACGGAGATATTATGGTAAGTAGCAGGCAGCTCGAAATTCACATGCTGCCTGCGTAGGGGCCATTGGGCGCAGCTTAATAGCGGATTACGCTATTCGTGCTGAAAATGGGCCCTATCGAATTTTTCCTTGGATGTTTCCACTAGTCGGGTAGACCAGAACTAGGGGCCATAAATATAAGATAGTCACTAATAAATCCAATAGAGAATTCTGGAGAAACCTCTTTACCCAGAGAGTAGTTAGAATGTGGAACTCGCTAGCACATGGGGTAGTTGAGGTGACGAGCATAGATGCATTTAAGGAAAAAAGGGAGAAGGGAATAGAAGGAAATGTTGATGGGGTTAGATGAAGAAAGGTGGGAGGAGGTTCTTGTGGAGCATGAACCTGTTGGACTGAATCGCCTGTTTCTGTGCTGAACATTCTATCTAATTCTATGATTAATACTCAAAATGGACTTGCAGGTAGATTACTTGGAGGCAAGTATCTATGAGTTATTTCAGAACGATGATGTTTTGATGGTATGACTGTAGTTCTGCTGAATGGATAACCTAAGTGAGCTGAATTAAATTCCTCGTCTATAATTATTTTGTAATCTTGATTAATAGTGCATTACACTCCTTTATAATTCACAGTGCAGCTGGAGGCAACTGGAGGCAACTGATGAGTCATTTGTGTTTTGAACATTCTTTTCAAAACCAATTATCAAAATAGTTCCAGAAATCCAAGTTAATGTTCTCAATTTAATAATGTAAACACCTTGCATAATATCAAAACAAGTCCTCAACCTGGTTTCCAATATCAAATACTGTAGCCAGAATCATATCTTGGTGTTATGGTGCACTGTGAATTGTAATCCTGAATGATATTGCAGTGAAAGGTGGGCAGTACAGAATTGTTAAAAATATAGAAGATCAAAGGCTCTTCTGATGGTTTTGTTGGTGAGAAACTACCTCTGTTCACATGCATTTTCTGTTTTCCGATGCTGATGCACCTGCTTCATATTTCCAGTTTTATTAACATCAGAGTTTGTTACATGAAGGACATTTGAGATTGTTAAAACCAGTACAGCTACAACACTGGCATCTACCCGACAATGTGGAAAATTGCCCAGGTATGTCTTGTCCACAAAAAGCAGGACAAATCCAATCCGGCCAATTACCGTCCCATCAGTCTACTCTCAATCATCAGCAAAGTGATGGAAGGTGTCGTCGAAAGTGCTATCAAGCGGCACTTACTCACCAATAACCTGCTCAGCAATGCTCAGTTTGGGTTCCACCAGGACCTCTCGGCTCCAGACCTCATTACAGCCTTGGTCCAAACATAGACAAAAGAGTTGAATTCCAGGGGTGAGGTGAGAGTGACTGCCCTTGACATAAAGACAGCATTTGACCGAGTGTGGCACCAAGGAGCCCTAGTAAAATTGAAGTCAGTGGGAATCAGGGGGAAAACTCTCCAGTGGCTGGAGTCATACCTAGCACAAAGGAAGATGGTTGTGGTTGTTGGTGGCCAATCATCTCAGCCCCAGGACATTGCTGCAGGAGTTCCTCAGGTCAGTGTCCTAGGCCCAACCATCTTCAGCTGCTTCATCAATGACCTTCCCTCCATCATAAGGTCAGACATGGGGATGTTCACTGATGATTGTACAGTGTTCAGTTCCATTCGCAACCCCTCAGATAATGAAGCAGTCCGAGCCCACATGCAGCAAGACCTGGACAGCATCCAGGCTTGGGCTGATAAGTGGCAAGTACCATTTGCGCCAGACAAGTGCCAGGCAATGACCATCTCCAACAAGAGAGAGTCTAACCACCTCCCCTTGGCATTCAACAGCCATTAACATTAATTTCCCCCCCCACCCCACTCTCCATTGCCTCCACACCTAAAATTTGCAGTCTTGTCTACTCAAAGATCCTCAAAGGTGTTATACTTGTTGTTCCCCTTCCTGTCTTGCAATTGTGTAGCACCTTTAATGTCAAAAAACATCCCAAAGCACTTCACAGAGATGTAATGGTTAAGTGGACAATGAGCCAAGGGAGAGGTTAGGAGGGATGAGGTGGTTTTTAAGGATGATGTTAAAGAAGGAGAGGGAAGTGGAGGGGTAGAAGGGTTTAGAGAACAAATTCGAAGTGTGCGGCCTAGGCAGCTGAAGGCATGGCCTTAAGTGGTGGGATAAGGGAAGGGAGGATGCACAATAGACCAGAGTCTGAGGAATGGAGAGTTCAGGGAGTGGTTAAGGGCTGGACATTACAAAAGTAGGGAGCGGTGAGGCCATGGAGAGATTTAAACACAATGATGAGAATTTTAAGCTTGAGGAGTTTAGGGACTGGGAGCAGATGTACTCAGCAAGGTCAGAGGTGATGAGGAAGTGGGATTTGGAGTGGGGTAGCACGCAGGCAGCAAAGCTTTGGATGACCTAAAGCTGAAGGACGGTGGAGGATGGGAGGCTGGCCAGGAGATATTGGAGTAATTGAGTCTGGAGATGATAACGGCATGGATGAGAGATTCAGTAGCAGATGGGCTGAATTGGACGCATGGGATGGGTGATATTACAGAGGTGAAAGTAAGGAGGTCTTTGTGATGGTGAGGGTAGAAGCTCAGCTCAGAGCTGAATAGGATACCGAGTTTGCAAACAGTCTGGCTTAGCCTGAGATAATGGCCGGAGAGGGGGTTGGAGTCGATGGCAAGGGTACAGATTTTGTGGTGGAGGAAAAAGATGGTGGCTTCAGTGTACCCAATAAGGAAAATGAGAGATGTTTATGACTCAAGTGTGCAAACAAAATCCTATTTTATGTTATTTTGTGAACATTAAGAATGCAGGTAGCTTGTGTGGCCAACGTTTGCACCTTGCTACGTTTCAGTGGCCACAGTAACATTTCAGAGTGGGCATGCATGTACATTTTGGAAGTAGGTGAACATTTGGCCGAACTGGTCATTTTCTCTCTATGACACTTACAGTGAAGTGCTGTGAGCAGGCATTGTATGGCAATATTGTAAAATTTGTGCCGAAGCTCACCTTGGAAACTCTTCAGACACCTACATATTTCTTACATACCTGCTCCCACACTTTGTGGACAGGTGAAATAGCATTAGCCTTTTCTGCCACCTTCATACATGGCACTCTTACACTGGTCTTCACAGCAGAATGCCTCTCACCACTATAAAGTAATGCCCTTCTGACCAGCACCTCCTGCAGCATAACCTCTAGAGGTGTATCTGGAAATAGCACAGCTTTACTGCTTGGCCTTGTTGCAGCCATTTCTCCCCCTCAGCAGCAGTGCAGCTTTATGATAATCAGTTTGATAAGCTGGTTGTTCACTGAGGTCAAAGGTGGGCTATTAAAAAAGCCTTTTACTAGCTGCAGATAATCCACCTTTGATCCTGGTGTTTAACCAATGCATCAGGTATTGAATATCTGCAGCATCATGATATTATGCAAAATAATTGATCTTACGTTATGGGGCTACAGCATGCGCATTGCCCAAAAAGTAGCAATCCAACGTTCACAGTATGGGGCCACGTTATAGGCTCCATAGTTACCATAGAAATTCCTACTATGTTACATGTTAATGGAATTGCTGGATACTATTTTCGGCAAAGACATGGTGGGTAAGCATTTTGCAGCTTCTATTGCCAAAATGCTTTAAAAAAAAATTTGGATTATCTTTGTAGTGACCTAAAAATTATGCCACCAGCACCTCATTAATATTAGAAACAAAATACAAGTTCTTGCATCATCAGTTTTATTTTTCTTTGCACAGCTGACTTGTCAACTCCATATCGTTTTAATTAAAGAAAACCTTTACGTTACGACGTTGTTACATTTGTAAAGTTATTATGCATCCCTCTCTAATATTTATTCATTGGGAATATCTTTTTGACCGTATGCCATCAATGTACCAGATTGACATGATGTAATGAAAACAAAGCCGCAGAGACAAAAGAGCCATGTTTTTCTTGTTAAATTGATCTGCAATGTCAACCTTCCAGAATTGTAGAAAAGAACTTTTAAAATAACATGCAGAAAAATACCCCCAAAATACATGCATTCTCCCTCAAGCATTTTTTAAAATCAACTCTCAGTGCAAATCTTTAAATTCTCTGATGATCACTTTAGTTAAAGGTACTGATGCTAATAACTCAAAAGGTGAGAAAACTGTAAATAATCTACGTTAAGTATATTAGTGGAGGGATTCATTGTGAAGCTGACTGTGTTACTTTACTTTGAATATCCTTTCAAGTTGCTTATTCTTCATCTGCTGTGATTCTTAGTGACAAGTTTAAATTTGCAACATTTTGTAAGAACCATTCCAAATGATCTTTACCAGAGTAAAACCACGGCCAGGCTTGTTCAAGTTTCCCCCTGGATTGGGTTGGAGCAATTTCAGTTGATGACGAGTGTGGTCGGTCTGGAATTGATCATTTCTTTGCAGAAGTGGAGAAGTATTAGCGTGTGGGTTTCCTTCCAAGAACTAATCCCTGTACACTTACCCGACAAAGGCACAGATGGCAGACTTAAAGAATTGACGGACACTGTTGTGAATTCAACAGCTCAAGTCATTATTCCCTTTTCAATAGGGGCCCAAGTTGTTAAACCAGTTAGGAGAATTATTTCCTTACAAAATAAATAGGACAAGGATTGTAAGTAATGCTTGGTCTACAACAAAAAATGTGGCCACACTGCTAAACAGTTACAACTTTTGGACAGTGGTTGAGATTTTATTTAAGAAAGGAAATATTTCAAAATTTAGCAGCTACATAAAACAATTATATCCTGATCCAACTGCAGAGAACTGTTTTTAAAAACAATATTTCAATCTTTGTTCACAGTGTCTGAACAATGACAGTGATTGAATACAATTGTGTATTAGAAACATTCCTCTGAGCACTCAGTATTCCTGAGGAGTCATAGACAATAAACGATTGAGCTAAGATGGTGATTATTTAGTAGATAATATCAAGTCAGGTGATGCTTATAGTGCTCATCTTGCGGTTACAGCTGCAGCTCATGCTCTGGGGAACCAAACAACATCAACCCGCATTTATATAGCGTCTTTATGTAGTAAAACGTCCCACGACACTTCTTAAATGCAATGAAAAAACATGCAACAAAAATTTGATTGTTCACCATGGCGGGTAATTGTATATTTTTTCAGCTTTTAAAAAAATGATGCCTTTGGGAAGATTAAAAAGAAAAAAGCTGCAAATTTATAATCAAAACACAAAACACCGGATACACAGCAGGCCAGTCAGTATCTGTAAAGAGGGAAGACAGGTTAATTGTGTTGGGTGTAGATTCCTTTGTCAGGACCATAAGCTGGAAGATAAGTAAGTCTCTTTATCTCTCTGTAATATTGAAAAAAACTAAGGGAGTCATTTTCACATTCACCGCTTGGGCATGGCTCAATTGGTAGCACTCTCAGTCAGAAGGTTGTGGGTTCAAGTCCCACTCCAGAGACTTGAGCACAAAATTTGGGCTGACACTCCAGTGCAGTACTGAGGGAGTGCTGCACTGTCAGTGGTGCTGTCTTTCGGATGAGACATTAAACCGAGGCCCCATCTGCCCTCTCAAGTAGCTGTAAAAGATTCTGTGGTACTATTTCGAAGAAGAGCAGGGGAGTTCTCTCTGGTGTCCTGGCCAATATTTACCCCTCAACCAACATCACTAAAACAGATTATCTGGTCATTATCACATGGCAGTTTATAGGAGCTTGTTCTGTGCAAATTGGCTGCTGCATTTCCTACATTACAACAATGACTACACTTCAAAGATACTTCATAAGCTGTAAAGTGCTTTGGGGCATCCTGAGGTCATGAAAGGCGCTATATAAATGCAAGTCTTTCTTTTCTTTATTTAATCTGATGGAGTGGATCGCCTGCCTGTAATAAAACCCACCCGATTCACATTTCCATTGATTTAACGCTCAAATGATGAAGGTGAAAATTACCCTCTAAGAGAGGAAAGAGAAAAGATAAAAATTAAAAGTGTTTTGATGAAGGTTCACACCCGAAGTGCTAGCTCCTCCGTTCTCTCCACGGATGCCGCCTGACCTGTTGGGTGTTTCCAGCATTTTCTGTTTTCGTAAAAATTAAAAGCTAGGCATACTAACTCGTATCAGAGAAGCAGATAATGGATTTAATGGTCTGCGAACAGGCTTTTTTTTAAAAAAAAACTGCTAAAAAGTGAATATTGCTGAATGGTATGCAAAGATCATCTGAGCTAGGAATTGATAAAGCCATTAACAAAAGGATGTGAAAATGGTGAAGTAAAACAGTGAAAGTAAGAAGGGAGCAAAACTGTTGCTCACAGTAGGGTACTTTTACAAACCTGCTCTCCTGGCGAGCCTCTTCACATGCTGAGAATTTATATCTGGAATTCAGGCACAGAAGTCAATGGGCTCTGCAGGATTTCCTGCCCATTATTAGCAATAAATGCTGGCCTCGCCAGCCACGCCCATATCCCATGAACAAATAAAAAAAATATTTTGTTTTGCAGTACTTTTTAAAAATATGCTTTTGTTATTAACCTTTGTTAGTTTTTTTATTTTTAAACATTTCATCGATTTAAACATATTTTTCTGCAGAATTTTTTTTCTTTTTTTCCACCCCAATTGCATTACCTCATGGCTGATGCGATTCAAAATGAAAGAAGGTTTGTTAGGGAGAATGACAGATTCCAGAGTTGGACTATCTGCACGTACAATTTTACCACCAATCATGCCTTCAGCTCCTTGTACACCAACCTGGCAATGATTGTGAGGAACTGGCTCCTCAGGCTTCAGATCAGCTCCAAATTCATGCCATCTGCTACAAGGAAACCTGCATCCATCCTGCACTATAAGGAAAGCACTGCAAATGACAAAGTAGGTCACTTCCTTCCTCCATGCTGCCACCTCCTGCCAGAGCTTCTGCACCTTGGGATGGGCATCCTGGAATGCCAACCAGGCAACATTCCTTACTTCTACCTCATGCAACAGCACCTCCACTGTGCTAGTCATCTAACAGGAAATCAGGTGCAAACATCACTCCATCACCCACCCACAGATAAAGTTTGCATCTTTAGTGCCTCCAGCACAGAGTTTCATGTGCTTGGAGTGTATATCGGAAATTTGGGCGCGCTCCCCCCTACAGTTTTCTGCTCATTACATTTAATGGGTGAAAAATCATGAGAAGTGTGCAGTCAAATTCCTGATGTGTAATTTCTGGCACACCAAGAGCACCAAACGTGAAAATTCATCCCTCCGTTTCCTGCCTCCACATTTAGTCTGTCAGCCAGCAGGTTTTTCCAGACACTTTTCAAGCCCCAAACAGCCTTTTGAAGGACAGAAATACACATAGAAAATATATATAGCCATTAAGTGGCCACATTCTTTAATTTTCCCAGTAGACTTTTAAGGGCTGCTTGTGCACACAATTTCCCTGACAAACTCCTAGCACTAAGCCCAATATGAGCTTGGAGCTTGCTGTTAAAAAGTAACGAGGTCCAACTCTGATAAATCCCAGGACATCAATCCTGCTGGAAACTGCCAAGCATTATCCTGACTGCATGGATATTTTGCTAGTTTCTGTGGCCCCATGGAGTATTAACCTAATATTAAGTGTTAGCCTTGGCTCAGTGGTAGCACTCTCACCTCTGAGTCAGAAGGCATGGGCTCTATCTTAATTTTTAAAAAGTAATGGAGGTCTAAGTCTTAACTTATTCAGGATGATCACTGCAATTGTCTCATATGACAGTGAATATTTAATTTTGTTAGTGCATGAAAAAGATAAAATTGATCACATATCATCTTAAAATGTCAAACCAATTGATCAATTCATTGAAAAGTCTGGGGATTTTTTTTACTGCTTGTATGGTTTGTTGCTGTATTTGCTTGAGGAAATTAAAAAGCTGAGCTCTGAGGTTAATGGGAGGACAATATATTTTGACTCTAATGGAGAAGCAAATATTGGCAACAATTTGCACTGAGCGGCGAACGAATGGCACCTGCCTCACATTAGATTTAAACTCACCCACAAACTATCCACGGGCTTCTGGGCACCAACTTGTTGCAATGGGGCACCGATAAAAGTGCAGCGCCCCCTCCTGGGCATCTGTGAGCTGTGTGAGCAAGGAAAGGAACTGTCTGTCCCCTCGACCAATCAAATTGAAGCATCCTTGACACGCTGGTCAATGTGAGAACCAGGAAGAGCAAGTTACAACAGTAAATTCAACGTAAAGTCAGTTAGAGAAAGTGAAATAAAGAGAAGGTAAGAAATATCGAATTAAAAGACAGAGATAAAAGAAAACGAAAGAAAAAGTAAATGAATAAAAATTAAAAAAATTTTATTTTTTTTTAAAATGTCCAACAACAATTAAAATTGGATGGAATAAGACTCTACACTTGTAAAAGTTAATTTTCAATGCCAGAGAGGTTGTTTGGCAGTCTGTTAGCCTCACCATTATTTTATAAGCAAATTCTGGGCCAATATCGTCATGTGGAAACTTATCAATGGCAATGTGGAGTTCAACAATGTTGTAGCCGAGAATTATTTAGAGAACAATTTCTTCAAAGTCAAAGACAATGATTTCAGGAAGTCAAAGATACATTTTTTCATTTATGTTGTATTTGAATATTTTCAATTTCCTTTAGAAGGTTACTTTGGAAATATTTTCTTTGCAAATTGCACAAAGTGGTCCGCCCAAAGCTGCACAAGGTTTAACCTCTCTGTTAGACAAAGGCATTGGAGGTAATTTTGCGATATGTGCTCCCCATCGCTAGTGTGGACTTGGAAAATTATCCGGATTGATCTATCATTGGTCCATAATTATAACCCATGCAAATAGTTTAGAAAGATTGTGCTGTGTGTCACATGATAGACTTGGCCAGAAACATCCATATGTAAATACAGAACAACAACAATTAACAACAATCTTTATAGAGGCAGAAATCTGTCTTGGGTGGTAGCACAAAATGGGGGGTGTCACATCGGCCGCTCGCTATACAGCCCACCCGATAGTGACATCAATGGGACTGACTATCAGGCGGACTGTATAAGAAGCAGACGTTATATCCCCCACCCCGCTCCCCCCCCCACCACGATTCTCTCCTCCCGAACATTGATTTTCTGGCTTCGCTCCTCCCACTAAAGTCAGCCTCAAGTGAAAACCAACCCTCTAGTATCTGTTTTATATTTTAGAAATTTCTAGACTATCCACCGAGAAACCATTCTGTGCCTGGGCCAAAGCCAAATGGGTGGCAACCTTCAATGTGCTCTGCACCCCTTATAGTGCATCATTGTGGTTTCAGGAATGCGTACTAACCTGAAGCTTTGCACTTCATCGAACGTATCTATGAATTACTCCAAGAACTGCAAAAACTTTTAGTTGTGAGAAAAATGACAGTTACTCGGTGATCCGTTAATTATGACCATCAAAATGCATTTTTTAAGCAATAATTAAAGCAATCAAAAAACAACTTAGATTGGATGGCACAGTGTGTTTTGCATTGCCTTTTCAACTCTGAGACGTGAGTTCAAATCCAGTTTAGACTAATGGAATGAAAAGCTTCTCACTCCTCTGTTGACTGTAGGATCCTATTTGAAATTAATTTGATGTGGAGATGCCGGTGATGGACTGGGGTGGACAAATGTAAGGAATCTTACAACACCAGGTTATAGTCCAACAAATTTATTTTAAAATCACAAGCTTTCGGAGATTATCTCCTTCGTCAAATTAATTTGGGCAGTGTTAATCCAGAGCTCATAAGTTCATAGCACAAAATCACCCCTAATTCAGCAATGATTGGCACTAAGTTGGAAATTTTATTCAGAGTGCTCATCAGGATGACTGATTTGGGAAACAAAATAAATCATACGGGTCTAGCAGGATTAAGGCATGTAGTTTGAGGGCCAATTCCACGATCTGTCCAGAAAATGGTCCATGCTGCCTCTGCTCACACACACAGCCCAACTCCTCCCAATTATAAGGGCAATATGCTCCACTGGCAAGGGGACGTTCCCAGTGTGCACCACTTCAGAATTGGCCCTTTGCTGCAAAGTATATCAAGTGTAGGTGGCTGCACTATTCCATCAATCTTTGCAAAGTCTTCTCTTTTCCAAAAACAAGCTCAATTCCTTAACCTTTCCTCATAACCTAAATTCCTGATTCCTGGAATCATCGCCACCGCTTACCTCTGCACCCTCTCATGGACAATAATATCTTTCCAATGAGTAGTTGACCAGAACAGTGCCGGCTACTCTGATTAGACACTGACAAGAGGAGATATGTGACAGTCTTTCGGATCCAACCTGCAAGAACTACTGTTACTGGGGCAACAACGTTAGGTAGACATACTGAAACATTTCTAGAACGTTAATGTTATGGAACCTAAATAGTTAATTGTGAACGTAACCATTTAGTATGAGGATGGGATCCGATGTTATTCTTGATGCACTATTGTACAAGCAGGTTCAAACTGATTTGTCTGCTATGCAGTCATGCATGTTCTGTTTCAATTTACTATAATTGATTCTTGCTTTTTTTGTTTAAGAAACAAGGAAGTGCTATAATTCTTCATTCCCAATTTTCTCCCCCTTTCTCTACTTTTTTCCCACCAATGCTGACTCTTGTTAAGGTGTGGTTGATGATTGCAGCAGTGTTCCAGTGCCTCACACTATGTCAGAAATCTCCATGAATGCCTCTAGGCAGGAAAGGGGCTGAAGATGTGTCCCGAGCTTGATAACATGCAGACACTGTGCGCATAACTGAGCTAAGGTCACTGGATAATGCTGACTTTGCTGCTTTGCGTAATTTTCCGGCACTCCCAGCATGTCGCTCATAACAGACTGGGAGCCCATGGCTAAATTATCAGATGGCAGCAGCCAGTAAACTGCTGCCGTCTGCCGTTATACTCTAGGCAATGGCAGTGGAGGCAATGGACAGTGGCGGCAGGGAATTTTTTTTTCAACATTGCTATTTCCCCTTAAGTGAACATTCCAAATTGGCTTTGTGCAGCTAGAGCAGTGCTCAGATGCTCCAGTCACAATATGGGGCTTTCACCTAATTTAAATGGAGCTTGGGAGCCAAGTCTGCCGAGCACACAACTTGTGCACAAGCTCCCAGCCACTCACATCGGGACGTGCAGGCGCTTCAGGTGTATTGTGGCCTCAAGCCTACTTTCCTGATAATACTGTATTATTGTCCTCTAAGTGTTGTCCCTACTTGACATACAGACACACATGGGCGCGCGCACACACACACACACACACACACACACTTTCCAGCACAGGTCATTGGATGTTGATCAGAAGCAGGTACCTTGGCTGTTTTCCTCATTCCTAGTTCGGGGCAGTGAGACCAATTGTTCCCTTGCTATGATCAACTTACAGCACAGAGCAAGAATCGTACCATGATCTTCTTTTCTGTATAATTTAGTGCCACAATGTGCAGCTACTTCCTCCGCTAGGCCTTTGAGAGAGTATAAATAATTTTGAATGCGATCCATTTGTTTACTACTGAGATGAGAGGAGAGATTAAGACGTGGGATACCCAACCTGAATCAGTGGCAGAAACTGTTAAAGGGGTAATGAATAAGTATTTGAAGAAGAAAAAATATAAAGGATTTGGGGAAAGGACAGAGAAATGGCACCTTGTGGATAGTTTTTTCAGAGACCAGGTGCAGAGGAAAGTGCCGAATGGCCTCCTACTATGCAGCAAAGTTCTTTGATTTATGACTTCCTGGGTGATCCTAATTGCCTACCAGTTTAAAAAAGTGATGTCTGTTGTTGGTGACCATCTAACAATCGAATCTTACAAAGAAACTTTAGAAAGGTAAAATTATGCAAGCAGCTAAATTCTAAACCAACGTGCCTGGATTAGGAACATAGGAACAAAAGTAGGCCATTCAGCCCCTCGAGGCTGTTCCGCCATTCAATTAGATCATGGATGACTGTTTGTCCCTCAACTCCATTTACCCTTACCTAACAAAAATCTATCCATCTCAATTTTGAAATTTTCAATTGACCTAGCCTCAACAGTGTTTTAAGGAAGAAAGTTTCAGATTTTCACTACCCGTTGTGTGAAGAAGTCTTTCCTGACATCACCCCTGAACAACCTAGCTGTAATTTTAAGGTTCTGCCCTTTGTTCTAGACGCCCCCACCTGAGGAAATAGTTTCTCTCTATTTGCCTTATCAAATCCTTTAATCAATTTGCAATGTATTCCATATTTTGAGGCACTTTGTGAAACACTAGACATGTGGGACAGACTAGTGAGGATACACTCCTGAGTGGATCCTCTGTTTGTCTGTATACCGTTTATTGTTTTTTATATTGTTTTTAAATTGGCGTCCTCTGTAGGTAAGTAAACTAGGTATTTCCAAAAAGTGCTTGGTCCCTATGACTACATAAATAGTATCTGACGCAAGCACAAAAATTTCATTACAAGCGTGGGTGTTGTCTGGGCAACACCCTTAGCCTTATTCCTCGGCAAATTTATACCAGGAAGGAGTTTTCTGCACTTAGAATTAACTGGTGGGTGGTTGCTGCTTCATAATTCTGTGGATCTCTGTTATTAAGGGTGGGAGAGAGAAACCAAATAGCTACAGGCCTGTCAGTTTAACATCAGTTGTGGGGAAGCTACTGCAATCTATCATTAAGGATAGAGTGAGCGAGCACTTGAGCAAATATGAGCTGATCAGAGAGAGCCAGCATGGCTTTGTTAAAGGTAAATCATGTCTAATTAAGCTAGTTTAATTTTTTGAGGAGGTCACTAATAAGGTAGACAAAGGAGTATCTATGGAGGTTATCTATATGGCTATTCAGAAGGCATTCAATAAGGTTCCACACAAAAGATTATTGATAAAAATGAGAACGCACAGAATTGGAGGTAGCCATTTGACTTGGATTGGAAATTGGTTGGGAGATAGGTGACAGAGAGAGGGGATAAAGGATACGTACTCTGATTGGCAGGATGTGACAAATAGTGTTCCCCAGGGATCTGTTCTGTGGCCTCAACTTTTCCTCATTTCTAATAATGACTTGGTTGAAGGAATACAGAGTTGTATATTCAAATTTTCAGATGACACTAAATTAGGGGGGACAATAAGTAGTGCAGATGGGAGGAGGAAATTGCAAAGGGACATAGACAGATTAAGTGAGTGGGCAAAACTATAGCAGGAGTTTAATGTGGGCAAATGTGAGGTTCTCCACTTTGGACCTAAGAAAGATAAACCTGAATATTTTCTAAAAGCTAAGCAACTAGGAACGGTAGAGTAGCAAAGAAATTTGGGAATCCAAGTACACAAATCATTAAGAGTTAGTAGACAAGTACAAAAATCAATCAAAAAGGCTAATGGAATGTTGTTCTTTATCTCAAGGAGGGTGGAATACAATGGGGAGGAATTATGCTTCAGTTGTATAGAGGCTTAGTTAGACCCCAGTGGAGAACTGTGTTCAGTTTTGGGCACCACACCTCAGGAAGAATATATTGGTCTTGGAGGGGATGCAGAGAAAGATTCATCAAAATAATACCGGGACTTAGAGGGTTAACTTATGAGGACAGGTTGCATAAACTTGGCTTGTAGTCCCTTGAGTTTAGAAGATTGAGGGGAGATCTGATCGAGGTGTTTAAAATGTCAAAAGGATTCAATAATGTAGACACAGAGGGGGGTGATTTTAGGAGGCAATTGCAGGTGCGTTGGGGGCGGGGGGGGGCTCTGAAAATCGCGGAAATCCTGTTTGGGTTCGGAAGCCGGCTCCAACCCGCCGACTTCCAAGTTTCCCAAGGACCCACCTGTGTGCGCGCGGGCGACCCGAAAACGGAAGTCCCGGGACAATTAAAGAGCCAAATGTACCTTATTGAGGTACTTAAGGCACTTTACCTGTGACCGATTAAGTACTTAGAAAGATTTTTAACTTATGTGGGCTCCCGCTCCGATGTCCCCCTCTTCACCCGCCCGATGTCCCCCCGATGTCCCCCTCTTAATCCGCCCGATGTCCCCCTGATGTCCCCCTCTTCACCCCCCTGATCTTCTCCTCTTTATCCCCCCCGATCTTTCCCTCTTCACCCCCGATCTTTCCCCAATCTTCCCCTCTCCCCCGATCTTCCCCCAATGTCCTCCTGTCAATCAGGCTGGCTGCCAAGCGCGAAACTCGGAGGGACGTTAATCACCACCAATCGACATGCGATCGCGTCGGAAACAGTAAGTTTGGTTCATGTGGGTTTGCCACGCGCACCTTCACCACCAACCCGCCACCATTGTAAAATCGAGCCCATTACCAGTGTTGCAAGCTGCACACCCACATAGTTAATTGTATGATTTGCATCAATTGGCGTTAATTGTATTCAGGTGGTGGGTATCGATTGGGGACTCTCTTGGATCCTTTTTATGGGAGAGCTTAGGCAGGGTGTGGGGATTGCAAGAGGAAACTCTGTGAATAAAGGCTTGGAAACAACTAAAGACCAGGGTCTAGTGTTCTTTCCTTCACCACATGGCTATCCAGTTTTAACATGGTAGCAGTGGATGATTGCCTTAAGGTGGAGGTTGGAAACTACGATTATTTTTGGACATACAAAACAAAACTTGAAAGCCTAGTGGCTATTGTAGAGAATAGCAGAAAGCAAGTTTCAATCGTCGAGGTACGATTTCCCTTTGATGTTCTCGGAGTTTGAACCGTATGACCAGTGGAAGAATGAGGTTGATACGTGGACACAGGTTACTACTCTACCAAAGAGAAAACAAGACATGCCTTGGCATTGTTGCTTCCTGAATGAAGTAAAATCAGGAGTAAGGTATTTTCTGAGATGGATGCAGATCTTTTGGATTATGATGAAGGTTTTACCTTTCTAATAGAATTTCTGGATAAAATCTACAAAAAAGATGACCTGTTAAGTGCCTATGAGGCCTGGTCAGTATTTGATAGATTTCAGAAAATGGACGGTCATTCAATGGAAGAGTATATCATGGACTTTAACAAACTGTATCAAAGGTTGACAAAGTTCCAATTGGGAATCCCTGGATCGTTACTAGCGTTTAAATTACTAGATTGTGCTAAGGTGTCTCATATGGACAAGCAACTGGTCCTAACTGGCGTCCAGCTCTCGGAAAAGGAGACTCTGTTGGATCAAATGTCTGTTGCCTTAAAGAAATTCCTGGGAAAACAGTCATTCCCTTTAGCCTTCATGGAACAAATGGGGTCTTCTGCTGTGACACATAGAACAGAAGATTTGATTGTTACCAGGTTTCAAAATGCAGGCACCAGCCCAGGTTTCAAAATTTTCAAGAGACCTGACACAGGTGTCAATATGACAGAAGGATTAAAGACAGCCAGATTGATGATGAAAGCAGGTACTGCAAATCCAGTTATATCAACAGAAGACAAAATTGAGATAGTAATAATGGGTGAATGAATTCCAGGAATGCCCAAGGAAAAATCAGGAGATGTTTTAGATGTGACTCTAAGTATCGTAATGAGGCGAATTGCTCAGAGCGAAGACACAAGGTCTTTGAAATGACGCATGAAGAAAGTAGTTCTGAGGAAGAGGATGAAGAGAATGAAGATAATGATTAACATGAACAGATTAAACTGGTCACAAGGAGTTTTAGTCCTGTGATGAATGGATTAGTCGTGGATTCCTTCAATTGTGCAGTGTTGGATAGTGCATGTATTTCAACTGTACGTGGGGTAGATTGGTTAGAATGTTATCTCGATTCATTAAGCAGTGAGGATCGAAGCAAGGTTAAGGAATATAAAAGTTCTACATGTTTTAGGTTTGCAGATGACAACACCTTGAGGTCACTCAAGAGAGTGGTAATTCCATGTAAGATAGATGGAGTAAGCTATTTTGTTAGTATGGATGTAGTCTCTAGTGAGATAATACCTATGCTTTTGTGGAAACCTTCCATGAAAAAGGCAAAAATGACACTTGACATGGAACATGAGGCAATCATTTTTGGGATATTGGTTGATCTGCAGTTTACCCAGTCAGGGTATTATTGCATCTCCTTAATAAAACCTGATGTTTCTCATCAGTGTGTTAGGCAAGTATTAATGGCATCAGGTGATAAGGATAAGAGAGAAAAAAATTTGTCTTAAAGTTACATAGACAATTTGCCCACCTTACTTGTTAAAAATCCTGCTAAAAGATGCAGGTGTAGTTGATGAGGAATAAACGCGGCTAATAGAAGAGATTAGTGAGAACTGTGAAATCTGTAAGAAGTATAGATGAAATCCCTCACATCCTATTGTAAGTATTCCTTTAGTGACTTTAACAAGGTAGTTGCCATGGATCTAAAGGTATGGGATAAAGACAGAAATGTTTTCATACAATTTGTTGACCTGGCAACAAGATTTAGTATTTCTCCACTATTCTATAGCAGGGAGAAGAAGGTTATTCTAGCAAAAATTATGGAAAAATGGATAGGGACTGGATTTGGGACACCAGCAAAGATTTTGACCGATAATGGAGGTGAATTCGCTAACATGGAGTTCAGAGATAAGTGTGAGAATTTTTTTTTATTATTCATTCATAGGATGTGGGTGTCGCTGGCGAGGTCGGCATTTATTGCCCATCCCTAATTGCCCTTGAGAAGGTGGTGGTGAGCCGCCTTCTTGAACCGCTGCAGTCTGTGTGGTGAAGGTTCTCCCACAGTGCTGTTAGGAAGGGAGTTCCAGGATTTTGACCCAGTGACGATGAAGGAAAGGCGATATATTTTCCAAGTCGGGATGGTGCGTGACTTGGAGGGGAACGTGCAGGTGGTGTTGTTCCCATGTACCTGCTGCTCTTGTCCTTCTAGGTGGTAGAGGTCACGGGTTTGGGAGGTGCTGTCGAAGAAGCCTTGGCGAGTTGCTGCAGTGCATCCTGTGGATGGTACACACTGCAGCCACAGTGCGCCGGTGGTGAAGGGATTGAATGTTTAGGGTGGTGGATGGGATGCCAATCAAGCGGGCTGCTTTGTCCTAGATGGTGTCGAGCTTCTTGAGTGTTGTTGGAGCTGTACTCATCCAAGCAAGTGGAGTGTATTCCATCACACTCCTGACTTGTGTTTTGTAGATGGTGGAAAGGCTTTGGGGAGTCAGGAGGTGAGTCACTCGCCACAGAATACCCAGCCTCTGACCTGCTCTTCTAGTCACAGTATTTATATGGCTGGTCCAGTTAAGTTTCTGGTCAATGGTGACCCCCAGGATGTTGATTGTGGGGGATTCAGCGATGGTAATGCCGTTGAATGTCAAGGGGAGGTGGTTAGGCTCTCTCTTGTTGAATATGAATATGATCATCATGAATACAGCAGCTGAGAGCCCTTTTAGCAATGGTCTTTGTGAAAGGAATCATGCTGTGATTGATAGCATGGTGCATAAAATTTTGTCTGATTGAACAGAGTGAAAATTGTCAACTGCCCTAGTATGGGCAGTTCATGCAAAGAATTCTCTTCAGATGGTTGGAGGATATAGTCCTTACCAACCAGTATATGGGCACAATCCCAAATTATCCTTCTGTTCTTTGTGATAATCCACCTGCTCTAGAGGATACTACAATTAGTACCATTTTTTTCTGAGCATTTAAATGCAATGCATACAGGGAGACAGGCTTTTATCAAGGCTGAGGTATCAGAGAAAATTCGGAGTGCACTGAAGCATCTTTTTAGACCTTCTGAGACAGAGTTCAATTCAGGAGATTTGGTATACTATAAAAGAGGGGGTCATAGGGAATGGAAAGGCCCTGGTACAGTAATAGATCGTGATGGGAAGACAGTACTTGTCCAACATGGTAATCAAACTATTAAGGTTCATTCCTCACGATTATTTGGAATGAATTATAAAACCTCTGGCTCTGAGCAGTTGATAGAAGTAAATGAGGCACCTTGTGCCTCCAATGTTCATGATTTCTTTGATAAGGTTCCTGAGGAACAGAATGAGGTAGATCAAGGGTCAGACAGTGGTAATGTCAGTGATCAAGAAACACATGACAGAACTATCATATCCTAATGACAATTACCCAAAGTAGGTACATTAGTGACAGATGTTCCAGAAGGGACTAATGAACGGAGGGATGCAATAATTTTGGGACATGCAGGCAAAGCTAAGTTTAAATTTTGGTTGAATATTCAGGGTGATGGCCAAGAAGCGAGGTCCATGGACTGGCAAAATGGGGTAAAAGAGTAGAGAGCACGAAAGCGGAGTCCGAGTAGTGATAGGGAGTCTGGAAGTGAATCTCACGCCAGAAAACGATCATGAATTAGAGATGAAAGAGGGAGACCTCATAATAGTAGTCCCTACGGACATAGAAATGGAAGTAGAGAACGCAGATTGACTAGGTCAGACAATGACAAAAAAAGACCACAGAACAGTCACGTAACAGAACTAGAAGCAGAAGTCCTCATGATCGTGAAGTTTTGGTGGCTGCCAATAAACTTGAGGATAAATGAGTAAGAAGCAAAACAAAGGGAATTAGATAGTTGGAAAGAATTTGCAGTTTATTCTGAGGTAACAGATAAGGGTCAACCAGCTTAGTCACATGTACTTTGTACTGAAGAAGTCCTTGCAGATGGGACTTATAAGGCTAAAGTGAGGTTGGTGATTAGGGGTTTTGAAGAGAAACGGGGTGATCCAGATGTTCGAGTGGATTCTCCCACTGCTGGAAAGGTAATATTAAAAATCTTCTTGACTCCCCAAAGCCTTTCCATCATCTACAAGGCACAAGCCAGGAGTGTGATGGAATACTCTCCATTTGCCTTGATCAGTGCAGCTCCAACAACACTCAAGAAGCTCGACACCATCCAGGACAAAGCAGCCTGCTTGATTGGCACCCCGTCCACCACCCTAAACATTGACTCCCTTCACCACTGGCACTCCATGATTGTAGTGTGTACCATCTACAGGATACACTGCAGCAACACGCCAAGGCTTCCTCGATAGCACTTCCCAAACCCATGACCTCTGCCACCTAGAAGGACAAGGGCAGCAGGTGCATGGGAACACCATCACCTGTATCTTCCCCTCCAAGTCACACACCATCCTGACTTGGAAATATATCGCCGTTCCCTCATCGTCACTGGGCCAAAATCCTGGAACTCCCTTCCTAACAGCACTGTGGAAGAACCTTCACCTCACGGACTGCAGAGGTTCAAGAAGGCGGCTCACCACCACCTTCTCAAGGGCAATTAAGGATGGGCAATAAATGCTGGCTTAGCCAGCGACGCCCACATCCCATGAATGAACTTTAAAAAAACAATTCTGCATGGCAATACTTTTCAGAGAGAAGTGTTTCTGAAACCGCCTAAAGAAGCAGCAGATGTGGAAGAAAAACTATGGAAACTAAACAAATGTGTATATGGCCTGAATGATGCTTCCAGGGTATGGTATTTTTCGGTGAGATCTGTTTTGCTGAAAATAGGTTGTGTTCAACTAAAAGCAGATCCTGCAATGTTTTATTGGTAGCATAACGGAAAACTTTCAGGCATCTTCATGATGCATGTTGATTTCTTCTGGGAATTTGAGAAATTTTGTCATAAATAAGATTAGAGTAGAATTTAAAATTGGGAGTCAGGCCTGTGGGGCTTTTAAATATATTGGTTTAGATATTAAGCAGAGTGGGTCTGGTATAACTTTAAATCAACAATCCTATTTAGAGAGTGTTGCTCCCATCCTGGTTAATCGTACTAGGTCATCACAGAAAGGTGATGTTATACCTAAAGAGACAGAGCAATTCCGAAGCTTGATTGGTCAGTTGAACTGGTTGTGCACTCAGACTAGACCAGATGCTAGTTTTGATGTATTGGAGTTAAGCACTTCAGTGAAATGCCCCATAGTAGAGAATGTTTTAAGGGCAAATAAAACATTATGAAAATTAAATATAGATAAATGTGTACTTAAGTTCCCATCCTTGGGTGATCCAAAGAAAAATGAAGCTAGTTATCTTTAGTGATGCTTCATATGCTAATCTTCCTGATGGGTATTCTAGTGCAGCTGGTTTCATAGGGCTCAATTTTAGGGGGAAATTGCGGGTGCGTTGGGGGCGGGAGGGCTCCGAAAATCTCTGAAATCCCGTTCGGGTTCGGAAGCTGGCTCCAACTCGCCGACTTCAGAGTTTCCCAAGGATGCACCAGTGTGCGCGCAGGCGACCCAAAACCGGAAGTCCCACCGGCAATTAAAGCCAGCGGGATGACATTTAAAGAGTCAAATGTACCTCATTGAGGTACTTAAGGCACTTTGCCCCCCCGACCCCCCACTGCCACCCACCACCATTGTAAAATCAACCCGTTAGTGTTTCTTATGGGTGAGACTGGGAAATGTCCTTTTGCTTGGGAAGCTAAGAAAAAAAAAGGGTTGATAAAAATGTGCCAGTCACTCATAATTTATCCAATCAGTTCACTTGTGGAGGAATGTGTCATATTGAGTATAATATATATTTTTGGGGGACAGGTTAGGGACAATGTGTTGCTATCCAAATATGCAGTTCTGTCCAATAATAGCTATTGTAGTTCAGCTGCCTGAGGAAATATGGCAAATAGTTGGGCTATTTACTGGTGTCAGATTTAAAGCTTTTGCAATAATAGAAGTTCTTAAAAAGAAAATTTATCAAACAGACGTCAATCAATTATTGACTGTTAAAAGATCCTATATGCACTTACAGTAAGTACCTGGCACAGAATTGTCTTCATTAAGCTTTTTCAACAAGACAATGTTTCTGCCAACTTTATATTGTAACCTGATATGCTTGTGTTCAGGAAGTAATTTGGAGGCACAAGGTAAAACCATTAATTTGGATCAGCATAAGATCATTCAAATCAGACTAAACCTGTTTTTCCCTCTTGCAATGAAACAAGTTTTATTTTCCCATTCTCTGATATCAACTATCCTCCGTAACAAAGGCACCATTTGATTACCTCCCCAGCCTATCAACATCTTTATCGATACTATAACTAACATTTAGATTGGCAGTTTGAAATTTATTAAGGACAGATGGGAGCCTATAAATTTAAAAAAATGGATCCAGATGAATGCCTCAGGGAAACTCAAGGCTCTGTATGTATCAATCTGATTTAAGTAATAACGAATGCCAAGATTTTAAGATTACTCAACGCATACAGGATACTGATGCTTTTTGCTGCAATTTCGAATAGAAATGTAATGGAAATCAAAATAATAGTTTGGTGGCTGTAGTAATGTTTTTGCACCAAAGTAGATAAGTCACCCGGTCCGGATGGGATGCATCCTCGACTGCTGAGGGAAACATGGGTGAAAATTGCGGAGGTTCTGGCCATAATCTTCCAATCATCCTTAGATACGGGGGTGATGCCAGAGGACTGGACAATTGCAAATATTACACCCTTGTTCAAAAAAATGGTGTAAGGATAAACCCAGCAACTACAGGCTGGTCAGTTTAACCTCGGTAGTGGGGAAGCTTTTAGAAACGATAATCCGGGACAAAATTAACAGTCACTTGGACAAGTGTGGATTAGTAAAGGAAAGCCAGCATGGATTTGTTAAAGGCAAATCATGTTTATCCAACTTGATTAAGTTTTGTGATGAGGTATAGAGAGGGTTGATGAGAGCAGTGCAGTTGATGTGGTGTATATGGACGTCCAAAAGGCGATTGATAGAGTGCCGCATAATAGGCTTGTCATCAAAGTTGAAGCCCATGGAATAAAGGGGGTAATGGTAGCATGGATACAAAATTGGCTGAGTAATAGGAAACAGAGAGTAGTGGTGAATGGTTGTGTTTCAGACTGGAGGGAGGTATACAGTGGTGATCCCCAAGGGTCGGTACTAGGACCATAGCTTTTTTTGATATATATTAATGACTTGGACTTGGGTGTACAGGGCACAATTTCAAAATTTGCAGATGACACCAAACTTGGAATGGTAGTGAACAGTGAGGAGGATAGTGATACACTTCAAGAGGACATAGACAGGCTGTTGGAAAGGGCAGACACGTGGCAGATGAAATTCAACACAGGAAAGTGTGAAGTGATACATTTTAGTAGGAAGAACAAGGAGAGGCAATATAAACTAAGGAATACAATTCTAAAATGGGTGCAGGAACAGAGAGATCTGGGGGTGTATGTGCACAAATTGTTGAAGGTGGCAGGGCAGGTTGAGAAAGCGGCTAAGAAAGCATATGGGATCCTCGGCTTTATAAATAGAGACATAGAGTAAAAAAGCAGGGAGGTTGTGATGAACCTTTATAAAACACTGGTTCAGCCACAACTGGAGTGGTGTGTGCAATTCTGGGCATCGCACTTTAGGAAAGATGTGAAGGCCTTAGAGAGGGTGCAGAAGAGATTTACTAGAATGATTCCAGGGATGAGGGACTTTAGTTACATGGATAGACTGGAGATGCTGGGGTTGTTCGCCTTAGAGCAGAGAAGGTTGAGAGGAGATTTAATAGAGGTATTCAAAATCATGAAAGGTCTCGACAGAATAGATAGAGAGAAACTGTTCCCATTGGTGGAGGAGTCAAGAACCAGAGGACACAGATTTCAGGTTCTTGGCAAAAGGACCAAAGGCGACATGAGAAAAATCTTTTTTACACAGCGAGTGGTTGTGATCTGGAATGCACTGCCTGAGGGGGTGGTGGAGGCAGATTCAATCGTGGCTTTCAAAAGGGAATTGGATAAGCAATTGAAGGGAAAAATTTGCAGGGCTACGGGGATAGGGCGGAGGAGTGGGACTAGCTGGATTGCTCTTGCAGAGAGCCGGCACCGATTCAACGGGCCGAATGGTCTCCTTCCGTGCTGTAACCATTCTATGATTATAAAATCAAAGATATAACAAATACATTTTTGTACTTCACTGGTTTTTCACAGATTTGTTTTAAAAAGTGTACGTTTTGGATAACATTACAGGGCATTGTGAATGGTGTGTGAGTGAAAAGTACGTTCATGTATATGGGTGGGCATGTTGCTTGTGTAGGTGAAGTGCAGAATATAATGGGGAAATAATAAACAAAAAAATTGAAAACATCTTTCTACACTCAAGAGTTAGTGACATTCGGTTGTTGATTTTCAATCCCTTTAGACATAGAAGAGCAAATTTTAAACTGGACCACCCAGTGGAAACAGGGCAATAGCAGAGTTAAAATCGCTGTGATGAACGTACCATCCAGTTCTTACAACGCCGCCATATTTATTGGGTCTTCCATGGGTGGCCCAGGCACCCGCCTGAATGTGGGGGTCTTGTTACTGTATGCAAATTGGGGTACCCCCTCTGCGATCGGTTACCTCCCCTCCACCCCCTGGACCTACCTTCCTGCTGGCAATATTGCACCATTCAGGATGTGCAACATGGTAATAAGGCCCAGCCCTCAAAATAGACCAGGCTCACCCACCAACAGGACTGGGCGGCCGACCCTCCCGCTCCTCCGGCCGGCGGCCCAAGAGTTAAAAACTAATCTGGAGTCACTTAATTCTTCTTCTGCACTCCAGCCGCCTGGATTCCACCATCCTTGATTTTTACTCACGCTTACTCAGACTGAGCCTCCCAGCCAAAGGCAATGGGGTCCTACTTTAGACATGCTGATTGGGGTTCAGTGACGTGAACTGGACTCTGATGGCATTTTACTCGGGCCTTCGCGGCTTTACTGCCAGGCAAACCAAGTCAGGACTTGCTGGTAAGGAGGAGGCCACAAAAGGTAAGTTTTAAACACAAGGGAAGTCACAGCCTCCCCGCCCAGGGCTCCCCAACTTTCCCTACCGAGAGACCTCCGGAATCCCCTTCCCTACATTTATCTGTCTGTAGGCGGATGGCCAAGGGCCGCTCAATGTTCCAGGGGCCGGGAGTCACTTCCCACCCATTCCATGTGGGAAGTGGACTGGCAGCATGTAAAAGAGGCCCGCCAGTTAAAATTATACTGCAGCAGATGGGCACGTAACTAACTCAAACTATCGGTTTCCTGCTGGAAACCCTCTGGCAGTTAAAATAGCCCCGATGTTTAGCCATAAATCTAACCTTTTGGTGATAAAATCTCATTCAGACAAACTGATAAAATTGGCGAAGCAGTAAAGAATAAAACCAGCCATAACATGATGTAAATGAATTAAGCTGTAATCTAACACCTGCACAATAATGACACAGCAGTGTGTTTCTGATTGGTGCCAATAGTGTTTCTACATTTCAGGAACCTACCTATAACGCCAATGGGAGAAGGAGAAACTTTTGAACAAGGTGTGGCTGAGTATTTTAGACTTTGTTTCTCATGTAACCGGCAGACACCAGTAGCTTGCCGGCTGTGTAAAAATAATGATCTGCATCTGAGTTAATTTGTCATTAGAAAACACGTTAGAAATGCTCAGAAGCATGTTTCTGTACAATGTGTTCTTCACACTGTGCACCTTATCTTTCAATATGCTACGGGCTTGTGAATTTTTTGATGATTCTGTTGGGACCAGGGCTCCAGGAGATATCATCATTGGTGGTCTCTTCCCAGTACATGAAAAGGTTGTACATATAGTGGGACTCAAAAAGCCAGAGGGTCAAAAATGTAAAGGGTAAGTGACTGATTTAAAACATAACAAAAGGAGCGATTTAATGTGTTTTATGATAACTTAAGTCAGTGCATTTGGTATAAAGTTATTGTTCTAAATTAAAAGTATTCTTTTTAGATTAACTTATAGATTGACTTATAGTAAGCACAGTGACATAAAACAAATTAAAGTTTTTCATCATACCTACATTGTTAAAATGCTGAAGGGGAGGGGAAACCCTTTTTCTCATTATAATGTACTCTGTAATACAAGTCATCATTTTGTACCTTTTAAGTTGCTGTAATCCTTTCTTCTTTGAGCTTTTCGGTGTCTATAATGAAATAATAAATTTAAATAATAACAAGAATCCTGAACACTATTTCAAATCGTTGGAATAATTTTGCTTTAAGATAGAGATGAAGATGCATCACTTTATAAAAAATCAGATCAAAACCACTGAGAACCCCACTGGAGCTTTATGGTAATTACTGGTTTATATTTCCTTGGTAACACAAAGTTACATAAGGGAATCATAGAATCATAGAAAGGTTACAGCATGGAAGGAGGCCATTCGGCCCATCGAGTCCGTGCCGGCTCTATGCAAGAGCAATCCAGCTAGTCGAACTCCCCTGCCCTATCTCTGGGGATAGCCCTGATTTTGCTGGGATGTGGCAGAGAAAGAACAGAGAGGGAATGTTATCTATGGAGGATAGTATACCAGAGTTGAATAGTTAAAATGCAAGGATAGATAAATATATTGTATCTCTGCCTTCTTATTCTTGGGGATTAGAATTATTTATGTAGAACTTTCCTTCAGGAGATTTAATAGGTGAGGTAGAGGTCATGATGGAGTAGATTGTACGTGGTTGTGGAAATAGTAAGCTTAAAGTCCGTGGGCCTTTCTTTGAATTGCATCAAAAGTAAAAGATGATTTTTTTCACAAACCTTATCAATTGTCCAGAAATGAAAATCTACCAAAATATTCAAAACGGCAATTCTCATCATTGTCAGAAAAAGAAAGCTGTAATTTCATTATTATAGTTACAAAATTCTTGCTCAGTTGAAACAGCTGTTTGATTTTACAAGTGTTGAACCTACAGGTGGCCGGCAACATGGCTTTCACTATTTCCTGCTGCGCACTTTGGGAGGTACCCAGATGATCAGTTCTGGTTTAAGCAGGAAGGCAATGTGGTTAAGGAAAATGTTGGAACACTCCTGGCTTGTGCCATAGAACAGTAGGACACCAGCTCTTGTCTGCCATTGCCCACATCTTGCTCTTCTTTGCAGTGATTTGATACAACTCAGTGGCTTGGAGGGCACTTTAGGGGTAGATAAAAGTCAACCATGTTGGTGTGGGACTTTTTTGGCCTTACCACCCTTTGTAAGCTTTCAGTCTTTATTATGAATGCAATTATTGTTACTTTTAAAATTCTCATTCTTGTTTTCAAATCCATCCATAGCCTCACCCCTCCCTATCTCTGTAACATCCTCCAGCCCTACAACCCTCCGAGATCTCTGCACCCCTCCAATTCTGGGCTTTTGCGCATCCACGATTTTTTTTGCTCCACCATTGGCAGCTGTACCTTCAGCTGCCTAGGTCTAAGCTCTGAAATTCAGTCCCTAAGCTTTTCCACCTCTCTACCTCTCTCTCCTCCTTTAAGATGCAACTTAAAACCGACCTCTTTAGGTCACTTGTCCGAATGCCTCCTTATGTGGCTCAGTGTTAAATTTTGTTTGGCAATCACTCCTGTGAAGCGCCTTGGGAAGTTTTACTATGTTAAAGATGCTAAATAAATGCAAGTTGTTTGTTTGTTCTGGATGGAGGAGCACTTAGAGGAGGAGAAGCAGCAGCAATCTCAGCAACCACCACCAGAAGCTGGGCCTTTAAGAAGACAGTAGATGAAGGGAGCTGCTCATAGGAGGCCATACCCGGTTCACAGGGTGTACAGGCCAAGAATCATCTTTTTGGGCCTATCTGAGGAGCAGTGCAGGAAGAGGCTGTGCTTTGCCAGGCAGGCTGTTACAGACCTCTGTAGCCACCTGGATTGAAACCTGCTGCCTCCTGCACCTTGGAGCCAAGCTTTACCAGTGGTTCTCAAAGTCACCAGAGAACTTAATTTTTTCACTACTGGATACTTTCAGTCTGACCACAAGACTATAAGAGATAGGAGCAGGAGTAGGCCATTTGGCCCCTCAAGCCTGCTCCGCCATTTAATGAGATCATGGCTGATCTGATTTTTACTTCAACTCCACTTTCCTGCCGATTCCCCATATCCTTTGACTCCCTTGCTGATCAAAAATTTGTCCATCTCAGCCTTGAATGTATTCAATGACTCAGCCTCCACAGCTTTTTGGGGTAAAGAAAACAAAAGATTCACGACCCTCTGGGAGAAGAAATACCTCCTCATTTCCTTCTTAAACGGGCGACCCCTTATTCTGAGACTATGCCCCCGAGTTTTAGATTCCCCCATGAGGAGTAATATCCTCTCGGCATCTACCCTATTGAGTCCCCTCAGAATCTTGTATGTTTCAATAAGATCTCCTCTCATTTTTCTAAACTTCAATGAGTATAGACCCAACATGTTCAATCTTTCCTCATAAGACAACCCTTCCATAACCGGAATCAAGCTAGTGAACCTTCTCTGAACTGCTTCCAATGCAAGTATGTCCTTCCTAAATAAGGGCACCAGAACTGTATGCATTACTCCAGTGTGGTCTCACCAGCACCCTGTACTGTTGTAGCATGACTTTTTAAATTTGTTCATGGGATGTGGGCGTCACTGGCAAGGCCAGCATTTATTGCCCATCCCTAATTGCCCTTGAGGAGGTGGTGGTGAGCCGCCTTCTTCAACCGCTGCAGTCCGTGTGGTGACGGTTCTCCCATAGTGCTGTTAGGAAGGGAGTTCCAGAATTTTGACCCAGCGATGATGAAGGAACGGTGGTATATTTCCAAGTCGGGATGTTGTGTGACTTGGAGGGGAACGTGCAGGTGGTGGTGTTCCCATGTGCCTGCTGCCCTTATCCTTCTAGGTGGTAGAGGTCGCAGGTTTGGAAGGTGCTGTCGAAGAAGCATTGGGGAGTTGCTGCAGTGCATCCTGTAGCCACAGAGTGCCGGTGGTGAAGGGAGTGAATGTTTAGGGTGGTGGATGGGGTGCCAATCAAGCGGGTTGCTTTGTCCTGAATGGTGTCGAACTTCGAATGTTGTTGGAGCTGCACTCATCCAGGCAAGTGGAGAGTATTCCATCACACTCCAGACTTGTGCCTTGTGGATGGTGGAAAGGCTATGGGGAGTCAGGAGATGAGTCACTTGCTGCAGAATACCCAGCCTCTGACCTGCTCTTGTAGCCACGGTATTTATATGGCTGGTCCAGTTAAGTTTCCGGTCAATGGTGACCCCCAGGATGTTGATGGTGGGGGATTCGGCGATGGTAATGCTGTTGAATGTCAAGGGGAGGTGCTTAGACTCTCTCTTGTTGGAGATGGTCATTGCCTGGCACTTGTCTGGCACAAATATTACTTGCCACTTATCAGCCCAAGCCTGGATGTTGTCCAGGTCTTGCTGCATGCAGGCTCGGACTGCTCCATTATCTGAGGGGTTGCGAATGGAACTGAACACTGTGGAATCATCAGCGAACATCCCCATTTCTGACCTTATGATGGAGGGAAGGTCATTGATGAAGCAGCTGAAGATGGTTGGGCCTAGGACACTGCCTTGAGGAACTCCTGCAGCAATATCCTGGGGCTGAGATGATTGGCCTCCAACAACCACTACCATCTTCCTTTGTGCTAGGTATGACTCCAGCCACTGAGTTTTCCCACTGATTCCCATTGACTTCAATTTTACTAGGGCTCCTTGGTGCCACACTCGGTCAAATGCTGCCTTGATGTCATTGAGGATGGAGATGTTTGCAGACCCTCCTCCTGTTAGTTGTTTAATTGTCCACCACTGTTCACGACTGGATGTGGCAGGATTGCAGAGCTATTACCTAAACCGTTGGTTGTGGAATCGCTTAGCTCTATCTATAGCATGTTGCTCCCGCTGTTTAGCATGCATGTAGTCCTGAGTTGTAGCTTCACCAGGTTGGCACCTCATTTTTCGGTACGCCTGGTGCTGCTTCTGGCATGCTCTTCTCCAACTCCTTATTGAACCAGGGTTGATCCCCTGGTTTGTTGGTAATGGTAGAGTGAGGAATATGCCGGGCCATGAGGTTACAGATTGTGCTGGAATACAATTTTGCTGCTGCTGATGGCCCACAGCGCCTCATGGATGCCCACTTTTGAGCTGCTAGATCTTTCTGAATCTATTCCATTTAGCACGGTGATAGTGCCACATAACACGTTGGATGGTTCCCTGCTTTTATACTCCATCCCCCTTGAAATAAAGGCCAATATTCCGTTTGCCTTCCGGATTACCTGCTGCACCTGTATGTTGACTTCTTCTGTTTCATGTACGAGGACACCCAGATCCCTCTGTACCGCAGCATTTTGTAGTATTTCTCCATTCAAATAATATTTTGCTTTTTTATTTTTCCTCCCAAAGTGGATGACTTCACATTTTCCCACTTTATATTCCAACTGCCAAATTTTTGCCCATTCGCTTAACCTGTCAATATCCCTTTGGAGACACTTTGTCCTCATCGCAACTTGCTTTTCCACCTATCTTTGTATCATCGACAAATTTGGCCACAAGACACTCTGTTCCTTCATCCAAGTCATTGATATATATTGTAAATAGTTGAGGCCCCAGCACCGATCCCTGCGGCACCCCACTAGTTACAGATTGCCATTTTGAAAATGACCCTTTTATCCCGACTCTTTGCTTTCTGTTAGTTAGCCAATCCATTGGTTCCCCTTTATCCACCCTGCCCGTTACTTCTTCAAAGAACTCTAATAAATTTGTCAGACATGATTTCCCCTTCATATGTTGACTCTCCTTGATTGTATTATGAGTCTCCAAATGTCCTGCTACTACTTCCTTAATAATGGATTCTAGCATTTTCCCAATGACAGATGTTAGGCTAACTGGTTTATAGTTACCTGCTTTCTGTCTCACTCCCTTCTTGAATGTGTTACGTTTGTGGTTTTCCAATCCGTTGGGACCTTTCCAGAATCTAGTGAATTCTGGAAGATCACAACCAATGCATCCACTATCTCTGTAGCCACTTCCTTTAAGACCCTCGGATGCAAGCCATCAGGTCCAGGGGACCTTGTCAGCCTTTAGACCCATTAGTTTACCTAGTACTTCATCTATAGTGATAGTGATTGTTTTTAGTTCTTCCCTCCCCTTTGCCCCTTGATTTTCTACTATTATTGGTATGTTATTATTGTCTTCTACTGTGAAGACAGATGTAAAATATCTGGCAATTCCTCTGCCATTTCCTTGTTTCCCATTATTATTTCCCCCATCTCATCCTCTAAGGGACCAATGTTTACTTTAGCTACCTTCTTCCTACTGACAGTAGAAGCTTTTACTGTCAGTTTTTATATTTCTTGCTAGCTTACTCTTATAATTTATTTTCTCCCTTTTTATTATTCTTTTAGTCATCCTTTGCTGGTTTTTAAAGTTTTCCCAATCTTCGGGCTTACCAGTAATCTTTGCCATGTTGTATGCTTTTTCTTTTAACCTGATACCATCCTTTACTTCCTTAGTTAGCCATGGTTGGTTCACCCTTTTTGAGGAGTCTTTCCTCCTCACAGGGATATATTTTTGTTGCGAGTCATAAAATATCTTTTTAAATGTTTGCCACTGCTTATCCACCATCATACCATCTAATCTGTTTACCCGGTCCACTTTAGCCATTTCCGCCCTCATTCCTTTATAATTGCCCTTCTTTAAGTTTAATATAGTAGTTTCAGACCCAAGATCCTCGCTCTCAAACTGGATGTGAAATTCTATCATGTCATGATCACTGCTTCCCAAGGGATCCTTTACTTTGAGATCATTAATTAATCCTGTTTCGTTACCCATTACCAGATCCAAAATGGCCTGATCCCTGGTTGGTTCCCCGACATATTGGTCTAAGAAACAATCCCTAATATACTCTATGAACTCCTCCTCAGGGCTATTTTTGCCAATTTGATTTGTCCAATCTATGTGAAAGTTAAAATCGCCCATGATTATTGCATTACCTTTTTTACAAGCCCCCCTTATTTCCTGATTTATATTTTGCCCTACAGTGTAGCTACTGTTAGGGGTCCTATATACTACTCCCACCAGTGATTTCTTTCCCTTGCTATTTCTTACCTCCACCCAAATTGATTCGACATCTTGATCTTCTGAGCCAAGATCATTTCTCACTATTATACCAATTTCATCCTTTATTAACAGAGCTACCCCACCACCTTTACCTTTTTTCCTATCCTTCCGAAATGTTAAATAACTCTGAATATTTAACTCCCAACCTTGGTCACCCTGCAACCACGTCTCTGTAATGGCCGCAAGATTATACCCATTTGTTTCTATTTGTGCCGTCAATTCATCTATCTTATTATGAATGCTGCGCGCATTCAGATAAAGAACCTTTAATTTAGCCTTTTTGTCATTCTTTCATACCCCGGCTCCATTTGCTAGTGCACTCTTATGTTTGTACGCTCTGTCCCTTCCTGACACACTCTGTTTACCATTACCCCCATCACTTTCTTGTACTACTTCCTTGTCTTTTCTCTTTATCAATCTAAACTTCGCCTCACCTGAGCCCTCCCCCCCTCTATTTTGCTTAAAGCCTTCTCTACCGCCCCAGTTATTCGGTTTGCCAGAACACTGATCCCAGAATGGTTCAGGTGAAGCCCATCCCAACGGAACAGCTCCATCTTTCCCCAGCACATGTGCCAGTGCCCCATGAATCAAAACCCACTTCTCCCACACCAATCTTTGAGCCATGCATTCATCTCTCTGATCTGATTTACCCTCTGCCAATTTGCTCGTCGCTCAGGTAATAATCCAGAGATTATCACCTTTGTGGCTCTGCTTTTTAATTTAGTCCCTAGCTGCTCAAACTCCCTTAGCAGAACCTCTTTCTTAGTCCTAGCTATGTCGTTGGTACCTACGGGGACCACGACAACTGGATCCTCCCCCTCCCACTCCAAGTTTCTCTCCAGCCCTGAGGAGATGTCCTTAAACCTGGCACCGGGTAGGTAACACAGCCTTCAGGACTCTCGCTCTTGGCTGCAGAGAACAGTATCTATCCCTCCAACTATACTGTCGCCTACTACAAACACATTCCTTTTTACTCCCCCCCACTTGAATGGCCCCCTGAACCACGGTGCCGTGGCCATTTTGCTTATCCTCCCTGCAGTCCCTGCACTCATCCACAAGGGCTACAAGAACCTTGTATCTATTAGACAAGTGCAGAGGCTGAGGCTCCTGCAATACTACCTCCTGGATCCCCGTACCTGCCTCACTCGCAGTCACACCCTCCTATCCCTGACCACGTGCCAATTTTACAGTATTTAGTCTAAGGGGTGTGACTGCCTCCTGGATCAAAGTGTCCAGGTAACTTTCTCCCTCCCTGATGCATCGCAATGTCTGCAGCTCGGACTCCAGCTCCTCAACTCGGAGCCGAAGTTCCTTGAGCTGCAGACACTTACCGCCGATGTAGTCGCCCTGGACAAAACTGTCCAGTAGCTCCCACATATTGCAGCTGCAACACATCTCCTGCCCTGTCATAACTATTTTATTTATTTAATTGATTACTACAATGCCAATCAAATTATTTTTAGGTTGAACCAAATACTGGCCTTGTTTAATTTATTAAATTAAGGTTAGTTTTTTTTAAATTTAGTTTTATGCTATAAGTTACTCAGCCCACGGTCCTAAGAAAGAAGAAAACAGAAGAGATACTCACCACCAACCACCTACCTGCCTTACCTGTGACGTCACACTGCAGTTTTGTTTTGATGTTGCTGTGTCCCGCTCTCTGTACGCTCCTCTCCGCTGATTAATCAAATGCACCTCACCCCTTACTGCACCGAATCCCCTCACTCACCAAATTCCCAATTATAGACTCTGTTGAAACCAGACTGTCAATAGCTGCTACTCTGTGCGTTAGCAAAACCCTTCTGAATTTATGCTAGCTAGAATACCAATCACCTGAGTCAGCCCCAGCTGACAGTAGATTACCAGTCCAACCAGTCACCTAATTTTCTAGATGACCAACTGCCACGTCAGGCTGCTTGTTTACCACTAACTGAAAACTGCAAGTTAAGATTAAATTTAAGTTAAATGCTTGATGCCAAACTTAGTCAAATTTTAGATAAAGATCAACGCTCAAAAAAACCCCTCAATCACCAAATTCCCAATTATAGACTCTGTCGAAACCAGACTCTGTCGATAGCTGCTACTCCATGCTCCCTCATTATTGTCTGCTACACGGAACATCAACATATCAGTCTGCAGTTCACAGCTACATTAAGCAGGTCACTGACGTCCTGTTCGCCAGGACTGAACAGTACATCACCTTCCTTGTTGACCTCAGCAGTCAACAGAAGGGAGCTGGGGGCTTTGCATCAGCGGCTGGCTTTCTTTGCGTGCAGAGCATCATTGATTGCACACATGTTGCCATCAGGGCACTGGGACACCAGCCAGCAACATATGTAAATAGAAAAGGATACCACTTCATCAATGTGCAGCTAGTGATCGATCACAGGAACACCATCACACAGGTCTCTGCATGGATACCCAGGGAACTGCCACGGTGCATTTATCCTGAGACATTCTACCTCAATACACGACCCACTGAGGAGCATGACAGGATGGCTGAAGGGGGCAAGGGATACCCCCTGCACAACAACAACAACTTGCATTGATATAACGCTTTTAAGTAGTAAAACGTCCCAAAGCCCTTCATGGGAGCATTATCAGACAAAATTTGACACATAATGAGGTATTAGGATAGGTGACCAAAAGCTCAGCCAAAGAGGTAGGTTTTAAGGAGAATCTTAAAGGAGGAGCGAGAGGTAGAGAAGTAGCAAGGCTTAGGGAGGGAATTCCGTAGCTTAGAGCTTAGACAACTAAAGGCAAGGCTGCCAGTGGAGGGGCAAAGGAAATTGGGCATGCACAGGATGCCAGAATTGGAGGAGTGCAGAGTTCTCAGAGTGTTGTATTGTTGGAGTAGGTTACAGAGATAGGGAGGGGCGAGGCCATGGAGCGATTTGAACACAAGGATGAGAATTTTAAAGTCGAGGCGTTGCTGGACCAAAAGCCAATGTGGCCCATGATACTCCTGCACAAACCCATTATGCCCGAGCAGCACAGATATAATCAAAGCCATGGGACCATCTGGATCATCACTGAACACACCGTAGGGATGCTGAAGCAGAGATCCAGGTGTCTGACCGGTCAGAGGGTTCCCTACAATATGCCCCAGAGAGAGTTTCCTGCATCGTTGTGGTGTGATGCATACTGCATAGCCTCACATTACGTAGAGGCCTGCGTTTGGAGGAGGCAGGCCAGAAGCAGCAGCAGTCCTTATTGGACAAGGAAGGTCAGGGGAAAGGAGAGAAAGTAGCAGAAAATGGAGGGCCACCTCAATGCCTTGGAGCAAGAGATGTGGGGAATTAGCTCATTGATCAGCAATTCTGTTGAGCCGCTCATATCTCTGCTCTGTGAACTTATTCAGAGCCCCTCTGCTTAACAGTCCTTGTAACAATCTTCACCACTTCCTTCTTCCTGCTGTAAATAACATTCAAACCATTCAGACAACTTCTATATCAATGACATACTGACAATGCAGACTCAGAAGCTGCTATTAAACTAAGCTGCAGACCAAAGTGTCAAATCTGATAAATTTAATGCCAAACACAATAACTGCCTTCTATTCATTTCTCACCCAATTGATCAACCGATAGTGTTTTTTCTTAAAAGAAGGTTTATTAACTCAACTACTCCTACAAGGTACTCCCCTGGTGGCTGCAGCAAAGCTGGTGAAAGGCTACGGTTCCACATGTTTGGACCCATGAGATGCTCACACATGTGAAGGCCCAGCTGCAGACTGCTGCACCACAGTTACTGCCAGAGTAGTCTGGCCCAGCTGACTTGCTGGAACCATGGCAGATATTGGTTGAGGGGGTGGTGAAGGAGGAGAGGTGCTGACATCCCGAGAGAGGCCAATTCGTACTGACCCCATTGCGCCACTGCTACTCCCATGAAGCTGGGCCTCAGCACTTCCACTGCTCTGCAGGAGAGCAGACTGCAGAAAATGAGTGACACCTTCCAAGCCCTATTCAATCCACCAATCTCTCTGTAGTGAAGCCTAGAGCCAGCATGGCAGCCATTTGAGCTTCTAGCAAAGCGTGCTAGCATGGACTGCTGCTGTGAGGGCCTGGCTGCAGCATCCCTGGAGGCGAACACACACCTTATTTCACAATAAGGTGATTAAATTTATCCACTGAATTGTCTTTGTGTCCTTTATCGTTTTATTAAACTTTTTACTTGAAGGTCTGATCAGTAGCTGGGGGAAGTGGTCCAAGTTCTTTTAATGTGAGGCTGATAGGAGCACTCCTGCTCCTCCCAGCTCCACATTCAGGTAAGTATGGGGGCCTTGCTGCCAGTTTACACCATGATGTGTCTGGTGAGTTCAGCACATGGCGAGTGAAGTGCTGGGGCATTCAAAAATCAAAAATGGGTCCTGTGAGATGCACAAGACCCTAATTTGAATAACTAATTCTGTCCTTTAAATATTTCCAACGTGAGCTCCTGCCACCAGCATCTCTACCTTATCCAACATGGGGAGTGGCACACTTCTGGCCCGAAATGTGCACAAGCTTCCTGCCGGCCATATTGGGAGCTGAAGAACAGGCGCTGAGTGGCTGAATTTCTGGACCCAATAGTTCAAGCCCCTCTCCAGATACTTAAGCACATAATCTAGGCTGGCACTTCAATGCAATACTGAGGGAGTGCTGCACTGTTGGTGGTGCTGTCTTTTGGATGAGACATTAAACCTGCTTTCTCAGGTGGACATAAAAGATCCAGTGATACTATTCAATGAAGAGCTGGGAATTCTCGTGGTGTCCTGGCCAACATTTACCCCTCAAACAACATCCAGAAGCAGATAATCTTGTCATTTATTTGATTTCTGTTTGTGGGACCTTGCTATATGCAAATTGGCTCCATATTTCCTACGTTGTAACGGTGACTATGCTTCAAAAGTACTTAATTGGATGTAAAACACTTTGGGATGTCCTCAGGCTGTGAAAGGCGCTATATAAATGGAAGATATATCTTTCTAGTAGCAACAATGGTAGTAATCATAATAATAGTAATTATCACAATAATAATAGTAATAATAATAGTGATTGTAATAATAATGATAATACTGTACATCTAACACATCTGTTGTAATTTACCATTTTTATTTTTATTTCTGTTACTCTCTGATGTTCAGGTTTGACGTACGAGGTTTAATAAAAGTTCTCGCCATGATCCACTCCATAGAGATGGTAAACAATTCAACCCTATTACCTGGAATCAAACTGGGATACGAACTATATGATACTTGTACGGAGCCTACAATGGCACTGAGAGCAGCCTTGAGATTCCTTTCTAAATTCAACTCTTCAGACAACTGTATTGAAGTTCAATGTAATTATACGGATTATTTGCCAACGGTAAAGGCAGTTATAGGAGCTGCTACCTCAGAAGTTAGCATTGCAGTTGCAAAGTTATTAAACTTATATCTTATGCCTCAGGTAACTAAGCTTTATTCATTGGATCTGGATCCTAGTCGCATCTGTCTGCAAATATTTTAATATTTTTCTGTAAAATTATTTTAGTATTTTACCCTGCTTATCTTATCTCATATAGTCTTGCCTTATTCTCCTTATATATATGTTATATATGTAATACACAGCTAGAATTGTATAACAATGCAGTAACACATTCATGAGTTCAGAGGACATAAGAAAATAAAAATTATTAGGAAAGGGAAAAGGCCATTTGGCCAATAAACCTGTTCTATTTTGATTGATTTCAACCCCGCCAACCATCATATCCCTTAATTGGGTGTGGAAGTGGTGTTCATTCAAGGAGTTATTTTACAATTTTCAAAAAATATATATTCCACTGAGGAAAAAAGGGTGTAAAAGAAATGACAGCCATCCGTGGCTAAGTAAAGAAATTAAGGATAGTATCCGACTAAAAAAAAGAAAGTATAAGGTAGCCAAACTTAGTGGGAGGATAGAAGATTGGGAAGTCTTCAAAAGACAGCAAAAAGTAACTAAAGGATTGATTAAGAAAGGGAAGATAGATTATGAAAATAAATTAGCAAAAAATATAAAAACAGATAGCAAGAGTTTCTACAGTTATATAAAAAGAAAAAGGGTGGCTAAGGCAAACGTAGGTCCCTTAGAGGATAAGACCGGGAAATTAATGGTGGGAAACATGGAGATGGCAAAAATGCTGAACAAATATTTTGTTTCAGTCTTTACGGTAGAGGACACTAAGAATATCCCAACACTGGACAAACAGGGGGCTCTAGGGGGGGAGGAGCTAAATACGATTAAAATCACTAAGGAATTGGTACTCAGTAAATTAATGGGACTCAAGGCGGATAAATCCCCTGGACCTGATGGCTTGCACCCTAGGGTCTTGAGGGAAGTGGCAGTAGGGATTGTGGATGCTTTGGTAATAATTTTCCAAAATTCTCTGGACTCGGCAAAGTCCCGGCAGATTGGAAAACTGCTAATGTAACACCCTTATTTAAAAAGGGTAGTAGGCAGAAGGCTGGAAATTATAGACCAGTTAGCCTAACATCTGTGGTGGGTAAAATTTTGGAGTCTATTATTAAGGAGACAGTAGCGGAACATTTGGATAAACATAATTTAATAGGACAAAGTCAGCGTGGCTTTATGAAGGGGAAGTCATGTCTTAGAAGTTTGCTTGAGTTCTTCGAGGACATAACGTACAGGGTGGATAAAGGGGAACCAGTGGACGTAGTGTATTTAGACTTCCAGAAGGCATTCAACAAGGTGCCACATAAAAGATTATTGCTCAAGATAAAGAATCACTGGATTGGGGGTAATATTCTGGCATGGGTGGAGGATTGGTTATCTAACAGGAAGCAGAGAGTTGGGATAAATGGTTCATTCTCGGACTGGCAACCAGTAGCCAGTGGTGTTCCGCAGGGGTCGGTGCTGGGTCCCCAAATCTTTACAATCTATTATTAATGATTTGGAGGAGGGGACCGAGTGTAACATATCAAAGTTTGCAGATGATACAAAGATGGGAGGGAAAGTGGAGAGCGAGGAGGACATAAAAAACCTGCAGGGGGATATAGACAGGCTGGGTGAGTGGGCGGAGATTTGGCAGATGCAATATAATATTGGAAAATGTGAGGTTATGCACTTTGGCAGGAAAAATCAGAGAGCAAGTTATTATCTTAATGGCGTGAAACTGGAAAGTACTGCAGTACAAAGGGATCTGGGGGTCCTAGTGCAAGAAAATCAAAAAGTTAGTATGCAGGTGCAGCAGGTGATCAAGAAGGCCAATGGAATGTTGGCTTTTATTGCTAGGGGGATAGAATATAAAAACAGGGAGGTATTGCTGCAGTTATATAAGGTATTGGTGAGACCGCACCTGGAATACTGCATATAGTTTTGGTGTCCATACTTAAGAAAAGACATACTTGCTCTCGAGGCAGTACAAAGAAGGTTCACTCGGTTAATCCCAGGGATGAGGGGGCGGACATATGAGGAGAGGTTGAGTAGATTGAGACTCTACTCATTGGAGTTCAGAAGAATGAGAGGCGATCTTATTGAAACATATAAGATTGTGAAGGGGCTTGATCGGGTGGATGCGGTAAGGATGTTCCCAAGGATGGGTGAAACTGGAATTAGGGGGCATAATCTTAGAATAAGGGGCTGCTCTTTCAAAACTGAGATGAGGAGAAACTTCTTCACTCAGAGGGTAGTAGGTCTGTGGAATTTGCTGCCCCAGGAAGCTGTGGAAGCTACATCATTAAATAAATTTAAAACAGAAATAGACAGTTTCCTCGAAGTAAAGGGAATTAGGGGTTACGGGGAGCGGGCAGGAAATTGGACATGAATTTAGATTTGAGGTTAGGATCAGATCAGCCATGATCTTATTGAATGGCGGAGCAGGCTCGAGGGGCCGATTGGCCTACTCCTGCTCCTATTTCTTATAAGAACATAAGAACATATGTTCTTATGTTTAATTCCTTCTCTTTTCAGAAACACATCTATTTGGCTAGTAAACCCATTTATACTACCCACTATAGTTACATTCCTTGGTAACATATTCCAAAGCCTTTTTCTCTCCAATTTTCTTCCCCCTTCTAAAAGTGCTGAATATTGTTAGCACTAACATAAGAAGTTCTGCAATATGTTACAGCCTGGTACAGCCTGGTACCTCACTCCTGCATGTGTTACTCTACATAATATATACAGAGCTGCTTTCAGTTTTATGAAAATGTGCAGTGATATTTTGTAGCAGAAACACACAATTTTCAGTGGCTCAAACCTCAATGCTACTTATCATGAGTCATAATGCAGTGAGATGGACTTTTATTTCACTGAATGCAACTTGAAAATAGCATATCCTGTATGTATTATATATATTGTAAAAGCTACTGACTAGGTCACATCCTCATCCAGGACTTGTGACCTGCAGGCTTGAAATATAACGTGCATTGGTACGATACTAAGACTTTGCCCTTATAAAAATTGATTGTGCCACTTTTTTACTGGCCTGGCCAATATACTATATTTTATGGTAATTTCTTTTTTATTTGAAGCACCGTGGGCGCCATCCTGTTCTTTTGTGTGGCAGCATAATCTTAGTATCAACATTAATGAGATCATGCTGTGTTGTTTTTTTGGAAAGTTCAGCCCCGTATGTCATTACCAGACTAAAAAACAATTTTTTTCTTCTCATTTGGCTCACTTAGATAATACTGACCATTCAGAAATATATTTCTACATACTTCAAATTATATTTTATAACATTCAGTATTAGGAATTTACAAACCATCATATTCATAATTATTGAGAAAGAAAACAAGACTGATTGTAAATAGCTTTTTGCAACTTTCAAAAATAGTTAATGCCACTTTGTGAGGCCTTATATTTCTGCAAAACATTAATAAAATGATTGACTAATAATCCTGAATTATGGAGCATACCAGAAATGTAGACTTCAAAAAGAATTCTTTCCTTCTGAACATTTAAATCTTTTACAGATCAGCTACTCATCTTCTGCTAAAATTCTCAGTGACAAGACACGATTTCCTGCATTTTTGAGAACTATTCCAAATGACGACTATCAGACCAAAGCCATGGTCAAGCTGGTTCAACGTTTCGGCTGGAACTGGGTGGGAACTATCGCAAGTGATGATGATTACAGCCGATCTGGAATAGATAACTTCATTTCACAAGCAGAGAGCCTGGGTGTATGCATTTCTTTTCAAGAAATTATTCCATTTTATTCACTTGATCAAATAATTAATTCCAAAATAAAAGAAATAGTAAACACTATCATCAACCGAACAAAAGTGAATGTCATTGTTGTTTTTGGAAAAGGCTCTCATATCATTGAACTATTTAAAGAATTAAGTGCTTACAACATAAGCAAAGTTTGGATTGCCAGTGACAGCTGGTCAACTAACAGTAATATTACTCGCTTGGAGGGCATTCACAAAATTGGGAACATTGTTGGATTGACATTTAAGAGTGGAAATCTTTCCAAGTTTCAAAACTATGTTAAAAAATTACCAGCTGATTCTGAAAACATGAACGCATTTTTAAGGCACTACCAATGGCTTCGTACCCGTTGTGCAAATGTTCAAAATGATGATCTAGAGAATTGTATTTCAAATCAAATGTATGAGATGCTGGTTAATGAACATCAAGGTGTCAACGAAGCCACGGAAATGCAAATCCGGGAAGATGATTTTCTGGTGAATAATATTGAACCAGGTGTTGTTTCCAGCATACAATGGTCAGTGACTGCTCTTGCACATGCTCTTCGAAATCTACTAAAATGTAATGAAGGAAATTGCCGGAAATCATTTGACTTTGCACCTTGGGAGGTAAACCTTTGTCCTACAGCACAAACAATGAATGGCATAATCCCACTCGCAGGCTAATCACATGCTACATATATAGCTTCCATGATGATCCTTAATATACTTGCATTATTGAACTCTGCCTTTAATGTGTATGGTGCCTTGCAGCCCTCTTCTATCTGATGCAGGCAGATTACCAGCAGAGCAAGGGAGAGCTTTATGTTTGCACTGAGAAATAAAATCAATGTTTAATAAACATTCGCTCCCATACTGTACGTTAACAATCTAGGTACATATCGGTGTATGGAGTAGTGTGACACTGAGATAAATTAAGAGTGGCTCCATCGGAATAGTCCCTGGACTCAGTTGCTACTGGAATTTCGCTCAGCTATACCATGGGCCCTTCCACGGTCTGCGGAGACTTTGCGGGCTATTTACGCCTAAACCAATTGCTCCGGTTCATTTCAAGTTTTAATTCTCCGAGGGATAGGTGAAAAGAGGGAATTTTTGAATTTGTAACCCAGTTAACCTACTCCCTCAGCTTTTCCCAAAATATAGGTTACCATTCACACTGATGGTAAAGGTAGGGTCATCACCAAACAGGAAAATCAGGTTGTCAGGTTTACTGATTTCCCCTTGTGAAATCACGTCCTCTAACATAAGTCTCATTTGGCTTTAATTGCTTTCCATCTAATCCATATCTAATCCAACCTGCACTATCCTAGAAAGGAAATAGGTGAACACAAATGAAAGTTATTTAATGAGTGAATGGCTTTCAAGAATTGTTTAGAACTTTCACAATGTGATTTCACAATCTTGATATTTATGCTAAAAGTTGTAGCAGTAATAGCCTATATTCCAATGTTGATTCATGTTATTAAAACCAGATATTAAGCTTAGTTATTATTTTAAATAAAATGCATTTTATTTATTCCTCTAATTTTATTGCAGTTGCTGGAAGAACTGAAGAATGTGAACTTGACTGTTGAAGGCACAAAAATCCAATTTGATCCTTCAGGAGATTTTATCTCTGGATATGATATCCTCATGTGGAAATCAATCAATGGCAAAATGGAGTTTAATCACACCATTGCTGAATATAGTATACAGGAGGATAAAATTATAATTAAGAATTCAAGGTTTAATGATTTAAAGGTAATTTTGTATAGTATTAATAATTCTTATCTTTTATACTTTAGAGTTAAGCATAGAAATTACAGTTGGTAATATTACCAGAATTATGCTTAACACACTTATATGACTTTCCTTTGTCTGCAATTCTAACAGATGCATTAATGCCTGTGTTAACATAGTGAATAGATGAATGTCATATCTCCATCTCAACTCCCCTTGCCCCCTCTCTCCTTTGAATTCACTGCCTTCTTGTTCTCTCCAAACCTCTCCCTCCATGTAAACTATCCTACCCAAATTTACTCCCTTGATCCTGCCATCCCCCATGGCCTCTACCCCCATGGTTACGATTACAGACAAGGCCATCTTCCTTATATCCCACACCACCCACATCTCTCTACCACTTCCAGCCCCATTTCCTTCTGTGTTCACCTCTGGGGAAAATAAACTCTCTACCAAATTTCTTACAACTGTACTTTGAAACTTTCAACTGCCTAGCCTTTAGCTCAACATCCACCACGATATTTTTGCAGTCGTCGATTTGCTCAACCATTCCTTCGCCTCCACATTTGATATCCTCGTCACCAGCAAAATCTTTTATGTCTCTTATCCTTTTCAGTTCCCCAGGTATGGTCTCCAACTTTTCTCCCTCAAGTCCGGGGAATGCAGACTTGAGCGTATCTGGCACACAATTGGTTTATATATCTATCACCAGATCTGGCTGCACCACATCAATGCACTATCCTCCACAAATCCGTCCACTACTCCAGGATCATCGTGGAGAGCAAAGAGATTCTCCAGCTTCTTTTCTCCACTACCAACTGTCTCCTTAAACCCCTCTCCCTTGCAACTTCCACCTTCACCACTAACAACAAGTGCAAGGAGCTCATGGACCTCTTTGTCACTAAAGCTGACATGCAGCTGCTTCTTCTGCTTCTACCCTTTCCCCTTGATCACCATGCCAAACCTCAACATAGGCTCCCCCCACCCTAGCCCTGAGCCGCATCTTTCTCTACTGCCGCAACACCGAAACAACCCTAACCAAAGTCACAAATGACGTTGTCTGTTCCTATGACCGTGCTGTATTATCCCTTCCTTGTCCTCCTCGACTTCTCTGTAATCTTTGACATGGTCGACCACATCATCCTCCTCCAATGTCTTTCCTCCATTGTCCAGCTGAGTGGGATTCTCCTCACTTGGCTCCACTCTTACCTATCAGAGCATCTTCAGCAATGGCTTCGCTTCCCACCCCTGGAGCCCCCCAAGGATTTATCCTTGGCCCCTTCCTTTTCCTTTTCAACATGCTGCCCCTCATCATCCAGTAGACATAGGGTCAGCTTTCACATGTATGCTGATGTCACCCAGCTCTACCTCTCCACCATGTCTCTTGACTCCTCCACCGCCTCTGTGTGGTCTGACATCCAGTCATGGATGAGCTACAATTTCCTTGAGTTAAACATTGGGAATACCGAAGCCATAGTCTTCAGCCCCCGTCACAAACTCCTTGCCCTCGCCACCAATTCCATCCCCTTTCCAGGCATATTAATGCAAACAGAGAAAGGGGAAGGGAAATATATATATATATAACAAATCAAAGAAACACAGAGAACAATCGTGGGTGGTATGATAGAAGATTTAAGACATTAAAAAAACAAAGGATGTGTAAAGTTAAAGAAGCTGGGATTGTTCTCCTCAGACCAGGGAAGATTAAGGGGAGATTCAATAGAGTCGTTCAAAATTATGAGGGGCCTTGATAGAGTAAATAAGGAGAAACTATTTCCACTGGCAGGTGGGTCGGTAACCAAAGGACACCGATGAAAAAGCTGGTGGGATGGAAGGTGAGGACCAGGAGGGCTCTGTCACAGTTGTAAGAGGAAGGGATGGTCAGGGCAAAAGAACAGGAAATGGGACATTACACACCTTTAGCTTCTTTAATGTCTTAATGCTTCTGTTCTTTGTTTGACTAAGATGATCTGCTACATCATAACACTCAAGATTGTTTTCTGGGTTTGTCTGCGTTTTTATATTTTTTTGAATCATTTTTTCCCTCCCCATTTTTCTGATTGATATATCTGTCTCTTATGCTTTGGTTCTGAAGAAGGGGCCACAAGTTAACTAGCCTGTTCTCTCCACAGATGCTGACTGACCTGCTCTGTGTTTCCAATGTTTTCTCTTACAAATGAATTAGAAATTACTTTATTATATCTAATGGTATAGCCAATTTAAAACGCTCCAGTCACATGTTTAGTTGTGAATTCCTCTCTTGGATGTGTTTGATCAATGGTCAAAGATGGTGTTACTACAAGGAGACAGTATCCATGTGAAGAAACAGAACTGCCGTTCAACCCTACAAAACTTAATTTACAGCCAGTCTACCTACAGAACAGTGCAAATAATTAAATCAGTAATGAAATGAAATCTGTGCCCTTACCCGTCTCTCTTATTTCTTTGGTGGATAAATATGATCACAATTCAAAAGCAATCTATGACAAAGAAAATGTCCCAACAAAATCACACCACTGCAATAAGATTATTTACCTTTGAAGAAAACTTATATTAGAATATGCTAAATGAGTGAGAAAAAAATAATCTCTCTCTACCTCTACACGGGAAAAATGTGCCTGGCAGTTATGAACAAGCATCCATACAGAAAATTGTCAGCTCTTCACTTGTAACTTTAAGCTCTGAGTGTTCTGTAATTTCTATTGAAAAAAGAAATGCTGCCCAATCTATTCCAGGATATTGTTCTGAGTTTGGTGATTGAATTTATTCTCTTAGGTAAAATGACTTTGATATTCAGCAGCACAGCCCTTGATTTTCAAATTGCTATTAGATACATAAGGGGGTAACTTTCAACTTCAGCAGGGGCCAGAAAACTGGTGGTATCGATCGGCCGTCCATTCTCTTTCCTGTTGACTTCAAAGGACAGAAAGATCAGGCAGAGCGTATAACAGGCGGCCGACCGGATTAAGCCAGTTTTCCACCCCAGCTGAAGTTGAAAGTTACCCCTATAGTGTGAAGATGCTGACTGACCTGCTCTGTGTTTCCAATGTTTTCTCTTACAAATGAATTAGAAATTACTTTATTATATCTAATGGTATAGCCAATTTAAAACGCCCCATCACATGTTTAGTTGTGAATTCCTCTCTTGGATGTGTTTGATCAATGGTCAAAGATGGTGTTACTACAAAGATGGTGTTACTCCACATCATTACTACAAGGAGACAGTATCCATGTGAAGAAACAGAACTGCCGTTCAACCCTACAAAACTTAATTTACAGCCAGTCTACCTACAGAACAGTTGGTGCTCTATTCACCAACATCAGCAATCCCTGAACACAAAGCAAAGTACTGCAGATGCTGGGCATCTGAAAGAAAACCAGAAAATGCTCAGCAGGTCAGGCAGCATCTGTGAAGAGAACAGACAAGTTAATGTTTCGGGTATCACAATTGGAAGGTATTACGATGAACAGCATTTAAAAAGGAACAATGGGAAATGAAGGTTACATACAATAATTCTTAACATTTTCAAGTGTAACATTTTCAGTCCTAGCTTTGGCTGAAAGACAGGTATATGTAAATGACTTAAACTGATTGATTTATTTACTGAAGATTAAATAATAAGTGAATTGCACTAATTCTTATTGAAAAGATACAATAACCAATAATTTTGATTCATATATGTGAAGGTAGGTTCATAAGTAAGTGGTTCAAGTATGCTCGCAAATGTTTAAAGCAGGCAAGTTACCATTTTTCAATCAGTGTACATTATTTTCTTTAATTAGCTTAAATTTTCCATCAGTTTGTAAATTTTCCTTCTTGAAAATTTTGCTTAATTTAGCTTAGGCTAGCTAACTTGGCCTCAGTACCACTCCAAGCTGCACTTGCTGCAACCACAAAAGCTGTCTCTGTTTGGTTTTAAAATTATAATTAACTAGCATATTATCAAACCTAGTTGATGGTATAATTAGAGTTTGCATTTTGTGATTGTAGTACTTTCTAGGTCTTTCCCATATTTCTAAATATTGTTTTCATTTTCTTAAAAGAGTATAAGATCTGTGTGCTCAAGCCACTGCAAACCAGGGCAAATAAAGCTGTCATCTGAAGACCAATACACATGTTGCTACGATTGTGTAAATTGCAGTATCAATACATTCTCCAATACAACTGGTAGGTAGTAAACAAGTCTGTCTGTAAATTATTGTCTACATCATCTTTTTGTACAATCATGCATTATGCCACGTATGTGAAGTATGAATGGTATAAGGAAGGGGATAGTATTCTCGCATCATTAGGCCTCTAATGACAAATGGAAGTGGAGCAATGTATTCCCAGAAAAAAATCCTCCACCTCTACAGACACAGCCAACAGTGACTTATTGGGGTAAATTTTAACTGAGAGCCGGGTAGGGAGCCAGGGGGAAGATTTCCAGGTGTGAAACTCGGAAAGTAAGTGGGCAGGTCACCATCATGACCATAATGAGTCCCATCAATTTCACTTCCAGGTTTCGCGCCCGGCAGCCAGCCTGGCTGTTAGCCAGGAAGGCCTGCTGCAGCAGTCCTCAGCCGAGTATCAGAGGGAGGGAGGGATCATTGTCGGGGGAGGTGATTGGGGAGGGGGAGTGCCGGGGAGAAGGTCGGGTGTGGGGGAGCTGATGAAGAAATTGGAGGTCGCTGGAGTTCGGGTGAAGAGCCGGAGGCAGGTGGGGTCCACCATGGGGTGGGGTGAGGGGGGAGGGCCCACCATTGGGAGGGGGGGTCCACAATTGGGGGAGGGGGCATCATCGGGGATGGGGGGGTCGGCTGATTGCAGGGGTACTGTTGGCCAGGTGAGCTTGTTGGGCATGGAAGTAGCTCTCCTGCTCCTCCGGGCCCAAAAGCAGTGCAATTAAGGCACTTACCTCATGGTCCGGCCCTTCCCACCTGCTTTCACCTGACGTGAATGGGAAGCGATGGGAAAGCTGAACAGGTAAGGTTAAATTCATTTTAATGATCCAATACACAAAATCTCAATGAGGTACATTGCCCTTTTAAGTATCAGCCCGCTGGATTTAAGTGGGAGCGGGACCGCCTGGTGTCTGTTCTGCACATACAGACAAACCTGCCTGGGTTAAACCCAGAAGCAGGCATGTTGGAGCCGTGATGCTGTCCCACTCTGAAAACCGAGTATTTTTACTCCCCACCCGCCCCCAACCCACCCGTTTTTGGGGGTTAAAATTTACCCCAATGTATCTCCCAACAGAATCTTTAAAAATAAAAACCCTAACACCATGCATGACATAGAATTTGTGATGCATGAAAACAGTCAACATTCATTTCACACCTCTCACACTTGAACATACTTTACACTGAGCTCTTCTGTCCAGTTTTTTCCCCACCTCCACTCCTCACTGAAATCCTACTCTTATTTCAGATTTACGATAGGCCTTCCTCATGGCTGAGTGAATTTTCTAGTGAGCGGGTGAGCCATTCGGACCAAAATGGTGCCACGTTCCATCCCCAATCCCTGCTGAGTTAGATGATCTTAGCCATAACAGCGGTAGGAGTGCTGTAGTTGGCCAGGTGCCCTCAATACCTTGTTCAAGTGGGCATTTCTCGTGTGAGACTTGACAGTGACTGTACGCAGGATATTCAATCAAGGAGGGCATCACAGCCAACATTATCCGGTTTTTTGCTTGTAATCCATACAAACATGCCCATTTATTTCCCAGAAAGCTCACTGAATAGTGACTAGGAGTAAGAATCTGGCCTACTTCCCCTTCTTAATGTAGGTAAGCTGAGACCAATTATAGCACTCCTACCACTGTCGTGGTTAAGATCATCTAACTCAGCAGGGATTGGGAATGGAACCTAGCACCATTTTGGTCCGAATGGTTCACCCGGTCACTAGACAAATTCACTCAGCCATAAGGAAGGCCTAAAGTAAATCTGAAATAAGAGTAGGATTAAAGGACCCTTGGGTAGACCACAATGAACCTGCTCCACTAAGACCAGAAGGACAGTTTGATTAAATAATTTGATATGTTAATTTTATCATTTTTGATCTTCCTTTCAGATGCACAGCAATGTTTTCATTGCTTAGAAGATGAGTGGGCTCCGATGGGAAGCGCTATATGCAACAAAAAACGCATTGTATTTCTTGACTGGAGTAATGGATTTTCTATCGTACTGCTAAATTTTTCAGCCTTTGGAGTTGTTTTGATCATTATAATAGTTGTTATCTTTTTCAAAAATCTCAACACGCCAGTTGTAAAGTCCAATGGTGGTAGCATGTGCTTTATTATGCTTGTCTCTTTGTTGCTCAGTTTTGTAAGTGTTGGCGTTTTACTTGGAAAACCAAGCAATGTTACTTGCAAAATCAGGCAGCCATTATTTGGCATCAGCTTTACTCTTTCTGTTTCATGTGCTCTGACAAAATCACTTAAAATACTCCTAGCATTCAACTTTAACCCAGCTAATCAAAAGCATTTGAAGAATCTGTACAGACCATGGCTCATCAAAGGTTTCTGTACTGGACTTCAGATTGTCATTTGCACAATGTGGTTAGTTTTTAATGGTCCAAAAGCTCAAAGAGATACCAAGAGATTGCCAGAAGAAATTTTTCTGGAATGTAATGAGGGTTCTTATATAGCATTTGCTGTTATGTTGGGGTATATAGCATTCCTCGCACTGATTTGTTTTATATTTGCCTTTAAAGGTAGAAAGTTGCCAGAAAACTACAATGAAGCTAAGTTTATTACATTTAGCATGTTGATTTACTTCATTTCGTGGATTACCTTTGTACCTGTCCATGTAACCACTCATGGCATGTATCTCCCAGCAGTGGAAGTGGTTACAATTTTATCTTCAACCTATGGAATATTATGCTGTCATTTTTTCCCAAAGTGTTATATAATTCTGTTTAAGAAAAAATATAACACTACCACTTCATTTTTGAAAAATCTATATGACTATTCACTGAAAAGTGCAAACAGTAAAATTTCTCTAAACTATTCAGTAAACACCATTTCTTGCAAGCCCCTCAAAAATAACAACTGTCAAAAGTCAGAAAACATAAATTCTGATTCTTTTGTACTAAACCACAAAATCAATAGGATTTCAAGGAAGAGATTTGCTAGTTGCTAAATGTTTAATTGGTGAAAGTGATTTGTACTCAGAATAGTCACTTCACATTGAGGCTGTCTGAGTCTACATTATGGTCAGTTCAATCCTGACCACTGTAACGTTAATGCACTTTGTTATTTATCAACCTTGGTTACTGAATATGATGGCACCCAGTAACAAGGGATTGTACTTTTGTGGTAGGACAGAGTCTGATATATCATCCCACTTGTCCTCTTCCTATTTCTCCACACTGCAAATATAACACATCAGTTCAAGATGGAGGGGCAATGTTATTGAAAGAAACTCAAGAGTCATTCATGAGCCCACATTGTTGTCCTTCCTGAAGAAGAGGAATGCATACAGTTAATAATTGATCATGGGTGGAGGAGGGAATGAATGTGAAACCATTTGATTTTTGCTACCTTTCTGGATGATAAGATTTTAAAAAGTTTATCAAAGTTATAAAATTGGTCAAATTTCTGAATCTTGTGACTTTACTGGATAGCAAAGAAATTATATAACGTGATATCACAAAATGTGCATTTGCAGATATGTTCATTTTACATCTTTTCCATTTTCAAAAAATAACTTCTAACAGATTCTTTCTAGGGAAAATTATGTATCAGTATCCCCATTCTTCATTTTCCCTACCTAACACCATCTTATAAGCACCATCACCACATGGACTGCAGCAATTCAAGAAGGCCCACCACCATCGTTTCAGAGCTACTAGGGATGGGCAATAAATGCAGCTTTGCCAGTGTCATCCGCAATTCGAGAACAAAAATAAGTATTATCTCACATTGTAGTTCCTCTCATTCCCTGACTTGGGTGCTGGCTGGTGGCTTGTTTTCAGATCTCTGTCAATGCTGTTCTGTACCTTTCCTTGGGAGGTTCTGGGGATCAGCATCGGGTGAATCAGCTGCTGATTCTCCATGCCTACTTCTCTGTCGGAAAGTGTCAGATCATGAACTCATCATGTAAGGAAATCTCGCAGATGAACCCGATGGAACAGTTCATCAGTACGTCATCAAACTGTATCACCAGATTAATCCACAACTTGTAGTTTGATGACTATGCTACAGTGAGGTAAGCTTCTCAATGCAATGTTTAAAAAGTTCTGGCAATGATACAAAAACACATTGGGCAGGGTAGGCAAGTACGTTGAAAACAGAAAAGAGATGGGTAATTTACTATAGCCATTCAGACATCAATCAAAACTACTTTTAAATTAATACATTGTGTATACTGCTTGTGGTAATGCATATATGTAAATATTGAGTATTTTGTTTGTGAAGTTTATATTTGTGTGATTACAAATAATAAAAAGTCTTTACTCTTTATAAATTGCAGACTCCTTATTAATATTTCTCCCCATGTTCCTTCTTTCTGATATCTTATACAACAGTACTGTATGATCATCAATAATGGTTGTTAATAATAGGCAAAATTAATGCAAATGTGGAATTCACAGAAACCCTACTATTCGAAGCATTATTTATACCCTTAGCCATTAACAACTTGGAAAGCATATAGTTACTAAGGTAGCTTGATTGTTACATATCACAGCCGTGTATGTTACACTATACATTTTTATTGGTAATTTTAATTCTTAAATGGAACAAAGAATATACAAAATTTCCTAGAACGATATTTACAAAGTAAAAGCATTAATTATTTTTTAAATGCAATGCAAATCACTGTTTAAATAAAGCTGAGCTCAAATTAGAGCCCTTTTTGCTTGTGTCATCCTTACACAGGACTGTATTGAGGAATTATCCAATAAAAAGTACATGGCCCGGAATTTCCTGGATTGCATTTATGCAGAAATTTATACCAGTTTCTACGCCGATCTTACTGACGGAAATTTACGCGAAAACGGAAATCAGCTTAAACAATTGGGGCATGAGGAAAGCACAGAACATACGCCATCTTCCTTCTTTCAGTCATTCTTTATCTTATTGATGCTATGAGAATTAATGTTTGAAGCCATCAAATCATCATTTATGCAAATTAATGTTTTTTAAAAATGCAATTGTGGAAGCTTTTCTCTTTTTAATGTAACAAATTCTGATGCATTCAAAGATATAAAAAATATAGTGCCGGTCTCAATAATGAGAAATAAAAAATATTGATAAAAAAGGATCATTATAAATCACCAGAAATATTACTTTGTGTCCTGCTGCACCTAACATTTTGGGTGTAAATTTATACTTGTTCAGAACTGGCATAAATGCATGAACTACGTTAATGATCTAAGTGGGATTTCAGTGAGAAGAGCAAAAGATCGAGGAAATTCGCACGATGTTTCATCATAAAACTGTCGTAAATTAGTTACATTTGAATTTCCTTCAAAAAAACAGTGCAATTCCACTCTTATGCTGTAGTTACGCTGAAACTTTCCAGGAAATCCCACGCCTATATTTTCCCTAGGGACATTTCATTGATTGCTCTTTTTATGGCTATTTCTTTGGACATCCCTCTATATTTGCAGATTTTGGAGGAAGAGGAGAATCAGAAAAGGCATACCAGGCAGATGTACTTGCACCTAAAATGCTCAGCTCGTACCTACCCTTAGGTCACCACATGTGTGTACAGGTCAGAAAATCATACCTGGACATATCCAAAGACGTTTGCATACGAAGACTAGGTTTTTCAGAGGAGACTGTCACCAAACCATGCATATTTCTGCAGCCAGACCTGCAAACTACTTCCACTGTTAGTGGCATCAAGATGATAGCTTCATTGAACATTTACACCACTGGATCCTTCCAAGCAATAGTGGGAAATATTTCCCAAACTACAGTGCACGGTTGCATCATGCAAGTCACAGATATTTGTTTGGATCAGTAAATTAATCGATATCCTGACAGAAAACACGCAGCAACAAGAGAAGCTTTTACTGCCTTGTTGCATTCTCCAAAGTGCAGAGTATTATTGATGACACACGTGTGGCCATATGAGTCCCTACACCCAATGTCACCCTCTTCATGAACAGAAAGGGATTCCACTCTATGAATGCACAGCCGATCTGTCACCATAGGTATGGAATCCTGCATGTGAATGCCCATCACACTGGCAATTGCCATAATTCATTCATTTTACATCAATCCGTTGTGTTACCTTTATCTCAGGGGCCAGAAAAACTGGATGGATAGCTGCTGGGGCACTAGGGCTGCCCACTGCAGCCATGGCTGTTTACCCCATTAGCAATTGGTTTGACAATAGTATCAATGTCTAAAGGGGAAATTTTAACTGGCAGCAGTTTTCGGGTAGGGCAGGGTGCCTACTGTCATCAGTATGAGGTCCAGACGATTTCAGCTGCCGGGCCTCAACAGCAGTTGATTGATGGGTTGCCCACCTGATCACATTGTTGTAGGGTTGGAAATTCTGTGAGCATCCCGATGGCTATGTAAAGTCTGAATGCACCTCTTAAAGGGAAGTTGCATTCACATCGCTGAAATTTGTCTGCGGCTTCGCTGGAAATATCTTAATGTCAAAGATGAGTTGGAAGCAAGTCCCCAAGTTCTCCGACACATCCATGGAGGTTCTTATTGAAGAGGTGAGGGTATGGAGGGATGTCCTGTTTCCATCTGAAGGAAAGAGAGGTGTAATGGTAGTGAACTCTCAGAGCATCACCCCCAGGACCTGGATTCAATGCAGGAAATGCTTAAGTGACCCAACCAGAGCAGCAAAGGTGAGAGCAGGTCTTCATATATCCATTTCTCTGTAATACACCTGGCAGCAGCACGTTCCCTCTCCGTCAGCACACTGAAGACTTCCTCTCCAATACCACAAAGTAGCAAGAATGACTCCCATCTTAAGTTGTGCACTTATTGAGAATGTGTAAGCAGAATAAAGACAAATTCTCCTGTGAAAATCCAAAAAAACGCAATAGCAAATATGTACCTAAGATCTAAGTGCTTGCAGGTGAGTATCCCCTTAAATATCGCTTCCCATGACCTTTTGGAAACCAATCCTGCGAGGTTTTACTCAGAAGGTTTAGCTCTGGGTGGGATTTCCGCTTATGCATATTAAAATCAGATTGGGGTCCTACTACATCATAAGACCCCAATTTGCATGTATTCTTGGGGCTCCTGCCTGCTTCCGGCAGTTGGCTCAGCACCTAAAAAAATTGTGCCGTTAAAATGGCGGCAGGTGGGATATCAGCAGGAACGGGATTGTAAGTCTCCTGATGCAATTTTAACTCCACTACCACCGTGCTCCCACTGGGCAGGAGGAGTTAAAAATCGCCTCTTATGTAACCAATATCTATTTTGAAAGATCAGCTTACAACATTGTTCATTAATCACTCTTTGGCCATTTTAAGTTTGATGTGGAGATGCCGGTGATGAACTTGGGTTGACAAATGTAAACAATCTTACAACACCAAGTTATAGTCCAACAATTTTATTTGAAAATCACAAGCTTTCGGAGGCTTCCTCCTTCGTCAGGTGAATCTCAGGAAATCCTTGAACCTTTCGCATTTATATTCAGAGAACAATACCTGGTGATTACAGATAATCATTCCAACTGCCCGTTGTCAAGGCAATCAAAGTGTTCAGGTAACACCTCTCTGTCTGAACACTAGGGTAAAGCCCCGCGGTAAATAAAGATCTGTTTAATTCTGAAGGTGTGTTCGAGTCAGTGTTTGCTGAACCAGACTGAGGGAAATAATCCAGATCAACAGTATTATTGGAAAGATAAAAAGGAAACAGCACAACAAAAACAGAGATTCCTGTTTGTCAGCCAGTTTGTCTTTAGAGATTCACCTGAGGTCTTCATGTGTGATTTGAAATTTGCAAACAGACCCGAAGTTCTGTTTTTCTCTTTACTTTGGATTTCAGACTACATTTATGACTAGTGTATCAAATGTATCCCAAAGTAACAAATTACATTTAAAAAAGGTCAAAGAAGGCTTTGTTTCATGTGCAATTACTTTACAATAAATTTCTGTCCTGAGTGTCATGCAAAATGTTTGCAATGCACTCTGCATTTTGCTCAACATTGGTATCTTTAATGAGTTGAGAGTTGTTAACAGGATGCATCCATGTCCCCCAATGGTCATGGCTGATTCCCACACTGACAATTTGGTTGGGGATCAGATCTTCAGAATAAGCTTTATCCTTAGCTTTCAAAGCTACTGTACATTGAAAGGGAGGCAAATCATTACTCTCACCATTGGTAGAAAAGTAATAGTCACCTCAACAAGTAAGTCCATTGAAAGGGAATGCCTGCTCAGGCACCATTAATTCGCCGTAAATTCTGTAGGATATGTTTAATTGCAACAAGTAGGAAAAATGGAGCAATTTATGAGCCATTACAATGCATCTGTAAAGTAACCTGAGTGTAGTTTGACCTACTCTGAAGCATCCTTGACTATGAATTTATACATTTTGAAAGGGTAAATAAATTAGGGCAGGGGTGTACAACGCCCTGGAGCAGTCAACTGAGTTTGTACATCACAACTAGTGAGTATGCCACACATGCCTCAATTGTTTTTGAGTCAGGCAAAATCATGATCAACTTCCAATATATTTTACATTCCCTGCAGTCCTTAGATTTCTGCCCCCTCAATGCTGTCTACCTTTCTGTTCCTTAACTTTTGTCCCTCTCTCTCTTCCTTCTTCATTTCTGTCACTCTCTTCATTCACATTTATATATGTCTCCGTCTTCCTTTAACTTATTTTTGTTTGTTCTCAGGATGTGAGCGACATTGAATGGTGTGCTAGGCATTCAGAGAGCATTGAGTCAACCACATAGTATGCGACTGGAATCACATGTAGGCCAGACCAGATAAGGGTGACAGATTCCCTTCCCTGAAGGACATTAGTAAACCATTTGAGTTTTTACAACAACCCACCATCTTTCATGGAGATTTTTTTCTGGTACCACAAATAACCAGATTCATTAAATTCAATTTCACAATTTTCCATGGTGGCATTTGAGCTCAAAACCTCTGGGTTGCTAGGACCATAACTATTTGAATTCTCTTTGCTTGCTTTCTTCTTTCCACTTTCTTTCTCTTTTACACTAAGAATCCATGACAATGCAGGCCTGTAGCTAGTAATTTGAAGTTTGTACACACATCAACCAATCTGTTACCACCCTGGTAGACCCCATTCCCCTGACTAGGCTTATTATACACCAGAATCAGTTTGTAGCCATGGTTGATATTTCGTTCTGACTGATCCCTCTTGTTAAACTCTTCAATTTTCTGTCTCTTTGGCTAATCCTCTTTCTCTCTGTTATGCTTTGATTTTATTTTTTTCTGATACTCTCTTTTTCTTTGATAGCTCTCTATTTTCTTGGTGACTTGGAGACTTGGGTGTCCTGGTACAAGAAACACAAAAAGTTAGCAAACAGATACAGCAGGCAATTAGGAAAGCAAATGGCATGTTGGCCTTTATTGAAAGGGGGTTGGCGTACAAGAGTGAGGAAGTCTTACTACAATTGTACAGGGCCTTGGTGAGACCTCACCTGGAGCACTGCATACAGTTTTGGTCTCCTTATCTAATGAAGGATATACTTGCCATAGAAGCGGTGCAACGGAGATTCACTAGCTTAATTCCTGGAATGAGAGGGTTGTCCTTTGAGGAGAGATTGAGTAGAATGGGCCTATACTCTCTGGAGTTTAGAAGAGGTGATCTCATTGAAACATATAAGATTCTGAGGGAGCTTGATAGGGTAGATGCTGAGAGGTTGTTTCCCCTGGCTGGAGAGTCTAAAACTAGAGGCCATAGTCGCAGGATACGGGGTTGGCCATTTAAGACTGAGATGAGGAGGAATTTCTTCACTCAGAGGGTTGTGAATCTTTGGAATTCTCTATCCCAGAGGGCTGTGGATGCTGAGTCATTGAGTATATTTATGGCTGAAATAGATAGATTTTTGGACTCTAGGGGAATCAAGGGATATGGGGATCGGGCAGGAAAGTGGAGATGAGGTTGAAGATCAGCCATGATCTGATTGAATGGTGGAGCAGGCTCGAGGGGCCGTATGGTCTACTCCTGCTCCTATTTCTTATGTTCTTATGTTCCATGAGACTGATCCTCTCCCTGGTTGATTTCTCTTCCTTCTGATTTCTGACTGATTTTCTTTTCTCCCTTGTGTGTTCTGGTGGCCCACTTTACCCCAGGAAACTTCACTCACAGCAGTTTCTCATCATAAACAGGTGAAATATACCAGAATTGTAGCACCAGCGTTCTGTCCATTTTTATGAATCGTATTTTAAATCCAATACCCCCAAGAAAGAACTGTACTGTTTGGCAAACTTGTGGGAGTGGCTTAGAAAACAGGATTGACTGGCAGGAGTTTCGAGCCTGACTAAGGTGAATTCATATGCAAATGGACATTTCACACTGACAGGCTGGGTGGAAGGGAACCCAGGCCAATTGACGTCATCACCATTTAACATGATCACTGGAAACAATACCCCAAGAGGTAACTCAGAGACACTCGGTCTCCTGGTAGAAGGCAGGAGATGGCCGGGCCATTGTCTTCCAGGAGAGAAGCCAGTTTGAGATCGAAACCCATTGCATGCTAATGGGGGCCATCAACTCAGGAAACGACAGACACCCAGTAATCAGCTCCCATTATCTCTCCAGGTGCAAGTCCTGGGAGCGGGAAAGTTTTTCACAAAGTTGGGGGGAGGGGTCCAGACAGATCACCTGAATCAATACATCAATCAGTATCGGCACGGCTCTGTTTTCAGCTGGGCACTGCTCTGCTCTCTTCTCTCTTCTCCTCAGCATCAATCTACAGCGAGTCTCCCGAATGGGGCTCGGCTCGGTTCAACGGAACACCGCCAGAAGCTGAGCGCTGCTCTTCATCCCTCATCAACGGACATCGACTCAAACTGGAACTTGGATACTGCATCGGCGGTATGGAACCAGGAGCGAGACGTGCAGGAAGAAGCTGCAAGCAAGGCCACGGGCAGTCAGGGTGAGCATATTGCCTGCGCCTACACATCCACAAGACCACTTAGCTGTGTGAGGGGGTGATTGTAAGTCCCAACCAAACCTTAGAGGGTTTTAGTGCTGGGGGGGGGGTCCTGTGTTAGTTTATTTCACGGCGGGGGCGGGGGGGTTTCTCTTATTAAGTCGTGATAATTTAGCACGGAAGGGCTTATTGGACAAGCCAGGGTTGTACGGTTTGTACTGTTTACTAGTGTCATTGTTAATCTTATTAAACACAATACGGTTGAGCCCGAAAACATGTGTCCGAGTCTGATCTGTCCTTATAATCCCTATCATTCCAGAACTTATAGTAAGAGGTGTGTTTTCGGTACGCCCGAGAAAACCACTTACAGAAACTGCTCCAGAACCTTTGGAGATTTCTTTTCTCATTGCATTGTCCGTATGTTTCTATGTAGGAGACACTTAGTTCATTTGTCTTCTTAAAAGTCTGATTGGGATCTTAAGCTGAGCACATTCTACATCTGAAAATCCAACACCAAACCTGCACACATCCATTCCGGCACAAAATGTCATTCCTCTACAAGCACTGTTTCCACTCTCCGCAGCACTGTGTCGCTAGTCGATAGTATGGGCTGGCATTTCTTTCTTTTACAGCCCGTTTTCAGCACTGTTAGGATACTAAAACCGGTAATATAGGGTGATATGGCCTATTGCTGTATTATCTCCCCTAAAAAAGCCATACCAAGATTCTCCTCCTGAACACCTGCCAGTCTACCATAGTGCCCTCCCAGAGCCTGCAGGTAAATGGGGTGGGGACAGCCAATGTTCTCATGCCATCGTCCTCGACTTCTCCAAATCTGACCTGAGCACACTGTCACTGTGTAAGTGGTAGAATGAGCAGCATAGCAGTATCCCTGAGACAGATACTGCAGGGAGGAGGCCATTTTTGATTTCCTGAATGAAGCTTGCAGAAATTTGGTCTACACAGCGATTTCAGGTTGGAACATGTGCATAAACTTCTCCGAAGATTTCTCCTGACAGTTTTTGTGAGTATTTGAAAAAGTAAATTTTTGGACTAGGGAAATGGATTTCCCAGTGGGAATCACTCTATTCCTGTTCTATGAAGAGGAAGTGACAAGAGCGAGGCACCACAGAAATGATTTTTTTCCTAAATGTTGCTACCCACTCCATGAGGTTTACAGATCTAGAAGATCTTATTTAGTTCTCTCTGCCTTTCAATGCCTCAGAAGGCTGTGCTTCTCTCCGAAGGCTATTGAGGAGCTATGCCAGCTGTTGGCTGAAGACCTGCAGCCCATGGTCTGCTCTATTACAGTCCTGCACTGCCTCCACATGAAATCTATGCTCACAAATCATTCTTCTAGACCTTATTTTTTTTTTAAAAAGGGTATCACTGAAATATCAGTAAATCCGGGAGTCCTTTCTACTGCTGACCTCCCTCCCTCATTGCTGCACTCTTCTGCTGCTCATTGCCAAAAACTGTGGCCCTTTAATCAGCTGCAGCCTCAATCAATATTCCTCGCTCCTGGCGGAAGGAATCCAATATGCAATGGTTTTATTGCTGCCATCCCACCCTGCATAAATAATGAGGGCCAGTCCAGGAAACTTGAGCAGAAACTTGACTCACACGATCAGATGGCAGCCCTGCGTACAATGCTTCATTCTTGGCATCAGTATCAATCAAATTATGTCACACCAAACACTTGGGGCAGCCCAGCGATGCATCTTGCAACCCTTAGCCCATGAGGTGGTACAATAAGTTTTCAGTGGGGAGTTGGTCTGCAGACTGGAGGAAATTAGGAAATAGGCTGGATTTAGCGCATGGGCTGGCCATTGGACACTTTAGGATTAGAGTCACTGGACTGTTGCTATGGCGTTGTTTCACAATAGTGCAAGGAGCTTGATTGTACCTGCACTTTATGTTTAGTATACTGGTTGATGCAATTACTTTAAATTCCTGCTGTGCTGCAAGCTCAATGGTTTAATTTCAATGATTAATACCTCCGTTAAAATAGCACATGCAGAAATTTACATAAATGCCAAAAATACTGCACCATGCGTTTCTATGTATTCAGTAATTAAGTTTACTTTGTCTTCTGCTTCCACTGACTTTCAGGACTTTAGTTGGTCAAACCAGTCTAACTGGCTAGCTGACAAGGTAACAACACAATGCTAAATATGTGGCTTGCATGACACTCCTTATTCTGCCCCAATTATGTACTGGCTCCATCACAAAGTTTGAGGTAGGGTGGGGTCTTCATTTTGAGTAAAAGCTCCACTCATCTGAAAACATTTGCCTTGTACAAGGACGGTGGAGGTTCCTCCTTCACATGGCAAGTCAGATACATCTGGAAACCTGGCATAACCGGGTCTTTGCTGTTTTCCGGGGTCCTAGGAGTACCGCCAAGCAATATTGGATCCTAAGTTTTATGGGGCAGATTAAGGGCCCAGGTCAGGGGAAGAGTGATGGGAGGTTGGGATCAGATGGTTGGGGGGGGGGGCAAGAGTGATGGGAGGTTGGGGTCGGGTGGGTGGGGGGGGAAGAGTGATGGGTGGTTGGGGTCGGGTGGGTGGGGGAGGAAGAGTGATGGGAGGTCGGGATCGGATGGGGGGGGGATGAGTGATGGGAGGTTGGGGTCGGGTGGGTGGGGGGGAAGAGTGATGGGAGGTCAGGATCGGATGGGGGGGGGATGAGGGGGGGGGATGAGTGATGGGAGGTTGGGGTCGGGTGGGCGGGGGGGGAAGAGTAATGGGAGGTCAGGATCGGGGGTGCGGCAGTGCTCGGGTGTTTACTTGGTAAGTACTTACTTTCTTTTATTTACACGATGTTTAGAGTTGGTTTTCTCTAAGTCAGCCAGTGCTGATTGACTCAGAGAAAACCAAAGTTGCAGCAGGGACCTGAAGCAGGAATTACATCAAGTTACATCGAGCCTACAGCACAAAAACAGACCATTTGGCCCAACTGGTCTACGACGGCGTTTATGCTTTACACGAGCCTCCTCCCTCCCTATTTCATCTAACCCTATCCGCATAACCTTCTATTCCTTTCTCCCTCGTATGCTTATCTAGCTTCCCTTTAAATGCACCTATGCCATTTGCCTCAACTGCTCCTTGTGATAGCACGTTCCACATTCTCACCACTCTTTGAGTAAAGAAGTCTCTTTCGAATTCCCAAGTCCAAATCATTAATGTAAATTGTGAACAACAGTGGTCTCAGCACCGATCCCTGTAGAACACCACTTCCCACCTTTTGCCGGTCTGAGTAGCATATGCAAATGGCCTAACGCCTGCTTCAGGTGTGGATAAAGGGTGCATCATGTTAGTCCTTTCCCAATATGGCGGGCGACGCACTTCTAGTTGGAAGTGTGTGCACGCTTCCTGCCCGCCATTTTGGGGCCTTAGGTGGCCGCGTAGCATCTGAAAAACGTGTGCTATGCGGTCCAATTTAACCCCCATTGACTTTCATGTACAGAATGGAAATTCACTCCATCAATGTTCAAATTGTTTGTGACCAGCTGCAATGTAGTTTCTATACCAATGAAAAAATTGCAGGCAATTGTCACAACACTTTTGTCGTGAGGCAGTCCAACCTTCTCACTCCATTCAGGAAAGGCAGTGAAGTTTCAGAATGGTTGCTGGGTGACAAACCCCTTGCTTCCAATGGCTCATGACATCACTTTGAGTTTTTTTTTTATTCGTTCATGGGATGTGGGCGTCGCTGGCGAGGCCGGCATTTATTGCCCATCCCTAAACTTCAACTTCAACAACTAAACATTGTTTATTCATTAATTAGAGTGGTCTTTGAGACACCATAGGGGTTCTGAAGGGAAGGTTTGATACCTTGATAAATCTGGAGGGACATTGCAGTATCCTCCCGATCAGGTCTTATGCATCATGGTTGCTTGCCGTGCCCTTCATAATTTCACTATTCAGAAAGATATGGAAATGGAATCCCATGAGAAGGTAAATCCAACTGCTGTAGAGGCTGAGGAAAGTTCTCAAGGGACTTTTCCATACCAGTTGCAAGAGAAATTCATAGATTATTACCAATAGATTCTGCTCAGATTAACGCTCTCCCCATTGAAAACTTCAATCATTACATTTCCTCAACTTTCAGGCCAACACCAATCATTTTATCACAAACCACCTGTCTTTGTGTCTCACTAAAAAAGCATGTCACTTCACCCCAACCAAACCTCATGACACCTCCAGTGCAAGCATCAACATCTGTTTTATTATGATCACTGAGTTTTTCTTTTATTCGTTCATGGGATGTGGGCGTCGCTGGCGAGGCCGACATTTATTGCCCATCCCTAATTGCCCTTGAGAAGGTGGTGGTGAGCCGCCTTCTTGAACCGCTGCAGTCCGTTTACATTGCAGGGTTCCCCTGGGTGTCTAGACGTGCTCTCCTATGATCTATCCTAGTGCTTCTTCAGTGTCGTAACAGGTGGTTGGCTGCTGGTTTTGTACAAGAGGCTCTTGAGACGCAGATGGCCTTTCTCTCATAACAACCGAATCCTGGGAAGGATCCACTGTGGGCTGAATTGCTTGTGTAACTGCCTGGGCAGCTTGGCACTGCATCCTACTTGCGCTTTGAGTAGGCCTCGTTTAAATATTTGCATCAGGCTCCCTACAGTATACCGACCTGCACTTTGGAGCTCACTATTTGAGGGAGTTGACTGCTGCTGCATGAATTTGATGCCTATAGCAGCTTAAAGGACCAGGCAGTCCTGTCCAGCTAGGACCCTGTTACTGTCTTCACCACTGCTGTCAAATTCTAGCAATAAAAGGAATGTTGAACATAAATCCCTCACTTCATTACAGTGCTTGTTGTGGGCATTTGAAGTTTCCTCAGTGGTTCCCGTTCCCTAGCAACACCAGATGCCCTGTTGAATGCTGCCGTGAATATCGTCCAGCCTTGCTGAGGCTATAATGGCAGAATATATGTGTACAACATCACTCTGCCATTATCACCCTGTTTAAATGTGTCAACCTGTATTTAGTTGGTTGCTTGTTCTGCCTAAAGTACGTGACACTGGAAAATACGCCCAGCACAGAAATAGCAAGGATCTGGCATAACAGATCCCCAGCCCATTTTCTGCATCTACCTGTCCCGGGGGAAGGTTGTGCACCCAGTTTCAGTGCAACGAATAATCTGAAGCACTTTTCAATGTTGCAGTTTCTGCAGAATGTACAATGCAGGAATTTGTTTGCATGTGACAAAGGCTCCAGGCGACAGCATAATTTAATTGAAACTAAGTGCAACCAAACATAAGTTCTTATGTTCTTATGTTCAACAACGGTCTACAAAACAAACATTCATTCATACCAGACATTAAAAGGAACTATTTAATTATGCCATTAAAGAATATTAATTACAGTTGTAACTGACTGGGATAATTTGTTGTAATAACTTTACTTTGGCCTCAACTGAAGTTTCAATCTAGTCAGTGGAGAGAACGTTAAGCCTTAGTACAGTGAAGCTTGACAGGAAAAATTACAAGTTTTTAATATTCAGGCATGACTGTAAGTATCTGTTTTGTTCTTAAACATAAAGTTAAATATTCTACGATAAATACCATTGCTGCTTACAACAACAATTGAGTTGCTCTGCAGTCCTGCCACTTCCAGCCGTGAATGGTGGTGGACAATTAAACAACTAACGGGAGAAGGAGGCTCTGTAAACATCCCCATTCTCAATGATGGCAGTATCCAGCACATGAGTGCAAAAGACAAGGCTGAAGCGTTTGCAACCATCTTCAGCCAGAAGTGCTGAGTGGATGATCCATTTCGGCCTCCTCCCGATATCCCCACCATCACAGAAGCCAGTTTTAAGCCAATTCAATTCACTCCCCGTGATATCAAGAAATGGCTGAGTGCACTGGATACAGCAAAGGCTCTGGGCCACGAAAACATCCCGTCTGTAGAGCTGAAGAATTGTGCTCCAGAACTAGCCGCACTTCCAGAAAAACTGTTCCAGTACAGCTACAACACTAGCATCTACCCGACAATGTGGAAAATTGCCCAGGTATGTCCTGTCCACAAAAAGCAGGACAAATCCAATCCGGCCAATTACCGCCCCATCAGTCTACTCTCAATCATCAGCAAAGTAATGGAAGGTGTCATCAACAGTGCTATCAAACGGCACTTACTTACCAATAACCCAATAACATGCTCACCGATGCTTAGTTTGGGGTCCGCCAGGACCACTCGGCTCCAGACCTTATTACAGCCTTGGCCTAAACATGGACAATAGAGCTGAATTCTAAAGGTGAGTTAAGAGTGACTGGTGAGATCGAGGCCATCAAGAAGGAACCTACCACTGCAAGGGTGGAAAATTCTTGTGGTTGTTGCAGCACCTAAAGAGGCGGAGCCAATTTAAAGGGGATGGAAGAGGCCCGAAGATTAAGGAATCCATTTTTTTTACGCCTTGGACTCATCTGAAGCCACAAAATGTCAGTGTTTTGGGCCTATATGGAGGGAGAGGAACTTACAAGTAGCCCTTCCCCTTGCACCTTGCCACTGCTACCCCAAGAACTATAGCCACCCTTATCCTGGCAGCTGCTGGAGACAGAGGAGACAGAAGCAATGAGCAGGGAAATCAGGCGGCTTGCCAGGTCCCACCTCCCTGCCGACATCTACCTTCATGGGCAGCAAAGGGGCAGCTATGGCTGTCCCAGCTCGTGTTACGGGAGGGAAATAGAGGTTAGTGCAAGAATGCAGTGGTAGGCCTCACTGTCCAACTATCCTTCATTTTCCACCACTGTCCCACCCAATTTTGGGTGGGACAGCTGAAGAAAATCCAGCCTTGCAGCTCAATATATCTAGTATTAGAAACATCGCTTAAATCAGTAGGGTAGATTTTCCTGCATACCGGTAAAGGAACCTGCCAGATTTTCCTCCATTTAAATAAATGGAAGGAAAATCAGGGAGGGGAGGGGGGAGGGTTCCTGTACTGCCATGCGCTCTGATCCACCCAATTCTCCAGACCCAGGAATACCTTCCCTATTGGATCCATCTTGTATGAAAGATAACTGCTGTGTCACTGTGGAGGAAGTGAGGTGAAGCAAGTTTGAGTTGGAAGTCTAATGTTAGGTTTTGGCATTTGAAAAAATACTCAACGTTGTCTGTAGAGGACAGTAGACTGCGACCCACCTACAGAGATTAACAATGCAAGAGTTTTCTGTGGAAACAAATTTTCAGCTGTGTAAGTTCAGCTGTTGTTCTGCTTTTAATTTGAGACTTTCGCCAATTAATGTGCCTAAGTAAACAATCACTGTACCCATAACAACAGAATCAGATGGCATCAACACACTCCTTCATTCAAGTATGTAGCTAAATCACAAAGCACCCAATTCAGTGAAGGCATAGAAAAATCTTGTGATTTAGAAATCATATGAAAATAATGGGTACCAAGTAGCCTAAAAAAGTAACTAAGTTTTTGAAACAAGCAAAGCTTAAGGTTTTTCATTTATTTAAAATACTACATTTTAGATCACAGAAAGTGAAGATAAGGATTATGTCATAAAGCACTAGCAATAAAATGTCAATAAGACTAATTATGACTTTTAAGCCGGGGGAGTTGTGTTTTGATACATGACCTGAAATATCCATGGGGTTTTCCCAATCTCCTGCCCTAACTTATTACAATGAAGCTCTGTTTATTGGTTTCAAAACAAGATGATTCATACAATAATATGTCATGAAACATACTGTGTGCAACAACAAGAAATAGCATTTATATATTTCTTCTACATAGAAAAATGTCCCAAGGCGTTTCACAGAGGAATAACCAGACAAAAATGGATGCTGAACTCAAGAAAGAGATATTAGGAGGACTGACCAAATTATGGTCAAAGAGATGAGGATTTTAAAGGAGGAGAGAGAAGTGGAGAGGCAGAGGCATTTTGGGAGGGAATTCCAGAGTCAAGGGGCTCGAATTTAGCAGGCCTGCGGGTTCCCAGCGGGTGGTCCTCCGGGAGCGTCAAAAACGCGGACGGCGAAATTAGTGGGTTGCCCACGCGATCGTAGCAGGCAACCCACTAATAGGAATCAATTACCTGCTCCTCCGGGGTCCACGGCGCTGGCCTGCGCGTCGGTCGGGCTGCGCATGCGCAGTACGATCTGTCAGCTGGAGGCTCTCTAGTTAAAGGGGCAGTCCTCCACTGACAGATGCTGCAACCAATGGAACAAATTGCAGCATGGAGCAGCCCAGGGGGAAGGCTGCTCCCAGTTTAATGATGCCTCACCCCAGGTATCATCAGATGGGGTGAGGAGGAGGGGGAGGACACAGATCTTCCCCCCGGCGGGCGGGAGGAAGCGGCCTGCCTCTGCCACCAAGAAGGCCTGGCTCGAGGTGGCAGAGGGGGTCACCTGCGCCACCAACATATGGCCCACCTGCATACAGTGCAGGAGGCGCTGCAATGACCGCAGTAGGTCTGCCACAGTGAGAACACGAAGTCTTTCCCCTACACTCCGTCTGCCACAACACTGCCCCCACCCCACATCTCCTTCGGCACCGCCAACACTATTCTGTCACATCACCCTTCATACCCACTCACACCCCGTCCTCATCTTACCTCCACCTACTCACCTCGCCAGTACTCATCCTGCCACTAACACGCAACCCAATCCTCATACAATCTCATGGCTCCATCCCATACTCACCCTCTCGTGCATCTCCCTCACGGCCAGCCTCACTCAACCTGCCACCACCTGTGCTGCAGCCACAGGGCATGCATCACATATGTGCAGTAGGCAGCGTAAGGCAAACGTCTCGTCAGCATGAAGGGGGTGCACAAGGGTGTCTGAGGGTTTGTCATGGGTGTTACCCATATTGAATTTCAGAGCAACAAACAGCACACATTATATTGACACCACCACTGCCATGTCTCCGCGAATCCTGAACTATGAGGACCCACCACTGATGCCACCCATCGTGTTACTGCAGAGTAGGTGCAGGTGTATTTGCAGGGCTCGTCCGCGCATACAACTGAGAGACATCGGCGGTGTAGCCGGCTGCACCCTGGAAGGATGCGGAGGAGAAGGTGTGGAGGGCAGTGGTGACTTTGCCAGCGACAGGTAAGCAGTTGGTGCTGGGGCCAGCCAGGAGCAGCTCGGCATGAAAGAGGCTGCAGATCTCCACGACTACATGTCGAGCGAATCTGCGCCTCCCTGTGCACTGCTGCTCGGAGAGGTCCGGGGAGCTGCGCCTCGGTCTGTGGACCCTGTGGCGAGGGTAGTGCCCTCTGCGACGCGTCTCTCTCTGCGGTAGCCCTCCCTCCTGCTGTGCAGGTGGGCGTGCAACAACACCGTGTTGGGGGGATCCACGTCTCTGCGGCGGATGGCGTGGACTGCGAGGCTGCTGGTGCTGGTCATGCTCTTCGTCCTCCGAGGGTGTCCACACACCACCCAACTGGCAGGTGTTGGTCTGAGGGGTTGTGCAGGGTAGGTGTGTGGTTCCTCGGACTGGGGCTGCGGTTTCGTGTTGGTCTGTCCTCTGGCTTGGCGGGGGGTGGTGGAGGGCAGGGGTTGCCCTATGTGACGCGGTGGCCTCCTGCGTGGGTGAGGGCTCTCCCCCGTGGAGCGCACCTTGGCACCTGCCACAGGCTGCTGGCTGCAACACGCCTGGTTGGAGGGAGACTGTTTCCCCCAGTGTGGGAAACTCACTGCCTTGAACCTAAAATCCCACACTTCCTCTTTTGACAGCTGCTTCAGCTCATTAACTGACCACAACGAGCAAGTTAAGTACTCTCAAGTGGAACCCCGCTGGCTTTAATTGCCTGCGGGATTCCCACCAGCGGGGCTTGCGCGCGCAGCCCCGCACGTCAGCGCGGTACCCGGAAGTGGCCGGGATTTCGTCGCGATCCGGTCACGTGACCGGAGATCGGGATTTTCGGGGCCACCCCGCTGGTAACCCGCCGGAAGCCCGCCCCTAAAATCGAGCCCAAGATGGCTGAAGGTAGGTCGTCAATAGTGGGGTGAAGGGAGGGAGGGATGCTCAAGAGGCAAGAGTCGGAAGAACGGAGAGTTCTTGGGAGTTGTAGGACTGAAGGAAGGTGCAGCGATAGGGAGGGGTAAGGCCATGAAGGGATTTAAACACAAACCTGCAAAATTTTAAATTGGATTCGCTGGAGGACCAGGACTTAACTGGACATAAATACTGTGGCTACAAGAGTAGATCAGAAGCTGGGTATTCTGCGGTGAGTGACTCACCTCCTGACTCCCCAAAGCCTTTCCACCTGAGACAGTGGCCGGTGAGGGGGATGGAATTGGTGGCAAGGGTACGGAGTTTATGGCGGGGGCAAAAGACAATGGCAGTGGAGTTCCCAATGTTTAATTGGAGGAAATTGCAGCTGGTCCAAGACTGGATGTCGGACAACTCGACTGACAACACAGAAGCAGTGGAGGGGTTGAGAGAGGTGATGGACTGACAGGTAGAGCTGGGTATTGTCAGCGTACATGTGGATCTTAACCCCATATTTTTACTTGATGTTACCAGGGGGCAGTATATAAATGATGGAAAGAAGGAAAGGGCCAAGGATAGATTTTTGGGGGACTCAGAGGTAACGGTATGGAGTTGGGAAGAGAAACTATTGCTGGAGATGCTCTAGCTACAATTGGATAGGTGTTGCCGACAGGAGCGCTGGCTGCTTAAATCATGTACCACTCAAAAATGGCAGAAGTGGGGCCTTGGGTGGCAAGTTGGTATTAAATTTATTTTTGTCATTTTGGTCTTGCTATCGTCCCATTACTGCCGAAAGACAGGGGCGGTAGAGAGACCAAAATCAGCCCCTCACTATCCAGGAACTTACGCAGAAGTGTTGGTTCCACACAATACTTGCATTGCCTGCCTGCCCCAATCTAATTATTCACTAGTTAGCTCGCTAGCTACCTACCTTTTACTTGTTGTTAGTCTTATCATGATGGATCAATCAATATAGCATGCAGTTTTCAGTAAACTAGCGTTAAAAAGCAACTGATATATGTTAATGTCAATCTTTAGCAATATATTTATATTTGTGAGAGTGTGGGTGCTTACTCTGAACTGTATATAATAAACCCTAAGCCTCTTTCAAATAAAATTCTGAATGAGCTGAATGGAACCCTCCATCGACCCTTTATATAAATAGCCCAGTAACAAAATCTTATTTGACTATTACAGACCCTGCAAGTCAGGATTTCTTTCTCACAAGCTGAAAACTAATTGATCTTCGCTTCTGAAGAAGGATTTAACCACTGATATCAGCCTGCCTTTTTTCTCTACAGATGCTGACTGACCTAATGTGTATTTCCACCATTGTCCGTTTATATTACTGATTAATCCTTGTTTGGTCCCTTGTAAGTAGCTATCAACTAATATTAAAGTACTGTTTAACAATTTACATGAGTACCCCTGCTTTGATTCCATTCTTGTTACTTTCATAGACAGCGGGGCGATTTTCAACTGCTCAAAACAGGCAGCCAGCAATAGAAAATTGGTGTGGGGGTGGGGGGGATTCAGCCCTCTCATTGATGTCAAAAGCCCGCCTGATACAATTTTCAGATGGATATGTAAATGGGGTGAGCAACCAGCCCGTCTGTTTCCAGCATGAGGCTGCTTCAATTGGCAAATCAAGGTTCTATACCGAGGTAGTAGGACTCCAATTACAATTTTCAGACACAAATGGGCGGAGAGGGTGCAGCACATGTTCTGCCCATTTGTACCAGCTGTTGGGCGGCCTAACCATAGAATCATAGAATCATAGAATCATAAATAGAATCATAGAATCATAGACTCATTGATAGAATCTTAGATAGAATCATGGATAGAATCACAAATAGAATCATAGAATCATAGATAGAATCAAACAATCATAGAAACATAGACAGAATCATAGTTAGAATCATACTCAAAATCATAGAATCATAAATAGAATCAGAGAATCATAGATAGAATCAAAGGATCATAAATAGAATCATAGATAGAATCATAGTTAGAATCTAGAATCATAGATAGAATCACAAACAGAATCGTAGAATCATAAATGGAATCATAAATGGAATCACTGATAGAATTATAGAATCATACAGCACAGAAGGAGGCCATTGAGCCCATTGTGTCCGTGCCAGCTCTTTGAAAGAGCTGTCCAATTAGTCCCATTCCCCTGCTCTTTCCCCATGGCCCTGCAATTTTTTCCACTTCAAGTATTAATCCAATTCCCTTTTGAAAGTTATTATTGAATCTGCTTCCACCACCCTTTCAGGCAATGAATTCCAGATTATACCAACTCACTGCATAATTTTTTTCCCCTTATGCTGCCTCTGTTCTTTTGGCAATTACCTTAAATCTGTGCCCTCTGGTTACTGACCCTTCTGCCACTAGTAACAGTTTCTCCTTATTTACTCTATCAAAACCCTTCATGATGTTGAACACCTTTATCAAATCTCTCCTTAACATTCTCTGATATAAGGAGAACAACAACAGTATCTCTAGTTTCTCCATGTAACTGAAGTCCTTCATCCCTGGTACCATTGCAATAAATCTCATCTGCACTCTCTCTAAGGTCTTGACATGCTTCCTAAAGTGTGGTGCCCAAAATTGGCCACAATACTCCAGCTGAGGCCTAACCAATGCAACATTGGTTATTTTTGCCCCTGTTTTCCACCCAGAAAATGGGCACAATTTCTATCTGCTTATATATGTGTACATACTCCATTACCAGTTTAATAACTTGAAAAAGAATTCATTCTATTTTAAAAAGGAAACTTGCCTTTATTTCAAAAATGCTACATGTGAGTCAGTAGCTTACTCACAAACAATATCGACTGCCAGGTGTTTGAACTAGGTGTTGTTGTGCTGTAGAAAACAATATTTGTAATATTGCTTTGTTCCAACGTTGCTTCTCCTCCTAGCTGTGCATTATGAGTGGACAAGCATCAATTTAGACAATAGGCAAGCTTTAGCAGTGTTATAGAGCTTTTCACAGCACCCTAGTTCATAAATTAGAGAGGAATAACAGGGGTGAATTTCCCCTGGTCTCCTGCTCCTTCACCGTAACTTCGGTAGAAGTTCGGCAGAAGCACAGGTTAAATCCATAAACAGGCTTTCTGCGAACATTTACTGAAGTAACAGCAGCAGAGCAGGAGAAGGCTCGAGGAAATTCTTGGCAAATGTGTTACAAACACATTCAGAGGGTTTGTATGATGTCACACTTCGCCACGCATGGATCAACTCTGAATACACTCCCAAACATTTTTTTTGTATATAATTCCCTGTGCTGTTCTATTTAGGTTCCGGCATAAATCCTTTCTGCTAATTGTAGATTTTTGTATTGACACTAATAACCGCAGCAATTATCATAAAGTTTCATGTTACATCTTGTGTCACTTAATAGGTAGGTGGTGTTTGAAGGATTTGAAACACGAATGAAAAATTATATTGACCATCTGGAATGTGTTAGTTTATTCCCATGTCACTCCAGAAAATTGTATAGGAGAATTTTAACCCCCGGCGGAAACTGGGCAGAATGGGAGTAAAATCCAAGTGGTACACTTACTACTTGTTTCTCATCCCATGGCTATTTTAATGCCGCTGTTTTCTTGGGCGGCTGAGGTGCTCACCTGACTCAGATGGGAGCCTCATAAATATATGCAAATCGGTCCTATCACTTAGTTCCCCACCTTCTCACCCACAAAACCCTCTCAACATCCCCCCACCCACCCCCCCCCCCCCATGACTTACCTGACTACCGGCTTGACGGCCTCTGGACCACCCAAACTTCGTGGGCCCAAGGCTGGCCAGCTGCCTCTAGATACTCGTTTCCAGAAGGCAGCTGGCTGGCCGGATGTTAATGAGGCCTGGCCGTTAAAGTGGATCAGGACTCCCACTGCAGCTAAAGGGCGAGAGGCCCACCTGTCCCAGCTTCCCACCCAAGAGTTGAAATTCTCCCTTATATTCTAACATCATAACATCTAAGTGACTGCTCTCAAAACAGCAGTCTTGCACCTCTGATGTAACGCATCAACTTACATTCAGTAGCATTGACCTTGATAGTGAATTTCCTCAGAGCTTTTCCCGCTGCGCCACCATAACTTCGGCAGAGCTTCGGTGGAAACCCTGTTCCCATGCGTAAACGGGGTTTCTGCCGAAGTCCTACCACAGATACTGGGTGGTGGAGCAGGAGAAAGCCCGAGGAAATTCACCCCTTTTGTTATCTATCTAAGCAGTCAACCTATCCGCCATTTTGTGAGAAAGCTGGATATAATGCACAAAATAATTAGGTTGAACACAAGGCTGCCAATCAAACGTTATCAATAAGGTATCTTTCCCAGTTTTCTGGGAAAATGGATGAAATTATGGAATATGATTGCCAAACACCTGTAAAAATTGCAAAAAATCCAGCAATGCCACATGATCAAAATTGAATTCGGCTTAGTTATTCATCATAAATCAGTGGGCTTAATTATAAACAGACAGCATCCTGGAAAGCAATCCCCCAAAAATTGCAAGGATCCCATGTAATAAAACCAGAATTTAATTTATTGAGCCACTGTAGCAGTGACCTTGGATATGAATTTGAATTCAAGTCTCTGTTGTCTTTTAAACTCAATTTCCTTCTATGGGTAAGTTTTCTAAGTCACCTCTTGCTCCACTCACCCACAACTCTTATATGCCTAGGTTCAGTTAGAACTACATTTGATGGTTTCAAACACCCGGGAGTGCCAGGGAGACAAACAAGGGCCGGCCTTATTATATTCACGCCCGACGATGAGCCTCGTCCATCCGAAATGCACATCAGGGAACAGTGAGTGCAATCCCTGCAATTTAAAGTAACGGGTAGAAAATCAGGAGGATTGCCCTTGTGATTGCCCGATATGCACTTCCAGCAGCCACGATTCAATGCCAGGAGCTTACATCTGGAAAACTAGCCATTTTAAACTGACCATCCTAACATCTCCAATGCCCTTAACTCCTGCTTTATCACATTTGCTTCACAATGCTGATTTCAGAAAATAACACTCTACAGCCTTCAGTTGTTTTAAAATCTATTCTTTAATGAATTACTGAAACTAATAAAAGAGTGTTATCATAGAATCTTACAGCACAGATGGTGGCCATTTGGTCCATCGGGCCTGTGCCGGCTCTTTGAAAAACCTACACAATTAGTTATATTGAAACAGGGAAGGTTTTTTTAATATCAGCAATTATGATGCTTCATTATGAAGATTTTTTATTAGACTATCTGAACCAATCCATTCCATTTTTTAATAAAATAATATGCATTAAGTCCTTTTTTCTCTGTGTGCAGGTAATGATGCGTTAAACTTCAAGGAAGCTGTGTCTGGTATGTGGACCAGATGATGAATCCTGAGAGACTATCTGAATCAGAGCCCATAAGGTAACAATCTGCAACCAATTAAAATACATTCCTTCACAAAGTGTAGCTATTTCCCTTTTCTTTGCCTCACCCCAGCATGTTGAGAGTTGCAGGAGTGTTCTACCTTATTATGTATTGTTAAGATGCGATAATAATAATATATTACTTTAATTTAGGTCTCCTGTTACTGATTATTGTATAATATTTTCTGTGTCACTTGGCAGATCTTTTCCCAGTCCTTTTAACTGACACCAAAAGACTTTTTTTCCCCCAATGCATTAATTTGTAAAAAGAGGAGGCCGGTTCAGCATGTTTTTAATGGAAGGCACAAGTTAGAGTATGCTGTTTTACAGAACATTAACCATCAAGTGCCATGGGCTCTCAATTCTCGTGACAACGCTATAATTAGAATATTCCAGTAATCAACAATGTGCTAACTTAATGGGCCCGAAAATCCACAGGCCTGCAATCCATCAGTTTTGCCAAGATTGTGCCCACTAGGAACCTCTGCTACTGATCCCAGTGGACTTTCCGGGGTCAGGAGCCAGTTACTCATTTTGCATACTGTTGGTAGGTGCCCATGACAGCTACTCAGGAGCCTGTCTGCCCCCAAAGGCTGCAATATGCAGTGCTCTGTGCACAGTACGGGGGTGTCAGTGCCTGTCCCAAGAAAGAAGTTTAAAGTGTCACAGCGGCCCTGCTTTAAAAAAAAAATTAAAATTGATATTCCTCTTCAGGGGGCCATGCCATGATCCCAACCTAGATCCTCAGATGGGCACCAATTCTGCCCTTTGTTAACCTGGTATAGCTGGTCCCACCAGGCATACCACAATGGATGCTACAGCAGGTCCCAGACATGGAAATTCCTGACCTGGGTGTCGCCACTGTGGGCCCCCCTCTGATACCACTGGCCTTGTAAGAGGCAGGCAGAGGCGGAGGTGTGACAACATCCATTCTTGTGCACTTTCCAGCAGTAGTCACCAAATAACAATCAGGAATTGAAACCCTAATCAATTTTTCACCATTGAAGCCAATTTTGACACCCATTTGCTGCCCTGGCTGAAATTAGCTAACTCAGCATAGACCAAGAATTGAACCTGGGACCTTCTGGTCGAAATGGCCCAGCTACTCATATGCCATTAACTGAGCTAGCAGAGGGGCACAATGAATATTTAAAATTCAAGTAAAGAACTTGCATTTATATAGTATCTTTCAGGACCTCAGGACGCATCCCAAAGCATTTCACAGCCAATTAAGTACTTTTGAAGTGCAGTCATTGTAGTAATGTAGGGAAATGCAGCAGCCAATTTGTACACAGCAAGGTCCCACAAACAGCAATGAGATAAACAACCATATAGTCAGTTTTGGTGGTGTTATTTAAGGGATAAATGCTGGCCAGGGCATTGGGAGAACTCCCTACTCTTCTTTGAATGGAATGTTTTATGTCCACCTAAGAGGGCAGACAGGGCCTCGATTTAACATCTCATCTAAAAGATGGCGCCTCTGACAGTCTTGCAAACACAGCACCCAATTTATGTCTAGCAAAGTCCCACAAACATCAATGAGAGGAATAACCATTTAATCTATTTTTGGTGATGTAGGCTGAGGGATAAATGGTGACCAAGACAACTCCACTGCTCTTCTTCAAATAGTGTGGTGGAATCTTTTACATCCACCTGAACTGACAAGGTGTCAGTTTAAAGTCTCATCCAAAAGATGGCACATCTGATAATATAGCACTCCTTCAGTTCTACATTGAAGCATCAACATACATTATGAACACAAATCTATGGAGTTGGGGCTTGAACCCATAACCTTCTGATTTCAGAAGTCAGAGTACTACCATTGAGCTAAAGAAGAAACCTTACTCCCTAACATATCTTTGAATGTGCATTTCTGTAAGTACATGAGGAAACTATTTAGCTAAAAGAGATGGACAGTGACAAACAGAAAGAAAAAACAAACCAAGAGAATAAGAGAAAGGAAAAAGATGGAGAAAGAAATGTTAATAATTTGGAAGAATGGATAAAATGGGAAAAGCAGGCCAAGTTTACTATGAGAAGCCAAAGTACATGTGAAAAATGGAGAGAAGGCAATCTGTTTCAAGGAGAAAGATGGACTGAGCCAGGGAAAACGGCAAGGCAGGGAGATTTCAAAAATCGTGCTGACAGCAGAAAGTAAATGACAATATAATTGAAGAGGAGGCACCTGTGCAAACATTTGAAAGAAATTCCACACAATACTGTCAAACAGCTCACCATAAATCACTATTATAAACTGAACTTAACAAATGATTCTAGTGCAATAGAATTTGATACACAAAACATTAAGCTGCCTTTTCAGAAATGTGGATTTTGTGTGAAGCTTTGTGTACATCAAGTTGAGGGACAATACTGTTGGGAAATGGAACACTTTTGATCTCAGGTCAGAGTCAAGTGTGTTGAGGTTAGGTACACTGTACAGTACACCTCCCTCTACCCACTCTGAAAAGATCACACTGGGGTTTAGTAAGGGAAGATCTTCTGAGCTTGAGGTTGAGATACATTTTTGGGCCACTGTGATGCCAGCAGCAGCTCTCAGGTAAGTCCCGGGCCGGGGTGGGGGGGGGGGGTGGGTGGGGAGGTGGAGTGGGCTACCAGGGTGGGTGGGGGCAATCGCAATGCCTGTGGAGTTGGTTGAGCACTCCTGCTCCTCCAGGCTCCATAGAAAGGTGTTTCAATTTTTTTTTACATTAATCTATCTATGTCTTCCTGAAGTCTTTTACAGTCGTCCTTACTGTTTGCCAAGCCCCCACTTCTGTGTTGTCAGCAAATTTTGATATTGTGCTCCCTATGTCAAAGTCCAATTCATCTATTTATAGAGAGCAAAGGTGGACCTGGGGTACACTCCTTCCAATCCTTCTCCAATCCAAGCAACAACTATTAATCCTAATCCTTTAGTTTCCTGTTAACCAACCAACTTTCTATCCATGCAGCTACATTTTATTTTATAACATACATCTGAATTTTTGTTACAGGCCTCCTGCGAGACACCTACTGAAAATCTATATACACTACATCTACTACATTCCCTTTGTCTATCTTACCTGTTATTTCTTCAAAAACACTATTAAATTTGTCCAACGTGACTTGCCTTTCACAAATCTATGCTGGCTGGGCCTGACTAACCCTTGCATTTCTAATTTGATTTCAAATTCTGGATTCTAAGAGTTTTCCCAAAACTGGCTTTAGACTAATTAGTGCGTATCCTTTCTTATCCTTCTCCACCTTCTTGAACAAGGGTTTTACAATGGCGACTCTCCTGTCCCACAGCACAATCTGCATATTTAAGGAGGATTGAAAAATTGTGGCTAGAGCCTTTGCTATATCGGGGGTAAGGTAGCGTAGTGGTTATGTTACTGGGCTAGTAATCCAGAGGCCTGGACTAAAGTCCAGAGTCACGAGTTCAAATCCCGCCACGGCAGCTGGCGAATTTAAATTCAATTAATTAAATTTTAAAAAAATCTGGAATTAAAATACTAGTATCAGTAATGATAGCCATGAAACTACCGGATTGTCATAAAAACCCATCTGGTTCACTAATGTCCTTTAGGGAAGGAAACCTGCCATCCTTACCTGGTCTGGCCTATATGTGACTCCAGACCCACAGCAATGTGGTTGATTCTTAATTGCCCTCTGAAATGGCCTAACAAGCCACTCAGTTGTAAAAATCTCACTAGGGATGGGCAATAAATGCCAGCCTTGCCAGTGACACCCACATCCTGTGAACAAATATAAAAAAAAAATATCTAGCCCCTAGCACTGGGGATCAGCCCTGAGACTCTTCTCTGAATTGCCTCCAACATTTGAATGTCTCAGTTGTTTCTTGGCACCAGAATTGGTCACAGAATTCAAGGTGAAGTCTGACTACAGCACTAAAGTTTGATCATTATCTCCTCTGCATTATATTTTACTGTTTTAGCTAGGTCTTCTGACATCCTTTTTTGATTGCTGCTGCACATTGGTTGGACATGTTTAGTGTCAAGTTTACTATGTCCCCTAGGTCTCTTTCAACTGCATTTTTAGCTATTTCAACACACTCATGAAGTATGGATGTCATCTATTTCTTCTTCATATGTGTAACACATTTGTCAGTATTAAATTTCATCTGCTATTGTTCTACCCACTTGCATATCTCGTCCAATTCATTCTGCAATTTCTGAGCAGCCTGTTCTGATTCCACTGCTCATATGCAATTTTGACTGACATTGCATTGAGTTTCTGAATCCAGGTCATTTATGTAAATTAGAAACAGCAGTGGTCCCAACACTGAACCCTGAAGTACTCCACTCACTACGTCTACCCCTTACTTTGATATGTCCTTTAATGAATATTTATTGTTTCCAAACCTTTAGTCAGTTTCTTCTCCATTTCCAGGGTTTACCCTGAATCCCACAGTTTTGAGTTTAATTAATAACCTTTTATACGGACCTTTTTCAAAAACCTTTCAGAAGTCGAGGTGCACCATGCCGTAGGGTCTACCAAGTCTACTTGAGATAAGGGAACTGTTCAGCAGTTCTAAAGAATAATAATAAAAGAATTAAGGATCCCATGTATATTTACTCATTAATGAATGAGAAAGCATGGATACCTTAGGAATGTTACTGTGGTGGTGATTATTTAGCCTCTTCAACAATGCGTAGATTATTGAATTTATTACCAAGGCTTGATTAAAGATTAAAGAGTAGAATTTGTTTGCAATGTATTCATCTGAGCATTTAATGCCCTCGTACCAAACTCCTCTCTGTTATTTTAATGTATGCATTAACCCATTTAAAATAAATAGATTAATGCCTCCATTATAACAGAGAAGTTTTGTATGATTGCTCTGCTACTGATGGTGAAATGAAGGAGTATGCACAGTAGACCAGAGTTGGAAGAGCAGAGGATTCGAGCTGGGATGTATGTTCAAGAAGATTTTTTTTTATTTGTTCATGGGATGTGGGTGTGGCTGGCGAGGCCAGCATTTATTGCCAATCCCTAATTGCCCTTGAGAAGGTGGTGATGAGCCGCCTTCTTGAACCGCTGCAGTCCGTGTGGTGACGGTTCTCCCACAGTGCTGTCAGGAAGGGAGTTCCAGGATTTTGACCCAGCGACGATGAAGGAACGGCGATATATTTCCAAGTTGGGATGGTGTGTGACTTAGAGGGGAACGTGCAGGTGGTGTTGTTCCCATGTGCCTGCTGCCCTTGTCCTTCTAGGTGGTAGAGGTCGTGGCTTTGGGAGGTGCTGTCTAAGAAGTCTTGGCGAGTTGCTGCAGTGCATCCTGTGGATGGTACACACTGCAGCCACTGTGTGCCGGTGGTGAAGGGAGTGAATGTTTAGGGTGGTGGATGGGGTGCCAATAAAGCGGGCTGCTTTGTCCTGGATGGTGTCAAGCTTCTTGAGTGTTGTTGGAGCTGCACTCATCCAAGCAAGTGGAGAGTATTCTATCACACTCCTGACTTGTGCCTTGTAGATGGTGGAAAGGCTTTGGGGAGTCAGGAGGTGAGTCACTCGCTGCAGAATTCCCAGCCTCTGACTTGCTCTCGTAACCACAGTATTTATATGGCTGGTCCAGTTAAGTTTCTGGTCAATGGTGACCCCCAGGATGTTGATGGTGGGGGATTCGGCGATGGTAATGCCATTGAATGTCAAGGGGAGGTGGTTAGGTTCTCTCTTGTTGGAGCTGGTCATTGCCTGGCATTTATCTGGCGCGAATGTTACTTGCCAGTTATGAGCCCAAGCCTGTATGTTGTCCAGGTCTTGCTGCATGCGGGCTCGGACTGCTTCATTATTTGAGGGGTTGCGAATGGAACTGAATACTGTGCAATCATCAATGAACATCCCCATTTCTGACCTTATAGAATCATAGAATCATAGAAGTTACAACATGGAAACAGGCCCTTCGGCCCAACATGTCCATGTCGCCCAGTTTATACCACTAAGCTAGTCCCAATTGCCTGCACTTGGCCCATATCCCTCGATACCCATCTTCCCCATGTAACTGTCCAAATGCTTTTTAAAAGACAAAATTGTACCCGCCTCTACTACTGCCTCTGGCAGCTCGTTCCAGACACTCACCACCCTTTGAGTGAAAAAATTGCCCCTCTGGATCCTTTTGTATCTCTCCCCTCTCACCTTAAATCTGTGCCCCCTCGTTATAGACTCCCCTACCTTTGGGAAAAGATTTTGACTATCGACCTTATCTATGCCCCTCATTATTTTATAGACTTCTATCAGATCACCCCTTAACCTCCTACTCTCCAGGGAATAAAGTCCCAGTCTGTCTAACCTCTCCCTGTAAGTCAAACCATCAAGTCCCGGTAGCATCCTAGTAAATCTTTTCTGCACTCTTTCTAGTTTAATAATATCCTTTCTATAATAGGGTGACCAGAACTGTACACAGTACTCCAAGTGTGGCCTCACCAATGCCCTGTACAACTTCAACAAGACATCCCAACTCCTGCATTCAATGTTCTGACCAATGAAACCAAGCATGCTGAATGCCTTCTTCACCACCCTATCCACCTGTGACTCCACTTTCAAGGAGCTATGAATCTGTACTCCTAGATCTCTTTGTTCTATAACTCTCCCCAACGCCCTACCATTAACGGAGTAGGTCCTGGCCCGATTCGATCTACCAAAATGCATCACCTCACATTTATCTAAATTAAACTCCATCTGCCATTCATCGGCCCACTGGCCCAATTTATCAAGATCCCGTTGCAATCCTAGATAACCTTCTTCACTGTCCACAATGCTACCAATCTTGGTGTCATCTGCAAACTTACTAACCATGCCTCCTAAATTCTCATCCAAATCATTAATATAAATAACAAATAACAGCGGACCCAGCACCGATCCCTGAGGCACACCGCTGGACACAGGCATCCAGTTTGCAAAACAACCCTCGACAACCACCCTCTGTCTTCTGTCGTCAAGCCAATTTTGTATCCAATTGGCTACCTCACCTTGGATCCCATGAGATTTAACCTTATGTAACAACCTACCATGCGGTACCTTGTCAAATGCTTTGCTGAAGTCCATGTAGACCACGTCTACTGCACAGCCCTCATCTATCTTCTTGGTTACCCCTTCAAAAAACTCAATCAAATTGGTGAGACATGATTTTCCTCTCACAAAACCATGCTGACTGTTCCTAATTAGTCCCTGCCTCTCCAAATGCCTGTAGATCCTGTCCCTCAGAATACCCTCTAACAACTTACCCACTACAGATGTCAGGCTCACTGGTCTGTAGTTCCCAGGCTTTTCCCTGCCGCCCTTCTTAAACAAAGGCACAACATTTGCTACCCTCCAATCTTCAGGCACCTCACCTGTAGCGGTGGATGATTCAAATATCTCTGCTAGGGGACCCGCAATTTCCTCCCTAACCTCCCATAACGTCCTGGGATACATTTCATCAGGTCCCGGAGATTTATCTACCTTGATGCGCGTTAAGACTTCCAGCACCTCCCTCTCTGTAATATGTACACTCCTCAAGACATCACTATTTATTTCCCCAAGTTCCCTAACATCCATGCCTTTCTCAACCGTAAATACCGATGTGAAATATTCATTCAGGATCTCACCCATCTCTTGTGGTTCCGCACTTAGATGACCTTGTTGATCCTTAAGAGGCCCTACTCTCTCCCTAGTTACCCTTTTGCCCTTTATGTATTTGTAGAAGCTCTTTGGATTCACCTTTGCCTGATCTGCCAAAGCAATCTCATATCCCCTTTTTGCCCTCCTGATTTCTCTCTTAACTCTACTCCGGCAATCTCTATACTCTTCAAGGGATCCACTTGATCCCAGCTGCCTATGCATGTCATATGCCTCCTTCTTATTTTTGACTAGTGCCTCAATCTCCCGAGTCATCCAAGGTTCCCTACTTCTACCAGCCTTGCCCTTCACTTTATAAGGAATGTGCTTACCCTGAACCCTGGTTAACACACTTTTGAAAGCCTCCCACTTACCAGACGTCCCTTTGCCTGCCAACAGACTCTCCCAATCAACTTCTGAAAGTTCCTGTCTGATACCTTCAAAATTGGCCTTTCCCCAATTTAGAATTTTAACTTTTGGGCCAGACCTATCCTTCTCCATAGCTATCTTAAAACTAATGGAATTATGATCACTGGTCCCAAAGTGATCCCTCACTAACACTTCTGTCACCTGCCCTTCCTTATTTCCCAAGAGGAGGTCAAGTTTTGCCCCCTCTCTAGTCGGGCCATCCACATACTGAATGAGAAATTCCTCCTGAATACACTCAACAAATTTCTCTCCATCCAAGCCCCTAATGCTATGGCTGTCCCAGTCAATGTTGGGAAAGTTAAAGTCCCCTACTATTACCACCCTATTTTTCTTGCAGCTGTCTGTAATCTCCTTACATATTTGCTCCTCAATTTCCCGTTGACTATTTGGGGGTCTGTAGTACAATCCTATCAAAGTGATCTCTCCCTTCTTATTTTTCAGTTCTACCCATATGGACTCAGTGGGCGAACCCTCGGATATATCCCCTCTCACTGCTGCCGTGATGTTCTCCCTAATCAAGAACGCAACTCCCCCTCCTCTCTTACCTCCTGCTCTATCTTTCCTATAGCATCTGTACCCTGGAACATTGAGCTGCCAGTCCTGCCCCTCCCTTAGCCATGTTTCAGTAATAGCTATAACATCCCAGTCCCATGTACCCATCCATGCCCTGAGTTCATCTGCCTTGCCCATCAGACTTCTTGCATTGAAATAAATGCAGTTTAATCTAGACTTCCCTTGGTCTTTGCCCTGCTTTCTCAGACCATCTGTCCGGTCATGTTCTGTACACTCTCCCTTACTGCCTTTTGTTTCTGTCACCACTTTATTTCCCACTGACTTCCTGCATCGGTTCCCATCCCCCTGCCACATTAGTTTAAACCCTCCCCAACAGCACTGGCAAACACTCCCCCTAGGACATTGGTTCCAGTCCTGCCCAGATGCAGACCGTCCAATTTGTACTGGTCCCACCTCCCCCAGAACCGGTTCCAATGGCCCAGGAATTTGAATCCCTCCAGCTTGCACCATCTCTCAAGCCACGTATTCATCTTAGCTATCCTGTCATTCCTACTCTGACTAACCCGTGGCACTGGTAGCAATCCTGAGATTACTACCTTTGAGGTCCTACTCTTTAGTTTAACTCCTAACTCCCTAAATTCAGCTTGTAGGACCTCATCCTGTTTTTTACCTATATCGTTGGTGCCTATATGCACCACGACAACTGGCTGTTCACCCTCCCCCTCCAGAATGTCCTGCAGCCGCTCCGAGACATCCTTGACCCTTGCACCAGGGAGGCAACATACCATCCTGGAGTCTCGGTTGCGTCCGCAGAAACGCCTGTCTATTCCCCTTACAATCGAGTCCCCTATCACTATAGCTCTGCCACTCTTTTTCCTGCCCTCCTGTGCAGCAGAGCCAGCCACGGTGCCATGAACCTGGCCACTGCCACCTTCCCCTGGTGAGTCATCTCCGCCAACAGTATCCAAAACGGTATACCTGTTTTGGAGGGAGATGACCGCAGGGGACCCCTGCACTGCCTTCCTACTCTTCCTCTGTCTGTTGGTCACCCATTCACTATCTCCCTCAGTAATTTTTATCTGCGGTGTGACCAACTCACTGAACGTGCTATCCACGACTTTCTCAGCATCGCGGATGCTCCAAAGTGAGTCCATCCGCAGCTCCAGAGCCGTCAAGCGGTCAAACAATAGCTGCAGCTGGACACACTTCCCGCAGGTGAAGGAATCAGGGATACAGGAAGGAGCCCTGAATTCCCACATCCCACAAGAGGAACATGACACGGCGCTGGGATCTCCTGCCATGACTTAACCCTTAAATTAGCTTAAGAACAACTACAATGTCAAGAGAAAAAAAAAAGGAAAGAAAAACTACTTACCACTCCCTTTAAGGAGTTTACTCCTTTAAATTGTTCTCAATTTAGAGAATGTTAACTACACTAGGGACCTTGATTCACTAAAAAATAAACGCTACTTCCTATAAGACCAGCAGACCTTCCCTTTCCTTTTACTTCAGTTACTGCAGATAAGGAGAAATACTCACCTGAACCTACTCACCAATCAGGTGCCTCCCCTGTGTCGCGTCCCGATCTGATTCCTGACGTCACTTCGAACTCGGTCGCAGCTCCGCTCGGCTCCTCTCAGCGCTCTGAAATCCCGCCTTTTATCGGACGCTCCCTCCGCTCCGCTCGGCTCCTCCCAGCTGTTCTCAGCGCTCTGAAATCCCGCCTTTTATCGGACGCTCCCTCCGCTCGGCTCGGCTCCTCTCAGCTGTTCTCAGCGCTCTGAAATCCCGCCTTTTATCGGAAGCTCCCTCCGCTCAGCTCGGCTCCTCTCAGCTGTTCTCAGCGCTCTGAAATCCCGCCTTTTATCGGACGCTCCCTCCGCTCGGCTCCTCTCAGCTGTTCTCAGCGCTCTGAAATCCCGCCTATTATCGGACGCTCCCTCCGCTCGGCTCGGCTCCTCTCAGCTATGAAGGAGGGAAGTTCATTGATGAAGCAGCTGAAGATGGTTGGGCCTAGGACACTGCCCTGAGGAACTCCTGCAGCAATGCCCTGGGGCTGAGATGATTGGCCTCCAACAACCACTACCATCTTCCTTTGTGCTAGGTAAGACTCCAGCCACTGGAGAGTTTTCCCCCTGATTCCCATTCAATTTTACTAGGGCTCCTTGGTGCCACACTCGGTCAAATGCTGCCTTGATGTCAAGGGCAGTCACTCTCACCTCACCTCTGGAATTCAGCTCTTTTGTCCATGTTTGGACCAAGGCTGTAATGAGGTCTGGAGCCTAGTGGTCCTGGCGGAACCCAAACTGAGCATCGGTGAGCAGGTTATTGGTGAGTAAGTGCCGATTGATAGCACTGTTGATGACACCTTCCATCACTTTGCTGATGATTGAGAGTAAACTGATGGGGCGGTAATTGGCCGGATTGGATTTGTCCTGCTTTTTGTGGACAGGATATACCTGGGCAATTTTTCACATTGTCGTGTAGATGCCAGTGTTGTAGCTGTACTGGAACAGCTTGGCTAGAGGCGCAGCTAGTTCTGGAGCACTTCAGCACTACAGCTGGGATGTTTTCAGGGCCCATAGCCTTTGCTGTATCCAGTGCACTCAGCCGTTTCTTGATATCACGTGGAGTGAATCGAATTGGCTGAAGACTGGCTTCTGTGATGGTGGGGATATCGGGAGGAGGCCGAGATGGATCATCCACTCGGCACTTCTGGCTGAAGATGGTTGCAAACGCTTCTGCCTTGTCTTTTGCACTCACGTGCTGGACTCCGCCATCATTGAGGATGGGGATGTTTACAGAGCCTCCTCCTCCCATTAGTTGTTTAATTGTCCACCACCATTCACGACTGGATGTGGCAGGACTGCAGAGCTTTGATCTGATCCGTTGGTGGTGGAATCGCTTAACTCTGTCTATAGCATGTTGCTTCCGCTGTTTAGCATGCATGTAGTCCTGAGTTGTAGCTTCACCAGGTTGGCATCTCATTTTTAGGTACGCCTTGTGCTGCTCCTGGCATGCTCTTCTACGCTCCTCATTGAACCAGGGTTGATCCCCTGGTTTGTTGGTAATGGTAGAGTGAGGAAAATGCCGGGCCATGAGGTTACAGATTGTGCTGGAATACAATTCTGCTGCTCCTGATGGCCCACAGTGCCTCATGGATGCCCAGTTTTGTGCTGCTAGATCTGTTCTGAATCTATCCCATTTAGCACCGTGGTAGTGCCACACAACACGTTGGATGGTGTCCTCATCGCGAAGACGGGACTTCATCTCCATGAGGACTGTGCAATGGTCACTCCTACCAATACTGTCATGGACAGTTGCATTTGCGACAGATAGATTGGTGAGGATGAGGTCAAGTAAGTTTTTCCCTCACCACCTGCCGCAGGCTGCAGGCCCAGTCTAGCAGCTATGTCCTTCAGGACTCGGCCAGCTCGGTTAGTAGTGGTGCTACCGAGCCACTCTTGGTGATGGACATTGAAGTCCCCTCCCCAGAGTAAATTTTGTGCCCTTGCTACCCTCAGTGCTTCCATCCAAGTGGTAGCTCAACATGGAGGAGGACTGATTCATCAGCTGAAGGAAGACGGTAGGTGGTAATCAGCAGGAGGTTTCCTTGCCCATGTTTGACCTGATGCCATGAAATTTCATGGGGTCCAGAGTCAATGTTGAGGACTCCCAGGGCCACTCCCTCCTGACTGTATATCACTGTACCGCCACCTCTGGTCGGTCTGTACTACCGGTGGGGACAGGATATACCCAGGGATGATGATGGAAGAGTCTGAGACATTGGCTGAAAAGTATGATTCTGTGAGTATGGCTATGTCAGGCTGTTTCTTGACTCGTCTGTGGGTCAGCTCTCCCAATTTTGGCACAAGTCCCCAGATGTTAGTGAGGAGGACTTTGCAGGGTTGACTGGGCTTGGTTTGCCATATCTGGTACCATCGTGGTCCATCTAGTTTTATTCTTATTATGACTTTTCATAGCAAGATTTTACAACTGAGTGACATGCTGGGCCATTTCAGAGGGCAATTAAGAATCAACCACATTGTTGTGGGGCTGGAGTCGCATATAGGCCAGACCAGGTAAGGACGGCAGGTTTCCTTCCACTAAAGGGCATTAGTGAACCAGATGGGTTTTTACAACAATCCGGTAGTTTCATAGTCACCATTACTGATACTAGTATTTTAATTCCAGATTTTTTATTTAATTAATTGAATTTAAATTCCCCAGCTATCATGGTGGGATTTGAACTTATAACGCCAGATTATTAGTTGGGGCATCTGGATTATTAGTCCAGTAACATAACCACTATGCTACCGTACCCATTGTGATGGAAGGGACGAGCTTAGCCCCAGAGGGATTTGAAGATGAAAGTTTTAAAGTTGATATGCTGGGGGAACAGGAATCTAGTGGAGGCCGGTGAGGATGGGAACTGTGGGACTTAGCATGGAAAAGGATACAAGCAGCAGAGTTCTTGGATGAAGCTCCATGTCCTCAAAAGTTAATTTAATAATCTATATTTTCTAAGCTAAATCTCCTCCTTTAAGGCGCTTCTGAAAACTTACCTCTTTGACTAAGCTTTTGGACACCTGTCCTAACATGTAGTGCGGTGTCAAATTTTGACTGATAATGCTCCTGTGACGTGCCTTGAGTCGTTTTGCTACATTAAAAGGGCTATATAAATGCAAGTTGTTGTTTTGAAGCACAGAGAGAAAGCACTGTGTAGCAGACAACAGAGAAAGAACAGACAATAATATGTGCAAGGGTTGACTAAAGTTCAGGAAGAGAACATGACTGAAAAACCAGAAAAGATGACCACCAAAGATGACTCACCACAGATGTATTCCCGAGGTAAACCAACATTGCAGAGGGAGACAGAACTGCCAGATACTGCAGCCAGCTTGCTACATAAGGAAAGTGGCTGTATGGTTTTATGCAAGGGAAAGGCTTAACAGCACCACCGTGTGATAAAGAGTGTAAACTTTATTTCTTCAAGTCGATACTGTAGTTTTGAGCATCAACTGCTATCATTACCCTTTAATGCTGCTATTAAGTTAAATCATGCTAGTGCTGAGATTTTGTAATACTTAAAATTAAGTTTATTGTGATGCTTAACAGCATTTAGATTTTGTCAATTTATGTGATCAGTTGCTTGTAACCACTGATACTGAACTCATATCCTATGTATCGTAGATGCAGTCGAATAAAGTAGTGTTAGTGATACATCTCTAAGTCTGGCTCAGTCCTTGATGCCTCTGGCAGTTAACAGTTAAGCAGCATTTCACTCAATGTTGTATGGTGGCCCTACTGGCGGCAAACTTGGCTTAATAATCAATACACTTTGGACTTGGTTTATGGAGGGCAATTTGAAACTGGAATTGGGCATCATAGAGCCAATGTTCTGTATGTCTGCTCCCAGTGCAGAGCCTCACTCACTAGGAGTGCATATCAAGAAATCATGGGCACTATCCCCACAACTTTCTATCCATTCAATTCAAATCAGCTGACATATGTAAAACCCTTTACATAAGCATAAACCCCAATCCATACTTCTTACATTGATAAAAGGAATGGAGGCAAAACTTATTTGATACCCTTCAACCAATAAAGGTCATGCAAGGGGACTGTGAGTTCACTTTCTCTACTTAGAACACTAACAGCTGCAGAGAAAGGATACTTTCATCCCATTTGTTTGAATTCAATTCAAGGCCAGGTCCCAGACATTGAAAGGGCTGAGTTCTAACTCAGTGCACTGCCAATTTCCCTGAATACTAACAGGGATGTTGCCATACATTTGGAAACGCGATTATTTAGCAATGTAGTACAGAGTGAATTAAATCAATTTGTGGTAAATAATCAAACAATCACACTCTCTGGCATCTATTATTTCTAATAAATGTTAAGAGAATTGTCTAATTATATAATTATAACTGGTTATAGAAAGCAATAAAAACTGATGAAACAACATGTACTATAATTATACCCATTAGGCACTAGAACATCAAATTCACTTCTGGATAACACTAACTGACATGTGAAGTAGTAAAATATTACTGAAACCTATTTTATATAAAAGTTCACCTCCTGCTCCCTGGATTTCACATTACTTCCAAGTCTAAACAACAATAAGGCATGAAAACAAAAGCAAAATACTGCGGATGCTGGAAATCTGAAATAAAAGCAGAAAATGCTGGAAATACTCAGCAGATCAGGCAGCATCTGTGGAGAGCAAAACAGAGTTAAAGTTTCAGGTTGATGAGCTTTTGTCAGAACTGGAAGAAATTAGAGATTTAAATATTTTTAGCCAACTACAGAGCCAGGGAAAACAGGAGGTGGGTGGGAGGGGGGGGTTTGCAGGGAAGGAGACAAAAGAACTCAGGGGAAGTTCTGTGATAGGGCGGAGGGCAGGAGTGATTAAATGATAAAAGGGATGATGATACAAGGCAAAGATCATAACCACTGCTCCCATTTTTTCGGACAGCAGGTGATGATAATGGTTCTGCTGTTGCCATTTACAGCTCCTCTAGACCCATCTTTTGATTCTTTACTTATTCCATTACCACCCCCTTTTGTCTTGTACCATCACCCCCTTTGTCATTTAATCACTGTGCACTTTATGAGCTGCAAACGAGCGGCGACAGCCATTCATTAGACTTGCACTTGCCCATAGACTTTCTATGGGGTTTTGCATGGCAAGTTCCTGTAAATTAGACACCCATCTCAGGAATGAGACTCCACATTTGTAAAAGTTAATTTTCAGTGCCAGAGAGGTTGTTTGGCAGTAATTGCGACTAATCACACCGTTAAAAGGGTACTTACACTGGAATGGACAAGCCCTAACTTTTTTTGGCGAGTTTAATCTGTATCTATGAGGCAAATAGAGGAACTTCACGCCATTAGTCAGACGGCAAGATGCCGTTTTCGCACAGCTTTCGGAGGAGCAGGGCATCTCAGCCAGCAACTTCCGGATTTCCGCAGTTAACTACACATCATGGGAGTTATATTGGATAACCCCTGAAACTGCGGCCGGTTGTTGAGATGCAGGCAGCACGCAACATTCGTGCTGCCAGGTCATTTACCTGATTGCTGCGTCTAGACAAGCCTGCCTGCGCTGTTGAGTGGCTGCTCACCAGCAGGAGGCCCAGATATCGCGAGTGACTAGCACCACTTAAAGGCAGCCTGCACCTCTTAAAGGGACGATGCAGCGTGACTGCAGGAAGTAGTGAAGGTCAATTGGAAAGTGAATCTGTGCTGCAATATAGTGCAGCATGGCGATGATGAGACCTGTGGAATTTTTAATGAGCAACAACTGCGTTGATCAACGTGTGCAAGATTCTGATATTTGCAAAATATAAGATATGGGTTCGCACGGAGTCTGAACGGAGATCAGACATCGCACACGTAAAACACCGATGTGGGTCCCGTCCCTATGTTTACAAACTGTTGAGTTATATTAAAACATTGAATAAAGGTTGCACACTACTAAATCCCACATCCTCCAATCTGCACGCCAGACCTCACCAATCCGCCAAGCTGAGTTTGTACCAGGTTCGCTGATGATGCACTAGAATCATAGAAGTTTACAACATGGAAACAGGCCCTTCGGCCCAACATGTCCATGTTGCCCAGTTTATACCTCTAAGCTAGTCCCAGTTGCCTGCACTTGGCCCATATCGCTCTATACCCATCTTACCCATGTAACTGTCCAAATGCTTTTTAAAAGACAAAATTGTACCCGCCTCTACTACTGCCTCTGGCAGCTCGTTCCAGACACTCACCACCCTTTGAGTGAAAAAATTGCCCCTCTGGACCCTTTTGTATCTCTCCCCTCTCATCTTAAATCTATGCCCCCTCATTATAGACTCCCCTACCTTTGGGAAAAGATTTTGACTATCTACCTTATCTATGCCCCTCATTATTTTATAGAGTTCTATAAGATCACCCCTAAACCTCCTACTCTCCAGTGAAAAACGTCCCAGTCTATCCAACCTCTCCCTATAAGTCAAACCATCAAGTCCCGGTAGCATCCTAGTAAATCTTTTCTGCACTCTTTCTAGTTTAATAATATCCTTTCTATAATAGGGTGACCAGAACTGTACACAGTATTCCAAGTGTGGCCTTGTACAACTTCAACAAGACATCCCAACTCCTGTATTCAATGTTCTGACCAATGAAACCAAGCATGCTGAATGCCTTCTTCACCACCCTATCCACCTGTGACTCCACTTTCAAGGAGCTATGAACCTGTACTCCTAGATCTCTTTGTTCTATAACTCTCCCCAACGCCCTACCATTAACGGAGTAGGTCCTGGCCCGATTCGATCTACCAAAATGCATCACCTCACATTTATCTAAATTAAGCTCCATCTGCCATTCATCGGCCCACTGGCCCAATTTATCAAGATCCCGTTGCAATCCTAGATAACCTTCTTCACTGTCCACAATGCCACCAATCTTGGTGTCATCTGCAAACTTACTAACCATGCCTCCTAAATTCTCATCCAAATCATTAATATAAATAACAAATAACAGCGGACCCAGCACCGATCCCTGAGGCACACCGCTGGTCACAGGCCTCCAGTTTGAAAAACAACCCTCTACAACCATCCTCTGTCTTCTGCCGTCAATCCAATTTTGTATCCAATTGGCTACCTCACCTTGGATCCCGTGAGATCTAACCTTATGTAACAACCTACCATGCGGTACCTGGTCAAAGGCTTTGCTAAAGTCCATGTAGACCACGTCTACTGCACAGCCCTCATCTATCTTCTTGGTTACCCCTTCAAAAAACTCAATCAAATTTGTGAGACATGATTTTCCTCTCACAAAACCATGCTGACTGTTCCTAATCAGTCCCTGCCTCTCCAAATGCCCGTAGAGGCATTTGGAGAGGCAAGGACTGGTGCAAGAGGTGGACAGAAGGAGGGACATCCTATATCCACAGGGGGGCAAGAGGCCCTCCAGATATATGATCCCAAGGCAGTGGGAGGCAGTGGGGGTCAAAGCCAATGCCAGGTGCACAGCACCACGAGCATGGATGTAGTGCAGGAAGAAGTTCAATTACTTTACCACAAGTGGTCAAGGTGAGTGAGGTCAACTGTCAAGTGGCATCTCCTACCAACTGCACCACTAGCCATATCCACTGCTCCATGCACTACACCCCCATCACCCACATACCAACAAACTATTTCAATCAGTACTCAACTCTTCCAATCAGATGCTTCCTCTCACTCTCACACATTACCACTGTTGCAAGCCGCACACCCACAATTCACAGGTCACACTTACTGGCAGCTATTCAACCATGACAGCCACATCACCCAAACATCTTGCAGGACATTAACTGACACATGTCCTGCTTTCTTGCAGGAGAAGGTGGCGCATAACAAGAGGCAGCAAGTGGAACATGAATCTGCTGATCTTTTTCAGGATGACAGTATTCCTGCCCTACTCCTGCCACACCGCCAGTGCCCTTGCTGTTACCTGTCAGCTAGGCAGCCCACTCCCTGTAGAGTATTGAAACTTTATTGTATGACATAGGAAGAAAGGAACAAGATTAGGCCAGTTAGCCCCTCAAGCCTGTTCTGACATTCAGTGAGATCATGGTTGATCTGTGACCAAACTCCAAATACCCACCTAAGCCCCATATCCCTTAATACCTTTGGTTAACAAAAATCTATCAATCTCACATTTAAAATTAACAATTGAGCCAGCATCAACTGCCATTTGCGGAAGAGAGTTCCAAATTTCTACCAGCCTTTGCATGTAGAAGTTTTCCTAACTTCACCCCTGCAAGTCCTGGCTCTAATTTTTAGGCTATGTCCACTAGTCCTAGTATTCAAGTATAGGAGATCTCCAAAAAGAGGTACAAATGCACCAGTAGCCAGAAGCAATAATCCAGCAACTAATCTGTAACTCCTGCATGATCCCTTTAAATAGCGCTGGTTGGTGTCTTCCAAGTTGTTTAAGACCTGTTCAGCTGTATGAGGTTAAGACAGTGCATTGGCTGGAGCATGAAGTTGCAAAATCTCATCAGTCTCTTTAAATCAGCATTGCACGCTGATCTAATGCATATTCTCCCTACTTTACACGGTGCCGGCGTTCGTTATCTGCCTTTACCAATACAGCATCCGGCACTGGTCATGCTAATGGTGTCCCATTCCGACACCATTTTGGGTCCCTTGGAGTCCGCGTAGCACCTACACAATGGGCACTTTGTGACCCAATTTACATCCCGTGCAGACGCCAAAAGTTCCTTTCCGATTTGCCCATAAATAACGGTGAGCGCTGTTAGCATTCAAGGGTTAAATTACCAGGAGAGATTACCCAAACTAGGGTTGCATTCCCTATAATTTAGAAGATTAAGGGGTAATTTGATCAAAGTTTTCAAAATATTAAGGGGAACTGATAGGGCAGATAGGGAGAAACTACTTCCGCTGGTTGGGGAGTCTAGGACTAGGGGACATAGTCTAAAAATTAGAGCCAGGGCTTTCAGGAGTGAAGTTAAGAAACAATTTGGCATGCAAAGGGTGGTAGAAATGGCAGTTGATGCTAGCTCAATTATTAATTTTAAATCTGAGATTGATAGATTTTTGCTAACCAAAGGTATTAAGGGATATGGGGCTAAGGCGGGTTTATGGAGTTAGGTCACAGATCAGCCATGATCTAATTGAATGGCGGAACAGGTAATGGTGGGTAAATGGCCTACTCCTATTCCTATATTCCTACGTTCCTATAAAATCCAGCCCGATATCCTCTTAATGCTGCATGTAGACGATATGTACCCACCTGAAAGTGATGACACAGGCCACAAAGATAGTCAAACAACTTTGCATGGCATCCTCTATCCCAATCTCACAAGCAAGACCAGGTGAGATGAGAACAGAAACTGAGAAGGAATGGTCAGTATAAAAATTGAAATCTCTGATCTTAGAAGGATTTCCAGATATAAAATCTAAACTTGATCCTGAGATACAACAGTTATGGGACTTCTGAGATGAATTGACATTTTTCAAAAGTCACAAGGTTCTCTTGCCTGCCGGCATGAGAAGACACATATTAGTAAAAATGCATCAAAGTCAGCAAGGAATTGAAAAATTCAAAAGGTGAGTAATTCTGGCTTTTTATGTTGTCACAAATTGCAGAGGTGCTTGTTGATTTCCTACATGTAACACATACAGAAAGAAAGCTTTCAAAGAGCCAATGAAAGCACATGACATTCCAAGCAGACCTTGACAGAAAGGTAGAAATTATATATTTGAATTTCATTCAAATGAATATTTTAACACAATCAACTACTTTTTAATTTTTTGAACTCAATAAGTAAACCAATATCGAGAGTTCAAATGTGAATGAAGCAGTTTCAGATAGTGGACTCTAGTTTTCAAGCAAGCAGCTAGAAACCCAGCAGTAGCACAGAGGAAAAACCTGCCTCATCTGCTCAAAGAAGGAAGAAGGCATTTTGAATAAAATCAAGACATACTGCAGTCTCCTGAGAGTAGTTGTTCAAACACTTACATGGCCAAGACTTTTTCTGATGTTAAGAGAAGGCCGTACTGGTCTGTATGAGCACAGTGACTTCCACCCATATCCAAACCTATAATAGTGGACCTGATCTTCCTTCTGCGATCAGAGGCACAAGACTGAACCCTTCTCCCCATTACAGGGTTGCCTCCGACAGCATTTTTTGGGCAATTATGGAACACTCGTACTTTGATTTTCTCTCCTTTTTGTCCATATTCACAACATAAAGAAACTCTCAAAGTGTTTAACTTTGACATATTAAAACTACTATAAAAATGTGGTTATGAACTAAAACTAGAAATGCTGCACACAGAGTGTGTCATCTTCAGCGTGTTGTGCCGTGTAGCTGTGGAATACAAGCTCCCCCTGCTATTCCCCACATGAAGGTACGGAGTTTTCCACTTCAGCTGACTTATAATAGAGAGCAATTGAGGAGCAGTTAATTTTTCCCTATGGAGAGGGAGGAAAAAGCAGAAAGCCTGTCATTCTAATCAAAAAATGGAGAGTTGTTCTGTTCTCCAGCATTACTGAGCTTACTTTTCTGTCTTCACACTACTGTGTACAGGAGTGTCCGAAATTCTCATGAACACTGGCGATTCTTCAGTGGTTAGAAAATCATGTGCAATGTGTGCTGGAATTTCCAATATGCACTCTTGGTTGACAAGGCTCCATGCCTGAAGTGCAATGTCAGGAAATTACTCCTTAATAGTCTACACTTAAATGAATGAACACAAAAAGACACTGGCCTAGAAATTGGATCCCGCCTGAATTGAGGCGCGAACCTGGTGCAGCACACGCTGTGCGTGCCTAATGAGGCTGGTGGCAGGACCATGGCAAATTGATCTGGGGGCCTCATTAGGATAGAACCAGCGAGCTGTGGGCTAAGCGGTGTGGGGTTCAAAATCCCTTTAACAAAAGACATTTGAAGGAAAGGGTTAATTGTACCCCTTTTAAACAAAGACATTTGAAAACCTGCAAACACAGTAATGTGGTAAACTGTGTTCTCACAAAATTCTGTTTTTCCCTCACTGACGCTGATGGCATTGGAGAAGTATGAGTTTCGGGATTGAAGACATTGTACTGCAGATAGATATCTAGATTATTAAATAAATAATCTAGATGGATAATATTGAGCTCAAAGAGTTGTCAGGCTTTCAAAACACATAGGCTTTTGGAAACACAAGCTTTTCAACACAGCAGGGGGTAATGTAAGAAAAGGCATACATCAGGAAAACAATGATAGGTGTGAAAAGACATTGGCCCTTTCATTCCTATCTGGTAGTCTGTTCAAAGAGCTGGGAGTTGTGAAACATCAAGTGGTATTACATCCAGCATATGGTCAAATGATACAAGAAATGGATTTGAAGCCACTGAAGCAATCAAAATTGGAGACGTAAGGACCATTAAGCACAGAAATGTAAGGGGCTAACTCTACATCAAAGGCCATGAACAGAGATAGTAAAGGGGATTTTTACAATCCATCATTCGAGCACATGGGCCCCGATATTAGCAGGGAGGTGGGTTGGCAGCGGGGGGCAGGGGGTCGATTGGGCGCGTGGCAAACCCGCATGAACCAAACTTACCATTTCCGACGTGATCACACGTTGATTGCTGATGAATAATGTCCTCTCCGGGATTTGCGACCGGCAGCCAGCCTGATTGACAGGCTGGCTGACATCAGGAGCTGCAACGCAAGTGGGGGGGGGGGGGGGTGCAGGAAAGAGAGAGCGCCAGACATCATCCAGCACTGGACCGGAAGACCGGGGTGGGGGGGGGCGCGGAGGAGAGGGGAAGACCGGGGTGGGGGGGAGGAGAGGGGAAGACCGGGGAGGGGGGGAGAGGGGAAGATCAGGGGAGGAGAGGGGAATATCGGGGGGGAGATCGGGAGAAGATTGGGCGGAAGATCGGGGGTGAGATCGGGGGGATTTCGGGGGAAGATCGGGGGAAGATCGGGGACATCGGTGGGGGGGACAAGGGGGGACATCGGGATGGTGAAGAGGGGGACATCGGAGCGGGAGATATTGGACATTGGAGCACAATTCAAAGGTAGGTGCATTTAGTGTTTTAACATCATTGCATGTTTTTTTATTTAATTTATTTAGTTTCTTTCTCCCTGATCCGGCCCTTCACACCTGGTGAATCAGAAGTGGTGGGTAAGCTGCCCAGGTAAGTTAAAAATCTTTCTAATCACTTAATCTGTCACAGGTAAAGTGCCTTAAGTACCTCAATGAGATACTGTTGGCTCTTTAACTGTCATCCCGCCGGCTTTAATTGCCGGCAGGACTTCCGGTTTCGGGTCGCCCGCATGCACACAGGTGGGTCCCTGGGAAACTCGGAAGCTGACAGATTGGAGCCAGCTTCCGAACCCGAACAGGATTTGCGCGATTTTCAGAACCCCCCTGCTCCCAACACACCCGCATTTGCCTCCATGGTCTTTTCTACATCAAAGGGTCTCCAGTCACATGATCAAAGCCTAAACTGTCAATCATTAAAGTATGTTAATGATTTAGGCATAGCAACAGGGAGCGATTGGACAAAAAGAATAACCCTCCCAATCCTACGTCCTACTGGTAAAAAAACGATATAAAAAGAAGACTTTGAGAGAAGAACAGTCTCTTCTTCAACACCCGGCAGTCACAAGTAACGCAGTTGAACGTATAATCTGTATTGTGTATGTTTGGAATGTGATATGACAACCGTATTGTATGTATTGCTGCAAATTTTATGAATAAAGTATATTTTAATGAAAAAGAAAATCACGCAAGAAGAAGAGGATCTCGAGTTCTGAAGAGCTGATCAACCTTCAGGCCTGATGAGCAAAAGCCTTGGTTTAAAGATTGTATATGTATTAATGATTTGCCTGAAGAGTTTATGAATTGTTAAGTCATTACATAATAATGTTGCGAATTATGAAGTGTATAATGGGATTTTATAGAGGAAAGTAATATGTATGGTTTGATTTTGCTTCGTGACGGTTTGTATGAATGGTAACATCATTAAATAATTACTTTTGATTAACAAAACTACCGTAAGTGAGGGTGACTTTCTTTGCTTGACTATTCGTCCAGTGTCCAAGACTCGGCCAACGTTGTCTACCTCATACGTTGCAGGAAAGGATGCCCCAGAGCATGGTACATTGGCGAGACCATGCAGACGCTGCGACAACGGATGAACGGACACCGCGCAACAATCGCCAAACAGGAGGGTTCCCTCCCAGTCGGGGAACACTTCAGCAGTCATGGACATTCATCCACCGACCTTCGGGTAAGCGTACTCCAAGGCGGCCTTCGAGACACACGACAACGCAAAATCGTCGAGCAGAAATTGATAGCCAAGTTCCGCACCCATGAGGACGGCCTCAACCGGGATCTTGGGTTCATGTCACGCTACACGTTACCCCACCAGCGAACAAATGTTATCTGTTTTTAATATAATGGGTCATTTGCTGGCTTTCTCTGCCTTCCGGATGTTTCTGCCTCTCTCTGTTTTTTTTTCCTGTTTGTTTTTTTGTTGAATGTGTATTCGGGGGTTCTGCAGGTGACACCTCTCTGTCTGAACACGGTGATTGCCTTGGCAACGGGCAGTTGAAGGGGCATTCTGTAAACACCATGTATTGTTCTATATGTATAAATGCGTAGGCTTCGAGGAGCTCCTGAACATTTACCTGAGGAAGGAGGAAGCCTCCGAAAGCTTGTGAATTTAAAATAAAATTGCTGGACTATAACTTGGTGTTGTAAAATTGTTTACAAGAATCACAGGAACTAAGGAATTCCCTACAGCGGAGCGAATTGGGTTAGCGGTCGTAAGGGAGTCAATCGGGGAGGGGGGTTTAATGGTAGCCAGCAATGGCCCACGGTTTTAATGTGGAGCCAGGACCTGCTTTAAGGTCCCTTTAATGAAAGCTGGTTTGGCTGCGTGCATGAGAAAATTGACCCCAGCATGCACAAAGCATGAACAATCAAAAAACGGGTGCTGTGCAATTGAATTTCTAGGCCACTAATTTTTTTATGCCAAAAATATAAATACTCACCCTATAAAAGTATGATATATCTGATTCATATTGTAATTTCCAAATACAGCCTGGAGTCCATGTTCAAACAAAAATAAAATTTTGTATTACAGCAATTATCCTTTGATAGAATCTGTTTTGTGTTCATGGCTTTGGCAGTAGATGGTGCCATTGTGATGAAATGGAGAAGAACAACTGATCCTATACACACAAGGCTGAGATTTTTCCATTGTGTGATTCCATTTGAATGTAATCACTAGAGGGCAAGAGCATTCAATTTTAGATTATATTAAAGTTCTGAAAGAAATACCAACAACTTTCAAGGGTTGCTGAAAATGTTCCAGAACACACCAATGTAAAATTCCCACTCGGTGGTATTGGTACTGCTGGTGAGATTCAAAGTACCAATCACTCTACCCAGAATAGGTTGGAAACTCTCCCGTTTATATTTTCCCTTGGGGCCAAATGTCCAGGTTATTTAATCATGCTCATTCTGATCCTCCTTTGTCTACCACCTCAATGACTCTATCAAAGAACTCTATTAGGTTAGTTAGACGTGACCAATCTTTTTTTTAAAAAATGCTGACCCCCAAACAACTTAGAATTTTCTAAGTGTTCACTTACTCTGTCTATGCTAACGGAATCTAGCAATTGTCCTACTACTGACTCTTCCCTTTTTGAACAAAGGTGCAATATTATAATATGATAGAATTTCATATTGAGTTTGAGAGTGATGTAGTTAAGTCCGAAACTAGGGTCTTAAATTTAAACAAAGCCAATTATGTAGGTATGAGGGGCGAGTTGGCTAAAGTACATTGGGAAATTAGTTTAAAAGATATGACGGTAGATAAGCAAAGGCAAACATTTAAAGAGATAATTCATAATTCTCAACGAATATACATTCCCTTGAGGAATAAAAGCTCCAAGGGAAAAGTGATCCAACCATGGCTAACTAGAGAAGTTAAAGATAGTATTAGATTAAAAGAAGATGCTTACAATGTTGCCAAGAAGAGTAGTAAGCCCAAGGTTTGGGAGGGTTTTAGAAATTGGCAAAGGATGACCAAGAAATTGCTAAACAGGGAGAAAATTGAATGATCGTAAACTAGCAAGAAATATATAGACAGATTGTAAGAGCTTCTACAAGTATGTAAAAAGGAAGAGAGTAGCAAAATTAAACATGGGTTCATTAGAGGCAGAGACAGAAGAAATTATAATGGGGAATAAGGAAATGGCAGAAACGTTAAACAAATGTTTTGTATCTGTCTTCACAGTAGAAGACACAAAAAACATACCGGGTTTTGGTGTATTCTTGAACATTTTCAGCAACCCTTGAAAGTTGTTGGGGAACCAAGGGTCTAATGAGGGTGAGGAACTTAAAGTAATTAATATTAGTAAAGTGAAAGTACTGGAGAAATTAATGGGACTAAAAGTCGACAAATCCCCTGGACCTGATGGCCTATATCCTAGGGTTCTAAAAGAGGTAACTGTAGAGATAGTGGATGGATTGGTTGTGAACTTCCAGAATTCCCTAGATTCTAGAATGGTCCCAGTGGATTGGAAGGTAGCAAATGTAACCCCACTATTCAAGAAAGGAGGGAGAGAGAAAACAGGGAACTATAGGCCAGTTAGCCTGACATCATGAGTAGGGAAAGTGCTATTAAGGAAGTGGTAACAGGGCACTTAGAAAATCATAATATGATTAGGCAGGGTCAACACAGTTTTATAAAAGGGAAATTGTGTTTGACAAACCTATTAGAATTTTTTGATGTGTAACTAGTAGGGTAGATAAAGGGGAACCAGTGGATGTCGTATATTTGGATTTTCAAAAGGCATTCGATAAGGTGCCACACAAGAGGTTGTTACACAAGATTAAGTCTCATGGGATTGGGGGTAATATATTAGCATGGATTGAGGATTGGTTAATGGACAGAAAACTGAGTAGGAATAAACGGGTCATTTTCGGGTTGGCAGAATGTAACTAGTGGGGTGCCGCAGGGATCAGTGCTTGGGCTTCAGCAGTTTACAATATATATCAATGACTTAGATGAAGGGATGGAGTGTAATGTATCCAAGTTTGCTGATGATACAAAGCTAGGTGGGAAAGTAAGCCGTGAGGAAGACGCAAAAAGGCTGCAAAGGGATATAGACAGGTTAAATAATTGGGCGAGAAGGTGGCAGATGGAGTATAATGTGGGGAAATGTGAAATTATCCATTTTGGTAGGAAGAATAGAAAAACAGAATATTTTTTAAAAGGTGAGAGACTAAGAAAGGTTGGTATTCAGAAGGATTTGGGTGTCCTTGTAGATGAATCACAAATGAATATGCAGGTACAGCAAGCAATTAGGATGGCAAATAGTATGCTAGCCTTTATTGCAAGGGGGTTGGAGTATAAGAGTAAGGAGGTCTTGCTGCAATTATATAGGGCTCTGGTGAGACAACACCTGGATTACTATGTACAGTTTTGGTCTCCTTACCTGAGGAAGGATATACATGCCCTAGAGGGGGTGCAACGAAGGTTCACTAGATTCCCACATGTGCAGATAATGGAAGTAGGTATGTTGATGCGGACACTGGCAGCTACATGTGCACAGCTTATGGAGTTTCTGCAGACGCAATGTAAACTTTAGAAATGTGTTTATGAATAGACGTCAATAAAAAGAAAGTTACATCGAGTAACATCGAAACTATGGCACAGAAAGAGGCTTTTCAGCCCAGCTGGTCTATGCCGGTGTTAGTGCTCCACACAAGCCTCCTCCCTCCCTATTTCATCTAACCACATCAACATATGCTTCTATTCCTTTCTCCCTCATGTGTTTATCTAGCTTCCCCTTAAATGCATCTATGCAATTTGCCTCAACTACTCCTTATGATAGTGCGTTCCACATTCTTACCACTCTTTGGCTAAAGAATTATCTTAAAGACCTCTATCAGGTCACCCCTCAGCCTTCTCTTTTCTAGAAAAAAGACCCCCAGCCTGTTCAGCTTTTCCTGATAACTATATCCTCTCAGTTCTGATATCATCCATGTGAATCTTTTTTCCACCCTCTCCAATGCCTCTATATTCTTTCTATAATATGGATAGCAGAACTGTGCACAATACTCCAAGTGTGGTCTAACCAAGGTTCTACTCAAGATTGAGATCGCTAGATTTTTGGATGCTAAGGGCTCAATTTTAGTGGGCAATTGCGGGTGTGTTGAGGATGGGGAAGCTCTGAAAATCAGGAAAATCTCGTTCGGGTTCGGAAGCCAGCTCCAACCCGCCGACTTCCAAGTTTCCCAGGGACCCACCTGTCTCCGCACGGGTGACCCGAAAACGGAAGTCCCGCCGGCAATTAAAGCCGGCAGAATGACAATTAAAGAGCCAAATGTAGCTCATTGAGGTACGTACGGCACTTTACCTGTGACAGATTAAGTGATTGTAACGATTTTTAACTTACCTGGGCGGCTTGCCCTCCACTTCTGACTCTTGCCTGGTGAAACCAGGCATGAAGGGCGGATCAGGGAAAAAGAAATTAAATAAATTAAATCAAATACCATAGAAGGAAGTTAAAACATAAAATGAACCTACCTTTGCACCCTGCTCCGATGTCTGATGTCTCCCTTTCTGATCTCCCCCTCTTCACCTCCCCCACAAAGTCCTCCCAATGTCCCCCTCTTCAACCCCCCGATGTCTCCCCGATCTTCCCCTCTTCACCCCCGATCTTCCCCTCTCCCCCCGATTTCCCCTGTCCCCCCGATCGTCCCCCTCTTCACCCCCGATCATCCCCTCTCTCCCCCCCGATCGTCCCCCTCTTCACCCCCGATCGTCCCCCTCTTCACCCCCGATCGTCTCCTCTCTTCCCCATGATCTTCCACTCTCTCCCCCATGATCGTCCCCTCTCTCCCCCATGATCTTCCACTCTCTCCCCCATGATCTTCCACTCTCTCCCCCATGATCTTCCACTCTCTCCCCCAAGATCTTCCACTCTCTTCCCCATGATCTTCCACTCTCTCCCCCATGATCTTCCACTCTCTCCCCCATGATCTTCCCCTCTCTCCCCCATGATCTTGCACTCTCTCTCCCCCAATCTCCCACTCTCCCCCATCCTGATCTTCCATTTGAGCGCCGGAATGTCTCGCTCTCTCTCTTTCTCTCCACTCCCCCCAACCTCGCATTGCAGCTCCTGACGGCAGCCAGCCTGTTAATCGGGTGTGAAACCCGGAAAGGACATTAATCATCAGTAATAACCATGCGATCGCATCGGAAACGGCAAGTTTTAATCATGCCGGTTTGCCACGCGCACCCCTCTCCCTGCTGCCAACCCGCCACCATTGCAAAATCGATCCTTAAGGGAATCAAGGGATATGGGGATAGGGCAGGAAAGTGGAGTTGAGGTAGAAGATCAGTCATGTTCTTATTGAATGAGCAAGCTTGTATGGCCTACTCCTGCTCTTATTTCTTGTGTTCTTATGTTCTTATTTGCTCATTTCTAATCCTTTTGGTATTATTCTCAAATCAAGCAAAATTTGGAAGATCATAGCCTGAGTTTTGCCATCTATTTCTTTTAAGCTCTTGGCTCTTGTCTGCTTTCCATCCTATTAGTTATTTATTATATATTTTGTTTATACTAAAGGGAAAAAAATCATATAAATTAGATTCAAAACCTGATTATTTGCTTATTTTGAAATTAATGTTTTATATTAATCTACATTTAATATGCTCGTTTCTCCTTTTGGATTCTTGAAGCTCAGATTCCAAAAATTCTTGTTATATCTGATAGCACATTATTCTGGTTAATTCATGAGGTAATCACCTCATTAATACGCATTCATTGATTTAACATTTTAAAATATATTAGATTCATTGCAAATTTCAGTGGAATTTATGAATCCAAAAGTAACAGTTGTTATCATATCTATATTTTATTAAAAGTGTTGCATAAAGTATTCATTTCCTGTCTAAAAATCTTACTTCCTGTTGTCACGAATTTTGGTCACACTTTTCAGTCAACATTGAAAACATTTCCCATTTGATTTTGTCATGTCAATTGCCATGACACAATGCATACTTTGGCTCTCCCAGCTCCATAGCCTTCTTTTATATAAAAAACGTATTTGTCAACTGACCATGGGCAATTTGCTAATAGGTAATTAAAGCTGAAACACCCTATATTATTTGAGAATTAGTATTTGAAGCACTTGCTGACCTAACCCTAATTCAGTTAGGGTTTGTTCAAGGAGTACTTCAACATTAAAGCTTTTGTGCTGTTAGAGCAGAGCTGGCTGTACCAGCATTTATTCGCTTCCCAAGAATGAAAACAAAATGCAACTTATTTAATTGAACTCATCTCACAAACTCATCCAAGGCCAGCTCCCCATGCTATTGGTACACAGTGCTGAAATACAGTCCTGCTGGAACTGCAATGGGACCACGTAATTGGCCTTTGTCAAAAAGTCTGCCTTATGTAATGGACTGGATATAATGAAACACGTTAAAATACGTTTCGTTACAACCTTGGCATTCTCTTTGACTCTGGAACATTGCTTGCTTATGCCCCTACCTCACCACCTCTGCCGTTAAAATCTTTGGAGTCGTACAACACCAGGTTATAGTCCAACAGCTTTATTTGAAATCACAAGCTTTCAGAGCTTTGCTCCTTCGTCAGGTGAAGTGACGAACGAGCAAAGCTCCGAAAGCTTGTGATTTCAAATAAAGCTGTTGGACTATAACCTGGTGTTGTGCGACTCCTTACATTTGTCCACCCCAGTCCATCACCGGCATCTCCACATCATTAAAATCTTTATCTACATTTTGATTGCCTCATGGATCAATTTCTCAAATGTTCTTATTACAAATTCAGGTCTGCTATAGGGATCTACTCATTTCAGTGTTGTCAGTTGTTCCCTTAAGCAGTCTGGTAGCCTGCCTTTTTACAGAAGTTGACCCCCACTGCCCTGTTTTTGCTAGCACGGTAGTGGAATTCAGGTCTCAGTGATCTGGACCAAATCACTTTGTGTTGAGCATTTGTGCTCCTTTATTCTTTCTGAAGGTGGGCCAAGTTAACTCTAGATGAGGCGTTATTTGGTTCAGTTCGTGAGTTGCTTTAGTCCACAATAGGTAAAACATACAGAACACTAAGTATGACAAAAGTCACTTGGTACAATTAGTTCAACTTCTATTCATGCACCTTTATAAAAACAAAGAATAGGATGAAGACCTGCTGTTTGACTAATGGCTTTGGTTGCCTGCTATTCAATGAAGTAGCAAGCATTTTGAGCTTGACAAATATTAATACTTGTGATGTATGTGTATATTTGTTATATTTAATGTAATTTAATGTAGCTTACTTCGGTGGTCCCTTTACTTAATCTAAAAACACAAACACTCACTGAACAGGGCAGAGGTTCTACACTAGCAGCCTTTCTGCTGCCTTGGCTGACTGCCTTCTGGTGACTGTTATGATTCTTAAAAAGCCATCCTTTAAGGACTCAGCTGAATCGAGCCCTTTGTCGCATCCATCAGGAAGGACACAGGTATCAGCGGAGGCTCTCAGGGTAAGGCCTCCCTTTGCATTGATGACATCACCATCTTTTGCTCCGATCAGCAGTTGGTCCACAGACTGATGGGCATCTGCGACCAGTTCGAGCTAACCACAGTAAGAGCGAAGCCATGTTCTTTGGCAGGTGGGAGACCTAATCCTTTGTCCCTTTCTTCATCAGGTCTGACTACTTGAAAGTGCTGGGGATCTGGTTTAGGAGGCCCCAGGCCTGCAAGAAGAACTGGGAAGAGTGGGTCACCAAGGCCAAACAGAAGCTTGGTATGTGGGGGAGGAGCACTCCCTCTCCATGGCCGGCAGGGACCTGGTAATAAGGCGTGAGGTGCTCGCGTTGTTGCTCTTCATGGCCCAGGTCTGGCCCATTCTCCGCCGCTCCGCCACCAGTCACCTGAGCCATCTTCCACTTTGCCTGGAGGTCCAAGATGGACCGTGTCCTCCGAGACACCATGTACAAGCCCCCTGACAAAGTGGGGAAGGTCGTCCCCAATGCTGTCCTGATCCTGATGGCCACCTTCGTGTGTGGCTGACTCAGGATGTGCGTAAAGCCCTGGTATGCAAATACCAATTGTCACTACGTGCTGAGTTTCTACCTATCCACCATACTGAGAAGGTTGGGCCTGGCCACGCTGGCCGAGCAGACACAGGACGTCCTGTCCAGCTGGACCGTTGCCCCCCCGACCTGTCCCAGGAGAAGTTCCTGAAGAGGAACCCTTACGACCACAAGGCCGCCCGACAGTGGTCGGCATGGAATGTTCTGGGGGTCCTACAGGGAAAGGAGAGGGTGGATCCGATCGGGCAGTTCCCCAACCAGATGGCAAAAACCATTTGGCAGAATATCTCATCACCGGAATTGACCAACAAGCACCAGGGTGTAGCTTGGATAGTGTGAGAAGGGCCCTTCCAGTGCGGTCTTTCCTGCACGCACAGCATCTCAACGCCAACGCGAGCTGCCCTCCAGGCTGCACCGGGGACGAGACCATCATCCATCTCCTGGTCGACTGCCCCTTCGCGCAGAAAGTGTGGAGAGAAATGTGTTGGTATCTGTCCCAGTTCATCCCCAACAGTTCGGTAACACAGGATGCTGTGGTCTACGGGCTGTTCCCCGGGACGCACATCGAGACAGATATCAACTGCTGCTGGAAGACCATCAATTCGGTGAAGAAGGCCCTTTGGTCCTCCCGAAACCTGCTGATCTTCCAGCTGAAGGAGCTGTCCACGACCGAGTGTTGCTGACTGGTACACTCCAAGGTCCAGGAGTACGTGCTGCAGGATGCTCTGAAGCAAGGTGCAGCCTACGCAAAGGCTCTATGGGGAAAGGCCACCATGTAAGGCCATCCCACCTTTGTATTGTACGCCATGTAGTATAGGATAAATGCAGTGTTTTGTATTGTAATAATGGGATTGTATTGTGTACGATTTGTATTGTTTTGAACTGTATTGCTTGGAATTGTGATTTTTACATTGAACTGCGTATCTTTAAATTCTATGAAATAAAGTATATTTTGAAATAGAAGAAAAATAAAAAATATTTTGAAATAAAAGAAAAATAAAAAATCCTTTAAGGACTCTCAGAGATCAAAGACATTTGTCAACACTGAGGTGCTAGATGTCTTCTGAATGACCAGATATTGCTAATGAATGGGCCATTGTTTGGGATCCGTACAAAACAACTGCCCAGCCTGCATTTAAATTACCTCTCATCTGCCAATGGATGCCCGATGCAGTATAGGGCTCTCTGCGGAAATTATTCACTTTCAGGCCGGCTTCTGCCCAAAACATATATTAAAATCACATATTTCCAATCCTTTTTGTAAAAAAATGGTTGAAGAATTCCGAACTGTGACATATCGCCCTCCCCTTGGGTAGGTCCTTTGCACGTGATTCCTATGGAGTCCACATATTGTGCAGCGAGATACACCTGTTCCATCTGACGGACCATGAATTGCCGGTTCACCCCCTGCGGCCAATCAAACACGCAAATCTAACTTTGTCCCGGGACTTAGCTGGGTGATGCTCCCGGATTTAACCACAGGCTGCCTTCGCTTGTCCATACATACCGGACATGGAAGCCGCTCCCCATAAACAGTGCACCATGCCTCCAACTGGGCAGTGTACCACGCAGCCTGCCATGTCTCCCCCTAGAGCAGGTAAGACATAAAAGAAAGAACTTGCATCTATATAGCGCCTTTCATGACTTCAGGACATCCCAAAGCACTTTACAGCTAATGAAGTACTTTTGAAATGTAAACACTGTTGTAATGTAGAAAACATGGCAGCCAATTTGTGCACAGCATGGTCCCACAAACAGCAACGTGATAATGGCCAGATCATCTGTTTTTAGTGATGTTGGTTGAAGAATAAATATTGACCAGGACACCAGGGTAAACTCCCCTGCTCTTCTTCGAAATAGTGCCATGGGACCTTTTACATCCAACTGAGATGGCAGACGGAGCCTCGGTTTAACATCTCATCTGAAAGATGGCACCTCCGACAGTGCAGTACTCCCTCAGTACTACACTGAAGTGCCAGCCTAGATTTTTTGTGGCAGGGGGACCTTGAACCCACAACTTTCTGAATCAGAGGCAAGAGTGCTACCCACTGAGCCAGGGCTGACACTGGCCTTGTACTGCTACATCATTACATCAATACATCAAAACTACAGCACAGAAACAGGACGTTTAGCCCAACTGGTTTATGCCGGCATTTATGCTCCACATGAGCCTCCTCCCTCAAAACTTCATCTGACCCTATCAGCATATCCTTCTATTCCTTTCTCCCTCATGTGCTTATCTAATTTCCTTTAAATGCATCTATGCTATTTGCCTCAACTGCTCCTGAATTCCCTATTGGATTTATTAGCGACTATTTTATATTTATGATTGCTAGTTTTGGACTCCCCACAAGTGGAAACATTTTCTCCACATCTACCCTATCAAGCCCTTTCATTATCTTAAAGACCTCAGGTCAACCCTCAGCCTCTTTTCTGGAGAGACGAGCCCCAGCCTGTTCAAGCTTTCCTGATAAGTATATCCTCTCAGTTCCGGTATCACCCTTGTTAATCTTTTTTGCACCGTCTCCACTGCCTCTATATCATTTTTATAATATGGAGACCAGAACTGCACAGTACTCCAAGTGTGGTCTAAACCAAGGTTCTATACAAGTTTAACATAACTTCTCTGCTTTTTAATTGTATCCCTCTAGAAATGAACCCCAGTGCTTGATTTGCCTTTTTTGTGGCCTTAATAACGTAAGGAAATAGTTTCTCTCTACCCCTTAATATCTTATAAACTTCAATCAGATCACCCCTTAACCTTCTGAACTCTAGAGAATACAACCCCAATTTGTGTAATCTCTCTTTGTAATTTAACCCTTGAAGTCCGGGTATCATTCTTAGTCTGGGTATCATTCGAAGTTTGAAAGTAGATAAATTGCCAGGCCTAGATGAAATGTATGCCATCCTATTTCCCTTAGCAGAAGGGTCAATGACCAGGGGACATAGATTTAAAATAATTGGTCGAAGAATTAGATGGGAGCTGAGGAGAAATGTTTTCACCCAGAGGATGCCGGGGGTCTGGAACTCACTGCCTGAAAAGGTGGTAGAAGCAGAAACCCTCAACTCATTTACACTAAGAGAAGCAAGGGAGGAAATAGCAGAGGCTCCGACCATCATTTTCCAATCCTCCCTGGATACAGGCATGGTGCCAGAGGATTGGAGGACTTCTAACATTGTACCGTTGTTTAAAAAGGGAGAAAGAGGTAGACTGAGTAATTATAGGCCATTCAGTCTAATCTCCGTGGTGGGCAAATTATTGGAATCAATTCTGAGGGACAGCATAAATCGTCATTTAGAAAGGCACGGGTTAATCGAGGACAGTCAGCATGGATGTTAAGGAAAGGTCGAGTCTGACTAACTTGATTGAATTTTTTGAGCAGGTAACAAGGAGGTTCGATGAGGGTGATGCGTTTGATGTAGTGTACATGGATTTCAGCAAGTCTTTTGACAAGGCCTACATGACAGACTGGTCAAAAAAATAAAAGCCCATGGGATCCAAGGGAGAGTGGCAAGTTGGATCCAAAATTGGCTCAGTGGCAGGAAGCAAAGGGTAATAGTTGATGGGTGTTTTTGCCACTGGAAGGCTGTTTCCAGTGAGGTCCCGCAAGGCTCAGTACTAGGCCCTTGATTTTTGTGGTATATATTAATGATATGGACTTGAATATGGGGGACTTGATCAAGAAGTTTGCAGATGATACAAAAATTGGCCTTGTGGTTGATAGTGAGGTGGAAAGCTGTGGACTGCAGGAAGATATCAATGGACTGATCAGGTGGGTAGAAAAGTGGCAAATGGAATTCAATCCAGAGAAGTGGGAGGTAATGCATTTGGGGAGGGCAAACAAGGGAAGGGAATACACAATAAATGGGAGGACACTGAGATGTGTAGAGGAAGAGAGGGATCTTGGAGTGCATGTCCATAGATCTCTGAAGGTAGCAGGACAGGTAGATGAGGTGGTTAAAAAGGCATATGGGATACTTTCCTTTATTAGCCGAGGCATAGAATATAGGAGCAGGGAAGTTATGCTAGTATTATATAAAATATTGGTAGGCCACAGCTTGAGTACTGCGTACAGTTCTGGTCACCACATTACAGGAAAGATGTGAATGCACTCGAGAGGGTACAAAGGAGATTTACGAGGACGTTGCCAGAGCTGGAGAATTTTGGCTATGAGAAAAGATTGGATAGGCTGGGGTTGTTTTCTTTCGAACAAAGGAGGCTGAGGGGAGATTCAATTGAGGTATATAAAATTATGACGGGACTAGATAGGGTGGATAGGGAGGACGTATTTCCCTTAGCAGAGAGGTCAGTGACCAGGGGGCATAGATTTTAAATAATTGGTAGAAGGATTAGAAGGGAGCTGAGGAGAAATGTTTTTACCCAGAGGGCGTTGGAGGTCTGGAGCTCACTGCCTGAAAGGGTGGTAGAGGCAGAAACCCTCAACTCATTTAAAATGTATTTGGGTGTGCACTTGAAGTGCCGTAACCTACAGGGCTATGGACAAAGTGTTGGAAAGTGGGATTAAACTGGATAGCTCTTTTTCGGCTGGCACGGACAAGATGGGCTGAATGGCCTCCTTTAGTGCCATAACTTTCAATGATTCTATGATTCTATGAATAAGGTTGGTCAAGCATGACGTTCCCTTCTGAAATCTGTGACTATTCTTTATTATATTTTCATTCTCCAGATGTTTTTCTATTACATTCTTGAGTAAAAATTCCATTATTTTTCCGATCACCAACGTTAAGCTAACTGGTCCATAGTTCTCTGGACTTGTTCTATCTCCCTTTTTAAATATAGGAATAACATTAGCTGTCCCCCAATCCTCTGGCACTATTCCCATTTCTAATGAATTTATATATAGATGTAATTGTGCCTCTGCTATCTCCTACCTAACTTCTTTTAATATTTGCAGATGCAATCCATCTGGACCAGAGGTTTTATCCTCTCTAAGTTTGATTAGTTTATCAATTATCTCCCCCCTTTCTATCTTAAACATTTTTATGTCTTTTTTTATCTCATCTTCTATTGTTAGTCTCCCTGGTAAGTACTGAGGCAAAGTAACTATTCAATATTTCTGCCATTTCGCTGTCATTACCTGTGAGTTTATCTTGTGCATCCCTTAGTGGCCCTATCCCTATTCTGATTTTTCTTTTGTTATTTACGTGTCTGTGGAACACTTTACTATTTCTTTTTATATTCCTTGGTAATTTAATTTTGTAGTTCCTCCTTGCTTTTCTAATTCATTTTTTACTTCTTTCCTAAACTCTTCATTTTCCCTTTTGTCATCCTCTTACAGGAGTCGGGATTTCTTGTTGAAGTTGTACAAGACATTAGTAAGGCCACACTTGGAATACTGTGTACAGTTCCGGTCACCCTATTATAGAAAGGATATTATTAAACTAGAAAGAGTGCAGAAAAGATTTACTAGGATGCTACCGGGACTTGATGGTTTGACTTATAGGGAGAGGTTAGATAGACTGAGACTTTTTTCCCTGGAGAGTAGGAGGTTTAGGGGTGATCTTATAGAAGTCTATAAAATAATGAGGGGCATAGATAAGGTAGATAGTCAAAATCTTTTCCCAAAGGTAGGGGAGTCTATAACGAGGGGGCATAGATTTAAGGTGAGAGGGGAGAGATACAAAAGGGTCCAGAGGGGCAATTTTTTCACTCAAAGGGTGGTGAGTGTCTGGAACGAGCTGCCAGAGGCAGTAGTAGAGGCGGGTACAATTTTGTCTTTTAAAAAGCATTTGGACAGTTACATGGGTAAGATGGGTTTAGAGGGATATGGGCCAAGTGCAGGCAACTGGGACTAGCTTAGTGGTATAAACTGGGCGACATGGACATGTTGGGCCGAAGGGCCTGTTTCCATGTTGTAAACTTCTATGATTCTATGATTCTTTTACTGTCTATGTACTTAGAGTATGCCTTTTTCTTCAGTTTCAACTTTACCCTTATCTGTTTATTCATCCATGGTGTTTCATTATTGGCTAGTTTGTTCTTGCTTTTTAGAGGAATATATTTCTCCTGAACTCCACTTTGAATATTTCCCATAGAACCATAGAAAAGATACAGCACAGAAGGGGGCCATTGAGCCCAAAGTGTCCGCGCCGGCTCGAAGAACAATCAGGTGCCCATTGTAATCCCACCTTCCAGCACCCGGTCCATAGCCCTGCAGCTTACAGCACTTTAGGTATAGGCCCAGGTACTTTATAAATGGGTTGAGGGTCCCTGCCTCTACCACCAATTCAGGCAGCGAATTCCATACACCCACCACCCTCTGGGTAAAAAAGTTTTTCCTCACGTCCCCTCTAATCCTTCCGCCAATCATCTTAAATCTATGTCTTCTAGTTCTTGAACTCTCTGCTAGAGGAAACAGGTACTTCCTGTCTACTCTATCTAGGCCCCTCATATTTTTGTACACCTCAATCAAGTCTCCCCTCAGCCTCCTCTGCTCCAAGGAAAACAACCCCAGCCTATCCAATCTCTCCTTGTAGCTGCAATTTTCAAGCCCTGGCAACATTCTTGTAAATCTTCTCTGCACTCTCTCCAGAGCAATTACGTCCTTCCTGTAATGTGGTGACCAGAACTGCACACAATACTCCAGCTGTGGCCTTACCAGCGTTTTATACAGTTCCATCATTACATCCCTGCTTTTGTATTCTATACCTCAGCTAATAACGGAGAGCATTCTGTATGCCTTCTTCACAACCTTATCTACCTGTACTGCCACCTTCAGGGACCTGTGCACATGCACTCCAAGATCTCTCACTTCCTCTACTCCTCTCAATCTATTCCCGTTTACTGCGTAATCCCTTTTACTGTTTGCCCTCCCTGAGTACATTACCTCACACTTCTCCGGGTTGAATTCCATTTGCCACTTTTCTGCCCACTCCAACAACCCATTGATATCTTCTTGGAGTCTACAGCTATCCTCTTCACTATCAACTATACGGCCAATTTTTGTGTCGTCTGCAAATTTGCCAATCATGCCCCCTACATTCAAGCCCAAATCATTAATATATACCACAAACAGCAAGGGGCCCAACACTGAGCCCTGTGGCACACCACTGGAAAGGGATTTCCATTCGCAAAGACATCCATCGACTTTTACCCTTTGTTTCCTGTTGCTGAGCCAATTTTGGATCCAATTCGCCACATTTCCCTGTATCCCATGGGCTTTTACCTTTCTGACCAGTCTGCCATGTGAGATCTTGTCAAATGCCTTACTAAAATCCAACATCCGCTGCACTACCCTCATCAATCCTCCTTGTCACTTCCTCAAATAATTCAATCAGATTTGTAAGGCATGACCTTCCCTGAACAAATCCATGCTGACTATCCATGATTAAACCATGACTTTCCAAGTGACAGTTTATCCTATCTCTCAGTATTGATTCTAATAGTTTGCCCACCACCAAGGTAAGACTGACCGGCCTATAATTGTTCAGCCTTTCCCTCGTACCCTTTTTAAACAATGGTACTATGTTTGCAGTCTTCCAGTCCTCCGTTACCTCCCTTGTGTCTAGTGAGGATTGGAAAATGATCCTCAGAGCATCCGTTATTTCCTCCCTGGCTTCCTTCAATAGCCTAGGAAACAATCCATCCGGCCCTGGTGATTTATCAACTTTCAAGGATTCCAGTCCCTCTAGTACTTCCTCTCTCGTTATGTTTACCTTATCCAATATTTCACACCTCTCCTCTTTAACTACTTCGTCCGGATCATCCCTTTCCTTTGTGGCTACGGAGACAAAATATTCATTTAAAACCCTACCCACATCCTCTGCTTCTACACACAAGTTACCCTTATCATCCCTGATAGGTCCCACCTTTTCCTTAGCCATCCTTTTGTTCTTAATGTACTGATAAAACATCTTTGGGTTTTCTTTAACCTTACCAACTAATATTTTTTCATGACCTCTCTTTGCTTTCCTTATTTCCTTTTTTATGTCATCCCTGTACTTTCTATACTCCTCTCGGCTTTCTGCAGTATTTAGTTTTCTGTGACAGTCATAAGCTTTCTTTTTCTGCTTTATCTTGTCCCGTATACTTACAGACAACCAGGGGGCTTTAAATTTGGCAGTGCCACCCTTTATCTTTGAGGGGACGTGTCTGCATTGTACCTGTAAAATTTCACTTTTTAGTGCCTCCCACTGGCTTGCCACTGATTTCTCCTCAAGTGGTTGTGTCCAGTCCACTTCTGCCAAATCATCTCTTAGTTCTGTAAAATTTGCCTTCCCCCGATTTAAAACATTTATTCCTGATTTAACTCTGTCCTTTTCCATAATAATGCTCAAACTAACTGAATTGTGGTCACTATCCCCAATATGGTCACCCATTGTCACTTCACCCACTTGCCCATCTTCATTTTTCAGGACAAAACTAGAATTGCATCCCCTCTTGTTGGGCTTGTCACGTACTGGCTAAAAAAGTTCTCCTGGACAACGATCAAGAATTTCGCACTTTCTGTGTCCCTCACACTGTTTGAATCCCAGTTGATGTTAGGGTAGTTGAAGTCCCCTACTATTATTGCCCTCTTATTTTTGCACTCTGAAATTGCCGACATATTTGTTCTTCTATCTCCCTTTCGCTATTCAGGGGTCTATAGTACACTCCTAGTAGTGTGACTGCCCCTTTTTTATTTTTTAGCTCAACCCATATGGCCTCGATTGATGATCCATTTAGCATATCATCCCTTCTCACAACTGTAACTGATTCTTTAACCAATAATGCTACTCCCCTCCTTTTTTATCACCCACTCTATCCTGCCTGAAAACTCTATATCCAGGGATATTGAGCTGCCAATTATCCCCCTCTTTAAGCCAGGTTTCCATTATAGCAATGATATCATGCTGCCATGTGTCTATCTGTGCCCTTAGCTCATCTGCTTTGTTTGTAATACTCCTTGCATTGAAGTATATAGCCTTTAACCCCGTCAAATTCCTGTGCTGAACACTATTTAAACTTTGCTTCTTTTGCCTTTCTGAGTCGCCATCTACGTCACTAACTGCTTTTCTACTTCCTGTTTCCTGGTCTGAATTTGTCCTATCTGTACCTGCTCTTTGGTTCCCATCCCCCTGTCATACTGGTTTAAATCCTCCCCATCAGAACTAGCAAATGCCCCCGCGAAGATATTGGTCCCAGTTCTGCTTGGGTGCAATCCGTCCAGCTTGTACAGGCCCCGCCTTTCCCAGAATCGGTTCCAATGCCTCAGGAATTTAAACCCCTCCCTCCTACATCATCTCTCCAGCCACACATTCATCTGATCTATTCTCCTATTTCTGCTCTCGCTAGCACGTGGCACTGGGAGTAATCCTGAGATTACTACCTTAGAGGTCCTGCCTTTTAATTTATTTCCTAACTCCCTATATTCTGCTTGCAGGACCTCATCCCTTTTTTTACCGATATCATTGGTACCGATATGGTCCACGACCTTTGGCTGTTCACCCTCCCCCTTCAGAATGTCCTGCAGCTGCTCCATTAAATCCTTGACCCTAGCACCAGGGAGGCAACATACCATCCTGGAGTCACTTCTGCGGCCACAGAAAAACCATCTGTTCCCCTTACAATGAAATCCCCTATCACTATTGCTCTCACATTCTTTTTCCTCCCCTCCTGTGCAGCTGAGTCACTTGTAGTGCCACAGTCTTGAATCTTGCTGCATTCCCCTGATAAGCCATCTCCCCCAACAATATCTAAAGCGGAATATCTGTTTGAGAAGGAGATGGCCCCAGGGGACTCCTGCTCTACCTGCCTAATCCTTTTACTCTGCCTGGTGGTCACCCATTTCCTTTCTGCCTGTGTAATCTTTACCTGCGGTGTGACTACCTCACTGAATGTGCTATCCACGATAATCTTAGCATCGTGGATGCTCCACAGTGAATCCACCCGCAGCTCCAGCTCCAAAATGCGGTTAGCCAATAGTTGCAGATGGACACACTTGCTGCATACATGGTTGCCAGGGACACCGGTAGTGTCCATGACTTCCCACATAGCGCAGGAGGAGCATATCACAGGTGTGAGCTCTGCTGCCCTGACTTGCCTTAGATTAAGCTCATTAGTTACTATCTTTAAGAAGTTTACTCCTTTAAATTACTCTTAATTAGAGAATGTTAACTGCACTAGGGAGCTTGATTCATTAAAAAACGTTACTTGCTATAAATAAATTAAGTTTAGTTTTTTTTTAAATTTAGTTTTATGCTATAAGTTACTTAGCCCACAGTCCTAAGGAAGAAGAAAACAGAAGAGATACTCACCATCAGCCACCTACCTGCCTTACCTGCGACGTCACACTGCAGATTTGTTTTGTTGTTGCTGTGACCTGCTCTTCCCACTGCTGCTCTACCTCTTTGTCTGTCAGAATTTTCTTCGCTAGTTCCATTCTGATCCTCTCAAAATTAGCTTTTTTCCACTCTATTACTTTGTTTTTTCTCAATCATTATTTTAAAACTTATTATATTATGATCACTATTGCCTAGATGTTCCCCTACACTTACTTCTCTTATTTGCTCTGGTTCATTTTCCATTACTAGATCTAGCAGTGATTCCTCTCTTGATTGGCTTCTCACATATTGGGTAAGAAAGGAGTCCTATACACACCATAAAAACTCCATTCCCTTTTCCCATTTCCCTACCTCTTCTTGCCAGTTTATTTGAGGGTAGTTGAAATCTCCTGTGATTATTATTCAATGTGTTTTACTCATTTCATAGATTTGTCTACATATTTCTTCCTCCACTTCCCTTCCACTATTAGGTGGTCTGTAGAATATATCTATTAACATGATTCACCCCTTCTTATCCTTTGTCTCAATCTATATGGATTCTGTTTCCAGCTTAATGTTACTTATGTCCCTTTTTTTCTATTGCCATTATGCTATCTCTAATTAGTGCAGCTATTCCATCCCCCAGCACTTCTTCCTTCCCTATCCTTTCTAAATATTTCATATCGTGCAATATTTAATTGCCAGTGCTGGTTCCTTATGTAGCCATGTTTCAGTTATCCCTACCACATCTGGTTCTTTGCTATGAATTATTGCCTTCAGTTTCCCCATTTTGTTTTGGATGCTGTGCGTGTTCTGTACAGGCAATTTGATTTGTTTTTAGTAATTGTTCCCCTTACTTTATTTTTTAACAATCATTTTGTACTTATGTTCTATTTTGTATTGTATTGCACCTGCCCTGGGAGCACTTGATACTGACACTGGGTATAAAGTGGGGGTACACTGTTGGGGTAATGTAAAGGGAGCTCTGTATTGTACCAGCCCTGGGAGCCCTTGATGATGGGTATGTAGAGGGAGCTCTGTGTTGCTCACTACACCTGTTCAGTCCCTCCATCCCTCCCTCACTGACTTCAGTCATGTAAGACTATTTCCTCCTGCACCCGGTGTAGTGCAGACTGCTGTCATTCTGTTGCCTTGGCTTTCGGATGTCTGGGTTGATTCTTAAAACTCCTCTCTTCAAAGACTGAGGAAGGAGGAAGTCTCCGAAAGCTTGTGAATTTAAAATAAAATTGCTGGACTATAACTTGGTGTTGTAAAATTGTTTACAATTGTCAACCCCAGTCCATCACCGGCATCTCCACATCATCTTCAAAGACTGGCAGAGGTGAAAGACATTTGTCAACACCAAGGTGCCTGATGTCTCCTGAATAACCAGACATTGTTAACCAATAAATTGTTGTTTGAGATTGTGCAAAACAACTGCCCATCCTAAATATAAATCTCCTCTCATCTATCAATGAATGAATGGCCAACCCAGCATGAGGCTGTCTGGAGAAACTGCTCCCTTTCAGGCTTTGTCCTTTCCAAAACACATATTGAAATAATTTGTGCCCAAATCCTTTTCATGGAAAATGGCCAAAGACCCCATGTCCCCTAGTTCTTGAGTTTGTGGTAATCATGAAAGTATTATTGGGGTTTCATTTATCTATTCCTTTAAGAATCTTGAATATTTGAATAATATCTCCCCTGAACCTTCTCCAGAGTTAAAAATCCCAAGGTATTCAATCTCTCCTCATAGTTCAGATATCTTAAATTAGATATTAGTTTGGCTGTCCTTTTTTGCACTGTCTCTGATGCCAGGCTATCCTTGCTGTAGTATGAACAGAACTGTACAAGTACTCCAGTGTGACCAAACCAGTGCCTTATACAGACTCATTCTCACTTCCTTGTGTTTGTGCTCTATCCCTCTGACTATGCACCCCAAAATCCAGTTAGCTGTTCTTTGTACTGCTGCACATTGTACTGTTGGTCTCAGTGCGATATTTACAAATGACCCCAGGTCCCTCTCTTGTGTTATTTTCTGCAGCCTGAAGCGTTTAGTTTATATTCCCATTGTTTAATTCCCTTCTGAGGTCTTATTACCTTGGTTTTGTCCATGTTAAGTGCCATTTGCCAATCATCAGCCCCCTTCCAAAACTATTCAGCTCCCTTGGCATTTCGTTTCCCTCTTCCCTTGCACAATTGCAAGATAACAAAAAAAGCTGATTTGGATTCAATGGTGGTGTGAGAGGCTGTTGGTGTTTTGTTGGCTTCTTTCAGGTGATCAGGAGAATTGGACAACAGACCCAAGTCAGCATTACTTACTGATGGAGAGCAAACCCGCTGAGTGAGGCTGTTCCAAACTGTGATTCGGAAATCAGCATGACCATGGCGGTCAATATATGATGGCCCAAAATTTGCTGTCAAAATAATAGTGAAGCTAATGGTGCTCACCGTTATTTATGCGCAAATGGTACAGCAACTTCAGGCAAGGACAGATGCGTGGTTAAACGCAGAAATCCAAAAGTTGCTGTGCGAGATGCACCACTCCATCATTAGCTTCACGAAAGCGGCATCTTGCTGTCTGCTTCATCACTGAAATGCATTGAACAGCGTGAAGTTGCTGTGTTTTTGCGGTAGATATGAACTAAACTCACCACAGAAAGTTGTCAAGTCATTTCAAGCCTAAGTATACTTTTAACGATGTGATAAGTGTTAATTACTGCCAGTCAACCTCCCTGGCACTGAAAATTAAGTATTACCAGTGCCGTGTCTCATTCCTTCAGCATTTAATTGTTGTTGGAGATTTTTTTTAAAATTAATTACATTTGTTTCACTTTTTCTTTCTGTCTCTTTGATCTCTCTCTCCGAATCCAATCTTTCCCTCTTTATTTCTCTGCACCTGATTTGACATTATGTGGAGATGCCGGTGATGGACTGGGGTGTAATAATGTAAGGAATCTTACAACAGCAGGTTATAGTCTAACTGTTTTATTTGAAAATCACAAGCTTTCGGAGATTATCTCCTTCGTCAGGTGAGTGAGTGAATGAGAGGTTCTCAAATCGCATATCATCTTATATTAGGCTGGGAATCAAAGGTGTCGTTGGTGTTCAGACAGGTTAGCCACGGAAAACAGTATGTCCCAATATACTAAATACACAAGGGTCAAATTACACAGACAAGGAGAGAAAGAGACCCGAAAGGCAGAGAGAGAGAGAGAGAGAGAATGTCCAGTTATATTAAAAACAGATAACTTTGTTTTTCCGCTGGTGGGGTTACGTGTAGCGTGACATGAACCCAAGATCCCGGTTGAGACCGTCCTCATGGGTGCAGAACTTGGCTATCAATTTCTGCTCGACGATTTTGCGTTGTCGTGTGTCTCGAAGGCCGCCTTGGAGAATGCTTACCCGAAGATCGGTGGCTGAATGTCCTTGACTGCTAAAGTGTTCCCCGACTGGGAGGGATCCCTCCTGTCTGGCGATTGTTGCGCGGTGTCCGTTCATCTGTTGTCGCAGTGACTGCATGGTCTCGCCAATGTACCATGCTCCGGGGCATCCTTTCCTGCAACGTATGAGGTAGACAACGTTGGCCGAGTCACAGGAGTATGAACCGTGTACCTGGTGGGTGGTGTCCTCTCGTGTGATGGTGGTATCTGTGTCGATGATCTGGCATGTCTTGCAGTGGTTAGGGTGGAAGCTGGAAAAGTGGAGCATCGTGTGGTTGTCCGTGGGCTTGCGGTAGAGTGAGGTGCTGAGGTGCCCGTCTTTGATGGAGATTTGTGTGTCCAAGAAAGAAACCGATTCTGAGGAGTAGTCCATGGTGAGTTTGATGGTGGGATGGAACTTGTTGATGTTATCGTGTAGTCTCTTCAGTGATTCTTCGCCGTGGATCCATAGGAAGAAAATGTCGTCCATGTATCTGGTGTATAGCGTTGGTTGGAGGTCCTGTGCAGTGAAGAAGTCCTGCTCGAACTTGTGCATGAAAATGTTGGCGTATTGGGGTGCGAATTTGGTCCCCATGGCTGTTCCGTGTGTTTGGGTAAAGAACTGGTTATCGAAGGTGAAGACATTATGATCCAGGATGAAGCGGATGAGTTGTAGGATGGCGTCTGGAGATTGGCTGTTGTTGGTGTTGAGTATTGATGCTGTTGCAGCGATGCCGTCATCGTGGGGGATACTGGTGTAGAGTGCCGAGACGTCCATCGTGGTGAGAAGTGTTCCAGTTGACCAGTTGACCAGTTGAACCAGGAACACTTATCACCACGATGGACGTCAAAGAGGCCATCCCCTATGGACAGGCCCTACGAATACACAGGATCTGCTCAGACGAGGAGGAACGCGATGGACACCTACAGACGCTGAAAGACGCCCTCGTAAGAACGGGATATGACGCTCGACTTGTCGATCGACAGTTCCGACGGGCCACAGCGAAGAATCGCATAGACCTCCTCAGAAGACAAACACGGGACGCAACCAACAGAGTACCCTTCGTCGTCCAGTACTTCCCCGGAGCGGAGAAATTACGCCATGTTCTCCGCAGCCTTCAACATGTCATCGATGACGACGAACACCTCGCTAAGGCCATCCCCACACCACCACTACTCGCCTTTAAACAGTCACCCAACCTCAAACAGACCATCGTTCGCAGCAAATTACCCAGCTTTCAGGAGAACAGCGTCCACGACACCACACAACCCTGCCACGGCAACCTCTGCAAGACATGCCAGATCATCGACACAGATACCACCATCACACGGGAGGACACCACCCACCAGGTACATGGTTCATACTCCTGTGACTCGGCCAACGTTGTCTTCCTCATACGTTGCAGGAAAGGATGCCCCGGAGCATGGTACATTGGCGAGACCATGCAGACACTGCGACAACGGATGAACGGACACCGCGCAACAATCGCCAGACAGGAGGGTTCCCTCCCAGTCGGGGAACACTTTAGCAGTCAAGGACATTCAGCCACCGATCTTCGGGTAAGCATTCTCCAAGGCGGCCTTCGAGACACACAACAACGCAAAATCGTCGAGCAGAAATTGATAGCCAAGTTCCGCACCCATGAGGACGGCCTCAACCGGGATCTTGGGTTCATGTCACACTACACGTAACCCCACCAGCGGGAAAAAAAGTTATCTTTTTAATGTAACTGGACATTCTCTCTCTCTCTCTCTCTGCCTTTCGGGTCTCTTTCTCTCCCTGTCTGTGTAATTTGACCCTTGTGTATTCAGTATATTGGGACATACTGTTTTCCGTGGCTAACCTGTCTGAATACCAACGACACCTTTGATTCCCAGCCTAATATAAGATGATATGCGATTTGAGAACCTTTCATTCACTCACTCATCTGAAGGGATTCGCAAAATTTCACATGTTCCCCCCACCCCGAAGATTTATTGGAGTTATTAAAGAAACCCTGGTGTGACTGTTTTAAAAAATCCAAGGTCTCTCAAAATGGCTGCAGTCAGACACATGGCTGAGGACCGGCAGATTTGAAATTGCATTCTCAACAACTCGGCAGGCTTCGTGTTTCAGACAGGTTTCTTTAAACAATGCAGCTGCATTCTAGCCCTGAGGCAAGCTATCAACATGGCCGGCCAACACATCAAAATTCGAGCAGGAAGTGATTGCAGGACAAAAGGTGAACCATCAAGGTACATTCGGAACAATGGTAAAGCAGTTAGCGAACAGATCGATACAGGAACCGGCCATTAATGTAAATGGGCCAGAAATTAGGTCCTTTGTCTTAAAGCAGTTATGGAAATCAGAAATACAGGAATTGGCCATTAATGTAAATGGGCCAGAGATGGGGTCCTTTGTCTTACGTTTCGTGCTTAAATCAAACAATGAAGCAAGCTGATGAGGTATGAAAAAAACCTGTTACCAAGAGGGTATAACTGGGGCTGCCCAGTATCTCTCTCTCCCTCTTCTCTCTTCGCCTCTTGGCCCCATCCTGCTGTCTGCTAGCAACTAAGAAGGAAGCCATCCAGTAAACCTCGCAACCACATGTCGACGGCAGCAGCAGGGCATCAGAGGCCAGGCCTTTTCACCTGTTTCACCGGTGAGCATTAATTTTCTGGCCGCCACAAGACAACCGAGCATAAGTGTAAGGGTGGGGGTTAAAGGGGATATTGCTAAACTTGTGATTTTAGAATTTTCCCTCGATGTGTCCGTTTCTTCCAACCCGTTAAGCGTAAGACTGTATTACATCCATAGCGATTTCTTTTTATCTTCTGTATTATACTGTTTACTTTGTAGTTTTAGTTTTCTTATTAATAAACATTGGTTTTCCTTGTACCAATCCACTGGTCTGTTGGTCTGTCTTTGTTACCACTCGATAAGTCCTCAGCTCAGAATCAGGAAGGGGTAAGGGATTCGCAACCGCACTGCAGGCAGGGCAGCTCAGGAAAACATAACTGGCTGACCTATTATAAGCCCGAGAAACAGTAAAAAAGAAACCCCTTACACATCTGACGAAGGAGATAATCTCCGAAAGCTTGTGATTTTCAAATAAAGCTGTTGGACTATAACCTGGTGTTGTAAGATTCCTTACATTGATTTGACATTGAAATCTCTCACTCTAATTTACACTTGCTTCTCAGACCTTGCGTTATTAATTTCACAATTCTTCAATCTGATTGGTTAAGGAGATACACAGTTGCTTACCTTGTTCACTCAGGTCCCAGATGCCCTGTAAGGGGCCGTGCTGTTTCCATCTCGCACTTTCAGCAACTTGCAGTACAAAATATCATGGAAGTTCAAATGGCAAGGGCAAGTTTAACTAATGGCAGGCACGGTATGTTTTCCTGTTACAGCACATTCTGGGTCAATGTATATCGCATTGCCATTTTCTGCTTTATTTTATATTATATAATGTATAACGCATTGCCATTTTCAGTTTTTAGTTTATATTAAATAATGTATATCACATTGTCATTTTCTGAACTGTTCAGTACAGGGCATTAAGTATATATCCACACTGTAATATTTATGAGCGAGACAGCCATTGTCACTTTATTCAATGTACCCAGAAGCAATCTTAAAAAAATTATTTATCATTGCACATCCTTTGGCTGGATCTGAATTAGATTAGCGCTGATGAAGAGCAGTGATTGAGATCCACTTATTATCGTTGTGCATGTTTTCCAACGAGTGTAACTGGCTGCAGTAACATGGTACAGATCTGTTCTGGACACTGTGATTGCACGGGAGTGGGGCGTGATTGGCAGCTTGCGGTCTGTTTATATATATAACTCCAGTTGATCAGAGCGGGGGAAACGGTTCGGGCTGAAGAACGGTGAAGATGATTCGCGCTGTGTCAGGTCAGATAAAATTAAGTGCGGCTTTGTGTCGACTGTACGGGGCTAAAGCAACAGATGGACGGTCTCTGCTCATCAAAAGTACAGGGAGTCTGGAGCGGACTTGCCATTATGATTTGCAAATCATGTCTGTGAGAGGAGTTCGCACAGGTAAGTTTGGTTTAATTTCTACCCTTCTTAGAATCTACAGATGGACCAATTCATTTCACTCAAAAGAAATCATTTTTTTTCTCTAAGCGACCGGTTGTTGCATAAACGCCTACTTGGTTCCAATGAATACAACTCTTCCCAAACCTATTCTCTGAGCTTATTAAGTTTCAGACATTTCGCTTTACACTTGCAGTGTTCTCCTTCTGCTTTACATGCAATTTTCAACTTTCGGTTTTCGGTTATGTCACTGACGTGTTGCGAACTATTATTGGCAATCCATTCCTTCCGATTTTCTCTAATTTGATATTGTACAGAATTGCTGATGACAAAACTTACACTGGGCACTGGAATTAGTATTTGGGTTCCTTTCCATTACATTTTATGCATTCATGCCCCTGGTAAGGGGCAGAGTTTTTGCCCGCAGGAAGCGTGTATCAGAAATTCCAATGCCAAGATTATTGGAACTATACAATCTCACTATCCATTAGAATGAATGGATGGATATAACATTGTGTGGGGCTCACTGGCCTCCATGTCTGAATTCTTGATGTGCACTCCTGTCACGTGAAATGCTAAGCTGGAAGCGCTAACTTCTGAAGTTAGTGAAAGTTAGAGAAACCATTTATGTTCTGTAAATTGGTTTCTACTTCGCACTAATGTTAGAATTGCAGTATAAATCCGACCTCATTCCTTGGACGAAGGTTGGGTTTGGCACTGCATGGAATGTAACTCCTGTGTAGTGTCAAACTGGGTTTTAAAAGTGCCCAGGGGTCCCTTTCTCCTGCGCACTTTTTAAACCTACCTGGAGCGAATCTAATTGAGTATTTGTGTGGACACTCCCATTTGTGTTATCTAAATATTTAACTATTGATTGAGGGAGGAGCTCTGCACAATTCATTAACCACACATGCAGAACTCTCCCCTGAAGAAGAGAATTGCAATTCCAGTGAGGCAGTGTGGATGGGGTACAGCTTGGCTGATCTGAGACTGGTAGCTGCAGTATAAATACAGCTTTAAATCCTATAGTTCATTCTGTGGCATGGCCACATTCTGGTCAGTTTATTTCAAAAGCTCTCTGATTCATTTACATTATCATAGAATGTTACAGCACAGAAACAGGCCATTGGGCCCATCAAGTCTGTGGCAATGTTTTCTTGCCATATGAAGCACGTTGTCTAACCTCACTTTCCTGCTCATTCCCCATACTTTTTAATACTCTTTTTCAAGCAACTAGCTAATTCTCTTTTTAAAACAATTGATGGATTTTGCTTTAAAATACTTACTAAGCGAGAATTGTACATTCTAACCATTAAGTAAAGAATACAACTACAACAACTTGTATTTATGTAGTGCATTTAATGTAGTAAAACATCCGAAGGCACTTCACAGGAGTGGAATCAGCCAAAAATTGACATGAGCCAAACAAGGAGACATTAGCACAGGCTTAGTCAAAGAAGTAGGTTTTAAGAAGCCTCTTAAAGGAGGTGGAGAGGTGGAAAGGTTTAGTGAGGGAATTCCAGAGATTAGGGCCTAGACAGCTGAAGGCACGACTGCTAGTGGTGGGTAGAAGGAAGTTGGGGATGCACAGGAGGTCAGAATTGGAGGAACGCAGAGTTCTTGGAGGGTTTTAGGGCTGGAGGAGGTTACAGAGATAGGGAGGGGTGAGGCTACAGAGGGATTCGAACACCAGGATGAGAATTTTATAATCGAGGTATTGGTGGACTGGGAGCCAGTGTAGGTCAGAAAGCACAGGGTCGTAAGCTCAGCTCAGGGTCAATAAGATGCTGAGGTTGCGAACAGTCTGGTTCAGCTGGAGACAGTGGCCAGGGAGGGAGATGGAATCGATGGCTAGGGAACGGAGTTTGTGGCGGGGACCAAAGACAATGACCTGGATTTTAACTTGGAGCCGGGAAGAGAGCAGGAGGGTTTTGCGGACTGGAAACCCGGAAGTTAGGGTTTCCCGTAGATCCTTCCAAATTTAACAGTAGGACCTGTTTTAACATTGCTCAAATGGTTTCCCACCCGATAGCAAGTTTGATTGGCAGGTTGGCTGCCTGTTGGGCAAGAAAGCAGCCAGGGAGCGGATGAAAGGTGAGTCGGAGTTTGGAGGTTGGATAGGGGGATCGGGGAGAGATCAGGATCTTTGGAGGTTGGATGGGGGGGGGCGGTCAGGGAGAGATTGGGATCTATGGGGGTTGGGGGGAGATCGGGATCTTTGAGGGGTGGATGGGGGTCGGGGAGAGATCAGGATCTTTGGAGGTTGGATGGGGGGGGGCGGTCAGGGAGAGATTGGGATCTATGGGGGTCGGGGAGAGATCAGGATCTTTGGGGGTTGGATAGGGGTCGGGGAGAGATCAGGATCTTTGGAGGTTGGATGGGGGGTGGGGCGTTCAGGGATAGATTGGGATCTATGGGGGTCGGGGAGAGATCAGGATCTTTGGAGGTTGGATGGGGGGTGGGGCATTCAGGGATAGATTGGGATCTATGGGGGTCGGGGAGAGATCAGGATCTTTGGGGGTTGGATAGGGGTCGGGGAGAGATCGAGATCTTTGAGGGTTGGATGGCAGGGGTCGATCGCAGGGAGCTGAGGGAAGTCAGACATCGGGGTGGGGGGGGAGTCTTTGATATTGGGGGGGTCTCAGACATCAGGGTGGGGGGGGGCGGCAGATCGCACGGGTCCGATCGCGGCATGTAAACTTGTTGGACCTGGAGGAAAGACTCCTGCTCCTCCTGGCCCAACAAGTCTCCTTTTTACTGGCGAGATTCACGAGCCCCGGGAAACCCGCATTGGAGGCGTTAAATTTAAAGATAGGTGAAAATCAATTTAAAAAGACCTATTTAACATCTCATAAGGATATTAATTGCTGCAATACTACCCACCAGTCTGCACTCATTAGAGTCCCGACTGTGGCGAGTAGGTTATTCTCACGCATCCTGCCATTAAATCCGGAAGTGGGTGCGTTTGAGCCAGCTTGTGGTCACGCTCGAAAATCAATTATTTTAACTACCCACCCGCCCCCAATCCACCCGTTCATGGGAGTTAAAACTCCCCCCAGTGGCTTTGAATTTCCCAATGTTTAATTGGAGAAAATTTCTTCTTATCCAGTACTGGATGTCGGACAAGCAACCTGACAACACAAAGGCAGTGGAGGGGTTGAGAGTGCTGGTGAAGAGGTGTAGCTGGGTATATTAGTTTAGTCAACCCTGCTCATAACAAATAGTGCTTTCAAACCTCCCGTTAAAACAGACTTCCCCAGTGATGTTGGATTAATCTATTGTAAATGGTAGAGGTATTCAAATTTAAATAATGATCTTTGATTTAAAAAAATTGCTTTCATCCCCACAAATAGTGGTGTTGATCTGATTTTCTCCAGTACTTGGGTAAAATTCACTTGAATTTGAATCCATTGCTCAAGCACTAAAAACCTTGGAATCCAACTCAAAAGTGTGACCCATCCTTTGTATACATGTTCCTTTTGGTAGGTAAAACCATGCAGCTCCATATAAAGGAAATAACCATTAGCATTTTAGGGATAATGTTCTGACTTTGCACTTTTGGTGGGGAGTCTCACCAACCAGGAGCAAATATTGGAAAATTGGGCACAGATGACATATTAATTTTAAAGATTGATTGGAAAATTATGTTCAGTGTGCCCCTAAATTTCCATTAAGTGCTCCCACTGGGAGGGCAAAGTTGGAAAAGTACCCCTCTTGTGTTGAATATTGTATAGAATGAATAGACGCATCAGTACTAAGAAGCTGCCTAACACCCTCCCCATTACACTACCGTAACACCCACAATATTACAAGGGATTGGATATATACTTTTGCATGAACTGAATTCACCCTCCTAGACTGATTGTCCAAGATTTTTGTCTTTGTAAGCCACACATGTACATGCCATGGAAGCTCAGGCACCACATATAAGTGTCAATTCCATGGTACTATGCTTCCAGCAGGGAGGCCACTTGCAGGGGGCATATCAAAAATGTTCCTCCCATTAAACTTAATAAATTGTATTAGCCTGTGATTTCCTTTAATGAATTCCCTATTAGGCCCACTCCCTTCGGAAGTATGGAATTAGTCCTGTAAATCTATGTTCTCAATAATATGAATATATCTCAAGTTATTGATCATAACAGATCTTGGTGTTGACTTATCCATCAGTGAGGTAACATCTGTAAAAAGTCCTTTTTAAACCTCCAGTCCAATTCAAACAGGGCAAACCAATGAATAAGAAATATAAGCATAAATATGACTCAGTCACCTGAGCTTTGAAGGTTGGCTCAGGGGTTACATAATCCATGGACCACAAGTGGGAGTCCCCTATCTTAGACTATCAACTGGCTCATTGCTATGTATGTGCTTTTAAATATTAAAAAATTACTTCTGTGCTTGTGACATTCAGAATGTTTTGATATAGTAGGACTCTAATTCCCTGCCCCATTTATTTGTTAACAAATGATAAATATTCCTTTGATACAGTGAATCAACAGAGCATGACTGAGCCTAGAGACAGCTTATAGAGATCGATGTGGCACTGACCTTAATTTATGTTCTGCTGCAGACTCGCCCATTTTGCTTCCATTTGTAACCAGCAGTTTTAACTTGGGATAATCACCGTAGCCTTGACTGCTTTAAAAAAAAATACCTGGTGCAATGATTGAAAATCAGTTTGACAGTGCCACACAAATAAGGAGAAGCTGTTATCTATAAATCTATAAAGCAATTCAATTAATTATATGAATCATTTCTATTATCTTAATATGTCTAGAATATTGTCACATTGATGCATTTTGTTCTGTATTTTTCTTGAAGTTCGTGACACCCAGAAAGTTCCAGGCTACAGGCCCACAAAGTTTGACAAAAATATTCTTCTCTGGTCTGGTCGTTTCAAGAATGAAGAGGACATCCCTGCCATAGTTTCGTAAGTTTTCCTATTTCTGTAGTTTATTGCATTTTGAAACTGAATCTACTTCAATTTTTTTTCATGTGACTTAGCTATGATGTGCAAAGAAATAAATCATAGAAAAATTCTCTTCCTGGATTGATTTGGTCTAATACCAATGTTGACCTGGCATTCTACATTAAACCAAGTGCACAGGAACAGCTACATATTGAAACTGAAATTTGCAATGGAGCATTGTGTTTCAATCCTTACCACCACCACCCCGTCTGTCAATTTTAGGGTTTTCACTAGATACTACTGGTGCTCAACACCAAAGACGACTCCTGTAAGGACACCCTTACTCCCTAAGAACCAAAGTGACCATATAGCACAATGGGGGAGCAATTGGTCCTTGCTGCACTCGTTTCCGTTCTTTTTGTACATCCACTCTTATGAGTTTGCAACAAAAGTGTATTTGCACAAGAAATTGTCCCACACAATGAAAATTGCCTGGCCTGAGAGAGTGTGAAAGGCATGTTGGGAATTGTGGTCTAAATGAGGTGGGTACATAATAAGTCTGCCCACAAATGGACAAGCATATTAATGTGTGGCTGGAGCAATGGTGCAGGAGGGAGGGCTTCAGATTCCTGGGGCATTGGGACCAGTTCTGGGGTAGGAGGGATCTGTTCAAATTGGACGGGTTGTGCCTCAACAGAGCTGGGACCAATGTCCTCGCAGGGAGGTTAACTAGTGCTGTGGGGGAGGGTTTAAACTAATTTGGCAGGGGGATGGGCACCAGAATGAAACATTAGAGAGGAGAAACAAGGTGCACCGAGGACTGGGAAGGTCAAGTACCACTAAAGTAAAGAAGAGTTCAGAAATAGGAGGGATCAGCCAGAGGCAAATGCGAGGCTAAGATGAGATTGTAATGCATGTGCGTAAATGCATGTAGCATGGTAAATAAGGTTGGTGAGTTGCAGGCTCCAATCGCCAAATGGGACTATGATATAGTGGCAATAACAGAGACCTGGCTCAAAGAAAGGGAGGATTGGGTACTTAATATTCCCATATTATGTGGTTGATAGTGAGGAGGAAAACTGTAGACCGTAGGAAGATATCAATGGCCTGGTCAAGTGAACAGAAAAGTGGCAAATGGAATTCAATCCAGAGAAATGTGAGGTGATGCATTTGGGGAGGGCAAACAAGGCAAGGGAGTACACCATAAATGAAAGGATACTGAGAGGTGTAGAGGAAGTGAGGGACCTTGGAGTGCATGTCCACAGATCCCTGAAGGTAGCAGGACAGATGGAATATAAGAGCAGGGAGGTTATGCTAGAATTGTATAAAACATTGGTTAGGGTGCAGCTTCAGTACTGCGTACAATTCTGATCATCACATTACATGAAAGATGTGATTGCACTAGAGAGGGTGCTGGGGAGATTTACGAGGATGTTGCCAGGGCTGGAGAATTTTAGCTATGAGGAAAGATTGGATAGGCTGGGGTTGTTTTCCTTGGAACAGAGGAGGCTGAGGGGTGATTTAATTGAGGTATATAAAATTATGAGGTATGAGGGGCCTAGATAGAGTGGATAGGAAAGACCTATTTCCCTTAGCAGTGCGGTTAATAACCAGGGGGCATAGATTTAAAGCGATTGGTAGAAGGATTGGAGGGGAGCTGAGGAAAAAAATTTTCACCGAGAGGGTGGTGGGGGTCTGGAACTCACTGCCTGAAAGGGTGGTAGAGGCAGAAACCCTCAGCTCATTTAAAAAGTACCTGGATGTACACCTGAAGTGCCGTAACCTACATGGCTACGGACCAAGTGCTGGAAAGTGGGATTAGGCTGGGTGGCTCATTTTCGGCCGGCACGGACAAGATGGGCTGAATGGCCTCCCTCTGTGCCGTAAATTTTCTATGATTCTATTCCGGGCTACAAGGTATTCAGGAAAGATAGGGAAGGAAAGAAAGGAGAGGGATAGGGGATGATAGTATTGATCAAAGAAACTATTTAGCCCTGGAAAGGGTTGATGAAGTTGAGGGGTCAAAGACAGAATCTAATTGGTTAGAATTAAGGAACAATAGAGGAGCTATTGCGCTACTGGATGTATATTATAGGCCACCAAATAGTGAGAAGGAGATAGAGGAGAACATTAGCGGTTAAATTACAGAAAGGTGCAATAACTATGGAGTAGTGATAATGGAGGCCTTCAATTATCCCAATATAGACTGGGACAGTAACAGTGTAAAGGGCAAAAAGGGGGAGCAATTCCCGAAATATGTTCAAGAGAACTTTCTGGAACAGTGTGTTTCCAGCCCAACCAGGTAGGAAACAGTGCTGGACCTAGTTTTGGAGAATGAAGTGGGGCAGGTGTTTCAGTGGGGGAGCATTTGGGGAAGAGTGGTCATAATATAATTAGGTTTAGAATAGTTATGGAAAAGGACGAGGAAAAATCAAATGTGAAAATGCTTAAGTGAGGAGGGCAAATTTCAGTGAGTTAAAAAGGGATCTTGCCCAGGTGGATTGGAATCAAAAATTGGCAGGCAAAACAGTAATTGAACAATGGGAGGCCTTCAAGAAGTAGTTGGTTCAGGTACAGAGTAGACACATTCCTACTAGGGGAAAAGGAAGGGCATCCAAGGCTAGAGCTCCCAGGTTGACTAAAGATATAGAGATTAAAATGAAACAGAAAAAGGAGGCTTATGACAAATGTAAGCTTCATAATACAGGAGAGAACCAGGCTGAATACAAAAAGTACAGAGGAGATCTAAAAAAGAGGATAGGAGGGGCAAAGAGAAAGTATGAGAATAGATTAACGGCTAACAAAAAAGGGAACCCAAAAGTCTTTTATAAATATATAAATAGTAAAAGGGTAGTCAAAGGAAGGGTGGGACCAATTCGGGACAAAAAAGGAGATCTTCTTGTGTAGGCTGAGGCACTGAATGAATATTTTGCATCCGTCTTCACCAGAGAAAAGGATGCTGCCATTGTAGCAGTAAAGGAGGAGGTAGTAGCGATACTGGATAGAATAAAAAAGATAAAGAGGAGGAACTTAAAAGAATGGCAGTGCTCAAAGTAGAAAAGTTACCTGGTCCGGATGGGACGCATCCTAGGTTACTGAGAGAAGGGCGGAAATTGCGGAGGCTCTGACCACAATAAATATGGGAATGGTGCCAGAGGACTGGAGGATTCCAAATGTTACACCCCTGTTCAAAAAAGGGGAGAGGGATAAACCCAACAATTACAGGTCAGTCAGCCTAACGTCAATGGTGGGGAAACCTTTAGAGACAATAATCCAGGACAAAATTAATTGGCACTTGGTAAAGTATGGGCTAATAAATGAAATTCAGCATGGATTTGTTAAAGGAAAATCCTGTTTGACTAACATGATCGAGTTCTTTGATGAAGTAACGGAGAGGGTTGATGAGGGTAGTGCAGTTAATGTTGTGTATATGGACTTTCAAAAGCCATTTGATAAAGTATCATATAAATTAAACCCTGTGAGATTCAAGGGACAATGGCAGCATGGATACAAAATTGGCTAGGGGACAGAAAGCAGAGGGTAATGGTAAACAGTTGTTTTTTAGATTGGAGGAAAGTATACAATGATGTTCTTCAGGGGTTAGTATTAGGACCACTGCTGCTTTGATATCTATTAATGATCTGGACTTGCGTATAGAGGGTATAATTTCAAAGTTTGTAGATGACACAAAACTCATAAATGTAGTAAACAATATGAAGGATAATAACAGACTTCAGGAGGACATAGACAGACTGGTGAAATGGGCAGACACATGGCAGATTAAATTTAACGCACAGAAGTCTGAAATGATGCAATTTGGTAGGAAGAATGAGGAGAAGCAATATAAACTAAATTGTACAATTTTAAAGGGATTGCAGGAACAGAGAGACCTGGGGGTGCACGTTCACAAATCTTTGAAGTTGGCAGGACAAGTTGAGAAAGCTGTTTAAAAAAGCCTGGATCCTGGGCTTTATTAATAGAAGCATAGAGTACAAAAGCAGGGAAGTTATTCTAAACCTTTGTAAAACACTGGTTAGGCCTCAGCTGGAGTATTATGTTCAATCTGGGCACAACATTTTGGGAAGGATGCCAAGGCCTTAGAGAGGGTCCAGAGAGATTTACTAGAATGGTGCCAGGGATGAGGGACTTCAGTTATGTGGACAGACTGGAGAAGCTGGGGTTGTTCTCTTTAGAACAGAAAAGGTTAAGGGAGATTTGCTAGAGGTATTCAAAATCATGAACAGTTTTGACAGAGTAAATAGGGAGAAATTGTTTCCAGTGGCAGAAGGGTCGGTAACCAGAGGACACAGATTTAAGTTGATCGGCAAAAGAGACAGAGGAGGAAACGTTTTTTTACGCAGTGAGTTGTAATGATCTGGAATGCACTGCCCGAAAGGGTGGTGGAAGCAGTTTCATAAGAACATAAGAAATAGGAGCAGGAGTAGACCATACGGCCCCTCGAGCCTGCTCCACCATTCAATAAGATCATGGCTGATCTTCGACCTCAACTCTACCTTCCCACTCGATCCCCATATCCCTTAAGAACAGAACAACATAAGAGATAGGAGCAGCAGTAGGCCACTTGGTCCTTTGAGCCTGCTCCGCCATTCAATGAGATCATGGCTGATGTGATTCTGGCCTCAATTCCACATTTCCACCTGTTCCCTATATCCTTAGATTCCCTTGCTGATCAAAAATTTGTCTAACTCAGCCTTGAATGTATTCAATGACTCAGCCTTCACCGCTCTTTGGGGCAAAGAATTCCAAAGGTTCACAACCCTATGAGAGAAGAAATTTCTCCTCATCTCCATCTTAAATGGACGACCCCTTATTCTGAGACTATGCCCCCTAGTTCTAGATTCCCCTATGAGGGGAAACATCCTCTCAGCATTTATACTGTCAAGCCCCTTCAAAATCTTATATGTTTCAATAAGATCTCTTCTCATTCTTCTAAACTCCAGTGAGTATAGACCCAACCTGCTCAATCTTTCCTCTTAAGAAAACTTCCACACCCGGAATCAACCTCGTGAACCTTCTCTGAACCGTCTCCAATGCAAGTATATCCTTCCTTAAATAAGGAGACCAAAACTGTATGCAGTACCCTAGGTGTGGTCTCACCAGCACCTTGTACAGTTGTAGCAAGACTTCCCTGCTTTTATACTCCATCCCCCTTGAAATAAAGGCCAATATTCCATTTGCCTTCCCAATTACCTGCTGCACCAACTTTATGCTAACTTTTTGGGTTTAATGTACGAGGACACCCAGATCCCTCTGTACCCAGCATTCTGTAGTCTTTCTCCATTTATATAATATTTTGCATTTTTATTCTTCCTACCAAAGTGAATGACTTCACATTTTCCCACATTATACTCCATCTATATCCCTTTGCAGACACTGTGTCCTCCTCACAACTTACTTTTCCACCTATCTTTGTATCATCAGCAAATTTGGCCATAGTACACTCGCTTCCTTCATCCAAGTCATTGATATAGATTGCAAATAGTTGAGGCCCCAGCACTGATCCCTGTGGCACCCCATTATTACAGATTGCCATCCTGAAAATGACACTTTATCCCAACTCTCTGCTTTCTGTTAGTTAGCTAATCCTCTATCCATGCTAATATATTATCCCCAACACCATGTGCTCTTATCTTGTGCAGTAACCTTTTATGTGGCATCTTATCAAATGCCTTTTGGAAATCCACCTTTATCCACCCTGCTCTTTACTTTCTCAAAGAACTCTAATAAATTCGTCAAACACGATTTCCCTTTCATAAAACCATGTTGACTCTCCTTGATTGTATTTTGAGTCTCTAAATGTCCTGCTACTCCTTCCTTAACAATCGATTCTAGCATTTTCCCAATGACAGATGTTAAGTTAATTGGCCTATAGTTACCTGCTTTCTGTCTCACTCCTTGAAAGGGGTACTACATTTGCAGTTTTCCAATCCCCTGGGATCTTTTCAGAATCTAGTGAATTTTGGAAGGTTACAACCAATGCATCCACTATCTCTGTAGCCACTTCTTTTAAGACCCTCGGATGCAAGTCATCGGGTCCAGGGGACTTGTCAGCCTGCAGACCCATTAGTTTGCCGAGTACTTTTTCTCTAGTGATTGTTTTTAGATCCTCCATCCCCTTTGCCCCTTGATTATCTACTATTATTGGTATGCTTTTAGTGTCTTCTACTGTGAAGACAGATACAAAATATCTGTTCAATGCCTCTGCCATTTCCTTGTATTCTATTATTATTTCCCTAGTCTCATCCTCTAAGGGACCTATACTTACTTTAGCTACTCTCTTCCTTTTCATATACTTGTAAAACCTCTTACTGTCAGTTTTTATATTTCTTGCTAGTTTACTCTCAATCTATTTTCTCCCTCTTTATTATTTTTTTAGTCCTCCTTTGCTGATTTCTAAAGTTTTCACAATCTTCGGGCTTACCGCTAATCTTTGCTACCTTGTATGCCTTTTCTTTTAACTTGATACCATCCTTAACTTCCTTAGTTAGCCATGGTTGGTACACCCTTCTTGTGGAGTCTTTCCTCCTTACTGGGAAATATTTTTGTTGAGAGTCATAAAATATCTTTTTAAATGTCTGCCATTGCTTATCCACCGTCATACCTTCTAATCTGTTTTCCCAGACCACTTTAAACACTCTGTCCTCATGCCATTGTAATTGCCCTTATTTAGGTTTAATACAGTAGTTTCAGATCCAAGATCCTCACTCTCAAACTGGATGTGAAATTCTAACATATTATGATCACTATATCCTAAAGGATCCTTTACTTTGCGGTCATTAATTAATCCTGTCTCATTACCCATCACCAGATCTAAAATGGCCTGTTCCCTGATTGGTTCCATAACATATTGTTCTAAGAAACAGTCCCGAATACACTCTAGGATCTCATCCTCTGGACTACTTTTGCCAATTTGATTTGTCCAATCTATATAAAAGTTAAAATCGCCCATGATTATTGCATTACCTTTTTTACAAGCCCCCCTTATTTTTTGATTTATATTTTGCTCTACAGTGTAGCTAGTGTTAGGGGGACTATAGACTACTCCCACCAGTGATTTCTTACCCTTGCTATTTCTTACCTCCACCCAAATTGATTCTACATCTTGATCTTCTGAGCCAAGATCATTTCTCACTATTGTACTAATTTCATCCTTTATTAACAGAGCTACCCCACCACCTTTACCTTTCTTCCTCTCCTTCCGAAATGTCAGATACCCCTGAATATTCAGTTCCCAACCTTGGTCACCTTGCAACCATGTCTCTGTAATGGCAACGAGATCATACCCATTTGTTCCTATTTGTGCTGTCAATTCATCTATCTTATTACGAATGCTGTGCGCATTCAGATAAAGAACCTTTAATTTTGTTTTTTTATCATTTTTTCCTACTCTGACCCCATTTGCTGGTGCACTCTTATGTTTGTTCACTTTTTTTTAAATGGTAAGAGATTGGGAAATGTTAATGTTCAAAGGGACCTGGGTGTCCTTGTACATGAGTCACTGAAAGCTAACATGCAGGTGCAGCAAACAATTAGGAAGGCAAATGGTATGTTGGCCTTTATTACAAGAGGATTTGAGTACAGGAGTAAAGATGTCTTACTGCAATTATATAGGGCCTTGGTGAGACCGCACCTGGAGTATTGTGTACAATTTTGGTCTCCTTACCTAAGAAAGGATATACTTGCCATAGAGGGAGTGCACCGAAAGTTCACCAGACTGATTCCTGGGATGGCTGGATTGTCGTATGAGGAGAGATTGAGTAGACTAGGCCTGTATTCTCCAGAGTTTAGAAGAATGAGAGGTGATCTCATTGAAACATACACAATTCTTACAGGGCTCGACAGGGTCGATGCAACAAGGATGTTTCCCCTGGCTGGGGAGTCTAGAACCAGGGATCCCAGTCTCAGAATAAGGGGCAAGCCATTTAGGACTGATATGAGGAGAAATTTCTTTACTGAGGGTTGTAAATCTTTGGAATTCTCCACCCCAGAGGGCTGTGGAGGCTCAGTTATTGAGTACATTCAAAACAGAAATCGATAGATTTCTAGATATTAAAGCCATCAAGGGATATGGGGATAGTGCAGGAAAATGGCGTTGAGGTAGAAGATCAGCCATGATCTTGTTGAATGGAAGAGCATGCTCGAGGGGTCGAATGGCCTTCTCCTGCTCCTATTTCTTATGTTCTTATGTCTCTTCCTGTCACACTCTGGTTATCATTACCCCTATCTCTTCCCTGTACTACTGCCTTGTCCTTTCTCTTCAACATTCTAAAGTACCCCCCAACTGAACCCTCCCCCACCCCCATTTAGTTTAAAGCCCTATCTACAACCCTAGTTATTCGATTTGCCAGAACACTGGACCCAGCATAGTTCAGGTGAAGCCCGTCTTGACGGGACAGCTCTCTCTTTCCCCAGTACTGGTGCCAGTGCCCCATGAATCAAAACCCACTTCTCCCACGCCAATCTTTGAGCCACGCATTCAGTAATCATGTATATTAAATAGTAATTTTCAAAAGGGAATTTGATAAATATTTGAAGGGAAAAAATTTACAGGGCTGTGGGGAAAGGGCAGGGGAATGGAACTAATTGAATAGCTCTTTCAAAGAGCCAGCACAGGCACGATGGGCCGATTGGCCTCCTCCTGTGCTATACCTACAATGATACTATGAAATGATATTATGGTGCCATGCAAATGCCTGTGATTCCTTGATGTTCAGCACTGCTAAGGGCCTTGGCAGGAGATTTAAATTTTAACTGCCATTTTTGGTAATAAATCGATTGCTCTGCGATCAATTGTGTTACAGAAGCCAACAGTAAAGGAAAAGGAAAATCATTTTCTGGCACTTCCTCTGAGACCACCGGCCCCATTTGCACCGTGGCAAGGTGATGCAGCAAAATTCCTGTCCTTTCCCCCCACCTGAGGTCATTATCTCATCGGCGCTGAAAATGAGAGGGATTCCTACCCACAACATATTAATGTCACTGACCTTGGGATATTAGACAGGGTCAGGGTGCATCTATAGGATGGAGAGATGTTCTACCCCATCCCAGGTCCTAAATGGGACTGCCTTGAAATTGCTGGCCCAATAATTTTTTGTACTGTAAGATCATTGCCCAAATGGACCATATAGCTGCGTAATTTCTCATGAGCAGTGTGAGTGTGAAGCTTTCTATTGTTAATCATTTCTATTTGTTAGTTCAGTCATTTGTGTCTCAATTTTTTGTGAACCGTTTCTTTTTGAAATTATTGGAGATGAGTATAAATGAATGGAAAGTTTCTTCACACTCAAACCTCAGTTATGGTGAGGATGAGGTATGATGCCCCCCCCTCTTCCACACACACACACAAACACTGTACCAAACCATGTTGTTCAGAGGAATATTTCCTACTGTGTCAGTCCAACATTTCAATCTGGCCTTGTAGAATAAGTTTGTTGAATTAGCATTGAAATAGATGCATTAGTTATACTGGTTTAAAAGTTTACTCCAAGTCGTGCTAATGCATAAGTTGCACCCTTGGTTTGTAGGTTACATGACCCACATTAAAGTTTTATTTATGCACCGGATGTTGCAGTAGTATCATGCTGAATTTTATAGCATCATTCTTCTCTGGATACTTTCCACTGGACGTGAGCTGAGACTGCCAAAATCAATTTTCCCAAGAACTTTTAATTAACAAATATCTCTTTCCACGCTCTGAGTTTCATTCTGACCCAGGGCTATGAGTAGAGAGAGCAGGGCAGTGGTTTTAGATTGCTCTGGCAAAGAGCCAGCACAGACACAATGAACTGCATGTCTTATTTCTGTGGTGTAGAGTTCCATGATTCTGTGTCTCAGAGCATTTATGTAGCATCTAATCATGTCTCTCAGAAATGTTTCAAAGCACTCCACATATTTTTAATTGAAGTTTATAGGCAAATACCATTTTATGCCAAGCAAGATACCATGAAGAGCAATGAGATGATTAACCGAACAATCACTTTTTTCAGTGGTATTGGTTTAGGGGGGAATGTTGGCCAGAGTATATGTTCTTGGTCCTGTAAATTTATCGAGAGTCCATCGGAATGTTTTGTCTTACTTTTTATTTGTATTTCCTCATACCAAGCTGCATCCTAGTGAATTTGCTCTTGAAGCTTCAATATCGTTCCTAAAGTGTGGAACCCAATACTGCACGCAATACTGTAACTGAGGTCATAATAAAGTTTTATATCAGCTCACAATGAACTCTTGATTTTATATTCTATATCATTCATGATAAAACCTAGACTCCCTGAACATCGATGTTCAAAATGCGACAATATAGTTAAACTTAATTCACATGACAGCAATGCTAGAGAGATTTAGATTAAGGTTCAGATGGGGTGTCTGAACCAGTCTGCTTTCGACAACGAAAATTTGTTTGGACATTTCAATGACCATTACATCTATTGTTGAGATGACTTGATTTCATTTGAGCTCATCAGGGGTAGTTGCTAGGATAGTCTGGTGAGATTTACATAGAATGACATTGTATGTACAACACAGAAACAGGCCATTCGGCCCAACAGGTCCATGCTGGTGTTTATACTCTACCAAGTCTCCTCCAACCCTATTTCATCTGTCAACTTACATATCTCATCAGCATATCCTTCTATTCCTTTCTCCCTCGTGTGTTTATCTAGCTTCCCCATCTAAGCTATTTGCCTCAACTACTCCTTGTGCTAGCGAGTTCCACATTCCAACCACTCTCTGGGTAAAGAAGTTGCTCCTGAATTCCCTATTGGCTTTATTAGTGACTATCTTATATTTATGGCCCCTAGTTCTGGTCTCCCCAACAAGTGGAAACATCTTCTCTACTTCTACCCTATCAAACCCTTTCATAATCTTAAAGACCTCTATCAGGTCACCCCTCAGTCTTCTCCTTTTTTAGAGAAAACAGCCCCAGCCTGCTCAATCTTTCCTGATAGGTATAACCTCTCAGTTCTGGTATCATCCTACTAAATATTTGTTGCACCTTCTTCAGTGCCTCTTATCTCCTTTTTATAAAATAGAGGCCAGAACTGTTCACAGTGCGCCAAGTGTGGTCTAAACCAAGGTTCTATACAAGTTTCACATAACTTCTCTGCTTATCAATACTATCCTTCTAGAAATAAATCCCAGTGCTAGGTTTGCTTTTTTTATGACTTTATTAACCTCTATCGCTACTTTTAGTGATTTGTGTATCTGTATCTCCAGATCCCTTTGCTCCTTTACCCCATTTAAACTCTTAATATCCAAGCAATATGTTGCCCCCTTATTCTTCCTACTGAAATGTAATACTACATTTATCTATATTGAAATTAATTTGCCAAATACACGCCCATTCTGCAAGTTTATTAATGTCTTCCAGTCTTTTGTCGCAGCCGTCCTCAGTATTAACTATACCCCTCCCAATTTGGTGTCGTTCGCAAATTTTGAAATCGTACTTCCGATTCCGATTCCGAGTCCTTCTGGAACACCACTTCCGACCTTTTGCCAGTCTGAGTAACTACCTTTAACATCTTCTGTGTTTTCTGTTTTGTAGCCAACTTGCCATCCATTCTGCTACTTATCCCCTGACTTCACATGCTCTGTCTTTAATCATGAGTTTGCAATATGGTACCTTATCGAAGGCCGTTTGAAAATCCAAATATATTACATCGACTACATTACCGTTGTCTACCCTTTCTGTTACTTCTTCAAAGAATTCAACAAGGTTGGTCAAGCATGACCTTCCCTTTCAAAATCCGTGCTGACTATTCTTTATTATATTTTCTGTTTCTAGAATTTTCTATTACATCTTTGAGTAAGGATTCCAATTAATTTCCTACCATTGATGTTAAGCTAATTGGTCTATTGTTTCCTGGACTGGTTCTATCTCCCTTTTTAAAAAAAGGAATCACATTAGCTGTCTGCCAGTCCTACGGCACTATTCCCTTTTCTAATGAATTTTTATATATATATAATAGTGCCACTGCTATCTCTTCCTTAACTTCATTTAATATGCACAGATGGAATCCATACAGACCAGACGTTTTATCCTCTCTAAGTTTGATTAGTTTATCAATTATCTCCCTCTTTTTATCTTAAATGTCTTTATATTTTTTTATTATTCATTCATGGATCGGTGCTGGGTCCGCTGTTATTTGTTATTTATATTAATGATTTGGATGAGAATTTAGGAGGCATGGTTAGTAAGTTTGCAGATGACACCAAGATTGGTGGCGTTGTGAACAGTGAAGAAGTTTATCTAGGATTGCAACAGGATCTTGATAAATTGGGCCAGTGGGCCGATGAATGGCAGATGGAGTTTAATTTAGATAAATGTGAGGTGATGCATTTTGGTAGATCGAATCGGGCCAGGACCTACTCCGTTAATGGTAGGGCTTTGGGGAGAGTTATAGAACAAAGAGATCTAGGAGTACAGGTTCATAGCTCCTTGAAAGTGGAGTCACAGGTGGATAGGGTGGTGAAGAAGGCATTCAGCATGCTTGATTTCATTGGTCAGAACATTGAATACAGGAGTTGGGATGTCTTGTTGAAGTTGTACAAGACATTAGTAAGGCCACACTTGGAATACTGTGTACAGTTCTGGTCACCCTATTATAGAAAGGATATTATTAAACTAGAAAGAGTGCAGAAAAGATTTACTAGGATGCTACCGGGACTTGATGGTTTGATTTATAGGGAGAGGTTGGATGGACTGAGACTTTTTTCCCTGGAGAGTAGGAGGTTAAGGGGTGATCTTATAGAAGTCTATAAAATAATGAGGGGCATAGATAAGGTCGATAGTCAAAATCTTTTCCCAAAGGTAGAGGAGTCTATAACGAGGGGGCATAGATTTAAGGTGAGAGGGGAGAGATACAAAAGGGTCCAGAGGGGCAATTTTTTCACTCAAAGGGTGGTGAGTGTCTGGAACGAGCTGCCAGAGGCAGTAGTAGAGGCGGGTACAATTTTGTCTTTTAAAAAGTATTTGGACAGTTACATGGGTAAGATGGGTATAGAGGGATATGGGCCAAGTGCAGGCAACTGGGACTAGCTTAGTGGTATAAACTGGGCGACATGGACATGTTGGGCCGAAGGGCCTGTTTCCATGTTGTAAACTTCTATGATTCTATGATTCTATGGGATGTGGGCGTCGCTGGCGAGGCCAGCATTTATTGCCCATCCCTAATTGCCCTTGAGAAGGTGGTGGTGAGCCGCCTTCTTGAACCGCTGCACTCCGTGTGGTGAAGGTTCTCCCACAGTGCTGTTAGGAAGGGAGTTCCAGGATTTTGACCCAGCGACGATGAAGGAATGGCGATATATTTCCAAGTCAGGATGGTGTGTGACTTGGAGGGGAACATGCAGGTGGTGTTGTTCCCATGTGCCTGCGGCTCTTGTCCTTCTAGGTGGTAGAGGTCGCGGGTTTGGGAGGTGCTTTCGAAGAAGCCTTGGCGAGTTGCTGCAGTGCATCCTGTGGATGGTACACACTGCAGCCACGGTGCGCCGGTGGTGAAGGGAGTGAATGTTTAGGGTGGTGGATGGGATGCCAATCAAGCGGGCTGCTTTGTCCTGGATGGTGTCGAGCTGCTTGAGTGTTGTTAGAGCTGCACTCATCCAGGCAAGTGGAGAGTATTCCATCACACTCCTGACTTGTGCCTTGTAGATGGTGGAAAGGCTTTGGGGAGTCAGGAGGTGAGTCACTCGCCGCAGAATACCCAGCCTCTGACCTGCTCTTGTAGCCACAGTATTTATGTGGCTGCTCCAGTTAAGTTTCTGGTCAATGGTGACCCCCAGGATGTTGATGGTGGGGGATTCTGCGATGGCAATGCCTTTAAATGTCAAGGGGAGGTGGTTAGACTCTCTCTTGTTGGATATGGTCATTGTCTGGCACGAATGTTACTTGCCACTTATCAGCCCAAGCCTGGATGTTGTCCAGGTCTTGCTGCATGCGAGCTCGGATTGCTTCGTTATTTGAGGGTTTGCGAATGGAACTGAACACTGTGCAATCATCAGCGAACATCCCCATTTCTGACCTTATGATGGAGGGAAGGTCATTGATGAAGCAGCTGAAGATGGTTGGGCCTAGGACACTGCCCTGAGGAACTCCTGCAGGAATGTCCTGCGCTGAGATGATTGGCCTCCAACAACCACTACCACCTTCCTTTGTGCTAGGTATGATTCCAGCCACTGGAGAGTTTTCCCCCTGATTCTCATTGACTTCAATTTTACTAGGGCTCCTTGGTGCCACACTCGGTCAAATGCTGCCTTGATGTCCAGGGCAGTCACTCTCAACTCACCTCTGGAATTCAGCTCTTTTGTCTATGTTTGGACCAAGGCTGTAATGAGGTCTGGAGCCGAGTGGCCCTGGCAGAACCCAAACTGAGCATCGGTGAGCAGGTTATTGGTGAGTAAGTGCCGATTGATAGCACTGTCGATGACACCTTCCATCACTTTGCTGATGATTGAGAGTAGACTGATGGGGCGGTAATTGGCCAGATTGGATTTGTCCTGCTTTTTGTGGACAGGACATACTTGGGCAATTTTCCACATTGTGGGGTAGATGCCAGTGTTGTAGCTGTACTGGAACAGCTTGGCTGGAGGTGCAGCTAGTTCTGGAGCACAAGTCTTCAGACTACAGCCGGGATGTTGTCGGAGCCCATAGCCTTTACTGTATCCAGTGCACTCAGCCGTTTCTTGATATCACGTGTGGTGAATCGAATTAGCTGAAGACCGGCTTCTGTGATGGTGGGGATATCGGGAGGAGGCCGAGGTGGATCATCCACTCGGCACTTCTGGTTGAAGATGGTTGCAAACGCTTCAGCCTTGTCTTTTGCACTCACGTGCTGGACTCCGCCATCATTGAGGGTGGGGCTGTTTGCAGAGTCTCCTCCTCCCGTTTGTTGTTTAATTGTCCACCACCATTCACAACTGGATGTGGCAGGACTGCAGAGCTTTGATCTGATCTGTTGGTTGTGGAATCGCTTAGCTTTGTCTATAGCATGTTGCTTCCGCTGTTTAGCATGCATGTAGTCCTGTGTTGTAGCTTCACCAGGTTGACACCTTATTTTTAGGTTTGCCTGGTGCTGCTCCTGGCATGCTCTTCTACACTCCTCATTGAACCAGGGTTGATCCCCTGGTTTGTTGGTAATGGTAGAGTGAGGAATATGCCGGGCCATGAGGTTACAGATTGTGCTGGAATACAATTCTGCTGCTGCTGATGGCCCACAGCGCCTCATGGATGCCCAGTTTTGAGCTGCTGGATCTGGACTGAATCTATCCCATTTAGCACGGTGGTAGAGACACACAACACGTTGGATGGTGTCCTCAGTACGAAGATGGGACTCCTACCAATAGACCGATGCATTTGCGACAGGTAGATTGGTGAGGACGAGGTCAAGTATGTATATATCCTTTGTGATCTCTTCTTCTAGTATCACGCCCACCATGTTAGTCTTCCTGGTGAATACTGAGGCAAAGTAATTATTTAATATTTCTGCCATTTTGCTGTCATTACCTGTGAGTTTATCGTGTCCATCCCTTAGTGGCCCAATCCCTATCCTGATTTTTCTTTTGTTATTGATGTGTCTGTAGAATACTTTACTATTTCTTTTTATATTCCTTGATAATTTTAATTTTGTCATTTCTCTTTGCCTTCATCATTGTTTTTAGCTTCTTTTCTAACCTTTTCATATTCCCTTTTATCATCCTTTCCCTTGTTGTCAATGTACTTAGTGTATGCCTTTTTCTTTAGTTTCAATATTGCCCTTATTTCTTCATTCATCCATGGTGTATCATTACTAGCTAGTTTGTTCTTATTTTTTTTAATGAGATATGTTTTTTCTTGGACTCTGTTGATCACCATTTTAAATGTTTCCCACTGCCGTTCTATCTCTTTGTTTATCAGTTAATTTTTCCATTTTTTTTCCCTAGTTCCATTCTCATCCCCTGAAAATCAGCTTTTTTCGAATTTATTACTTTGGTCTTTGTCTTACTTACGTCCATCTCAATCTTTATCTTAAAACTCATTAAGTTGTGATCCCTATTGCCTAGATGTTCCCCTTTGCTTACTTCTCATCTGTTCTGGTTCATTTCCCATTGCTAGGTCCAGCAGTGCTTCCTCTCTTGGGCTTTTTACATACTGTTTGCCTGCACACATTCCCTGTATCCCTTTACCTACCTCTTCTATTTGGGGATAGTTACAATCTCCCATGATTATTATTCTGTGTCCTTTACTCATTTCACGTATTTGCTTACATATTTCTTCCTCCACCTCTTTTCCACTATTAGGTGGTCTGTAGTATACCCCTATTAGTGTGATCAATCCCTTCCTTTTATTTCAATCCATATGGATCCTGTTTCTATCCTTCTGTTAGTTATATCTGTTTTTTCTACTGCCATTATGTTATCTTTAATCAGCACAACAACTCCACCCCCCCCCCCCTTTCTTCCTTCCCTATCTTTTCTGATTATATTGTAGCCTGCAATATTTAGTTACCAGTCCTGTTCTTTATGTAGCCATGATGTGGAGATGCCGGTGATGGACTGGGATGGACAAATGTAAGGAATCTTACAGCACCAGGTTATAGTCCAACAGTTTTATTTGAAAATCACAAGCTTTCGGAGGCTTTCTCCTTCGTCAGGTGAAGTCACAAGCTTCGTCACCTGACGAAGGAGAAAGCCTCCGAAAGCTTGTGATTTTCAAATAAAACTGTTGGATTATAACCTGGTGGTGTAAGATACCTTACATTTATGTAGCCATGTTTAAGTTATTCCTACTACATCCAGTTCTTCACTACGGATTATTACCTCCAGCTCCCCCGTTTTATTTTGGACACTGTATAAGGCAGTTTAATTCATCTTTAACAGTTGTTCCTTTTACTTTATTTTTATCAGTCCTTTTATACTTCAGTATTATAACTGTATTTGTTCCTTGACCGTTTATGTTATCTTTATTCCTTACTCTGGTCTGACCTTCACACTCATCTCCTGTTTCTTTTACTTTTAAGCTTTTGTTGTTGCTACCAGATTCCTCCTCCCATTTTGCTAGTTTAAAGCCTTACACACCGCCCTATTCCTGGGGTCAGAATTTAAAAAATGGAGGGAAACCCATATTCAGGGTCAGTCAGGTCTAATGAAGGCTGTGAGAAGGCAGGTCTGCCCTGAACTGGAATTAAGATATAGCAGGTTGGTTTTCCCAGCTAGAAGCTCACCCAAAAGAAAATAAAACAATGGATATTCCATCTGTTATCTGGAATAGCATAGTATGTTTTTTTGTGTTATAATAGGAAGTTTGTAGGAAACATTTTACAGAGACTGGAAGTGCTACTTTTGTTCAGTCACGTGTATTCTGTGACATAAATCAGCTTTTTGATTGTCATTGACCTCATGTTACCAGAGCGTTCATAAGTTCTACCTTTCGAAAGAAGCCCACGTGGAGGTATATGCAAGTTTTCGGTATCCAGTTTCCATGTCCAAGCGTTACATCTCCTGGGTTATGCTGTCATTTAAGAAAATATCAGGTAGTGTGAATCCCAAATTTTTTAGCTTCCATGGTCCCAGATGCCCTATTGCCCTCACCATGGTCCCAGATGCCCTATTGCCCTCACCATGGTCCCAGATGCCCTGTTGCCCTCACCATGGTCCCAGATGCCCTGTTGCCCTCACCATGGTCCCAGATGCCCTATTGCCCTCACCATGGTCCCAGATGCTCTGTTGCCCTCACCATGGTCCCAGATGCCCTATTGCCCTCACCATGGTCCCAGATGCCCTATTGCCCTCACCATGGTCCCAGATGCTCTGTTGCCCTCACCATGGTCTCAGATGCCCTATTGCCCTCACCATGGTCCTAGATGCCCTGTTGCCCTCACCATGGTCCCAGATGCCCTGTTGCCCTCACCATGGTCCCAGATGCCCTGTTGCCCTCACCATGGTCCCAGATGCCCTGTTGCCCTCACCATGGTCTCAGATGCCCTGTTGCCCTCACCATGGTCCCAGATGCCCTATTGCCCTCACCATGGTCCCAGATGCCCTATTGCCCTCACCATGGTCCCAGATGCCCTGTTGCCCTCACCATGGTCCCAGATGCCCTATTGCCCTCACCATGGTCCCAGATGCCCTATTGCCCTCACTGCGCCGTTATCAGTCCGCACTTCCAGTAACCTTGTAGGAAAAAATTTTTTAAAACCTAAACGTGCAATTGTAAGTCTAACTAATGGGGTAGAATCCATGCTCCAGCAAAATCTGGCCCTATGTTGTAAAGATATGGCTAATCTTTTCCTGTGAAGAAGACATAGGATAACTAAGTCTAACCTCATCAAAGTTTATTCTGATTCTCACTTGAACACAGTTTTACATCATAGCCTTGTGAAATCCTTTTAATGTATCAATTCATTTCTAATGCTGTTTTTATTATTATATTACACAACTGCTCTGCTTTTTATTAAATTGTAGCTTTTTTGCCATTTTCAGCAGCATTCTAATAGTATGGTGGCAAATAACATTTACAGAGTAGTATTACATGCCATTTATGATATAATTCCTGCAGGGTAAAATGTGTTAAAAAACATGTAACACAATCAAGGTGCCCTGATATCATCAACTATGAATCAATATTTGGTTGTCTATTGTCTCCTAAATATTTGGATTGAATCAGGCTTCTACACATATCTAAGTATTTTCTAGTTCATACAATACCAATACACACACGGAATTGAATTTACATGTTCATGTGCAGTGAGAACATGCATTTCAAGAAAGTCGTAAGCTGAACTTCAGTGCCATCACACTGATTGCTTAGTGCTCTACATGAATTGAAAAGGAAACTGCAAGAACCTGTGGAAACCCAGTCTAGAGAGAAATTAGTATTACTTTAAAGATGGTTGCCTGCAATTGGATTTATCTAGGCAACAGCTAAAGGGTTTTTGTTAATTTTAAATGTATTACACCTTTCTGTTTTAGCAGCCCTACTATTTGCTGTTATTTTGCAGCTTACTTCAACAGTTTTTGTACCTTCTGAAGATGTTGCCTGCAACCGCGGTGAAATGATGAGTCTTTGCCTTTTTTTACTGACTTTTTTTTGTTTTTAAAACTCCCCTTTTTTCAAATAATTCTGTAGCAGGCAGTGTATATAACCTGTTCTTGAAATGTTTTATCTAGGTTGCTGTAGTATGTAGCAGGAGGTGTGCATGAGATCTGAGCAGCACGATGCCCCCGCATACTCATTACTCTATTCATGCAAGATGCTTCTTAATTTACTGTGTGTGTGTGTGTGTGTGTGTGTCCTACGACACACTTCACAGATACACCATTGCCTCCTGCTGTGCAGCACAGGGCAGCAAGTATAGGTTTGACAGCCCTATCCCCTACCCACCTTCAGAAAAAGACACTTGTTTGTTTAAAAATGGGGCCTATTGTATTTACATCTTTGCAATGTAATACAACGGAATGGGAAGTGTATATCACCTCAAAATACCTGCTCATTTTGATGCCAGAAAACTAAAACTATTAATAGACTATTCTGCATAAAATAAATATCTACATAAAAACTAGCTGGCTATGGGTTAAATTAATAAGAGGTGTGTGTGATATATGGTCCTTCGTTAACTTTGTTTTTGTGTGCCACTTCATAAATACTTAGAATTATATGAAAATTACAAAAGGCCACTCGGCCCGACCATTCCGTGCTGGTATTTATCCTCCACATCAGCAGCAGTCCTAATCCCATGCGCCTGCCCTGTTCCCCTACCCTATTCTTCAATCACCTATCTAACTGTAAATGTTTACGCGGTCGCTGCTTCAATCACTAACTCTGGTAGTGCATTGTGCACCTTCAAAGACCTCTGTTAAATCTTTTACATTTAATCTTATATCTATGACCCCTCATTCTAAGACCCCCTCAACCACTGGAAACAGTCTGTTGCTATCTATTCTGTCCCATCCCTTCATACTTTTAAACACCTCTATCAAATCACTCCTTAATCTCCTCTGTTCCAATGAAGGCCGACATTTTATAAGACTTAGCAACTGCAACTGCTCTGCAAGGATTGTTTGTAAAGAAAAACATTTTCCTAACATCAGAATGTCCCCTGGTTCACCAGTGTGGAACTTTTCTTTCCCACACTGTTAGGCTTTGTGCTTTGTGGTATTAAGTGGTCAAAGGGCCTATGAGGAAAGCTACCAAATGAATGCCAATTATTACTGAGTTGTGGAATTTTTTTTTTGCTATGGACATATGTCCATGGGGAACTGAGTTTTTAATTCCCTAGCTCCCTTAACTTAAGACCTTAGACAGATGTCAGGGAATGGAGATTTCACCTATCAGTCAAAGATGGATTCAGACCTCAGGTACCAGAGATCGGGTAGGTGGAGCGATCAAAACGCCTGCCTGATGATGCCAGCGAGAGGCCCAAACCATTTTGAAGGTCGGGCCTCATTTGGATTCTATTGGCGAGCTGCCCATGTATTTCCAGCGCTGATAGGCAGCTCACCGTTACGGAAATGGGATACTCAGTGGCCCTCATTTACTTAAAGCAAGCTTGCACCTCTTGAAGCAGAGGCGTGTTTTCATTGGTGGAGTTTGAGGCATAATTTTTCACGTTTTCTGAGAAGCGGGACTGTTGCCAGGGCATCAGATTTCTTTGATGCTGCTCTGGAGACTGGGCAGGAGCTGACTATTAATTTAAAAACATAAAGGATCATTTTATGAAATAAATAACTTGAAGAAGAAACAAGTTTATTATTTTGTTAATAGTAAATTACCACAATGTACGTGATCCAGTATCATAATTGTTTCTGTCCAGATTAGTGAGGTAAATTCTCTCAGATTGACTAGTATATACATCATAAAATATTTACATAGAAAAAGTTTCCTCTAAAATGCTGGAAAATGTACAGTCAAAAATCAACATTCTCTGTGGGAAAAACTGCTCAGACCCTCCTTGAAAATAAACCCTGTATATGACATGCAGTATACCCACTTCTTGAATTGCCACTGTATCACCGAATGTTTCAGTAGGGCCATCAGAGAGAGACCTCCAGGAGAAGTGAGCACAGTTGGTACCAAGATGGAGGTAAGAACAAAAGCTAGGTTGGTCTTATCACATTCATGCCCTTTATTGCAGTTGATTACAAGGAATTAGGCTCTGCTGTCATAATCTCAATGAGTGAATAGCTTGCTAGTACTTAAACTAAAGGTTCACACATGATGAATAGTTAAATGGTCAGGGGGAGGGTACTGGAGGACTGGAAGCACTTATGGAATAGTATCCCAGTATGAGTCAGTATTTTGAGGAGAGGAGGAGAAAAAAATTGGGAAATAAAAACAAACTGGGAAAGCTAAAAAAGAATCGAAAGGGGTGAACAATATTGATGTATAATAGAGATAGCCATATCTTAAAAAGTGATTAGGGCATTTTGGACTCAGTTAATGTTATTGATTTGTTGTACATTGGGTCAGTAAAAGAAAAGATCAGTGTGTTTGAAGTATGTTGTTTATAATATTCTTCATAATTTAAATGAACCAAATCTGGTCCAACTAATTTAGATGACTAATATGATGATGTTTCTTTACCCACGACCTATTTAACCTAATTGGATCTGAGTGAATGGTCCTTGTCACAGGCAAGAGGTTGTGATCTGTACTCTCTGTTCCACAGCTGCTGCAAATTATAACTACAGTGCCTTACTAATGAGTTCCTGTAAATAGATAGACTATTCCAAAAAAAAGTAATATCCCTTCAGTTCATCGGTTATTCTAAAATAGAAATTGCATGTTAAAACTATATTCTACAAAATACAAATTCAAAGTGTATTCCTTTGACATAATTTTGCTTAAGTGCATTTTGAGTGCATAATTGTTAGATCCTGCATTGAACCAGAGTTGGTGCTGGTTAATGGAACTTTGTTTAAAAACATTAAGGTGCACTTTGTGTCATTTAAATTGAATTAAAAGAGGTAAATTGAATTAGTTGCACATAAATTAGAGATTTCTGTCTAGTACTTTTGTAGTAGTAAATGATAAAAAGCCATATGTCAAACAAGATTTTGTACAAATGCAACATAAAATCTTGAAATGTGATTAGAGAATTGTAGGGGGAAAAATTCGATAATAGTCGTTTTCGGGCAGGGGTAACGCAATGCGCTAGTACCTCGCGCCTGATGGACCCGACGCAGGCAGCACGTGAAGTGCATGATATCTCCGTGCAGCAAGCACAACCCACGCTGCTGAGAGGCTGCACAGAGAATGAAGAAGTTGGAAATGGGGCGTGCACAGCGCACGTCATCAGCAACCTGCACCTCTTAAATGGCAGGTACACAGATTACTTGGAGGAGGGAAAGATGGCCACGAGAATAGCAGGACTAGCACAAAAGAGGGCTCCATGCTTCTCTGATGATGCTCTGGAGGCCCTGGTGGAAGACGTGGACAAAAGGAGGGCCAACATGTACTCCCAGGGTGGCCGGAGACCTTCCAGACTGCAGCTCCGCAGGCACTGGCAGGCTGTGGCGCAGAAAGTCGACGCCAGGAGCATTGCACCACGCATGTGGGTGCAGTGCCAAAAGAAGTTCAATGATTTGACATGAGTGGTCAAGGTGAGTGAATGCAAGTATCAACTGGCACATCCTACCAACTGCACCTCTGCTCCACGCATCACACTCCTCGTCACCCACCCACCAACAAACACTGCCCATCCATAAGTAATGCTGCACTCTGCATGCTGCATCTCACCTGCACATAGTACCACACTTGCAGGCCACACAACCACCACTCACAAGTCACACAAACTGGCAGCTATTTGACCAGGTCAGGCACATCACACCCACACACCTTGCAGGAGACTCACTGACACACTGTCCTCTGTCTGGCAGGAGAAGGTGGCGCATAACAGCTGGCAGCAGGAGGGACCTGAGGGTGGACGGGGACGTTCACACATCCTCATCCCCCTAGAGGAGACAGTGCTTAGGATCATTGGGCGGGCCGTCATTGCAGCCATCACATCATGCCGTGCTGGAGGTCCCGGTGAAGGGGGTCTCTGCATATCTAATGCTCCTTCTCCTTTTCCACATCTCCCTCCTCCCATGGTCTTTTCTGACTCACGTGCTGCAGATGCTGTCAGCACACACCTCTTACTTGCTCCTCTCCCCACTCCACAACTCAACCTGTTTCCCTTTGCCATTGCAGATACCCAAGAACACGTGGTGGCACCGTTCAAGGAGGAGGAGAAGGAGGACACTGAAGCCACACCATCACTCGATCTGACACTTGATTCCACCAGCTCAGAGACTGACACTGCACGTCCTTTAGAGGTTAGGTTAGAGGAGGGATCTGCATGTGGTGAGACACCGAGCACAACTGCGCAGGAGCCGGGGTGGGGGGAACGGATATCACAGGTGCCAGCTTGCCGGAGGGTGAGGTCACTCACTAGTTCTGCTGCAGAGAAGTCAGATGAGGACTTCGATGGGCCAGACTACAGCAGACGGCTGATGGGCATACACCACTAAATGCTCGGGGCACTGGAAAGCCTACCAGAAAGCCTGCTGACCATGAGAAGGGGCATGGAGGAGTCCAGCTCCAACTTGGCACAGGGCTTTGCGCAGAGCTTGAAGCCCATCCTTTCCAACATGGAATGGGTGATCACCTCCATCAGCAGACCGATGGAACCCACTATGATGCAGCGTCTAATGACTGATGTCACAGCTTCCATTGCGGCACAAACGTCTGCCATCCAAGGTCTGACTGCTGCATTTGCAGCTCAGACTGTTGCCTTGGAAGCTCAGACTGCTACTATCATGGCTCTGGGGACCACTGTGGAACGGGGCTTCCAGGGCATCACAGCACTCCAGCAATCCGTTCTCCAGCCAATCACCAGGATTGCTGAGGCGCCGCCCCGGGAGAGTGGCAGTGGCACCATGGCAGTCGGACCTGCTGTCCTCTCTCAGGACAACAGCATTCCTGCTCCCACCCCTGCCACTCCGCCAGACTGCTGCAGCTCATGCTGCGATGGTGCAGTCTGAAGCCGGGCTCTCCCGGCCCAGAGCTGCTCGAGGTCGTCCTCCAAGGCCATCTGCACGCTCCTCCATTGAAGGCCAGCAGCCTTCCACCACCCATGTTCCAGCCACTGGGTAAGCACCTCGTAGGAGCACTAGGATAGGTAAAGGCACACAAACAAAAGGCACTAAGGGAATGCACAAGTGTGAATAGTTCTGTTATGTTTGCATAATTCCATTTATTCATTGATAAATGAGACTTTGATTTTGCATTTGGTGGTGGTTTTTATTTATGCAATGAGCTGAGAGATGGAGGGCGATTTGATTGTCTTGTGGGAGTGGTAAAGTGGAGAGTGTAGGACTGTTGGTGAGTTGGGGGATGTAGTTCAAATTATTGATAGTGGGCACGGATCAGGTGAGCATGAAGAGCCCTTGCAGACAAGGCGTGTGGTTCCTGTTGCATCCTTGCGACTTCCTCCACTTCCTCTTCCGGCTCTACCCCCTCCTCCTTTCTCCTCCTCAGTCTCTTCCTCTTCCTCTTCCTACTCCTCCTCCTCTGCCTCAGCCTCCTCCTCCTCCTCCTCCACCTCTGGCTCAGGATCTTCTGCAATCATTGGTGGCAAATGCTGGTCCCTCATGATGGCGAGGTTGTGCAGCATGCAGCATACCACCACGAATCTGCCCACCCACTCGGGAATACTGCAGGGCTCCTCCAGACCGATCCAGGCAGCGGAAGCATTGTTTGAGGAGGCCTATGGTGTGCTCCACGATGTTGCGTGTGGCAGCATGACTTATTATAGGCCTGCTGTGCACTTGTGCGTGGGTTCCTGACCAGTGTCATGAGCCACTGGGGATATCCCTTGTCGCCAGCTTTTGACTTGCCGAGTCGGGTGAAAGATAGCTGGCACGTTGGCCTGCCGCATGACGAAGGCGTTGTGACTGCTCCCAGGGTAGCGGGCATCGACCTCCATGATTCAATGCGTGTGTTTGCACACCGGCTGCACTTTGAGGGAGTGGAAGCCCTTTCGGGTGACGAAGACGGCTGAGTTGATGTGTGGGGCACGCAGGGCAATATGTGTGCAGTCAACGACACCCTGCACCATGGGGAAGCCAGCAATGCAGGCGAACCCCCGTGCTCGCTTGTTCTGCTTGTCTCTGTGGAGAGGGAAGGTGATGAACCTGTTCCTCATCTGGTACAGTGTGTCTGTGACCTCCCTTATGCAGCAGTGCACTGCGTACTGCGAGATGTTGCACATGTCGCCAGCAGAGGCCTGAAATGCTCCTGAGCCGTAGAAATTCAGCACCATGGTGACCTTCACAGCCACAGGCAATGCTGTCCTTACCCTGCTCTGAGGCTGCAATTGTGGCCACACCAGTTGACAGATCTCGGTCACGCCTTCCTTGGTGAATCTCAGATGTCGGATGCAATCCTCCTCGGTCATGTTGAGGTAAGAGAATTGATCCCAGAAGGCCCTCATTGGATAGGGCCTCCTGCTCAGTGCCCTGCGCCTCCTCGTCCTCCATCTCCTCGCAGCTTGGCCTGCTATGCGTGGCCTCTCTGCATGGTCCCAGTCATGCTCAATGAACAGCAGGAGCCCTAGCAGACTGCCCATGGTTGGACGAATGTTGTTCAACCACAGTTGTAACTTTTTGACCCATAAGGCAGTACCTGCCAAAGCACTCTCAAATGTAATCTAGGAACTCTCAGTAAGAATAGGGAGCTTCAAAAAACACTTCCTACTCCTCAACAGCCAGAAGCAATAATCCAGCAACTAATCTGTAACACCTGCATGGGCCCTTTAAATAGCACTGGTGGGGGGTCCTTCAAGCACTGTAAGACACGTTCAGATGGTTGGGTTTAAGACTGTGTTTTGAGTTAAGCGTTAAGGTCAAATATGGTGTCTATCACTTTAAATCAGCGTTGCACACTGATTGCACGCATTTTCTCCCTACTTTACATGCTTCCAGTATTCAGTATTTGCGCATGCACTAACTCCTATACCAAGATGGCGCCTGGCGCACGTCATGCTTGAAACGTGTGTATGCATCCGAGACGCCATCTTGGATGTCAGAGAGGCCGTGTCATGCGGAAACAACGGGCGCTACACGGCCCAATTTAATGCCCGTAGTGTTTATTCTGAAACAGGTGACCATCATTTAAATGTACTGATCTGTACATTATTAATGGGAGAGCAAGAGAGAAAACAACAAGCTGAGTGAACATTATTTGCAGCAGCACTGCATTATTGCTGCAGCAGGTTTTATATAAATTTGTCCAAACATCGACTGGACTTTGATCCCAGTGTAAATGCTGGGATGTGGCCACGAGGAAACTCTGCCACTGACCCTGAATTGGAGAAGGTACCCTTATTAACATTTTGCTGTTGGGCACCTGCACCACTCTGGGTGCCTGTCAGAGCTAAAAATAGGCTGTCAAATCTGGTTTGATCATGTTACATTTGATCACATGACATCTGATCATGTGTTGTTTCGATCATTTACCCTATAAAGGTTGGGCCCCCTGTAATTGAGTGCTGTTGCTTGCAGTTTCGGCGAGCAGCTATCATGCAAGGAGTTCCTAGAACCAGCTCGTAAGGGATGGATGTATGCAGGCGCAAACCACAGGAGCAAAGATCCACTTTTCTCACAGTTTGCCAGCAGCTGTGCCAAGTGGATTTATCCACCATCCCAGGAGACTTCAGACAATCCCGAAGGATTGGGAACTCTAGCTGAAAGAGGTGCAAGAGATGCGATGCTAGCCAGCTACTCTAATTGGCCCTGGCCAACATAAGAAATTATGGGCCAGAAATCTGGCAAAGTTCTTCAGGTGTCCAGTGCTGGACCCTCCTTTCACCTGATGTACCAGCCATCTGGCGAATCCCAACTCTGGGCCAAGGAAACTCCTGGCCTTTGAGTCCCCTTTGATGTATGGGACCATGTTTGGGGTGGAAGGAGGTTCTGTCCCAAACAAGGTCCCTCAGAAAGTAGTAGTACAAGCAAGAACCCAGAGCATCTTGGTTCCAATCTATTTCACGAGCCTTCTGCCACAGCCCACCTGACTAATGGCAGGGGTGTGCCAGGCTGCCCACAGATGTTTGGGGACAGTATACCTTAAGACTATCCTTATCACAGCTGAGATCAAATGATTGTGGACTGATTCTCTTTCAGTATTGGGAACTGCCTTTCAAGCCAGAAATGGCAGGGAAACTAGTCTGCGGGAAAAGTTTTGCATAATAATATCAGTTTGTACTGAAGCATCTTTTAAAATATGCTTTCACATTGTTGCACCAGTATTCAGCTCACAAGTTCAGGGATTTTTAATAACAAAAAAATTTGCTTTAATCTGCTTAGTTTTGTGCTTCACCAGTGTCATATTTTTCCACTCTCTTGTTGAACAAGTCAAGGGGATCCCACTTCAACACAAGTGCTGAACCCAGCAGTCCGTACTTTGTGTGTTGTTGTTTCCATTATGTCACTGTAGCTGCTGGAGTAAAATCGAAAGAAAGTAAGGAAACTGACTGAAGCCCTGGTCATGACATTGGCTTCACATCTGTGTTTATAATTAAGAGTTCCTTTGAGAGCCCTTGTCAGATTCACATGCTAGTTATTAAACTTGTTTATGTTTGGTAACCGAGGGAGGCCACACCAGTCATTACAGTTTTCCAATCTTGTTCATAATACCAGTACTAGTTTCAATTGTCCGCATGGATGAGTCAGATTTATTTCAGACACACCTGGTCCGAGGTCTTAATTGATTCACTGTGCAACAGAGATGAACAAGCCTAGACGCGATGGCTGTGCAGACAATATTAACTCATCCAACAGCAGCATGCTTTTATTTGATTTTGGAAAATCACAGCAACAGTTGACCTGATTGTACAATCATATCAATCTTCAGACTTCTAGAGCCTGAATGGCTGAAAAACAGCCTTCCAAGTCAATGTTTCTGCAAACAATAAGATACAGGAGGTATTAGAACTGAGGAGATACCGAATGAAAAGCAAGGCTATTTAAAACTTTAGGGGCTAGAAATTGGGGTGTCTAGCACCCGTTGTTTTGGCGCTGTGCGGCCTCTCGAAGTGCCAAGATGGCATCTTGGCTGTGCACGCACAATTCCAGTGTGACATGGGCTGGACGCCATCTTGGTATAGGTATTAGCGCATGCGCATGTAATGTAGGGAGAAAATGGATACAATCAGTGTGCAATGCTGATTTAAAGTGATAGGCACCATTTTGGGACTTAATGCTCCACTCAATGCAGTCTTAACCGCGACCATCTGAACGTGTCTTTGAGTGCCTGGAGGACCCCCCACCCCAGCACTATTTGAAAGGGACCATGCAGGATTTACAGGTTAGTTGCTGGATTATTGCTTCTGGCTGCTGAGACATTTGTAACTGTTTTTGAAGGTCTCCTATACTTGAATACTAGGATACGGGGACACAGCCTAACATTTAGAGCCAGGACATGCAGGAGTGAAGTTAGGAAACGCTTCTACACGCAAAGAGTGGGAGAAATTTGGAACGCTCTGCTGCAAATGATAGTTGATGCTAGCTCAATTGTGAATTTTAAATCTGAGATTGATAGATTTCTGTGAACCAAGGGTATTAAGGGATATGGAGTTAGGTCACAGGTCCACCATGATCTCATTGAATGGCAGAACAGGTTTGAGGGGCTAAATGCCGCTGCCACTTGCTGCCTCCTGTTATGGGCCACTTTCTCCTGCAAGAGAACAGGGCGTGTGTCTGGGTGAAGTGCCTGTCATGGTTGAATAGCTGCCAGTGTGTGTGGCCTGTGAGTTGCGGGTGGGCGGCTTGCAACAATGGTAATGTGTAAGGGTGAGAGGAAGCATCTGATTGGCAGAGTTGAGTACTGATAGAAAGGGATTGTTGGTATGTGGATGATGGGGGTTGTAGTGCATGGATCAGTGGATGCAGCTAGTGGTGCAGTTGGTAGGAGACGCCACTTGACAGATGACCTCACTCACCTTGACCACTCTTGTCAAAGCATTGAACTTCTTCCTGCACTCCATCCATGTTCGTGGTACTATGCGCTAGGCATTGAATTCGTCCTCCGCTGCCTCCCACTGCCTCTTGAGTATATGTCTGGAGGGCCTCTTGATCTCCTGCGGATATAGGATGTCCCTACTTCTGTCCACCTCTTGCACCAAGGCCTCTAGTGTATCAGCAGAGAACCTTGGTGCACGCACACTCGCCAGGCCTGGTACAAACTCAAATCTGCAGATTAGTGAGATCTGGCGTGCAGATTGGAGGATGTGGGATTTAATAATGTGCAACCTTTATTCAATGTTTTAACATAACTCATCAGTTTGTAAACATAGGGACAGGACCTGCATCTGTGTTTTATGTGAGCAACGTCTGATCTCCGTGCAGATAGCAGACTGTTATTTTCAGCAAATAACAGGTACCAGTCATCTTTGAAGAGATTTTAATAGGCATCCTCCCTTTAAGAGATTTGGCCTCCCCCTGCTGGTGGAAAGTGTGCATGTCCTTGAATCCTCGTATCAGGCCCAGTTTTTAACGTTGCTGTCAGGTAAGTCCTCAGGCTGGATGAATGTCTCATCCTGCCTGTACAGGAAACACCGGGCGCATGTTAGTCGTGGATCACATTACCCACGCTTAGAATCATAGAAGTTTACAACATGGAAACAGGCCCTTCGGCCCAACATGTCCATGTCGCCCAGTTTATACCACTAAGCTAGTCCCAGTTGCCTGCACTTGGCCCATATCCCTCTATACCCATCTTACCCATGTAACTGTCCAAATGCTTTTTAAAAGACAAAATTGTACCCGCCTCTACTACTGCCTCTGGCAGCTCGTTCCAGACACTCACCACCCTTTGAGTGAAAAAATTGCCCCTCTGGACCCTTTTGTATCTCTCCCCTCTCACCTTAAATCTATGCCCCCTCGTTATAGACTCCCCTACCTTTGGGAAAAGATTTTGACTATCTACCTTATCTATGCCCCTCATTATTTTATAGACTTCTATAAGATCACCCCTAAACCTCCTACTCTCCAAGGAAAAAAGTCTCAGTCTATCCAACCTCTCCCTATAAGTCAAACCATCAAATCCCGGTAGCATCCTAGTAAATCTTTTCTGCACTCTTTCTAGTTTAATAATATCCTTTCTATAATAGGGTGACCAGAACTGTACACAGTATTCCAAGTGTGGCCTAACTAATGTCTTGTACAACTTCAACAAGACATCCCAACTCCTGTATTCAATGTTCTGACCAATGAAACCAAGCATGCCGAATGCCTTCTTCACCACCCTATCCACCTGTGACTCCACTTTCAAGGAGCTATGAACCTGTACTCCTAGATCTCTTTGTTCTATAACTCTCCCCAACTCTCCCCAACGCCCTACCATTATCTAAATTAAGCTCCATCTGCCATTCATCGGCCCGCTGGCCCAATTTATCAAGATCCCGTTGCAATCCTAGATAACCTTCTTCACTGTCCACAATGCCACCAATCTTGGTGTCATCTGCAAACGCAATCATTTATTCCTTGTTTTGCAATAAATAATATTAATTTATGTATTTAAGATGTACTTAAAGAGTGGTAACCTGGGGCAGTTTTATTAATACAGCTGAAAATCTAGTTATTGATATTCAACTAGTTAATTTTAATGAGTGTCTAATCTTGCACCTATAAGTGACTGAAAATGAAATTTAAGAAACTATACTGAACCATTTACTACTTTCATTGATGTACACTGGTCAGTTTCTTAGTAAATTAAATATTTTTTAATATTTAAAAACGTTTAAAATGTGCCTACTAGTGCCTGTGCGCCTAAGAAAACGAGCTTAATTTGAAGACCCTCCTCGAACGACTACAGGCGGGCGGGATCGGCAGAAACTCGCATCCTCATTATTTCGAACTGGGGGCGTGGCCAGTTTTACTTCAGCCTGACTTTTTTTTGAGCAAGCACAAAAGATCACAAAACTCGAATTGCGCTGGCCGTAATGTAATTCAAGTTTCCGTGATGTTTTGCGCTGATTCGGGCTGGATGGCGCTGAAAGCGCCAACGCAATCTAGTGGAAACTCAGGACCAGTATTAGTGTTGTTATCACAGTAATAATGCTACTCCTAACACCTGAGTATTAAATGGTTCTAGCACTGAAGGAGGCCATTCGACCCGTCGAGTCTGTGCCGGCTCTCTGCAAGAGCAATTCAGCTAGTCCCACTCCCCCACCCTATCCCCATAGCCCTGCAAATGTTTTCCCTTCAAGCACTTATCCAATTCCCTTTTGAAAGCCACGATTGAATCTGCCTCCACCACCTCCTCAGTCAGTGCATTCCAGATCACAACCACTCGCTGTGTAAAAAAAGTTTTTTTTCTCATGTTGCCTTTTGGTTCTTTTGCCAATCACCTTAAATCTATGTCCTCTGGTTCTTGACCCTTCTGTCAATGGGAACAGTTTCTCTCTATCTACTCTGTCTAGACCCTTCATGATTTTGAATACCTCTATTAAATCTCCTCTCAACCTTCTCTACTCTAAGGAGAACAACCCCAGCTTCTCCAGTCTATCCACGTAACTGAAGCCCCTCATCCCTGGAATAATTCTAGTAAATCTCTTCTGCACTCTCTCTAAGGCCTTCACATCCTTCCTAAAGTGTGGTGCCCAAAATTAGATACAATACTCCAGTTGTGGCCGAACCAGTGTTTTATAAAGGTTCATCATAACCTCCTTGCTTTTGAACTCTATTTATAAAGCCCAGGATCCTGAATGCTTTCTTAACCACTCTCTCAACCTGCCCTGCCACCTTCAACGATTTGTGCACTTATACCCCCAGATCTCTCTATTCCTGCACCCATTTTAGAATTGTACCCTATAGTTTATATTGCCTCTGCTCATTCTTCCTACCAAAATGTATCATTTCACACTTTTCTGCATTAAATTTCAACTGCCATGTGTCTGCCCATTCCACCAGCCTGTCTATGCCCTCTTGAGTCTATTACTATCCTCCTCACTGTTCATTACCCTTCCAAGTTTTGTGTCATCTGCAAATTTGGAAATTGTGTCCTGTACACCCAAGTCCAAGTCATTAATATAAATCAAATAAAGCATCGACTCCTGGGGAACACCACTGTACACCTCCTTCCAGTCCGAAAAACAACCGTTCACCACTACTCTCTATTTCCTGTTACTTAGCCAATTTTGTATCCATGCTACCACTGCCCCTTTTATCCCTTGGGCTTCAACTTTGATGACAAGCCTATAAAGCGGCACTTAATCAAACGCCTTTTGGAAGTCCGTATAAACCGCATTGCCCTCATCGACCCTCTCTGTTACCTCATCAAAAAACTCAATCATGTTGGTTAAACACGAAATGCCTTTAACAAATCCATGCTGGCTTTCCTTAATTAACCCACACTTGCCCAAGCGACTGTTAATTTTGTCCCAGATTATCGTTTCTAAAAGTTTTCCCACTACCGAGTTTAAACTGACTGGCCTGTAGCTGCTGGGTTTAACCTTACACCCTTTTTTGAACAAAGCTGTAAGATTTGCAATTCTCCAGTCCTCTGGCATCGCCCCCGTATCTACGGATGTTTGGAAGATTATGGCCAGTAATAATGTTCTTTTTTTCCACTATTACAATATGCAAACTGGAAACTTTAAAAAGAAAATGACTAGGATTGGAATTTTCCTTAACCTGCCGGTAGTCTAAAAGGTTTCTGGTAACTGTGTAGCATGTTATACATAATCTCAAAATATACCATACACATTTGGGCATGCTCTATGGCTACATATAGCACTCTGTTAACAACAACTTGCATTTATATAGCACCTTTAACGTAGTAAAATGTCCCAAGGTGCTTCTCAGGAGTGATTATCAAACAAAATTTGACACCGAGCCACGTAAGGAGATATTAGGACAAAAGCTTGGTCAAAGAGGTAGGTTTTAAGGAGCATCTTAAAAGAGGAGAGAGAGGTAGCGAGGCAGAAAGGTTTAGGGAGGGAGAGGTTTAAGTGTATTGCTGATTTGCCATTGTTATTTTACTTATGAGAAATATATACTTCACAAAAGAATGCATAAAGTATGCTCCAATTTTTTTTAAAACTATTACACATGGAAAATATTTAATAGCCAGCCATGGAGAAATGTGGTGTGAGTTTGCTGATTCCCAATCTCAGTCAATCTGGCCTTTACATGGCATCTTTGAAGATTTTAAAATCAATGCACTGGGGGATGGGGAACTAGTAGAGGTAGGTGAGAATTGGGGAGATAAGTGATCAGGATTTAGTATGGGGGTAGGATATGGGCGGCAGAGGTCTGGATGACTTGGAGTTTGTTTAGGAGTTTATGGACATCAGCAGGCTCGCTAGAAGATTTTTTGAAAAGTCAAGCCTGAAGGTGATGAAAATGTGGATAAGGATTTTAGCAGTAGTGGGGTTACGTAGGGACAGAGGTAGGTGATATTTTTGCAGGTGGGATAAGTAGTCTTGACAATGGACTAGATGTGGGATTTGAAGCTCAGATCAGAGTCAAAAATGACACCAATATTGTCGTGTTTAGCCTGAATGAGCAGCCAAGGAAGGCGATGGAGTTCTGGTGTGAACTGAAGATGGAGGAAGTTCTGGCTCATCCATGACTTAACATTGAATTGGCTATCATACAGCAATGCAGCAGTTGTGGACTTTTGAGGTGTTGAAGGAGAGGGACAATTGGGTGTCATCAACATACATTTGGAAGCAGTGCCCGAATGGTCAACAGTCAGTCCCACTGTTAATGATGGCCTAAAACAGACACATTTATAATATTGAATAATCATGTTAAAATACTTTGGCACTGAATTTTAAATGTGCAATTCCATAATTTGATTTGTTCTATTTATAAAGATGTTTGAGAGCCTCTTTACGCTTCAAATTCAAGCTATCCTTTGCTCCCTCCTTTTCCTCATTTACATGCAACCCCTTGGCGACACCATCCTCAGACCTGTGGTCAACTTCTACATGTATGCTGACAACACCCAGCCTTGTCCTGTCTGCCACCTCTCTTGAACCCTTGAAGGACAAGGACAACAGGTGCATGAGAACACCATAATCTCCAACTTCTCCAAGTCACACAGCATCCTAATGTGGACATACATCGCCATTCCTTCATTGTTGCTGAGTCAAAATCCTAGAACTCCCTACCTAAAAGCATTGTGGGGGCACTTTTACCACACGGACTGCAGCAGTTCAAGAAGAAGGTTTACCATCACCTTCTCAAGGGCAACTAGGGTTGGGCAATAAATGTCGGCCTTGCCAGCAATGCCCACATCCTGAGAACAAATAATTTAAAAAATGCAGTAGCCTCCACTTAGTGCTTTCCTTCCACACATAGCTCAAATCAGAAAAAACATTTATTTATATATATATATATATTGGTTTCAAATGCTATATCACAGTACACTTCAAAATGTTGTAAAATGCATCAAATATCAAAATTTCCTGCGGACATATCCCCAGGCCCCTCTTTGAAATAAATTTTGCACCATCGGAGCTCACTTCCTCCTTCGAAAATTTCTAAACCCACTGCTACAAAATTTGCACTTTTGAGTACTTCAGATTTTTTTCCTATAATACAACTAATGAAATATTGACTTCAGTTTATGTCATGACAAGATCATGTCCCACTGGACTGCATTATATCTAATTCTTTTCATATGTCATACGTGAAGTCATTGAGTTTCAGTTTTAAGGAAAAACAAACCAAATTGAGGAACATGATCCTAAAACATTAATAAAAATCCTGAAATCCAATGAAATAAAAAGGAATTTGATTCATTCAGTCACTTTGAAGCAGTAACCTCAGTCACAGGACTTTATTGAGGGTTATTTTCCAGTTGTAAATTTTTTGAGTTGACATCTTTTAAGGGGCTGTGTCAGGTTTATCATAACATTTTTTCTAATTTTTATGGGAAGCTAAGTGTTTCATCTATTCAGTTCACAACACAACACAGAGTAATCACTTGATTACATCTGACTTTGATGATCCACTGTCAGCTGATGAGTTGAAGAGAGATTGAACAGAGGCATAAAATCCAGAAGCCTGCAATTGGAACATGTTCTTGCTGCAAAAAGTACAAGGAGGTGATCTTCATTGCCAAAAACATAAACAATTTTCCCAAACACTCTGGTGTTTGTCAGCAGTGACTTTTATTGAAAGTGACCTAGTTGGAAATTTAGACACAGATAGTTTACATAAAATCGTTATGTATTATACAGTTTTAATGTTTTGTTGGACACTGTCATTAGTGCGCAGAGTTGCCTGATAGCTTTATCTAATCACACACTTTTGTCATTATCTGTGTTGCAGTATATTCTCAATAGTTTATTTGCTTTCTGTTGTAAAATAATCCTCTTAATCTGATAAGGTTTATCAAATAATGTTATATACCTCCAGGCCCTATATCACTACTGGTTTTACTACTTTCTGCTATATTTTGCTTCGGTCACTAATGTGTGCAGTGTGAGTAAAAAGCTTCCCTGTTTTTCACTTGCTTTGACTTTTCCATTCACATTTGCAACCAGAGGAAAATATACCTGGCTCACTTGTGTACTTCTGCCTCCAATGTGAGCTGGCACTCAGCACACCACCGCACAATGGTAAATCGTACTGTTTTGAGGAACATTACCAAATAGCTGGTATCAATTTTAAGACTAACATACAGTTTGAATGTTCAGTGACTCTCAAAGCCCATTCAAGCTCTGCTTTGTGATTTATGATATTATGTGAACTGATCAATTGAATTGCAGGTATAAAAACAAATAAACAGATAGTTAGTTGAACATAATGAGAAAGGCTAGGTTAGTCTTTCAGGTGGGATCCTACATTACACTGAGTGCTATTGATAGATTATCTTATCTCTAACAAGTGAAATTGCTGTTTTAGTATTCAAATCATTGGTTAGACCACAGTTAGAACATTGGAGCTGATACCGCAATTGGGTGTTCCCAATACTCGCAGGGAATGCTGGCTCAGAAATAGCAAACTCATTTTTCATCAGTTAATTTAAATGGATGCATAGCGAGTGCTCTGTGCTTGTGATTTCCTGGCCAGCACTCCCTGTGAGCATCAGAATGCCCAACTATATAATCATTTTGGTTGCCTTACTTTAGGAAGGATGTCAAGACTATGAAGAGGATGCAGTAGAGATTCAGTGAGATGATTAGAGGCATTAGTTATGAGGAAAGATTAGAAAAACTATGGCTCCAAGAATAAAGTAGGTTAAGAGGAGATCTGATCAAAGTATTCAAAATTATGAAGGGTTTCAATGAAGTATATCAGGAAAAATTATTTCCACCGTGGTTAGTCGGTAACTAGACAACATAAACTTGACATCATCACCAAAAGAGCGAAGGGAGAGATTAGGAAGATTCAGAAATAAACCAAAGAAATATGTTATGATAATATAGTTACATTCAACAAAGCTTTTCCCTCGGATGTTGTCATCTACATCTGTTTACTGAGGCACTTGATGCTCTGCAGAGAAAGCACGTGGTATAAAGCTGTCCAAACCAAGCCTAGAAAACGGTCACAATTCTTTCCAAAAATCAGTTCGGTCTCTAAATATGATTGCACAATAAATCATTCAGTGAAAAAAAATAAAGAAAATGGTTTCTTTAAATAAAAAGCATCAATATAACTTATACTACAATTCACAAGGATGAGTGAGATGAATCATTTGGTGAAAAAATAAAGAAAACGGTCGCTTTAAAAGCAAGTATGAAAATGACTTATATTACAATTCACAAGGATGTGTGAGATAAATCATTCAACTCAGCCTAAAAATGAATAGGCATCATGATTTGGTGGATCTCCAGTGTTAATGCTTGTGGCGTCAGAAGCGACACTTTTGTAACAGGAGATTTATACTATGTAGGAACATTGGAACAGGAGTAGGCCATTCAGCCCCTCGTGCCTGCTCCGCCATTTGATAAGATCATGGCTGATCTGTGATCTAACTCCATATACCCGCCTTTGGCCCATATCCCTTAATACCTTTGATTGCCAAAAAGCTATCTATCTCCGATTTAAATTCAGCAATTGAGCTAGTATCAATTGCCGTTTGCGGAAGAGAGTTCCAAACTTCTACCACCCTTTGTGTGTAGAAATGTTTTCTAATCTCACTCCTGAAAGGTCTGGCTCTAATTTTTAGACTGTGCCCCCTACTCCTAGAATCCCCAACCAGCAGAAATAGTTTCTCTCTATCCACCCTATCCGTTCCCCTTAATATCTTATAAACTTCGATCAGATCACCCCTTAACCTTCTAAGCTCCAGAGAATACAAACCCAATTTGTGTAATCTCTGCTCGTAACTTAACCCTTGAAGTCTGGGTATCAGTCTAGTAAACCTACACTGCACTCCCTCCAAGGCCAATATGTCCTTCCGAAGGTGCGGTGCCCAGAACTGCTCACAGTACTCCAGGTGCAGTCTAACCAGGGTTTTGTATAGCTGCAGCATAACTTCTGCCCCCTTGTACTCTAGTCCTCTAGATATAAAGGCCAGCATTCCATTAGCCTTATTGATGATTTTCTGCACCTGTTCATAACACTTCAGTGATCTACGTACCTGAACCCCTAGGTCCCTTTGGACATCCACTGTTTTTAACTTTTTACCAGGTAATATGTAACAGGTAATATTGTTAGAAAATGTAGTGGATCTCCTGTGGGGTGTGACATGGAATTGTATGAATCAGTGGAGGGAGGCACACAGGTCTCGTGGGCTGACCATAAATAAATAAATAATGCAGCAGAAGGGGGCTGGCAGGAAGCAAATGAAAATTATTCACACCAGTAGCAGCAGTGAGGATTCAGTTGTTTATTAGACCTTGGAATGCACAAAAGAGGAATTAATTGAGGCAAAAAATAAGAGTGATTTATATGTTGAACCAAATATGGTTGCTGATAGGACTAGAAGGGTTTCACTCCTGAGATTAGTAAACTAAGTGCTAAAATGTTTGTCGATTGATTACTGGGAAATTTGAGTGTCGCCCCTCAGACACATACATGTCCCTTCTACACAATAACGACAATGTGAATTTACATAGCATCTTAGGAGTTAATGTCCTACTTCTAGGATGTTATTATTGGTAGAGTTTTATGACAATCTTAAAATAAATTTGAAGAGGAGCTAACCAGTGTTATTCAAGAAATGAAAATATTGATCCATTAGAGAGAATACAGAGGCATGGGTAATTCTGAGTCTCAAAACAGAGGTACAGATTTTCCTCTTTTGCATTTGGGCATAAATTATTAGAAAATTATAAAGGAAAATCAAGTAAGAACATAGAACATAAGAAGTAGCCATACAGCCACTTGAGCATGCTCCGCCATTCCATCAAATCATCGTTGATCTTAGACCTCAACTCAACTTTCCTGCCTGATCCCCATATCCCTTGATTCCCCTAGAGTCCAAAAATCTATCTATCTCAGCCTTGAATATATTCAATGACTCAGCATCCACAGCCCTCTGGGGGAGAGAATTCCAAAGATTCACAACCCTCTGCGGGAAGAAATTCCTCCTCATCTCAGTCTTGAATGGCTGACCCCTTATCCTGCGATTATGCCCCCTTGTTCTAGACTCTCTAGCCAAGGGAAACAATGGGCTCGATTTTACCACCCGCTATCGGGTGCGTTCTCGGCGGGGGGGCTCCGAAAATCGGGAAATCCAGGAGCGGGACCAGATCCCGCCTCGATCCCGCCCACTTCCGGGTTCCCTGCCGACGCGCCGGCGTGCGCGCACAGCCCCCGCTGGTGGGAATCCCGCAGGCAATTAAAGCCAGCGGGATGCCACTTGACAATATTTAGTTTGGTATTTCAGGTCATTAACTGACCTGATTAAGGGACTATGTCGGATTTTTGAACAACATGGGACTGTTTCCCACACTGGGGGAACACTCCCAGCTCGAATGCACGTGTTGCAGCTGTCAGCCTGTGGCAGCTGCAAAGGTCCATTTGACAGGTGGCGGGGGGAGACCCTCACCCATTGCAGGAGGCCACTCTGTCACTTGGGACAAAGTTTGGCCTCCACTACCCTCCTCCTGACGGTCAAAGTCACCAACCTGCACACTTACCCCAGGGTCCGGAGACATGTACCTACCTTGCGGACCCCCTCAGATGTACATCTTGCGGATGGGGGCCGCCGTAGCTGCAGTCATGACCTCCTCGGAGGGCGAACAGCATCACCAGCCTCACCAGCCTCGCCATCCACGCCGTCCACCTCTGACACGTGGAGCTCCACAACAGAGTGCTGTGACACATCCACCTGCACAGCAGGAGGGAAGGCCACCGCAGAGAGAGATGCGTCGCAGAGGGCACTACCCTCGCCACAGGGTCCACAGACCGAGGCTCAGCTTCCTGGACCTCTCTGAGCAGCAGTGCACACGGAGGCTCAGAGTCACTCAACATGTAGCCGTGGACATCTGCAGCCTCTTTCATGCCGAGCTGCTCCTGGCTGGCCCGTGCACCATCTTCCTACCTGTCACTGTCAAAGTCACCACTGCCCTCCCGAACTTCTCCTCCGCAGCCTTCCAGGGTGCAACCGGGGACATCGCCGATGTCTCTCAGTCGTCTGCGCAGAAGAGCCCTGCAAATACACCTACACCCACTCTGCAGTGACACAATGGGTGGCATCAGTGGTGGGCCCTCATAGTGATACCCAGGAGCGGGCATTATTGCACAAACCGGACAGGATTCGCGAAGACATGGCAGTAGTGGTGCCAATATAATGTGTGATGTGAGTTGTTCTGAAATTCAATATGAGTAACAACCATGACAAACCCTCAAACACCCTTGTGCATCCCCTTCATGCTCACGACATGTTTGCCTTACGCTGCCTACTGCACATATGTGATGCATGCCCTGTGGGTGCAGCACAAGTAGTATACTCCACCTCTCTTCATAGGACAACCCTCTCATCCCAGGAATTAGTCTAGTGAACCTTCGTTGCACCACCTCTAAGGCAAGTATATCCTTCCTGAGATAAGGAGACCAAAATTGAATGCAGTACTCCAGGTGAGTTCTCACTAAAGCCCTGTGCAACAATAGTAAGACTGCCCTACTCTTGTACTCCAATCCCCTTGCAATAAAGGCCAACATACCATTTGCTTTCCTAATTGACTGCTGTACCTGCATACTAACTTTTTGTGTTTCTTGTATGAGGACACCCAAGTCTCACTGAACACCAACATTTAATAGTTTCTCACCATTTAAAAAATGTTCTGTTTTTCTATTCTACCAAAGTGAATAACCTCACATTTCCCCACATTATACTCCATCTGCCACCTTCTTGCCCACTCACATATTCTGTCTATCCCTTTGCAGACTCTTTGTGTCCTCCTCACAGCTTACTTTCCCACCTAGCTTGAAATCACCAGCAAGCTTGGATACATCCAGTCCAGGGGATTTATCGGCTTTTAGTGCCATTAGTTTGTCCAGTACTTTTTCTCTAGTGATTTTTTGTTATTATTCATTCATGGGATGTGGGCATTGTTAGCAAGGCCAGCATTTATTGCCCATCCCTAATTGCCCTTGAGAAGATGGTGGTGAGCCGCCTTCTTGAACTGCTGCAGTCCGTGTGGTGAAGGTACTCCCACAGTGCTTTTAGGTAGGGCGCTCCAGGATTTTGACCCAGTGACGATGAAGGAACGGCGATATATTTCCAAGTCGGGATGGAGTGTGACTTGGAGGGGAACGTGCAAGTGCTGTTGTTCCCATGTGCCTGCTGACCTTGTCCTTCTAGGTGGTAAAGGTCACGGGTTTGGGAGGTGCTGTTGAAGAAGCCTTGACGAGTTGCTGCAGTGCATCCTGTGGATGGTACACACTGCAGCCACGGTACGCGGTGGTGAAGGGAGTGAATGTTTAGGGTGGTGGATGGGGTGCCAATCAAGTGGGCTGCTTTGTCCTGGATGGTGTCGAGCTGCTTGAGTGTTGTTGGAGCTGCACTCATCCAGGCAAATGGAGAGTATTCCATCACACTCCTAACTCGTGCCTTGTAGATGGTGGAAAAGCTTTGGGGAGTCAGGAGGTGAGTCACTCACCGCAGAATACCCAGCCTCTGACCTGCTCTTGTAGCCACAGTATTTATATGGCTGGTCCAGTTAAGTTTCTGGTCAATGGTGACCCCCAGGATGTTGATGGTGGAGGATTTGGCAATGGTAATGCCATTGAATGTCAAGGGGAGGTGGTTAGACTCTCTCTTGTTGGAGATGGTTATTGCCTGGCACGTGTCTGGCGCGAATGTTACTTGCCACATATCAGCCCAAGCCTGGATGTTGTCCAGGTCTTGCTGCATGTGGGCTCGGACTGCTGCATTATCTGAGGGGTTGTGAATGGAACTGAACACTGTGCAATCATCAGCGAACATCCACATTTCTGAACTTATGATGGAGGGAAGGTCATTGATGAAGCAACTGAAGATGGTTGGGCCTAGGACACTGCTCTGAGGAACTCCTGCAGCAATGACCTGGGACTGAGATGATTGGCCCCCAACAACTACTGGAGAGTTTTCCCCCTGATTTCCATTGACTTCAATTTTACTAGGGCTCCTTGGTACCACACTCGGTCAAATGCTGCCTTGATGTCAAGGGCAGTCACTCTCACCTCACCTCTGGAATTCAGCTCTTTTGTCTATGTTTGGACCAAGGCTGTTATGAGGTCTGGAGCCGAGTGGTCCTGGCGGAACTCAAACTGAGCATCGGTGAGCAGGTTATTGGTGACTAAGTGCTGCTTGATAGCACTGTCGATGACACCTTCCATCACTTTGCTGATGATTGAGAGTAGACTGATGGGGCGGTGATTGGCCGGATTGGATTTGTCCTGCTTTTTGTGGACAGGACATACCTGGGCAATTTTCCATATTGTTGGGTAGATGCCAGTGTTGTAGCTGTACCGGAACAGCTTGGCAAGAGGCATGGCTGGTTCTGGAGCACAAGCCTTCAGCACTATAGCTGGGATGTTGTCGGGCCCATAGCCTTAGCTGTATCCAGTGCAATCAGCCGTTTTTTGACATCACGTGGAGTGAATCGAATTGGCTGAAGACTGGCTTCTGTGAAGGTGGGGATATCGGGAGGAGGCTGAGATGGATCATCCACTTGGCACTTCTGGCCTACAAACGCTTCAGCCTTGTCTTTTGCACTCACGTGCTCTGGACTCTGCCATTATTGAGGATGCGGATGATTACAGAGCCTCCTCCTCCCGTTAGTTGTTTAATTGTCCACCACCATTCATGACTGGATGTGGCAGGACTGCAGAGCTTTGATCTGATCCGTTGGTTGTGGAATCGCTTAGCTCTGTCTATAGCATGTTGCTTCCGCTGTTTAGCATGCATGTAGTCCTGAGTTGTAGCTTCACCAGGTTGGCACTTCATTTTTAGGTACGCCTGGTGCTGCTCCTGGCATGCTCTTCTGCGCTCCTCATTGAACCAGGGTTGATCCCCTGGCTTGTTGGTAATGGTAGAGTGAGGAATATGCCGGGCCATGAGGTTACAGATTGTGCTGGAATACAATTCTGCTGCTGCTGATGGCCCACAGCGCCTCATGGATGCCCAGTTTTGAGCTGCTAGATCTGTTCTGAATCTATCCCATTTAGCACAGTGGTAGTGCCACACAACACGTTGGATGGTGTCCTCAGTGCGAAGACGGGACTTCGTCTCCACGAAGACGGTGCGGTGGTCACTCCTAGCAATGCTGTCACGGACAGATGCATTTGCGACAGGTAGATTGGTGAGGACGAGGTCAAGTTAGTTTTTCCATCGTGTTGGTTCGCTCACCACCTGCTGCAGGCCCAGTCTGTGTCCTTCAGGACTCAGCCAGTTGCGGTGCTACTGAGCCACTCTTGGTGATGGACATTGAAGTCTGAGTCCCCCACCCAGAGTACATTCTGTGCCCTTGCTACCCTCAGTGCTTCCTCCAAGTGGTGCTCAACATGGAGCAGGACTGATTCATCAGCTGAGGGAGGGCGGTAGGTGGTAATTAGCAGGAGGTTTCCTTGACCATGTTTGAGCTGATGCCATGAGAGTTCATGGGGTCCGGAGTCAATGTTGAGGACTCCCAGGGCCACTCCCTCCTGACTGTATATCACTGTACTGCCACCGGTGGGACAGGACATACCCAGGGATGGTGATGGAAGAGTCTGGGACATTGGCTGATAGGTTATGATTCTGTGAGTATGGCTATGTCAGGCTGTTACTTGACTGGTCTGTGGGACAGCTCTCCCAATTTTGGCACAAGTCCCCAGATGTTAGTGAGGAGGACTTTGCAGGGTCAACTGGGCTTGGTTTGCCTTTGTCGAGTCCGGTGCCTAGTAGTCCGTCTAGTTTTATTCTTATTGTGACTTTTTTTTAAGCGAGAGTTTACAACTGAGCGGCTTGCTAGGCCATTTCAGAGGGCAATTAAGAATCAACCACATTGCTGTGGGTCTGGAGTCACATTTTGGCCAGACCGGGTAAGGACAGCAGGTTTCCTCCCCTAAAGGACATTAGTGAACCAAATGGGTTTTTACGACTATCCGGTAGTTTCGTGGCCATTATTACTGATACTAATATTTTAATTCCAGATTTTATTTAATTAATTGAATTTAAATTCCCTAGCTACCGTGGCAGGATTTGAACTCATGACTCTGGACTACTAGTCCAGGCCTACTGGATTACTAGTCCAGTAACATGACCACTATGCTACCATACCCATGGTGCCTTGTAGATGGTGGAAAGGCTTTGGGGAATCAGGAGGTGAGTCACTCGCTACAGAATACCCAGCCTCTGATGTGCTCTTGTAGTCACAGTATTTATGTGGCTGGTCCAGTTATGTTTCTGGTCAATGGTGACCTCCAGGATATTGATGATGGGGGATTTGGCGATGGTAATGACGTTGAATGTCAAGGAGAGGTAGTTAGACTCTCTTTTTGGAGATGGTCATTGCCTGGCACTTGTCTGGCACAAATGTTACTTGCCACTTATCAGCCTAAGCCTGGATGTTGTCCAGGTCTTGCTGCATGCAGGCACGGACTGCTTCATTATCTGAGGGGTTGCGAATGGAACTGAACACTGTGCAATCATCAGCGAACATCCCCATTTCTGACCTTATGATGGAGGGAAGGTCATTGATGAAGCAACTGAAGATGGTTGGGCCTAGGACACTGCCCTGAGGAACTCCTGCAGCAATGTCCTGGGGCTGAGATGATTGGCCACCAACAACCACTACCATCTTCCTTTGTGCTGGGTATGACTCCAGACACTGGAGAGATTTCCCCCTGATTCCCATTGGCTTCAATTTTACTAGGGCTCCTTGGTGCCACACTCGGTCAAACACTGAAGTTAGGAAACACTTCTACACGCAAAGGGTGGTAGAAGTTTGGACTGCTCTTCTGCAAACGGCAGTTGATGCTAGCTCAATTGTTAATTTTAATCTGAGATTGATCGATTTTGCTCCTTGTCATCAGGGGGCTCTAAATTTGGCAGTCCCATCCTTTTTCTTTGTGAAAACATGTTTACTCTGAACCCCTTGAATCTCCCCCTTGAATGCCTCCCACTGCTCTGACACTGATTTACCTTCAAGTAGCTGTTTCCAGTCCACTTTTGCTAAATCACCTCTCAGCTTAGTAAAATTGGCCTTTCCCCAGTTTAGAACTTTTACTTCTAGTCTTTCTTTGTTCTTTTCCATAACTATGCTAAAACTAACTGTATTATGATCACTACCACCAAAATGCTCTCCCTTTGATACTCCTTTCACCTTCCCAGCTTCATTCCCTAAAACTAAATCCAGAACTGTCCCCCCCTCTTGTTGGGCTTGCTATGTACTGGCTAAAATGCAATTTAAGAATTCTGGGCCCTCTATACCTTTTGCATTGATTTTGTCCCACTTAATATTAGGGAAGTTGAAATCCCCTGCTATTACTGCCCTATTGTTTTTGCACTTCTCCAAAATTTGCCTACATATTTTTAATTCTATCTCCCTCTGACTCTTTGGTGGTCATTTGTACACTCCCAGTAGCGTGATTGCCCCCTTTTTGTTATTTAGCTCAACCCATATGGCCTCATTTGATGATCCTTTTAACATATCATCCCTCCTCACAGCCGTAATTGTTTCTTTAACCAATATTGCCACCCACCCCCCTACCCCCCCTATCTGGTCTGAAGATCCTGTAACTAGGAATGTTGAGCTGCCATTCCTGCCCCTCTTTAAGCCATGTTTCAGTAATAGCTAAGACATCAAACTTCCATGTGTCTATCTGTGCCGCTAGCTCATCTGCCTTATTCACTATACTCCATGCATTGAGTAATGTACCATTAAGTACTGCCAAATTCCTTTGTTGTTAGTTCCTAACCTTTGTTTCCTCTGCCTTCCAAACTCACTGACTAACTTTCTGCCTTACATTTCCAGCTCTGCTTCTCTCCCTTCTGAATCCAAGCTCAGGTTCCCATCCCCCTGCCAAGTTAGTTTAAACCCTGCCCAACAGATCTAGCAAACCTCCCCGCTAGGATATTGGTCCCGGCCCTGTTGAGGTGCAACCCGTCCGGCTTGTACAGGTCCCACCTCCCCCAGAATCGGTCCCAATTCCCCAGGAATCTAAAGCCCTCCCTCCTGCACCATCTCTCCAGCCACGCATTCATCTGCTCTATCCTCCTATTTCTATACTCGCTAGCGTGTGGCATCGAGAGTAATCCGGAGATTACTACCATCGCGGTCCTGCTTCTTAATCTCTTTCCTAACTCCTTAAAATCTGCCTGCAGGACCTCATCCCTCTTTCTACCTAAGTCGTTGGTACCGATATGGACCACGACCTTTGGCTGTTCACCCTCCCCATCCAGAATGTTCTGGAGCCGCTCAGTGACATCCTTGACCCTGACACCAGGGAGGCAACATACCATCCTAGAATCACGTCTGCCGCCGCAGAAATGCCCGTCAGCTCCCCTAACTATGGAATCCCCTATCACTCTCACTCTCTTGACCATTCTCCTCCCCTCCCGAGCAGCTGAGCCACCCATGGTGCTATGATCATGGCTCTGGCTGCACTCCCCAGGGGAATCCTCTCCCTCACTGGTATTCACCGGTTAGAGAGTGAGATGCACTCAGGGGACTGCTGCACTACCTGCTGCTCCTCCTTGTCTGTCTGGCGGTCACCCAGTCCCTCTTTGCCTGAACTCTCTTAGGCTGTGGGGTGACCACGTTCTAACCACGCAGCTCTCAGCTTTGCAGACCCACTGCAGTGACGCCAGCTGCTGCTCAAGCTCCAAAACCCAAAGCTCGAGATCCTCCAGCTGATGACACTTCCTGTACCTGTGGTTGTCCAGGACACGGGAAGCGACCTGGAGTTCCCATATAGCACAAGATGTGCATTCCATGGGTCTGAGCTGCCCTGCCTCGATTTATTAGATTTATTAGATTATTAAATAAAAGTAATAGAAATAAACTTAAAGACTTAAAAAATCACCCACCAGCTACTCACCAAACAGCTCCTTCCCTTGTGCTGGTGTCACTTTGAGTTTAACCCCTCTCTGACCTGCCGCTCACACTCCCGCTCCCTCTCCTCTGCTCCGCCGCCTCAGCTGCTAGAATGGAAAAGGAAGGGGTGTAGCCCTAATAATAAAGGTTGACATGAGGACAGTGGTGAGAAAGGATCTTGGCTCGAAAGATCAGGAAGTAGAATCAGTATGGGTGGAAATTAGAAATAACAAGGGGCAGAAAACACCGGTGGGAGTAATTTATAGGGCCCCTAATAGTAGCAATACCGTTGGACAGAGTATTAATGATGAAATAATAGGAGCTTGTAACAAAGGAAATGCAGTCATCGTGGGGGACTTTAATCTGCATATAGACTGGACAAATCAAATTGGCAACGGTAGTTTAGAAGATGAGTTCATGGAATGTATTTGAGATGGTTTCCTAAAGCAATACGTCATGGAAGCAACCAGGGAACAAGCTATTTTAGATCTTGTATTATTTAATGAGATAGGGTTACTTAGTAATCTCACAGTAAAAGAACCTCTGGGGAAGAGTGATCATAATATGATAGAATTTTATCTTGAGTTTGAAAGTAACAGACTTAAGTCAGAAACTAGAGTCTTAAACTTAAATAAAGCCAATTACATAGGTATGAGGGGTGAGTTGTCATAGGTAGATTGGGAAATTAATTAGAAGGGTTTGACAGTTGAAAAGCAACAGCAAATATTTAAAGAAATATTTCAACATTCTCAACAATATACATTCCATTGAGAAATAAAAACTCCACGGGAAAAGTGATCCACCCATAGCTAACTAAAGAAGTTAAGGGGTGTATTAGATTGAAAGAAGAGACCTATAATGTTGCCAAGAAAAGTAATAAGCCTGGGAATTGGGAGAGTTTTAGAAACCAAAAAATTGAGAAAAAGGAAAAGATAGGATATGAACGTAAAACTAGCAAGTAATATAAAAACTGATTGTAAGAGATTCTACAAGTGTGTAAAAAGGAAGAGAGTAGCAAAAGTAAACGTGGGTCCCTTAGAGGCCGAGAGAGGAGAAATTATAATAGGGAATCAGGAAATGGCAGATGTGTTAAACAAATATTTTGTATCTGTCTTCACTGTAGAAGACACAAAAATATCAAAAATGGTGAGGAACCAAGGGGTAATTGAGAGTGAGGAACCTAAAACTTAAAACAATTAATTCAGAGGTGAGGTGAGAGTGACTGCTCAGCCAATTTCATAACGAGGTCAGTAATTTGCTCTCAATTCCATGAGCTTCAACTTTAGCTAAGTCACTTATGAGGGACTTAACTGAATGCCTTCTGGAAGTCCACATAAACAACATCACCTGTCCACTACTTCAGTCATCTCTTCAAAAAATTCAATCAGGTTCATCAGGCAGGATCTACCCTTTATAAATCCATGCTGGCTCTCTCTGATCAGCTGAAAATTTTCAAGGTGTTCATTCACTCTATCCTTAATTATAGACTCTGGTAATTTCCCGACAACAGATGTTAGGCTAATTGGTCTATAATTGCCTGGTTTTCCTTTCTCACCTTTCTTAAATAGCTGAGTGACATGTTCAATTTTCCAATCTAAAGGAATAGTTCCTGAATCGAGAGAACTTTGGAAGATTATAGTTAGGGCTTCTGCAATGTTCTCACTTTCTTCCTTTAAAACCCTGGGATGGAAACCATCTAGTCCTGGAGATTTATCACTCTTTAGTGTCATTATTTTTCTCATCACTGTTAATTTGCTTACTTTAGTTATGGTGAGTCCCGTCTTTGATTCAAAATTAGTTTCCTTGGGGTGTCTGGCATGCTATCCTCTTCCTCCATTGTATATACTGATACAAAGTAATTATTTAACATGTCCAGTTAATCTTTTGGTGGTGTTGTTGTTTGGTTGAATGAGGAACGTTGTCCAGGACACCAAGTCATGTCCTGTTTTTCTTTAAATAATGCCATGGATCTTTTACTTCAACAGGCAGAAGGGGCCTTGGTTTATTGTCTCATCTGAAAGATAGCACTTCTGACAGTGCAGCACTCCCTCAGTACTGTAATGTCATCTGTAGAATATAACAAGGTAGGGTTGAATAATATAGATTGATGTACTGTACTGGAGAGTTTTGCTCAGTTGCCTTCAGGGTCGGAGATTATTTCAGTTTTGTCCAGCAACATTTGCCTGCGTTTATTTATCTCCCTCAGGATCTAAAGAAAAAGACATTTATATAGCATCTTTCATGTTTTCACATACAATGAATCACTTTAAAGTGCATTGGTTATGTGGGCAAATGCCACAGCCATTTGCACACAGAAAGATCCTACAAACAGGAATGAGATAAATTACCTGTTAATTTGTTTTTGCTAGTGTTGGTTGAGGAATTTTGGCCAGGACACCAAGAATAGCTCCCTGCTCTTCTTCGAATAGTACCATGGAGCTTTTTGCATCTGCTTGAACTCTCAAATAGGCCTCGGTTGAACAGTTCATCCAAAAGGCAGCAGGTCCCACGATGCAGTGCTCTCTCAGCACTGCATTGAAGCGTCAGTCGAGCTAATGTGCTCATGTCCTAGACTGGGGCTTGAAGATATCCCCTTCTGACTCATGGGCGAGAGTCCTATCGACAGAGTCAGGGTGGTCTATGTTAAGCTGTCAATTTTCATTCGTGATGGTATTGAGGATGCTATAATTGGTCACAATGCTGCTATTGTCTAAAGGATATGCCAACTCTGCATCTGTCTGGTCTAGCAATACAAATAACTGCACATCTATCAAACACTAAGGATGGGAAAATCAATCACAGTTCCAGCCCATTTGCTACCCAGAAACCCCTGCAGCATATATCTGTGTGTGTGCGCAAGAGGGTTACAGTTAGGGATTTGAAAGATAGGGTAAGAAAGCAAAAAAAAAAGTCGGCCTGTTTGAGCCACATGGGCTTCTCGTTGATAAACCTTTTTTTATTGTGCTCCTTATGCTTGGTCACAACTTCTTTCTTTGTCAGTAGCTTCTTCTTGTAAAGTATTATTCAAGTTTAAATAATGGAAAAAAGCATTTACAGACCCATGAATTGCAAAATTCTATTTCCTTGCAATAGAAAGTGGTTGGGGATGTTCAAAATATTGCCACTCTATGATAATTGGTATAAGAACACAAGAAATCAGAGCAGGAGTAGGCAAGCTGGCCCCTTGAGCCTGCTCCACCATTCAACAAGCTCATGGCTGATCTTCTACCTCTGTAATTTTCCTGCACCATCCCCATATCCCTTGATGCCTTTAATATCTAGAAATCTATCGATCTCTGTTTTGAATGTACTCAATGACTGAGCCTCCACAGCCCTCTGGGGTAGAGAATTCCAAAGATTCACAACCCTCTGATTGAAGAAATTTCTCCTCATCTCCATCCTAAATGGCCTACCCCTTATTCTGAGACTGTGACCCCTGGATCTAGTCTCCCCAGCCAGGGAAACATCCTCCTTGCATCTACCCTGTTGAGCCCTGTAAGAATTTTCTATGTTTCAATGAGATCACCTCTCATTCTTCTAAACTCTGGAGAATACAGGCCTAGTCTACTCAATCTCTCCTCATACGACAATCCCGCCATCCCTGGAATCAGTCTGGTGAACCTTTGTTGCACTCCCTCTATGGCAAGTATAACCTCTCTTAGGTAAAGAGACCAAAATTGTACACAATACTCCGGGTGCGGTCTCACCAAGGCCCTATATAATTGCAGTAAGACATCTTTACTCGTGTACTCAAATCCTCTTGTAATAAAGGCCAACATACTATTTGCATTCCTAATTGCTTGCTGCACCTGCATGTTAGTTTTCAGTGACTCATGTACAAGGATACCCAGGTCCCTTTGAACATCAACATTTCCCAATCTCTTACCATTTTAAAAAATATTCTGTATTTCTGTTTTTCCTACCAAAGTGGATAATTTCACATTTTTCCACATTATATTGCCCACTCACTTAGCCTGTCTATATCCCCTTGAAGTTTCTTGCATCCTCTTCACAACGCACATTTCCACCTAACTTTGTATCATCAGCAAACTTGGATACATTAGACTCTGTCCCCTCCTCTAGGTCATTTTTACATATTGTAAACAGCTGAGGCCCAAGCACCGATCCTTGCAGCATCCCACTAGTTACAACCTGCCGAAATTGACCCGTTTATTCCTACTGTCTGTTAACCAATCCTCAATCCATGCTAATATATTATCCCCTTATCTACACTGTTAGTTACACCCTCAAAAAATTCCAATAGATTTGTCAAACACTATTTCCCTTTCATAAAACCTTGTTGACTCTATCTAATCATATTATGATTTTTTAAGTGCCCTGTAAATACGTCCTTAATAATAGACTCTAGCATTTTCCCGATGGCTGATGTCAGGCTAACTGGCCTATAGTTCCCTGTTTTCTCTCCCTCCTTTCTTGAATAGCAGTGTTACGATTGCTACCTTCCAATCCACAGGGACCATTCTAGAATCTAGGGAATTCTGGAAGATCAAAACTATGCATCCACTATCTCTGCCACCTCTTTTAAAACCCTAGGATGTAAGCCATCAGGTCCAGGGGATTTGTTGGCTTTCAGTCCCATTAATTTCTCCAGTACTTTTTCTTTACTTATCTTAATTACTTTACATTCCTCACGCTCATTAGACCCTTGGTTCTCCACTATTACCAGTATATTTGTTTAACATCTCTACCATTTCCTTATTCCCCATTATAATTTCTCCTGTCTCTGTCTCTAAGGGACCCACGTTTTCTTTTGCTGATCTCTTCCTTTTTACATACTTGTAGAAGCTCATACAATCTGTTTTTATATTTCTTGTTAGTTAGAACGTAAGAACATAAGATATAGGAGCAGGAGTTGGCCATCTGGCCCCTCGAGCCTGCTCTACCATTTAACAAGATCATGGCTGATCTTCTACCTCAACGCCATTTTCCTGCACTATCCACATTTCCCTTGATGCCTGTAATATCTAGAAATCTGTCGATCTCTGTTTTCAATGTACTCAACGACTGAACTTCCACAGCCTTCTGTGGTAGAGAATTCCAAAGATTCACCACTCTCTGAGTGAAGAAACTTCTCCTCATCTCAGTCCTAAATGGCCTACCCCTTATTCTGAGACTGTGACCCCTGGTCCTCGATTCCCCAGCCAGGAAAAATATCCTCCTTGCATCTACCCTGTTGAGCCCTGTAACAATTTTCTATATTTCAATGAGATCACCTCTCATTCTTCTAAACTCTGGAGAATACAGGCCTAGTCTACTCAATCTCTCCTCATACGACAATCCAGCCATCCCAGGAATCAGTCTGGCAAACCTTTGTTGCACTCCCTCTATGACAAGTATATCCTTTCTTAGGTAAGGAGACCAAAATTGTACATAATACTCCAGGTGCGGTCTCACCAAGGCCCTACATAATTGCAGTAAGACATCTTTACTCCTGTACTCAAATCATCTTGTAATAAAGGCCAGCATACCATTTGCCTTCCTAATTGCCTGCTGCACCTACATGTTAGCTTTCAGTGACTCATGTACAAGGACATCCAAGTCCCTTTGAACATCAACATTTCCCAATTTCTTACCATTTTAAAAATTACTCTGCATTTCTGTTTTTCCTACGAAGTGGATAACTTCACATTTTTCCACATTATATTCCATCTGCCATGTTCTTGCCCACTCACTTAGCCTGTCTATATCCCCTTGATATCCTCCTCCACAACTCACATTCCCACCTAGTTTTGTGTCATCAACAAACTTGGAAATATTACATTTGATCCCCTCATCCAAATTGATATAGATTGTGAATAGCTGGGGCCCAAGCACCGATCCCTGCGGTACCCCACTAGTCACAGTCTGCCAACCTGAAAAAGGCCCGTTTATTCCTACTCTCTGTTTCCTGTCTGTTAACCAATTCTCAATCTATGCCAGTATATTACCCCCAATTCCATGTGCTCTAACTTTGTTCACCAACCTCCTGTGTGGAACCTTATCGGAAGCCTTCTGAAAATCCAAATACACCACATCCACTGGTTCCCCCTTATCTATTCTACGAGTTACAACCTCAAAGAACTCCAATAGGTTTGTCAAACATGATTTTCCTTTCATAAATCCATGTTGACTCTGCCAAATCGTATTATTGTTTTCTAAGTGTCCTGTTATCACATCCTTTATAATAGATTCTAGCATTTTCCCTACTACTGATGTCAGGTTAACAGGTCTGTAGTTCCCTGTTTTCTCTCTCCCTCCTTTCTTAAATGGTGGGGTTACATTTGTTACCCTCCAATCTGCAGGAACCATTCCAGAATCTATAGAATTTTGGAAGATGACAACCAATGCATCCACTATCTCTATAGCCACCTCTCTGAAAACCCTAGAGTGTAGATCATCAGGTCCTTGGGATTTATCAACTTTCAGTCCCATTAATTTCTCTAGTACTATTTTTTTTACCAATACTAATTTCTTTCAGTTCCTCATTCTCGCCAGACCCTTGTTTCTTTCTCTAGTCTTTTTGGGAGGTTTTTTGTGTGTTCTTCCGTGAAGACAGACACAAAGTATTTGTTTAATTTTTCTGCCATTTCCTTATTCCCCATTATAAATTCTCCCGTCTGTCTGTAAGGGACCCCACATGTGTCTTCACCAGTCTTTTCCTTTTTTCATACCTAATAGAAGATTTTACAGTTTGTTTTCATGTTTCTCGCTAGTTTACTCTCATTCTATTTTCCTTTTCTTTATCAATTTCTTGGCCCTCCTTTGCTGAATTCTAAAATGCTCCCAATCCTCAGGCTTTCTGCTTTTTCTAGCAATACTATATGCCTCTTCCTTTGATTTAATACTATCTTTAATTTCTCTTGTTAGTCACGGTTGGATCACTTTTCCTGTTGGGTTTTTGTGCCTTAAAGGAATATATATTTGTTTCAAATTATGTATTAATTCTTTAAATGCTAGCCATTGCCTGTCTACCATCATACCTTTTTAATGTGGTTCCCCAATCAACCACAGTCAAGTTGCGCCTCAAAACTTCGTAGTTTCCTTTGTTTAGATCTTTCAAACTTAATGAAGAATTCTATCATATTATGGTCACTCTTTCCTAAGGATTCCTCTACAACAACATTATTAATTAACCCTTTCTCATTGCACAATAATAGACCTAAAATAGCCTGTTCCCTAGTTGGTTCCTCAATATACTGATCTCGAAAACCATCTCATATACATTCCAGGAATTCGTCCTCCACAGTTTTAGTGCTAATTTGGTTTGCCCAATCTATATGTAAATTAAAGTCCCCCATGATTATTGTATTACCCTTGTTACATGCACTTCTAATTTCCTGCTTTATACCATGCCCTATATTACCACTATGGTTGTTGACCTATAAACAACTCCCACCAATGTTTTCTGCCCCTTGCTGTTTCTTAGCTCCACCCAAACTGATTCTACATCTTGATCTTCTGAGCCAAGATCCTTGCTCACTATTGTACTGATCTTATCCTTTATTAACAGCACTAACCCAACTCCTTTTCCTTTTTGTCTGTCCTTCCTAAATGTCAAATATTCTTGAATATTCAGTTCCCAGCCTTGGTCACCCTGCAGCTACATCTCTGTAATGGCAATTAGATCATATCCATTTACTTCTATTTGTGCCGTCAATCCATCTACCTTGTTACGAATGCTGCGTGCATTCAGATAAAGTGCCTTTAATTTTACCTTTTTAACATTATTTCCTATTTTGACCTTATTTGCTGCTGGCCTTAGTTTCTGCTGCCTTCCAATTTCACTTACTACTTTTCTGCCTTCTACTCCCAGCTTTGTTACTCTCCCTTCTGAATCTCCTCTCATGTTGCCATCCCCTTGCCAAGTTAGTTTAAACTCTCCCCAACAGCACAAGCAAACCTCCCAGTAAGGATATTAGTCATGGCTCTGTTGAGGTGAAACCCATCCAGCTTGTACAGGTCCCACCTCCCCCAGAACCGGTCCCAATGCCCCAGGAATCTAAAGCCCTCCCTTCTGCACCATCTCTCCAGCCACATATTCATCTGCTCTTTCCTCCTGTTTCTATACTCACTAGCACCTGGCACTGGGTGTAACCCAGAGATTACTACTCTTGAGGTCCTGCTTGTTAATCTCTTTCCTAACTCCTCAAACTCTGCCTGCAGGACCTCATCCCATTTCTACCTATGTCATTGGTACCGATATGGGCCACAACCTCTGGCTGTTCATCCCCCTCCCCCACCCCACCCCCAGATGTCTGCAGTCCCTCAGTGACATCCATGACCCTGGCACCAGGGAGGCAACATACCATCCTGGAATCATGTCTGTGGCTGCAGAAACACCTGACTGCTCCCCGAACTATGGAAACCCCTATCACTTTTGCTCTCCTGACCTTTCTTCGCGTCCCCTGTACAGTTGGGCGACCCATAGTGCTATAGTCTTTGCTCTGGCTGCACTCCACAGAGGAACCCTCTCCCTCACCAGTATTCAGAACTGAATTCTGGTTGGAGAGTGAGATGCCCTCAGGGGACTCCTGCACTACCTGCCTGCTTCTCCTCGAGTGTCTGGCGGTCACCCAGTCCCTCTCTGCCTGCACTCTTTTAAGCTGCGGGGTGACTACCTCCTGAAATGTGCTATCCACGAAACCCTCAGCCTTGCAGATGCACTGTAGTGACGCCAGCTGCTGCTCAAGCTCTGAAATCAGGAGCTCGAGCTCCTCTAGCTGACGACACTTCCTGCACCTATGGTTGTCCAGGACACGGAAAGCATCCGTTATGAGTTACAAGTACACTTAGTTCCTAGAATGTGCAATCTTAATCTCACCTGTAGCAACCAAAAGAGCAACTCAAACTTGTCCTTACCAAACATGTATATTTTTGAGCAAGGCGTCACTGAATAACAATCAGGAATGGGAGCCCTGGCCGATTTTCCCCTTCCTAACCAGGTACATCAAGGTCATTTATAGTATCTCTACTGTCCTGGCTGAGATCAGCTAACCTATGATAGACCAGAGATTGAACCTAGGATCTACCTGGTCTGTATGGCTCAGTTACTTACTGCCTTAACCATCAGCCCTCAGGGGAGTCTACACTTACCATCCTTAAGTTGTAACTTTGACAGATCTATAATGTTATACAATTGCCAAGTATCCAAGGGAAAATAAAAATAAGTAAAACAGAAAGGAGGAGAAGTATGCTGTTGATAATTAGTTATTAGTTCTATGTTAGTATTGATGGCAATTGTTTTTTATTTGTTCTTGTGATGTGGGAAACTTGGGCAAGGTTGCATTTTATTGTCCATGCCTAGTTACCCTGAGAAGCTGGTCATGGGCCTTCTCCCTGAATTGCAGCAATTCTTGTCATGGTGACGTTCCCACACTGGTGTTGGTAGGGAATTCCAGGATTCTGACCCAGCGACAATGAGGGAATGGTAATGTATGTCCAGGTCAGGATGGTGCATGACTTGGAGGGGAACTTGGAAGTGATGCTGTTCCCTTTGTCCCCTTGTTCTCTTTGGTGGTAGAGGTCATGGGAGGGGAGGGCTGACAAAGTAACCTTGGTGAGTCGCTGCAGTGCATCGTGTAGAATCAAAATGTAAACTTAATATTGTCTATAATTTGAATTTTTTCTTTTGCTGCTATCAGGTTTGAAATGCTGAATGCAGCAAGAAACAGGGCTCGAGTCAAGACTTGCTACATCATGATTGGTTTGACCATTATGGCATGTTTTGCTATGATTGCATCTGGAAAACAGGTACAAAAAATAAGCAGCATTATTTCATGGTAAACTACTGAAGCAGTAATTTGTGCACAGGTATTTGTAAGCCTGCTAATGTACAGAATTCTGGTGGGATTTTTCTTCAGTCCTCCAACATGAGCATATTGTGGTGAGGCAGTTATGGTACTGGATTAGTAACTGAGGTCATGAGTTTAAATCTCACCCCACTGAAGTTGAAAGTTAGCCCATTATCTTTTTTTTTATAGCTTTATACTAAGTACTTGTACAAGAGTAGTTACTTTAGTAGGTAGAATAGCAGTCAAAATTGGGTCTTCATCAAATAATGGCCTTGAATTTCCTGGATCGCACTTAAGTAGAAATTACACTAATATTTAACATCAGTTTCTGCCCAATCTTGTTGACAGGAACCTACACCAAAATTTCCTGCCTAGAAGGCCTACATCCAAGCCCAAAGGTAGAGATGGTGTTCATACCCAAGGCTGTTTCGTCCTACCCTCATAAAATTTTGGAAATAACACAGCACAGTCTCCCCTCAAGACCAAGCACCTTACCTACTATCATCCTGTAGCTACTGCCACCATGGCCTTTTGCCTCCAGCCTTCACCCTCTCCATAGCCCGCTAAATTTGATCTGGCGGTCCTGGCTCCCTGGATTTGTGCATCACTCACCTCTTTAAAATGGCCTTCCATGGCATTCTGACACTTCCTCCAATGCATCTTCCTCCCCCGCTACAATTATACCTTGTAAACCCAGTGGACCTAAAAACTACACTTAGAATTGACGTCTCATGTGCAACACCACAAGAAATTATCAGTGTGACCTGTCACCAGTCAACAATTGTGTCCATAACCCTGTTGCATTTGTAATTGCCTGTGACACCTGTAGGTGGCACACACATTGGAGGTGGCACTCCAGTGGGTGTTCCGATTTAGAGCACTAACTTATTTGCCATATTTTTCAGTCACAAAGCTCTGTGACTGTGCAATTCCGTGATTGCCCTGCAGCCATTCAGCATTGTAAAAATATTCTCTTTGGCAGATATTCTGGAAAAGGTCAGTATTTGGTGAATTTCCAGCATCCGCAGTATTTTGCTTTTGATTTAATGTTTAATTCGTGGCCACTTCTCTTCCAGGAATACCCACCTTGAAGAAGTTCTGCTCTTCTCTCTAACAGGATTTCCATTTGTCTTTTACTTTGTTCACCTTTTTTGCTTTCTGTTTCCCTTCTCGTGATTGATCAGATTTCTTCTAAAACTCACTTTCACAGTCACATCTCTTTCCTCAGCAACTGTCTCCAGCTCCGACTTATTCCACGTGGATTTCAACTTAAATTCCACCCTTCATGTATCGAATCCACTCGTGATTACAGATATCTCCATGATATTCAGCGTTCCTCGAACCACTGCTCTCACCACTCCCTGAGATCCCCACTGAACACCATGTGCCGCCACATGCAGGCTCTCGACCTCTCTCCAGCAGCACCGACTCACTCTACTTCAGAGCTGTCCTGGCCCACAGTTCCATTTCATCCTTCGCCTCATCTGGCGCTTTAACAAAAAACTTATTTTTCCTTTTCAGGTGTCAAGGACCGCAAGCTTCAACAACTCTTTGATATCAATGCCCCTCCTGATCCTGCTTCCCCATCACTTTCCTCTGACTCCATCCCTCCCTCCAATCTCACCCTTTGTCGTGTTTTCATTATCCTCTCTGACCACGAATGATCAGTCCTCAGCTTCATCCCCTTACATTCCCACCTCAATGAATTTTGAGCTCGACACGATGCGGAGCTCTTCTTTCATCACCTTCGCCTCCGCACCCACTTCTTTGACCAGGAGTCTTCCCCCCGCACAGTGGACCCTTTCTCTCGTCTTCAGAATTTTCATTCCACCTGGACCCCTCCCTCTGGCCTCTAACCAGATCTTGATCTTTTCATTGGGAACTGACAGCGTGATATCAGCCGTCTCAATTTCTCTGCTCCCCTCACTCACTCAAACCTCCCTCTGAACTTGCAGCACTCTGTTCTCTCAGGTCCAACCTGGACATTGTCATTAAACCTGCTGATAAGGGCGGCACTGTTGTTGTGTGGTGAACAGACCTCTACCTTGCGGAGGCTGAACGCCAACTCTCCGATGTCTCCTCCTACCTCTCCTTGGACCATGACCACACTGCCGATCAAGCCATAGTTTCCCAGACCGTCACTGACCTCATCTCCTCCCTCCTCCCTCCCCCCCCCCCCCCACGGCCTCCAACCTCATAATACCCCAACCCTGCACAAACCACTTCTACCTCCTTCCCAAGATCCACAAAAAATAGGACTGCCCCGGGAGACCCATCGTTTCAGCCTGTTCTTGCCCCACGGAACTTACTTCCTCCTATCTAGACTTTTTTTTTCCTCCCGTTGCCCAGTCTCTTCCGACCTACATCTGCGACTCTTCTGATGTCGTCCGCCACTTGAACAGTTTCCAGTTCCCCAGCCCTAACAGTCTCCTTTTCACCATGGACGTCCAGTCCCTCTACAACTCCATCCCCCACCAGGACGGCCTGCGGGCCCTCTGCTTCTTCCTTGAACAGAGGCCCAACCAGTCCCCATCCACCACCACCCTCCTCCGCCTGGCTGAACTTGTTCTTACGTTGAACAACCTCTCCTTTGACTCCACTCTCATCCTCCAAATAAAAAGGTTCGCTAGGGGAACCGGTATAGGTCCCAGCTATGCCTGCCCTTTTGTGGGATACGTGAAACATTCCTTGTTCCAGTCCTACTCAGGTCCTCTCTCTCACCTCTTTTTTCAGTACATTAATGACTGTATCCATGCAGTTTCCTTCTCTTGCCCCAAATTGGAAAATGTCATCAACATTGCTTCCAATTTCCACCCTTCCCTCGCCTTCACATGGTCCATCTCTGACTATTCCCTTCCTCGACTTCTCCATCTCCAATTCTGGGGATAGGATGTCAACCAATATCTATTATAAGGCCACTGATTCCCACGGCTACCTTGATTATACTTCCTCCCACCCCGCTTTCTGGAAGGACTCTATTCCCTTCTCCCAGTTTCTCCATCTCTGTCGCATCTATTCTGACAATACCACCTTCCACACCAGTGCTTCTGATACGTCTTCCTTTTTCCTCAACTGCAGATTCACTATAGTTGACAGGGTCCTCGACCGTGTCCGTCCTATTTCCCGCACTTCTGCCCCAACCCCTTCCCTTCCCCCCAGAAACATGATAGGGTCCCCCTTGTCCTCATCTTCCACCTCAGCAGCCTCCACATTCAACGTATATCATCCTCTGCCATTTCCACCACCTCCAGCGCGATCCCACCACCAAACGCATCTTCCCCTCCCCTTTCGGCATTCCGAAGGGACCGCTCCCTCTGTGACAGCCTAGTCCACTCTTCCATCACCCAAAACATTCGCTGTCCTCCCCAAGGTACCTTCCCGGGCGAGCGCAGGAGATGCAACACCTGCCCCTTCGCCTCCTCCTTTTCCACCGTCCAGGGCCCCAAACACTCCTTCCAGATGAAACAGCAGTTTACTTATATTTATTTCTTTTAATTTAGTATACTGTATCCGCTGCACATAATGCAGTCTGCTCTACATTGGGGAAACTAAATGCAGACTGGATAATTGCTTTGCTGAACACCTCTGCTCTGTCTGCAAGCGTGACCCTGACCTGCCGGTCGTTTGACATTTTAATTCCCTGTTCCACTCCTACTCTGACCTCTCTGTCCTTGACCTCTTATACTGTTTCAGGTTACGGTAGTATAGTGGTTATGTTACTGGACTAGTAATCCAGAGGCCTGGACTAACAATCCAGAGTCTATAAGTTCAAATCTCCACCACAGCAGCTGAGGAATTTAAATTCAATTAATTAAATAAAATCTGAAATTTAAAAAAACTAGTATCAATAATGGTTGCCATGAAACCACCGGATTGTCGGAAAAGCCCATCTGGTTCATTAATGCCCCTTTAGGGAAGGAAACCTGCCGTCCTTACCCGGTCTGGTCGATATGTGGCTCCAGACCCACAGCAATGCGGTTAATTCTTAATCGCCCTCTGAAATGGCCAACTCAGTTGTACAATCTCGCTACAAAAAAACAGGACAGACCACTAGGCACTGAACATGACAAAGGCAAACCAAGCCCAGTCGACCCTGCAACGTCCTCCTCACTAACATTGGAAGAGCTGTCCCACAGACTAGTCAAGCAAAAGCCTGACATAGCCATACTCACAGAATCACACCTTTCAGCCGACATCTCAGACTCTTCCATAAATATCTTTGGGTATGTCCTGTCCCACTGGCAGGACAGACCCACCAGAGAACATAGGAACAGGAGTAGGCCATTCAGCCCCTTGTGCTTGCTCCGCCATTTGATAAGATCATGGCTGATATGTGATCGAGCTCCATATACTTGCCTTTGGCCCATATCCCTTAATACCTTTGGTTGAAAAAACCTATCTATCTCACATTTAAATTTAGCAATTGAGCTAGTATCAATTGCCATTTGCGGAATAGAGTTCCAAACTTCTACCACCCTTTGTGTGTAGAAATGTTTTCTAATCTCACTCCTGAAAGGTCTGGCTCTAATTTTTAGACTGTGCCCCCTACTCCTAGAATCCCCAACCAGCAGAAAGTTTCTCTCTATCCACCCTATCCGTTCCCCTTAATATCTTTTAAACTTCGATCAGATCACCCCTTAACCTTCGAAACTCTAGAGAATACAACCCCATTTGTGTAATCTCTCCTCGTAACTTAACCCTTGAAGTCCGGGTATCATTCTAGCAAACCTACGCTGCACTCCCTCCAAGGCCAATATGTCCTTCCGAAGGTGCAGTGCTCAGAACTGCTCACAGTACTCCAGGTGTGGTCCAACCAGTGTTTTGTATAGCTGCAGCATAACTTCTGCCCCCTTGTACTCCAGTCCTCTAGATATAAAGGCCAGCATTCCATTAGCCTTATTGATTATTTTCTGCACCTGTTCATGACACTTCAATGATCTATGTACCTGAACCCCGAAGTCCCTTTGGACATCCACTGTTTTTAACTTTTTACCATTTAGAAAGTACCCTGTTCTATCCTTTTTTGATCCAAAATGGATCATCTCACATTTGTCTACGTTGAATTCCATTTGCCACAGTTGTGCCCATTCACCTAATCTATCAATATCGCTTTGTAATTTTATGTTTTCATCTACACTGCTTACAATGCCAATCTTTGTGTCATCGGCACAGTGATATACAGTCAAGGAAACCTTCTGCTGATTACCACCTACCGTCCTCCCTCAGTTGATGAATCAGTCCTCCTTTATGTTGAGCACCACTTGGAGGGAGCACTGGGGGTAGCAAGGGCACATGAATATACTCTGGGTGGGGGACTTCAATGTCTATCACCAAGAGTGGCTCGGTAGCACCACTACTGGCTAAGTCCCGAAGAACATAGCTGCCAGACTGGGCTTGCGGCAAGTGGTGAGTGAACCAACACGAGGGACAAGCTACTTGAACTCGTCCTCACCAATCTACCTGTCGCAGATGCATCTGCCCATGACAGTATTGGAAGGAGTGACCACCACACAACCCTTGTGGAGACAAAATCCCACTGAGGACACCATCCAACGTGTTGTGTGGCACTATCACTGTGCTAAATGGGATAGATTCAGAACAGATATAGCTGCTCAAAACTGGGCATCCATGAGGCGCTGTGGGCCATCAGCAGCAGCAGATTTGTATTCCAGCACAATCTGTAACCTCATGGCCTGGCATATTCCTCACTCTACCATTACCAACAAGCCAGAGGATCAATCCTGGTTCATTGAGGAGTGTAGAAGAGCATGCCAGGAGCAGCACCAGGTGTACCTAAAAATGAGGTGCCAACCTGGTGAAGCGACAACTCAGGACTACATGCATGCTAAACAGCGGAAGCAACATGCCATAGACAGAGCTAAGCGATTCCACAACCAACGAATCAGATCAAAGCTCTGCAGTCCTGCCACATCCAGTCGTGAATGGTGGAGGACAATTAAACAACTAACGAGAGAAGGAGGCTCTGCAAACATCCCATTCCTCAATGATGGCAGAGTCCAGCACGTGAGTGCAAAAGACAAGGCTGAAGTGTTTGCAACCATCTTCAGCCAGAAGTGCCGAGTGGATGATCCATCTCGGCCTCCTCCCGCTATCCCCACCATCACAGAAGCCAGTCATCAGCCAATTCGATTCACTCCACGTGATATCAAGAAACGGCTGAGTGCACTGGATACAACAAAGGCTACGGGCCCTGACAACATCCCGGCTGTAGTGAAGATTTGTGCTCCAGAACTAGCCGCACCTCCAGCCAAACTGTTCCAGTACAGCTACAACGTTGGCTTCTACCCGACAATGTGGAAAATTGCCCAGGTATGTCCTGTCCACAAAAAGCAGGACGAATCCAATCTTGCCAATTACCGCCCCATCAGTCTACTCTCAATCATCAGCAAAGTGATGGAAGGTGCCGTCGACGGTGCTATCAAGTGGCACTTACTCACCAATAACCTGCTCACTGATGCTCAGTTTGGGTTCTGCCAGGACCACTCGGCTCCAGACCTCATTACAGCCTTGGTCCAAACATGGACAAAAGAGCTGAATTCCAGAGGTGAGGTGAGAGTGACTGCCCTTGACATCAAGGCAGCATTTGACTGAGTGTGGCACCAAGGAGCCCTAGTAAAATTGAAGTCAATGTGAATCAGGGGGAAAACTCTCCAGTGGCTGGAGTGATATCTAGCACAAAGGAAGATGGTAGTGCTTGTTGGAAGCCAATCATCTCAGTCGTGGGATATTGCTGCTGGAGTTCCTCAGGGCAGTGTCCTAGGCCCAACCATCTTCAGCTGCTTCATCAATGACCTTCCCTCCATCATAAGGTCAGAAATGGGGATGTTCGCTGATGATTGCACAGTGTTCAATTTCATTCGCAACCTCTCAAATAATGAAGCAGTCCATGCCCGCATGCAGCAAGACCTGGACAACATCCAGGCTTGGGCTGATAAGTGGCAAGTAACATTCACATCAGACAAGTACCAAGCAATGACCATCTACAAGAGAGAGTCTAACCACCTCCCCATGACATTCAATAGCATTACCATCATCAAATCTCCCACCATCAACATCCTGGAGGGGTCACCATTGACCAGGAACTTAACTGGACCAACCACATAAATACTGCGGCTACAAAAGCAGGTCAGAGGCTGGGTATTCTGCGGTGAGTGACTCACCTTCTGACTCCCCAAAGCCTTTCCACCATCTACAAGGCACAAGTCAGGAGTGAGATGGAATACTCTCCACTTGCCTGGATGAGTGCAGCTCCAACACTCAAGAAGCTCGACACCATCCAGGACAAAGCAGCCCGCTTGATTGGCACCCCATCCACCACCCTAAACATTCACTCCCTTCACCACCGGCACATCATGGCTGCAGTGTGTACCATCCACAGGATGCACTGCAGTAACTCGCCAAGGCTTCTTCGACAGCACCTCCCAAACCCGCGACCTCTACCACCTAGAAGGACAAGGGCAGCAGGCACATGGGAACAACACCACCTGCACGTTCCCCTCCAAGTCACACGCCATCCCGACTTGGAAATATATCGCCGTTCCTTCATCATCACTGGGTCAAAATCCTGGAACTCCCTTCCTAACAACACTGTGGGAGAACCTTCACCACACAGACTGCAGCGGTTCAAGAAGGCGGCTCACCACCACCTTCTCGAGGGCAATTAGGGATGGACAATAAATGCTGGCCTTGCCGGCGACGCCCACATCCCATGAACAAATTTTTAAAAAGCTCAACGGAAGCTCGAGGAACAGCACTTCATCTTTCGTTTAGGCACTTTACAACCTTCCGGACTCAACATTGATTTCAGTAATTTCAGATCATAACCACTGCTCCACTTTTAGACAGCAAGTGCTGGTAATAGTTCTGCTGCTGCCATTTACAGTTACTCCTGACAATCTTTTGTTTCTTTACTTGTCCCAATACCACCTTCCTTGCCTCGCACCATCATCCCTTTTTTCATTTAATCACTCCTGCCCTCTACCCTATCACAGTCCTTCCCTTTTGTTCTTTCCTCCCCTCTCCCATTCTCTGGCTCTGTACTTGCTTAAAAACTTTAACTCTCTTAACATCTTCCAGTTCTGACAAAAGGTCTTTGACCTGAAACATCAACTCTTTCTTTCTGCACAGATGCTGCCCGTCTTGCTGAGCTTCTCCAGCATTTTCTGGTTTTATTTCATTCTTCCTAGGATGGATTGAGTCTTGGCAATGTCAAGTTGGAAAAGTTGTTGCTTATTGACAACTTCATGTGGGGAGGAAAGATACATTAAAGGATGGTAGTTGGAGAGCAAAGAGAGGTGAGGGATATGCTTTTTGAGGAAGGATAGAGACAATGACCTTGAGTGTTGAAGGGACAGAGCCTGAGGTAAGAGTGTGATTGGTGATGTCAGGGAATATTGGGGCAAGAAAAGGCAGTTGTGCGACATGGAGTTGAGTCAGCAGGGGATCAAGGGCACACCAAATGGAGATGAACTTGGTGAGGTGGGGGGGGGGGGGGGGGGGGAAGAAATCAAGGAAGAGAGGGAAGATGGAGAAGCTATACAGCGATGAACGGTTGGGGCAGTGGCAGGTGCATAACAGGGCTGCAGGGGTCAGGAGTGGAGAAGAAGGTGGTTGAGGCTGCTGAATAGATGAGTTTGGATTTTGGACAAATAAATGCTCGAGCTTCTCCTGTTTGATGTTGGAAATGAGAATGAGACAACTTCCTGGAATAGGAGAAAAATTAGACTTTGAAATTATATTTTGAAAAGACTAGCATACAAGTTTTTATACCTTCATAAAAAAATTACTTTATATCTATTTTAACAGAGGCGTTAATTCATTTAAAATAGCAGACCAAGAAATTTAAAAAGCATTAAGCATTCATACCTTAAAATGACATCAGAAAGATTGGTGTAACATGGACTGACAAATAGCATCTTCAAGCAATGTACAAAATCAAACTTATTTTTGTCTACTAAACAGCTACAATTAAACTTTGAATTTAAAGGTTCCCACATTGACAATCCTCAAAAATAAATAAGTAAAATACTTACGCAGCATTATTGGCTGTTTTCGCTTCACCCTGTATTCTTTGTACTCCCCAGGCTGCTGAACGGCATGAATCCCTTGCCAGTTGGAATCGAGCAAAAAAGGCAAGATGGAAAGAAGAAGTCCTGCGTGAGCAGGCGGCTGCAATGGCTATTTCTGCTGCTAAATCCCGATAATCTCATTAAAGGAAACCAGACAACTAATCTGTACAACTCTCTAAGTTTCCTCTTCTCATGGACATCGTAATTCTAATGAAGACTCAGCCTGATAAGACCAAGTTCGCCATCTCAATGAAAGAGATCACAGTTTTAGGTGGTATAAAAAGTGTACACAGAAAGAAGCGAAGCAAATGAATGCAGCAATATAGTGATTTTTGCATCAAGATTGTTTTACAATAGTACTTCTCAAAGTTTATAGTGGAAAAAAGACTAAAAGGCAAGCCAGCATGTTTCAATTTTTAAGCAACAAAATGTAAGGTTAAAATCTTACACCAGTGATGTGTACTTCTGGCATTAAAACATCAGTTCTAATGAAGGGTATGCACCCAAAACTTGTCTTTTCTCTTTACGATATTGACTGACCTGTTGTGTTTCCTGCATTATATTTTTGTTTTAGTATCAACTCTGATTTATAGTAACATCTAATAGTATTTCCAAATAATACAAACTGCTTAATTACAATAAGCAGATTAACAGACTTTTAGAAAATAGAGCACAAGAGCATGAGGCAGCTTGTAGATAAGGCTTACCCTACACTGACTTTTGTTTAAAAACTGTCATGCAGCTCCCTCTCAAGGTCAGGCTTAGCAACTTTCAAGAAATCTGATTTCATTAATACCCAATTTAAAACAGCATTCTGAAGGCGGGGGGGAAGAGAGAGAAAGAGAAATACCAACTAGTCAGATCATGAACAATTTTTTTAAAAAGTGGTACTTGATAAGGAGAGTCTCTCAAAGTTACATATAAAAGATTATTGCTCAGTATAGCAGCACATATTCCACATGTTTTCTCAGACATCTGGCATAAAAATGCACATTGAGGGAAAAAAACTGTTCAATTCCTGTAATGGGCTAGTGGAATACCCAAATCATGTGTGCTGTTGCCATATCAGACAAATTCAAGACATGCAAATTACCTTATTTAACAATTTAATATTTTATATATCTTGAGATCCTTAAACCTCTCTAGATTGTAGATTTTCTAATCTTTACTCATGCTTCATCCCTTACACACTTGGGACAGTTCTTATTCTTCTCTACACCTTCCCCAATGTATCAAACCCTTTATAAAGCATGGCAATCAGAATTCAACAGTACCCCAAGTGTGACCTGATCAAAACATTGTAAAAGTGATTTTTTGTAGGTTTATAAACCATATTTTTACATATTCCAGCAGTCAGTTATTTAATAGCTTTGTTGCATTATCTAATCATTGAAAGCAATTGGTCTCATGGACATTTCCAATTCTCCTGGTGCTAATTCTATTCAATTAATCTTATACTTGTCAAATTTTCACCCAATGAGTAATACTTGAAGTATCAGCATTAAATTTCATATTCCATTATCTGCTTAATTGCATGACCACCTCAACTGTTTTGCAAATCTTTAAATAAATCTTAACACTCTACCGTTCTCACTATTTGAATGTCTGCAAATTTGACCAGTTTAAAAGATGTTGGAAATTGAGTGAAAATAGAACAGTAGTTTCTTCCAGCAAAAGAAAAATATGCTAGTCATTTTTCTTTTATGTCTAAACTTATTTTTTTTAAAAGTGTAGTGAAAAAATTAATGGGGAACTGGATGATATATTCTATCAATACATTCTTATTTCACCTCAGCAAGCTGGGTTTGAATGTATCCAGACTGTCAGGGTGCATGTGGCAGTCGTTTTAGCTTAAACAGTCAACAAACCCACCCACAATTCAGCAAGGACCAAAGAAGCCACGATACTAGAGGTTGAAAATGAAAATAAAACACTGGTGGCATCAGTAAGAATTACTTCTGAGGTTGATATACTGCCTCAGTGATGTGCTGTAATAAGAAATGTAACCCATTGTATATGTATCAATGCTGAATGCAAAAACTGTATAAAGGAAAAACAAGTGTCCCATTGCCTAGAAATCATTACCTTAGAGTTGGCAGCACTCGCACCAGATTGCGGGTTCAAACCCGACTCCAGGACTTGAGCACGTAATCCAGGCTGATATGTCAGTGCAATATTGTTGGAGTTGGATTTTTCAGATGAGACATTGAACTGAATGTAAAAGATCCCATGGCACTATTTAAAGAGCAAGGATTTCTCCCAGTGTCCTGGTCAATATAGCTCTCTGAACCAATATCAAAAATAGATTAACTGGTTGCTATTTCATTTGCTGTACATGGGACCTCGCTGTGTCCAAATCGGCTGCTGCATTTGCATAGAAAACAAGTGTGACTGCATTTCAAAAGAAATTAACTAACTACAATATGCTTGATGGCCTGAGAACGTGATATGGTGCTATATAAATAAATGCAATAAATGCTTTTTTCATAGACTTCAAAGTTAACAGTTTAGAAGAGGGAGAAAGGTTTGATGAAAGTAGGCAGCATGTGACAGAACAAAGACCTCCTTGTTCTTTGATATAAAGATTTTTTGCCACAGATGTAAATTCAGAAGAGGATCAGAATCCAATCTACTTTTGATTATTTAAAAAAGTGTTTTCATCACAAGCCAGAACACAAACAGCTTTTCTATCAGGATAAAGCTTTTGGCTTTTCCATGTAAATTATTAATTAAAATCATTTGGTCTTTAGTGTTTCAGCCCATGCTTCAGCCATAAAGGAACTAAATGTTTAAAAGATTAAACATATTTAGTGAGACATAACACATAAAAGCAAGCACATCAAACAATTAAAACCCAAAACATGGAGTTAAACAAACAGCAAATCAAAATTATGTGAATGGATTTTATTTTCTTCACTTTCCAGACATTTCCAATACATTCCAACGCAATTCAATAATCCATTAGCTTGTGTATGCTTGCAAGATATTCACTAGAAAACTATTCCCCCAGCCCAAAAATGGAAGAAAAAAAGTAATATCCGTTGCACATGTACAATAATGCACAAAACAGATTTGAGATTTTTTCATGATATTTACCCTTTCCCATCTTGGCTTGGTGTATTATCTATTTAATTTTGTTCCAACACAATATTTCATTGATTCAAATTAAAGGGGAATGGGGGAGGAAGGGAAAGGAAAGGTGAAAGGGAAAGCGTTCTACTTCATTCCAGGGCTGTTGCCAGCAACAGTAGAAAAAAAGTAATCCCAAATGAAAGAAAATAGATCCAAAAGCATGAATATGCATGTCAAAATGTACAGCTCTGGTCATCGTAAAAAAATATACACACAAACATTAGCTTTAATGATGTAGATGTTAATTTAGAGCACTGATTTTTCAAATCTTTAGAAACTTTTCACCATGATTTACATAACTATTGCTGGTATAGATGTACTGTAATTATAGTTTAATAAATGAAGCTGTATTAAACACTTCTGTCTTCAGATACATCTGGTACAGTAATTAGTTTTCAGGCTTAAATTGTTTTGTAGGATACAACATACATACTGCAAGATACAGCTAGGTAGCCATTATTAAACTGCACTCTGCAAATGAGGCAGAGTTTATGACATATAGCTAATGTAGCAGACAACTACAACACAAAATGCTCCAACACTCATCTTTTTCTGGTCATTGCCATGTCAGCACTTGTATTGTGATTTCTCAATTCTACAGCAGGGATACAACTGGGCAGCTGAGCAAAACAGCTGTATAAATATGCCACGGCAAGATTGGGGCAAGGGGACGGAACGTTTCAGTTAAGATACGAAAATGGAAAATAGGTATCTCTTTATAGAATTTTTATAAACATAAAAGTTTTATCCCAGTCAGATTAAAGTTTTTCATGAAATTGAAGCAGTTTCATGTTAAATATCAACACCTCTTTTGATGGACAAAAATACTTCTCAGCATTTAATTTTAAAGTAATACCTTTAGAGATTTTAAACTAACAGTCGGTCATGTACGCAAAAATACTGTGCAAATGAAATATTTTTAAGTGAGTGATCTTTTAAAAGTAGTGACATGGCAGTAATCAAGTAATATACTTATGTATGTAGCCTTGGTGATCTGGAACTGTATATCAAAACAGCCATGCATAAACAATACTTGCAAACATTACATACATTGCAGCTTTGTATTACTGTTCTATAAATTTCTAGAGTTTAGCTGTATCCAAGACTCAAACAGCTACAACTGCAATTTCAAAAAAAAATCCCTCTAACCTATGAATGGTATACAGCACAGAAGACGCTTTTCATTGAAAGGCATCAGCTGCATTGAAAAACAACTTAAGTAATGCAAAGAAACGAAGACCTTCACAGGAAGAGATTTCTCCTTTGCTGTTATGGACATATTGCTAATTACAACTGTATGCATTCTACCAATGTAGCAAGAAGTTTTAAAAGGTGTTTTTCCAAATATTGATTTTTTTTTTTATACAAGTATACACATTTGCCAGCATACATCAGTTACATTTCATCTTAATGCAACAAATTTGGCATTTTTTCTACTCTGACCATACAGGTTAACAATCTGTTCCCCATATCAAGTTGAGATACTGTAGGCAATATTTGTGGATGATCATAACACCTTCATGTCACATGCCTCCCTTCAAATAGAGAAAGAGGAATGCCCCACAAACATGTTAAGCACTCATCTGCTATTACCAGCAGTCATTAAGCTTTTTTCTTCCTTTTTTTTTTTAAGTCTAACATGGTACAACAGTAAAATTAACTTTAAATTCTGACAAGCAGTAAAATTTAGCATGCATGTCAATGGTAAGAATTTCAAAATCTATACATTGACTACAGGATAGAATTAACCTAAACTTAAAAAAAAAAGCAATGAGTTTCTAGATTTAACTAAATTTATTTTCTTTTGAATGATTTCATTCAACAGTAGTCCCCCTCCGTTAACTGGACAGAACTTAAAAAAAGACTCTTGTTGGCATAGGGGACAAAAACATTGGATTTTAACAGGGAAGAAACATGAAACTAGTAACATGTTTTGTATATTTACACTTAAGCACATAATTTTCTTTTTACAAAAATCAAAATCACAGTACATCATTCTTCACACTAAAGTTTTTCCATTGCGGGTCTTCCTTATTGACAGAAAAAATGGAATCTTGGGATATTGCGACACAGATGAGAAATGACATCTGAAACGGTGGCTGTGATTTTAAACTGCAGATTATAAATTAGAGTTTCAAGAGAATCACTTTTGCCACCATTGTTATCAGTCTTCAAGGTTAGTGTAGCGACAAGAACCTAGATTTTCTAATTGGCATTATTTTAACACTGGCCAGAAACTCTAGGTGTAGGTATCTACCAACCAGTTTAGTGATGAAGCAAACATAAGGAAAGGGTTATTCTGCAGTAGTTTATACAAATATCTAGTACATAAAGTGAGCTTTAAGGGGTACACAGAAATACATCAAGTGAATAAGACGAAGGGAATTTCAGTGGCAGTGCTCATTGAGAAAAATGGTGAATGCAGAAACTAAACAGCATTTTTGTGAAATCCCACTTTAGCCATTATTAACCTGTACCCATTTGGCTATTCAAAATTCTTAAAATAACTGCTAAATTTACTTCAGCTGATTTCACAAATTGAAGAATCATTATTTTTCCACTTATGTTAATGCAACTTTTTCGTGGTGGTGGTGGGGGGGGGGAGGGGGGGGGGAAGAAAGGGAGTAAAACAAGTTCACATATTGCTTCTGATCATGTATCTCTAATTAGGTGACCCTACTAGGGTTTCAGTGATTGCCAATTATTTCACTCTCCACAAACATTTGTGCGTGCATTCTACACACGCCTAATGCAATAATCCACATGATGTGTAGTGGGCAATGTTACAATTTCAAGTCTCCTGTTCAGAGTGCACTTATGAAATTATCTTCCAGTAAGTTATAAATAAAATGTAAATTTACAGGTTTCCATATTGAAATATAGCCTAGTAAATGCTGATAATCATTGTTTTCTTTCAAATATAACTGACTTGTACTGTAACAAATATTTCAACAAGTCAGTAACTTTTAAACAACTGTGTCCTAATTTAAAGAGAGGTAGATCTATCAGTGGGGCACCTGTAAACTATTTACAGACACTAGTGTTGAAAGCTGCAGTGCTAAGTAAATTTGCTCAAACCATGTATTTTACAAATTTGAAAATGTAAATGAGAGCAATACAACTTTAGGACCTTTAGAAAGGAATTTGGTCAAATAGTTTTAGACTTCAATTCCATTATTCAACACAAAGAGGGAACCACACCCTGCAACAGTATTTTCAGGCTCTAGAAACAAAGAATAAATAAGTATTCTGTTTAAATTAGGGCTGTAAACAGTTACATGAAACAGTACTATTTGGATGGCTGCAATTTCAGTTTAAATATAGGTGTGTCTGCTACTCCAACACCTTTTTCTTTGGAGCGATTCAGATACAACACAGATCAGATCTCTGACTCCAGATACTTAAATGAATATTAAATATGCAATATGAAAATCAACAGCCCCAGTTTAAATTTCATCTTAAACTGCAAATAGGAAAGTGCATAAGCTGCCTCACATTTTTGCCCTTTCAAAAATGTTCCTTATTTTAAACTCGACTACAGCAGCAGCTTCATAATTTTGGCTGAGGATTTATGAAGTTCTGAATGTGGTGCAATGGCGGTTTTATAGACAATTTCACCAATCATGCATTTACAGCTGGAAACCTTCCATTGGGGCCTCCTGCTGCTGGAAGATGAACTGTTGCTGATTTTCATCCACCTGTGGTGCAATGGTCGAGTCCTCCTCCTCTATACCAAAATAATGCTCAATCAGATCGAAGGCCTTCTGATAAATCTCCTGGTTTTCATGACTTTGGAGAAATTCAATTTTGTCCAGACCTGAAGTTACAAAGTTCCCAATGTTATACATAAGTAGCACTACCTACCATTACTTCACAAAGTAACCTACAGTATGTGAATAAAATGCTGTGCACAATGCATTTGTGCAGAGACGTCATCTGATTACCTTGCCTGAGGAAAATTTGTCTAATCAATTATTCCAAAAGGAACAGTTCAATGCTTCCCTTATTGGGGATGGTAGAGAGCAAGTGCAGAGGTGAATATGAACCAGTACATGAACATGGCAGAAGAATTTAATTTGTTTTTTTAAAACTTTCTTTTTTCCTCGGGTACAGAGGCCAGGTCACTACAATGGGTAATTTTCATGTTGTGAACTGTTCAAAATACTGACCACCGGGAAATACCTGCATTACAAAATATTTATTTGGGAAGGTACCACTTCTGCAGTGTGGTTTTCTGATTTTAATTTTTGTTATAAGAGCAGAGAGTTGGGATGGAGGGGTCATTTTCGGAGTGGCGATCTGTGGCTAGTGGGGTGCCGCAGGGATCGGTGCTGGGGCCTCAACTATTTACAATATTTATCAATGACTTGGATGAAGGAACAGAGTTAAAAGCTCTGTATATCATCGGTAACCAGAGGACACAGATTTAAGGTGATCGGCAAAAGAGCCAGAGGCGACATGAGGAAACATTTTTTACGCAGCAAGCTGTAATGATCTGAAATGTGTTGCCTGAAAGGGTGGTGAAAGTAGATTCAATAGTAACTTTCAAAAGAAAATTGGATAAATACTTGAAAGGAAAAAATTTACTGGGCTACGGGGAAAGAGAAGGGGAATGGAACTAAATGGATAGCTCTTTCAAAGAGCCGGCACAGGCACGATGGGCTGAATGGCTTCTTCCTGTGCTGTACCTATTATTATTATAACATCTCAGTGATAGAAATAGAGACACATCACTTCTGTATATACTTTTCCACCGTGACAACACCTTCACATTAGTTCATTCCTTAAGTTACAGAATAAAATGAAAAATTGGTTATATTAACATTATATACTTCCAGCAGGTCTGGGGCTGTTCATTTATGTTTTCAGGTCACACTCTGATGCAGAAACATTATTACAGTAATAAAACTACTTGTGACATTTGGGTAACTTCATTACTATATTAACCCTAACATACAAAAACAGTTGAAACAATTTTAGATAAAAACATTTAATTGTTTACTTCTGCTTCCCCTTTCTCTCCATCATCCATCTAGCCCCCATTTTTATTTTAACAACTTTAATTTTCTACTGAATCTAATCTAATCATTTTCTTCAAAAAATCTTCAAAGTCCTTTCCTTCTCCATTTTCTTAACCCTACTGACTTACTACGCTTTTTGCTGGTAAGAGGAACTTCCAAAAGTCTGAGATTGCCTGAAAATCAGATTCAAACTGGTTTAATATGACTAATTCAACGATTGATATTCAAAAACACGTCACGCCAGGAAGGGGTGCTGCCACAAGTAAATTTGTTTGTGGCTCCAATGCCCAATGGGAAACAGAAGTTTTAACTCCTTCATTACCAACTGAGGATTGTTTAATTTCAGTGGGGCAAATAAGAGTTATACCCTCTTCTAGATATACTATTTGCTCTAATATTAGGAGTTTTCTCACCATAGGCTTCTTCAATAAGGGCACAGTATGGATTGATACCAGTTCCATTCTGTTTGGCCTCTTGCTCTCCTAATCGTAGGATGTTTTCTAGTCCATTCAAAGCAACTTGGACTATTTTGGAGTCCATGACTGTAAGTAAGTCACACAAAGGCTTGATACAGCCCAATTCTACTAAGTACCTTCAAAGGAAAACAAAGGTGCCATTAACGTCAATTTTTTTTTTAAAAAGGGTCCAAATTTACATTTTAGTAGACAAGTAAACATTTGTAAAAGACAATTAACCACCCATGATGAGCAGTTGCGCACTTCTGTTTTGCTAATGATTTGAAGTATAGGGTTGAAAACTTGAATAGTAAAGATTGCACCATTCACAGTACTTCATTTATAGATTTTTGTTAAGAGAACACAGACAGACAACTGGTTAACTGACATTAGACCTAAAGTAGTGTGAAGTGTTTTTTCCCAAAAGACACTTTCTAGAGGCATAGAGTATAAAAGCAAGGAAGTCATGATGAACCTTTATAAATCACTGGTTCGGCCACAACTGGAATATTGCGTCCAATTCTGGGCACCGCACTTTATGAAGGATATGTGAATGCCTTAGAGAAGATGCAGAAAAGATTTACTAGAATGGTTCCAGAGATGAGGGATTGCAGTTATGTGGACAGACTGGAGAAGCTGGGGTTGTTCTCCCTAGGGCAGAGAAAGTTGAGAGGAGATTTGATAGAAGTGTTCAAAAACATAAAGGCTTTAGATTAAAGTAAATCAAGAGAAACTGTACCCATTGGTGGAAGGGTCGAGAACCAGGAGGACAGATTTAAAGTGATTGGCAAAAGAACCAAAGGCGACATGAGGAAAAACTTTTTTACGCAGGGAGTAGTTATGATCTGGAACGTGCTAAATGAATGGGTGGTGGAAGCAGATTCAATCGTGGCTTTCAAAAAGGAATTGGATAAATACTCGAAGGGAAAAAATTTGCGGGGCTACGGGGCAAGAGCGGGGGAATGGGACTAACTGGATTGCTCTCAAAGAGCTGGCGCGGGCTCAATGGGCCAAATGGCCTCTTTCTGTGCTGTAACCATTCTATGACTCTAGAATTGTATCCTAAGAAAATTAGCAAATCGGAATGGCTTTGTAAGTGGGCATTTCATTTGACTTGTGGAATTGTCTATCAGAGCTGATTTGAAGCTGGCGGCACAGAAGCATTTCCTATAGATTAAATGCCTAGAAATACTGACTATACAGTAACTTGCTAAAATAAATGCTTGCATTGTGCAAAACTTTATTAAAAAAATAGCATATCAAAGAACCAGAGATCAATTACTGATTTCCAAGCATTGTAAAAACAAGTGTTTATAAATCGAAAACAAAACAGATGTTCAAGTAACACCATTTCCAATAATGTTATAAGCATCTCTCCAATTTGAGTTTTTATGCTAAACCTAAAAACTCAAGATAAGTGGGTGGGGTGGAACAAGTCACACACATTGAGTATCCCATTCATTGGTTATAATTACCTGATCTGTTCCGGAGTACCTCCAGAAGTTGCATTTGTGATAGCCCATGCAGCCTCCTTCCTAGTTCGGAATTCAGCCTTTTGGAGAACATCAATCAGCACTGGGAAAATATTTGCATCTATTACAGCCTATTAAGTATAAAACAGAGAATGAATATCAAATCAAGTAGTCTGAGCATATTACGCAAAAATTACATTAAAAGTAGTGGGCAATGGCTATTCAAAACAAAATTTGAACCGAGGGTTTCATCTTTCCTTCTCAAAAAAATTGATCTATGCAGTTGCTATTGTATTTCATTTTTGCAACTAGGGGCTTCGAGAAGGGTGAATGCACTGAACATTTCCAGTGGAAGTTAAATATAAATGTCCCGCACAACTACTGTTTACTAGTCTGACAGATTCCGCCAAAATTCCTCCAAACCAGAACTTGCACACCATATACCATTCCCTAATTGATGGGGAGGCTGGGCAAAAAGTTTTTGCTTCTACTTGACTAGCCACCAGGAGGTGCAACAGACTAGTATCCTTATATTTTCTATCCTTTTGGTATGACAGTATCCACCCCCTAAGAGATGCAAAGTTAAAAAAATTATAGTTTTCATAAAATAAAGTTGCAGTAGTGGTTTCAATTTTAGACTCTTATCTTAGATCCTAGTTTTGTCATACGTCTGCTTTTATATTCTTGCATTCAGTACCATTAGCAGCCATCTTTTAAATGGGGCCATAGGATGATACAACTGTTGTACAGTGCAATTTTAAAGACATGACCGGCTGACTGCATTAGTTGAGGGCTTGGGTTGGATCTCTTAAAAGAAAAAATCTGACTCAAATATGGAGAACACAGATTAAGCATTTCCTGGAAACCTCCCTTATGGAATTTACTCTGAATAGGTGTTAATCCGCCTGACTCTAAAGTGTAGATAAAATGCATAATCTTGATTTCCTTTATCCTGGGACTCCCTTTCACTTGTGGATTTCGATCGGTTCCCAACAGGTGCAAGTTAAAAGGAGAGGATTGTAGTGTACTGGAACATAGGAACAGGAGTAGGGCATTCAACCCCTTGAGCTTGATCTGCCATTCATTCAGTTAGATCATGGCTGATCTGTATCTCAACTCCATTCACCTGCCGTTGCTCCGTATCTTGTTACCCTTACCCAACAAAAATTTATTGATCGGTCTTGAAAATTTCAACTGGCCCAGCATCCACAGCCTTTTGGGGGAGTGAGTTCCAGATTTCCACAACCTTTTACATGAAAAGGTGCTTCCTGATTTCACTCCTAAATGGCCGAGCTTTAATTTTAAAATTATGCCCTCTTGTTTGGATTCCCCCACCAGAGGAAATAATTTCTGTGTATTTACTCTATTGAGCCCCTTTATCATTTTAAACACCTCAACTAGATCACTTCTCAACCTTCTAAATTTGAGGGAACAGAAGCCAAGTTTATACAAGCTGTCCTCATTAATTTAATCCTTTGAGCCCTGGTATCATTCTGATGAATCTGTGATGTACTCCTTCCAACGTCAATATATCTTTTCTGATATTCAGAACCCAAAACTGAACGCAGTACTCCAGATGGGGTCTGATCAAGGCTCTTACGAATGAAGCATCACTTCCTCACTTTTGGATTTCAACCTCCTTGAGATAAAAGCCTACATTCCATTAGCCTTTTTGATTTTTTTTGTACCTGTGCACTATGTTTTATTGATTTGTGTAACGTGGGCACCTAAATTGTTTTGTTTCTCCACAGATCCTAGTCTGTCACCATTAAGAAAATATTCCAAATTGTCTTTCTCAGACACAAAGTGGATGTCCTCACACTTCCCCACATTGAACTCCATTTGCCAGTTTTTCCCCACTTAGTCTATGTCCTTTTGCAAATTTCTGCTCCCATCCACACAACTTACTGTGCCTCCTAGCTTAGTGCCATCCACAAACATGGACATAGAACTCTCTATTCCTTCATCCAAGTCACTAATATATATATGGAGAGAAGCTGAGGCCCCAGTACAGATCCATGGGGAACAACCCGTCACATCCCAGTCAGAGAACAAACCCTTTGTCCCTACTCTGTCTCCTACCTCCCAGCCAATTAAAGTTGTTCTTTCACAGTATAATGACATTTACAAACAAATGAAAATGAAGGACAGGAAAAGACCAGCTGGTCCATCAAGCCTGCCGCACACAGTTGTGATGTCTTAAGCACCATGATTCAGAACACCTCTTCACCACCACCACCACCACCACCACCACCTCCTCCCCCCCCCGCCCCACCAGCTGTGTAATCTCCTGGGCGCGACAAAAAAAAAAATTAAACCCACGGCCAATTTAGGGAGAAAAAAATCTGGAAAATTCCTTAAGTCAAAGATCATAATAGATTACCATACACAAGTAGACCACAATATACACCCATATTCAAATATCATTCCATTTTTATTCAGGGAAGCTAAAAAAGCTCTAAAAACAGATAAATTTTGCATTACTTTTGGGAATATAGCAACGTGCAAGTGCATCACCTGGATTTGCGCTCTATTTCCTGCAGTAATGTTGGAAACTGTCCAACAAGCTTCCTTCCGTATAGATTCTTTAGGGCTGCTCAACAAATGGAGGAGGCAGGGCAATGCAGAGCAGTTCAAAATCACCTAAATGAAATAAAGTCAAAATGGATTGACATTTCTACTTAGTAATTTCAAAATGGGAAAGTCTGCACAAATAAATTTCCAAACTCAAATAAAACAGCTATCCAAAGCACGCAAATAAAAATATTTTAAACGCAAGATACACCAGTTCAAACTAGATACATTATAGAGAAAAAGGAATAGACACCAGGACCAGTAAAGTGGTCTCCACACATTTAGCTTACACTACAGAACTTATGCTTTTTTTTCCAGTCGTAAATTAAAATTTTAGACTGCATTATTGCAGCAGCATTTAAATATTTTGATTCTGCCGCAAAATAGACTATAAACCTTTCAATACAACTCCCCCCATCCCCTGTTAAATGAATAACTAGCAGGAAAAAATATATTCCATTAATGCCTTTAAAACAGAACCAAAAGGCAGCAAGATCCCTGTTCTTGTGAAGGATTGCATGCCATTATATTAATTGCTCTACTCATCTACCAGATGATTGGAGATATCACTGATTCCATTGGAGTTGCACTTTCTTTAAAAAAATAACATGCTTTACTGATGTCTACTTGTTACAGATTCCTGTGCCAAAATGGTTCCTAAATTTGATCAGTATCCATTTGTGAAACTGATATTTTATCATAACTATTATTTCCTAATCCTCTATGATTCCACAGAATCCCAACCCTTGGAGCAATACTCTAACTTTTAAGTGTTACAGATTACCTGGCCATTTGTTCATTTTGCTGTTTGTAGAACCATAATAGATGCAAATTGGCTGCTGCATTTGCTTTCATAACAGTGACTGCACCTCAAATGTACTCCACTGGTTATAAACTACACTGGGACTTGCCGAAGGCATGGCAAGGTGCTATATATATGCACACATTCTTTGTGCCTCCAGACTTGACTTTTCCAATGCCTTTTTCACCGGCCTCATGAGTTCCACCATCCATTAACTTCAACTCATTCAGAACACTGACGCCCACACCCCATCCCAAAATCCAAGCATCAACTTCAAAATCCTCATCTATAAATGCCTTCACGGTCTCATTTTTGCTTACCTCTACAACCATCTCCACTCCTGAATTCCAGCTAGCACTTTCTGCTCTTCCAACTCTAGCATGTGTGTTCCCTCCCCTCTCCACTTTACTATACATGTTGGATCTGACTCAGCTTGCCCCCATACTTGAACTCTCATTAAACCCTGCCAATCTTGCTACCATCACTCCCCACCTTCAACAGCCCAATTAATATCCATTTCTCCAACAGCACCATTGCCCAATCTCCCTAATTTTCCTCCTGCTCAGATCTGATCCCCAACTGTGAATTACTGTATCCTCTACGTGGATTTGTATAAGCATGGTGTTGGTGTCATGCCGGTCATGCTACATCTGGGGTGACATGTACCTTCTCCTGCCCCTGATAGCTACAGAATTTAATGCTGTTCAAAGAGAATGATACAGGTCACTACAGGCTGTAAAACACAGACAGAGGGAAGGAAAAAAATAGAATCCCATCCTCTCAGAATTTGCCATTTGCTCACTTCAATGTAAAAACAACTTACATTTATATAGAACCTCTTCATGTCTCAATCATCCCAAAGCACCTCTCATGCAATAAATTACTTTGAAGTGCAGTTATTTGAGTAGAGAAATGAGGCAGCCATTTTGCACACTAAGACTCCACAAAGAGCAATGAGATGAATGACCACTTAATCTATTTGGATGGTGTTGGTTGAGAAAAAAATATTGACCAGGACACCGTCAAAAGTGCATACTCATGAGATCTTTAACGTTCCCCTAAAACAGAACAGGCAAATAGATGGTTTAACATCTCAAATGAAGCAAACGACAACTGAACCCCCTCAATACTAAATTAAAATACCAGCCTAGATTATGTGCTTAGGTCCTGGATGGAGCTTGAACCCATGACATTTTGACTTGGGTCAGAATGCTATCAACTGAGTCAAAATGACACTTTATAACCTAGTCCAAAATTAATTATTGAATAATAAAAATGCCATGTGTGGAAATTTTGGGGCAGGGCAAAGAGGGGACAGTTAATTTATACAGACAAAAAGTATTGTAGATTACTTCAAGATATTTAGCTCAGTTGATTTCTAGACTAAAGTGCAAAAAAGCCATATGTAGTCATAGAAAGCATCGAGTTTCAGCACTAGATTCACTTATGGTAATTCTTGGACAAACAGAAATTGCAGCGTTGTGCTGGAAGAAGAGATGGAAACAATAACATTCCCACAAATATATTGTTACAGCGGAGGGCCGAATTTGAAAAATGTGATTAAATACTATAGTGTACATGAATCTGCTCCTACCTGGGTCTGGATGTCATCTCCAGTGACTATGTTTCCTACAGCTCTCAGTGCAGGTGATACAACCTTATAATCATTATGCCTATTAAGAAATGCAGGACATATTAGCGTAACACTCATCGCTAAGTTTGAAAGCAAAATATCTACAAGTTGTTAAAGAATACTTTTGTTCAGCAAGAGTAGACATACAAAATAGATTTGACTTTATTAAAAACTTCAAGCCTTTTATTTAAGGCAATAAACATTATCTGTGCCAAATCAGATCCACCTCATATCTGAAACAATATAAGACAGGCAAAGGGCCAGATTTTTCTGAGTGGCGCCAGCCGTTCGTTAAACTTGCACTTGCCCATAGATTTTCCATGGGCTTTTGGACGGCAAATTCCTGTCGTTGGGAGCTCAATACAATGTGGCGCCCTCTATAGGGCACTGGAATCGTGCAAAAATAGTCTGATCACATGGGACAATCAACAGAAAAGGGAAGACACGCCCACCAATTCAACCAGGAGTCTTAGAGGTGAGTAGAGTCTTCAAATGACCTCAAATACAGAAAGTTAGTTTAAATGTAAATAAACTTTTAAAATATTTTTATAAACAGTGGGCTGCTGAGTGGAAAAGGCATTTTCCTCCCTTTTTAAAAAGTCTTCATACAGGCCTCTTTAAGCACTTCCAAGATTCTTGATGTCACATAAATGTGAAAAAAATCTGATACTCGGCTCTCAGGCTTTTTGTACAAGTTTCTGATAGTTCAAAAGCTCCCGCCGGCTGAATCCTGGCTTAATTAAATATGCGCGAACTTTAAATGGCAGCAAGACAGGCTCCTCGCGTCAGTTCAGAAAAGCCGAAACTTTTTCTGGCAAGTTCAGTGCAGGAATGTCACACTGTTCAATTCATTTGAATGGGAGAGCCAAACGGCAGATGCCATTTTTGCACAGCTTACAGAGGGGCGATGCATCTCGGACAGCAACTTCCCGATTTGTGTTTAACTGCGCGTGTGCTCGCCAGAAGTTGCTGACCGATCTGCACATAAATAATGCTGAGCGCTGTTAGCCTCACCATTATTCTCACAGCAAAATCCGGCCCAACATTAATTGTACAAAATGAACAGTAATGTATTTTGGAATTCTGTGCACAGATTACTTACTAAGTAGTATTGCTTCCTACTACAGGAACCTGTCAACACACGATCAGGGTCACTGGTGTACAGTGACTAAGTCAAATTCAATTCTTAAATTGTATGGGATTCTAAGATTTTACACTAGGTGGGGGGATAAAATCACATTCCACAAATCTGTCCATCTTTCTGTGAAAACCATAAATCAATGGTCTTATGATTTAAATAAAAATACTTTTGAGACAGGAAAAGAACTGCTTTAAAGGTTATGGCAACACTAGTTTAGCTAACTTGTTAAAAGCCAAGAAAGAAAATTCAGATGCTTACATCAAAAGCTCCACTAATCGCCTACAAACTCCAGAATCAATAACGATTTGTATTTTCTCATTGGGTCCATCAGAAAGATAAGAAAGGGCCCAGCAGGCATCAGCCAAGACATCAGGATCACTGCTAAATAATAGTCTTGACAATACATTCAAACAGGGCGACACCTAGAACAAGACAATACAAATGGTAGTAAGATTCATATTAAGTCATTGCACAATAGGTTTTACATAGGTCTCAAGATATTTGGAATGGTATAGAACACAGTTCTCAAGACAGACAGAGATTACTTTGGCCAATTTTGGATGATGTGGGTCCCACTTCCACAACAGACGATGGGATCCTGAAGGCACAAACATGTAATTACTTGAACTTAAAAAGTTAAATGGGATACAGTATGCAGAAATAAAGGAAAATTTAAAATAAAAAGTTTCACTTCTTAGTTTAGCACTGACTTCAACACTGAAAATTTTATTAAGCAGGTGTAATGTTTCTTTTTTTAAAAAAAATTGACGAACAATGGCTTAAACTATACCTTTTCAAAATCTGGGGGTGGATTCTTTCCCCTGCATAAGTTGGACAAAGCCCACACAGCATTTCTTGTTGTAGTAAGTCGGTTGGACTTAGTTAATAACCTGGAGTTTAAAAAAAGTTAGTCTATATTAAAAAGAAAAAGCCTTCTGAAAAATCAAAATAATTTTGTCATCTTAATTATGGAGTTGCAGTTATAACATTTATCAACTTAAGAAAATTGATTTACTCAAAATGGCTTGGATGACGATGGTTCTGGTAATGCCTCTAATATGTTTCATTTTGCATAACAATAAAATGCTACATTAATTACTGCAATAACAGGTTTAGGAGAAGCAATCTAACATTCTTCATTTGTTCAGCCTCTGCACAGAAAGCTGTACAGAAACTATGGTGAGGTCTGAGCTCGCACAGCCTCAAGCCAGCTTGGAGCACAACAGCACCAAAGTGTCTTTAGCGCTAAGTTATCAAATCAAAACAATAATATATTTATATAAAGCATGGAAACAGCTCCAGCAGCACAAGATAAACCCTCTAAGTTGACAAGAAGTGTGCACTGTACAGGTAGAGTGAGCCTTAATTTTCTTTGCCAGCACCCTATCCTAACCATAGTGCAACAATACCATGTGTTCCATTACCTAATTTGTTAATCTGTGGGCTAATGGATTTACCTGATATATTTTTTCCCAAAACAAGCCACCACATAGATAAATTATAAACAGGGAGTGATGGTTGTAGAGCATAAGATAAACATGGGTAGAAAAGGCATTTAACTCATCTTGGTTTTCACCACTATTACACTATCTGGAAATCCGTTGATCACTAAAGAACTTCCTACCATCAGTTCTAAATTTTCTGGTTTGAACCTGTGCCCCCTTGTCAGAAGGAGGTGGAAGAAAGAAAGAATTTTAATGCAGAACTTCCCCTCAGATTAAATGAGTTGGGTGCAGTGCAGGACATTTTACATGGTCTGTGGAAGGAAATGGCTTTTCTCATTCCATGCTCACACTGGCATAAAAAGCTAATGCCCTGTACACATCTATTAAAATTAATGGCTCGCAAAATGCTTCTTCATTTCTATTCCCTTCCCCCTAAAGGAGCAGAGCCTGACCCAAGTCTGACCATTGGTAATTGAAATTTGTGGCAGATGAGGAGTCATGCCCCTAGCCATGTCACATCTACACAGGTCCCCCAATCCACTTGGCAGCTTAAGTACCACTGTTTTTTTTTAAAAAGTCCGTGCGGGACACTCATCTGATGTTCTGCTTTTTGTCTCAAACTCGTGTACATATGATGAACGAGGCCACTGTTTTAGGTCTAGATATTGATGTGTGCCTGGTTCCACATCAAATCTAAACACTTAAACCATAGCAGGCAAAGGGACGTCTGGTAAGTGGGAGGCTTTCAAAAGTGTGTTAACCAGGGTTCAGGGTAAGCACATTCCTTATAAAGCGAAGGGCAAGGCTGGTAGAAGTAGGGAACCTTGGATGACTCGGGAGATTGAGGCACTAGTCAAAAAGAAGAAGGAGGCATATGACATGCATAGACAGCTGGGATCAAGTGGATCCCTTGAAGAGTATAGAGATTGCCGGAGTAGAGTTAAGAGAGAAATCAGGAGGGCAAAAAGGGGATATGAGATTGCTTTGGCAGATCAGGCAAAGGTGAATCCAAAGAGCTTCTACAAATACATAAAGGGCAAAAGGGTAACTAGGGAGAGAGTAGGGCCTCTTAAGGATCAACAAGGTCATCTATGTGCGGAACCATAAGAGATGGGTGAGATCCTGAATGAATATTTCAGATCGGTATTTACGGTTGAGAAAGGCATGGATGTTAGGGAACTTGGGGAAATAAATAGTGATGTCTTGAGGAGTGTACATATTACAGAGAGGGAGGTGCTGGAAGTCTTAACGCGCATCAAGGTAGATAAATCTGATGAAATGTATCCCAGGACGTTATGGGAGGTTAGGGAGGAAATTGCGGGTCCCCTAGCAGAGATATTTGAATCATCCACCGCTACAGGTGAGGTGCCTGAAGATTGGAGGGTAGCAAATGTTGTGCCTTTGTTTAAGAAGGGCGGCAGGGAAAAGCTTGGGAACTACAGACCAGTGAGCCTGACATCTGTAGTGGGTAAGTTGTTAGAGGGTATTCTGAGGGACAGGATCTACAGGCATTTGGAGAGGCAGGGACTAATTAGGAACAGTCAGCATGGTTTTGTGAGAGGAAAATCATGTCTCACGAATTTGATTGAGTTTTTTGAAGGGGTAACCAAGAAGATAGATGAGGGCTGTGCAGTAGACGTGGTCTACATGGACTTCAGCAAAGCATTTGACAAGGTACCGCAAGGTAGGTTGTTACATAAGGTTAAATCTCATGGGATCCAAGGTGAGGTAGCCAATTGGATACAAAATTGGCTTGACGACAGAAGACAGAGGGTGGTTGTAGAGGGTTGTTTTTCAAACTGGATGCCTGTGTCCAGCGGTGTGCCTCAGGGATCGGTGCTGGGTCCGCTGTTATTTGTTATTTATATTAATGATTTGGATGAGAATTTAGGAGGCATGGTTAGTAAGTTTGCAGATGACACCAAGATTGGTGGCATTGTGGACAGTGAAGAAGGTTATCTAGGATTGCAACGGGATCTTGATAAATTGGGCCAGTGGGCCGATGAATGGCAGATGGAGTTTAATTTAGATAAATGTGAGGTGCTGCATTTTGGTAGATCGAATCGGGCCAGGACCTACTCCGTTAATGGTAGGGCGTTGGGGAGAGTTATAGAACAAAGAGATCTGGGAGTACAGATTCATAGCTCCTTGAAAGTGGAGTCACAGGTGGATAGGGTGGTGAAGAAGGCATTCAGCATGCTTGGTTTCATTGGTCAGAACATTGAATGCAGGAGTTGGGATGTCTTGTTGAAGTTGTACAGGGCATTGGTGAGGCCACACTTGGAGTACTGTGTACAGTTCTGGTCACCCTATTATAGAAAGGATATTATTAAACTAGAAAGAGTGCAGAAAAGATTTACGAGGATGCTACCAGGACTTGATGGTTTGACTTACAGGGAGAGGTTAGACAGACTGGGACTTTTTTCCCTGGAGAGTAGGAGGTTAAGGGGAGATCTTATAGAAGTCTATAAAATAATGAGGGGCATAGATAAGGTCGATAGTCAAAATCTTTTCCCAAAGGTAGGGGAGTCTATAACGAGGGGGCACAGATTTAAGGTGAGAGGGGAGAGATACAAAAGGGTCCAGAGGGGCAATTTTTTCACTCAAAGGGTGGTGAGTGTCTGGAACGAGCTGCCAGAGGCAGTAGTAGAGGCGGGTACAATTTTGTCTTTTAAAAAGCATTTGGACAGTTACATGGGTAAGATGGGTATCGAGGGATATGGGCCAAGTGCAGGCAATTGGGACTAGCTTAGTGGTATAAACTGGGCGACATGGACATGTTGGGCCGAAGGGCCTGTTTCCATGTTGTAACTTCTATAAGATTGCTCTGTTGACATTTTGTCAGAGGCTTAAGAACTGAAGAAAAGGAAGCCACTTGATCAATTGTGTCTGAGCTCACTCTCCTCACATCAGGTACTCTGAGCCCACTTCCCCATGCCTTATAACTCCTCCCGCAAAACATTAATCTAATTTCATTTTAAATGTGGTGATTTACTCCGTTTCTAACTTGAATTTCTGTGTATGTCTAGGTGCCCTGTGGACACCCATGAAAAGCATCAGGCAAAACAGGTCACATGGAAAGTGAAGACCTCGGTATTGTGCTCCAAAAATGCGTCTAAACTCCAGCCTTTGAAGGACATCATCCATCCTTACAGTTTAAGTAACCGTTGCTGAATTAAGGGCAGATGTGTGTTGTGGACTCCTGCCCATCTAGAACTACATTCAGGCTACTTACATTTAAAGGATTCCTTCAGTCACAGAAAGGAACTTTCATCCCATTAGTCTGTACTGAGTGGTGCTAACCCATAGCAGCTCCCAGTGCTGCAGAAATTAATGGCTGTAGATAAGTGTTCCGTTTCTAATTTCAGTTACTGCTCGAGAACAAAGCAGCAACTTTTTGCACAAAAATTATTTTTAAGAAGCCATACACCCAGTTTCCTTTAGTTAGCTAAAATAAGAGCATACATTACACACATGCACATATATACACGTACAGACCCAAAAGCCACAGTACTAAGCTAGAAAAATCAGATTGTACCTAGACAATTCTATGGAATCAACAAAGAGCAATTCAAAAAAATATTCCAACGTGTTAAAAATTTAGCCTAATACTGGTTAGCTGTCTGTTGCCAAGTAGATAACCATACTCAAAATGTTACATTTCAAAAGTGCTCGAATACAGTGGCCTGGTGGCTATGGTAGTAGATTAACAACCCAGGAGGTTGGTGAGTTCAAATCCTACCATGTGAAACTGAATTCAATAAATCTGGTAATTTGTGGGCTAGCACCAGAAAAATAACCATGAAAGCTTCTGTATCATCAAAAAAACTCAACAGGTTCAACAACATCCTTCAGGAAAGGAAGTTTGCCTCTACTCAGTCTGACCTACATGTGACTCCAATTCCACACTATGTGGTTGACTTTTAATACCCTATGAAGCAGCCTAGCAAGTCACCCAGTTGTAAACAATCGCTACTAAGGTCAATAAGAAGAAAATCAGACTGGCCCATCAGGTACAACCTAGGCACTGCATCAGGATAAGCCTAAAACAATCTCAGCCAAGTCAACACTGCATAGTTCCCATCAACATCTGGGGGCTAAGGAACAGCCTGACATAGATACCATTGAATGAGACTACTAGCCAACACTCCAGTCTCCTTCCATAACCATCATAGGTCCTATCCAACCAGCAGTGATATAGTCAAGTGGGAATTCAGCACCATGTCCCGACTAGAACTAGGGGGCATAATCTTAGAATAAGGGGCTGCTCTTTCAAAACTGAGATGAAGAGAAACTTCTTCAGTCAGAGGATAGTAGGTCTGTGGAATTTGCTGCCCCAGGAAGCTGTGGAAGCTACATCATTAGATAAATTTAAAACAGAAATAGACAGTTTCCTAGAAGTAAAGGGAATTAGGGGTTACGGGGAGCGGGCAGGAAATTGGACATGAATTTAGATTTGAGGTTAGGATCAGATCAGCCATTATCTTATTGAACGGCCGAGCAGGCTCGAGGGGCCGATTGGCCTACTCCTGCTCCTATTTCTTATGTTCTTAATGGCCTTAGGAGTGCTTACATGGGCTCCAGACCCCATGAAGTTTCGTTATTTTAGGTCAAACAAGGTAAACAAAACCTCCTCAATCACCACGTACCACCCCCGTACCCACAACTGACAAATCTGTACTCCTGCAAGTTGAACATTACTTGGAGGAATCTGAGGGAAACAAGGGCACAGAATATACTCGGTGGGAGAACTTCATGTCCCGACTATTTTGGAGGTCACCACTGGCCAATCATATCAATACCATGGCTACTAGAACAGGGCAGAACACTCTGCAACGAGTGGCTCATTTCCTGACCCCACAAAGACATCTACAAGGCTAAAGTCAGAAATGTGATGAACTACTCAACCTTTTTGACAGGTGCAACTGTAACACAAGAAGCTCACCACCATCCAGGTCAGAGCTGTTTGCTTGATCAGTGCCCCTGCCATTAGACTCAATATCCGCCCACTCTATCGCTAGTGCTCTGTGGATGCAGTGTGTACCATCTACAGGATGTTCTGCAGCAATTCAAGGTTACATCAACAGCACCTCTCTCCCCTGCAACCTCTACCACCAAAAAGGACAAAAACAGCAATATTCTGAGACCATCACTTCCAAGTTCCCTCTCCTCACACAACATCCTGAATTGGAAATTTATTACCATTCCTGTTGGTCACTAGGTCGAAACCCTGGAATCATTGTAGGAACACATTTGCCATTAGGAATGCAGTGGCTCAAGAGCAAGGCTCACCACCACCGTCACAGGTCAACTAACGATGGGCAATAAATGCAGCCTTGCCAGCACTGCCCAAGAACAAAATAACACTTGTGTACTTTTTTTTGTTGTTGGTCAGCTGCCATAAACTTACTGTAAGAGAGGCGGAAGAATTCCACAGTTTAATACGAAATCTCTGCATTCAGCATTGTCACCTGCAATGTTGCCCAGTGCCCAGACTGCCTAGAAGACAATACAAATCAAAATTAAGCCTGAGGATTGGGAGCAATTTAGAATTCAACAAAAAAGGACCAAGAGATTGGTTAAGAGGGGGGGAAAAAAAAAGTATGAGAGTAAATTTGCAAGGAACATAAAAGTGGACTGTAAAAGCTTCTACAAGTATGTAAAAAGAAAAAGATTATGAAGACAAATGTAGGTCCCTTAAAGTCAGAAACGGGAGAATTTATAATGGGGAACAAGGAAATGGCAGAGCAATTAAACAAATACTTTGGTTCTGTCTTCACGGAAGAGGACACAAGTAACTTCCCAGAAATGCTAAGGAACCAAGGGACTAGTGAGAAGGAGGAATTAAAGGAAATTAGTGTTAGTAAAAAAAAAGTGCTGGAGAAATTAATGGGACTGAAAGCCAATAAATCCCCAGGACCTGATAATCTGCATCCCAGAGTACTAAAAGAGGTAGCCATGGAAATAGCGGATACATTAGCTGTCATCTTCCAAAATTCTTTAGATTACGGAACAGTTCCTGCAGATTGGAGGGTGGCAAATGTAACCCCACTATTTAAAAAAGGAGGCAGAGAAAACAGGGAACTACAGACCGGTTAGCCTAACATCAGTGGTAGGGAAAATGCTAGAGTCTATTATAAAGGATGTGATATCAGGACACTTAGAAAATATCAATGGCATTAGACAAAGTCAACATGGATTTATGAAAGGGAAATGTTTGACAAACCTACTGGAGTTTTTTTTTGAGGATGTAACTGGTAGAATAGATAAGGGAGAACCAGTGGATGTGGTTTATGTGGATTTTTCAGAAGGCCTTTGATAAAGTCCCATGTAAGAGGTTAGTGTGTAAAATTAAACCACATGGGATTGGGGGTAATATACTAGCATGGATTCAAAATTGGTTAACAGACAGGAAACATAGTAGGAATAAATGGGTCTTTTTCAGGGTGGCAGGCAGTGACAGTGGGGTATTGCAGGGATCAGTGCTTGGGCCCCAGCTATTCACAATATATATCAATGACATGGATGAGGGAACCAAATGTAATATTTCCAAGTTTGCTGATGATACAAAACTAGGTGGGGTCGTGAGTTGTGAGGAGGATGCAAAGAGGCTTCAAGGCAATTTAGACAAGTTGAGTGAGTGGGCAAATACATGGCAGATGCAGTATAATGTGGATGAATGTGAAGTTATCCACTTCGGAAGGAAAAACAGAAAGGCAGAGTATTATTTAAATGGTGATAGATTGGGGAATATTGATGTACAAAGAGACCTGGGTGTCCTTATACACCAGTCACTGAAAGCAAACGTGCAGGTGCAACAAGCAGTTAGGAAGGCAAATAGTATGTTGGCCTTCATTGCAGGATGATGTGAGTATAGGAGCAAGGCAATCTTACTGCAGTTATACAGGGCCTTGGTGAGACGACACCTGGAGTATTGTGTGCAGTTTTGGTCTCCTTATCTAAGAAAGGATATACTTGCCATAGAGGGAGTGCAGCGAATGTTCACCAGGCTGATTCCTGGGATGGCAGGACTGTCATATGAGGAGAGACTGGGTCGACTCGGTCTGTATTCACTCAGGTTTAGAAGAATGAGAGGGGATCTCATTGAAACATGAATTTCTGACAAGGCTAGACAGACTGGATGCAGGGAGGATATTTCCCTTGGCTGGGGGTCCAGAACAAGGGGTCACAGTCCCAGGATACGGGGTAGGACATTTAGGACTGAGTTGAGGAGAAATTTCTTCACTCAGAGGGTGGCAAACCTGTGGAATTCTCTACCACAGAAGGCTGTGGAGGCCAAGTCACAGAATATATTTAAGAAAGAGCTAGATAGATTTCTAGACACAAAAGGCATCAAAGGGTATGGGGAGAGAGCGGGAATATGGTACTGAGATAGAGGATCAGCAATGATCATAGTGAATGGCGGAGTCGGCTCGAAGGGCCGAAAGGCCTACTCCCGCTCCTATTTTCAATGTTTCTAATGAAAGGTGTGCCTATTTAAAAAAGTTATATTTTGACATTTAAGAGGGATGCAAGTGTTACAAAAATGATTTGTATTTTCCATTAAATCGCTCCCTTGGCTTCTTTCTGGACTGTGCAGGATTAGATCACAGACTATAATATGGACACTTCTTGGAAAAAAACAAAACTTTTCAAAGTTGAGGCATTTAGTACTAATGTTGATGGGCACCATCATGTTATGAAGGGACAGAATAAGCAAGCACCTGACTAAAAGATCTTGTTACCTTTTCCCGTTTCCCAGTGTAGTTGCATTTTACTTTAAGGAAACAAATAATATTTAAACATCAATATTCACAACGCAGATGTTACTTTTCCAATTATGACAAAATCATTTCAATGTTGAATGCGTGAATGTCTGAAAACTGTTTCATAATGCATTTTTCTACCTGCACCCATTACATAAACTTGAGATGTGATTAGTCTAAACATTCATAAGGTGACTAAGAAGTTTTAGAACATATGTACAGTTTTTGCTTTCTGAAGCATAGTTCTACATTTTAAATTTGGTTCTGTGGGTGTTTTTGAGGGGAAAAAAAGGACCAATACCACTTGACTACTTAAAAAGAATGATCTGGATATAAAAAATACATATAGGAATTGAATAACAATATATAGAAGGGAATACCTGTTCTTGCACATCCTCGTATTCGGAGTTAAGTAGCTCAATGAAGATAGGAACTGCATCAGCTTCTATAACTACTTTAGTATGGAGAAATGTTCCAGAAGCTATGTTTGTTAAAGCCCATGCAGCCTCAAACTGTAGATATAAAATAGCACAAAAGTTAATAATGCAATGAATCGCTGTAGTTCTTTAGCCATTATATGAAGGCTTAAAATGGCACCAGTTTTAGTTTACTATTCTTACACACATTTTCTATGTTCAGGATAAGACAAATATTTCATGCTAATCATTTATAATAACTAGAAACTTTTCACTGGAAATTATAGGATATGAAATAATCTGCTGCAGGGAAACGCAACACAATTCTCAAGAGTGCTTTAATGAGGCTGGAGCTATAAAGATGGAAATTTTTTTTTGGCTGGCTACACATTGGTTCATTTTTAAAATTTAGCCTGAGAAGAAAATTCAGAAGTCAGTGCAATACAATTTTTGAGAGAAACGCTTGTAGCTAATCTCGGGAGTGAAAAGGCACATTATAAAAATGCCACTAACAAAAATATTTGAAATTGTTAATCTCAAAACCTGAGCGACCATAGGAAACCATCTGATTCTATCAATGATACACCCATAGAACTGAAATTCTGTTGCTTACCAACCATTTTCCTTGCTGTAGAAGTAAATCATTTACAATAAAATATCTACCAGCAGTGAACTTCTCCATTCAAGAAAAGAAAGCTAAAAGATTTTTAAGTTCATTAAAAAAAAACTTAAGCTACTGCTTATCTTCATGTAAGTGCTGTGCGGTAGGTCTTGGAAAAAATAGGGCAAAGTACTAAATGCACGGTAATGGAACAAAAAAAATTGCAAATGCTGGTAATCTGAAATAAACAGCAAGTCTGTTACCAACCTAAAATAGCAAAGATGTTACAGGCATGGGCTAATCAAGCGCAATCAGCATGGAATTTTAAATGTTAAGTCATGCTTGATCAATTTAATTGCATTTTTTTTAAAGAAATTGTTGTATGGAATACTATGGAAGTTGTATACCTGGACTTTCAGGTGTTTGATAAGGCACTACAGAAGAGGCTTGTTATGAAAATTAGATGTGATGTGGAGATGCCGGTGATGGACTGGGGTGGACAAATGTAAGGAATCTTACAACACCAGGTTATAGTCCAACAAATTTATTTTAAAATCACAAGCTTTCGGAGATTATCTCCTTCGTCAGATGAATGAATGAAAAGGTTCTCAAATCGCATATCTTATACTATGTTGGGACAGCATCACACCAATCAAAAGGTGTCGTTGTTATTCAAACAGGCCAGTCACGGAGAACAGCACGTCCCAGTACACTAGATATACATTGTGTCTATTACACAGGCAGGCAGAAAGAAACTCAAAATGGCAGAGAGAGAGAGAGAATTTTAAAAAACATATAATTTTTTCCCCCCCTTTTTGCTGGTGGGGTTACGTGTAGCGTGACATGAACCCAAGATCCCGGTTGAGGCCGTCCTCATGGGTGCGGAACTTGGCTATCAACTTCTGCTCGACGATTTTGCGTTGTCGTGTGTCTCGAAGGCCGCCTTGGAGAACGCTTACCCGAAGATCGGTGGCTGAATGTCCTTGACTGCTGAAGTGTTCCCCGACTGGGAGGGAACCCTCCTGTTTGGCGATTGTTGCGCGGTGTCCGTTCATCCGTTGTCGCAGCGTCTGCATGGTCTCGCCAATGTACCATGCTCCGGGGCATCCTTTCCTGCAACGTATGAGGTAAACAACGTTGGCCGAGTCACAGGAGTATGAACCATGTACCTGGTGGGTGGTGTCCTCTCGTGTGATGGTGGTATCCGTGTCGATGATCTGGCATGTCTTGCAGAGGTTGCCGTGGCAGGGTTGTGTGGTGTCGTGGACACTGTTCTCCTGAAAACTGGGTAACTTGCTGCGAACGATGGTCTGTTTGAGGTTGGGTGGCTGTTTAAAGGCGAGCAGTGGAGGCGTGGGGATGGCCTTAGCGAGGTGTTCGTCGTCATCGATGACATGTTGAAGGCTGCGGAGAACATGGTGTAGTTTCTCCGCTCCAGGGAAGTACTGGACGACGAAGGGTACTCTGTTGGTTGCGTCCCGTGTTTGTCTTCTGAGGAGGTCTATGCGATTCTTCGCTGTGGCCCGTCGGAACTGTCGGATGAGTTGTAGGATGGCCAATCTCCAGACGCCATCCTACAACTCATCCGCTTCATCCTGGATCACAATGTCTTCACCTTCGATAACCAGTTCTTTACCCAAACACACGGAACAGCCATGGGGACCAAATTCGCACCCCAATACGCCAACATTTTCATGCACAAGTTCGAGCACGACTTCTTCACTGCACAGGACCTCCAACCAACGCTATACACCAGATACATCAACGACATTTTCTTCCTATGGACCCACGGCGAAGAATCACTGAAGAGACTACACGATAACATCAACAAGTTCCATCCCACCATCAAACTCACCATGGACTACTCCTCAGAATCGGTTTCTTTCTTGGACACACAAATCTCCATCAAAGACGGGCACCTCAGCACCTCACTCTACTGCAAGCCCACGGACAACCTCACGATGCTCCACTTTTCCAGCTTCTACCCCAACCACGTCAAAGAGGCCATCCCCTATGGACAGGCCCTACGAATACACAGGATCTGCTCAGACGAGGAGGAACGCGATGGACACCTACAGACGCTGAAAGACGCCCTAGTAAGAACGGGATATGACGCTCGACTTGTCGATCGACAGTTCCGACGGGCCACAGCGAAGAATCGCATAGACCTCCTCAGAAGACAAACACGGGACGCAACCAACAGAGTACCCTTCGTCGTCCAGTACTTCCCTGGAGCGGAGAAACTACACCATGTTCTCCGCAGCCTTCAACATGTCATCGATGACGACGAACACCTCGCTAAGGCCATCCCCACGCCTCCACTGCTCGCCTTTAAACAGCCACCCAACCTCAAACAGACCATCGTTCGCAGCAAGTTACCCAGTTTTCAGGAGAACAGCGTCCACGACACCACACAACCCTGCCACGGCAACCTCTGCAAGACATGCCAGATCATCGACACGGATACCACCATCACACGAGGGGACACCACCCACCAGGTACATGGTTCATACTCCTGTGACTCGGCCAACGTTGTTTACCTCATACGTTGCAGGAAAGGATGCCCCGGAGCATGGTACATTGGCGAGACCATGCAGACGCTGCGACAACGGATGAACGGACACCGCGCAACAATCGCCAAACAGGAGGGTTCCCTCCCAGTCGGGGAACACTTTAGCAGTCAAGGACATTCAGCCACCGATCTTCGGGTAAGCGTTCTCCAAGGCGGCCTTCGAGACACACGACAACGCAAAATCGTCGAGCAGAAGTTGATAGCCAAGTTCCGCACCCATGAGGACGGCCTCAACCGGGATCTTGGGTTCATGTCACGCTACACGTAACCCCACCAGCAAAAAGGGGGGGAAAAAATTATATGTTTTTTAAAATTCTCTCTCTCTCTCTGCCATTTTGAGTTTCTTTCTGCCTGCCTGTGTAATAGACACAATGTATATCTAGTGTACTGGGACGTGCTGTTCTCCGTGACTGGCCTGTTTGAATAACAACGACACCTTTTGATTGGTGTGATGCTGTCCCAACATAGTATAAGATATGCGATTTGAGAACCTTTTCATTCATTCATCTGACGAAGGAGATAATCTCCGAAAGCTTGTGATTTTAAAATAAATTTGTTGGACTATAACCTGGTGTTGTAAGATTCCTTACATATGAAAATTAGACACATTGCAATCACAGATAGAGGGGTGCCCAGGGGATAAAATGTAAAAAAGTCAGGATAAATGGATGGTTTTGAATTGGCTGGATTTAGGTAGTTAGAGGCCATTTTTGTGCAGGGAACATTTTTAAACTGATTTGGAATAAAGATAAAAGGATATTGAGTTTGCTGAGGATACCTAATGCAGGAGGGCATAGATGGGTTAGTAGAGTGGAAAAGTAAATGGCAGGTGCAGTTCAATGCAGAGAAATGTGAAGTAATATATTTTACAGAAACATACGCTAAATGGGCAAGTTCCTTAAAAGTGGAGGAACTGAGCTAGGGATGCACACATAGACCTTTAAAGCTGGAAGTGCAGGTAGAAGAGGCCATTAAAAAGCAAATGGGATTCTGGGGTTTAGACATAGAGGCATTGAATACAAAAGCAAGAATGTGATGTTGAATTTGTACAAGACATCAGTTAGACTAGTTGAAATATATAGTTCTGAGCACCAGATTACTCTCCCAGCCATGTGCTAGAATAGGGAAGGATAAGATGATTAGGGAACAAGACGTGGTTAAAGGAATGGCATCAGGAAAAATGTTGTATAGGGCATGGGCACCCGTTTTGAGGAAGGCAGGAGCTATTCTGCAAGGATGGGCTACATCCCAACAGGAAGGGAGCTAATGAACTGGTAAAACAGAAATAGGGGAGAAAAGTCATTTAAACAAGGAAGGGGGGGGGGGAAATAAAAACACATCAGAAAGAGCAAGTAAAGGAGGTAGAAATAGATGAGGACTGACAGGATACATCCTAGGATCCTGAAGGAAGGGGAATATAAATAACAGAGGTCCTAGGAATTATATTTCAGGGTTTTACTTAGAGTGGATGTGCAGAGGACTGGAGCGTGGCTAATATAATACTCATCTTCAAAATGGGAGACAAAGCTAACCTGGATAATTAAAGGTCAGTTCATTTAACATCTGTTATGTGGAAAATTTTGAGATCTTTTACTAAATATGTAGAAGAGAAAATAATTAGAAGCAGACAACGCAGATGTCAGAAGAGAAAATCGTGCATGACAAATCTAAGAGTTGTTTAAGGCGACAAATATGGAGGATGGGTGAAATGCAGCAGATGTGGTGGAGCTGGACTTTCAGAAAACCTTGGACAAGATATTATTGGAGGATTAATGGGTACAGAATTAGGGGGAAGGGCAACCAATTGGATTAAATAGCCTCCTTCTCTTGCTTTCCCTGCATAGTCACCTCCAGAGTCCTGCAAAGATCTATCTTTTGCCCCCTCCTCTCTCATCTGTCTGATTTCTCTCCATATCATCGATAGGCACATTGTCATTTTCCACATGGATGCTGATGACACCCAGCTCTACTTTTCAACTGCCTATATGTAGTCAGACTCCGCGTCTAACATTCGACCCTGGACAAATCACTTCTAACTCAACATCGGGAATGCTGATCTAGTCTATTGGGAACTTGGCATGTTGCTTGACCACAAGCTGAGCTTTAAGCCCATTTCCTTTCCATCACCGAGAGCTTAATTCCACCTCTGCCTCCAAAATCCTTATAAATCCACGGTAGCTCCAAACTCGACTATTCTAGTGCTTTTACTGCTGACCTCCCATCCTCCAGAAACTCCAAGTTGTTAAAACAAATGCACATGTCCTGTCTCACACATCTTTAAATTCCTTCACGGCACCACCCCATCCAAACTTTGCAATCTCACCTAGCCCTATATCTTCCCCGCCTAACACTCCATTCCTGAATCCAGCCTTTTGTGCAGTCCCCACTTCCTTCGTCGCACGATTGCAAAACCTTCAGCTGCCTGGATCCTTCCTTTCTTCCCTCCCTAAACCTTTCCACTCCTCTCCCCTTTTCAAAACTCATCTCTGCAACCAAGCTTTCACCACCACCACCACCACCCCCCCCCCCCTGCCTAATCTCTGCCTTCTTGGTTTGGCATCTGTTTTCCCTACACTTATCTGTGAAACTGGGACTTTTTTTTAATGTAAATGTTAACTATGCTATATAAATGCAAGTTGTTTTCTTTATACCACTCCCTCTAAGCTCAAGCGACATTTGCAAATTCCAATGCCATTCACAATATTGAGTGCCATCCCTGCTTGCAATACAAGTGCTGCAGAGCAGCTCTCAATACAGTTGTTTGCATATTTAGTTTGGCAGCACAACAATTTTGTGGGTGTTCTCTTTTCAGCTGAATATCGACCACATGCAGTAGGATCAGTGAAGTGACATGATGTCAAGGAGCTTTGTAGATTACTCTCAATACTGGAGTCTTGAAGTAGAGCTGAACAGTGAGTTTCTTCAACATTTTCAATTGCAGTATATGGATAGGGGTTACAGGGATCTGATCATTTTCACGCAAACATACTCATTCCTGCACAAACAATTCATATGACAGTTCAGACAAATAGCTGGTCCAACATTTTAAACACAAATTTCTAGCAAGGCACACAAAATTTGCAATATTAGTTGTAAAATAATAAATGCATGCTCCTGTAGCAGATACATTAATAGTTGCATTAAGGTTGCCACAGTGCAATGTCCTGAGGTTAACTAGTAAAACATACAAGCATTTTATTTTTAAAAAAAAACTCACTTGGAGGGTAAAATTCTCATTCCTCTTCAAAAACTCCACAAATCTCTGCACAATACCAGGAGCATTTATGACCTCATCTATGGGAGGGTTAGGTTCTGGAAGGGGAAAAACTATAAAATGTCAAAAAGTAAAATCCTCCAAGCCATCTTTCCACATCCTGTTTTATGACAAACCATAGTAAGAAAAATTAAGTCAAATATTTCTGTATAATATGTAACTATTTGTTTTTAGGAAATTGAAATCATTCTTAACGTCTTGAAGCATCGATTTTATTTTTAAAGTACAAAGACAAATCATGCAGACAAATTGGACATATGATTCATTAATACTTTAGCAGGCACAAAAATTCAATCTTTTCTGACTTCAGTCAGGCCAGCTAAATGATGATTTACACTAAACCATTCAACAGGCAACGAAAGCTGAAACGGTGACTGGAACAGTAAGGGTTATCCAAATTACTCTGACTTCATTCACAAAAAACCTTAGTGGCCATTTTGAGTTACGAGACAGCAATTTCATTGAATTGATGCAGGTAAGGAGACAATGTAATGGCTCTTTTAAAAACCTGGAATCTACAACTATACAGAATTCAATGTTAAGATTGGGTTAGGGTTTCATTGCTATGCTTAGGATTAGATGGATTCTGCAAGAACAATTTCAGCACAATCTATGCGAGAACTGGACACAGTTACTGTTCAGAATGTAATGTCCTTCACTAATCACAGCAGCTCTACTGTCCATATTCTTGTAAGTGGGATCAGCACAATTAGTTGTACTTTTATTTTTATTTGTGGATTCACCTATATTGAATGCAGAACCAAAGTATTTCATACTTAAGGGTTTAAAAAACATTTTTTGTTTCGAAGTGTTTTGGAAAAATCAAAGCAATTCTCAAATCCTCACAGGATGAAGGCACAATTATTCCATGCAACTCCTGGTCATACACAGTTTACATGCTGGGAAATCTTGCAGAATGCAGAAGTGATTGTAAGTTCTTTCTGTTGTGGGTTAAAAATATCAAGGCCTTCAAGTAAAAACTTTAATGAAGGCATTAAAAGAGACAGACAAATTTAATTGTGAAATATGCAAATGTGTTTACTTTTATTTTGTTTAAAACCCTTATTTAGGAAGTTAAAAAGTACTGAGAAAAATGGTGGATGAACAAAATTTCAGATGAAGGTTGACAAATCTGCTCCACACCACCATCCAGTGGCTAGAGCATTAAGCTACAGAGTCACAGCTGGCACATTAATGAGAAAATCCTATTAAAAATGTGACCGGGCAGGTGTCATCAGATGAGGACATTTTCAATATGGAAAAACCAAAAGACACTGACAAAGGACTTTTGAATGAAAAGATGACAGGGCGTACTGTTTTAATAAAGACATAAAAACAAACTATAAATGAAGAGCTTTTGAGCATCTTATGAAGTAATTGTTTATGGAGACATGTTTATTATTAAAGTCTGTATAAGTTGGCAAACAAAAAATATACTAAAATACGAATTTCTGCCCTTCGTCGAGAAATTACACAGTTCCAGCCAGTAACCTTCTGTCCATTAATTTTAAGCAGCAGGTTTTCTCATTCTTTAATGGAAAAACGTAAAGACAGGAGCCAGCTTACGATGAGGAAACTACCCCAAGGTTCAAAAAGGTGCTGCGGATGGAGGTTTTGGGCCTGATGATTCAAAAGGACAGTTTCCCTGGGCCTTCTCAGCCTACAAGGCTGCTAGACCCTACTAGATTTCCAAAGCAGTTCAGACCAATTAATCCAGAGATAAATTCCGTGGGTATTAATCATGCCAATTAACAAAAAGCTACAATTTGTTACTGACAAATTACAACTGTTAAACACCTACATTTGTCAGACTCCAAGAAATGGGGGAAGCAGAAAAGTTCATCACCCATCTTAGTAGGAAACAAAGTACCAACAGAAAAAACAAATAAAAATTCACAACATTTTATAATTCAAATTCACATTTCCACAACTGGCGCATAAGGATTAAAATCCTCTTCAAATATTTAAATGCTACTTTTTCTCCATAATTACTAGTCCAGTAACAAAATTGTGAGAGCACCTTTGAGATGTTTGATTTCAGAGTGCAATTAGTAGGAGCTTGTTAATAAAGAGAAACAGACATCCCCCTGTTTTTGTGAAGAGGAATATAACCCTATTGGCCTTCTAAAGTAAAAGTAAATTACCAATAGGCCACTTTTGCAAATGAAAGAGGATGCCATTAAGTCATATCATTTCTCATCTATACACCATTCATCAAGCGGTTCTCACCTTTTGAAAGCAATTTCCGAAACTTTTGTGTGGCTGCAAGCTGCTGATCAGGATCTTCTGAAAATATCATCTGTACCATTTCCCCTGTGATTACACCTTCCTACAATTAAGGGCATTTAAGAACATTAACACTTCAGTAGTTCAAAATTATGTTAAACACACACAAAAGTGTTCTTATTCCTTCTACTTACCCCTGGTATAGATACCACAGTGGAACTTATATCAGGGTCCTGAATAGGGCTTTCAAACATGGCTTCATCACCTCCAGGAACTGCCACATTTCTGCGTTTGAACAACTGGAATAGTAACAGAAAAAAATACGCCATCAGATGAAACGTGTAACTGAGTCTATTTGTAGAAAAGTATCTTCAGAGCTATTATTACATACACACCTGCTCTTCCCTTTTCTGTTTTCGTAGTTGGATTCCCTCTTCCTCTCGTCGCCTTCGCATTTCCTGAGTGTTTAGTGCTTTGTTCTTGTAGCTTCTCATTCTGTAGTTATCTTTTACTGGGCTTGCCATGTCTGCAATGAAATGTCCCCAATATTATCAGACAAAAGTCAACACTGTTATTGTTGCAAAAGCAGGAAAACCACAAACCAATGTTCCCCCACTACAAACACAAGTACAATCATATTTTTAAATAAGAGATTTAGTACAGCATATAAAATTCCATTTTGAGATATAGGTATGAAATCTGCATTGTGTCATACTTTATCAATGTTGGAAACCACTCTAAGCTTTTATGATAGAAAAACACTAAAAATGCAAACATTTCCTTCACAAGTTCGTTAACAAAACAACCAAATCACTACTTTTGATTTTTTTTGCCCAGCATTTTTTTCAATAACTGAAGATCCTAATTTCCAAGATAAGGGTTCAAACAAAATTAATATAAAAAAACTACATATTTCACAAAAAAGTTAAAATTTATGCACTGAATTCTCTTGTGTATTTTAATACTGTCATTGAAGTATCACTCCCTCCCAGATATAAGCCAGTCTCAAAGCCTGGGTTTTGGCTGGATTTTTTATTTAACCCCTCAGCAGTTGGAGAAAGCTGAGTCACATTGGTGCATTCTGGCCATTTACAAATGGCAGAATTTCCAATTACTCATTGTCCATCAACAGGCAAGGTCATAGGGTGTGCCCCTCATCCTGAGGATTTGAGAGTCGTTTTGGTTTTTCCAAAAGACATTGAAACAAATCGAATTCTCTAAAGTTTTATTTCAGGCAATACTGCCATTTATTTAAATTTATTAAAAATTCTGTTTTCTTTATCGTGAACAGTTCAAACAACTGGAAACACCAGCCCTTGTGATCAATCATTCTTTTTCTAAGAGTCAAAAACAGATTGTTTAGAGAGAACGGATTGGTATTTATTTGCAGTTGAAAATTTAGTTTAAAAAAATCACTCCTGAAATATTTGAAAACTACAAGAAACAATGAACTAAGTGCTTTGTAGGAATTTTTGTTTATGGAAATGTGTTTATTAAAGACTGTAAAAGAAGCTGACAGGTTGAAGATGCAGGGGGATTGTGGTCTTATCATTTGAAAAGGGCCAACTGAAATTTGGATCCCATTCTCCTGGGCCCTACTATCCCACAGGGCTATTAGATACTGCTCCCCCAATATGCCAGACTCTGGACTCCCCCATGCTTCAAAACCCCTTCTCTAGTCCTGCTGGAAGGGAGGTGCACCTTGCCCAGACTGCCCACACTTAACTCTCAGATTCCTGAATACCACCCAGAGCTCACCTAGGTGCCATTCCAATGATTCCTGATGCCAGAATTTCACCCAGCTTCCAGACCTTGAATTCTACCTTCCCAACAATCACTAATTCCAAATCCCTTCTCCTATTGATCTTAGATCTCAGGGCTGTCCCATTGGTACCAGAACCTCCCTCTTCAGTGTATCCAGAACCCTGTGACTCCCATCAGAGTGCTCCCTAACCCCGAAAACCCCCTCAAAATACTGCTGGACTCCGAGACTGCATTTTAATACTGCCAGACAACCATTCCCAGTGCTTCCTGGACCATCCCCCAATGATGATGTCATTGTCTTTGGTAATGCAAAACCCGTTCTTAAAAACCTCTGACTCACCACGAGGAACGCCAAGGGATTTAAACAGAGAAAAACCCATTTGATCCATATGAACTCATTCTCTAATATTCTAACTCACCCTCAATGTCAGACTCTAATACCTTGCCTAATAGATTTTAAAAAATATTTATCTGCCTTTACGGAAAGACATTTTCCATAAAATCTGTTCTGAATTTGTTATACTAATTTAAATTTCATTTACCATGCACTTCCACAGTTATTCTACTATAGCAGGTAACCTTCAGATGATGCCAGTGGTGGTTTTCACACTGCATAATGTATGTACCCAAGACAACAGATGAAAGAAATCCACACTCCAATTCAATGTCAGAGTTCTGACAAGCAAAGGCAGCATCAAAACCCATTCAATGAATGACAGCAAAACAACTCAAGCTTCCATTACTGTACATATTTTGTTACTCTGAACTAATGACAGTCTCATTTCCTTTATTGCAAAAGTTAAGGTTTCATGTCTAATTAACAACCACTACCCCTTACTTTTGATAGAAGACTAAATGATGCTATCAACATTATTGGCCCATCATTTGACCTCAGCATAAACTCCTGCATCTCCCCCACTGCTAAACCTCCTAAAAGCTCAATTTTCTTTTTAATGTGAAATACTTTTCCCCACTTAAAGACTATTCTAGTATCCCTTGCACACTCCTGGACAGGAAAGAGGAAAAAGATCTAACTTCCACTCCTCCCATACCTTTCCATGGTCCATCTATGATTCTTCCCTTCCTCAACTTCTCTATCGCCATCTGAGGATAGGCTGTTCACTGCTATCTACTACATGTCCACTGACTCCCACAGACAGCGACACTGATTATACTTGCCTAACCTGCTGTCATCAGTATTTTCTGTTTTCATTTATTGAAAAAGATCACCGAACAGGCTTTCCCTCTTGTCTTCACAACTTGTCTTGTCTTTATTCTATCATTATTATTCATTGATAGACTATCACAGACACTATTGACCAAATGGCCTCCTTCTGTGCGGTATGATTCCATGAGTACAAGGAATGTCAGTACTCCCCCAAACTTTGCCATTAACAATTTGTATTTTTTTGGAACCTTTAACATAGTACAACATCCCAAGGGCTTCACAGCAGTGTTATCAAACAAAATTTGACCTCGAACTACATAAGGAAATATTAAGACAGGTGACCAAATGTTTAGTCAAAGAGGTAGGTTTTAAGGAGCATCTTAAAGGAGAGGGGTAGAGAAACTGACAGGTTTAAGGAGGGAAGAACAGAGCTGACAGCCTAGGCAGCTGAGGGCATGGTCAGCAATGGTGGAGCAAAGAAAATCAGGGATGCGCAACAGGCAAGAATTGGAGGAGCTCAGAGATCTCGGAGGATTGTAGAGCTGGAGGAGGTTACAGAGACAGGGAGGGGCGAGGCCGTGGAGGGATTTGAAAACAAGGATGAGAATTTTAAAATCGAGGTGTTGCAGACCCAGGAGCCAGTGTAGGTCAGCGAGCACAGGGGTGATGGGAGAACGGGACTTGGGTGAGAGTTAGGATACTGGATAAGCTCAAGTTTATGAATCACCGTCACGTTTCCCACTTGAATAATGACAGCCCGGGTAAAGTAGAAGGCGAATGGGAAACTCGGCAATGAATCGATATCCTCAGGGGAGGGGAGGGGCGGTCGGGCGGCAGGAGGGAAGAACCAAACCTCTGGGCTCACAAGATGCAGAGGTCGGTTCATTTCAACCACCGAGAGAGAAGGCCACGGGAGAGATCCCCATCCCCACACACACATCATAGTCACACTCGGCCTCAGAGGGGGTGCGGAGGGAATCCTCACTGAACCGCCGACCCTGACAAAAGGTCAACCAAGTCAGTTAATTAAACACCGAGCGGCCCGACGGCTGGCGGGGTCCGGGTCCTCCGGGAGGCCCGGCCGGGGTCCGGGTCCTCCGGGAGGCCCGGCCGGGGTCCGGGGTCCCGGTCCTCCGGGAGGCCTGGCGGGGTCCGGGTCCTCCGGGAGGCCTGGCGGGGTCCGGGGTCCCGGTCCTCCGGGAGGCCTGGCGGGGTCCGGGTCCACCGGGAGGCCTGGCGGGGTCCGGGGTCCCGGTCCTCCGGGAGGCCCGGCGGGGTCCGGGGTCCTCCGGGAGGCCCGGCGGGGTCCGGGGTCCTCCGGGAGGCCCGGCGGGGTCCGGGGTCCTCCGGGACGCCCGGCGGGGTCCGGGGTCCTCCGGGACGCCCGGCGGGGTCCGGGGTCCTCCGGGACGCCCGGCGACACCCGGCCCACGGATTTACCATCTTGAACCGACTGCTCGAGCCCGTTTTAGTAAATCACGGTCACCGTCGGCGGAGCGGGAATTTAATACAACGCGGTGAATTGTAAACGCCCCAGCGGCAGCCCCAGGCCCCACCTGAACTGGTCGCTCCTCGACTCTCGGGAGCTGCGCAGCGACCGTCGGACCAGGCGGACAATATGGCGGAACCCGGGCGGCGGCGGCGGCTTCGTTTAACACCTTCCCACCAGGCCTTTCGCCAGCGGTCAAATGTGCGCCTGCGCGGCGATCTACGACTCACGCTGACTACTTAATTACAAAATAAAAATTCATTTTTTCCGACTTTTAAATATTCCGAATATCGTAGTTTCAATGAAAAAAAAATCCGATTCGGGGGATATGCTAAATTTTCCCAATTTTTGTAATGCAATAATTCCAACATAGAATAATTCGTACCGGAAGTTGCGGTGGGGTTTTCTTTCGCTGTAACGCATTGGTGAATAAGGTCTATCGCAAGCCATTATCACGATTAGACGCATGCGCGCTTTTGGGGGAGGGGGGGGGGGCTGTTTTGAGCGGACGAATTTAGCTGTAACACCGGAAGGAGCATTTGATGCTGAGAAACGGAACGGATCCGGCGACGGTTGGTCTGTCGGTTGCTCCGGGAGTCCCAGCGCGTCAGACACACCATCCCGACGGTGCAAGTTATCAACCTGTTGGTGGGGGCGGCGGGGACACAGACACAGCTGAGAATAGTTAAAGATCAAAAAAAAAAATAACTACCTTTTGAGGACACGCAGCCTCCGGTGGTGTGAACCCCAAGGCGGCCGTCCCTGTGGCCTCCAGTCAGCAGAGTCTGAGGCGGTGCGTGTTCTCGGTCTCCCCTCCTGCCATCTGCGCCAGCCGAGCTTTTCAAAAAAAAAACAATATCCAGGTTTCCTCTTCAAGTTGTAAACTGCTTACTGAGTGAGAGGGTGTTCAGGACGGACGTTGGACATCTGAAGGTGAACAAGTCGTGGCACCGAATTCCGCACATTAGTTTAGGCTACAACGAGTGAGGAGATGGAGGGGAAATCAGAGGAACAAAGAGGCCTAGAAGAAGCGTAGCTGCAGGGACAAAACATATTTTTAAAAAAATCAGTACTACAGCAGCGTGACTGTCGGAGATAGAGTGAAAACGTTAAAAGATGCAAATCAACTTGAAACTGAAGATGAACACAAGATAGTAAATATTCTGATTTTTTTTTTGCTCCCAAGTATTTAGAAAGGTTACAACGCGGAAGGAGGCTATTCGGCCCATCGAGTTCGTGCCAGCTCTATGCAAGAGCAATCCAGCTAGTCCCATTCCCCTGCCCTATCCCTGTTTACAAGGGAAGACATGAGCCATGTGTCCTATCCAAGTGCCAGTGTGAAATTCAGAACTGAAAGTGAAGTCTTAGACAAGCTGAAAGGGCTTAAAACAAATAAATCCCATGGGGTAGATGGTATTTATCCCAGAATGTTGAGAAACAGTAACAAGGAGATTTATGAGGCACTGACAATCATTATGGGGGAGTTAATGGACACTGGGGGCTACCAGTAGATTGGAAAGACTAATGTGGTACCCATGTACAGAAAAGATGACAAAACAGACCTATTACTTCTACTACAGTCCCATGTAAAGTAATGGAATTGAATATTAGGAGTAACCTTGAGAATAATCAGTACAACAATAACATAGTTAATGGCATTTGACATGGGTTTAGACAGAGAAACTCCTGCTTGACCAACCTCCTTGCTATCTTTTAGGAAGTGATAACCCAAGTCAACTGTGGTAAACCCTACAATGTTGTCTACTTAGATTTTGAAAAAGCATTTAATAAAGTTCTATATGGAAGGTTACTATTTAAGCTCAAAGTTGTGGAAATTCAGGGCAAAACTTGGGTATGGATAAGAAATTGTGTAGAAAAAAATGGGTACTGGTTAGAGGGGTGATGGTGGGGAGGGAGTACTGAGTGAGGTGTCCCAGAGTTCAGCATTATGTCCACTGTTGTTTCTAATTTGTATCAATGACTTACATTCAGAAACTCAATGCAAATTGGTAAAATTTGTAGATGGTACCAAACTTAGTGCAATGGAATCGAAGGAGACAGGTCGGAATGAGCTAAACAAAATATGCTAGTGTGCAGAATAATGGCATATGAAATTTAATGCAGACAGATGTAAAGTATTGCATATAAGAAAGAAAAATGATGACACACATACTCTATGAATGGTGTTGGGGAAAAAAAAGGATGAAGTTGAAAGAGACCTTGAAGCCTTAGTAGCTGCAATGTTCAACATGACCAACCAATGCAGAAGAGCAATTAACAAAGCCAATAGAATGTTGAACTACATAGTCAAAACAGTCGAAAACAAGTCAGAGGAAGTTATGACCAAACTGTACAGTGCTCTGCTAAGACCACATTTTTGAGTACTGTATCCAGTTCTGGCCATCCAATGGGCTAATTTAGTGTATTGGTACCTGGAAACAAAACATGCCTAAGCCAATACACCGTACTGCAGTGCTAGCATACTTTTTGTCTGATACTTTTAATTTGCTCCCAGTACTACATCAATGTATTGTATAACCCAAAATGCTCTCCCAAGTTTGATAGGATAAAATCTACAATTGTACCGCTGGGTATTTTTTACAGTTCGAGTGGACGTAATGTGAATTTTTTTATATATATATATATATATATATATATACTTAGCTAAAAATACCTATATAATGGCTGCACAAAAATTTCACAAGCTCACCATTATGTTATGTTGAAATCCAAGTGATAATCCTGTAATATGCTTATTTTTATATTAATGTAATATTCAAATACCCTCTTTCTTGGTGTACTTATTTCCCCTCTAAACTTTTTCTTATTTTATATATGATTAGAATCTGAGAATCTATTTCCCAATCTTACTGTTCCCAACTTTTTCCACCCTATCTCTGGATTAGCTGGACAACCTGTTGCATCTGTCACTCTATTATGTTGGGTCAGGCTACAGATGAACAAATGACTCTGTTCACCATGATAGTGTGCAAAATGACAGCCCTGGTGAGGTAGCAGGATTAATAATCTGCTTGAAATTTATTTTAAAAATCTGTTCTAAATATACCTAGGGGGTGGATGAAGCACCATCATCATAAAGACTGCAGCAGTTCCAGAAGAAGGACCTCCTTCACTTTCTCAGGGCAACTGGAGATGAACAATAAATGCAGCCCTGCCAGTGTCAACCACATCCCAGGAACACTTTTATAAAAAAATATATATTCCTGTTTGGTAGATTTTTAGAAAGTCTGCCAATAGCAATGCAAAACTAAGGAATATGGCTCTTTAAGAATCATAGCTAAAGCATATAGTTAAAAATATTATCAACTTAGTCTAAAAAATATTGTGAACCTAAATAAAGTAGAGTGGATGGTGGTGGTTTAGTTCCAAGATAAAGTTGGTTCTGTATGTGTGTGTGCTATTTGCATTGTACAGTGTGATTCAGCACTCAGTAGATTGCCTTTCAACGGTGTAATCTCTAACTGTGCTGCAACACTGTGTGCAGTTCAGCTACATGTGTGCATTTTGAGTGGAAACTGTAAATATACTAAGTTGTACAGTATTTCACTTTTAATTGCATTCTTTGCCAGCAGGGCTAACTTTATTCTTGTAAATTCTATTCTAGATGTTAAAATTGGATAGCCATGTGGTGAAGGATAGAATACTAGAGCCTGGTTTCTAGTTGTTTCCAAGCCTTTATTCACAGAGATTCCCCTTACACGCAGTTGCATGATTCTCAGGAAGATATAAAAACTAACAGATCCCAGAGCTGTGGGAAGAGTTTCAGATTATGGTTATAAGCTGTGAATGATGCTTCAGCAGTTGATAACAGATGTTTGATCCTTAACATTAGACTCTTTGAATCACTCTTGTGTGGGCCCCTTTGCCAGTTAAATGGATCACATAGTACCTTACTGATTAATACACACCTGGAAGGTTCAAGTTAAATCCCTGATGTGTACTGTATTACTGGCTATCAGCAGGGGTGGTGGTTTGGGTCTGACTGTTGGCCTCCAGCAATCCTAGGAGAAAATCAGCCAAGTTTCCTACTTCTGATGGCTGTCCAGTGACCCCACCAGAAAGTGTGGACATCAGGTTAGGACTAGATTGAGCTAGGCTGTGACACATTCTGTCATTGAAGAGTCTCTTAATACCCACTGCGTATGCCCCCATGTGATTTTTTTAAAACTCAAGACTGGGTGGGGTGGGGGTTATGGGTATTTTTAAAAGTAAATGTACTTGATAACATTGCAGGGTCTGGTGTATTCTTTTAATTATACATATCTTATTGCACCATAAATATTACAGAATATATTTCTCATATTTACAAGCTAGTAGTCTTTGCATTGTACGGATATGCTGTTGATGAGAATTAACAATGTCATGATTTTTTTAATTTTCTTAAATAGCTGTGAGAGTCTCAAGTCAATAATCCAGCATGTTCACATGTGATATTTGTGGGCAAAGTGGCCTGTCAGAACCAGACATGAGGACACACATTGTTATTGTTCATGAAGAAAATGAATACAGCTGTCCAATCTGCAAACTATCTGGAATCAGCTATGATGAATTAATGTTCCATATAGAGACTTCCCACAGTGAGGTGAAACCTGTAGAAGATAGAAGGGCAAACTGTTCCATTGATAAAGAAAAGGATCCCGATTCTTCACTTCAGAACAGTAGGTTGACTCAATTAAAACATAAAAAGGCTCCAGAACAAAAAGAATTTGAAGTGGACAGGATGGAAGAGCCAAAACCAAAAGAGCTTCAGATGTCTTGTTCTGCTTCACCCTCTAACTGTGAGAGACCATTTAGACAAAACTTAAATACAAAGAATGAATCTGGAAGATTAATACAATCAGAAGCTTACAATGGGCATTTTTCAGGAACTGTTTGGAGGCGTCCGGCGCAAAAGCTATCTGATAAGAACCATAAAGGATCAGAAGACAATGGACTTTGTGGCAGTTCTGTGCAGTTTGATGCCCCAGAATGTTCTTTTTGTGGCCTAATGGGAAGTTCAGGAGAGGATCTAAATGAACACGTTCAAACCAAACATGCAGAGGCACTGGAAACCCCGCAAAAAGGTCTGATTTGTGTGTGTGATACAGTACTTCCAATCTTCATCCATGTAAATGTGGCAGAACAAAGAGCTCAATGCCTTGGGTAGAGAAATTTCACTTTACTTATAAAATAAATATTCTAGGGTAGTCCTCTACAATCCTCAACTATTAGTCTGAGAAATGCAAACATTCCTGACCTGCTATGTCTAATTTCTTTTTAATTTTATATATTTTTTAAAGTGGTTCATTTCCCAATTAAGGTCATTATCCTCACTGCATTTTCAAGCCTAGTTGATGGAATATAATGTTTGTTTAATTGTGGCATCCAGTACCTCCAGCTACTTACTGCTTTCAGTCAAACAGTAGTATATACCCAGTTGGTACTAAAATTTATAGGCTTGGTTTCCTGCTGGACTTGAATCTGCATTACTCCCTGTGGAGCTACTTGTAACGTGTCCTGTAGGTGGCATCAGTAGAATGGCTTCCTGCTACATCTGGAGGCTGATAGAGAGGTTCTCAGCAAGTGAGGGGCATTAAATAATTTCTATAAATAAGGAGGTTTTCTAAGCAACTGTACAAAAATTAAGCTAGTATTTTGTACGTTGAACTGGAGTTTAATTTTCACCTTATGTTTGTTAGGTTGTGGAAAGCAAAGACTGTATTCATGTCCCATGTGCAAACTAGTATTTGCAAATTGTCAGATACTGCAGGAACATGTTGAGTTGCACTTAGCTGAGAGCAAAGCTGAAGGTAATACATTGTGTTCCTTTTTTAAATAAGGTTATAATGTGAAAAGTTGTTCTTTGATGCTTTAATCTGGAAAATTCACTTAGTTGTCCAACAGGTCAGCTCTTGACACTGAAAGACACTTTGAAAATGTGCAAAGCTTCCTCAAAATGTATTTCTGTAATCACACCTTTGGCCACCTCCCCTATATTCATTCTACTTATTATTTATATACATTATTGATACACTTAATTGCTAGATCTATCTTAATCTTGTTAAGCACTACTGTATCTCATTCTCCCATAACCCATAGCTCCTTTACTCCATGATGAACCACTTCCTCAAATCTCTTACCCCGTCCTCTGCAAGCTCATCTGTTTCAATTATACCTACCTCATGCTCCCTTGATCTGCTCCCAATCAACATGCTGACTACTCAACTACCCCTCCTGGCACCATGCTTGCTGATATTAATGGCAACCTTTGCTCAGGCACCACCCCCCTCCCATTCAAAACTGCCATCATCACTCTCCCCTTCAAAAAGCTCACCTTCAACCCATTCATCTTCCCCCACCTCTAACATCCCTTTCCCATATAAGATATTTAAATGTGCCATTGTCTTCTAGCTCTATGCCCATCTGTCCCAATACCTCTGTTCAAATCCCTTCAGTCCAGCTTCTGCCCTGTTAAAAGTATTGAGAATCCCCTGGCCAAAATCAAGAATTACATCTTTTGTGACCTTAACACAGGAAATTATCCCTCCTTGTCCTTCTCAACCTCTCTGTAGCATTTAAAAGATAGACTCTTGATTCTGCTGCATTGTCCAGCTCCATGGGACTACCCTTGTAGTTCCAGTCCTACCTGTCTGTACGCAGCTAGTGCATCTCCAATGGCTTCTCCTGCCCCATCACTGTCTCCTCCAGAGTCCCTCAAGGATTTATTTTTGACCCCCTCTTACCACTTCCTCATCTACGTGACACTCCTCAGTGGCATGGGCCAGTTTTCATATGTACGCTGGTAAAGCCCAACTCTACACTTCCTCCACCACTTTCCTTGACCGCACAACTACCTCTGTGATATCGGACAGGCCTGACATCAAGTTGTGGATGAGTCACTATTTCCTTCAAATAAACATCAAGAAGACTAAAGCCATCATTTTTGGCCTCTGCAATTAACTCTACTCTCTTGCCGATGCCTCTATCCTCCTCCCCAACCACTCACTCAAGCTGAATCAGATCTTGCAGATCATTGGTGTCCTAATCAATCCAGAGCTGAGCTTCAAGTCCCACATTCTATCCATCACGAAGACTGATTATTTAAACCCCTGGCACATTTCCCCACCCCCCCCCCCCCCCCACCTCATTCCCTCTACCACAAGGCATAAGACCCATTTCTTCTGCATGTCTCCCCAAATGGGTGTTTGCCTGGTGTTCAACAGGAAAATGAGGCAGAAAGGTCAGTAACCATAACTGATCTGATTAGAAGCAGATCTGGTCTGTTTCTGCTCAAATAATTGCCAATTTTTGGGTGTTAGTTTTGTGACTTCTTTGTGACTGTATGGAATGATCTCCTCCTTGTTTTGGTAGAAGCATATTTCAGTGTTTGAAGGAGCAGTTTATCTGAATAGAAATTTTCAAGCTATGGTAATAGTATGTGAGGGCAGGAAAAAGCATTTTGAGTGACTTTATGATATATTGTACACTATATGCACAATGCTCCTGTTATAAAACAGCATATCCTCTGAATTATAGGAGCAATTTAATGGATTATCTGCTAGTATATATGTAAAACCAGATTATTTTAATACAGGATGTTAAAATAATCTGGTTTTACTTTTTTGCTTATATTTTTTTGATGTGGAGATGCCGGTGATGGACTGGGGTGGACAAATGTAAGGAATCTTACAACACCAGGTTATAGTCCAACAATTTTATTTTAAAATCACAAGCTTTCGGAGATTATCTCCTTCATCAGGTGAGTAGTGAGGTTCTCAAATCGCATATCTTATATTTGGCTGGGACACCATCACACCAATCAAAGGTGTCATTGGTGTTCAGACAGGTTAGCCACGGAAAACAGTAGGTCCCAGTATGCCGAATACACATTGTGTCAAATTACACAGACAGAGAGAAAGAGACCCGAAAGGCAGAGAGAGAGAGAGAATTTCCAGTTGTATTAAAAACAGAGAACTTTTTTTTCCCCCTTGCTGGTGGGGTTACGTGTAGCGTGACATGAACCCAAGATCCCGGTTGAGGCCGTCCTCATGGGTGCGGAACTTGGCTATCAATTTCTGCTCGACGATTTTACGTTGTCGTGTGTCTCGAAGGCAGCCTTGGAGAACACTTACCCGAAGATCGGTGGCTGAATGTCCTTGACTGCTAAAGTGTTTCCCGACTGGGAGGGAACCCTCCTGTCTGGCGATTGTTGCGCGGTGTCCGTTCATCCGTTGTCGCAGTGTCTGCATGGTCTCGCCAACGTACCATGCTCCGGGGCATCCTTTCCTGCAATGTATGAGGTAGACAATGTTGGCTGAATCACAGGAGTATGAACCATGTACCTGGTGGGTGGTGTCCTCTCGTGTGATGGTGGTATCTGTGTCGATGATCTGGCATGTCTTGCGGAGGTTGCCGTGGCAGGGTCGTGTGGTGTCGTGGACGCTGTTCTCCTGAAAGCTGGGTACATGGTTCATACTCCTGTGACTCGGCCAACATTGTCTACCTCATACGTTGCAGGAAAGGATGCCCCAGAGCATGGTACATTGCCGAGACCATGCAGACACTGCGACAACGGATGAACGGACACCGCGCAACAATCGTCAGACAGGAGGGTTCCCTCCCAGTCGGGGAACACTTTAGCAGTCAAGGACATTCAGCCACCGATCTTCGGGTAAGCGTTCTCCAAGGCTGCCTTCGAGACACACGACAACGCAAAATCGTCGAGCAGAAATTGATAGCCAAGTTCCGCACCCATGAGGACGACCTCAACCGGGATCTTGGGTTCATGTCACGCTACACGTAACCCCACCAGCAAGGGGGAAAAAAAAGTTCTCTGTTTTTAATACAACTGGAAATTCTCTCTCTCTCTCTCTCTGCCTTTCGGGTCTCTTTCTCTCTGTCTGTGTAATTTGACACAATGTGTATTCGGCATACTGGGACCTACTGTTTTCCGTGGCTAACCTGTCTGAACACCAACGACACCTTTGATTGGTGTGATGGTGTCCCAGCCAAATATAAGATATGCGATTTGAGAATCTCACTACTCACCTGATGAAGGAGATAATCTCCGAAAGCTTGTGATTTTAAAATAAAATTGTTGGACTATAACCTGGTGTTGTAAGATTCCCTATATTTTTTTGGACATACATTTAATATTTGTGTTGTGACTGTTTCTTCTACTGATTTGCCTCTAGAATTTGCCCTGGCTGATCGTCAATTTGCCCAAAGACTACAGGAAGAAGAGGAAAGACAACAAAGGTCTTTTGAAACAAAGAGAGAGCGGGAGGAATTTCAAAAACTTCAGGTTTTTGCAGAAAACTTTACATATGTCCTCACTTGTCATTGTTCAATTCGTTTGAATTTTTCCAGCTTTTGAAAATATACGGCTATATATGATAGTGCTGTCTCCAAGTTTATCAATTTATTTTTAATGTTTTTAAAATTTGCTGATTCATGTATATGATTAAGATTTTGAAATCTTGACCTATTTGGCCTTGAATCGATTTTGTTTCAGCTAATGTTATGACATTGCCTGTTGCAGTAGATGACTTTCTTCCCTGCTTCTAAGCACTATGCCCACCTGCCAGTTGGTGAGTTAGCATCTGGTCAAGATAAATGACCTGAACTTGCAAAGGCATGATGGCTATAATGATCCTGCTAGGAACATAGGAACAGGAGTAGGCCATTCAGCCCCTCGTGCCTGCTCCGCTATTTGATAAGATCATGGCTGATCTGTGATCTAACTCCATATACCTGCCTTTGGCCCATATCCCTTAATACCTTTGGTTGCCAAAAAGCTATCTATCTCAGATTTAAATTTAGCAATTGAGCTAGTATCAATTGCCGTTTGCGGAAGAGAGTTCCAAACTTCTACCACCCTTTGTGTGTAGAAATGTTTTCTAATCTCGCTCCTGAAAGGTCTGGCTCTAATTTTTGGACTCTGCCCCCACTCCTAAAATCCCCAACCAGCAGAAATAGTTTCTCTCTATCCAACCTATCTGTTCCCCTCAATATCTTATAAACTTTGATCAAACTACCCCTTAACCTTCAAAAGTCTAGAGAATACAACCCAATTTGTGTAGTCTCTCCTCGTAACTTAACCCTTGAAGTCCGGGTATCATTCTAGTAAACCTACACTGCACTCCCTCCAAGGCCAATATGTCCTTCCGAAGGTGCGGTGCCCAGAACTGCTCACGGTACTCCAGGTGCGGCCTAAGCAGGGTTTTGTATAGCTGCAGCATAACTTCTGCCCCCTTGTACTCCAGTCCTCTGGATATAAAGGCTAGCATTCCGTTAGCCTTCTTGATTATTTTCTGAACCTGTTCATGACACTTCAATGATCTATGTATCTGAACCCCCAAGTCCCTTTGGACATCCACTGTTTTTAACTTTTTACCATTTAGAAAGTACCCTGATCTATCCTTTTTTGATCCAAAGTGGATGACCTCACATTTGTCTACATTGAATTCCATTTGCCACAGTTTTGCCCATTAACCTAATCTATCAATATCGCTTTGTAATTTTATGTTTTCATCTACACTGCTTACAATGCCACCAATCTTTGTGTCATCGGCAAACGTAGATATGAGACTTTCTATGCCTTCATCTAAGTCGTTAATAAATATTGTGAATAATTGAGGTCCCAAGACAGATCCCTGCGGGACTCCACTAGTCACATCCTGCCAATGTGAGTACCTACCCATTATCCCTACTCTCTGTCGCCTTTCTCTCAGCCAACTTCCTAACCAAGTCCTTACTTTTCCATCGATTCCATGGGCTTCTATCTTAGCTAGCAGTCTCTTATGTGGGACCTTATCAAATGCCTTCTGGAAGTCAATATAAATAACATCCATTGACATTCCCCTGTCCACTACTTTAGTCACCTCTTCAAAAAATTCAATCTGGTTTGTCAGGCACAACCTACCTTTCACAAATCCATGCTGGCTCTCTCTGATTAACTGAAAATTCTCGAGGTGTTCAGTCACCCTATCCTTAATTATAGACTCCAGCATTTTCCCCACAACAGATGTTAGGCTAACTGGTCTATAATATTCACCGTTTTCCCTCTCTCTCCTTTCTTAAAAAGCGGAGTGACGTGCAATTTTCCAATCTAGAGGGACAGTTCCTGAATCTAGAGAACTTTGAAAGATTATAGTTAGGGCATCCGCAATGTGCTCACCTACTTCCTTTAAAACCCTGGGATGGAAACCATCTGGTCCTGAGGATTTGTCACTCTTTAGTGCTATTATTTTCTTCATTACTGTTGCTTTACTTATGTTAATTTTATCGAGCCCCTGTTCCCGATTCGATATTAGTTTTCTTGGGATTTCCGGCATGCTATCCTCTTTTTCTACTGTAAATACTGACGCAAAGTAATTGTTCAACATGTCCACCATTTCCCCATTGTCAATGACAATATCCCCACTTTCCGTTTTTATGGGGGCAACACTGCTCCTGACCACCCTCTTTTTCCCAATATAACTATAAAAGTTCTTCATATTGGTTTTGATATCCATTGCGAGTTTCTTTTCATACTCTCTTTTTGTAGCTCTAACTATCTGTTTTGTGACCCTTTGTTGATCTTTGTATCTTTCCCATTCGCCAGGATCTGTGCCATTTTTTGCCTTTCTGCATGCCCTTTCCTTATATCTTATACTGTCCCTTACCTCTTTAGTTGTCCATGGCTGTTTTTTTTGGCAAGTAGAGTTCTTGCCCCTCAGGGGTATAAACTGATTCTGTATCACGTTAAATGTTTCTTTAAACATTTCCCACTGATCATCAGTCGTTTTACCCATTAACAGATTTGTCCAGTTTACTGTGGACAGTCTCTGTCTCATCCCATTGAAGTCAGCCTTACCCAAGTCTAGAATCTTAGCAGTTGATTCACTTTTTTCCCTTTCAAACACTACATTGAACTCGATCATGTTATGATCACTATTGGATAGATGTTCACGCACAGTTAAGCCGTTACCGAAATCTGGTTCATTACTCATTACTAAATCTAGTATGGCTTGCCCCTTGTTGCCTCTAGGACATACTGCTGCAGAAAACTATCCCGGACACACTCAAGAAATTCGCTACCTTTCTGACAGTTGCTAGTCTGCTTTTCCCAATCTATGTGAAGGTTAAAGTCCCCCATTAAGACCACTATGCCTTTGTTACACGCTTGTCTAATCTCTGCATTTATACAATCTAGCACTTCAGAGCTGCTGCCAGGGCTCCAATATACAACTCCCACTATAGTCTTGGATCCTTTCCTATTTCTCAATTCAACCCATAAGGTCTCTGTTGGCTGCTTACCTCTCGTTATATCCTCCTTTATCATTGAAGTGTATTCATCTCTAATCATTAAGGCTACTCCTCCCCCTCTTCCATTTTCCCTATCTCTCCTGTAAACCTTATAACCTGGTATATTTAGATCCCAATCCTGACCATCCTGCAGCCCTGTCTCCGTAATAGCTATCATGTCATACCCTCCAATTTGAATTTGAACCTGTAGTTCATTTAATTTATTCCTTATGCTCCGTGCATTTGTATATAGAACTCTTAGTTGGGCCACACACCCTAGCCTGACCTTCAGCTTTGATGCTGGGTTAATCGCCTTACGCCTTCTAGTTTTTACTTTATCTGTAGTGCCTAAAGTACACTTTCTTTCTGCTGCTCTACGCTTTTCCCTTTCACTTGTTCTTGAACAACTGTTTGTTCTATTTGTATTGTAAATTTCCCCTGGGTCTTCCCCTCTCTTGCTGCTCTCAACTTTACTCCCTTCTGACTCCCCGCTCAGGTTCCCATCCCACTGCCACTCTAGTTTAAACCTTCCCCAACAGCACTAGCAAACACCCCCGCGAGGACATTGGTCCCGGTCCTGCTCGAGTGTAACCCGTCCTGCTTGTACAGGTCCCACCTTCCCCAGAACCGATCATTCCTGGGACATTGGTCCCGGTCCTGCTCGGGTGTAACCCGTCACGCTTGTACAGGTCCCACCTTCCCCAGAACCGGTCCCAATGTCCCAGGAATCTAAATCCCTCCCTCCTACACCATCCCTGCAGCCACACATTCATCCGGTCTATTCTCCTGTTCCTATACTCACTAGCACGTGGCACCGGTAGTAATCCTGAGATCACTACCTTTGAAGTCCTGCTTTTTAATTTATCTCCTAACTCCTTAAATTCACCTTGCAGGACCTCATCCCTTTTTTTACTTGTGTCGTTGGTACCAATATGGACCACGACTACTGGCTGTTCACCCTCCCCCTCCAGAATGCCCTGCAGCCGTTCCGTGACATCCTTGACCCTAGCACCAGGGAGGCAACATACCATCCTGGAGTCACGTTTGCGGCCACAGAAACGCCTATTTGTTCCCCTTACAATTGAATCCCCTATCACTATAGCCCTGCCACTCTTCTTCCTCCCCTCCTGTGCAGCAGAGCCACCCGTGGTGCCCCGAACTTGGCTCTTGCTGCTTTCCCCTGATAAGCCATCTCCCCCAACAGTATCCAAAGCAGAATATCTGTTTGAGAGGGAGATGGCCCCAGGGGACTCCTGCTCTATCTGCCTAGTCCTTTTACTCTGCCTGGCGGTCACCCATTTCCTTTCTGCCTGCGTAATCTTTACCTGCGGTGTGACCACCTCACTGAACGTGCTATCCACAATAGTCTCGGCTTCGCGGATGCTCCACAGTGAATCCACCCGCAGCTCCAGCTCCAAAATACGGTTCGCCAGTAGCTGCAGCTGGACACACTTCCTGCACACATGGTCGCCAGGGACACTGGTAGTGTCGATGACTTCCCACATAGTGCAGGAGGAGCATATCATGGGTGCGAGCTCTGCTGCCATGTCTTGCCTTAGACTTTCAGACTCTCCTCCCGCTCTCGGTCTCTCCTTTTATACTGTGCTCACCTCTCTGACTCTCCTGCCTCACCGGTGACGTCACACAGTAGTTTTCTCTTGTTGCAGTTCTGCTGCTGCTTATTCCCCAATCTCAGTCTTCTGCCGCTCAGGCCCGCCGCCGCTCTGTGGAAAAAGTTAGGAAAAGCAATGCAAAGCAGCACCTCCTTCCCCCACTTCACCGAACTCCCACACTCACCAAACTCTCAGCAGATCACTCTGTGTTGGCCGCACTCCATGCTATGAAGTTTGATTCGGCTTACAAAGGCCAGAGATACATAAGTTATTTAGAGAATGTTGTTCAGGTTGGGTCATGTCTAATGCCTTCTTGAAGGACTGCAAGGAGTCAGTTCTCACTATCATCTCTGCAATCCTGTCCACAGGTCAATCTCCCTCTAAGAAAAGTAAAACTTTTGAACGTCCAATTTCATTACCTGCTTTCTCAATTTAAATGGGTTACCACTAGCTCTATCTTCAGTTCTGCTTTCGATACCCTCTTGGGTACAGCAGTGCAGATCCATTCCATAAGCAGTCCGAGCATCTTGCTTTTAGGACTGTGCCCGTTCTGCCCAATATCTAATATAATAGCACAACCTGGGGGTATAACAATAGGACCCCATTGTGATCTGACCGCCTGTCTTTCACATGTGCCCACACGTGCACTTCACCAATCTTTATTGGGTGGACTGAAAATACCTTAATGAGATGAAGCTTGATACAGATCATTAAGCTGCTTTATTTTACAGACAACGTAAAAAGTAACAGATATAACCAAATATCACCATAACTTACTTCATTTCCGACCTAGTTAACAAGAAAAGTAATAAAAATACACCACACTATTCCTGTTAGCGGGCTGACTTAACTTTTTTTCGGCGCCTTCTCGTTCTGACCAGTTCTGAGTACAAGGTGAATGAATTTCCCCTCGCTAGGCCAGGCTCCCTTCCCAGATCTAACTGGATTGATTGCTCCATGTGTGTCCTTTTTCCTCCTTGTGTTAGCAAGAAATGTAAGGGCTGCCAGGGTGGTAAGGGGGAAGGTAAAGCAGGAAGAGGGGGTGGTGTGGATAAGGAGGGAGAAGGCAGAGTGGGGTTAGAGAAAAAGAAAGACTTGCATTAATATAGTGCCTTTCACGACATCAGGACACCCCAAAGCACTTTACAGCCAACAAAATACTTTTGAAGTGCAGTCACTCCGTTCGCCGATTTGTGCACAGCAAGGTCCCGCAAACAGCAAGAAATAAATGACCAGATAATCTGTTTTAGGTGTTGGTTGAAGGATAAATGTTGGTTAAGTCACCGGGAGGACTCTCCTGCTCTTCTTTGAATAGTGCCGTGGGATCTTTTACATCCACCTGAGAGGGCACACGGAGCCTTGTTTTAAGGTCTCATCCAAAAGATGGCACCTCCAACAGTGCAGCACTTCCTCAGTACTGCACTGAAGCGCTAACCTAGATTATGTGCACAAGTTTCTGGAGTGGGACTTGACCATCTGATTCAAGAGGCGAGAGTGCTACCACTGAGCCAAGGAGGTAGAATAGGATTTGAGGCTGGCGGGGGAAGAGAGAGAGCAGGAGGAGTAGAAAGGGAGAAGATAGAGCATAGCAAACAGGTCAAAGGTCAGGGAAAGGCAGGGTAGGAATTGAAGATTGACCAAGGATATTGGAGTAGAGTTAAAGCCCAGAGGAAGTGGCTGCACTGCTGCAATCAGTATCAGTATAGTAAGCTTAACCTGAGCAGAGATTGGGAGGAGAATAGGAGTACAGAATGGGGGAGGAAGAGGAAAAGGGAGGGAGAAGGGGAAGACAGAGGGATAGAGACAGAGCTAGAGGGAGGAGGGGAAGAGAGGGGAAAGGGAGTAGAGAGAGAGAGAGGCAAGGGAGATGGAAGGGGAATGACAGGAGCAAAAGAGAGGGAAAGGAGGAGAGGGGAGATATGAGGATAAGAGGTTGGAGCAGAGATGGGGAAGAATGAGGGGGAGTGGAAGAGAGGAATGGAGGAGGAAGAAGAGAAATACAAATCTACTCTGCAAATAACATTGCAACAAACTTTTTTTTCTGGGATGCAATCTTAAATTCTTCAACTCCACAAACATTTTTGCCAACAACTTAAGAACTGTTAAAAGTTGTTCTTATAAGCATTCATAGAAATTTCTGGTGACAGGTTCCAGCAATCTCTTTAAGGACTGCTGGTTTGGCTGCCAAGTGCATGAAGAAATTGACTGCAGCATTAATTTTGCAAAGTGGGCCTGAAACAAGCATTGGGATCCCTATTTGCATATGCAAAGGGCCTAATGCCTGTTTCAGGTGCATGCCCTGGGCACCTATACAGGAGCCTTTAGCAGTATGGCAGGCAAAGCACTTCGAGTGTGAAATGCGCATGCCGTCCACCATATTAGATACAGGCATAAAACAGACTTGCGAGAACAAATTTCTAGGCCATGACTTTTAATAAAATATAGATAGATTTCAATAACAAAATAATATTAACTATTCACAAAGTTCTAGCAGCTTTTGAAAACATTTTGGTCATACTAAAGGTTATGACGATAGGAATTAAAGATTACACAGGGTTGAGAGTAAATACCCCATATATTTTACTTTAGTTAATAATTTACTAGATCATTGGGTGATGAGTAAATTATGGAACAGCAGACCTTTGGACATTGCACAACGGTTGGGGGAAGGTGTGTTTATAACCAGAACAGGATATTCTTCTTGACTTTTAGTACCTCAGAAAGAAGTGGGAGCTTATTGGAGAAAGGTTGACTAGCTCTAATCAGACTTGCTCTTTGATTATTTTTTCCATTCATATCTGAATATAATATATTAAGTAATTTCCTGTAAGTGTTCTGCTTACTTCTGGTAACATTTTCCACACCGCACTTTGTTGATTGTTTCAAAATGGCATATTCTCAGAGTCACCACGAGCAACTCCACAGGAGACCTGCTAGTAATGTATATTAAAAATCTTGAGTATAATGTATATTCCTTGTGTCACACTTGCTTACTGTAACACTTTTCCCGGTCACATTTTCCTGTCACACATTGTGTAAAGCATCATATCCTCTGAGCTACTGTGAGCAACATCACAGAAGATCTGCCAGTGCGCATATATAGCGACAATAATTATTAACCACACCATAGTATTTAAATGAAGTTGACCCTGGAAATGTATATTGGATGGTTGCTATTCCTGCAACCCCCATTTCCAGTCAGGGCTTGTACCCAACTGGAATTTTTTAATTATTTAAAATGTTTTTTTTTCCTCCCTCCAGAGGCAGTATGGGTTAGATAATCGTGGAGGATACAAACAACAGACAATGCACAACATGGAGAGGGCTGTAGCACGAGGTCAGATGAATCCTGCAGAGTATCATCGAAGGAGAGCAGAAGTAATGGAGACATTAGCAGTGGGAGAAGATGATGGCAGAACTAGGACTTCAGGTACGATTGGTTCTTGGTTAATAAATATTTAATTTGCTTTGAATTGAATGGTCTTAAATCCTAAGCAGAGTCTTGCTTCATGACTGATATTCGAGAGGCCCCTGCAGCAATGAAGCAGATTAGTTTCTAATGCAGATCCTGTGTTTTAAGAAATTCAGTCTATCTTTCTAATCTACTTGATAATTTTCATCTTTTTTTATTCAAAGACAATATTCTTTACAGTTTTCCATGTTTATTAAAACTAAAGGCAAAATACTAAAACAGAAAATTAGACTACACACTACACATTAGGTTGAGATAAACTGTTATCACAATAGAACTTGTGTGTACATTATCATAGTGTTGTCTATGGTTAATAAGAAAGAAAGACTTGCATTTATAAGAAAGGCTTTCACAACCTCGGGAAGTTCCAAAGTGCTTTACAGCCAATTAAATACTTTTGAATGTAGTTACTGTTGTAGGAAACATGGCAGCAAATTTGCCTGTAGCAAGGTCCCACAAACAGCAATATGATAACCAGATAAGCTGTTTCTAGTGATGTTGGTTGAGGGATAAATATTGACCAGGACAGTGTGGCGAACCCCCTAACTTTCTTCACGATAGTACCATGAGATCTTTTACGTCCACCTGATAGGGCAGATGGGGCCTCAGTTTAAGGTTTCATCCAAAAGACTCCCTCAGTGCTGCACTGAAGTGTCAGCCTAGATTTTGTGCTCAAGTCTCTGGAGTGAGATTTGAACCCACAACTTTCTGACTCGGGTGAGAATGCTACCACTGAGCTATTGCTGGTACCTAATAGGAGCTAGATGAGAATTTCTATAGCTTTAACTGCCACATATTGTTTTTAATAGAAAATATTTATATATAGGGTTAATGTAATTTTGAATTTAGTTATAACTTGAAATTTAGCCAGTGCTTGAAAAGAAGTTCATTGCAGTTCCCTTAACTGTGTAATCACAGACAAAACTATTTTGGGAAATGCATTGCTGAATTTCAGGTTGAATTTCAAGTTATTAATAGATTCAAAATTGCTTTAAATGCTGTATTAATTTCTACTAAAAACAATTGATCTAATCTAGCATAAGAACTGAGCTCCATTCCTTTGTACTTATTGAACTGTGTTCTTGTTTCATAGGTCTAATGAGGACACTAAATGAGTATTATCAGAAAAATGGTACAGAAATAAGGCACGTGTTTCTGTGTGCAGAAACAGATCACTATCATGCCTCTGTAGGAGACAAAGGCTGGGGATGTGGATACCGAAACTTTCAAATGCTTCTTTCCTCACTTACGAAGATGGAACAGTATAAGTGTGATTTACACGGTACAGATATTATTACATAAAAACATTATTGTTGGTAGGATGGGAAAGTGATAGCAGGTAGGAAGATGCACTTTCTTTGCAAAGCAGGCTCCCATAGCATTTCTTTGTAACTCGGTAATCCAAGATCACAATTGTGCTTTTCCTATGTTTTCCTTGTTGGTCTTATGTAATATTGTGGTAATTATATATTTCAGGAGACCATTGCATTATTATAAAATGCTAAATAGTAAAGAACTGTAATCTATCAAATGTATGTCAAAGACTTGAATCAGCTTTTCACATTCTTTAAATCATGCATTGGACTGTCGCACTAGTATAGATTCTGGAAAAATGAGGTAGCCATTTGGATTGATTAGAAAACAATGAGAGCCCAAAACCTGTTGGATAGTTTCAGCATTTCTTTACCATGTAATGTCCCTGTAAAATAGTGCCGTGGGATATTTAATGTCCACCAGAACCTGCAGGTACCTCATCCAAAGTACAGCAGCTCCAACAATGCAGCTCTCGCTCAGTACTGCTGGAGTGTCAACCTAGATTATGAGCTCAAAATCTGGAGTGAGACTCAAACCCATAATCTTCTGACTCAGAAGGCGAGTCTATGTATGTAAAAAAAAAACTAATATATATATAAAGCTTTTGATTGGACTTTTTGCTGTACCCTCTGGATGTCAAATTTTTGACCATTGTCCTACTGAACCAGTGGAATGAAGAAAGTTAGCAGTTTAACTTAGATTATACTTGTAAATGTCCTTTTTTTTAGTTTGGATGGACAGTTGTAAAGATTTTTCACTTATTCTTCCTTCTTTTAGACATTGTAATCCCTTGCATTCCAAAAGTCCAGTCTATGATAGAGGAAGCATGGAAGGATGGTTTTGATCCTCAAGGTGCTGCCCATTTTAAAAATAAAGTGCGGGGCACTCGAGCTTGGATTGGAGCAACAGAAATCTACTCTTTATTGACCTTTCTAAGAATAAAGTTAGTATATGATTTAACAATACTCTTGATTGATAAAAAAATGAATCTCTTAAAAGTTACCTAGTAGTGGTTATAACATTAGCTTTTCAACCAGTTGCTTGTTGGTTGGAATTCTAGAGAAACCTGATACTTAGATTCACTTATAATGATTAAGAGATCAAAATTGGTACTTGCAGTATGATAGCACCATTAAAGTACTATCCATTCCCCAACTGAATTAATGTGCGTATCCATTCCTCCAATGGATGTCCTTGATGTGTTTGTACAGCATGTTAAAACAATGGGGATTGGCACTGAATATTGCAACAGGCCAGTAATGAGAAAAGAGTTATATTTTGCAGTGAATAGCGTAGTTGTGTTTTTTTTTTAACTACAACATTCTGTCCCTGTTTTGCAATTCTGCCTTTCTGAAAATGATTTGGTTGGCTTTAAAATTCTCATTATGTTCACCTGAATACCACTGACCCTTAATAGAGGTGGAAGTGTTTTCAGTTTGTTGGGTAGTATGGAGTTTTCAAAAATATTTTTTGAAAATTCTTGATCATTTGGCATCTTAGAATTGTTTAAGCTGGTCCCTTTATAGCACTGTGTTTTATTTTTACGGTGCTGTAGATACCAAGATAATCCTAGGTTCAATCCACAATCTGCGCTGAGTCAGCTGTTCTCAATGGGGGTGATAAAACTGACCTCACTGGCCCTGGGGAGGGGAAAGTCACCAGGGTTCCTATTTCTGATCAGCTTCGAGCTGGAAGAGCACACATCCAGATGTCAGATGAGGACAGGAATAAACCCAACTGTGATGCTCCCCAGGGACAGTCGAGCTGCCAGCACTCGATGTCTAAACTCAAGTGATAAATGGCCACTTTTTTTTAATTCGTTCATGGGATGTGGGCGTCGCTGGTGAGGCCAGCATTTATTGCCCATCCCTAATTGCCCTTGAGAAGGTGGTGGTGAGCCGCCTTCTTGGAAGATGGCTCCTGGTACATGTGGAACCATACCTCAACTTTAGTCACTATTTTTAGGAAAAGAGGGTTAAAGGGGGAAATTGGAGGGAAAATTACAAGAGAAAAAAAATCAAACTAATAGAAAGCATTTTAAATGAAGAATGCTATTTACTGCTGATGATTAAATCTACCCAGTAAACATTTTTACCCTGTAGAGTCAGAATAAATTGAAACTGACCATTTTGTTTAGCTTTAATCCATCTGTGTTCTCTAGGTGTCAAATTGTTGATTTTCACCGTCCCACTGGACCATCAGACACACATCCTCGTTTGTTTGAGTGGCTACGGCAATACTATTCTTCAGGCAGGGATGCAGGACTACGGTTACAACCCAGGGTCATATGGACAAACAAGCCACCAATCTATCTACAGCACCAAGGTAAAAAAAAAATGACATGATTACTACTATTTCCCAACTTCCTTCTAGTGGTTCTCACAACTGACCTGTCATAGTCGGAGTTTTTATTGCCCACAGTGATGTATACTTGATATACAGGAAGAAACTAGGAACGTCTACACCTTTTTATACATACGTACATACAGTAATAATCCTGAGGGTCTGGGTTGCAGGAAGGTGGAGTTGTCGCTCCTTCCACCCCTGGGGGAGAGGGAATTTGGGTATATAAGGCCAAAGCTAGATGGTTCTGTAAGGTGTGGGGGGAATAAGAGAAATGGAAGGCAAAGTGCTGCTACAGTTGCTGACTTGTATTGTTGTTACAGGTTATTATTAAATATATCTTCTATATAGCTAACCATGTTTGAAGCTTTGGAAGAAATGGAAGGACCTTTTATCTGGTGCTTACATGGGTCTTCACAATATGTAATACAATTGTAGTACCATCAACCATAAAGATGGTCAAGTTTTTATAGCAGAGAATATGAGAAATCATGGTTTATGCATTGAAATCACTGTTTTCTGCTTGTTTTCCTGTATTTTGTACAAGTACTTATAAGGTGAGGAAGGGTCATGTACAAATATGCATTGCAGAGAACCATAATTTTATCTTGTATCTGTTGGCATGCTACGTAAATGTCCAAAATGATATCTGAACGTGATGCTCACCAGGTTTGAGCGGACTTTAGATTTAACCAGCCATTCCGATTTTCTTGCAGACTATATGGTTTATTCCTACCGATGCTGAGTTTTTTTTGAAGTTGATGGTTAAGTGGTTGTTACAGTTCAGGCTTTCTCCTAACACTTCTATCTTGTGATCATGGCAAAAAGGCAGTTTCTATAAGCAAGCCGAGGCTACTATAATCAGAAACCTGCAAACTCATATGTGCCATGTATTGGTCAGCATTACCTGAATTAACAGTAAACCCGTAACTACGATATATAATCCACTGGAGATCATGTGGGAGTTCTCCTGTCTCTTTTGAAAGGCAGAAAATGCCATGCTGTCATTCTAATGTGTACAGGCTAAAATAAATAGATTTATTTGCAGGTAGAATAATAAACAGAAATAATGAGACATAGCATGATACTTAAAACGTCAGATAAAATGAATCCATAAGGGGCTGCAATTCCCTTTTAAAACATATTTATTTGACAGCCATTTTGGATTTGGATTGGATAAACAGTCTTTCGTGGCCCTTCACACTGCAATGTTGTATGAGGTTGTGCTAATTTCCATTACTTTTCTTCCTCCCACCCCCATGGAGTCAGATCTAAAGATAGGAGCAATGTGTGCTATGATATATGTCATGTAAATTTTTTCAACTCTGAACCCACTATTTGCAGTTGTCAATGCAGATCCTAAGGAAGCATTTGAAGTTTATTTTTAATCCTTAAAATTGTTTGCTCATTCATTGTGTTTCTTGCATTTTATCTGTTATTTATGATGTGTGGCAGCCTACAGTTTTTTGGTAACATTTGGATACAGTACTTTACTAAATAATTGTGAATAATTTCAAGGCTATCTTACATGTCATATATAGAGAGATGGTGAAAAGTAATCAGGAAAATGTACCAAAGTAACAAAGGTGAAAAAATGTAATTATATAAAGAACATTGATTTAAGTAACCAAGTGAACAGGAGCTTAATTTTTTACTTTTTAAAACTGTTTTATTTGAATTTTTGAGTTTTCAATGTGATAAAGTTCGTTTTGAGGCTAATGTGTTGGGAGTGCAAAACTTGTTTTTGAAATAAAGTAATTTATTAATCTTTGAAATTTAAGGTCACAGTCGGACTATTGTGGGCATAGAAGAAAGGAACAATGGAACACTTTGCCTTTTGATTTTTGATCCTGGCAACCAAGAAATGCAGAAACTATTGCGCCATGATATGTCTGGAGTCAATCTGAAAATGATTCGTAGGTTTATTGGAAGTATGAAGCATAAACAGTATCAGATAGTGGCAGTAAATGGTTTTCTATCAGTGGAAGAGAAAAATGTAAGTAATGTTTTTCTAGCCTTAAAACAGTGTGTGTTCTATGCAACAAGTCAAAATTTCATTTTTTTAAAAAAAAAGCTCAGAATTGTTTTGGTTTAGCATTGTTTTCTAATTTACTTTTACGAACTGGAGAGTTAAGATATTATTTTTCAACATTAAAGAATAGAAAATGGAAAGCAACAAAGATTAAAATATCACTTGGATATACCATTGAAATCTTGTTAACATAACACAAAATAACCAATTGTATTTTTGTGAATTATTAACAGAAAAAGGCACGTCAGATAATCTGTTATACCAAAGATTTTCAAACTTTTTGTTGTATGGGGAAGGATCCCTGTAAACATTGACGTACTCCCAGGTACTTCCTGCAATATTATTGCACCAATCGTAAACTCCAGGGTCCAGGAACCACCGTCTGCTCTTAATTCAAAAGACACTCAACTCAATTTATTGGATAATTCCATTTTTTTACTACAAAAAACAATGTTGAATTTCTTGGGAAAAGACTTTAAAAAGCTGAAGCAATTACCTATCACAAATAGCTCAGGAAATGTTTAACATGAAATGAAAACTTTCCTGTTAAACTTCTGATGTAAAAAAGGCAGTTTTGTATTTTCCCTCTTAATTTTTTTCCCTGTGGACTTGGTCAGGAACCTTGAAGACACAGCAAACAGTCATCTAATCTTAAGTGATTAACTCCGACAGAGTATTAATTCTCTGAGGATGGAGGTGGGCAATGTTATATAGGTGGAAGTAAGCAGTCTTGGCAATGGATAGGATATTGGGTTTAAAGCTCATCTCAGGCTCGAACAGGATACCAACATTATGAATGGTTTGGTTCAACCTGAAAAAGTGGCTTGTGGGGGAGATGGAATCAGTGGCAATAAAGTAGAGTTTCTGACAGCGTCCCAAGAATACGGTTTCATCTTCCTGATGTTAAGCTGTTGGAAGTTGTGGTGCATCCAAGATTTGATCTCAGATAAGCAGTCTGACAGAACGAACGTGACAGCTGGCCCCCATGTCTGTGGATAATATCACCAAGGGGCAGCATGTAGATAAGCAAGATGAGAGAGCTGAGGATAAATCTTGGGATACTCTGGGGATAATGTAGTCGACGGAAGAGAAGTGTTTGCTGGAGGATACATTGTGTTTGGATAGATAGGAATGAAACTATGCAACGACAGTCCTATGGAGCTGAACAACTGAGGAGAGGCATTGGAGGAGGATGGTATGGTCAACCGTATCAAACATTGCAAGGAGGGATAATGCACTCTGGTCATAATCTCAAGGAATGTCAATTGTGACTAGCTAGGACTGTTTCGGTGCCGTGAAAAGGATGGAAGGCTGACTGGAGGGATTGGAACAGAGAGTTTTGGAGAAAAGGGCGAGGAGCTGGGAATTGACAGCATGCTTGAAAAGGAGGGCTAGGAGATGGGTGGTAATTGGAGAGGATGGATGGTCAAGGATGAGCTCTTTGAGAAACAGTTAATGGTGGTTTTGAAGAAGAGAGGGATGATGCCTGAGGAACGAGAGCCATTGACAATGTCAGCTAGCATAGGGACCAAGAAGGTATAAGCAGTGAGCCTTACATTACCTAAGTGCTCAAGCCAAGGTTAAGAAATTGGGATCACTGTCAACCTCTCTGTACCCTTTGTCAAGGATTAGCTTAGTCAGTAGCACTGTTGCCTCTGAGTCAAAAGGTTAAGCCCCAATCTTGCCTGAGCACATAACCTAGGCTAACACTCCACTTCCGTACTGAGGGATAGCTGCATTGTCAGATAAATGTTAAACCAAAGATGTTGAGATGGGCTTAAAAAATCCCATGGTCTGGTTCAAGGAAGAGCAGAGATTGCTTCTGGTGCCTTGGCCAACATCCCTCCCTCAACCAACACCACCAAAAACAGATTACCTGGTCATTTATCTCATTTGCTGTTTAATGATAACTCTATCAGACTTTTTTGTCTGCATTTCTTTCCTGTAATTCACTATTATCCTCCTTCAGAACATACCCCAAAACTGTCATTTTCACCTCTGCTCAAAAAATACTATAAATTGCTCCATTCTTTTGAACTACTCCTCCATCTCTAAGCTTCCCTTTTTTCCAAGGACCTAGAATGCAGTAGCACTTCACAGCAAACTCCTACCACAGTTTATTCAAGACCCACTATCCAACTTGTGTCTAGCCCATAGCAACCAGACTGCACTAGTCAGCCACAAATAACATCCTATGTTATTCAGCCTCCTGACCTCCCTGCTGCTTTTGACATTGTCAACTACTCCATTCTCCTCCAATGTTGCTCTACTGCAATTCATTTCTGTAGCACTGCTCTCTTCTGGTTCTGCTCATAACTATCAAAATAAACTAATTTAATTACCTCCAATGCTTCTCTCCTTCTGCCTGCATGGTCACCTCCATTGCACCCAGGGTTTCATTTACAGTGACTTCCTCTCCATTATTTATATGCTTCTGCTTGCCAGTATCATTCCGAAGCATGGGGCTCGATGTTACCAGGGCTGCGGGTTCGCAGCGAGGGGGCTATTGGCGAAATCAGTCTGCCCCCCGCGCGATCGCAGCCTAATTGGATCCACTTACCTGGTCTTCCGGGTTCCCCACTGCTGAGCTGCGCGTCGGGCGGACAGCGCATGCGCAGTAAGCTCTGTCAGCTGGAGGAGCCCTATTTAAAGGGGCAGTCCTCCACTGACAGATGCTGCAAGAAATAGGAAAAATTACAGCATGGAGCAGCCCAGGGGGAAGGCTGCTCCCAGTTTAATGATGCCTCACTCCAGGTATCATTAGATGGGGTGAGGAGGAGGGAGAGGACAGAGATCTTCCCCCCCCCAGAGGGCGGGAGGAAGCGGCCTGCCTCTGCCACCAGGAAGGCCTGACTCGAGGTGGCATAGGAGTTCACCTGCACCACCAACATATCGCGCACCTGCATACAGTGCAGGAGGCGCTGCAATGACCTAAGTAGGTCAGCCAAAGTGAGTACACTTACTCATTCCCCTACACTCCATCTGCCACATCATCGCCCCCACCCCACATCTCCTTCTGCACTGCCAACACTACTCTGTCACATCACCCCTCATACCCACTCAAACCTCATCCTCATCTTACCTGCACTTACTCACCTCGCCAGTACTCATCCCGCCACTACCACTCAACCCAATCCTCATACAATCTCATGGCTCTATCTCAGACTCACCCTCTGATGCATCTCTTTCACGGTCAGCCTCACTCAACCTGCCACTACCTGTGCTGCAGCCACAGGGCATGCATCACATGTGCAGTAGAAAGCGTAAGGCAAACGTGTTGTGAGCATGCAGGGGATGCACAAGGGTGTTTGAGGGTTTGTCATGGTTTTTACTTCTATTTAATTTCTGACCAACTCACATCACATATTATATTGGCATCACTACTGCCACGTCTTTGTGAATCTTGTCTGGTTTGTGCAATAATGCCCTTTCCTGAGGATCACAATGAAGACCCACACCTGATGCCATCCATTGTGTCACTGCAGAGTGGGTGTAGGTGTATTTGCAGGGCTCTTTTGTGCAGACGACTGAGAGACGTCGACGATGTCCCCGGCGGCACCCTGGGAGGATGCGGAGGAGAAGTTGTTGAGGGCAGTGGTGACGTTGACAGCGACAGGTAAGAAGATGGTGCTCGGGCCAGCCGGGAGCAGCTTGGCATGAAGGAGGCTGCAAATGTCCACGACTGCATGTCGAGTGACTCTGAGCCTCCGTGTGCACTGCTGCTCAGAGAGGTCCAGGAAGCTGAGCCTCGGTCTGTGGACCCTGTGGCGAGGGTAGTGCCCCCTGCGACGCATCTCTTTCTGCGGTTGCCCTCCCTCCTGCTGTGCAGGTGGATGTGTCACAGCACTGTGTTGTGGAGCTCCACATGTCAGAGGTGGACGGCATGGCCGGTGAGGCTGGTGATGCTGTTCGCCCTCTGAGGAGGTCATGACTGCAGCTACGGCGGCCCCCATCCGGAAGATGTACATCTGAGGGGGTCCGCAAGGTAGGTACATGTCTCTGGACCCCAGGGTAAGTGTGCAAGTTGGTGAATTTGATGGTCAGGAGGAGGGTGGTGGAGGCCAAACTTTGTCCCAAGTGACAGAGTGGCCTCCTGCAATGAGTGAGGGTCTCCCCCCCAATCAAATGGACCTTTGCAGCTGCCACAGGCTGATAGCTGCAACACGTCCATTTCAACTGGGAGTGTTTCCCCCAGTATGGGAAACAGTCCCAGTTGTTTTTAAAATCCCACCCCTCCTGACATATTCCCTTAATCAGGTCTGTTAATGACCTGAAATACCTAAGTAAATAGTCTCAAGTGGCACCCCGCTGGCTTTAATTGCCTGCGGGAGTCCCACATGCGGGGGCTGCGTGCGCACGTCGGCGTGTCTGTGGGGAAACCGGAAGTGGGCGGGTTGGAACCGGGCTCCCGACCCGCTCCGGGATTCCCCGATTTTCGGAGCCCCCCGCCAGGAACGCACCTGATAGCGGGTGCTAAAATAGAGCCCATGGTCTCGACTTCCACACGTGCATCAATGATACCCAGATCTACCCCTCCTTTTTTATTGATCCAAAGGCTGCTGTTACACTCTCCACCCAACGTCCAGCTATAAAACCTGGATGAGACAAAATTTCTTGTGCCTTAATCGTTCTAAAAACGTCAATCTTTTTAGTTCCTACCAGCAGCTTATGTAATTTTGTGCTTGATTCCATCAACTTCCCCAATTACTATTGATTTTTGCACCACCTTTGGATTCTCTTCTTGCAGCCACCATGACCCTGCATGCTTGAACTCCCCCTTGGGTTTCTCTGACTTCCCCTCCCCTCTCAGCTTTTAAAAAAAAACTTCTCAAAACCTTTGGCTTACCCCCCTTCTGTTTTCTTTCCTGCCTGCCATCCAACATTAACTGCTGTACAGCATCTTTGTATAAGTAAAGTGCTTTAGAAATGTAGGTTGTATTTTCTTTATTGTTTGTTCCTCTGTATTCAAAATTAGTAATATAATTTTTTCCAATAAAGGGTAAAGCTACAACTGTTTGCAACAACTGATCTGCAATGATCTTATCCTTTCTTTTCAACCACATATCTAAAAAGAAAGAATGTATATCGGATAAATTAAGGGACATTCTTTTGCAATCTTGTTTGTGTATAATGATTGTAAAAATAAAAGTTATAATCATAACTTAGTCAAAGATATGACCTTGCTTTCAAATTATAACAATTAGATGTTTGGTTAAAAAAAGTCAATATGTAGGATCTACCTTTAATTCACAATAATGTTTGCTATATCTCTGTTTCCTTTTAGGTTCGTAAGCATGCATCAGCAGTGCTGACAGCAGAAAAAGTGCCATAATGGAGTTCTCCATACTTGGATTCAACATGCAAGATACATAAGATTTTTCAGGTCCAAGTTCTTTACATACCTCTTTATTTGGGTCAAGTGTAAATCCCAGTTTGTGCATCTTTCTTCTTTGATCTTTGAATTGTACAAATGATGTTTAATATGAGAGCTTAGCTATTTTAACGACTTTAATCCCATACATGTGCTAATTCAAATAGTGGCAGTGCTGGTTAAAATGGATTGCAGCTGTCGTTAACAAGTACACTCTTACCGATAAGCATCATTACGAGTATGATGAATGTAGTTCAATTTCCCATTTTCTTACTGTCCTGATTTTAGCCCTGCATAGTTCTCTAGCTAAATGGTAGCAATACTTATTGGTGCTCCTTTGTGCAGATATAAGCAGTATGTCAGGTTGTCGAAGATTGTGGCCTATAATGAGTATGGGTAAACATAACCACTGTTGAATACTTCAGGTTTGCTTTTGTGTAAGTTTTGTACTTTTTCTACATTACATATTATTGCAAACAAGTGAACTTGAAAATATGGTCCAAGAACTGGAAAGTTATTTAATTATTTTAATTTTTCATTGCATCTATATAATATACAAATAAACATTTTGGATCAATTTACATTTTTGTATTTGAATTTATTATTGGAAAGTGCACTCAATAACCACACAGTTTGAATTCCAGAGCTTAGGGCCGAGGCAGCTGAAATCGAGGATGCACACAAGGCAAGAATTGGAGGAGCTTAGAGATCCCTGAGGGTTGTAGGGCTGGAGGAGGTTACAGAGATAGGGAGGGGTGAGGCCATGGAGGGATTTGAAAACAATGATGAGAATTTTAAAATTGAAGCATTCCCGGAAGGGGAGCCAATGTAGGTCAGCGAGCACAGGGGTGATGGGAGAACGGGACTTGGTGCGAGTTAGGATACAGGCAACAGAGTTTTGGATGAGCTCAAGTTTATGGAAGATGGAAGGTCGGCCAGGAGAGCATTGGAGTAGTCCAGTCTGGGGGTAACAAAGGCATGGATGAGGGTTTCCGCAGCAGAAGAGCTGAGGCAGTGGCGGAGATGGGCGATGTTACGGAGGTGGAAGTAGGCGGTCTTGGCGATGGAGTGGATAGGTGGTCGGAAGCTCATCTCGGTCAAATAGGACCACCAAGTTTACGAACGGTCTGGTTCAGCCTCAGACAGTGGTCAGGGAGAGGGATGAAGTCAGTGGCTAGGGAACGGCGTTTGCAGCGGAGACTGAAGACAATGGCTTCGGTCTTCCCAATATTTAGCTGGAGGAAATTTTTGGTCATCCAATACTGAATGTCTGACAAGCAATGTGACAAATAAGAGACAGTGGAGGGGTTGAGGGAGGTGGTTGTGAGGTAGAACTGGGTGTCGTCAGTGTATACATGGAACCTGACATTGTGTTTTCAGATGATGTCGCTGAGGGGCAGCATGTAGATGAGAAATAAGAGGGGGCCAAGGATAAGAATGGAACCAGGCGAGTGCAGTCCCACCCAGCTGGACGAAGGCGGAGAGGTGTTGGAGGAGGATGGTGTGGCTAACCGTGTCAGAGGCTGCAGACAGGTCGAGAAGGATGAGGAACGATAGTTTATCATCGTCAGTCACATAGGATGCCATTTATGACTTTGATGAGGGCCGTTTCAGTACTGTGGTAGGGACGGAAACCTGATTGGAGGGATTCAAACATGGAGTTGCGGGAAAGATAGGCACGGATTTGAGAGGCAATAACACGTTCAAGGACTTAAGGAAATTCAGGCCATAGATGATATCATTCTTGTTCCCAAAAAAACAAAGATATCATTCACTTTCCATGTATAGGAGCCGAAGTTCCTTGGGAGTTCCGCTGTTCACATGCCGTAACTTTAGAGAAAATGGCGGACACCTGGTTTGCCGGATCACCTTTATTTCCAGGAGTTGCCTATTTGTCTTGTAAGCACAGAACCTCCTGTCCCATACTAACAAGTTGCCCTCCCACTGTCCCCACAAATTCCGGGTATTCCCACTCCTTTAGCCCAGAGTTTCAATGGTGGCCGGTAGGCTGAATGAGTTGAGGCATGCCAGCTTCCAGAGGGGCAAATGTGGGCCCCATTGATGGGGTCCAGGCCAGGAAAATGGTCTGCCAAATGGCACTTGCAGCTGCCAGAGGTGCTTGTGTTGTTGCCTCCATTTCTAAATGAAGCACTCCAGCTGCTCCACATAAATGCCTCTTGGAATTGCAAAATTATAGAGCAGTGGAATGATGTAGGAAATTTTGATTTAATTATCTTGTAGGTCACCCCAAGACCTGTCAAGGCATGTAAAGCATTGCTTCAGCATGTTTACAGTGTGCTCGATAAACTAAGGCAGCCTTGGGTGTTCTTGGTCTCCCTGGATCCAACCCTTGACTTGCTAGGTATCTGCTCATATTGGTGGCAAAGTGGAATGTGATCAAATGAATAATTCATGAGCACTGCCAGGGAATCTCTCCTGAATGCTCAGACAGCTACCAAACACGCCTTGGGCTGCATTGTCATCTCTTCTACCAGCTACACAATCTGGTGTAGATGGTCATACACAAGCTGAACATTGTTGGAATAAAAGCCCTTGCGATTCATGTTTCTCACACTTCTGTGCTTAGGAGCACATAACACTAAAAGGGAGCCATCAATGACACCCAGACTTCTGGGAATCCTGTCATTTGAAAAAAAAGTGAGGGCTTTCTCATGTTGCTTCCTGTTGTCCATTGACAAAGTAATGTACTCCAGCAAACAATACATCAGTCACCTGTTTTATGCAACAATATAATGCAGTATGACTGATCTTGCTGATGTCCCCACTAGCCCTACTAGAGAGAGCCTACGGCAGAAAATTAACCTTCACTGCCACTGGCAGCACCACGCCTGCCCTAATGCTAGGCCAGAGATCCTGCATCATGTTGCATAACTTTGTCATTGCCTCCCTAGTAAATCAGAGTCTCTGAAGGCATAGCTACTCTGTAAGGTCCAGATGAATACTTTGTGGCTGATCTATTCAGTTGGCTGGGTCATGGCAGATAGGAGCCCTTTATCAGCAAGGATGCTGCATTTCCTTGCCATTATTATCTTAATGGCGAGAAACTGGAAAGTACTGCAGTACAAAGGGATCTGGGGGTCCTAGTGCAAGAAAATCAAAAAGTTAGTATGCAGGTGCAGCAGGTGATCAAGAAGACCAACGGAATGTTGGCTTTTATTGCTAGGGGGATAGAATATAAAAACAGGGAGGTATTGCTGCAGTTATACAAGGTATTGGTGAGACCGCACCTGGAATACTGCATACAGTTTTGGTGTCCATACTTAAGAAAAGACATACTTGCTCTCGAGGCAGTACAAAGAAGGTGCACTCGGCTAATCCCGGGGATGAGGGGGTGGACATATGAGGAGAGGTTGAGTAGATTGGGACTCTACTCATTGGAGTTCAGAAGAATGAGAGGCAATCTTATTGAAACATATAAGATTGTGAAGGGGCTTGATCGGGTGGATGCGGTAAGGATGTTCCCAAGGATGGGTGAAACTAGAACTAGGGGGCATAATCTTAGAATAAGGGGCTGCTCTTTCAAAACTGAGATGAGGAGAAACTTCTTCACTCAGAGGGTAGTAGGTCTGTGGAATTTGCTGCCCCAGGAAGCTGTGGAAGCTACATCATTAGATAAATTTAAAACAGAAATAGACAGTTTCCTAGAAGTAAAGGGAATTAGGGGTTACGGGGAGCGGGCAGGAAATTGGACATGAAGCTGAGTTTGGATCGGTCAAGGCCCTGTGGGTGGTGGAGCGGGCCCAGGGGCTGAGTGGCCGGGTCCTGCTCCTACTTCTTGTGTTCTTTAGATTTGAGGTTCGGATCAGATCAGACATGATCTTATTGAATGGCGGAGCAGGCTCGAAGGGCCGATTGGCCTACTCCTCCTCCTATTTCTTATGTTCTTATCCAAAAGTTTTTCTTTGTTCTCCTCTTCCTCTTCTTCCAATAGCACATGTACAAAGGGATTCCAATTACAACACCCATTGTGCTAAGGGGTATGAAGGGAACCAAAAGCTGTGTATATAACTGGATAGCTCTTCTTCAAAGCTTCTGTACACAATGCAGCCTTATTGCAGTGACAAACTTTTAAATTTTGGCCTCATAATTGCCCAAAAGTCCATTTACCAGTCACAATCCAAGTTGATGCCTATCTCTTTAAGCAACAGTGTATTTCAAACAAAACCTAGAATGCCCAGTTTATATGAACAGTATTAACATTTGACCTGTGACCAGTGTTATGGAAAGAAATTGACTTGAAGGCCTGAATTACATAATTTCCAGCTTTTTTAATTGTAATTTACAACTCCACACATGTTTCAGGAGTTTTGTCTCTGCCCCCTAGTCCACTCCCCTAACCTACGACCAAAAATGTGTATCAAGTGCAAAGGAAATAGATCCAGGAAGAAAGGGTCTCCACCACTTTGTTTCTCTATTTAACACCCTGGAAGTGAACACAAATGCAGACTTGTGATTTCTTTGTTGCTGGTTAGAAAGCAAAGACTTTATCAAAATCCAAAGAGGACCCCAGGCAGTTGAAGTCCAATTCTCCTGAATTTCACTCCCCAAAAAGGCTGCTAGACACAGCTCCCCAATTCTGCCAAATCTCAGCAATCCCCCAATACTGCCAGACTATGCCCCTCCAATGCTCCCAGACCAACCCCGCCCCCTTCCATTTCTCAGGGCTCAGTCTGGAGGGTTCCCCTCTCGTGCTCAGAAACCTGGCTGGCAATAAAGATCTGGGTAATAAAACACGATCTTGTGAACTGGGCAATCCATTGTTGCTGGTAATAGTAATTATACAGATGGTCATGGAAAGGACAGTAATTTTAAGGTAAGTGTATTTACAGCCTTTTGGGTTTTTTTTCTGCTGCCAGTTGTGTTGAAACAAATTGTTCTAATCATTTTTTGGCCCCAGTACCAATGGAAATTAATATCCTCTCTCTCATAAGTAATTAATATCAGTAGAGGAAAAGTACTGGAGAGACTAATGGACTAAAAGCTCATAAATCCTCTGGACCTGATGGCCTACATCCGAGGATTCTAAAAGAGGTGGCTGCAGAGATAGTGGATGCATTGGTTTTGATCTTGCAAAATTCCCTAAATTCTAGAACGGTCCCAGGGGATTGGAAGGTAGCAAATGTAATCTCTCTATTCAAGAAAGAAGGGAGAGAGAAAGCAGTTAGCCTGACATCAGTTGTTGGGAAAATGCTGGAATCCATTATTAAGGAAGTGGTAACAGGGCACTTAGCGCAATCGTATTTGACAAATTTATTAGACATTTTTGAGGATGTAATAGCAGGGTAGATAAAGGGGAACCAGTGGACGTAGTATATTTGGATTTTCAAAAGGCATTTGATAGGGTAAGAACATAAGAACATAACATAAGAAATAGGAACAGGAGTAGGCCATACGGCCCCTCGAGCCTGCTCCGCCATTCGATAAGATCATGGCTGATCTTCAACCTCAATTGCACTTTCCTGCCCGATCCCCATATCCCTTGATTTCCCTAGAGTCCAAAAATCTATCTATCTCAGCCTTGAATATACTCAATGATTGAGCATCCACAGCCCTCTGGGGCTCACATAAACGGTTGTTATGCAAGATAACGTCTCATGGGGTTGGGGGTAATATATTAGCATGCATAGAGGATTGGTTAATGGACAGAATCATAGAATAGAATCCTAGAAAGGTTACAGCATGGAAGGAGGCCGCGCCGGCTCTATGCAAGAGAAATCCAGCTAGTCCCACATCCCTGCCCTATCCCTGATAGAGAGTAGAAAACAGAGAGTAGAGATAAACGGATCATTTTCAGGTTGGCAGGCTGTAACTAGTGGAGTGCCGCAAGGATCAGTGCTTGGGCCTCAGCTATTTACAATCTATATTAATGACTTAGATGAAGGGACCGAGTGTAATGTATTCAAGTTTGCTGATGATACAAAGCCAGGTGGGAAAGTAAGCTGTGAGGAGGACACCAAGAGTCTGCAAAGGGATATAGACAGGTTAACTGAGTGGGCAAGAAGGTGGCAGATATAGTATAATATGGGGAAATGTGAGGTTATTCACTTTGGTAAGAAGAATAGAAAAACGGAATATTTTTTAAATGGTGAGAAACTATTAAATGTTGGTGTTCAGAGAGATCTGGGTGTCCTCATACAAGAAACACAAAAAATTAGCATGCAGGTACAGCAAGCAATTAGGAAGGCAAATAGCATTTTGGTCTTTATTACATCGGGGTTAGAGTACAAGAGTAAGGGCTAATTGTACAGGGCTTTGGTGACACCTGGAATACTGTGTACAGTTTTGGACTCCCTATTGAAGGAAGGATATACTTGCCTTAAAGGGGATGCAACGAAGGTTCACTAGATTGATCCCTGGGATGAGAGGATTGTCCTATGAGGAGAGATTAAGTGGAATGGCCCCATACTCTGGAGTTTAGAAGAATGAGAGGTGATCTTATTGAAACATACAAGATTCTGAGGGGGCCTGACAGGGTAGGTGCTGAGAGGTTGTTTCCCCTGGTTGGAGAATCTAGAACTAGAGGGCATAGTTTCAAGATAAGGGGTCACCCATTTAAAACTGAGATGAGGAGGAATTTCTTCACTCAGAGGGTTGTGAATCTTTGGAATTCTTTACCCCAGAGGGCTGTGGATGTTGAGTATATTCAAGGCTGTGATAGACAGATTATTGGACTCTAAGGGAATTAAGGGATATGGGGTTCGGGGAGGAAAGTGGAGTTGAGGTCGAAGATCAGCCATGATCTTATTGAATGGCGGAGCAGGCTCGAGGGGTCGTATGGCCTACTCCTACTCCTATTTCTTATGTTCTTATATTCTTATGTTGGAAGCACACCTGCAGCTACCACGTAGTGTAGGGCTGGCACATCCACTGACAGTAAAAGTCAGGATTAAAGGAGTGGCAAAGGAAGAAATAAGGACTGTTAATGCGTTGTGGAGGATTGTAGAACATTTGAGGGGAATGGGCAGGTCAACCAAAGCGCTGTGCAATCAACTCATCTCTGGCTGCAAGGTGTTATAATGGCCCTTCCTACGCTGCTCCTTCCTCGCCTTCACTCAAGTCTTTCTTGTTAAATATAAAGAGTTCCTCTTGCTATTCCTTCTCCATATGCAATCCTCCTTAGATTGCGACGTTGCGCAAGATGCAGAACAATACCACAATGTGGGAGACTCTTTGTGGGCTGTAACAAAGTGAGCTCCCAGACCCTGGTCCCAATGCCCCAAGAATCTGAAGCCCTCCCTCCTGCACCATGTCTCTAGCCATGCATTAACCTGCCTTATCTTCCTATTTCTGTACTCACTAGCGCGTGGCACTAGGAGTAATCCAGAGATTACTACCTTTGAGGTCCTGCTTTTCAACTTCCTCCCTAGCTCCTGAAGCTCCAGCCACAGGACCTCATCCCAATTCCTTGTTCTTTGATAATTATTGCTTAAATACTTGCATTTATTAATCCTTGCTTTTGTTCAAATAAAAGATCATTACTATAACCAATTGGTGTCAGGTCGAAATAGCCTTACACTCCTCTGTAACCCTCAGCACGCAGGCACAGATGAAGTACAACCAGAGCCGTGGGACTATCAGAATGATCATACAATTGGACTCTTGAAGCAACAGTTCCAATGCTTAGGTCTGGGAAAATAGAAAGGCAGATTGTCAATAGTGGTAAGAAGAATGGGAATTGAAACTGGGTAGAAATATCATGGGCGATCAGGAATTGGCAGATGTTTATTCACTTAATTCTTCCGAGTCAGATTTCAAAGGCAGTCAAACTGTGTCATGAATCTGGTCAGTATGGCACCTGTTCATGAAGAAAATTAAAGCAATTTTAGTAGGTGGCTTTTTCCTAATATATGTTCCCAGAGGGAAATCTCTATAGTGCACCAGCAACGGGTAGGATACAACCCACAGTTCTCAAGAAAATGAGTGAAGAAATAGTCAAGGCTCTGGTTAATAGTGTTAGAATTCTCTAAATAGAGGGATTGTGCCTAAGGAGAGTAGTAAATGTAACCTTGCTGTTCAAATAAAGCAGTAAAATATGAATCAGGGAATTATAGTCCTTCCTAGAGATTGATAGTAGAGATCTTCATTTTATGGAACGCTGTCAATACTTTTTTAAAAAGCATAGAGCTCAAGGGTAGTCAGCCTGGTTTTATAAGTACTGTAATAAATCATGCTTCGCAAGTCGACTGGAAATGAGCAAACCAGCACTATCCATACGCTAGTGAGTATAGGAAAAGTAGGATTGGGACCAGTTCTGGGGCAGGAGGGACTTGTTCAAGAAGGAAGGGTTGCACCTCAACAGAGCTGGGACCAATATATTCACGGGGAGGTTAACTAGTGCTGTTGGGGGGGGGGGTTTAAACTAATTTAGTTGGGGGATGGGCACCACAATGTAGCATTAGAAAGGAGAAACAAGGTGCACAAAGGATTGTGAGAGACAGATAGCACTAGAGTAAGAAATAGTACAGTATTAGGTGGGATCAGACTAAGAGAGAATATGAGAAGGTCTAAGATAGGCTTAGAGTGTACGTGTGTAAACGCACGAAGAGTGGTACATATGGTTGGTGAGCTGCAGGTGCAAATTGCCACATGGGAATATGATGTGGCGATAACAGAGACCTGGCTCAAAAAAGGGCAGGATTGAGTACTAAATATTCCTGGATACAAGGTGTTCAGGAAAGACAGGGAAGGAAAAAAAAGATGGTGGGTGGGTGGCAGTATTGTTTAAGGAGAATATTGCAGTACTGGAGAGATAGGATGTCCTTCAAAGTTTATAAGATATTAAGAGGAACAGATAGGGTGGATAGAGAGAAACTATTTCCGCTGGTTGGGGATTTTAGGAGTAGGGGGCACAGTCTAAAAATTAGAGCCAGACCTTTCAGGAGCGAGATTAGAAAACATTTCTACACACAAAGGGTTGTAGAAGTTTGGAACTCTCTTCCGCAAACGGCAATTGATACTAGCTCAATTGCTAAATTTAAATCTGAGATAGATAGCTTTTTGGCAACCAAAGGTATTAAGGGATATGGGCCAAAGGCAGGTATATGGAGTTAGATCACAGATCAGCCATGATCTTATCAAATGGTGGAGCAGGCACGAGGGGCTGAATGGCCTACTCCTGTTCCTATGTTCCTATGGGTCAAGGACAGAATCTATTTGGTTAGAGTTAAGAAACAATAGAGGTGCCATTACACTACTGGGTGTATTCTATAGGCCACCGACTAGTGGGAAGGATATAGAGGAGCAAATTTGCAGGGAAATTACGGAGAGGTGCAAGAACTATAGAGTAATGATAATGGGGGACTTCAACTATCCTAATATAGACTGGGATATTAACAGTGTAAAGGGCAAAGAGGGGGAGGAATTTCTAAAGTGTGTTCAGGAATCTTTTGGATTCCCTTTTATGTTGGCCGCCAGTCTATTCTCATATTCTCTCTTTGCCCCTCTTATTTCCTTTTTCACTTCTCTGTACTTTCTATATTCAGCCTGGTTCTCACTTGTATTATCAACCTGACATTTGTCACACTTTTTGTGCTTCATCTTACTCTCCATCTCTTTCATCATCCAGGGAGCTCTGGCTTTGGTTGCCCGACCTTTCCCCCTCGTGGGAATGTACCTATGCTGTACCCAAACTATCTCCTCTTTAAAGGCTGCCCATTGTTCAATTACAGATTTGCCTGCTGATCTTTGATTCGCGTTTATTGGGCCAGATCTGTTCTCAACCCACTGAAATTGGCCCTCCTCCAATTAAATATTTTTACTCCTTATTGCTCCTTGTCCTTTTACATAACTAAACCTTATGATACTATGATCACTGTTCCCCAAATGTCCCCCCACTGACACTTGCTCCACTTGACCCACCTCATTCCCCAGAACCAGATCCAGCAATGCCTCCTTCCTCGTTGGGCTGGAAACATACTGTTCAAGAAAGTTCTCCTGAAAAAAGGGCAGGATTGGGTACTAAATATTCCTGGATACAAGGTGTTCAGGAAAGGTAGGGAAGGAAAAAAAAGATGGTTGGGTGGGTGGCTGTATTGTGTCCAATTCTGGGCAGCGCACTTTAGGAAGGATGTGAAGGCCTTGGAGAGAGTGCAGAAAAGATTTACTAGAATGGTTCCGGGATTGACGGACTTCAGTTATGTGGATTGACTGGAGAAGCTGAGGTTGATTTCCTTAGAGCAGAGGAGGTTGAGAGGAGATTTGATAGAAGTTTTCAAAATCATGAAGGGTTTAGATAAAGTAAATAAAGAGAAACTGTTCCCATTGGCGAAAGAGTTGAGAACCAGAGGACACCTCGATTTAAGGTGATTGGCAAAAGAACCAAAGGCGACATGAGGAACATAGGAACAGGAGTAGGCCATTCAGCCCCTCGTGCCTGCTCCACCATTTGATAAGATCATGGCTGATCTGTGATCTAACTCCATATACCTGCCTTTGGCCCATATCCCTTAATACCTTTGGTTGCCAAAAATCTAACTATTTCAGATTTAAATTTAGCAATCGAGCTAGTATCAATTGCCGTTTGAGGAAGAGAGTTCTAAACTTCTACCACCCTTTGTGTGTAGAAATGTTTTCTAATCTCGCTCCTGAAAGGTCTGGCTCTAATTTTTAGACTGTGCCCCCTACTCCTACAATCCCCAACCAGCAGAAATAGTTTCTCTCTATCCACCCTATCTGTTCCCCTCAATATCTTATAAACTTTGATCAAACTACCCCTTAACCTTCGAAAGTCTAGAGAATACAACCCAATTTGTGTAGTCTCTCCTCGTAAGTTAACCCATGAAGTCCGGGTATCATTCTAGTAAACCTACGCTGCACTCCCTCCAAGGCCAATATGTCCTTCCGAAGGTGCAGTGCCCAGAACTGCTCACAGAACTCCAGGTGCGGTCTAACCAGGGTTTTGTATAGCTGCAGCATAACTTCTGCCCCCTTGTACTCTAGTCCTCTAGATATAAAGGCCAGCATTCCATTAGCCTTATTGATTATTTTCTGCACCTGTTCATGACACTTCAATGATCTATGTACCTTTGGACATCCACTGTTTTTAACTTTTTACCATTTGGAAAGTAACCTGTTCTATCCTTTTTTGATCCAAAGTGGATGACCTCACATTTGCCTACATTGAATTCCATTTGCCACAATTTTGCTCATTCACCTAATCTATCAATATCCCTTTGTAATTTTATGTTTTCATCTACACTGCTTACAATGCCACCAATCTTTGTGTCATCAGCAAACTTAGATATGAGACTTTCTATGCCATCATCTAAGTCATTAATAAATATTGTGAATAATTAAGGCCCCAAGTCAGATTCCTGTGGGACTCCACTAGTCACATCCTGCCAATGTGAATACCTACACATTATCCCTACTCTCTGTCGCATTTCGCTCAACCAACTTCCTAACCAAGTCCGTACTTTTCCCTCAATTCCATGGGCTTCTATCTTAGCTAGCAGTCTCTTATGTGGGACCTTATCAAATGCCTTCTGGAAGTCAATATAAATAACATCCATTGACATTCCCCTGTCCACTACTTTAGTCACCTCTTCAAAAAATTCAATCTGGTTTGTCAGGCATGACCTACCTTTCACAAATCCATGCTGGCTCTCTCTGATTAACTGAAAATTCTCGAGGTGTTCAGTCACCCTATCCTTAATTATAGACTCCAGCATTTTCCCCACAACAGATGTTAGGCTAACTGGTCTATAATATTCACCGTTTTCCCTCTCTCTCTCCTTTCTTAAAAAGCGGAGTGACATGTGCAATTTTCCAATCTAGAGGGACAGTTCCTGAATCTAGAGAACTTTGAAAGATTATAGTTAGGGCATCTGCAATCTGCTCACCTACTTCCCTGGGATGGAAACCATCTGGTCCTGGGGATTTGTCACTCTTTAGTGCTATTATTTTCTTCATTACTGTTGCTTTACTTATGTTAATTTTATCGAGTCCCTGTCCCCGATTCGATATTAGATTTCTTGGAATTTCCGGCATGCTATCCTCTTTTTCTACTGTAAATACTGACGCAAAGTAATTGTTCAACATGTCCACCATTTCCCCATTGTCAATGACTATATCCTCACAGTCAGTTTTTAAGGGGCCAACACTGCTCCTGACCACCATCTTTTTCCTAATGTAACTATAAAAGTTCTTCGTATTGGTTTTGATATCCCTTGCAAGTTTCTTTTCATACTCTCTTTTTGTAGCTCTTACCATCTGTTTTGTGACCCTTTGTTGATCTTTGTATCTTTCCCATTCGCCAGGATTTGTGCCATTTTTTGCCTTTTTGTATGCCCTTTCCTTATATCTTATACTGTTACTTTACTCTTTAGTTGTCCATGGCTGTTTTTCTTGGCAAGTAGAGTTCGTGCCCCTCAGGGGTATATACCGATTCTGTATCACGTTAAATGTTTCTTTAAACATTTCCCACTGATGATCAGTCGTTTTACCCATTAACAGATTTGCCCAGTTTACTATGGACAGTCTCTGTCTCAACCCATTGAAGTCGGCCTTACCCAAGTCTAGAATCTTAGCAGCTGATTCACTTTTTGCCCTTTCAAACATTACATTGAACTCGATCATGTTATGATCGCTATTGGATAGATGTTCACGCACATTTAAGCTGTTAACTAAATTTGGTTCATTACTCATTACTAAATCCAGTATGGCTTGCCACCTTGTTGCCTCTAGGACATACTGCTGCAGAAAACTATCCCGGACACACTCAAGAAATTCACTACCTTTCTGACAGTTGCTAGTCTGCTTTTCCCAATCTATGTGAAGGTTAAAGTCCCCCATTAAGACCACTATGCCTTTCTTATACGCTTGTCTAATCTCTGCATTTATACAATCTAGCACTTTAGAGCTGCTGCCAGGGGTCCTAAACACAACTCCCACTATAGTCTTGGATCCTTTCCTGTTTCTCAATTCAACCCATAAGGTCTCTGTTGGCTGCTTACCTCTCGTTATATCCTCCTTTATCATTGAAGTGATTTCATCTCTAATCATTAAGGCTACTCCTCCCCCTCTTCCATTTTCCCTATCTCTTCTGTAGACCTTATAACCTGGTATATTTAGTTCCCAATCCTGACCATCCTGCAGCCATGTCTCAGTAATAGCTATCATGTCATACCCTCCAATTTGAATTTGAACCTGTAGTTCATTTAATTTATTCCTCATACTCCGTGCATTTGTATATAGAACTCTTAGTTGGGCCACACACCCTAGCCTGACCTTTAGCTTTGATGCTGGGTTAATCGCCTTACGCCTTCTAGTTTTCACTTTATCTGTAGCGCCTATAGCATACTTTCTTTCTGCTGCTCTACGCTTTTCCCTTTCACTTGTTCTTGAACAACTGTTTGTACTATTTGTATTGTAGATTTCCCCTGGGTCTTCCCCTCTCTTGCTGCTCTCAACTTTATTCCCTTCTGACTCCCCGCTCAGGTTCCCATCCCCCTGCCACTCTAGTTTAAACCTTCCCCAACAGCACTAGCAAACACCCCCGCGAGGACATTGGTCCCGGTCCTGCTCGGGTGTAACCCGTCCTGCTTGTACAGGTCCCACGTTCCCCAGAACCGGTCCCAATGTCCCAGGAATCTAAATCCCTCCCTCCTACACCATCCCTGCAGCCACGCATTCATCCTGTCTATTCTCCTGTTCCTATACTCACTAGCACGTGGCACTGGTAGTAATCCTGAGATCACTACCTTTGAAGTCCTGCTTTTTAATTTATCTCCTAACTCCTTAAATTCACCTTGCAGGACCTCATCCCTTTTTTTTACCTATGTCGTTGGTACCAATATGGACCACGACTACTGGCTGTTCACCCTCCCCCTCCAGAATGCCCTGCAGCCACTCCGCGACATCCTTGACCCTAGCACCAGGGAGGCAACATACCATCCTGGAGTCACATTTGCGGCCACAGAAACGCCTATCTGTTCCCCTTACAATTGAATCCCCTATCACTATAGCCCTGCCACTCTTCTTCCTCCCCTCCTGTGCAGCAGAGCCACCCGTGGTGCCCCGAACTTGGCTCTTGCTGCTTTCCCCTGATAAGCCATCTCCCCCGACAGTATCCAAAGCGGAATATCTGTTTGAGAGGGAGATGGCCCCAGGGGACTCCTGCTCTACCTGCCTAGTCCTTCTACTCTGCCTGGCGGTCACCCATTTCCTTTCTGCCTGCGTAATCTTTACCTGCGGTGTGACCACCTCACTGAACGTGCTATCCACGATACTCTCAGCATCGTGGATGCTCCACAGCGAATCCACCCGCAGCTCTAGCTCCGAAATGCGGTTAGCCAGTAGCTGCAGCTGGACACACTTCCTGCACACATGGTCGCCAGGGACACTGGTAGTGTCCATGACTTCCCACATAGTGCAGGAGGAGCATTTCACGGGTGTGAGCTCTTCTGCCATGACTTGCCTTAGAGTTACACTGCGTTCACCTCTCAGACTCTCCTCCCGCTCTCGGTCTCTCCTTTTATACTGTGCTCACCTCTCGGACTTTCCTGCCTCATCTGTGATGTCGCACAGTAGTTTTCTCTTGTTGCATGAGGAAAAACTTTTTTCGCAGTGAGTAGTTATGATCTGGAATACATTGCCTGACAGGGTGGTGGAAGTAGATTCAATCGTGGCTTTCAAAGAGGAATTGGATAAATACTTAAAGGGAAAAATTTGCAGGGCTACGGGGAAAGAGCGGGGATATGGGACAAACTGGATAGCTCTTACAAAAAGCCGGCACTGGCTCGATTGGCCTAATGGCCTCCTTCTGTGCTGTAACAATTCTATGAGTCTATGAATTATATCACCCCGTTGTCCTCTGGATAGCGATCATGGGCCCAATATCAGGAGGGCGGCGGGTTCGCAGTGGGGGGTCGACTGGGCGTGTGGGTAACGCGCCCAGTGAAATCGGGGCGCTCCGCACGCAGTCACAGGCTAATTGAAGCCACTTCCCTTTGCTTCCGGGTTTCGAGCTGGAAAGTTGCGCGGCGGGCAGATTGCGTATGCGCAGCATAGGCTGTCTGCTGGAGGAGCCCTATTAAAAGGGGCAGTCCTCCACTGACTGATGCTGCAGAAAATAGGAAAAATTACAGCATGGAGCAGCCCAGGAGGAAGGTTGCTCCCAGGTTTAATGATGCCTCACTCCAGGTCTTATTGGATGGGGTGAGGAGGAGGGGGAGGACAGAGATCTTCCCCCCTGCGAGCAGGAGGAAGTGGGCTTGCCTCTGCCACCAAGAAGGCCTGGCTCAAGGTGGCAGAGGAGGTCACCTGCACCACCTGCATACAGTGCAGGAGGCGCTTTAATCACCTAAGTAGGTCAGCCGAAGTGAGTACACTTACTCATTCCCCTCCCCTCCGTCTGCCACATCACCGCCCCCACCCCACATCTCCTTCTGCACTGCCAACACTACTCTATCAGATCACTCCTCACAACCACTCAAAGCTCATCCTCATCTTACCTGCACTTACTCACCTCACCAGTACTCACCCCACCACTAGCACTCAACCCAATCCTCATACAATCTCATGGCTCGAACTCATACTCACCCTCTCATGCATCTCTTTCACGGTCAGCCACTACCTGTGCTGCAGCCACAGGGCATGCATCACATATGTGCAGTAGGAAGCGTAAGGCAAACGTGTTGTGAGCATGAAGGGGATGCACAAAGGTGTTTGAGGATTTGTCATGGTTTTTACTTCTATTTAATTTCTGATCAACTCACATTACATATTATATTGTCACCACTACTGCCACGTCTTTGCGAATCTTGTCTGGTTTGTGCAATAATGCTCTTTCCTGAGGATCACCATGAAGACCCACACCTGATGCCACCCATTGTGTGATTGCAGAGTGGGTGTAGATATATTTGCAGGGGTCTTTTGTGCAGACGACTGAGAGATGTCGGCGATGTCCCCGGTGGCACCCTGGAAGGATGCGGAGGAGAAGTTGGTGAGGGCAGTGGTAACTCGACAGCGACAGGTAAGAAGATGGTGCTCGGGCCAGCCGGGAGCAGCTCGGCATGAAGGAGGCTGCAGATGTCCACGACTACATATCGAGTGACTCTAAGCCTCTGTGTGCACTGCTGCTCAGAGAGGTCCAGGAAGCTGAGCCTCGGTCTGTAGACCCTGTGGCGAGGGTAGTGCCCTCTGCGACACATCTCTCTCTGCCGTTGCCCTCCCTCCTGCTGTGCAGGTGGATGTGTCACAGCACTGTGTTGTGGGGCTCCACGTGTCAGAGGTGGACGGCGTGGCCGGCGAGGCTGCTGAGGCTGATGATGCTGTTCGTCCTCCATGGAGGTCCTTACTGCAGCCATGGCGGGCCCCCATCCGGAAGATGTACATTTGAGGGGGTCCGCAAGGTAGGTAAATGTGTCTGGACACCGGGGTAAGTGTGCAAGTTGGTGAATTTTATTGTTAGGAGGAGGGTGGTGGAGGCCAAACTTTGTCCAAAGTGACAGAGTGGCCTCCTGCAATGAGTGAGGATCTTCCCCCCCCCCCACCTGTCAAATGGACCTTTGCAGGTGCCACAGGCTGATGGCTGCAACATGTCCATTTCAACTGGGAGTGTTTCCCCCAGTACGGGAAACAGTCCCAGTTGATCTGGAAATCCCACCCCTCCTAAAATATCAGGTCTGTAAACAACCTGAAGTACCTGGTTAATTACTTCGAGTGGCACCCCACCGGCTTTAATTGCCGGTGGGAGTCCCACATGTGGGAACTGCGCACACAAGTGAGCGCTTCACTGGGGAACCCGGAAGTGGGCGGGTTGGAGCCGGGCTCTGGACCCGCCTGGGGAATCCCCGATTTTCACAGCCCCCCCGCCATGAACGCACCCGATCGGGGGTGCGAAAGTCAAGCCCCATAACTTTGTCACTGCTTCGAATCCTGTCTGCTTCCTTCTCACTGAGTTGTCTTCCTTCTCTACACACTCTACTCTACAATTAGCTGTTGGTTTGTTCTGGGTTCATATAAACGCCTTTTAGAAACCCAACACCTGAGCCATCAAAACTGTTGTTCTTAGCACTCCCCGATTTTATCTCCTTTCAACCGATAATGGCCATCCTGTTTGTCTAACCTCTAATCAATTTAACATAATGTTCCCTGCCAGGCATTTCAAAGATGTGGAGATGCCGGTGATGGACTGGGGTTGACAAATGTAAGAAATCTTACAACACCAGGTTATAGTCCGACTGTTTTATTTGAAAATCACAAGCTTTCGGAGGCTTTCTCCTTCGTTAGGTGAGTTTGGGATTCGGATTCCATGGAAGGTTATCGCATTTATAAGGAATCTTACAACACCAGGTTATAGTCCAACAATTTTATTTTAAAATCACAAGCTTTCAGAGATTATCCCCTTCGTCAGGTGACGAAGGGGATAATCTCCGAAAGCTTGTGATTTTTAAATAAAATTGTTGGACTATAACCTGGTGTTGTAAGATTCCTTACATTTGTCCACCCCAGTCCATCACCGGCATCTCCACATCACCGCATTTATAGTCAGAGAACAATACCTGGTGATTACAGATAATCTTTCCAACTGCCCGTTGTCAAGGCAATCAAAGTGTTCAGACAGAGAGATGTTACCTACAGGACCTGACAACTGCCTGGAAGCCTGGTTCAGAATAGTATCATTCTGTGGCAGTGGTCACTGACCAGCTGCACATTGATGGAATGAAACCCTTTCCTATTAACAAATGCTTCTAGCTGGTTGTCTGGTGCCCAAATGTGTACATATGTACAATCTATGCTTTCCTGCACATGAGGGAAGCCAGCCAGTGCAGCAAATCTGTAGGCATTTCAAAGGGAAATAAGATGCCTTGGACCCAGGCCAGGTAGTTAATGTGTTTTGGGCTGATTCTGTTCCTCCATTGTTCTGGCCAATCTCGAATATTAACGCATCTTAGAAGACATGGAATACCTTGCACAGTCTATGTGGAATGGGGCCGATCCATCTGCTAGTTGTGGAAAAATACTGAGTCTCTGTTAGAAAAACACTAAATGCTGGATAGATGACTGAATAAATGCAGTAACTTAAACTAAACTTCTAATACATTTAAAAAAAAAACTTATTATAGAAGTTATTCCCTTACAGGGGTGTTAAAAGTCATGTGTGGAGGGGGTAGCCCCTGTCCCCTAGCAGCCATCCTCTGAAGTTCCTTGATAGGTGGAATAGTAGGGAGTGGTTGACTGCCACGGATTGGAGAATCCTGACAACTGCCTGGAAGCCTGGTTCAGACTAGTATCATTCTGTGGCAGTGGTCACTGACCAGCTGCACATTGATGGAATGAAATCCTTTCCTATTAACAAATGCTTCTAGCTGGTTTTCTGGTGCCCAAATGTGTACATGTGTACAGTCTATGCTTTCCTGCACATGAGGGAAGCCAGCCAGTGCAGCAAATCTCATAGCACTCTTATTCTGACTGGTTGCATCCATTGGGAAGGGCTATGTAATCATTGCCCCTGACCAAGGAGGCATTGGTGACCTGCATGATGCATTTATGAACAGCAAACTGAGCAATGCGAAAAATTTCCCCTTTCGCACCCTGAAAAGATCCTGAGGCAAAGAGGCTAAGGGTGATGGTGACTGCCCTCTGGCAGTAGGTCCTGTTGTAGGAGGCTGCAGAGGCCTGTGACAGCCTGTCTGGAGAAGCGCAGCCTCCTCATGCACTACTCCTCAGATGAATCCAGGAAACTCAGTCTGGGCCTATACACCCTATGGGTTGGGGTAAGGCCATTTTCGAGCAGCTCCCCTCAGTTGTTGTCTCCTACGAGGACCCAGCTGCTGCTCTTTATAGAATCATAGAAGTTTACAACATGGAAACAGGCCCTTCGGCCCAACATGTCCATGTCGCCCAGTTTATACCACTAAGCTAGTCCCAATTGCCTGCACTTGGCCCATATCCCTCTATACCCATCTTACCCATGTAACTGTCCAAATGCTTTTTAAAAGACAAAATTGTACCCGCCTCTACTACTGCCTGCTGCTGCTGCTCCTGTTGCTCCTCCTCCTCTTCATGCAACCAAAACAAAGTAGCAAGAATGGCCCCCATTATGAGCTTACTGAGGATATGTAGGCAGAATAAATGTGGAAAAAAACAATCTCCAAAGCCAATTCCACAGAAAACAGAACCAATAATCTGAGTGCTTGCAGGTGAATATCCCTTTAAATACTGCTTCCAACGGCCCTTACGAAAACCAATCCTGATATGCTTTACTAAGCAGGTTCAGCACTGTGCAGGATGTCTATTTTTGCATGTTAAAATCACATCGTGATCCTAATTACCTCATAAGACACTGATTTTCATGTATTCTTGAGGCTCCCACCTGCTTCCAGCAGGCACTTAGGTGCCAAAAAAACTGCAGGTTAAGAAGGTGGGCGGGAATCAAATTGGAACGGGGCGTTAAGTCTCCCGTTGCGATTTTACTCTGCTCCTGTCCCATTCACCCCTGGGAAGGGGGATTTAAAGTTGTCCCTAATTATTCCAATGGACTCCTGGCTGGCCTCCCTTCCTCCATTCTCTGTGAACTTTAGCTCATCCAAAACTTTGCTGCCCATATCAAGTTCTGGTCGTTCATCATCCCTGCCTTTGCTGATCTACATTGGCTTCCCTCCTTTCATATTTAAGTCTCTTCATGGCTTCAACCCTCTTTATCTCTGTAACCTCTTCCACTCCTACAATCCTACCCCCACTCAATTTCCCATTGCTCTGACTCTGGCCTCTTGTATGGCTCCTCCCTTCACCCCCATCATTGGCTGCCGTGCCTTTAGCCACCTGGGCCCTATGCTCTGGAATTCCCTATCTAAATTCCTCCATTGACCTATTTGACCCAACTTTTGGTCACTTCTAATATCTCCTTCTTTGAATCACCATCCATTTTTTAATTATACCATTCTGAAGTGCTTTGGTATGTTTTTCAACATTAAATATGCCATATAAATGCATGTTGTTCATGCTATCATCCTCTGTATACTACACAGCCACAATAACAACATGTTCTGCCTAATCACCAATGCTATTACCATCCCAGCCAGTATCCCACAACCTGCATCATTTATTTAGCTGGTGCTTGCCCATGCTGAGAGTACAGGGTGCAACAGACAACCAGTCTGACAACACAGAAGCAACGGAAGGGTCGAGAGATGTGGTGAGAAGTAGAGCTGGGTGTCGTCAGCGAAATAGGTAAGGTGGTTAAATAGATAAGGTGGTTAAGACGGCATATGGGATCCTTTCCTTTATTAGCCAAGGCATAGACTATAAGAGCAGGGAGGTTATGCTAAAACTATATAAAACACGAGTTAGGCCACAGCTTGAGTACAGTGTACAGTTCTAGTCACCACATTACATGAAAGATGTGATTGCACTAGAGGGGGTACAGAGGAGTTTTACGAGGATGTTGCCAGGGCTGGAGAATTTTAGCTATGAGGAAAGATTGGATCGGCTGGGGTTGTTTTCTTTGGAACAGAGGAGGCTGACGGGAGATTTAATTGAGGTGTATAAAACTATGAGGGGCCTAGATAGAGTGGATAGGAAGGACCTATTTCCCTTAGCAGAGAGGTCAATAACCAGGGGGCATAGATTTAAAGTAATTGGTAGAAGGATTAGAGGGGAGCTGAGGAATTTTTTTTCACCTGGAGGGTGGTGGGGGTCTGGAACCTGAAAGGGTGGCAGAGGCAGAAACCCTCATCACATTTAAAAAGTACTTGGATATGCACTTGAAATGCCGTAACATACAAGGCTACGGATCAAGAGCTGGAAAGTGGGATAGGCTGGATAGCTCTTTATCGGCTGGCACAGACACGATGGGCTGATGGCCTCCTTCTATGCCGTAAATTTCTATGATTCTATGCATTGTGTCAGCCAATGAATTGGAGGCAGGGTAGGATTACAGAAGACAATGTATTTACAGCAAACAAAGTTCATTTACTCTGCAAACAGCAAAGCAAACAAAGTCTATTTATCGAGTCTATTTAAAAAGAGTCTGCAGAAAAAAGAACTCATGACCGAAACTGCAGTACCGTCTCCCGATAAAATCACAGTGATTTCTCTAACAAAATGCAGTGAGTGGATGATATTTACATACAAATTATGAGTGTAAAATCAATCCCAGTCACTTACAGCAGTGCGGTCTCCAGGCGTGATTGACAGGGGAATTACGCAATCAGTACTTGCATATTAACATTCTGTGATTCATGTACCTTGTACCACACCCAAATCCTTCTAACTACCAACATTTCTGAACTTCTCACCTTTAAAAAATATTCTTGTTTTTATTCTTTCCGCCAAAGTGGATAATTTTCACATTTCCCCACATTATACTCAATCTGCCGCCTTCATGCCCACTCACTTAACCTGTCTATATCCCTTTGCAGACCATTTGCATCCTCTTCACAGCTTACTTTCCCACCTAGCGTTATATCGTCAGCAAACTTGGATACACTACACTCGGTCCCCTCCTCTAGGTTATTTATACATATTGTAAACAGCTGAGGCCCAAGCACCGATCCTTGCAGCATCCCACTAGTTACAACCTGCCGAAAAGGACCCGTTTATTCCTACTCTCTGGGTTCGATATTAGGAGGGCTGCGGATTCGCAGCGGGGGAGGGGGAGCGACTGGGCGCGTAGGTAACGCGCCCGGTGAAATCAGTCTGCCCCGCGCGCGATCGCAGCCTAATTGGATCCACTTACCTGGTCTTCCGGGTTCCCCACTGCTGAGCTGTGCGTCGGACGGGCTGCGCATGCGCAGTAGGATCTGTCAGCTGGAGGAGCTCCATTTAAAGGGGCAGTCCTCCACTGACACATGCTGCAACAAATAGGAAAAATTACAGCATGGAGCAGCCCAGGAGGAAGGCTGCTCCCAGGTTAATGATGCCTCACTCCAGGTGTCATTGGATGGGGTGAGGAGGAGGAGGGGGAGGACAGAGATCTTCCCCCGGCCTGCCTCTGCCACCAAGAATGCCTGGCTCGAGGTGGCAGAGGAGGTCACCTGCACCACCAACATATCACACATCTGCAAACAGTGCAGGAGGCGCTGCAATGACCGAAGTACGTCAGCCAAAGTGAGTACACTTACTCATTTCCCTACACTCCGTCTGCCACGTCACCGCCCCCACCCCACATCTCCTCCTGCACTGCCAACACTACTCTGTCACATCACTCCTCACACCCGCTCAAAGCTCATCCTCATCTTACCTGCACTTACTCACCTCGCCAGTACTCATCCCGCCACTACCACTCAACCCAATCCTCATACAATCTCATGGCTCTATCTCATACTCACCCTCTCATGCATCTTTTTCACAGTCAGCCTCACTCAACCTGTCACTACTTGTGCTGCACCCACAAGGCATGCATCACATATGTGCAGTAGGAAGCGTAAGGCAAACGTGTTGTGAGCATGAAGGGGATGCACAAGGGTGTTTGAGGGTTTGTCATAGTTTTTACTTATATTTAATTTCTGACCAATTCACATCACATATTATATTGGCACCACTACTGCCACGTCTTTGCGAATCTTGTCTGGTTTGTGCAATAATGCACTTTCCTGAGGATCACAATGAAGACCCACAACTGATATCACCCATTGTATCACTGCAAAGTGGGTGTAGGTGTATTTGCAGGGCTCTTTTGTGCAGACGACTGAGAGATGCCGGCGATGTCCCCAGTGGTACCCTGGAAGGATGCGAAGGAGAAGTTGTTGAGGGCAGTGGTGACTTTGACAGCGACAGGTAAGAAGATGGTGCTCGGGACTACATGTCGAGTGACTCTGAGCCTCCATGCGCACTGCTGCTCAGAGAGGTCCAGGAAGCTGAGCCTCGGTCTGTGGATCCTGTGGTGAGGGTAGTGCCCTCTGCGACGCATCTCTCTCTGCGGTTGCCCTCCCTCCTGCTGTGCAGGTGGATGTGTCACAGCACTGTGTTGTGGAGCTCCACGTGTCAGAGGTGGACGGCATGGCCGGCGAGGCTGGTGATGCTGTTCGCCCTCCGAGGAGATCATGATTGCAACTGCGGCGGTCACCATCCGGAAGATGTACATCTGATCTCCTTTCCAAGACAATCCTAGCAGCTGTTGTAAACTACATGAATTGGATAAACACTTGAAGGGAAAACATTTTCAGGGCTTTAGTGAAAGGGCAGGGGAGTGGGACTAATTGGATAGCTCTTTCAAAGAGCCGGCACAGGCACGATGGGCCGAATGGCCTCCTCCTGTGCGGTACCTTCTATGATACTATGATACTATGATGGGGTCCGCAAGGTAGGTACATGTCTCTGGACCCCGGGGTAAGTGTGCAAGTTGGTGAATTTGATTGTTAGGAGGAGGGCGGTGGAGGCCAAACTTTGTCCAAAGTGACAGAGTGGCCTCCTGCAATGAGTGAGGGTCTCCCCCCCCCCCCCCCCCTCCCCTGTCAAATGGACCTTTGCAGCTGCCACAGGCTGGTGGCTGCAACACGTCCATTTCAACTATAATTGCAGCAAGGCGTATATACTCCTGTACTCAACTCCTCTTGTAATAAAGGCTGACATATCATTTGCCTTACTAATTGCTTGGCGCACATGCATGATAGTTTTCAGTGACTCATGTACAAGGACACCCAGGTCCCATTGATCATCAACATTTCCCAATCTCTCACCATTTAAAAAATACTCTGCATTTCTGTTTTTCCTACCAAAGTGGATAACTTCATATTTTTCCACATTATATTCCATCTGCCTTGTTCTTGTCCACTCACTTAGCCTGTCTATATCCCCTTGAAGCTTCTTTGCATCCTCCTCACAGCTCACATTCCCACCTAGTTTTGTGTCATCAGCAAACTTGGAAATATTATATTTGGTCCCCTGATCCAAATCATTGATATAGATTGTGAATAGCTGTGGCCCAAGCACCGATCCCTGCGGTACCCCGCTAGTCACAGTCTGCAAATCTTAAAAAGGCCCATTTATTCCTACTCTCTGTTTTCTGTCTGTTAACCAATTCTCAATCCATGCCAATATATTACCCCCAATTCCACGTGCTCTAACTTTGTTCACCAACCTCCTGTGTGGGACTTTATCGAAAGCTTTCTGAAAATCCAAATACATCACATCCACTGGTTCCCCCTTTTCTATTCTACTAGTTACATCCTCAAAGAACTCCAATAGGTTTGTCAAACATGATTTCCCTTTCCTAAATCCATGTTGACTGCCAAATCCTATTATTATTTTCTAAGTATCCTGTTATCACATCCTTTATAATAGATTCTAGCATTTTTGGTATTACTGATGTCAGGCTAACAGGTCCGTAGTTCCCTGTTTTCTCTCTCCCTCCTTTCTTAAATGGTGGGGTTACATTTGCTACCCTCCAATCTGCAGGATCCATTCCAGAATCTATAGAATTTTGGAAGATGACAACCAATGCATCCATTATCTCTGTAGCCACCTCTCTGAAAACCCTGGAGTGTAGATCATCAGGTCCTTGGGATTTATCAACTTTCAGTCCCATTAATTTCTCTAGTACTATTTTTTTACCAATACTAATTTCTTTCAGTTCCTCATTTTCTCCAGACCCTTGGTTCTCTAGTATTTCTGGGAGGTTTTTTGTGTCTTCTTCCGTGAAGACAGATACAAAGTATTTGTTTAATTTTTCTTCCATTTCCTTATTCCCCATTATAAATTCTCCTGTCTCTGTCTGTAAGGGACCCACATTTGCCTTCGCCAGTCTTTTCCTTACCTAAAGAAGCTTTTACAGTTCTTTTTCATGTTTCTTGCTAGTTTACTCTCATATTCTATTTTCCTTTTCTTCATCAATTTCTTGGTCTTCCTTTGCTGAATTCTAAAATGCTCCCAATCCTCAGGCTTACTGTGTTTCCTGGCAACTTTATATGCCTCTTCCTTTGACTTTTAATTTCCTGCTTTATACCATGCCCTATATTACCACTATGGTTGTTGACCTATAAACAATTCCCACCAATGTTTTCTGCCCCTTGTTGTTTCTTAACTCCACCCAAACTGATTCTACATCTTGATCTTCTGAGCCAAGATCCTTTCTCACTATTGTACTGATCTCATCCTTTATTAATAGCACTAACCCAACTCCTTTTCCTTTTTGTCTGTCCTTCCTAAATGTTGAATATCCTTGAATATTCAGTTGCCAGTCTTGATCACCCTGCAGCCATGTCTCTGTAATGGCAATTAGATCATATCCTTTTACTTCTATTTGTGCTGTCAATTCATCTACCTTGTTACGAATGCTGCATGCGTTCAGATAAAGTGCCTTTAATTTTACCTTTTTAACATTATTTCCTATTTCGACCTTATTCACTGCTGGCCTTTGTTTCCGCTGCCTTCCAATTTCACTTACTACTTTTCTGCCTTCCAGTTCCAGCTTTGTTACTGTCCCTTCTGAATCTCCTCTCAGGTTCCCACCTCCCTGCCAAGTTATGTTAAACCCTCCCCAACAGCACTAGCAAACCTCCCCACAAGGATATTGGTCCCGGCCCTATTGAGGTGCAACCCGTCCGGCTTGTACAGGTCCCACCTCCCCCAGAACCGGTCCCAATTCCCCAGGAATCTAAAGCCCTCCCTCCTGCACCATCTCTCCAGCCACGCATTCATCTGCTCTATCCTCCTATTTCTATACTCACTAGTGCGTGGCACTGGATGTAATCCGGAGATTACTACCCTTGAGGTCCTGCTTGTTAATCTCTTTCCTAACTCCTTAAACTCTGCCTGCAGGATCTCATCCTTCTTTCTACCAATGTCGTTGGTACCGATATGGACCACAACCTCTGGCTTTTCACACTCTCCCCTCCCCCCCCCCCCCCCCCCCCCAAGAATGCAGAATGCTCTGCAGTGACATCCATGATCCCGGTACCCGGGAGGCAACGTAGCACCCTGGAATCATGTCTACGGCCACAGAAACACCTGTCTGCTTCCCTAGCTATGGAATCCCCTATCACTATTGCTATCCTGACCTTTCTTCTCCCCACCCCCCGTCCCACCGTATAGCTGAGCAATCCCTGGTGCTGTGGACTTGGTTCTGGCTGCTCTCCCCAGAGGAACCCTCTCCCCCACCAGAATTCAGAACTGGATACTGGTTCGTGAGCGAGATGCACTCAGGGGACTCCTGCACTACCTGCTTGGTCCTCCTTGTCTGTCTGGCGGTCACCCCGTTCCTCTCTTTCTGCACTTTCTTAAGCTGCGGGGTGACCACCTCATGAAACGTGCTATCCAGGTAGGTTTCAGCCTCACGGATGCACTGTAGTGACACCAACTGTTGCTCAAGCTCCAAAATCCGGAGCTCGAGCTCCTCCAGCTGACACCACTTCCTGCACCTGTGGTTGTCCAGGACACGGGAAGCGTCCTGGAGTTCCCACAGGACACAGGCCGTGCATTCGAGGGGTCTGAGCTGCCCTTCCTTGCCTCGATTTATTATATTATTAACTAAACTTAACAAAAATAAATTAAGCCTTAAAAAAAAATCACTCAACAGAAAAAGAAATGCTCACCAGCTACCAGCCAATCAGCTCTATCCCCTGTTTATTTATAGTTTTATCGGTTTAGTTAATAAACTAACTTAAGTTATTAAATTTAATAAACTAACAGCAGTTTAATGCTTCCAGCTTTTAATTTAATTTTACCCAATTCTCTAACTCGGAGGGAAAAAAGAAGCTGTAACGCTTGCCAGCCAATCACCTACCTGCTCTCCTGTGCCGTCACTCCTTGGTTTTTTTCTCGATTCCACTGACTGCTCGGGAAGTTACAACCGCCGCCTCCACTAGCTCTGCTCCCGCCACCTTCGCCACTCCGAGTTTACAGAGAGCTCGCTAGGTGAGGTCTGTTTGCGGAGTAAGAGCAAGCCCACATCATGGAATGCCACAAATCCCACTCCAGAGAGTTGGATAAGTTAGGCTGACACTTCAGTGCAGTGCCGAGGGAGAGCTGCACTGTCAGAGGTGCCATCTTTCAAATGAGACATTAAACTGCAGGCCCATTAGCCCCTGACTCAGTTGAATATGGCACTATTTGATAAGCAGGGAAGCTCTCGTGTCCTGGGCAACATTCATTCCTCAACCAACAGCAAAAACAGATTATCTGATCATTTACCTCATTGCTGTTTGTGGGACCTTGCTGTGTGCAAATTGGCTGTCACATTTCCCTACATCACATTTCCCTACATCACAACAGTGAGTACACTTGAAAAGTACTTCTTTTGGCTGTGAAACACTTTGGGATGTCGTGATATCATATAAGGCACTATATAAATGTAAGTTCTTTCTTTTATCTCTTCTGACTTATATTCTACTGTTTTAGCTGTGTAGTTCAATATTCTATTGGTTTTGTTGTTTGCTGTTCTGCACTAATTGAATATGTTAAAGGTTAAGTCTACTAAGTCACCTTGGTTTTTTCAGTTTCATCCTTAGTTATTAATTCACGGCAGCTAGAACAGATGATTAGTGACTTGGCAGGACGGTGGAGGGAACCAAGAAGAAAGCAATAACCAGGTTGTAGGTAAAACTATTCACACTGCTTCCAGCCTCTTGGCAGAAACAGAAAGACCGGAAAGAGGAACTACTGATGGAAGAATGAATAACCTCTAAGAGTTATTCACATAAAATTAGATGAAATAATTTTAATAACAGCAAGTTTTGTTTTCATTTCATGCTAAACATTTCCTGAGCTATTTGTAATAGGAAACTGCTTCAGCTTTCAACAGTCTATCCCCAATAACAATGGCAAGAGGATAAGGGGGCACAGAATCAAAGTAGTTAAGAAACAAATTTAGGACTGATGTCGGGAGGTTCTATTTCATTCAGAGTGATCTGAATGCTAAACCTTAATAAAACACTGGTTAGGCCTCAGCTGGAGTATTGTGTTCAATTCTGGGCACCACATTTTAGGAAGGATGTCAAGGTGCAGAGGAGATTTACTAGAATGGTACCAGGGATGAAAGACTTTAGTTACGTGGAGAGGCTGAAGAAGCTGGGGTTATTCTCCTTAGAGCAGAGAAGGTTAAGAGGAGATTTGATAGAGGTGTTCAAAATCATTAATGGTTTTGATAGAGTAAATAAGGAGAAACTGTTCCAGTGGCAGAAGGGTCGGTAACCCAGAGGACACAGATTTAAGTTGATTGGCAAAAGAAACCAGAGGCGGGCGACATGACAAAACATTTTTTTTAATGCAGCAAGTTGTTATGATCTGGAATGCACTGCCTAAAAGGGTGGTGGATGCAGATTCAATAATGGCTTTCAAAAGGGAATTGGATAAATACTTGAAGGTAAAAAAAATTACAGTGCTATGGGGAAAGAGCAGGGAACTGGGACTAATTGGCTCTTTCAAAGAGCCGGCACAGGCATGATGGGCCGAATGGCCTCCTTCTGTGCTGTAACATACTATGATACTATGACTATGATACTATCACTTCATGGAATGAAATTCTGCACAGGGTATTGGCATTAGTTAGTTAGAATCTCCTGTGCCAGTTGGCACATTAGGCAACCTATTTCTTACACTTCTGTCCAGAGCAAGGTATTTGGAATATCAGCTTGCCTTACATCCAGAAGATTGTAGCTTTCCACAGTTGATGTTTATTTTTTCTAGTCTGTAGCAGGTTCTTCTTGCCCCCGGGTCATTTCCGTAATCAACGGCATTTTTACATGGAGATTTGATGGCTCACAACACCTTGCCAGGTGGACCAGTGGACCTGGTCTGGCTCCTACTGTTCAATCTGTGTGGCTTATGCTCCCACCAGTGTAGCTCTCACAGTATATGGGAGCATGCAAGCCTTCCCATCATGTCAACAGTTGGGTGCTGTATTGTGGGAGAGGGTCTGTAGGCTCTTTCTGGATAGAGCAGCTCAGATAGGTGGAATGGCCTTTCACATCCGTATTTATCTCCAATCTATTTCTATTTTGTGAAGCGTCTTAGAATGATTTTTTTACATTAAAAGCACAATATAAATGTCGTCATGATGTGGAGATGCCGGTGATGGACTGGGGTTGACAATTGTAAACAATTTTACAACACCAAGTTATAGTCCAGCAATTTTATTTTAAATTCACAAGCTTTCGGAGACTTCCTCCTTCCTCAGGTAAATGAGGAAGGAGGAAGTCTCCGAAAGCTTGTGAATTTAAAATAAAATTGCTGGACTATAACTTGGTGTTGTAAAATTGTTTACAAATATAAATGTAAGTTACTGTTATTGTGATTTACAGATATTGGGGCAGATTGTCACCTTGCCACCTGGACATTAAACTGGCATTGCGGATCGGCCACTCATTATATCTCGTTTTAGGAGCCGTTCCTTTAGATTGGAAAATTGCACGTCACTCCACTATTTCAGAAGGGTGAGAGAGGGAAATCAGGGAATTATGGATCAGTTAGCCTAACATCTGTTGTCGGGAAATTACTAGTCCATAATTAAGAATAGAGTGACTGAATACCTTAACAATTTTTAGCTGTTCAGAGAGAGCCATGATGGATTTGTAAAGGGTAGGTCATGCCTCACAAATCTGATTGAGTTATTTAAAGAGGTGACTGAAGTGGTGGATAGGGGAATGTCTATGGATGTTGTTTATATGGACTTCCAGAAGGCATTCGATAAAGTCCCTCATAAGAGACTGTTAGCTAAAGTTGAAGCTCATGGAATTAAGGGCAAGTTATTGACCTGGTTAGGAAATTGGATAAGCGGCAGGAGACAGAGAATAAGGATAATGGGCAGGTACTCAAATTGGCAGGATGTGACTAGTGGTGTCCCAAAGGGATCTGTGTTGGGACCTGAACTATTCGCTGTATTTATTAACGACTTAGATGAAAGGATAGAGAGCCACATATGCAAGTTTGCCAATGACACAAAGATAGGCAGCCTTTTACGCAGTGTAAATGGAAGCATAAAATTACAGAGAGATATTAATAGATTAAGTGAATGGGCAAAACTGTGGCAAATGGATTTCCATGTAGGCAGGTGTGAGGTCATCCACTTTGGACCTAAAAAGGATAGATCAGAGTACTTTCTAAAGGGTGAAAAACTCAAAACAGTGAAGTTCCAAAGAGACTTAGGGGTCCATGTACATAGATCATTAAACAGTCATGGACAGGTACAGGAAATAATCAAAAAGACTAATGGAATGCTAGCCTTTATATTTAGAGGACTAGAATACAAGGGGGTAGAAGTTATACTACAGCTATACAAAGCCCTGGTTAGACCATGCCTGGTGTACTGTGTTCAGTTCCTTAGGAAGGATATATTGACCTTGGAGGGAATGCAGTGAAGATCTTCTAGAATGATACCTGGTCTCCAAGGGTTAAATTACGAGGCGAGATTACACAAACTAGAGTTGTATTCCCTTGAATTTAGAAGATTAAGGGGTGATTTGATTGAAGTTTTCAAGATATTAAGAGGAACTGATAGGGTAGATAGAGAGAAATTATTTCCGTTGGTTGGGGAGTCTACGACTAGAGGACATAGCCTAAAAGTTAGAGCCAGGACTTTCAGGAGTGAAGTTAGGAAACATTTCTACACGCAAAGGGTGGTAGAAGTTTGGAACTCTCTTCCGCAAACGGCAGTTGATATTAACCCAATTGTTAATTTTAAATCTGAGATTGATAGATTTTTGTATTAAGGGATATGGGGCTAAGGCAGGTATATGGAGTTAGGTCACAGATCAGCTATGATCTCAGTGAATGTCAGGACAGGCTCGAGGGGCTAAATGGCCTCCTACTGTTCCTATAAACTGCCTGATTTTCTTTTCCATTGGAAATCAAAATCAGGCAGTTTCTACAATGGACGGCCAGTCCGATCCGCGATGCACCCAGGTGGCAAGCTTAAAATATACTCCACTACATTTGCAAAAATAGCAAGAACAATTGCTCTATTAGAATGACTTGAGGCATATCTCTGTGTAGTGAATCAGTCTTAAATAATCACTTTATTTTCTTTCCTGTCAGCATTTTTTTATTTGAATTCTTTTTTCAATTGGCTTCCAAAAAATAATATTGGATCCTGTTAAGTACATAGAGAAGTAGAAACTTGAAACCTTGTAATTTACTCTGTTGGGAAATGTCAATGGTAATTTAATACAGGAACACCTGAAGTTGCATAATTGTTCCTAACTAAAATATATGTGAAACAATGAAAGTGAATGTTACTCGAGAATTTCTAATTTCCAAAGGCAGTTTCTGATTGAATAGTGGAAAATTTGCAGCAGGCCTTTAGTCTTACATAATGCTCTAAAATTACAGTTTAAGTATAATAAGCTGCTTACACCTACTTGGTCCATGTGTTTTGTCTTGCATGAATTGGAGATCATGTTCACTCTTAATCTTTTTCCAGTAAAGACCAATTCTGAGATTCCAGCCGGCTTTTGTTATCACAGTTCAACCAGATTCAACAAATTTATTACCAACTTTAGAGTTGACAATTAAACAACTAACTGGAGGAGGAGGCTCTGTAAACATCCCTATCCTCAACGATTGCGGAGTCCATCACGTGAGTGCAAAAGACAAGGTTGAAGCGTTTGCAACCATCTTCAGCCAGAAGTGCCGAGTGGATGATCCATCTCGGCCGCCTCCCGATATCCCCACCATCACAGAAGCCAGTCTTCAGCCAATTCGATTCACTCCACGTGATATCAACAAATGGCTGAGTGCACTGGATACAGCAAAGGCTATGGGCCCCGACAACATCCCGGCTGTAGTGCTGAAGACTTGTGCTCCAGAACTAGCTGCGCCTCTAGCCAAGTTGTTCCAGTATAGCTACAACACTGCCATCTACCCGACAATGTGGAAAATTGCCCAGGTATGTCCTGTCCACAAAAAGCAGGACAAATCCAATCCGGCCAATTACCACCCCATCAGTCTACTCTCAATCATCAGCAAAGTGATGGAAGGTGTCATCGACAGTGCTATCAAACGGCACTTACTCACCAATAACCTGCTCACCGATGCTCAGTTTGGGTTCCGCCAGGACCACTCAGTTCCAGTTCTCATTACAGCCTTGCACCAAACATGGACAAAAGAGCTGACTTCCAGAGGTGACGTGAGAGTGACTGCCTTTGACATCAAGGCAGCATTTGACCGAGTGTGGCACCAAGGAGCCCTAATAAAATTGAAGTCAAAGGGAATCAGGGGGAAAACTCTCCAGTGGCTGGAGTTATACCTAGCACAAAGGAAGATGGTAGTGGTTGTTGGAGGCCAATCATCTCAGCCCCAGGACATTGCTGCAGGATTTCCTCAAGGCAGTGTCCTAGGCCCAACCATCTTCAGCTGCTTCATCAATGACTTTCCCTCCATCATAAGGTCAGAAATGGGGATGTTCGCTGATGATTGCACATTGTTCAGTTCCATTCGCAACCCGTCAAATAATGAAGAAGTCCGAGCCCGCATGCAGCAAAACCTGGACAACATCCAGGCTTGGGCTTATAAGTGGCAAGCAACATTCGCGCCAGACAAGTGCCAGGCAATGACCATCTCCAACAAAAGAGAGTCTAACCACCTCCCCTTCACATTCAACGGCATTATCATCGCCGAATCCCCCACCATCAACATCCTGGGGGTCACCATTAACCAGAAACTTAACTGGACCAGCCATATAAATACTGTGGCTACAAGAGCAGGTCAGAGGCTGGGTATTCTGCGGTGAGTGACTCACCTCCTGACTCCCCAAAGCCTTTCCACCATATACAAGGCACAAGTCAGGAGTGTGATGGAATACTCTCCACTTGCCTGGATGAGTGCAGCTCCAACAACACTCAAGAAGCTCGACACCATCCAGGACAAAGCAGCCCGCTTGATTGGCACCCCATTCACCACCCTAAACATTCACTCTCTTCACCAGTGCACCGTGGCTGCAGTGTGTACCATCCACAGGATGCACTGCAGCAACTCACCAAGGCTTCTTCGACAGCACCTCCCAAACCCGTGACCTCTACCACCTCGAAGGACAAGAGCAGCAGGTACATGGGAACAACACCACCTGCTCGTTCCCCTCCAAGTCACACACCATCCTGACTTGGAAATATATCTCTGTTCCTCCATCGTCGCTGGGTCAAAATCCTGGAACTCCCTTCCTAACAGCACTGTGGGAGAACCTTCACCACACGGACTGCAGAGGTTCAAGAAGACGGCTCACCACCACCTTCTCAAGGGCAATTAGGGATGGGCAATAAATGCCGGCCTCGCCAGCGACGCCCACATCCCATGAACAAATAAAAAAAGATAACTTAATGTGGGTTCAAAGATCTGAAGTTCGTGTTCTTACTGCTTGGATTTTCTTTCAGTTTGAATGTGATCACATGCTAACTTTCAGTAAACAGGCCTATTTAGTAATTGTGCAATACATAATTTGGATAAATCCCTGTTATGAAACTGGGGGAAGATTTTCTCTGTGTGCAACAAAATTGCAACCCATTTACAAAGAATGTGTTCAACTTTGTTGCACTTGGAACTTGTTGCACTTGTTGAACTTGGAAAATGTACTCTACAGTTCACAAAGAAAATCATCTCCCATGGAGAGGAGAATTGTTAAGTGGTTTTGTTGTATGAAATATACCTCATTAGTATCATAGTAAGTACAGTACAGGAGGAGGTTATTCGGCCCATCGTGCCTCAGCCGGCTCTTTGAAAGAGCTATCCAATTAATCCCACTCCCTCGTTCTTTCCCCATACCCTTGAAGTATTTATCCAATTCCCTTTTTAAATTTATTATTGAATTTACTCCCACCACCTTTCAGGCAGTGCATTCCAGATCATTACAACTCTCTGCATAAAAAAAATTTCCTCATGTTGTCTCTAGTTCTTTTGCCAATCACCTTAAATCTGTGTCTTCTGGTCACTGACCCTTCTGCCACTGGAAACAGTTTCTCCTTATTTAATCTATCAAAACCGTTCGTGATTTTGAACACCTCGATCAAATCTCCCCTTAACCTTCTCTGTTCTAAGGAGAACAACCGCAGATTTTCTGGTCTCGCCACCTAACTGAAGTCCCTCATCCCTGGTACCATTCTATTAAAGATCCTCTGCACCCTCTCTAAGGCCTTGACATCCTAAATGATATTTAATCCTGACTACTACCACTGTGAAAGTTTTATCTGATACTATAATTCAGCTGCTTATTTGACTATAGCAAGGGCTGATTTATATTCACAAGGCTAGGATTTCCACCCATCCATTTTGTTTTTGGAATGCTTGTTCAGAAATTTCTAAGGGCATGAATCTGCACTCTGACAGTTTCCTGGCACAGAGCCATTCTACACAGTACAATTTGTCCAATCGAACACTGATGGCACCGCTCCAGGATTTTTGAGGTCCCTTCGTTACTATGCCAGCGTGGCATTCCAGCTCTCTTTGCATGATGCACAAGGAGCACTGAAGTCAGAGGGGGAGGGGGCAGGATTTCCTCTGCTGAACCTTAAAAGTACAGGTACAGCTCCTTAAACCTATACCACACTTCAAGCTGTGGAGAAAGATTTTTTCATTTCAGTATTGCAGTCAGCCTTGAAGGTACGAGCCAATGATCTGGACCCAAGCTGTCCTGCGGGAACACAAACTGAGCATCGGTGAGCAAGTTATTGGTGAATAACTACCACTTGATAACCCTGTTGGCGACTCCATCCATCACTTTGGTGATGATTTAGAGTAGGCTGATACAACGGTAATTGGTTAGGTTCATTTGTCCTGCCTTTTGTGGACAGGACATACCCAGGCAATTTGCCACGTTGTCAGGTAGATGTCATTGTTGCAGCTGTACTGGAACAGCTTGGCTACCCGCTGTTAATTCTGGAGCACAAGTCATCAACACTACAACTGGGATGTTGTCGGGACCTGTAACCTTTGCTGTGTCCCACTCAGCATTTTTTTGATGTCATGTGGCATGAATTGAATTGGATAAAGACTAGCATCTGTGATGGTGGGGATCTCGGGAAGAGGCTGAGAAGGATCATCCATTCGGCATTTCTGGCTGATGGTTTTAAATGCTTCAGCCTCGTCTTTTGCACTCACATGTTAAAATTGGATAGCCAAGTGGTGAAGGATAGACTACTAAAACCTGGTCTTTAGTTACTCTGAAGCCTTTATTCACAGAGATTCCCCTTACACACACCCCACACCCTAGATAAGCTCTCCTATAAAAAGGACACAAGAGAGTCCCCAATGGATACCCACCACCTGAATACAATTAACACTCATTGATATAAATCATACAATTAACAACATGTTGGGTTGCACCATCGTTGAGAATGGGGGCATTCATGGAGCCTCCTCCTCCTGTTAATTGTCCAGTGGTAAGAGGGTGGACTCGGGAGAGACAATTTCTGCACAGCAAGGTCCTGCAAACTGCAATGAGATAATGACCAGATAAACTGTTATAGTGATGTTGGTTGAGGGATATATATTGGCCAGGAAACCGGGGAGAACTCCTGTTATTTGGCTCAGCTCCATGGCCTTTGCCTGTTTCTGATTTGTATCAACATTTTCTCCCCTTTAAGTAAATTAGTCATAACATTCCCATCATTTTAAATCATTTCCCAGCAGAACCTCTAATGGTTTGAGTGTAGACATTCTTATTACTTTTATTCTCAGCCATGAGCAGTATTCTAGTTGGACTCAGCCAGTGGTATATTGACTTTTTTTTGTTCATGGGATGTGGGCATCGCTGGCAAGGCAAGCATTTATTGCCCATCCCTAATTGCCCTTGAGAAGGTGGTGGTGAGCGGCCTTCTTGAACCGCTGCAGTCCGTGTGGTCAAGGTTCTCCCACAGTGCTGTTAGGTAGGGAGTTCCAGGATTTTGACCCAGCAACAATGAAGGAACGATGATATATTTCCAAGTCGGGATGGTGTGAGACTGGGAGGGGAACATGCAGGTGGTGTTGTTCCCATGTGCCTGCTGCCCTTGTCCTTTTAGGTGGTAGAGGGCGTGGGTTTGGAAGTTGCTGTCGAAAAAGTTTTGATGAGTTGCTGCAGTGCATCCTGTGGATGGTACACACTGCAGCCACCGTGCGCCAGTGGTGAAGAGAGTGAATGTTTAGGGTGGTGGATGGGGTGCCAATCAAGCGGGCTGCTTTGTCCTGGATGGTGTCAAGCTTCTTGAGTGTTGTTGGAGTTGCACTCATCCAGGCAAGTGGAGAGTATTCCATCACATTCCTGACTTGTGCCTTGTAGTGCTGAAGACTTGTGCTCCAGAACTAGCTGTGCCTCTCGCCAAGCTGTTCCAGTACAACTACAACACTGGCATCGACCTGACAATGTGGAAAATTGCCCAGGTGTGTCCTGTCCACAAAAAGCAGGACAAATCCAATCCGGCCAATTACCGCTCCATCAGTCTACTCTCAATCATCAGCAAAGTGATGGAAGGTGTCGTCGACAGTGCTATCAAGCGGCACTTATTCACCAATAACCTGCTCACCGATGCTCAGTTTGGGTTCTGCCAGGACCACTCGGCTCCAGACCTCATTACAGCCTTGGTCCAAACATGGACAAAAGAGCTGAATTCCAGAGGTGAGGTGAGAGTGACTGCCCTTGACATCAAGGCAGCATTTGACCGAGTGTGGCACCAAGGAGCCCTAGTAAAATTGAAGTCAAAGGGAATCAGGGGGAAAACTCTCCAGTGGCTGGAGTTATACCTAGCACAAAGGAAGATGGAAGTGGTTGTTGGAGGCCAATCATCTCAGCCCCTGGGCATTGCTGCAGGAGTTCCTCAGGGCAGTGTCCTCGGCCCAACCATCTTCAGCTGCTTCATCAATGACCTTCCCTCCAGCATAAGGTCAGAAATGGGGATGTTCGCTGATGATTGCACAGTGTTCAGCTCTATTCACAACCCCTCAAATAATGAAGCAGTCCGAGCCCGCATGCAGCAAGACCTGGACAACATCCAGGCTTGGGCTCATAAGTAACATTCATGCCAGACAATGACCATCTCCAACAAGAGAGAGTCTAGCCACTTCCCCTTGACATTCAACGGCATTACCATTGCCAAATCCGCCACCATCAACATCCTGGGGGTCACCATTGACCATAAACTTAACTGGACCAGCCATATAAATACTGTGGCTACGAGAGCAGGTCAGAGGCTGGGTATTCTGCGGCGAGTGACTCATCTCCTGATTCTCCAAAGCCTTTCCACCATCTACAAGGCACAAGTCAGGAGTGTGATGGAATACTCTCCACTTGCCTGGATGAGTGCAGCTCCAACAACACTCAAGAAGCTCGACACCATCCAAGATAAAGCAGCCTGCTTGATTGGCACCCCTTCCACCACCCTGAACATTCACTCCCTTCACCACCGGCGCAGTGTGTACCATCCACAGGATGCACTGCAGCAACTTGCCAAGGCTTCTTCGACAGACCTCCCAAACCCGTGACCTCTACCACCTAGAAGGACAAGAGCAGCAGGCACATGGAAACAACACCACCTGCACGTTCCCCTCCAAGTCGTACGCCATCCCGACTTGGAAATATATCGCCGTTCCTTCATCATCGCTGGGTCAAAATCCTGGAACTCCCTTCCTAACAGCACTGTGGGATAATCTTCACCACACGGACTGCAACGGTTCAAGAAGACGGCTCACCACCACCTTCTCAAGGACAATTAGGGATGGGCAATAAATGCCGGCCTCGCTAGCGACGCCCACATCCCATGAACGAATAAAAGAAAAGATGGTGGAAAGGCTTTGGGGAGTCAGGAGGTGAGTCACTCATTGCAGAATACCCAGCCTCTGACCTGCTCTTGTAGCCACAGTATTTATGTGGCTGGTCCAGTTAAGTTTCTGGTCAATGGTGATCCCCAGGATGTTGATGGTGGGGGATTCAGCGATGGTGATGCCGTTGAATGTTAAGGGGAGGTGGTTAGATTAAAAAAAAGTCTCCTGTTCTCGCCCGAGACGCCCATCCCCAAACCCCAGTCCCGTCACCCTCTCCCCAAACGCCAGTCCTGGCACCGTCTCCCTCTCTCCCCGTGCCCCATGTTCCAATCTCCCAACGCCCCCCCACCCCGCCAAGTCCCAATCTCTGTCTCCTGTCCCCAGCCCTGAATCCCAATCTAAATCTCCCACCCCACCAGAGTCCCAACCTCTGATCCTGCCCCCCACCAGAGTCCCAAGCTCTGTCTCCCGCAAACACCCACCTCCAAAGTCACAATCTGTGTCTCCAGCAACCCCCACCTCCAAGAGTCACAATCCCTGTCTTCTGACCTATCCTCGAGTCCAAATTTAAGTCTCCAGGCTCATTCTCTCTCTTCCGTTCAGCTTCCGGTCACTGCTAAGTGAGTGCCAGTTGTCTGTGCCTGCATGGGGGGAGGTGGGTAGGGGTGGGGGGTGGGTGCTGCTGCGGCGTGAAGTTTAAAAGCCGCAGTTCTCCCGGGCTGTGAGAAGCAGCACCCGGTAGGTTCGCATCTATTTTGGGACACATTGCAATACACCGCAGGGCACCGATGGTCGGTTCAAACTGTATTACGGGCTGGTTCTGGTTTCACAGGCTGTATGTTTGACACCCTTGGCCTAGATAAATATCATAAATACAGGAGCTGAACTACAGAGCTATTCCTGAACAGTCCAGGCATTGGAAGCGCTGCTTGAGCACATCGGTGATATTTCTGGTGGTGTGGTCCAGCTCTGAGGCTGTGCCCCAATTCCTGACAAGATTCATGAGCCATGTCTGGAGAGGATACCCCTTGCCAGACTGCGACCTGACAGTCTGGTTGGAATAAAGGTGGCACAGTGGACATGGCACTGGTTGAATGAATCATAACTGCTGCTAAGAAACCAGACACAAACCTGCACGATGCACTGCCTGTGGTCGCAAACAAGTTAAACATTCAGTGAGTGGAACCCTTTTCTATTTAGAAAGATGCTAGGATGGTGATTGGGAGTACATAAGGTAATGTGGGTGTAGTCTATCACACCTTGGACCCTAGGAAAGCCTGCAATGCAGGCGAAGCTTAGTGCTCTCTCGTTCTGCTTTGCTCTATCCATTGAGAATATGATGCAAGTATTCTTTCTGATGTAGAGAGCCTTGGTCACCTCCCTACTACAGTGGTGAACGGCATACTGGGGGATGTCGCTGATGTCATCTGTTGCAGCCTGGAATGACCCCATGGCATACAAGTTAAGGGCCGAGGTGACCTTGACAGCTACAGGCAGGCTGTCCATCCCCATTCGACCACAAAGCACCCATTTTACAGGGTCCAATATGGCAGACGATGTCCTCGAGCTCTTTCTGTGCCAGATCTGTGCCACCCACCATATTGGATCAGGCTCCCCGGCAGCTTCGAGTGTGTGCACCGAAAGTATCAAAAAGCCTCATTATAAATATTATAATATTTAAATAAGGGTCCTACATTTGTGAAATTGGTTTGTCCCAGCGCCTGATTCGGAACGTGATAAATTCACTCAGCAACTCATGGTGCTAATAGGTGGAAAGGACCCTTCATCAGCACTAGGTAATGCCTAGCAATTTGAATAGTAAATGCTTAATAGACATAGTTACTTAATGAAATGAGTAACAGAAGTTCTAAAGGAAGATCAGTGTATCCTGTAATTCAGCATTCACTCAAATGCTGACTGTTAAATTATAGTTAAGATTAGTGTCTGAGATTACTGCAATTTTTTGTGAGATTAATTTAGGATCAAGGTCCTTAGACAGCTGACAGATTAGCAGCAATATTTAACCAATCTATTGGATAGATCAAAGTCTATGTGCTGGCAGTTAGCAATGCTTCCAGAATTCAAACAACCTTGTCTTTATATGCGGCGTGGTTGAGTTGATTCTCTTGCTCCTGTGGGACGGTGGCACTAGCTTGTAGAATGTTTGAGTTGATGACTTTGGTGGTGGTGTTATCTGTTCCACTCGGATCCTCTGCTCCAGCTGATTCCACCTTACACAGTAATAACTGTCCCTAAGCTCGCTGGCTTAACTCTCACCGTCCTTGATCTCAGACAACTTGTACTATTACATGACACACTTATCTCTGCCTGTGACTTGTATAACTTTTTACTCGCTGTTCTGGATATAGGAACATAGGAATATAGGAACAGGAGTAGGCCATTCAGCCCCTCGAGCTTGCTCCGCCATTTGATAAAATCATGGCAGATCTGTGATCTAACTCCATATACCTGCCTTTGGCCCATATCCCTTAATACCTTTGGTTGCCATAAAGCTATCTATCTCAGATTTAAATTTATCAATTGAACTTTTTTAAATTCATTTTTATTCATTCATGGGATGAGGGCACCGCTGGCAAGGCCATTATTTATTACCCATCCCTAATTGCCCTTGAGAAGGTGGTGGTGAGCTGCCTTCTTGAATCGCTGCAGACCGTATGGTGAAAGTACTCCCACAGTACTCTTAGGTAGGGAGTTCCAGGATTTTGACCCAGCGACGATGAAGGAATGGCAATATATTTCCAAGTCGGGATGTTGTGTGACTTGGAGGGGAACGTGCAGGTGGTATTGTTCCCATGCGCCTCCTGCCCTTGTCCTTCTAGGTGGTAGAAGTCACGGGTTTGGGAGATGCTGTCAAAGAAGCCTTGATGAGTTGATGCACTGCATCTTGTAGATGGTACACACTGCAGCCACGGTGCACCAGTGGTGGAGGGAGTGAATGTTTAGGGTGGTGGATGGGGTGCCAATCAAGCAGTCTACTTTGTCCTGGATGGTGCTGAGCTTCTTGAGTGTTGTTGGAGCTGCACTCATCCAGGCAAGTGCAGAGTATTCCATTACACTCCTGACTTGTGCCTTGTAGATGGTGGACAGGCTTTGGGGAGTCAGGAGGTGAGTCACTCGCCACGGAATACCCAGCCTCTGACCTGTTCTTGTAGCTACAATATTTAAGTGGCTGGTCCAGTTAAGCTTCTGGTCAATGATGACCCCCAGGATGTTGATGGCGGGGGATTCGGCAATGGTAATGCCATTGAATGTCAAGGGGAGGTGGTTAGACTCTCTCTTGTTGGAGATGATCATTGCCTGGCACTTACGTGGCAGGAAAGTTACTTGCCATTTATGAGCCCAAGCCTGGATGTTGTCTAGGTCTTGCTGTATGTGGGCATGGACTGCTTCATAATCTGAGGGGTTGCGAATGGAGCTGAACACTGTGCAATCATCAGCGAACATCCCCACTTAATGACCTGATGATGGAGAGGAGGTCATTGATGAAGCAGCTGAAGATGGTTGGGCCTAGGACATTGCCCTGAGGAACTCCTGCAGCAATGTCCTGGGGCTGAGATGATTGGCCTCCAACAACCACTTGTGAAGGAACCTCCCTACATCTGCTAGGTAAAGATTACTATAAAAGAAGAATAGAAAGGACAAAGAGAATCTACACTAAACAAAGACAAAGAGAACATTCTTCTATCTAAAAAAAAGAGAATCTAAGAGAATCTGCTAAGAGGTGTGTCAAGCATCCTCTTATATATCTTAAATTCAAAGAAAATTTCTTTCCATTCAATTGACCAATCTGAGTAGCATGTTGTGTCAAGATGTTTTACCTCTTTTGACGTCAATCACTTCTAAAAGCCATGTACCTGAAAGACCCCTACAGTAATGAGGCACAAATAACTAGGCATGCCAAGTTTCACTTTTACTCCTCTAACTTTTCAACCTTTTCATTAACATGAGGTCCTACACAAGACCAGATAAGGCTTGACAGCCTAGAAATTTGATCGCACAGCACCCATTTTATAGGAATAAAATTGGGGGCTTAAGTATCCAATATGGTGGACGGCATGCATGTGATCATCCGGTGACGGAAGAGTGCTGCCTGCCATATTGGAATGGGCTCCTCCGAAGGCGCCCAGGGTGTGTGCTGGAAGTTTGAAAAAACCTCATTATATTTAAATAAGGCTCCTTCAATTGTGGAGGACCCTTTTGTAAAATTGGTCTGTCCCAGCGCCTGAATTGTCACATGATAAATTAGCTCAGCAACTCGTGGCGCTAACAGGCAGCAGGGACCCTGCAGTGGCATTATTTAAAGGGCTCATTCACTCCATAAAGTTTAGTTGCTGGTTTGTCCTTTTAGTCTGCTGGTTAAATTCTGGCTGTTTTTTTTTGCCTATTTTCCACCTTGTGCAACTGAATTGTGACTTGTAATAACAACTTGTTGCTGGTGCTGGACTGCTTTTGTCTTGCTTCTAAACAGTGTAATAGCTCATGGGTGGTCTGATAAGTCTGCCTTTGGGCTGGAGGTTGCTGAGAGCAGTGAAGAATACAGGAGTGAGCAGGAGAAACTGGGATAAGAGGAAGGAGAGTGGCACTGCACAGGAGACCATACCCACAGCGGTCTTTAGGGAGCCCTTCTCCTACCTTAGCTTTAATGAGGAGCAATGTATGAGGCGCCTTTGCTTCACCAAGGAGGCTATCACTGAGCTATGTCACCTGGTGCAACCACAAATGGAGCCTCAAACCAGAGTATGGAAAGCACCATCTATGGCTATCAAGGTCACCATGGCCCTTAACTTATATGTCACAGGGTCCTACCAGGCAGCAGCAGGTAACATCAGCGACATCTCCCAGTTTGCAGTATCAGGCAGATCGGCATGGCTCTCTATGCGAGGAAGAACGTATACGTTACTTTCCCAATGGTCAAAGTGAAGCAGGACGAGAGAGCACTAGGCTTTGCCCACATTGCAGGCTTCCCCATGGTCTAAGTTGCCAAAGTCTGCACCCACATTACCTTGGGTACTCTCCATCATCATCCTGGCATCTTTCTCAATAGTAAAGGATTCCACTCCTTCAAAGTCCAGCTTGCTTACGACCACAAGCAGCGCATCATGGAGGTCTATGCCCCGTTTCCTAGCAGTCTTGATTCATTCAACAACCTCTGAGCTGGTGCTTTCTAGGGTCAGATCAAGTGATGCTGCATCTTCAAAAAGGCTGCCCTTCTCTTCTTGAAGTGGCACAGGGGCGCTGTCATTTTCAGTACCTGATATGAAAGAGACAGTCAAGGGTTAGCTTTTAGTTTGACTGGAGACCAGAAAGAGAGAAGTGGCTGGTGAAAGCAGCTGCAGTTTGTCATGTAGAGTGTGTAGTATGAGATAGAAGTAAGAAGAGAAAAGGATGATAAGGTGTGAAGAAACCCTGCGCAATATCTCCTCCAGCATTTCACTGTCATAACTCTCCCCTGCCCTTAATAGCCAGCACGATTTCTTCCAGAGGGGACAGGTTGTGTAGGCAGACTCGGCCTCCTCTGGTTGCAGCCCCTGCCGCATGTTGTGCATGACCTTCTCCTGCAAGAAAGAAGGGAGTATGTTAGCGACAGCCTTATGAGGTGTTTTGAGAATGTGACAGTCATGGTAGAATAGCTCGCATTTTGTGAGCAAGATGTGAGGTGTGGGGAAGAGAGGGTTTCAATAGTGGTGGGATTAGGAGGTGCAGAGTGTGTGAGTAGGAGGAGAGCAGGTGGAGTGAAGTGTGGTGCAGTGATTGAAGGAGAGTGAAGAAAAGCAGGGGAGGGGTGTATTGTGACTACTGAGGGTGCAGATGATGCAGATGTGAGCAGAGAGTAAGAGAGCAGGATTCCTACCGTGACAACTCTGGTGAGGTCTTTGAACTTTTTCCTGCATTGCATCCATGTCCTGGGAGCTAAGCTCCTGACAATAACCTCCTGTGCAGCCTCTTCCCACTGGTGGTGGAGATGTTGCCAGGTGGACTTTCTGACCTCTGGGGGAACAGAATCTCTCTCCTCCTGTGTATAACCTGGACCAGGGCCTCCAAAGCTGCATCTGAGAACTTGAGTGCTCTCCCTTTACCTCTTCCAGCCATTTTAAACTTTTACAGCATTTCCCTGCTGTTTGCAGCCAGAGTGCACCTCCTTTAAGAGGTGTTGGCTGCCTTTAAATGGCATCGGTATAACCGATTCCTTCTCCAAAAAGGCATGCAGCCGATTAATAGGGCAGGGTAGCGCTGACTGCACACCTGATTCTTCGTAATGATTTAACTCGGTCCCTGCGGCCTAGTGAACAGTCTGTGTGTATGACAGCCAATGATTTTCCAGTTACTAATTCCCAGTAACTGTTTTCAGTGGCTGTTTGTATCTCACTTTCGAACTTCCAAGAGATATAAGGGCCAATTCCCCAATGTCGTACCCAAGAAATGAACCTTCGCCTGGAGTTTGCAAAGCCTGCAGGATAGGGAAAGTAGGTGTCAGGGCACTTAGTGCTGAATTCTCAATTCTGCAGGAAAAATTTCTTAAGTATTTACAGCAACAATGTCCGTATGGATCTCAACAAAATTTAATGAATGAAATTGTTTCACAATGAATTTTCCTAATGCCTGTACCTAAGGCTATGTTGCCATATTTTTGAGCTTTGACTGCTGTTTTTTATTTGCCAAACTGTACTTTGTACATTATACTTAGTGCAATTACTTTTTTCTGCTGCTTTCTGGTATTTTTCTTCAATTCACCGCTCCATTAATGCACTCCTCTAGCAGCAGCATTCTCACCACCACCAGCTGCCCTTCCACAGCCACAAGCACAGTGTTTAGCGTAAGCATTCCACTGCGCCTGCCAGTGACTGTCTTATGTTGCACCTCAGGCATCTGGCATCCATCTACAGACGGCTCAGAAACTGAGTAATCCAGGGGATACTATCAGATTGCAACGCCATGCTGCTGCTAGCTGTCCATGGGAAAATAGATGAACCAGCGTACTGTTGCAAACAATACATTTGTGATTTGCTTTATGCATCCATGCACAGCTGATTGGCTAAAATTACTGATGTACCAAGTGGCAGCTTGGAACAACCACATTGCATAAAAGTTCAGTGGGAGTGTGATACCTGTGTTGAAGGTGTGACGTACTGGTTTATTTTGTGAAGCGCAGCCTTCACAAGTACTTTTCTTGGGGCAAGTGGAGGTAGCAGTGCCTTGATCTGTAAATTCAGGTGTGGGGGTAATAAAAAGACAAATTAAAAAGACAAACCTAAAGGCACTGTATCTGAATGCACGAAGCATTCGTAATAAGGTAGACGAATTAACAGCGCAAATAGATGTAAACGGATATGATATAATTGCAATTACAGGAACATGGTTGCAGGGTGACCAAGGCTGGGAGCTGAATATCCAAGGGTATTCGATATTTAGGAAGTTCAGGCAAGAAGGAAAAGGAGGTGGGGTGGCGTTGTTAGTAAAGGATGAAATCAGAGCAATAGTGAGAAAGGATATTGGCTCAGAAAATCAAGATGTAGAATCAGTCTGGGTGGAGTTAAGAAGCACCAAGGGGCAGAAAACACTGGTGGGAGTTGTCTATAGGCCTCCAAACAGTAGTGGTAATGTAGTGGATGGCATCAAACAGGAAATTAGAGATGCATGTAACAAGGCTACCATAGTAATCATGGGTGACTTTAATCTACATATAGACTGGCCACACCAAATTAGCAATAAAACTGTGGAGAATAATTCCTGGAGTGTATATGAGATGATTTTTTTAGACCAGTACATTGAGGAGCCAACCAGGGAACAGGCTATCTTAGATTGGGTACTGTGCAATGAGAAGGGGCTAATTAATAACCTTGTTGTGCAGGGTCCTTTAGGGAAGAGTGACCATAACATGATAGAATTCTTCATTAAGATGGAAAGTGAAGTATTCCAATCCAAAACTAGGGTCCTAAATCAAAACAAAGGAAACTACAAAGGTATGAGGAGTGAGTTGGATAGGATAAATTGGGAAGCTTCATTAAAAGGCATGACAGTGGATAGGCAATGGCTAACATTTAAGGAACGAATGCATGAATTGCAACAATTATACATTCCTTTCTGGCACAAAAACACAAAAGGAAAAGTGGCGCATGACAGTGGATAGGCAATGGCTAACGTTTAAGGAACGAATGCATGAATTGCAACAATTATACATTCCTTTCTGGCACAAAAACACAAAAGGAAAAGCGGCGCAACCATGGCTAACAAAAGAAATTAAGGATCGTATTTGATCCAAAGAGAAGTCATATAAAGTTGCCAGAAAAAGTAGCAAGCCTGAGGATTGGGAGCAGTTTAGAATTCAGCTAAAAAGGACCAAGAGATTGATTAAGAGGGGAAAAATCGAGTACTGGAGTAAACTTGCAAGGAACATTAAAGTGGACTGTAAAAGCTTCTACAAATATGTAAAAAGAAAAAGATTAGTGAAAACAAATGCAGGACTCTTACAGTCAGAAACGGGAGAATTTATAATAGAATCATAGAATCATAGAGGTTTACAACATGGAAACAGGCCCTTCGGCCCAACATGTCCATGTCGCCCAGTTTATACCACTAAGCTAGTCCCAATTGCCTGCACTTGGCCCATATCCCTCTATACCCATCTTACCCATGTAACTGTCCAAATGCTTTTTAAAAGACAAAATTGTACCCGCCTCTACTACTGCCTCTGGCAGCTCGTTCCAGACACTCACCACCCTTTGAGTGAAAAAATTGCCCCTCTGGACCCTTTTGTATCTCTCCCCTCTCACCTTAAATCTGTGTCCCCTCGTTATAGACTCCCCTACCTTTGGGAAAAGATTTTGACTATCTACCTTATCTATGTCCCTCATTATTTTATAGACTTCTATAAGGTCACCCCTAAACCTCCTACTCTCCAGGGAAAAAAGTTTCAGTCTATCTAACCTCTCCCTATAAGTCAAACCATCAAGTCCAGGTAGCATCCTAGTAAATCTTTTCTGCACTCTTTCTAGTTTAATAATATCCTTTCTATAATAGGGTGACCAGAACTGTACACAGTATTCCAAGTGTGGCCTTACTAATGTCTTGTACAACTTCAACAAGACATCCCAACTCCTGTATTCAATGTTCTGACCAATGAAACCAAGCATGCTGAATGCCGTCTTCACCACCCTATCCACCTGTGACTCCACTTTCAAGGAGCTATGAACCTGTACTCCTAGATCTCTTTGTTCTATAACTCCCCAACGCCCTACCATTAACAGATATGGCCGACTGCTGAGTGCCCTGCACCTCCTCCTTCTCCTCCCTCTTCTAGCAGCTTATCCTGTTCTGCGAGGCCTCTCTGCGAGGTCCCAGTCATGTTCAATTCCCAGAGGAAACCCTAGCAGGCTACCCATGTCTGGAAACAACCTTGTTCAGCACACTAATTTAAATGCCACTAACAGTACTGCAAGACCAGCCAGACCACTCTCTATATAATAATGCAACTTTCTCCAAGTATAGCAAACTTCCACAAACACCTACAATTGTACCAGCAGCCAGAATAACTAATCCAGCAAATAATCTGTAACTCCTGCATGATCCCTTTAAATAGCGCTGGCGGGGGTTGCTTCATGCTCTAAATCCTGTTCAGCTGTGGGAGGTTAGGACAGTGCAATGACTGGAGCAGGGAGTTCGAAAATGGCGCCAGGTGCTTCAAATCAGCATTGCACACTGATCTACGTCATAATCCCTCTACTTTACAAGCTGCTGGCATTCGTTAGGTGCATGCATGCAGCCACCTTTACCAAGATGGCGTCATGCGCAGGTCAAGCCGGAAGTGTGCGCGCTCATCTCGGACGGGGAACAAGGAAATGGCAGAGCAATTAAACAAACACTTTGGTTCTGTCTTCACGGAAGAGGACACAAATAACTTCCCAGAAATGCTAGGGAACCAAGGGACTAGTGAGAATGAGGAATTAAAGGAAATTAGTGCTGGAGAAATTAATGGGACTGAAAGCCGATAAATGCCCAGGGCCTGATAATCTGCATTCTAGAGTATTAAAAGAGGTAGCCATATAAATAGTGGGTGCATAAGTTGTCATCTTCCAAAATTCTATAGATTATGGAACAGTTCCTGCAGATTGAAAGGTGGCAAACGTAACCCCACTAGTTAAAAAAGGAGGAAGAGAAAACAGGGAACGACAGACCGGTTAACCTAACATCAGTAGTAGGGAAAATGCTAAAGTCTATTATAAAGGATGTGATAACAGGACACTTAGAAAATATCAATGGGATTAGACAAAGTCAACATGGATTTATGAAAGGGAAATCATGTTTGACAAACCGACAGGAGTTTTTTGAAGATGTAGCTGATAGAATAGATAAAGGAGAACCAGTGGATGTGGTTTATTTGGATTTTCAGAAGCCCTTTGAAAAAGTCCCACAGTAGAGGTTATAAGAACATAAGAACATAAGAAATAGGAGCAGGAGTAGGCCAATCGGCCCCTCAAGCCTGCTCCGCCATTCAATAAGATCATGGCTGATCTGATCCTAACCTCAAATCTAAATTCATGTCCAATTTCCTGCCTGCTCCCCGTAACCCCTAATTCCCTTTACTTCTAGGAAACTGTCTATTTCTGTTTTAAATTTATTTAATGATGTGGCTTCCACAGCTTCCTGGGGCAGCAAATTCCACAGACCGACTACCCTCTGAGTGAAGAAGTTTCTCCTCATCTCAGTTTTGAAAGAGCAGCCCCTTATTCTAAGATTATGCCCCCTAGTTCTAGTTTCACCCATCCTTGGGAACATCCTTACCGCATCCACCCGATCAAGCCCCTTCACAATCTTATACGTTTCAATAAGATCGCCTCTCATTCTTCTGAACTCCAATGAGTAGAGTCCCAATCTACTCAACCTCTCCTCATATGTCCGCCCCCTCATCCCTGGGATTAACCGAGTGAACCTTCTTTGTACTGCCTCGAGAGCAAGTATGTCTTTTCTTAAGTATGGACACCAAAACTGTATGCAGTATTCCAGGTGCGGTCTCACCAATACCTTGTATAACTGCAGCAATACCTCCCTGTTTTTATATTCTATCCCCCGAGCAATAAAAGCCAACATTCCGTTGGCCTTCTTGATCACCTGCTGCACCTGCATACTAACTTTTTGATTTTCTTGCACTAGGACCCCCAGACCCCTTTGTACTGCAGTACTTTCCAGTTTCTCGCCATTAAGATAATAACTTGCTCTCTGATTTTTCCTGCCAAACTGCATAACCTCACATTTTCCAATATTGTATTGCATCTGCCAAATCTCCGCCCACTCACCCAGCCTGTCTATATCCCCCTGTAGGTTTTTTATGTCCTCCTCACTCTCCACTTTCCCTCCCATCTTTGTATCATCTGCAAACTTTGATATGTTACACTCGGTCCCCTCCTCAAAATCGTTAATATAGATTGTAAAGAGTTGGGGACCCAGCACTGACCCCTGCGGAACACCACTGGCTACTGGTTGCCAGTCCGAGAATGAACCATTTATCCCAACTCTCTGCTTCCTGTTAGATAACCAATCCTCCACCCATGCCAGAATATTACCCCCAATCCAGTGATTCTTTATCTCGAGCAATAATCTTTTATGTGGCACCTTGTCGAATGCCTTCTGGAAGTCTAAATACACTACGTCCACTGGTTCCCCTTTATCCACCCTGTACGTTATGTCCTCAAAGAACTCAAGCAAATTTGTCAGACATGACTTCCCCTTCATAAAGCCATGCTGACTTTGTCCTATTAAATTATGTTTATCGAAATGTTCCACTACTGTCTCCTTAATGATAGACTCCAAAATTTTACCCACCACAGATGTTAGGCTAACTGGTCTATAATTTCCAGCCTTCTGCCTACTACCCTTTTTAAATAAGGGTGTTACATTAGCAGTTTTCCAATCTGCCGGGACCTTTGCCGAGGCAAGAGAATTTTGGAAAATTATTACCAAAGCATCCACAATCCCTACTGCCACTTCCCTCAAGACCCTAGGATGTAAGCCATCAGATCCAGGGGATTTATCCGCCTTGAATCCCATTAATTTACAGAGTACCAATTCCTTAGTGATTTTAATCGTATTTGGCTCCTCCCCCCCAGAGCCCCCCGTTTGTCCAGTGTTGGGATATTCTTAGTGTCCTCTACCGTAAAGACTGAAACAAAATATTTGTTCAGCATTTTTGCCATCTCCATGTTTCCCACCATTAATTTCCCGGTCTTATCCTCTAAGGGACCTACGTTTGCCTTAGCCACCCTTTTTCTTTTTATATAACTATAGAAACTCTTGCTATCTGTTTTTATATTTTTTGCTAATTTATTTTCATAATCTATCTTCCCTTTCTTAATCAATCCTTTAGTTACTTTTTGCTGTCTTTTGAAGACTTCCCAATCTTCTATCCTCCCACTGAGTTTGGCTACCTTATATTTTCTTTTTTTTAGTCTTTAATTTCTTTACTTAGCCACGGATGGCTGTCATTTCTTTTACACCCTTTTTTCCTCAGTGGAATATATATTTTTTGAAAGTTGTAAAATAACTGCTTGAATGAACACCACTGCTCATGTACCGCCTTACCCTTTAATCTATTTTCCCAGTCCACTTTAATCAATTCCGCTCTCATACCATCATCGTCTCCTTTATTCAAGCTCAGTACGCTTGTTTGAGAACCAACCTTCTCACCCTCTAATTGGATATGGAATGTAACCATGTTATGCTCACTCATTCCAAGGGGATCCTTAACTAGGACATTATTAATTAATCCTGGCTCATTACACAGGACCAGGTCCAAGGTTGCTTGCCCCCTTGTAGGATCAGTTACATACTGCTCAAGAAATCCATCCCTAATACACTCAATAAACTCTTCCTCAAGGCTGCCCTGCCCAATTCGATTTGTCCAGTTAATATGATAGTTAAAATCCCCCATCATTATAGCTGTTCCCTTATTACATGCCCCGACTATTTCCTGATTAATATTTCTTCCAGCAGAGTTGCAACTATTAGGAAGCCTATATACTACGCCCACTAGTGTTTTTTTCCCCTTATTATTCTTTATCTCTACCCAAACTGTTTCATTATCCTGATCCTTTGTCCCAATATCATTTCTCTGTATTACAGTGATTCCTTCCTTTATTAACATAGCCACCCCACCTCCCCTTCCTTCCTGCCTGTCCTTCCTGATTGTTAAATACCCTGGCATATTTAATTCCCAGTCGTTGTCACCCTGCAGCCATGTTTCTGTAATGGCCACAAGATCATACCCATACATAGTTATTTGTGCTGTTAACTCGTCCATTTTGTTACGAATGCTACGTGCATTCAGATAAAGAACTTTCAAATATGTTTTGTGACACTTAGTTCCTGCTTTTTCCTTTTTTAACACTTTACCTTTTACTCCATACCTTCTGTCCCTTCCTGACACGCTTTCCTCGGTCTACCTGCTCAGGTTCCCAACCACCTGCCACAGCTTTGATGCTGGGTTAATCGCCTTACACCTTCTAGTTTTTATTTTATCTGTTCTGCCTAAAGTACACTTTCTTTCTGCTGCTCTACGCTTTTCCCTCTCACTTGTTCTTGAACAACTGTTTGTACTATTTGTATTGTAGATTTCCCCTGGGTCTTCCCCACTCTTGCTGCTCTCAATTTTATTCCCTTCAGACTCCCCGCTCAGGTTCCCATCCCCTGCCACTCTAGTTTAAACCTTCCCCAACAGCACGAGCAAACACCCCCGCGAGCACATTGGTCCCGGTCCTGCTCGGATGTAACCCGTCACGCTTGTACAGGTCCCACCTTCCCCAGAACCGGTCCCAATGTCCCAGGAATCTAAATCCCTCCCTCCTATACCATCCCTGCAGCCATGCATTCATCCGGTCTATTCTCCTGTTCCTATACTCACTAGCACGTGGCACCGGTAGTAATCCTGAGATCACTACCTTTGAAGTCCTGCTTTTTAATTTATCTCCTAACTCCTTAAATTCACCTTGCAGGACCTCATCCCTTTTTTTACCTATGTCGTTGGTACCAATATGGACCACGACTACTGGCTGTTCACCCTCCCCCTCCAGAATGCCCCGCAGCCGTTCCATGACATCCTTGACCCAAGCACCAGGGAGGCAACATACCATCCTGGAGTCACGTTTGCGGCCGCAGAAACGCCTATCTGTTCCCCTTACAATTGAATCCCCTATCACTATAGCCCTGCCACTCTTCTTCCTCCCCTCCTGTGCAGCAGAGCCACCCGTGGTGCCCCGAACCTGGCTCTTGCTGCATTCACCTGATAAGCCATCTCCCCCAACAGTATCCAAAGCAGAATATCTGTTTGAGAGGGAGATGGCCCCAGGGGACTCCTGCTCTACCTGCCTAGTCCTTTTTTCTGCCTGGCGGTCACCCATTTCCTTTCTGCCTGCGTAATCTTTACCTGCGGTGTGACCACCTCACTGAACGTGCTATCTACAATTGTCTCAGCATCGCAGATGCTCCACAGTGAATCCACCCGCTGCTCCAGCTCCGAAAGACGGTTAGCCATTAGCTGCAGCTGGACACACTTCCTGCACACATGGTCGCCAGGGACACTGGTAGTGTCCATGACGTCCTACATAGTGCAGGAGGAGCATATCACGGGTGCGAGCTGTGCTGCCATGACTTGGCTTAGACTCTCAGATTCTCCTCCCGCTCTTGGTCTCTCCTTTTATACTGTGCTCACCTCCCGGACTCTCCTGCCTCACCTGCGACGTTGAACAGTAGTTGTCTCTTTTTGCAGGTCTGCTGCTGCTTTTATTCCCCAATCTCAGTCTTCTACTCTCAGGTCCACTGCCGCTCTGGGGAAAAAGTTAAGAAAAGCAAGGCAAAGCAGCACCTCCTTCCCCCAACTCCCACACGTACCAAACTCTCCGTTCACACTGTGTTGTCCGCACACTGTGCTGTTCGCACTGACAGGCCCCTGTATTTCTACAGTTTGTGACTCAGATGAGTCAGGCCTGCCCCACCTTCAAGTACCAGTTTAATCTAGCTGACCAATTAACTTGCTACAGCAGCTCTCTCTGCTGAAGCCTGACAGAAACTTAAAAATTTAAACTTTAAAATTGAACTTAAACAGTTAATAGCAATTGAACTTAAACAGTTGAAAGAAATATGCACTAGATTTTAAAGCGATTAACCCTTAAACTCCCACACGTACCAAACTCTCCGTTCACACTGTGTTGTCCGCACACCGTTAGTGTGCAAAATTAAAGTACATGGGATTGGGGGTAATATACTGGCATGGATTGAAAATTGGTTAACAGACAGGAAACTGAGTAGGAATAAATGGGTCTTTTTCAGGGTGGCAGGCAGTGACTAGTGGGGTACCGCAGGGATCAGAGCTTGGGCCCCAGCTATTCACAATATATATCAATGATTTGGATGAGGGAACCAAATGTAATATTTCCAAGTTTGCTGATGACACAAAACTAGGTGGGATCGTGAGTTGTGAGGAGGATGCAAAGAGACTTCAAGGCAATTTTGGACAAGTTGAGTGAGTGGGCAAATACATGGCAGATGCAGTATAATGTGGATAAATGTGAAGTTATCCACTTCGGAAGGAAAAACAGAAAGGCAGAGTATTATTTAAATGTTAATAGATTGGGAAATGTTGATGTACAAAGGGAGTTGGGTGTCCTTGTACACCAGTCACTGAAAGCAAACATGTAGGTGCAACAAGCAGTTAGGAAGGCAAATGGTATGTTGGCCTTCATTGCAAGAGGATTTGAGTACAGGAGCACGGATGTCTTACTGCAGTTATACAGGGCCTTGGTGAGACCATACCTGGAGTATCGTGTGCAGTTTTGGTCTCCTTACCTAAGAAAGGATATACTTCCATTGAGGGAGTGCAGCGAAGGTTTACCAGACTGATTTCTGGGATGGCAGGACTGTCGTATGAGGAGAGATTGAGTCGACTCGGCCTGCATTCACTTGAGTTTAGAAGAATGAGAGGGGATCTCATTGAAACATATAAAATTCTGACAGGGCTAGACAGACTGAATCCTTGGCTGGAGGGGGCAGAACGAGGGGTCACAGTCTCAGGATACAGGGTAGGATATTTAGGACTGAGATGAGGAGAAATTTCTTCACTCAGAGGGTGGTGAACTTGTGGAATTCTCTACCACAGAAGGCTGTGGAGGCCAAGTCACTGAATATATTTAAGAAGGAGCTAGATAGATTTCTGGACACAAAAGACATCAAGGGGTATGGGGAGAGCAGGAATATGGTATTGAGGTAGAGGATCAACCATGTTCATATTGAATGGCGAAGCAGGCTTGAAGGCCAGAATGGCCTACTCCTGCTCCTATTTTCTATATTTCTATGTTACTGGTAGATTGGGGTTGTGCTCCTCTTGCACTGCCTGATCAGCCTGTCTTCCTGTCTTCTCTTCAAAAACATAGATACAAGGGCATTTCCAATAGAAAACCCAATGTGCCATTTTTAGAATTCTAGGGATTGGAGGCGGGGGGTGGGGGGGCTATGCAAAAGGCATAAGGGTAGAGGATAACCTAGCAGCAAAAAAAAACCCAAATTGGAAGAGAAATACAAGCTGTCTGTGGATCCTTGTAAAGAAATTGCTGGATCCTGTGAATCAATTACCCTTTTTTGTAGCTGCCAGCAATGGAAATGGATGGAAAGTCGTGCTGGCTGCCTTACAAATACGTATTTCACCCCATCTAATTTTGCTTAATGTGCTGCGCCTAAGTGATTCAATGCTTCCAAGTACAGGAGCGTGAATCTCTACCCCATAATTTCCAGTTTGCTTGTTTAAGTGGTTAAATGATGTGACTAATTGCGTTGAGACTCAAAACATATGTGAAATTTGAACATGGAGGGTTGTTCCAGCAAAAGAAATTCTGGAAAACATTGATATTATCTGGTATGACTTCCACCCCCTAAGCTGGAATCCAAGGCTAAATGACGTAAATAATGTACATTCAACAAAGTATTAGGAAGTATGTTGTGAAGCAGTGTTGATTTATGTTCTATAGGGAGGATTGTTTCCTGGAGTTTCATTAATAGGGCTATAGCAGCAGGAAAGGTAGGTTTTGGGGAATGGGGAAGGAAAATCCAAATGAAATTTGTTGGTAAAATATGTATTTACATTTTTTAATGTTTTCAACTGTTTTGATTAAGGAAGTGCTGTTTTAAGAAAAGTTGCATTTTCAAGATAATAGCTCCTCGTCTGTAAGCATAAAACAGATGTGAAATGAAAATATGCTTTTATAACTATTTAGTTGCTTCAGTTGTTTATTCAGCCACTGAAAAGTCACTAATAAATCAAAACCAAGGCATTTCCTCGGTTCTCCCGATCGGCCATTGTAATTTCGGTGGAAATCCTAGTGTTAATGCTTGCTATCACTTGACAAGGTTTACCTGCTACCATAATGATAGGGAAGTTAATTCACAAAACTGCAGATATTTTGTCTGATGTGCAACATTTTAACCCTTATAAAAGCTCTGCATAATAGTTTGATGCAGTACTAAAGGAATGCTGTCTTTTGGATGAGATATTAAACTAAGGCTCCCTTTTCCTATTCAGGCTTCCATTTTAAGAAGATCAGATAATTTTCCAGATGTCCTGGTCAACAGTCCTCTTTCAACCAGTACCACCTGAACCAGTTATCTGGATATTTGTCTCATTTGCTGCTTGTTAGACACACATTGGCTCCAGTGTTTGCCTACATAAGAAAAACGATCACAATTCACAAGGACCCATCGAATGTGAAGTGCTTGATGCTATCCTGAAAACGTAATAAGGTATTATTTAAATCCAAGTTCTTTCTTTCTGGATTACCATTTGAATTGAAATTAAATGCTTATTCTCACCTGTCAGGGTCTGTGAAACTGGTTCAAGGACGTTGATTCACACTCAAAGCTGTTTCTTGCTCAGGTAAAACATTTTTATGTACTTATTATATATCTTATACACAATTAGTTTGCTAGTTCTTTATAATTGTTGATTTATGTAAATTGCTGTTGACAGAGGTCCATAAATCAGAATGGTTACAGCATGGAAGGAGGCCATTCGACCCGTCGCGTCCGTGCCAGCTCTTTGCAAGAACAATCCAGCTCGTCCCACTCCCCCACCCTATCCCTGTAGCCCTGCAAATTTTTTCCCTTCAAGTACTTATCCAGTTCCCCTTTGAAAGCCACATTCCAGCTCACAAGCACTTTTTTTTTAAAAAAAGGTTTTTTTCCTCATATTGCCTTTGGTTCTTTTGCCAATCACCTTAAATCTATGTCCTCTGCTTCTTGACCCCTCTGCCAATGGGAACAATTTCTCTATCTACTCTGTCTAGATCTTATGATTTTGAATATCTCTATCAAATCTCCTTGCAAACTTCTCTGCTCTAAGGAGAACAACCCCAGTTTCTCCAGTCTATGAATGTAACTGAAGTCCCTCGTCCCTGGAATCATTCTAATAAATCTCTTCTGCACTCTCTCTAAGGCCTTCAAATCTTTCCTAAAGTGCAGTGCCCAGAACTGGACACAATACTCTAGTTGTAATTGAACCAGTGTTTTATAAAGATTCATCATAACCTCCTTGCTTTTGTACTCCGCCTCTATCTTTTATAAAGCTGAGGTTACCGTAAGCTTAACTGCTTTCTACACCTGCCCTGCCACTTTCAAAGATTTGTGCACATATACTCCCAGATATCTGTTCCTGCACCCCTATTAGAATTGTACCCTTTAGTTTATATTGCCTCTCCTCGTTCTTCCTACTGAAATGTATCACTTCACATTTTTCTGCTTTGAATTTCATCTGCCACGTGTCCACCCATTCCACCAGCCTGTCTACATCCTCTTGCAGTCTATCAATATCCTCTTCACTACCATTCTAAGTTTTGTGTCATCTGCAAGTTTTAAAATTGTGCCCTACACACCCAAGCCCAAGTCATTAATATATATCAAAAAAACAATGGTCCTGGTATCGACCCCTGGGGAACATCACTGTGTACCTTCCTCCAGTCGGAAAAACAACCGTTCACCACTACTCTGTTTCTTGTCACTTAGCCAATTTCATATCCATGCTGCCACTATCCCTTTATTCCATGGGCTTCAACTTTGCTGACAAGCCTATTATGTAGCACTTTATCAAACGTCGTTTTGTTAGTCCATACACACCACATCAACTGCATTGCCCTTATCAACCCGCTCTGTTACCTCATCAAAACACTCAATCAAGTTAGTTAAACATGATTTGCCTTTAACAAATCTGTGCTGGCTTTCCTTTAATTAATCCATACTTGTCCAAGTGACTGTAAATTTTGTCCCGGATTATCATTTCTAAAAGCTTCCCCACCACTGAAGTTAAACTGATTGGCTTGTAGTTGCTGAGTTTATCCTTACACCCTTTTTTGAACAAGGGTGTAACATTTGCAATTCTCCAGTCCTCTGGCATCATCCCTGTATCTAAGGATGTTTGGAAGATTATGGCCAGTACCTTTTGCAATTTCCATCCTTGCTTCCCTCAGCAACCTTGGATGCATCCCATCCGGTCATTTAAAAAAAAATAATCGGTGCTGAAATTGTACTGCTGTCTAATAGTAAACAAATCCTTAATGCAATCTTCTGAAATTCCTCTGCTATTTAACAGAAACCTTAATCTATTTAGAACAAATAGGTTTGTAAAGTCCAAGTTCCAGCATCCACAGCTTTTGAGGGAGAGAATTCCAGATTTCTACTACCCTTTGTGTGGAAAATGTCCTTTTGATTTCCCTCCTAAAATTAGCTAGGCCATTTAACTGCGAGCTGGGAAGGGAGGGGGGGGGGGGCGAAGTTTCCGGATGTGAGACCCGGAAGGTAAGTGGGTGGGTCGCATGAGGCCAATCAAATGCACTTCTGGGTTTCGCACCCGGCAGCCAACCTGATTGACAGAAGAAGATCGGGGGCTGGGGAAGAGATTGGGGGCGGGGGGTACCGGGAAGGAGCTGGGGGAGGGGAGGAGGTCGATCGTGGGGGTCCTGTCAATGAGGTGAGCTTGTTGGGCCTGGATGAAGCACCCCCTGCTCCTCTGGGCCTATAAACAGTGCAATAAAGGATCCTGCCATTCCTGCCTGTTTTCACCTGACGTGAATGGGAAGTGATGCGAACAGGTAAGGTTAAATTCATTTTAGTATTCTAGTACACAAAATATTAAGTATCTCAAATGAGTTACATTGCCCTTTTTGTGGGGGCAGGACTTCCTGGTGTCTGCTCTCCACAGGCACATAAACTTGTCTGGGTTAAACCTGGAAGTAGGTGTGCTGGAGCTGGGATGCTGTCTTTCCCTGGAAATGGAGGATTTTTACTCCCACCCACCTGTCCTTGGGGGTTAAAATTTACCCCTATGTCTCCTCGTTCCTGATTCCACATCAGAGGAACACATTTATTTGTATCTACCTCATCCTTTTAACATTTTAAACACGTAGATCAGATTACCCCTTAATCTTCTATACTCCAGGGAATACAAGCCAAATTTATGCAACCTCACAATTTAACCCTCTAAGCTCTGGTATCATTCTGCAGATTCATGCTAATATATTTGCTATTTTAGCAGAGAGAGGAATTTCAGATGAACATGGTAAGCGTTTGCTAGTGTATCTCAATATAATTTCAGAAACGGAGGCAATAATTCTTGGTGAAAGCATGCCCATCACTCCAAGATACTTCTTACACAAGACCTTGAGGAAACAACTTCAGATTGATCAAAGTGTCTACTATACAAGTAATTTATGTTTCTAAAACGAACCGAACAGTTACATGGTTAAGTACATAAGTGATCGAAGTAAAGGTACTTTACTTCGTATTGTGGCTAATATTCCCTCTAAATCTTCTTCTAAATCTCAGTGTCGTACTTGTCGTTCTTTTTGGAAGCACATTTTCAATGGGTCAATGTTCTTTTCAATGGGTCAATGTTCTTTTCAAAGTGGGTTGCCCAAAGCTAGCAACGAACAGTGAGATTTGAGTTTGCGCGCTGGCCGTGGAAACATGCTGGTGATCGGGGCAGAGCGGAAATAAGACTGGCTGATAACCGTGGGGGGAGTGTAGGTTTTGTCATTATTCCGATTGCATTTATAAGCAACAGCTGAGGCGCCAGGTGACGGAGTAGGTTTTACTTCTGAAACTAGGGGAGAAGGGAGTTTGTTTTGGATTCCCGCTGAGTGGCTGTAAGCGGAGGTAGGTGAGTACAGTTTAGTGTTTGACCCCTCCTGACTCTTTCTTTCCTTTAAATGTAAGGAATCTTACAGTCCAACAATTTTATCTGAAAATCACAAGCTTTCGGAGGCTTTCTTTTTCGTCAGGTGAGTCACACTCACACAACACAAGCCTCCGAAAGCTTGTGATTTTTCAGATAAAATTGTTGGACTGTAACCTGGTATTGTAAGATTCTTTACATTTGTACACCCCAGTCCATCACCAGCATCTCCACATCATTTCTTTCCTTTAAGAAACAAAGTCATTTTAACTCGTAAAAGACTTGCCAATAGTTCTCAATCTTTCTTTGGATAAGGTGAATCCTTTTTGTGTTAGAAACGAGCTTTAAATTCAATGCTCGCTCCTTAGTAGCACTGGGCAGCAGGAATGCACCAGCGCTCCTGAGGAGCAAATGATGTGGAAAAGATTATATAAGTGGTGATGGGACATTTAATGCTCTCTTCCAGCTAGTATACTTGACTGGGTAACCATGGACTTTCGTCAGGAGAAGCTTATAATTAGTCTCTCTGTGAAATAAATAGGTAATTATTTCTGTCAGTAGAGGGGAAGGGAAAAAGAACCGTTGAAGGAAAGTCCTGAATGGTATTTACTTAATCAAGAGGAAAAACTGGAAGAATTATTTGCATAGTCAGCTAAGCCAGTGATCATATGAAGTGAATTGAGAAAATGTTTTGTACGCAGAGTTGGAAACCATGATCTCAACGGATCTTAAAGAGATTGAGTCTTGTCTTCATCCTGACAGAGTAATTACCGTAGTTTAGTTACTCTCAGTACCTACTGGTCTAGTTTGGGTACAGAATTACTTCTGTTAATGAAAATTTTCTAAGTGAAAAGGTAAGAAAGAACTTGTGCAATTGAGCAGTATTCTTTGACAGTTCTGTCTTTTAGCGCCGTAAGTGTGTTAAACGAATAAAAACACGTTTCTGGAAATGTACAGCAGGTCCATAAGCATCTAATGAAAAAAGGCAGGCTACTCTTTACAGATAATAATTCATATTTCTACCATTTGAATTTTTTTCTTTGTACTTTGTTTTGAAGGGGATATTTTGCATGGAAGTATCCACAGAAGCTGATTAGAATGCAGATCAGTGTATCTGTTATAAAGAAGTTTAATATAGTCACACTGCAATGTTGATAAAATTATTTCTTACCTGTGATTTGAAGAGCGTCATTTTCAGCATTTGGGAATTGGAGTCACACTTGTCTGAGAAAAATTGGAATTCCTTTTGTTCTTAGAACATTTTTCTCCCCTTTTCCATCAAATTTGATTTTATGACTACACTTTTTAAGTTCAGGCTCCTGGGTGTATTTAGTTCTACTCTAGGAATGCAAGGTTGTAAATGTTGTTACCTTTGGTATTGCTCCCCCCACCACCCCAACTTGCCCGGCCACTGGAATGCACCACGCACCCGATGTGCGCTGTACATGTTCAGGCCTCTGAACGCCAAATTTGGTGGGCAGTGTCATTAGCATAGCTTGGTTGCACCCCCAGCACCAGTTCATCCCCTTGGCAGAGCCTTGCTCCAGGAAATGGTGGGAACACATGCATCCACTGTTGAGCACAAAAGCCTCCAGGCCTGAATATCTGTTGGAAGGTGGTAGTACTTGCTTCATTTTACTTACTACCTGGCCCCCTCAGATCTACAAATTGGAGGTGGTTCCAAGCACACAGCTCACATTCAACTTCTTCGGACAACCTTGAAAATGGGCAATCATTGTTCGCATGAAGAGCAGGTGGGTGAGCTGGGAAAGTCCCCTCCTGCCTCATTTTCATGGTTATCCTGCTCTTGCACCTGTTGAAGCCTCAAATCTCAGAGCAACATAATGGGTCTCCAGCTCCTTTTCCTTCCTTTGCACTTAGGAATTTATCATTCACCAGGCACGTATCTATTTTAAGTTCTATTTTTAAAAAAAAATCTTACCTGTTTCTCAGTGCCTCTGCAGTCTTGCCATTCCTTCTGCAGCCAAGTCCACATAACTAAAATACCTGACTGGGTGAAAATTGTACCAAAGATCCATTTTCTAACCATACATGGAGATTGAATATTAAAGTTTGATATGGTCCTATAACTGCAGTGAGCACTTACCCTCATATAAGCCTCATATAATTGTTTGTCACCCAATTTAGTTACCTCCCCAAAGAATTCCAGTAGATTTGTTTGGCATAACCTGATAGGCTCAACTTTCTGTTGGAAATCCACCCAAACTGGGATGGGCAGGAGCAGGAAATCCCTCCTGGTTACTGCCACTTCTGACAGAAAATTCCAGAAATGATGGCAGCCATTCAATATGTCCACCCAAGTAGCGATGGGTTTAATCAAATTTTTTGATAATGGAATAACGCTTTTTTTCATAATTTCTGCCATAGTATCATTGGGCATAAGAAACAACAACTTGCAATGGGCAACTAGTGTTGCTATGGTGGGTGGGAGGAATTTTAAAGATCCCTGAAAAGAGTCCAATCAATGTGGGAAAGTCAACTGTAATCCTCAGACACACAAATTTTAAAACTTAATAAAAATTGACCTCCTCTTCGGTTGCCAACGTCTGCAGCAGCAATTTTCCTCTCCTTCCTCGGTGCACAAAGGAATCATGCTGGGAGACCATCAAAATGATTTAAACAGGCTGACTGTGGGACATTCAGTGGCAGGCAAGTTGGACGGGTGTAAAGCCCATCCCGGCAACTTTATGCTGGGTTTCTGCTAAAACAGAAAATCCCAGCTTTTGTTTCAAAATCAATGCAGATAATTTATTATGGTACACGTGCTCTTCTTAAATGAACAATTCAGTGAAATGCTTTCAAACAGTCTCACTCCATTTTTGGATATCTGGATAACATTTGCTATCCTCTCAAGTCCTCAGGTACACCTATATTAATAGAATTCTTCAATGTATTAACCAGAGCCTCTTTCATCTCTCATTTCCTTGAGGATTCTGGGATTTTCACATCTGGTCCATGTGCCATCTATGCATTAATGGGTGATTCTACAATCTAGCACATAGGAACAGGAGTAGGCCATTCAGCCCCTCGTACCTGCTCCGCCATTTGATAAGATCATGGCTGATCTGTGATCGAACCCCATATACCTGCCTTTGGCCCATATCCCTTAATACCTTCGGTTGCCAAAAAGCTATCTATCTCAGATTTAAATTTAGCAATTGAGCTAGTATCAATTGCCGTTTGCGGAAGAGAGTTCCAAACTTCTACCACCCTTTGTGTGTAGAAATGTTTTCTAATCTCGCTCCTGAAAGGTCTGGCTCTAATTTTTAGACTGTGCCCCCTACTCCTAGAATCCCCAACCAGCAGAAATAGTTTCTCTCTATCCACCCTATCTGTTCCCCTCAATATCTTAAACTTCGATCAGATCACCCCTTAACCTTCCAAACTCTAGAGAATACAACCCCAATTTGTGTAATCTCTCCTCGTAACTTAACCCTTGAAGTCCAGGTATCATTCTAGTAAACCTACGCTGCACTCCCTCCAAGGCCAATATGTTCTTCCGAAGGTGCGCTGCCCAGAATTGCTCACAGTACTCCAGGTGCGGTCTAACCAAGGTTTTGTATAGCTGCAGCATAACTTCTGCCCCCTTGTACTCCAGTCCTCTAGATATAAAGGCCAGCATTCTATTAGCCTTATTGATTATTTTGTGCACCTGTTCATGACACTTCAATGATCTATGTACCTGAACCCCTAGGTTCCTTTGGACATCCACTGTTTTTAACTTTTTACCATTTAGAAAATAACCTGTTCTATCCATTTTTGATCCAAAGTGGGTGACTTCACATTTGTCTACATTGAATTCCATTTGCCACAATTTTGCCCATTCATCTAATCTATCAATATCGCTTTGTAATTTTATGTTTTCATCGACACTGCTTACAATGCCACTAATCTTTGTGTCATCGGCAAACTTAGATATGAGACTTTCTTTGCCTTCATCTAAGTCATTAATAAATATTGTGAATAATTGAGGCCCCAAGACATATCCCTGTGGGACTCCACTAGTCACATCCTGCCAATGTGAATACCTACCCATTATCCCTACTCTCTGTCGCCTTTCGCTCAGCCAACTTCCGAACCAAGTCCATACTTTTCTCTCTATTCCATGGGGGCTTCTATCTTAGCTAACAGTCTCTTATGTGGGACCTTATCAAATGCCTTCTGGAAGTCCATATAAATAACATCCATTGACATTCCCCTGCCCACTACTTTAGTCACCTCTTCAAAAAATTCAATCAGGTTTGTCAGGCACGACCTACCTTTCACAAATCCATGCTGGCTCTCTCTGATTTAACAGAAAATTCTCAGTGTTCAGTCACCCTATCCTTAATTATAGACTCCAGCATTTTCCCCACAACAGATGTTAGGCTAACTGGTCTATAGTTCCCTGGTTTCCCTCTCCTTTCCTAAAAAGCGGAGTGACATGTGCAATTTTCCAATCTGGAGGGACAGTTCCTGAATCCAGAGAACTTTGAAAGATTATAGTTAGGGCATCTGCAATCTGCTCACCTACTTCCTTTAAAACCCTGGGATGGAAACCATCTGGTCCTGGGGATTTGTCACTCTTTAGTGCTATTATTTTCTTCATTACTGTTGCTTTACTTATGTTAATTTTATCGAGTCCCTGTCCCTGATTCAATATTAGTTTTCTTGGGATTTCCGGCATGCTATCTTTTTTTCTCAGTAAATACTGACGCAAAGTAATTGTTCAACATGTCCGCCATTTCCCCATTGTCACTGACAATATCCCCACTTCCAGCTGGAAGTTCTACTCCTAGGAAGTGCATGATGGGAAACCACCGCATGCAACCCACAATTTTCTGTTCATTATTTTTAATTTCTCACAATGCACTTCATGGGAGTGCTGGATCACAGGATCACACCTAAAATTTCTTGAGTTACTCCCTATGCTGAAATTAGTGTACATCTTTTATGTAAATTAACAATTTTAAACTGACACTAATGTTCTGGCATTTTAATGCCCACTGTTCAATAATGCCAATTAAGGGCTTGATAATGGCATTTTATGACAATTGATGTGATAAATTCTTCACTAGTGCCAGTTGTTCCTGTTCTGAGTTGGAGTCACTAACTTGGATATTCTACTGTAGTCTGTCTGATTTTTGGGTTGTAATTACGTGGTTAGGAGCCAAAAATGAGTAGAAGTTCTGTTGTGCTGGAAGTGTGCCCACTTTGTACCTGATGCAGTTTCAGGTGGGCAGGACTAGCAGCAGTGGAAGTACCTATCTTAAACAGGTGGTGCTCCATGTCAACATTAAATTGGGAGTATCAGTCCTGTACATCATTGCTCACCATTCTGCCATGGTGGAACATCAAACATTCATCATGCCTATGTGATATGGGCGTGCAGAGTTACTACACATACTAAAGGTCAATGGAAAGCACTCAGTAATAAAGTGTATTTCAGCTATTTTTCTTCATGCTGGCACAGAGGTTCTCATGGGTCTTTGGTACCTTTTTTATGCACAGCACAATTACTGCCACCAATGGGTGTATGTTTGGAAGGACCTATGGAATGCCAGGTAGGTCAGGCTGTAAGAGGGATATTCTGTCCCCCTCTGGGATTCACATGGCCATATCTGCGGACAGAGATGGCCTGTCCTCATTTGGTAGACAATTAGCGCATGTGGAGGTTTCTGTTTCGAGAAGAAACTGGGAGGGCAGACTCTATGGTACCACTAATATGTGAAGGCCTGTAATGTGGGATGCTTCCTCAGTATGTTATGCTTTCAGTGGTCCTGTGAAAAAGAGTCATAATAGGGTGATCATCAACCTGTGTACCCTAATTGGCTGCACCTGTCAAGAAGCTGCCTTCCATTTCCGCTGGCCCTGACACACCTCCCTGGTAATGATCACATGGAAATGGCTACATACTGTCTGGGTCAGCAGAGAGGCAGATGCAGAGCTATGTAATTTTCTCTAAGAACACAGATACCATACAGTGCAGGACTGGCATAGCCAACTGTCCCTAATGGAAAAGCAATAGATGCAAAGGCTGAGAGTCTCCAGGGAGGTGTTTACAGGCTTGTGTTACTTCTTGGAACCTGAGAGGGTTGGAGTAGGAAAACTAGGTAGGGAGACTTTTCCTTGTTTCCCAGTCATTGAATGCCACTTCTGTGATTGTTCGCTGGAAGTAATGTTGGGTATATAACATCTCTGCCGGAATGTGAGGAGGCTTATTTTAATAAGGCACATATAGGTACATGAATTTAGCTCTGAGCCGGGAACTCGGTGACTCCGTAGATATTTGCGTGGGGAAATGAATGCATCACAATCTGCGATCGCAACTCAATTGAAGGTAAGTATTTGTGCTTCCAGGTTTCCCATGCACCGGGCTTCCAGCTGCTTGTTGGGAGAGAAAGGAACTGCAAATCGAGAAGGGAGGGGGAGAAAGAGATCGTAGGCCACGAAAGAAATCTGAGGTGGGGGGACGTGGACTTCATTGGGTGGCCCTAGGAGAAGATCGGGATGGGGTGGGGGACTCCAGCACCAAGGTTGGGTGGGGGCATTTTCCATCCTGGCCGCAACAGGCAAAATCATAGGGGTGTGGTGAGCTGCTGCTCAGTTCAGGAACATTCAGTTGGCAGTGACTGATGAACACTTTGGCCTTGCCCAAGAGTATATCAGTGTTAGCTTCCCCCAAGACAGATGATATAGAATCATACAGCACAGTTAGAGGCCATTTGGTCCATCGTGCCTGTGCCAGCTTTTTGACGAGCTATCCTTAGTCCCAGTCCCCTGCTCTTTTCTCATAGACCTGCAAATTTTGCCTCTTCGAGATATTTATCCCATTCCCTTCTGAAAGTTACTATTGAATCTGCTTCCACCACCCTTTCAGGCAGTGCATTCCAGATCATCATAACTCGCTTTTTTAAGAAAAAAAAATTCTCCTCATCTCTCCTCTAGTTCTTTTGCCAATTATGTTAGATCTGTGTCCTCCTGGTTACTGACCCTCTGCCAGTGGAAACAGCATCAAACCCCTCATAATTTTGAAAACCTATTAAATCTCCACTTGAGCCTAAGAAAAATAGATCAGAGTAATTCCTAAATGTTAAAGCTAGGAACTGTGGGGGAGCAGAGCGATTTAGAGGTCCATGTGCAGAAATCACAAAGCTACAGGTACAAAAAATAATTAAAAAGGATAATGGAATGTTGGCCTTTATCTCAAGGGAGCTGGAATACAAAGAGGTAGAAGTTATGATACAGTTAATAAAACTCTGGTTGGACCCCATCTGTAGTACTTTGTTCAGTTCTGGGCACCGCACCTCAGGAAAGATATATTGGCCTTGGAGGGAGTGCAGCGCAGATTCACCAGAATGATACCAGGGCTAAAAGGGTAAAATTGAGGTCAGGTTGCATAGACTAGGCTTGTATACCCTTGAGTACAGAAGATTAAGGTGTCATCTAATTTGAGATGTTTATGATTAAAGGATTTGATCGTTTCTCTCTATCCACCCTATTTCCTCTGGTGGGGGAGTCCATAACAAGGGGGCATAACCTTGAAATTAGAGCTAGGCTGTTCAGGGGTGATGTCAGGAAGCACTTCTTCACACAAAGGGTAGTAGAAATCTGGATTCGCCCCCCCCACCCCCAAAAAAAAAACCTGTTGAGGCTAGGTCAATTGACAATATCAAACAAGATTGATAGATTTTTGTTAGGCAAGGGTATTAATGGTTTCGGAACCAAGGCGTGTAAATGGAGTTAAGGTACAGCTCAGCCATTATCTAATTAAATGGTGAAACAGGCTCAAGGGGCTGAATGGCCTACTCCTGTTCCTTTGTTCCTCCCTCAGCTGTGGCTCAGTTGGTAGCACTCTTTCCTCTGAATCGGAAGGTTGTGGGTTCAAGTTCCCACTCCATAGACTTGAGCACATAATAAAGGTTGACACGCCAGTGTACTACTGAGGGAGTGCTGCACTGTCGGAGGAGCCATCTTTCAGGTGAGATATTAAACCGAGGCCCCGCCTGCCCTCAAGTGGACGTAAAAGATCCTATGGCACTATTCGAAGAAGTGGAGATGCCGGTGATGGACTGGGGTTGACAACTTGGTGTTGTAAAATTGTTTACAACTATTCGAAGAAGAGCAAGGTTGTTCTCCTTGGTGTCCTGGCCAATATTTATCCCTCAACCAACATCACTAAAACAGATTATCTGGTCATTATCACTTTGCTGTATGTGGGACCTTGCTGTGTGCAAATTGGCTGCCATGTTTCCTACATTACAACAGTGACTACACTTCAAAAGTACATCATTGGTTGCAAACATAGAAAAAAGGAACAAGAGTAGGCCCTTTGAGCCTGCTCTGCCATTCAGTATGATCACGGCTGATCCTCTATCTCAATACCATATTCCCGCACTCTCCCCATAACCCCTTGATGCCTTTTGTGTCTAGAAACCTATCTAGCTCCTTCTTAAATATATTCAGTGACTTGGCCTCCACAGCCTTCTGTGGTAGAGAATTCCACAGGTTCACCACCCTCTGAGTGAAGAAATTTCTCCTCATCTCAGTCTGAAATGTCCTACCCTGTATCCTGGGACTGTGACCCCTTGTTCTGGACCCCCCAGCAAGGGAAATATCCTCCCTGCATCCAGTCTGTCTAGCCCTGTCACAATTTTATACATTTCAATGAGATCCCCTCTCATTCTTCTAAACTCGAGTGAATACAGGCCTAGTCGACCCAATCTCTCCTCATACGACAGTCCTGCCATCCCAGGAATCAGTCTGGTGAACCTTCGCTGCACTCCTTCTATGGCAAATATATCCTTTCTTAGGCAAGGAGACCAAAACTGCACACAGTACTCCAGGTGTGGTCTCACCAAGGCCCTGTATAACTACATTAAGATATCCTTGCTCCTGTACTCAAATCCTCTTGCAATGAAGGCCAACAGACCATTTGCCTTCCTAACTGCTTGCTGCACCTGCATGTTTGCTTTCAGTGACTGGTGTATAAGGACACCCAGGTCCCTTTGTACATCAACATTCCCCAATCTATCACCATTTAAATAATACTCTGCCTTTCTGCTTTTCTTTCCGAAGTGGATAACTTCACATTTATCCACATTATATTGCATCTGCCATGTATTTGCCCACTCACTCAACTTGTCTAAATCGCCTTGAAGTCTCTTTGCATCCTCCTCACAATTCACGATCCCACCTAGTTTTGTGTCGTCAGTAAACTTGGAAATATTACATTTGGTTCCCTCATCCAAATCATTGATATATATTGTGAATAGCTGGGGCCCAAGCACTGATCCCTGCGGTACCCCACTAGTCACTGCCTACCACCTCGAAAAAGACCCATTTATTCCTACTCCTCTGTTTCCTGTCTGTTAACCAATTTTCAATCCATGCCAGTATATTACCCCCAATCCCATGTGCTTTAATTTTGCACACTAACCTCTTATGTGGGACTTTATCAAAAGCCTTCTGAAAATCCAAATAAACCACATCCACTGGTTCTCCCTTATCTATTCTACCAGTTACACCCTCAAAAAAAAAAAAAACTCCTGTAGGTTTGTCAAACATGATTTCCCTTTCATAAATCCATGTTGACTTTGTCTAATCCCATTGATATTTTCTAAGTGTTCTGTTATCACATCCTTTATAATAGACTCTAGCATTTTCCCTACTATTGATGTTAGGCTAACCGATCTGTCGTTCCCTGTTTTCTCTTCCTTTTTTAAATAGTGGGGTTACATTTGCCACCCTTCAATCTGCAGGAACTGTTCCATAATCTATAGAATTTTGGAAGATGACAACTAATGCATCCACTATTTCCATGGCTACCTCTTTTAGTACTCCTGGGATGCAGATTATCAGGCCCTGGGGATTTATTGGCTTTCAGTCCCATTAATTTCTCCAGCACTTTTTTTTACTAACACTAATTTCCTTTAATTCCTCCTTCTCACTAGTTCCTTAGCATTTCTGGGAAGTTATTTGTGTCCTCTTCCGTGAAGACAGAACCAAAGTATTTGTTTAATTGCCCTGCCATTTCCTTGTTTCCCCCATTATAAATTCTCCCATTTCTGACTGTAAGGGTCCTGCATTTGTCTTCACTAATCTTTTTCTTTTACATACTTGCAGAAGCTTTTACAGTCCACTTTAATGTTCCTTGCAAGTTTACTCTAATACTCGATTTTTCCCTTCTTAATCAATCTCTTGGTCCTTTTTTGCTGAATTCTAAACTGCTCCCAATCCTTAGGCTTGCTACCTTTTCTGGCAACTTTATACGACTCCTCTTTGGATCTAATACTATCCTTAATTTCTTTTGTTAGCCATGGTTGGGCCGCTTTTCCTTTTGTGTTTTTGCGCCAGAAAGAAATGTATAATTGTTGCAATTCATGCATTCGTTCCTTAAATGTTATCCATTGCCTATCCACTGTCATGCCTTTTAATGAAGCTTCCCAATCTATCATAGCCAACTCACTCCTCGTACCTTTGTAGTTTCCTTTGTTTTGATTTAGGACCCTAGTTTTGGATTGGACTACTTCACTTTCCATCTTAATGAAGAATTCTATCATGTTATGGTCACTCTTCCCTAAAGGACCCTGCACAGCAAGATTATTAATTAACTCCTTAAAGCACTTTGGGATGTCCTGAGGTTGTGAAAGGCGCTATATAAATGCAAGTCTTTTTTTAAATAGTCTCTGCTTGAAGGAGAATCTTCCCAGCTTCTCTTGTGTCGTCCACATAACTGAGGTCCCTCATCCCTTGTACCATTCTAGTAAATCTTCTCTGCATGCTCTCCGAGTCCTTGCCATCTTTCGATGCTTTCTGCAGAATGATCTGCAGTGTAGCTCCTGAAGAGTGGAAGCAAGTCATCACAGCTTCTTGCAATGTATATCCTAGGACTTCCATAGCTGCAGTCTAAATACACGTGAGGTTGATTTTCTTTTTTTAAATATGAAATTGTTTTCCCAGCAGGAGCATCACCCAGCGCATATTGGAAATGTGCAGGTGTACTCTTTTTAATCTTCTGTCCTTTACTTTGTCAATTTCCTAATAGGCACCCCTGGTGGGCAAGGCTCCCTTTCGGAAGCACGATTCCATAAAGTCAGCTCTATTGTGCTTATGGTATCACTCATTGAGCCTGATGCAGCATGTGCCACAAATTGTATACCAGATCTTGAACTACAATTGTCAGGGAGATGACTATAAAGGAACCTGCCTGATTTTCCTTCATTAATTGAAATGGGAAGAAAATCAGGCATGTTCCTTCACAGGTGTGCACACTGATCTGCCTGATTTTCTGATATTTGCTGTGCCCAGGCTATTCAGTTCGCCTGGTTGAAAAGCCAGGAAAATCTCCTCCAGTCTTGTCGAATCACCTGAGCCAGGTTTTTCATCCATTTAGGTGTTTTCCTTTTGCCCTTGGGCAGAGTGCATTGAGGAACATCTCAGAAGTGGTACTGCATGGTGAGGAACTAGAATAACGGTACTCTGCTTGATTTTCTTCTTCCATCCACCCAGGTTATACCCAAAATCGGGTGAGTGTCCAAGGAAAATGTGTGCTACTATATCATAGGGCTTTCCAATGGTCAAGAAGGCCGGTCAGGCAGGATCTGCCCCTTCTGAAACCATGTTGCCTGCTATTTATTGGGTTGTTTTCATTGAAGAAGTAATCTTCAACTTTATCCCTAATGATCAATTCCATTATTTTGTCAGTTACTAATGTAACACCAATTACTTGAGTTTATTTTATCGTCTGTCTAGGATGTCCATTAGACTTAGTTGTAGAACCTCCTACAATTGGTGACCTGCTAGTCGTGTCTTTACTAATGAATACTTCCAGGCTGGCTGTTTAATCATTAACCTAGAGTATTATGGATCTGCCTGGTCGGGTGTCTGATTATTGAGTCTGCTGCAAAGGATTGACTTGGTCCTGAGCTTCCGTCAGCAGAACCACCTCAACTTCAAAGACCCCAATAAACCGCTTCCTTGGAAGAATAAGCGATTGACAGGCAACTGGGTGGACAGCAGGGGATTCTCAGTTTCAACTCCGCTTTCATCCTAAGATATCTCAATTCTTCTTTGATAACCCTTTTGCTGTTCCAATAATGGAAGAATTTCATACTGTTGCATTTGGCTTCTACAGCCTGTGCTCATTTCTAATTCACTGTTTGTCCCTTTGGCTACCTTTCTTACACATTTTGGGAGATTCTTGTTTTCTTCCGAGTGGTTTCTTGCATTTACCTCCCTACATTTAAGCCCTGATGAGTTTTATTACAGGTGTGCAATCCTCACTGCACTGTTTTCTCTATGCGCTGCTCTCAGGTAATCTTGATGTGGAGATGCCGGTGATCTAACATGCACAAACACAATAATAGGAAAATCTTCCCCAATACATCCAGCCAAAAATAGGCAGACATATTTTAATAAGATGCAAATTACATCATATGATGTATTCTTCATCATTTATACCTTAGCACTGGGCGTTGGGAATGCTAGATGTCCAGCTGTGGGCATCAGGAAATAGGTGGGGAGGAGAGTTAAATTTTAAAGGCTGCTTTTACTAAAGTTGGTCAGATAGTAATAAATGGCTTCAGTGTCCACCTTAATGACTTTCACCTCAGGAAATGGACTCTAGCAAAAGGTGGGCAGAAGTCACGTCCTGCTGAAGATCTGCTACTGTTGTGGCAAAGAGGGAGATCTAGGCTGATAGTCAATGGACTATTTCACCATAAAGGACATTACAGCTTGATCCTGCCCTCATGTGACGACCATAGAAGTGCCCTTTCCAGCAGGGTTTACTGGATAATGATCAGGAACATTGGATAATCTCTCTGCACCAGAGAATTGAGGTCAGTTGCATTGTCCTCACTGCTGCACTGGCTGAGATCAGTTAACTCAATACAGGCTTGGGATTGAGTCTGGGAACTTCCTCATCTATACAAGTATATATTTGATCGGTAACACTCCATGTGTTGCATTTAGCCACTGACGCATTAGAGGAAGCTACAATTGCATTTCTACCTTTTTCCCTGAATAACGTTGGGGGCAATTTTGAGTCTGTAATGTTATGAGTTGGAATATCATGGGCAGGGTACACCCAAATTCCAAAATATGTTTCCAACAGATAAAACTCTTTGCCAGGAGTGTGGACTCATTATATTACACCAATTGTCTCCTCTCTTGACTAACACAACAGGGCAGAAATTCTCAGGCCTTCCAGTATACTTTCACCTGCTCCTTACAAAGCCAGTGGCGTCAGAAGGCCTGAGGTCAGGGACTACCTATTTTAGGAGTGTAGACTCTCAAAATGACCTGGCGTATCCTTGGCAGTAACCCATTCTCACTAGGCATATTAGCCGCTAAATGGCAGAAGTGGGGCCCACCTGGCCACAATCCAGGCCTCAACCTCCAAAGAGGAGAAAGATATCGGCAAAGGGTGTTGCTTGGGCAGGCAGGCATTCTAGATGTGGCACAGGTTCCAGCCATTGGTATGCTAATAGTGTGACTGTCTCCTGACCCCGCATACTCTGGTAGGGTCAGCAGCGGAGGTCATTGGTAAGCACAATACCAATGTAATTACCAGGATCGCTGGCCGGCAGGATTTCTGGGCCAACTATTTTTGCATCTGTGTTCACCAAAGTATCATCCTCTTTCACCTTCAAACCCAGTCTAAATTAGTCCCAATTATTATTTGCATGTTTTGTGCTAAGAGCTCAGATTTCCCCATCTGGTTATGTGCAACCCATTCTTTCTTTGCACAGTTCTTCTTCAGAAAACTCACAGGTCCCTACAAAATGTAATACTGTAGTTCCCATTCACACCATTTTAATAACCATTCATTGAAGCCAATTATCATGATTATTGTTCCTATGCCTCCGACATAGGTCTTCTGTCCTAACCGCCTGAAAGGTCAATGCTTTGTGCACATCTACAGATATCCTTTTTACTTTACAGATAATCAGGCATTCCTGTGGCCACAAACGTGATTCCAGAATGTTATGTTGCCTCCCTGGTGCCAGGGTCGCGGATGTCACTGAGCAGCTGCAGAACATTCTGAGGGGGGATGGGTGAACAGCCAAAGGTTGTGGTCCATATCGGTACCAATAGGTAGAAAGAGGGATGAGGTCCTGCAGGAAGATTTTAAGGAATTAGGAAAGAGATTAACAAGCAGGACCACAAGGGTAGTAATCTCCAGATTACTCCCAGTGCCACGTGCTAGTGAGTATAGAAATAAGAGGATAGAGCAGATGAATGTGTGGCTGGAGAGATGGTGCAGGAGGGGGGGGCTTTAGATTGCTGGGTCATTGGGACTGGTTCTGGGGGAGGTGGGACCTGTAGAAGCTGGACGGGTTGCACCTCAACAGGGCCGGGACCAATATCCTTGTGGGGAGTGCTGTTGGGAAAGGTTTAAGCTAACTTGGCAAGGGGGTCGGAATCTGAGAGGAGATTTAGAAGGAAGAATAACAAAGCTGGAAGAGGAAGGCAGAAAAGTAGTAAGTGAAATTGGAAGGCAGTGGAAACAAAGGCCAGCAAAGGGGGTTGGGTAGCGCTGTTAATAAAGGATGAGATCAGTACAATAGTGAGAAAGGATCTTGGCTCAGAAGATCAAGATGAGGAATCAGTTTGGGTGGAGTTGAGAAACAGCAAGGGACAGAAAACATAGGCGGGAGTTTTTATAGGCCACCAAACAGTAGTGGTAATGTAGGGCACAGTATAAAGCAGGAAATTAGAAGTGCATGTAACAAGGTTAATACAATAATCATGGATGACTTTAATCTACATATAGATTGGGCAAATCAAATTAGCACTAAAACTGTGGAGGAATGTCTACAAGATGGTTTTCTAGATCAGTATGTTGAGGAACCAACTAGGGAGCAGGCTATTTTAGATCTAGTATTGTGCAATGAGAAAAGGTTAATTAATCTTGTTGTAAAGGTGTCCTTAAGGAAGAGTGACCATAATATGATAGAATTCTTCATTAAGTTTGAAAGTGATGTAGTTCAATGCGAAACTCGAGCCTTAAATCTAAACAAAGGAAACTATGAAGTTTTGAGGCGCAACTTGGCTGTGGTTGATTGGGGAACTACATTAAAAGGTATGATGGTAGACAGGCAATGGCTAGCATTTAAAGAATTAATACATAATTTGCAACAAATATATATTCCTTTAAGGCACAAAAACCCAACAGGAAAAGTGGTCCAACTGTGGCTAATGAAAAATTAAAGAGAGTATTAAATCAAAGGAAGAGGCTTATAAAGTTGCCAGAAAAAGCAGAAAGCCTGAGGATTGGGAGCATTTTAGAATTGAGCAAAGGAGGACGAAGAAATTGATAAAGAAAGGGAAAATAGACTGAGAGTAAACTAGCGAGAAACATAAAAACGAACTGTAAAAGCTTCTATAGTTATGTAAAAAGGAAAAGACTGGCGAAGGCAAATGTGGGTCCCCTACAGACAGAGACGGGAGAATTTATAATGGGGAATAAGGAAATGGCAGAGAAATTAAACAAATACCTTGTGTCTTCATGGAAGAAGACACAAGAAACCTCCCAGAAATACTAGAGAACCAAGGGTTTGGTGAGAATGAGGAACTGAAAGAAATTAGTATTGGTAAAAAAAATAGTACTAGAGAAATTAATGGGACTGAAAGTTGATAAATCCCAAGGACCTGATGATCTACACTCCAGGGTTTTCAGAGAGGTGGCTAAAGAGATAGTGGATGCATTGGTTGTCATCTTCCAAAATTCTATAGATTCTGGAATGGTTCCTGCAGATTGGAGGGTAACAAATGTAACCCCACCATTTAAGAAAGGAGGGAGAGAGAAAACAGGGAACGACAGACCTTTTTGCCTGACATCAGTAGTACTGAAAATGCTAGAATCTATTATAAAGGATGTGATAACAGGACACTTAGAAAATAATAGGATTTGGCAGAGTCAACATGGATTTATGAAAGGGAAATCATGTTTGACAAATCTATTGGAGTTCATTGAGGATGTAACTCAGAATATAAAAGGGGGAACTAGTGGATGTGGTGTATTTGGATTTGGGGGTAATATACTGGCATGGATTGAGTATTAGTTAACAGACAGAAAAGAGAGTAGGAATAAACTGGTCTTTTTCAGGTTGGGCCCCAGCTATTCACAACCTATATCAATGATTTGGATGAGGGGAACAAATGTAATATTTCCAAGTTTGCTGAGGATACAAAACTACGTGGGAATGTGAGTTGTGAGGAGGATGCAAAGAGGCTTCAAGGGGATATAGACCTCATTACAGCCATGGTCCAAACATGGACAAAAGAGCTGAATTCCAGAGGTGAGGTGAGAGTGACTGCCCTTGACATCAAGGCAGCATTTGACCAAGTGTAGCACCAAGGAGCCCTAGTAAAATTGAAGTCAATGGGAATCGAGGGAAAACTCTCCAGTGGCTGGAGTCATACCTAGCACAAAGGAAGATGGTAGAGGTTGTTGGAGGCCAATCATCTCAGCCCCAGGACATTGCTGCAGGAGTTCCTCAGGACAGTGTCCTAGTCCCAACCATCTTGCCCACTCAGGCTAAGTGAGTGGGCAAGAAGATGGCAGATGGACTATAACATGGAAAAATGTGAAGTTATCCACTTTGGTAGGAAAACAAAAATGCAGAGTATTTTTTAAATGGTGATAGATTGGGAAATGTTGATGTTCAAAGGGACCTGGGTGTCCTTGTACATGAGTCACTGAAAGCTGACATGCAGGTGCAGCAAGCAATTAGGAAGGCAAATGGTATGATAGCCTTTATTACAAGAGGATTTGAGTACAGGAGTTAAGATGCCTTACTGCAATTATATAGGGCCTTGGTGAGACCACACCTGGAGTATTTTGTACCATTTTGATCTCCTTACCTAAGAAAGGATATACTTGCCATAGAGGGAGTGCACTGAAGGTTCACCAGACTGATTCCTGGGAAAGCGGGATTGTCATATGAGGAGAGATTGAGTAGACTAGGCCCGTATTCTCTAGATTTTAGAAGAATGAGGTGTGATCTCATTGAAACATACAAAATTCTTAGAGGGCTTGTTAGGGTAGATACAAGGAGGATGTTTCCCCTGGCTGGGGAGTCTAGAACCAGGGGTCACGTCTCAGAATAAGGGGTAGGCTCGAGGAGCTGGATGGCCTACTCCTGCTCCTATTTCTTATGTCAATAGGAACTCTAGTATCAGTGGCAGGAGTATAAATAAAATAAGGTGACGGTGCTTCTTCTAGAGACACTAAGATCCACCTTAAGTTTTTTTTTGTTTTTAGAGGCAACTTTCAAACCTGTTTTCAGTTATTTGCTGTCGTGCTGTTGAATTCACAAGGTTGGATCCCACAGCACTGGCAATCAGGATGTTAAAGATTGCATCTTCTGCGATGATATAACTGAGAGTTCACAATGGCCTGAGGGATAAAACTTCATTATTGCAATTTCTTTTAACAGAAGTTCAGATTCTTGGCAGAAAGAACCGATGGAGTCTGAGAACTTAATTATCTGCATGTACAATGAGATTAGGTTTGTCTGAAACATATGCACAGAGCTTACTACATCACTACTGTACTCTATGCCAAGTTGAAGGCCTTGAGTGAAGAAAATTAATCTGTTATTACTTCACAAGGTTCTAAATGCGATTTAATTCAGAATGAAATTTAGCTTCTACGTAGGGTCAACCTGAGGAAAAAAAATGCTTTTTCCATGCCTTGGGATGATATATGAAGCTCCCCAACTACTGATGCCACCAGATGTAGATGATAAGCAGAAATAGCAGCAATGTGGGCTGTTGGTGAAATCTGAGTCCTTGATGTGGCAACAATTTTGGATATGATAAAGTCACTGTTATTGCCACATTACAATGGGTTGAAGCTGTGGTCCTGGCACCAGTGCATAAAATGCTTCTACTTAACATTAACATTATAAAGTACATTTTATGAATTTGTGCTCTCAGCACACTGTTGCATGCTGATATTATCAGGAATTTGAGCAGAGGTCAGCATATTCTTTATGGTATTTTATACATTATTCCAACTTTTTGTCCAACCCACTAACCTGTCTATGTTCTCTTTATAAAATGTAAAACAAATATGTCCCAGACCAATTTGAAAAACGTTAATTAACTCTTAGTCTTTCCGTTCTGTCCCTTAACATCTCTCTAACCATAGAGCTGCCTTAATTTTGTTGCAATTCTCTTATTTGGCATCTTATTGAACATCTGGAAATACATATATTTATAACCTCCACTGCATTACATGATGTAAATTATTTTAAAAAACACTTAAATTTGTCAAATCACAACCTGCCATCTACAAATCCATGTTCACTGTCTGATTATCCCATGCTAAATGTTCACTTGTTTTATCTGTACCATGAACTCCAGACAGATGATTTCCCTCTGAAAACTACCTAAATGACAGGTACTCGTGGAGTAAAAATGGGCAGTCACAGGCTACACATTGTGTCCGGACATTCTGTGTTGTTTCATGCACACTGCAATTCATTACAGCAGAAGGGGAGTGTAGCAATTTAAATTATATTTAAATCAACGTCAAATTAGGCCAATTGGGCCTGAGACCAGCTTTCCTCTGTTTCCATTGGCTGCCGATGAGGGGTAAGCTCCCCTTGTTATAAGCTGGTGCCTGGGTTGCGCTTCAGCGGTTGGCTAATTTAAAGGGACAGGTTGAAAATTACCAGTAAGTTTGCTGCTCACTTTTTTCCCAATTTTTAGGGAGCTCAGCTGTTCGTCAGAGAGGGAGCATTCAGTACAGAAGTCAAAAAACGAGAAAGATACAAGCCTTCGGGGAGAGAGCAGGGCAATGAGATTAGTATTGGATTGCTCTAGAAAAGAGCAGGCAGAAACATAATAGGCAGAATGGTGAACAGCCTCCATCTATGGTTCTCGAAGGTCCTGAGTGTGTGTTGCCTGGTGTGCCATTTGGGATAGTCTAATATTTTGAGAAAGGTGAGGCACCATAGGACCAGGATGGCACCAACGGATGGAAGAACTGTAGCCATGCTCCATGGCAGGCTCACCACTGCAAGTGACGGTGAAGGTAGCCAGCACAATAAATTTCTTTGCCACTGTTCTATCTGGGGGGCAATTGGGGATAGTAGCAATATCGGTCAGTCTGCTGTGCATTGTTGCAAAAAGAAGCTGGCTGTTGCATTGTTCAAAAGAGTGAACCAACACATAAAGTTCCCTGTGTAAACTCTGGGAGCAACAAGCTTGAGCCCAGGAGGATTTCAGAGTCCAGGGGTAGTCAAAGACATTATGTAACCCTTTGTGCTCCTCCTGAAAGGAGTGCCCCCTACATGAACTGCAAGAACTTCTGTTCCATCAATCTGCAGCTTGTATGTGCTCACTGATGCTATATCATGCAAGTCAAATTTCCAGGCTGCACAAATGACTTTCTTTTTGAGCGTTTACAGTAGCACCAATGTTTGTAGGTCTCTAGACAGTGAAGTGCTGGCCTCTGGGGGATCTGCTATGGATGTCTTGATACTTGACCTCTCTGTACCCCAGCAGAATATAATGGGTCCTATGCTTCTACCATAGCAGTCATAGAAAACCCGATTGGCATCCTCGAGCGGTGCTTGTCAGGCTGGTCCCCACTGGTGGGGCCCATATACACCCTTGGAGGTTGTACAACTCCACTTGCTCGGCACACTGGCTGCCACTATGGCACCAGGTGGTGAGTGATGATCGAGAATCCTTGCCCCTGTCTGTTCATTACAAGGCAAATGGCAATCGTAAATTCTGCCTCTACGAAGCATTACAGAAACCACGGAGAGCCATTGTAACCGCATCTTGTCATTTTCCTCAGGTTTCCGCTGGTCTCCCACTAAAGTTGTGAAGGAAAACAGGCAGAATCCCCACAGAATTTCAGGGCTCTTAATATTAAACTAGCATAGTCCTTTGAGTTGTACCTTTTTTCAAAAAGTTGGCAATCTGCTCTTTTAATCTTGAGTAGGTCAGGTGTGATTCATTCTTCTTATCTATGTTCTGCCTAAAACAACCAAGATAACATCAACATTCATTTTTGCAGTGCCTTTAATGTAGAAAAAACATCCAAAGGCACGTCACAGGAACATAATCAGATAAAAATTGATACTGAGCAAAAGATAATATTACGGAGGGTGACTAAAAGCTTGGTCAGAAAGTTCGATTTTACGGATGCCTCAAGGGGGGAGGCGAAGAGGTTTGTGGGGGAATTTCAGGGTTTAGAGCCAAGACAACTGAAAACACAGCCGCCAAAGGTGAGCCAAAATGACTCATGGATGTACAAAAGGCCAGAGTTGAGAAACTGAATGAGTGCAGCTCCAACAACACTTGAAGCTCGACACCAGCCAGGACAAAGCAGCCCGCTTGATTGGCACCCCATCCACCGCCCTAAACATTCACTCCCTTCACCACTGGCGCACAGTGGCTGCAGTGTGTACCATCCACAGGATGCACTGCAGCAACTCGCCAAGGCTTCTTCGACAGCACCTCCCAAACCCGTGACCTCTACCACCTAGAAGGACAAGGGCAGCAGGCACATGGGAACAACACCACCTGCACGTTCCCCTCCAAGTCACACACCATCCTGACTTGGAAATATATCACCGTTCCTTCATCGTCGCTGGGTCAAAATCCTGGAACTCCCTTCCTAACAGCACTGTGGGAAAACCTTCACCACATGGACTGCAGCAGTTCAAGAAGGCAGCCCGCCACCACCTTCTCAAGGGCAATTAGGGATGGGCAATAAATGCTGGCCTCGCCAGCGACTCCCACATCCCATGAACGAAAAAGAAAACTGACTCCTAGGAGCGTTGTAGGGCTGCAGAACAAGGCCATGAAGTCATTTGATAATGAGAATTTTAAGTTGGGGGACTGGTAACCAATGTAGGCCTGTGAGCATGAGGTAATGGGTGAGTGGGACATTGATGTGGAATAGGATACAGGCAGCAGAGTTTTGGATGAGCAAACTTCATGGAGGATGGGAGGTCGGCCAGGAGTGCATTGGAAAAGTCAAATCTGGTGGTAACAAAAGCATGGATGAGGGTTTCAGCAGCAGATGGGCTGAGGCAGGTGCAGAGATGGGCGATGTTACAGAGGTAGAAGTAGGCGGTCTTTGTTATGGTGAGGATATGGGATCAGAAGCTCAGCTTGGTGTCAAATAGGGCACAGAGGTCAGCCTGGTTCAACCTGAGCCAGTGGCAAATGTTACTCTCTGGTAACATCCTATTGGGGAATAACTCAGATATTCAGTATAATCTATATCCACTAGTGTGTTAATTACATTTTTTCCTCAACTTAAAAACCTGACAATTGGGTGAAGATTATTGATTATCTGATGTTTGTCTTATGTAGGTTTCTCAACCGTGCAAGAATGTCCACGACTAACGATTACTATTTTCAGTACAAAGGCTGTAACTTTGTTTCCACAATCTACACAAAAGAACATTTAGAGCAACTGGAACATTTTCAAATACATGATACAGATGTCTTCATTGTGACATACCCTAAATCTGGTAAGAAACTTGTTAGTTTCTGAAAGTACATAAAAACTCAGAGATTACTGTTGGTACTGCTTCTTTAACATTACTCTAGCCCTGCCACCAACTTGTAGGGAAGCATTTGATTTTGAGCCAGCACCTTCCCAGGAGGACTGCAAGCTTTGGCACTGAGGGCACCTGTTACAAATTGTGTGTCTACAATAGATATTCTGAGGTTTAGAGTCATTTAGCTTCTCTTGTAAGCTGACCTCACGCCCTTTACATTTACTGTCCAATATCTAGTCATAAGGGGGCATAACCTTAAAATTAGAGCTAGGCTGTTCAAGTTGATGTCAGAAAGCATTTCTTCACACAAAGGGTATTGGAAATCTGAAATGCTCTCTTCCAAAAAGCTGTTGAGGCTTGGTCAATTGAAAATTATAGAACTGAGATTGATCGATTTTTGTTAGACAATGGTATTAAGGGTTACGGAAGCAAGGTAGATAAATGGAGCTAAGATACAAATCAGCCGTGATCTAATTGAATGGCGGAACAGGCTCGAGTGGCTGGCCTATTTCTGTTCCAATGAATGAACATTTCAATCGATTGCAGCATAGGTTATAAACTACCAAACATATTTATTAATAGTAACTGGATAATTGAGCAGTAGCACTGACACCAACTTCTCAGTTGGCAAGCACAAATCATGCTTTGCTATATTCCCCACAGGTTTTTTCCTGAGTGGAAAATCTAGGCTATTGTGTCCATGTATTTTCCCCCTGTAACTCCTCCCTCTCTGTTTCCTCAGAGTCATTTACCTTTTGTACTTTCCTTTGTAAATCCATACTTGTAATAATGTCCAGGTTGTGAGGGATGGTAATATTTGTAGACCGTTTGTATATTAACTTAAAGTGTGATGCAATATTTGCCCCATCTCATGATGTCAAGAGAACCCTTACATTAAAAGAGGCTGGCACAAATAATTTAAAATCTTTTTGGCACCTCTCTGGTTGTACCGCCAGTAAAACTAGTCGGAGCGTGCTTGGCGCAATGTTGTCTCCCAAAATGGTAACCGAGGTCATGGACATATATCATAGGACCCTGGTTTTCACGTTTAAAAAGCTTTCCGCCTGAAATAGACAGGTGCTTCAGCCAAGCAGCAGTAGGGCCCAGTAAAAATGGCATGGGCAGAGCGTCGGCGTTAACTAGGTGGTTAGTGTTGTTGACCGGAGGTTATTGGCTTAGTACAAAGAGGAGAAGAGTCAATTCTCTCTCAACTCTCAATTCGCTTTATTTGCTTTGTTAGATCATATACATATAGCTTATACGTCTGGTTAGATATAGACATACAGTTTGCACCAGGTTATACAGTTTTTTATACCCAAACTAGGATCTAAACGCACACCCACTAGGTTTCTCTGACACTCCCTGAGTGGTCACAGAATATAGAGGATAATACCCGAAAAGGAGAGCTGACGCTGGCCAGGCGTTCCGTTCTCTCTCTCTCTCTCGACGTCGTCTCTACGCCCCTGACGTAGGTTCTTCCACTTCCGCGATGGTTGGTCTCCGGAGTCTTCGCTCTGGCTCCACGCCCCAGATTCTTCATTCTTATTCCGAATCTTATCTCTTCAAGCTGTGCTGTCTTTCTCCCTTTGGTTTAGACTTGCTCGCCTAGCCTGTATCTTCTCCTCATTGGCTCTGTCCCAAGGACTTAGGTAGCATTACCTCATTACTTCTTTTCTAAATAAGGTCTTGTGTCTTCTCACATCTTCTTTGTCTTTCACAAAACTTAGCTAATTCAAACCGGTTCCAGCCAGCTCAGGCCAGCGACTGAACTCAGGTTACTTCAGTTCAAAAGTTGTTCTTGCCTGTGTGTCAGCAGCTGGGCTCAGGTTACTTTCTGCAGCCCTTGGCCAACAGTGTACTGACCCCGATTTGAGGCCGCTACCACCTTGCCACCACCAATTTGGCTAAGTTTAAAATTGATCCCATAGTGGTCTATAGCTATTCAGGGAGTAGCATTTCCTCCATTTGGTGCGAGGTTATATGAGTGGTATGTTAAGGGATCTTACTTATAACTTTTTTATTTTTCTGTTACATACCAGGTACCATATGGATGCAGCAAATAATTAGCTTAATTTATTCTGATGGTGACCCAACTGCCGTACAAAGCAAACCAGCATATGAACGTGTTCCTTGGATCGAGGTACCAAGCTCAAATTTTCCAGCACGCCCATCACCTCGCCTGAATGTCACACATTTGCCCTACCATTTAGTTCCAAAAGCACTGAAAGAAAAGAAGGGAAAAGTAAGAATTTTCTTTTTGCTATCATTTTGTTGTATAATGTATCTGTGCTTTCTAATGCTATTTGTGTCAGCATTAAAAACATTTTTTCTTGTGGCACACTGGGTACGTGACAGTGAGGCTGTAGAAAACTGTAACAAAGACAGGGCAATTCACAAAATTGACCCCGGTTATTCCTAAATGCACTTATTATACTTGCCCCTGAGTTCTCCCAGCTCTGACTCCAGTTTAGGTGGGGCTTCCAATGCTGTTCTCTTCCCAATACCAAGTCTGTGAAAATTGGGCCTCTCACCCAACACTCTGGTAGAATGGCTCCCCTGGGCCCATCTCCCAAACCTGACCACTCTAAAGACACTGACTAATCACAGTGTTTCAGTTCCACAGGCGCCCTCTGATATGGCCGTTCTTCATGTGTGTGCCTAGACTGTGAATTTTGGTTGGCTGCCAACTACTTGGCACCTAACAGCCGAGCCCAGCCCTAGAATCTCTGCTCTTCTTACGCCGCTAAATCGGTATAACTAGAGTCTGGAATACATTCCACCAGGTCCCTGCCAGTTGTTGCATCTATCTGCTTTTCATCAAGAAGTGAGGGGAGACTAATGGTAGTGAGTGTATTTAACGGTATATAAATGATAAAAATATGTCATCTGATCAGATAATCACAACTACAAATCCAATCGTTTAATTGGGAATGTATCAAAATTACAGTTTCCAGTGGCAGGGTAACGTATTACATTGGCAAATGGTACTATTATGGAATCCATCATTGTACTGAAGATGATCAAAACTCACAATGTGCTTGAATAACAATTCATATTCATTTTTAAACATCAATCTAACCAAAAGTACAGTTTGAAGAATTAATCCAAATTTATAACATTAAAAGTTGTACATCTGTCAAAGTATCCATAGTGCACAAAGCATGACTGCCATGGAATTTGAACCCCTCAATGTTCTTTGAAAGACCCTGTTGGTTCATCACCCCTAAAAGTGAATCCAAGGTTTTAATAACAAGTTTGAATAGATTTTTTTTCTTTCATTATATGAAAGAGAAATATGAAATGATACATTTTGGTAGGAAGAATGAGGGAAGCAATATAAACTAAATGGTACAATTTTAAAGAGAGTGCAGGAACTGAGACCTGGAGATGTATGTGCACAAATCTTTGAAGGTGGCAGGGCAGGTTGAGAAGGCTGTTGAAAAAAACATATGGGATCCTGGGCTTTATTAATAGAGGCATACAGTACAAAAGCAAGGAAGTTATGTTAAACCTTTATTTAAAAAAAAGCACTGGTTAGGCCTCTGCTAGAGTGTTGTGTTCAATTTTGGGCACCACACTTTAGGAAAGATGTCAAGGCCTTAGAGAGGGTGGTGCAGAAGAGATTTACTAGAATGTTACCAGGGATGAGGGACTTTAGTTATGTGGAGAGACTGGAGAAGCTGGGGTTGTTCTCCTTAGAACAGAGACGGTTAAGAGGAGATTTGATAGAAGTATTCAAAATCATGAACAGTTTTGATAGAGTAAATAAAGAGAAACTGTTTCCAATGGCAGAAGGGTTGGTAACCAGAGGGGACAGATTTAAGGTGATCGGGGGGGAAAAAAAAAAAGCCAGAGCCAACAAGAGGAAACTTTTTTTTAACGTAGCGAGTTGTAATGATCTGGAATGCACTGCCTGAAAGGGTGGTGGAAGCAGATCCTATAGTAACTTTCAAAAGGGGATTGGATAAATACATGAAGAGAAAATATTTACAGGGCTATGAGGAAAGAGCAGAGGATTGGGACTAATTGGATAGTTCTTTTAAAGAGCAGGCATGATGGACCAAATGGCCTCCTTCTGCTGTACCTACTGTGATGATTACCAGTATGGGAAAGTTACAACATCTTATGAAATTAAAGGTGTAAAACAGGTTCGCTGCAACTTCTAATATCAGAATATATTTGCACACTCTGCCAATTTTTTTCATTTATATAATTTTAGGTGCTCTGCATTTCACACTCTGGTACTTTCCATACAGATTATTTATGTTGCACGGAATCCTAAGGATGTACTGGTCTCTTCCTATTATTTCCATATGCATCTTGCCCTGTATGAATCACCAAAGGATTTTCCAGACTTTTTCGAAAAATTCATTGATGGTAGAGGTAAATATTTAGGTTATTATTTCATGAACATTGTGTAAATGAAATGTCAGTTTTATCACCAAACCTCATCCTTCTGCATAGTATTGGCTTAGCTATATTTAATTTTATTTAAGTAATAATGGACTGATTGAAGGAACTTTATTAGTTATTTAGCACACCAACCACCATTATTGAATTCCTTTTAAACGATGGGAGATGGAATAGTTATATTCTAAATCTGGGTATTTCTGGAAATTTTTTAACATGATCAATCCAAAAAAGAAGATGTGGAGATGCCGGTGATGGACTGGGGTTGACAATTGTAAACAATTTTACAACACCAAGTTATAGTCCAGCAATTTTATTTTAAATTCACAAGCTTTCGGAGGCTTCCTCCTTCCTCAGGTGAACGTTGTTGGAAATGAAATCCTCGAAATGAAATCGCATTTATAAATCACAGAACAATGCTTGGTGATTACAGACAGTTTTTTCAACTGCCCGTTGCCAAGGCAGTGTGAGCGTTCCAAGTCAGGGTTGCCCCGGTGAGCCTCACTTATGCCACTCTTTTGATCTGAGTGCTGGCAGCATTTAGAGCAAAAGAGACGAGAGCAATGGAAAATCTGTCAGCTGAGACCATCCAACCACCCCAACCCTGTACCCAGCAGGAATTCTCCAGAGTTTCATTATCAGGGTAGAAATCCAGTGTTTCTGGACCATGCCTAATTTCTCTCTTTTTCCTTCCTCCTCCCCACCCCCACCACCCCCAATGTGGGCTTTATAAATGGAGACCGTGCCAGCTCTCCAAGAATAATCCAGCTGGTACCACTCTCCCATCCTATCCCCATAGCCCTGCAACTTTTTTCCCCTTCGAGTACTTATTCAGTTCCCTTTTGAAAGCCATGATTGAATCTACCTCCACCACCCTCTCAGGCAGTGCAATACAGATCGTAACCACTTGCTGTGTTTATAATTTTTTAAAAAAGTTTTTCCTCATGTTGCCTTTGGTTCCTTTGCCATCATCTTAAATCCATGTCCTCTGGTTCTTGACCCTCCTGCCAATGGGAACAGTTTCTCTCTATCTAATCTGTCTAGACCCTTCATGATTTTGAATATCTCTATTCAAATCTCTTCTCAACCTTCTCTGCTCCCAGGAGAACAACCCCAGCTTTTCCAGTCTATCCACATAACTAAAGTCCCTCATCCCTGGAATCATTCTAGTAAATCTCTTCTGCACCCTCTCTGGGGCTTTCACATCTTTCCTAAAATGCGGCGCCCAGAACTGGACACAATACTCCAGTTGTGGCCGAACCAGTGTTTTATAATGGTTCATCATGATTTCCTTGCTTTTGTACTCTATGCCTCTATTTATAAAGCCCAGGATCCCATATGCTTTTTTAACTGCTTTCTCAACCTGCCCGGCCACCTTCAACGATTTGTGTTCATATACCCCCAGATCTCTCTGTTCCTGTACCTGTTTTAGAATTGTACCCTTTAGTTTCTATTGCCTCTCCTCGTTCTTCCTACTGAAATGTATCACCTCACATTTTTCTCTGATGTTTCATCTGCCACATGTCTGCCCATAACACTGGGCTGTCTATATCATCTTGAAGTATATCACTATCCTCCTCACTGTTCACAACCATTCAAAGTTTTGTCATCTGCAAATATGAAAATGCCCTGTACATCCAAGTCATTAATATATATCAAGAAAAGCAGTGGTCCTAGTACTGACCCCTGCGGAACATCACTGTACACCTCTCTCCAGTCCAAAAAATAACCGTTCAACACTGCTCTGTTTCCTGTTACATAGCCAATTTTGCATTCATGCTGCTACTGCCCCTTTTATTCCATGGGCTGCAATCTTGATGACAAGCCTATTATGCGACACTCTATCAAACGCCTTTTGAAAGTCCATATACACTACATCAACCGCATTGCCCACAACTACCCTCTCTGTTACCTCATCAAAAAACTCTCTCTAGTTAAACATGACTTGCCTTTAACAAATCCATGCTGGCTTTCCCTAATCAATCCACACTTGCCCAAGTGACTGCTAATTCTGTCCCGGATTATCATTTCTAAAAGTTACCCCACCACCGAGGTTAAACCTTGCACATTTTTTTGAACAAAGATGTAACATTCACAATTCTCCAGTCCTCTGGCACCACCCCCATATCTAAGGATGTTTGGAAGATTATAGCTAGTACCTCCACAATTTCCACCCTTACTTCCCTCAGCAACCTTGGATGCATTCCATCTGGACTGGGTGGCTTATCTACTTTAAGTACAGCTAGACTTTATTGTACCTCCTTTTATCAATTTTTAGCCAGTATCTCAACTACATCTTCCTTTACTGAGACTCTGGCAGCATCTTCTTCCTTGGTAAAGACAGAAGCAAATTACTCATTTAGTACCTCGGCCATGCCCTCTGCCTCCATGAGCAGATCTCCTTTTTGGTCCCTAATAGGCCCCACTGCTCTTACAACCTGTTTACATGCCTATGGAAGACTTTTGGATTCCCTTTTTATGTTGGCTGCCAATCTATTCTCATACTCTTTCTTTTCTTTTGTCAAGAAACAAATACTTTAGTTCTGTCTTTACGGAAGAGGACACAAATAACTCCCCAGAAATGCTAGAGAACCAAGGGTCCAGTGAGAAGGAGGAATTAAAGGATATTAGTATTAGTAAAAAAAAATTGTCGTGGAAAAATTAATGGAACTGAAAGCTGATAAATCCCCAGGGCCTGATAATCTGCATTCCAGAGTACTAAAAGAGGTAGCCATGGAAATAGAGGATGCATTGGTTGTCATCTTCCAAAATTCTACAGGATATTCTTGTTATAGAATTCTATAGAATTTTGGAACAGTTCCAGCAGATTGGAGGGTGGCAAATGTAACCTCACTATTTTAAAAAAGGAGGGAGAGAAAACAGGGAACTACAGACCGGTTAGCCGAACATCAGTAGTAGGGAAAATGCTAGAGTCTATTATAAAGGATGTGATATCAGGACACTTAGAAAATATCAACGGGATTAGACAAAGTGAACATGGATTTATGAAAGGGAAATCATGTTTGACAAACCTACTGGAGTTTTTTGAGGATGTAACTAGTAGAATAGATAAGTGGGAACCAGTGGATGTGGTTTATTTGGATTTTCAAAAGGCCTTTGATAAAGTCCCACATAAGAGATTAGTGTGCAAAATTAAAGCACATGGGATTGGGGGCAATATACTGGCATGGATTGAAAATTGGTTAACAGACAGGAAACAGAGAGTAGGAATAAATGGGTCTTTTTTGAGTTTGCAGGCGGTGACTAGTGGGGTACCGCAGGGATCGGTGCTTGGGCCCCAGCTTTTCACAATAAATATCAATGATTTGGATAAGGGAACCAAATGTAATATTTCCAAGTTTGCTGACGATACAAAACTAGGTGGGATCGTGAGTTGTGAGGAGGATGCAAATAGACTTCAAGGCGATTTTGATAAGTTGAGTGAGTGGGCAAATACATGGCAGATGCAGTATAACGTGGATAAGTGCGAAGTTATCCACTTTGGAAGGAAAAACAAAGGCAGAATATTATTTAAATGGTGATAGATTGGGAAATGTTGATCTACTAAGGGACCTGTGTGTCCTTGTACACCAGTCACTGAAAGCAAACATGCAGGTGCAGCAAGCAGTTAGGAAGGCAAATGATATGTTGGCCTTCATTGCAAGAGGATTTGAATACAGGAGCAAGGATGTCTTACTGCAGTTATGTGGAGATGCCGGTGATGGACTGGGGTTGACAAATGTAAACAATTTTACAACACCAAGTTATAGTCCAACGATTTTTATTTGAAATCTACAAGCTTTCGGAGGTTTCCTCCTTCCTCAGGTAAACAACATTTACCTGAGGAAGGAGGAAACCTCCGAAAGCTTGTAGATTTCAAATAAAAATCGTTGGACTATAACTTGGTGTTGTAAAATTGTTTACATTACTGCAGTTATACAGGGTCTTGGTGAGACCACACTGGAGTATTGTGTGCAGTTTTGGTCTCCTTACCTAATAGGATATTCTTGCCATAGAGTGAGTGCAACGAATGTTCACCAGACTGATTCTTGGGATAGCAGGACTGTCGTATGAGGAGAGATTGGGTCAACTAGGCCTGTATTCACGAGTTCAGAAGAATGAGGGGACCTCATTGAAACATATAAAATTCTGACAGGGCTAGACAGACTGGATGCAGGGAGGATATTTCCCCTGGCTCGGGGGGTCTAGAACAAGGGGTCAGTCTCAGGATACAGGGTAGGACATTTAGGACTGAGATGAGGAGAAATTTCTTCACTCGGAGGGTGGTGAACCTGTGGAATTCTCTACCACAGGAGGCCACGTCACTGAATATATCTAAGAAGGAGCTAGGTAGATTTCTAAACACAGAAGGCATCAAGGGGTATGGGGAGAGAGTGGGAATATGGTATTGAGATAGAGGATCAGCCATGATCATATTGAATAGCGGAGCAGGCTCAAAGGGCCGAATGGCCTACTTCTGCTCCTGTTTTCTATGTTTCTATGTCCCTCTTCCTTTTTCACTTCCCCTTTGAACTTTCTATATTCATCCTGGTTCTCACTTGTGTTATCTAACTTGTGACATCTGTCATACGCCCATTTTTTCTGCATTATCTTACTCTCTATGTCTTTCTCTACTGATAACATTTTGGACAGATTCTGCTAACACTCTTGAATTTCCACAATTCACTCTATCCAGGTCATTATTTACACCCAAGTGCAAAGGCGGAAAATCTGACCCATATATTTTCTACCCTGAAACCACAGGGGCTGCTGCCAGCTACCGCTCCTTTTTTTTGTGACCACTCTTCCCCCTGATTGTGACCTTGACCCCGATAATGACCTAGACTCCCTCCCTCCAATCACAGTTGCTACCCTCCCTGACTGCTACCAACCCTTTCTCATCCCAGTCACCACTACCCATCCTTTCGGTCACTGCTACCCTCCCTCCTGGTTGGCCCCTTTCTTAGTCCACTTTCGAGGACATACCTGAGGGCCGCTGTTGGCGTCGCTGTGGCCCAATCTTCGAGTCCTCTTCTCCAGCGACCCGCCTGGGGATGCCCATTAGGTGTCCACAGCATACCGACTCGATGATAATGAGGCCCAAGGCCCAGTATTATGTGCACCTACCCATTCAGGCACAAGGATCGCTCCCTGCGCACTCGTTTTTGGACTCGCTCAAATTTCTAGGTCAATATATTTTAAATATACCAGACAATTAGATGTTTGCAATGAATTGGTCACTCGTTAGTACATTGATTTTTATTACATAACAAAAGTAGATTTTCTCAATGCATGCAGATCAACCAGGTCTATTAACTATGTTTTACATAACTTAATTATGTGCTGTAACCTACTTTAAACTTCAGCTCCTACAGCAGCAAATAAAGATTTCTAAATGCCTGCCTGTCTGCCAACATTGTTATAACTTTGTACGTGGGTAAAACTTCACTGTAAATTAGTTGTTAACGTTGCCTTGGTTTTCGCAGAAAAGTGTGATTTTGCGGGTTGGGGGGTGGGGTAGTAAAAGGATACAGGAGGATGTGGAGCAATTAGGATAACTATATATAAGGAAATAGTACTGAGAACATTTGGTGGAACTTAAAGTGGAAACGACCAGGTTCTGATGGCATGCATCCTAGAAAGCTCAAGGGAGGTAGCTGAGGCTCTGACCACAGATTTTCAAACATCCTTGGAATTGGAAGTTGTGCCAAGGTCTGGAGAGTTGACAATGTAACACTTCTATTCAAAAAGGGATAAACCAGGTAGCTATGGGCTAATCAGCCTAATATTGGTAATTGGTAAGTTACTAGATGTCATAACATGGGATAAAATGAATACTCAGCTAGAAAGATGTGAGGTAATGAAGGACAGCTAACACGGAATTATAAAAGGAAAGTTGCATCTGATAAATTTTAAGTTTTTTGAGAGAATAGTGGATATTGATAAAGGAAATGCCTCTGCTGTTATGTATATGGATTTTCAAAAGACATTTGACATGTTGCTGCATAGGAGGCTTGTTGACAGAAGTAAAGTACATGGTATTAAAGGGAGGGATAGGAAACATTGTTAAGAGGGTGGTTAAAGGTCAGAAAATAAATAGTAATGGTTAATGGATGTTTTTTTGGAATGGGAAGATGTAAACAGTGGTGGTCCCCAGTGGTCAGTGTTGAGATCATTGCTTTTCTCTATCTCTCTATCTATATTTATCGCAGATGACAGAAAAATAGAGCGCGTAGCTAACTATGAAGAGGAGTATATGCAACTTCAGGAAGCCATAGACAGGTTTGTAAATTGGGCAGATAAATGACAGGTTTATAAATTGGGCAGATAAATCTCAGATGAAATATAATGCAGAAAAATGTGAGGTAATGCATTTTGGGAGGATGAATAAGAAGATGACCTATAAACCAAATGGTGAAAATTTTAAAGATGTAGAGGATCAAAGACATGGGGGTTCAGATACAGAAGTCTTTAAAGTGGGAGACCATATTGATAAAGCATATGGAGTCATAGATTTTCTGAACGAGGGCATAGAGTATGAAAACCGATGTAATGCTGAACCTATACAAATGATTGGTTAGGCCTCAGTTAGAATATTGTATTCAGTTTTGGGCACCCTACTTTAGGAAAGATAGAGGGTGCGGAGGAGATTGAATAAGATGTTACCTATAGATGAGATACTTTAGTTATGACGGCAGATTAGAGAAATGGGGGCTCTTTTCATTAGAACAGAGAACATTTGAGGAGATCTGATGAAGGTGTCCAAAATTGAGGTTTTGAGGTAAATCAGGAAAATATACTTCGTGGTTGAAGACTCAATAAATATATCACAAAAAAAAGGCGTGGTTGGGAGATTTTTTATACACAAAAGGTTGTTGGACATGGAATGCCCTACAGAACATAACATAATAAATAGAAGCAGGAATAGGCCATACAGCCCCTCGAGCCTTCTCCGCCATTCAATAAGATCATGGCTGATCTTCAGCCTCAACTCCACTTTCCCGCCCAATCCCCATATCCCTTGATTTCCCCTAGATTCCAAAAATCTATCCATCTAAGCCTTGAATATATTCAATGACTCCGCATCCACAGCCTTCTGGGGATAGAAAATTCCAAAGATTTACAACCCTCTGAGTGAGTGAAGAAATCCCTCCTCATCTCAGTCTTGAATGGCCACCCCCTTATCCAGCGATTATGACCCCTAGATCTAGACTCTCCAGCCAGGGGAAACTATCTCTCATCATCTACCCTGTCAAGCCCCCTCAGAACCTTATGTTTCAATGAGATCACCCCTCATTCTTCTTAACTCCAGAGAATATAGGCCCATTCTACTCAACCTCTCTTCATAGGACAACCTTCTCATCCCAGGAGTTAATCTAGTGAACCTTTGTTGCACTACCTCCAAGGCAAGTATATCCTTAGAAGGATATACTTGAGAGATATACTACAGAGACCAAAACTGTATGCAGTACTCCAGGTAAGGTCTCACTAAAGCCCTATACAACTGTCAGAGGTATTGATAAACTCACTAGGACCTATTAAAGGGATTGATAAACATTAATGGGGCTGTGAGAGTGATTGATAAACACAGGGGGACCTATCAGAGGGATTGATAAACACAGTGGTAACTCAGTGGAATGAAAAAACACACTTGGACCAATCAGGGTGATTTGAGAAACATTCTGGGGCCTTTCAGAGTGAAACATACTAGGACCCATCAGGATTGATAGGTCCCAATGTTTTTATCAGTGATTGATACGTCCTGGGAACTGTGAGAGATTGATAAACACAGTGGGACCTATCAGAAGGATGGTTGAACACACTTGGAGCTATCAGAGTAATGGATAAAGAAATTGGGACCTACCAAAGGTATAGATGAATACACTGCTGTTTAAGCAGAATTTATAATAAATTTGAAAGTGTAGATGATAAATATATGGGAAAGGGCAGAGGAATGGGACTAAGTAGATAGTTCTTTCAGAGAGCTGCTATAGGTACAGTGGGTTGAATGACCTCCCTCTGTGCTGTAAAATTCTATGATTCACTACACATCCATGAAAAATAAGACTTGTACATTACATTATCCACTTGAACTTACCACATTTTCAGGCAGCTGGTGCAGGAAGTGAGAGGATCAGTTACAATGAGTCCCTGCCTACTTTTGTGCCTACCAGATTTTCTGCCATAATTTCAATGGATGATGAATGTGTCAGCCCATTCTTGGGTGGGTACATGTAACTAGGTATAAGATTAAACGTAAGAGATTTAGGACAAAGAGCAGGTGATACGTTTTTACACAGAGGGTTCTGAGACTGGAATGCACTACCAGAGTTAGTGTTTGAAGCAGAAACAACGGGGCAGAAATTGCTTGCCGCTCCCTAGACTTAAATTAACCCACTAACTTACCGCTGACTTTACTTTGAGCACTTCCTCAAATAGAAAGCGGGGACGAGCCCAGCATCAGTTCAAGTGAAGCTAGGACCCTGGGAGAAGTGAGAGGATCGATCTCTCCCCTCAACCAATCAGATTGCAGCATTTTTGACAAGCTGCGCTAACTGCCTCTGCAGGCTTCCAACGTTAAAACCAGGGCATTAAAATCATTGTCAAAACTGGCATAGACAGCAAAAAAAAACGTAAGAAATAATTGAATTAAATAAGGGACAGAAGGGCTATTAAAACTTAGTTTATACCTGGTATTTTTAAGCGTACCTGTTGTGGCGATATTAGTTACTTTACAGCTGGACAGATGAGCAAGTTTGCACCTTTTTCAATGATTTCCCTATTTGCAGCCGGCAAGATGCCTTTTAATTTGAAGCTGTCACATCGCCGGCGAACCAGTAGGAGCAATTTCCGGATTTCCCTGTTTCGCCGCACATGTGCGAACACCGGAACTTGCTCCTCCATTTTGCCACTAACAACGGTGAGCACTGTTGAGCTCATTATTTCACAAGCAATTTCTGCCCCAATGTCAACATTTAAGAATAGGTTAGATAGTGATTTGAAGGAAAGGGAATAAAGATATATGGGAACAGGACAGGCACCAATGTCCTAGTATTAGGACGATAGCTCGTGTGAAGAATAAACACCAACATGGACTGGTTGGGCCAAATGGCATGTTCCCATGTTGTAATTTCTATGTAACTGAGGTGATAATGTGGTGATGTCATTCCAATTGTCCAGAAGTTTTGCTTTTAACAATAAATAATATAAAATTCATGTATTATATAAAAATAAGAACAGAAAATATATGAATTGGATCTGTGTGCCCAGGATCAATTATCCCCACCCACTAATCCAGCTTCTGCTAAGATCAACTAAAAACAATCGACTTACCAGGGGTCCCAATTTTCTTTTTAGAACAATGGGATAGTGCTTTGTTTTTCTCCACAATAAATGATCATTAATTCCCTTCCGCTTACCCACCAAGTCAAACTTCCCCCAAGGTCCTCCTCTGCCCTAGCCCGGAACTCTCATCTTTCTCTGGTTTCTCTCCCATCTCCACTTGTGCCCTCTCCAAGCTAATCTGGTCTTTGAGAGCTACCTCCAGCTCTTTTGATCCTATTCCCACGAAACTGCTGACCACCCAACTTCCCTGCATGTCCCCCCATGCTAGCTGATATTGTAAACGTCTCTCTCTGCAAACTACCGCCCCTTTCCTCTCAAGTCCTTGAATGTGTTGTTGCCTCCCAATTCTGTGCCCATCTTTCCTGCAACTCCATGTTCGAACCTCACCCTGTCATTGCACTAAAACAGCCCTAATTAAAGTCACAAAAGACATTCTATGTAACTGTGACCGTGGTGCACTATCCCTTCCCATCCTTCTTGATCTGCCAGCAGCCTTTGACATGCTTGACCACGCCATCATCCTCCAACGCCTCTCCTCCATTGTCCAGCTGAATGGGACTATCCTCACCTGGTTCCATTCTTGCCTATCCAGACATAGCCAAAGAATATGCTGCGATGCCCACTCTTCCCACTCCCATACTATTACCTCTGAAGTCCTCCAAGGATCTATCCTTGGCCTCCTTTTTCTCATCTACACTCTGCCCCTCGGCAACATTATCTGAAAACACGTCAGGTTCCATGTGTACACTGACGACACCCAGCTCTACCTCACCACCAGCTCCCTTGACCCTATGTTGTCACACTGCAGGTCCAACATCCAGTCCTAGATGAGCAGAAATTTCCTCCATTGGGAAAACTGAAGCCATTGTCTTCGGCCCCCGCCACAAACTTTGTTCGCTAGCCACCGATTCTGGCCACCGTCTCAGGCTGAACCAGACTGTTCGCAACCTCGTCCTATTTGACCCTGAGCTGAGCTTCCAACCCCATATCCTCTCTATCACAAAGACTGGCCACTTCCGTCTCCCTAATGTCCCCTGACTCCACTCCTGCCTCAGCCCATTTGCTGCTGAAACCCTCATTCATGCTTTTGTTACTTCCAGACTCAACTACTTCAATGCTCTCTTAGACTCTCCATAAACTTAAGCTCATCCAAAACTCTGCTGCCTGTATCCTAACTCACACCAAGATCCATTAACCCATCACCCCTGTGCTCGCTGATCTACATCAGCTCCCAGTCCAGCAAAGCCTTGTTTTTTTAAAAAAAAAATTCTCACCCTTGCAGTCAAATCCCTCCCTGGCCTTGCCCCTCCTATCTTTTGTAACCTCCTCCATCCCTACAACCCTTAGAGCTTTGCATTCCTTCAACTCTGGCCTCTTGTGCATCCCCCACTTCCTTTGCCCCACCATTGGCAGCCATGCCTTCAGTCATCTAGGCCCTAAGGAATTCCCCCCCCTTAAACCTCCACCTCTCTTTTTAAGATGCTCCTTAAAACCTACCTCTTTGACCAAACTTCTGGTCACCTGGCCTAATATCTCCTCCTTTGGCTTGGTGCCAATTTTTATTTTATTATCCTCCTGTGAAGCACTTTGGTTTGTATACTCCATTAAAGGCGCTATATAAATGCGAGTTGTTGTTATGTAATTGCAGAAATGTGCTGCTTAGAAATGAAATGTAGGATTTCTGATATGCGATAAACAGTTATGTTGAAAGAAACTATTTAGGATGGGTAGATTTGTTGAGTTCTTATTTTTCTCGTGAATCAGCATGGTAGCATTTTCATTGATGAATGTTACAGGTTTGGAAGGCTGATCTTTTCAGTTTTATTCCAGGAAAGTAGTATTCTAAACTGAAGCATTGCAGAATTTTTCACACTTTTTCCAATACACTCTGCTGCATGCAAGGCCACAACAATGGTGCAGTCTTGAAAAATGTGTGGGACAGCAAGGTGTGATAGTGCAGTTTCATCACTGTTATAACTTTTAAAAAGTGAATTAATAATCCCATAATATCTTTAAAAATAAACTGTGGACTTGTATCCTGTGTTCCTATGTAATGTGATCACTTGTAATTACTTAAAATGTTTACAGATTGCTAAAACTATACTCTAATTTGTCATTGTCCATAATTATTAAATCAGTTGAAATGTAATATAATTTTGAATATTTCTTTTCTCTAACAGTGGAATTCAGCTGCTGGTTTGACCATATCAGGGAGTGGTATGCTCACAAGGATGAATTCAACTTCTTATTCCTAACCTATGAGGAGATGAAGAAGGTAATGCAATTATGCAAGTGTTGCATTTTTGTGCTTGTCTGTTCGCATTATCTGAGCGCTGTGCAATACTTCCCATATTATTAACTGATTGCTAGTAAGAGTACCAAATCATTCTATAATTAATATTGCTAATAACTGGGTAGGTGAAGCACCTATTGCTATATCTGCTACTTTCTATATGCTTAACCCTAAGTTTTTAAAATTGAACTTGCCAACTTAGGAATTTACTGATTCATCTCTGGTCCAATGCTATGAATGGTAGGAATGAATAATACTGGGGGAAGAATTGCTCTGGTTGCTATGCATAACATCACACATTCGTTAAAAAAGTTGTGTTTATGATTTTAATACATATGAGAATGAAATGGTCGTTACTTTACGAGTTTGCACTCCTAGCGTAAATGAACTTTTTGACCAGTGTTAGCCCCAGTGCACTAACATATTCATTTGAGTTGCTCGAATCATGTTTTCAAAACCAAGACTAAAATCCTAGAAAAGGGCAATGGACAAATCTTAGTTAGCCTCTAAAAAAGGAAGATGGAGAAGAATTGTTGTAATTTCTGTACAGGTCGTTTCATGAGTTCATGTTTCCGGCACGGAGCCTCGCTGGCTGCAAGCAGATATTGGGAATTAATGAACAAAAATGATTGAGGAACATCGGATATGCAATTCTGGCAGGTGTGGGTCCACGCCGGGAGTGCAAACTCGTAAAGAAAAGACCATTTCGTTCTCGTAGTAAAATCAAAAACACTTTTTTAATGCATTTGCGATGTTGTTCATAGTAACCAGAGCAATTCTTCCCCCAGTATTATCAACTCCTGCCATTCATAACATTGGACCTGAGATGAATCAGTACATTTCTATTGAACTTTGGCAAGTTCAATTCTAAAAACCTAGGGTTAAGCATGTAGAGTACATATCAATAGTTGCTTCTCCTACCTAATCATTCTATTAACATTGCTGCTAATTCGGTACTCTTACTGGCAATCAGTGAATAATATGGGAGGTACTGCATTGTCAAATGTCACAGAAGCTGTTGCTACTCTTAAGCTTCAAGGATAGGTAACTGTTTACTATATCTATGCCCAACAGGGCCTTAGAGCATCAGTACAAAAAATTTGCAACTTTGTTGGAAGAGAGTTGGATGATGAAAAACTCGACAGTGTGATGGAACACTGCCGGTTCGATATTATGAAAAAGAATCCAATGGCCAACTATGAAGGAATCCCCAAAAAATCCTCAGATGGAGCATTTCTTCGAAAAGGTACCGGGTATGATTTTTTTTTTTGCACATCAGGGTAGATTTTATGAATTTGTGCTCTTGGCGCACTGCTTTGCGTGATGGGAACACATCAGGAATTTGGGAATAGAGGTCAGCGCATTCGGAAGGTTTTCCTCCCATTAAAATTAATGGACAAAGTCATGTGCATGCTAACCTCAGTGCCCAAGTTCCTAATGAGCACTCTTGTTCCACAAAGCTTTGTGATTGGAGTATGAATTTGTAACATCTACCCGTGGAGTAGGGTTTCTGGTAAAGTAGTTAGTGTTGCATCAGTTAACTTCTTTAAATTAGACTGCACGACTCTCTGGTTAGGAATAGCTGTTGTTTGTTATGAGGATGAGTACAGATAGAAATTATTAAGTACTGTGTGAAATGTGATGTTTTGTAAACTGGTGGGACCATGGTCGTGACTTAAGGCAGGATCAAGGATGAATCATGTTGGATAAAAAGGTGATTTTAAAAAATAGCTATGCTGGAGGTTTACTTAATTTAGCTTTGGGAATCTTTGCAGAAGAATGAAATGGTCATTCTCCTCTCGCTTTCTTAAGTTCTTTATACATCTTAAACATTATGTAACTGAAAAATGCTCATTTTACTTGGTATTAAAATGTTAACAACATAAAGACCAAGTTGCAGAAATTCCTCAAGGGTTCCACTAGTTTCCTGGATTCTCTGGAAACTGTTCTCCACTGTTTCTGTAAGTTTCCAATTTGCCTTGTAAGGTGAGGAAGCTCCTTCCACCCCTTACAAGGCAGATAGTGTCAAGGGGTGGGGACGCCCTACGCTAGGAGATTCTGCTCTTTGGCTCGATCGGGACCTGGCATATCAGTGAAGGCTGGGTGGCTTACTGGCCTCATAGGCAGGTAAAGGCCCTACTGGTGGGCTTCTGGTCACGCAAGTGGCCTGAAACCTTGAAGAAACACGTTATTTTTTGATATCTGCTTCCATGCTCAGGAGCTGACTAATATAGTTGGGGAAAGTGGGAGCCTGGGTGCTGGAGTTTCTGGTCGCATGGTGCAGGCATGTGACGTGCCCATAGTGGCACTTGTGCCTGCCTTCCCCATGCTAATTAGGTTCCCTTTCACTGACCCTGCAAATTCTGGTGGGGTCAGCACTAGGGGGCATCAGCAAGCACGATTCCGACAGTTATACGGGATTGTGTCCCAAGGAATTTCCTCCTCCAATAAAAGCTGTAGCTAAATGTATGAAAAAAGATGACACTGTAATTATGGATGAGGAAGGCCATTCATCCCATCTTAATTCATCCATCCAGAAAGTCCCTAAAATCCACCATTGCAAAATCTAGTTGTTTCTTAAATGATTGCAAGGTTTTCACCTTCACTATACTATATCTGGAAGTCCATTCCATATGTTGATCATCCTTTGTGCGAACAAAAGCATCTTGATATTGGTCCTAAATTTATGTTTTGCTAGTTCGCATCAGTGTCCCTTTTGTACTATTCACACAATCTAAAATAATTTTCTGGATTTACCTTTTCCATACCACTTACTATGTAGTATACCTCAATGAGATCAGTCAATTTAAACTGTTCCCACCGGGTGGGAAACAGGAGGCAACGGGTCGATGGCCAGTTATTCATTTCCACCCCCCCCCCCCGACCGCAATTTATCTTTTCCATTAAAGTGAATGGAAAGGCAAATTGGGCAGGAGGTAAAACGGGTGACCAACCCACCTGGTGAGAACAATTAAAACGGGCCCCCACTTCTCAGATATCTCCTTTTCAAGGCTGAAAAGCCCAGGTTTCTCTAATCTCGCTTTATAACTGACTCCTATCATTAAGAATCAGCCTCATAGCTTTGTAATGATTCCAATGCTTGAATGTCTCCCTTGTGTCTCGGTGGCCAGAACTGGACACCATACTCGTGCTGTAGTCTGATCAGAGTAGTGCATAGTTTGATTATGACTTTCTCTGACTTGTATTCTACCATTTTGGCTATGTGGTTCAAGATTCTATTGGTTTTGTTCATTTTGTTGCTCTGCATTTGATGGAGATGTTAGTCGTCTAGGTAACTAAGTAAAACTCCTAGGTGTTTTCCAACTTCACCCTTGGCTATTTGAACAATATTCATGGAGTACTCGTGTCGCCCATTTTTCCTCCTTGTGCAGTACTTTACATTTGGCCTCATTACATTTGGCCTGCTAACTCATATTGTCCAACTCATTGTGATTTCTAAGCTGCCTTCTTTGATTCCACTGCTCAGCCTAGTGAACATACGAATTAAGAGCAGAAGTAGGCCATTTGGCCCCTCGATACTGCTCTGCCATTTGATAAGGTCATGGCTGATCTGGTTGTGACCTCAAACCTACTTTCCCATCTACCTACTATAACCTTTGACTCCCTTATTAATCAGGAATCTATCTAACTCAGCCTTAAAAATATTCAACGACCCTGCTTCCACCGCGCTCTCTGGGGAAGGGGGTTCCACAGACTCATGACCCTCAGAAATAATTTCTCCTCATCTACATCTCAAATGGGAGACCCCTTATTTTTAAACCGTGGCCCCTAGTCCTAGACTCTCCCACAAGGGGAAACATCCTTTCAGCATTTACCCCTTCTAATCCCCTCAGGATCTTGTATGTTTCAATAAGATCAACTCTCATTCTTCTAAACTCCAGTGTATACAGGCCCAACTTGTCCAACCTTTCCTCATAAGATAACTCCCTCATCCCAGGAATCAGTCGAGTGAACCGCCTCTAAAGCAATTATGTCCTTTCTTAAATAAGGAGACCAAAACTGCACACAGTATTCTAGATGTGGTCTCACCAATGTCCAGTACAACTGTAGCAAAACATCTCTACTTTTATATTCCATTCCCCTTGCAAAAAATGACAACATTCCATTTGCCTTCCTAATCACTTGCTGTACCTGCATACTAACTTTGTTGTGATTCATGTACTAGAACACCCAGATCCCTCTGTACCACAGAGTTTTGCAATCTCTCGCTATTTAAATAATATACTGCTTTTCTATTCCTCCTGCCAAAGTGGACAAGTTCACATTTTCCCACATTATAGTCCATCTGCCAAATTTTTGCCCACTCACTTAACCTATCTATATCCCTTTGCAGACTCCTTATGTCCTCTTCACAACTTACTTTCCTTCCTACCTTTGTCATCAGCAAATTTAGCAACCATACATTTGGTCCCTTCATCCAAGTCATTGATATAGATTGTAAATAGTTGAGGCCCCAGCACTGATCCCTGTGGCACTCCACTCGTTACATCTTGCCAACCTGAAAACAACCCATTTATGCCTACTCTCTGTTTCCTGTAAGCTAACCAATCCTTTATCCATGCTAATATGTTACCCCCCTACACCATGAGCTCTTATTGTGTAGTAGCTTTTGATGTGGCACCTTGTCAAAAGCCTTCTGGAAATCCAAGTACATCACATCCACATGATCCCCTTTATCCACGTTGCCTGTTACTTCCTCAAAAAACTCTAATAAATTAGTCGAACACAATTTCCCTTTCACAAAGCTGTGTTGACTCTGCCTGATTGCATTGAGATTTTCTAAGTGCCCTGCTACAACCTCCTTAATGATAGATTCTAGCATTTTCCCTATGACAGATGTTAAGCTAACTGGCCTGTAGTTCCCGGCTTTCTGCATCCCTCCTTTCTTGAATAGAGGAGTTACATTTGCTATTTTCCAGTCTGGTATCATCTGTAAATTTGACCAATTTGCATTGAGCTTATGAATCCAAGTCATTGATGCAAATTAGTAGTTCTAACACTGAACCCTGGGATACCCCAAATAGCATTTCCACCCCATGATAACTCCTCTAATAAGTACCCGTTGTTTTCTACCTTCAGACAATTTCTTATCTAGTCCCAATATGTACTTGAATCCTCACAGCTTTGAGCTTAATACCCTTATGTGTGGAACTTTATCAAATACACTTTGGAAGTCTAGATACAAACATGTGATAAGGTCATCCAGGTTATTACTTCCTCAAAGAGGTCATGGGGGTAGAAATTGGACCTCATGGCACCTGTTTTACAAGCTTAAAATATGATGTGGAGATGCCGCTGATGGACTGGGGTGGACAAATGTAAGGAGTCTTACAACACCAGATTATAGTCCAACAGTTTTATTTGAAATCACAAGCTTTCGGAGGCTTCCTCCTTCGTCAGATACACTCTCCTGATGAAGGAGGAAGCCTCCGAAAGCTTGTGATTTCAAATAAAACTGTTGGACTATAACCTGGTGTTGTAAGACTCCTTACATAGGCACAACAAGGACCAATTTTGGAGCCCAATGTCCCATGGTCAAAGGATGATTGGAGGATGCCTGATCCGATATTAGGCCGGGCCATTTTTCAGGCTCCTTACAGATATAAATGAAGGGCCTAATGCCCGTCTCAGGCCCCATTGTCGAAATTGGAGTATATTGAGCAGAGCACGAGCTGGGGCTGCTCCACCCGGGATTCTTCAGTGGCCACTGCAGCCTAAGCAACAGCTACCAACAAAGAGTAAGTTTTTTTTAAATTGAATTTCAGAAATCATAACTGTGGAGCTAGGAGGAGCAGGAATGCTCCCCCCAACTCCACAGCACTCGAGATTACATTCCTACCCACCCCCCACCCCCCCACAACCCCAGTTACCACTTCACATCCCTTCCCAGCCATTGCAGGAGAGGCAAGCAGCCCTTCATTCATATTTTTAAAGTGAGCAAGCTGCCTGTGGAGGCCCAATTTTAGGCCGGCCTTGGGTTCCCTGGTTAGGGGGCGCGTGGCACCCATTTCCAGATCGAAAATGGGCCTGAAGGAATTTCCATCCCAAGGAGTTTGATTAGACAAGATTTCTCCATTCTGAATCCACGTTGGCAGCTGTTTACTAGGTTATTATTGTACAGATAATCTCCAAATTTGCTCCTGATCAATTTTAATATCATACATGGACGCAGTCAGACAATAGTCAAATTGGAGAATAATTGGAGGACTGTGTATTACTAATAGAAAATAAGAAGTCATACTTTTGATAACTACTTCCCTCAATTTTCTTTTCAATTTTGTTCTCAATTGCTTATTATGACTTTCATTTTCATGGATTTTCATTTTTCTTTTCAGGTACAATTGGAGACTGGAAAAGTCACTTCACTGTGGCTCAATCTGAGATGTTTGACAGGATTTTCCAAGAAAGAATGAAGGATGTCCCTTTAGAGTTTATCTGGGATAAGGAATAAATAAAACGCAACAGTTAACAGAATGTGATGTTCTAGAAATAAATGAAAGAAAATGTTTGCAGACCATGCATATATGTATCTCTAGACATGCTTTTTATGGTGAATTATATTAAGAGGTGTGAATTTATACATTTTTAAATATTGGTGAAAATCTACACTATTCAATGTATGGAAGTTTGGGTAGATGATGAGCATTAACCATTTGACTATTAATCATCCAAATCCAGTGGATTGGCAAAAAAAATTGGCTTTTTTTTGTTTTACATTTGGAGAATAGCCCTTAAAGTACATATTTATATTTTCTGCATTTGAAAGTAATGAGCCAAATGAAGAGGAGATTGTCAACCATATTCAAAAAAATGATTTTAAAATAGAGAAGAAAATATGTGATTTCCTAAAAATTAGACTTTTGTCATGTATTTCTCCTCAAAGTTCATGTGTGGGAAAGGTTTGGAGCATGCATGGTGTCAGTGATTCTTTAGTCTAACATCAGTTTGGATGTGTTCTAGCAGGTAATTAATGGTTGTTTTATATTTCCACGTGTGTTGGTGGGGGTAGATGTTGTTTCCAGTGGCAGGGTTACTGACCAATTACTCTATCCTGGATTGTATTGAGCTTCCAGAGTGGTGCTATGGCTGCATTCATTCAGGCAAGTGATGATCAAGTCAGGAGTGTGACGGAAAACCTTATCGATGCTGGAAAGGTTTTAAGGGTCAGAAAGTGAACCACTTGTCGGAGTACCCAGTGTCTGGCCTTCCCTTGCAGCCACTGTGTTGATTCAGCTGATCCAGTTAAGCTTCTGGTGAATAGTGACCCCATAGATGTTAATAAAGGGGACTCTGTGACGGTAGTGAGGGGGAGCTGGTTGGGTGTTTCTTGTTAGAAACCATCATTACCTGGCACCTATGTGTTGCAAATGTTACCTGCCACTTTGTCAGTTCAAGCCTGGATGTCCCGGTTCTACTGTAGGCTGGCATGGACTTTTTCATTAACAGAGAAGTTGTGAATGCTGCTGCATACTACAGAATCATTCTTATAAAGTCACTCCTGACCTTATGATGGAGTAAAGGTAATTGATGAAACTGCTGATAGTTGGGCTGAGCACACATTTCCCTGAGGAACTCCTGCAGCAATGTCCCTGGGTAATGATTGGTCTCCGACAAGCTCCCGAGCAGAGCAACCCCAGCTTTTTTTGTGTCGGATATGACTCCAACCACTGGATGATTTTCCCTCTGATCCCCCATTCATCTCAGTTTTCCCAGGGCACTTGGTGCTGTACTTGGTTTCATAACAAGACTGTTTAAAGAATTACATTTGGAAGGGATTTACTTTGCTTAGGGGTGGCGAGGAACCAAAAGAGCCAGGATAATGTCGCAAGTGACCCAATGATGTGATTGGGTGTGATTTATGATATAACAGCATGTGTGTTGGTAAACAAACACAATAAGGCGTGTTATCTTTTTCATGTAAATATTTTTTTTCTATATTTTGAGGGAAATGGTCCATTATTTTTTTTTCTGGTTGACCTCTGGGCATTTTTCTCTACTCTGAAGACTCTATGGAAATAGTAATGAATATGTAATGAACTACAAACGTATGTACTTTTTTGTAGCATTTGTAAACTAAGTCGATAATTGTGAGGTTTTTATCTCGGTGATTAACTTCTGTCATTATTGAATGATTACAGTTTCAGGTGATGCTATGGATAATATATACTGATACTAAGAAATAAATCTTATTAACCATATTTGTCCTTTGAATTTAAAACTTTTTTTAAAAAGAGGATGTGAGCTTTTTTTAGTTATTTTCTTTCTCCTTCCCAATTTTTCCCCTTGTGATGTCTCCAAGACAGGATGCCACCTGTTCAGGCAGTGACAAGCATACTAGTACACTGTCCTAATAGGTTTGTTTGTGTACAGTCTGCCAGTGCTGTCTCAGCTGCAAGGAGGTACAAGAGTTTTAAAGAAGACTAAGGTTTATGAAATTGAGAAAATTAGCAAACTGACTTGGCAAATAGAAATTAGTGACAAATGGAATTTATTTTTGATCAGTTGGATGTTTGTCACATGCAAAAGCCTTCACCATATTTGGGAATCTCCAAGCCAAGCTACTGAGAAATCCACACAGGTAGAAGAAAGAACAAACTTACATTCATATAGTCTCATTCACGACCTCAGGATGTTGCAAAGTGCTTCACAGCCAATGAAGTGTTTTGAGGTGTAGTCACTGTTGTAATGTAGGGAAACGCAGCAAGTCAATTTGTCCTATTTGAACCAATAGCATGCAAGTTAGTTTCCCCAATGCCACAATACAATAGCCAGTTCCTTACAAGAGGGTCACCACTAATGCAACTGGTTCAAAACAAACTAAAGGTGCGTGCATGAGTTAAATAAATGTTATCCAGGGCACTCCCTCTGTACTGCACTGAAATGTCAGCTTAAATTATGTGTTCAAGTCTCTGGATTGGGTTTTGAATCTTCTGCCTCAGAGCCAAGGCACACCTGGAGAGCCTGCCTGATTTAGAGTGCAAACTCTCTCTACAGGGACATATCCCAATTATCTAAGTTCAGAGAATACAGGTGCAGTTTGAGCAAAATGTATGCACAGGAAGATTGAAGTTTTATCTGGTTAAACTATGATCAGGTATTTCCTTGGAGCTGGTCCCACTCCGCCACTAACTTCACTTAGTGTGGCGGAGAACCTATTTATGCATTGTAAACAGTGTTTCTGTAGCACTTTCAGCAAAGTCATGGCGGTGGAACAGGACCAGCACTGAGGAAATTCCCAACTCGGGTAATTTACCAGCGCAGCGCACTGGTAAGCTCGCCACTGCTTGCCAAATTAGGGCCACCTTACCTGTTGGGGAATTGGTGCTGCTTAAAATCCTTCATCTACTATAACTGATTTCTAACAGCAGATCTATAACATCAGCAGTCTGATGCCACCTGAAATACATCCTTCACATACTAACCTTCAGCTAATGCACTCAATCTTGTTTCAAGAGAAACTGGCTCATTGATGCCATTGAAAAGCAGGTGGCGAGAAACTATTTTCCTAACATCAAAGAGCTAACCTACAATGAGCAGCTCGAGACACTCTGCACTAGCTGTGGAAGATGCCACCATCGGTAGGACTGTGCATGCCTCAAATTAGTGGGTGCAGACCTAGACAAGCAGAAAAATCCTCACCTTTCGCTGTCTCTCCAGATTCTGCATATCCATTCTGAGCTTGTATCCCCTTTTCCTGTGGATCCATTACAGCAAATAAGTGAAAAGGAAGATGACCTGTGAGGATTTTTTTTTCTTAATGTTTGTTCTTAGGATGTGGGTGATGCTGGCAAGGCCACTTTTTTTTTGTCCATTCCCAGTTGCCCTGAGAAGGTGATGGTGGGCCTTCTCCTTGAACTGTTGCAGTCCTTGTAATAATTCCACCCACAGTGGTTTTTGGTCAATATCCTACCTATGAAGATGAAATAACAGGGATTTATGTCAAAGTTAAGATTGTGTATAACTTGTAGGGAAACTTGGAGGCGTTGATGGTCCTATGACATTGCTACTTTTGTCCTCTGCATCTATGGTCTGCTAGTGCATTGTCCTAATGCATAGAGGGCAGGCCTGGAGGCAGCAGGGACAGGTTAGAAAGAGTAGTGTGTTCCAGCTTTCAGACCCTAGGCCCAGTAGAATGGTGATGGCTCGAGTTTACCTGCATGCAGGTGCTGTTTCTCAGGACAGCAGCGATTGCAAGGCCTCAGCTGATTATGCCAGTGGCTCATAGGAGGCAAGACCAAGCTGCCCAGGCAGATGCACAAGAGATGCTGCCATTTGTGGATTCTTATCTGTTTAAATATTTCCATTTGTCACCACTGCTATTACATTTCCCCTGCCTTCGTGGTAAGTCCAGCCTTCAATACAGAAAACTATTTAGAGGCACCAGTGCCTCCTTCTTGGTACCAACTTGTCATAAGAAGATCACCTTGATCCCATGAGCCATTTGCCCCAGAAGAGCAGCCAACCATCTTTTGTGATACAAGCCCTCAGGTAGCATGTAGGAAAAGTACAAGAATAGGAGAAAGGAAAGCATATTTAGATGGCATAGGGAAACGTGTGAATAAGCCGTAGTCTGTTTCATGTAGATACATAAGAATTGTGTGATTAAAGTGCATGTTCTTTTTCCTTAGTTATTTATGGAGCTTATAATGTCATTCGGGATATGGTAGGGATAAAGAAGTATGAGTGTAGTGAGGCTCTAAACTGTTTTCTGTGTTAAAGGCTTGAACTTCCCCTGAAGGCAGGGGAAATATAATAGTGGTGGTGACAAATGGAAATATTTAAACAGATAAGAATCCATCAGTAATAATCTGCATTTGAATCCCTCTTGCAGCCAGTGATGATGAAATCTCTGAGTGATGGTCTTTATGTTCCTCTGCCTGCACAGCAACTGGAGTCATCTCCATGTTCAAGCCTTTCTGAATTACAAAGCTATGCAGAGCACAGCAAATTACTGCTAGGTGGGAGACAAGCTTGGGAGCATATTACATTGCTCCTGCTGATCTGTTCAGGCAATGAATTCTATCCTCCAGGACCCATATTGTTCACTCAATGACCACTTAAGTTGTTGAATGGGCCACATTGTAGCGCTCTTCATCTTCAGTTTTAGCCATTTGCAGAGGGGTCATGATCCACTGAAGCAGAGGGTAAGCTATATTACCCAAAATCCATAAGAACACTTCACACTCTTCCCTGACTAGATCAGGAAGGCCTGAAATCCTGAGCACAAAAGCATTGTGAAAAATCCCTACAAATTTGACACTCATATGCTGAATTCTTTTGGAGCTGGTCACAAACAATTTGCACATTAAGCGAGCACTATCCTTTCCTGTTAGAAAGTTCAAAGCATTGACTGTTGTAGCTCTTAGTGGACCATGACTGTCAACTATTACACATTGAACTTTGGGGAAACCTGCAATATGATCAACTGTACAGTCACCCCAAATTGTATGAATTCCCCAACTTTCCTGAAGATTGAATTTCTGACTAGGCCCCCCTCTGCCCTGGGCTTCTCCACCTCTGCAATTGACATGAACCCCCTCCCCCCCATCAGTAAACCTGCTGAGGACCGTTTCCTTGTGCTCCAGTGATGGCCTGAAACTGTGCGATTTCTCCTTCCGCCCACTGGTCTGACATTTAAATGAGGCCCGGGAGTAAAAATTGTCTCGGTCTCACGCTGGCACCATTGTGGGTGCTCCCCTCATGCTCCAGTCCCAGGTTAAATCGGGCCTAAATTGAGTCAAAGTGACAAAAATGCAAATAATGGTTTTAGCGGCAGAGGGTTAATGTAGGCGCTGAGGTGGACTGCAGCAGTCAAGGTTGAAATTAAGGCATCTTAAAGATGGATCGTATAGAGGAATGTAAGACAATAAACCATAAGGAAAAGTTAAATTGAGAATATTACTTTCAATTAAATTGCAAGAGTAGAGCAGAAGACCACAGCTTCAAACAAATAAAAGACAAATTTAGAATTAATATCAGGAGGTTCTTCTTTGCACGGAGTGATCAACATGTGGAGCAAACCAATTTTGTAAGAACTTAGATGGGTCAAATGGCCTTCTTCATCAGTAATTATCTTGTGATTTTATGAGGTGGAAATTAGCAGTTTTGTTGATGGATAGGATGTGGAATTTGAAGCCCAGCTCTATCTAACGGCGCCAAAAGTTCGCATGATCTGGTTCAGCTTAAGCAAGTGCCAGGAGGGGGATGGAATCTGTGGTGAGGATGTGGAGTTTATGTCACTGGACAAAATTGATGGCTGCTACCTTCCCAGTGTTCAACTGGAGGGAATTGTGTAACTCTCCTGAAGGATTTGTGTACTAAGCCCCCAGTGTGGTGGGCAAGAAGCACGTGCACATTCCCGGCCAGAAGTGCACTGGCTGCCATATTGGGAAAGAAAAAAAATAGACGACCTTTGCCAACGCCCGAAGCAGGCATTATGCCCTTTGTATATGCAAATAAGGGGCCTAACGTCTGCTTGAGGCCCCCTCTCCAAGATCGGATTGCTCTGAGGCAGCCGAAGCCATCGCTGGCTGCACTCAGGGAAACCAGTCCTTGGGATTACCTGCCAACCAAGAAGGTATGTAACATAGGCGTGTTCGTCCCAACTCCATACTAAAGGAAACAATCGCTGCCTCTGCCCCCTCCCCCATCACCACTGTTCCTGATCTGCAATCAGCTCCCCACCTTCTATCCCGATCCCCAATCAGTTTCCCCCCAACCTCCTCTGCCGACCTCTGATCGATCCCCCCCACCCCAATCGGTCCCCGTGATTCTTGAATGCCCGATCCCACTGACCTGAGGGCCGCTGTGACTCTACCAGCAGCCTGATATTGCCCAATTCTTTACTGTTGGGCTCTGGTCCTGCGTTGGCTCCATTATATTGAGGATGAAAACCCAATATGAGGTGAGCCTAGGGCCTCACCATACAGGAAATATCCCTGCGCACTCCGCTCGCCCAAAAATGGGCGCTCCTGAATTTCTGGGGCAGCGCCTTCTTTTGTAACTGTATACATGAATGTACTCGCAACCATCAGCAAATAGGTACTATTGGCTAGAGTAACATGCTAATTGCTTTACAGTGAAAACCAGACTGTTAAAAGAATTCTGCCTGGGAAAGGAGAACAGCTGAACAGTAACATCTCATTTTTATCAAGTGCAAAAAGTGCAATGACATTTTTGTGAAATAATGGTCTGAAAGGGCCAGATGCCATTCCATTCCATTCACTCAGCTAGAGACTTGGCTGAGAAAGATGTTTGGAAACCTTGTGCTCATGCTTCAAAGGATAGGCATTCTACTCATGTTGATACTTTGAAGGGTTGAACCCCACCCCCCACCCCACCATTGTACAGGCTTAGGCACGTGACAGAGCAATCTTTCTCTCCCACTCTCAAACACAAAGTAAGCTGTGTGTTCTCGGAGGAAGCAATAGAAAGTTGCTTGCATTTTGAAAAGGTTCTACGTCAGCTAGCTATGAATAGCTTAGCTAGAGAAGTGAGCCCACGTTTATAGAGTTAGTAAATTACGTCTTCAGTATTTTCTACCACAAGTACTGAAAATTGATGTTCTCACTTTGAAAATTGTATTCTGTTCGTTCATATATTTTAGCCCATATTGGCCAGATCCAGGTCAAATCACCGAATCAAAGAATCATAGAATGGTTACAGCACAGAAGGAGGTCATTTGGCCCGTCGAGCCTGTGCCGGCTCTCTGCAAGAGCAATCCAGCTAGTCCCACTCCCCCACCCTTTCCCCAAGTACTTATCTAATTCCCTTTTGAAAGCCATGATTGACTCTGCCTCCACTACCCTTTCAGGCAGTGCATTCCAAATCATAGCCACTCGGTGTAGTTTTTCCTCATGTCGCCTTTGGTTCTTTTGCCAATTACCTTAAATCTGTGTCCTCTGATTCTCGGCCCTTCCGCCAATGGGAACAGTTTCTCTTTATCTACTCTGTCTAAACCCCTCATGATTTTGAATACCTCTTTCAAATCTCCTCTCAACCTTCTTTGCTCTAAGGAGAACAACCCCAGCTTCTCCAGTCTATCCACGTAACTGAAGTCCCTCATCCCTGGAACCATTCTAATAAATCTTTTCTGCACCCTCTCTAAGGCCTTCATATCCTTCCTAAAGTACAGTGCCCAGAATTGGACACGATACTCCAGTTGTGGCTGAACCAGTTTTTATAAAGGTTCATCATAACCTCCTTGCTCTTGTACTCCATGCCCAGGATCCTGTATGCTTTTTTAACCGCTTTCTTAACCTGCCCTGCCACCTTCAATGACCTGAGCACATATACCCCCAGGTCTCTCTGTTCCTGCACCCCCTTTAGAATTGTACCATTTAGTTTATATTACCTCTACTCGTTCTTCCTGCCAAAATGTATCACTTCGCACTTCCCTGCGTTAAATTTCATCTGCCATGTGTCCACCCAATCCACCAGCCTGTCTATGTCCTCTTGAAGTCTATCACTATCCTCCTCACTGATCACTATATTTCCAAGTTTTGTGTCATCTGCAAATTTGGAAATTGTGCCCTATACTCCCAGGTCCAAGTCATTAATATATCTCAAGAAAAACAATGGTCCTTGTACCAACCCATGGGGAACACCACTGTGCACCTTCCTCCAGTCCGATAAACAACCATTCATCACTATTCTCTGTTTCCTGTCACTTAGCCAATTTTGTATCCATACTGCCACTGCCCCTTTTATGCCATGGGCTTCAACTTTGCTGACAAGCCTATTATGTAATACTTTATCAAATGCATTTGGAAGTCCATATACACCACATCGACAACGTTGCCCTCATCAACCCTCTCTGTTTACTCATCAAAAAACTCAATCAAGTTAGTTAAAGACGATTTGCCTTTAACAAATCTGTGCTGGTTTTCCTGAATTAATCTACACTTGTCCAGGTGACTGTTAATTTTGTCCCGGATTGTCGTTTCTAAAAGCTTCCCCACCACCGAGGTTAAACTGATGGACTAGTTGCTGGATTTATCCTTACACCCTTTTTTGAACAAGAGCATAACATATTGAATCGGGGACAGGACTTGATAAAATTAACATAAGAAAAGCAACAGTAATGAAGAAAATAATAGCACTAAAGAGTGACAAATCCCCAGGACCAGATGGTTTCCATCCCAGGATTTTAAAGGAAGTAGGTGAGCACATTGCAGATGACCTAACTATAATCTTTCAAAGTTCTCTGGATTCAGGATCTGTCCCTCTAGATTGGAAAATTGCACATGTCACTCCGCTTTTTAAGAAAGGAGAAAGAGAGGGAAACCAGGGAATTATAGACCAGTTAGCCTGACATCTGTTGTGGGGAAAATGCTGGAGTCCATAATTAAGGATAGGGTGACTGAACACCTCGAGAATTTTCAGTTAATCAGAGAGAGCCAGCATGGATTTGTGAAAGGTAGGTCGTGCCTGACAAACCTGATTGAATTTTTTGAAGAGGTGACTAAAGTAGTGGGCAGGGGAATGTCAATGGATGTTATTTATATGGACTTCCAGAAGGCATTTGATAAGGTCCCACATAAGAGACTGTTAGCTAAGATAGAAGCCCCCATGGAATCGAGGGAAAAGTACGGACTTGGTTCGGAAGTTGGCTGAGCGAAAGGCGACAGAGAGTAGGGATAATGGATAGGTACTCACATTGGCAGGATGTGACTAGTGGAGTCCCGCAGGGATCTGACATGGGACCTCAATTATTCACAATATTTATTAATGACTTAGATGAAGGCATAGAAAGTCTCATATCTAAGTTTGTCGATGACACAAAGATTGGTGGCATTGTAAGCAGTGTAGATGAAAACAAAATTACAAAGCGATATTGATAGATTAGGTGAATGGGCAAAACTGTGGTAAATGGAATTCAATATAGACAAATGTGAGATCATCCACTTTGGATCAAAAAAGGATAGAACAGGGTACTTTCTAAATGGTAAAAAGTTAAAAACAGTGGATGTCCAAAGGAACCTAGGGGTACTGGTACATAGATCATTGAAGTGTCATGAACAGGTGCACAAAATAATCAATAAGGCTATTGGATTGCTGGCCTTTATATCTAGAGGACTAGAGTACAAGGGGGCAGAAGTTATTCTGCAGCTATACAAAACCCTGGTTAGACCGCACCTGGAGTACTGTGAGCAGTTCTGGGCACCGCACCTTCGGAAGGACATATTGGCCTTGGAGAGAGTGCAGCGTAGGTTTACTAGAATGATACCCGGACTTCAAGGGTTAAGTTATGAGGAGAGATTACACAAATTGGGTTTGTATTCTCTAGAGTTTGGAAGGTTAAGGGGTGATCTGATCGAAGTTTATAAGATATTAAGGGGAACAGATAGGGTGGATAGAGAGAAACTATTTCTGCTGGTTGGGGATTCTAGGAGTAGGGGGCACAGTCTAAAAATTAGAGCCAGACCTTTCAGGAGCGAGATTAGAAAACATTTCTACACACAAAGGGTGGTAGAAGTTTGGAACTCTCTTCCGCAAACGGCAATTTATACTAGCTCAATTGCTAAATTTAAATCTGAGATAGATAGCTTTTTGGCAACCAAAGGTATTAAGGGATATGGACCAAAGGCGGGTATATGGAGTTAGATCACAGATCAGCTATGATCTTATCAAATGGTGGAGCAGGCGTGAGGGGCTGAATGGCCTACTCCTGTTCCTATGTTCCTATATAGCATAGTCAGCTGCCAAGTAAGTCTCTTTCCAAGGATATTAAGTGAAATTAACAGGGGCAATTTTGACTTTTTGTGATAGTGTAAAGGGTGCATTATCAGCTCGGCCGCCCGTTAAAGACTTCTCCTGATTTTCGTTTCCATTGAGATCAGTGGCCGAGCCAATATCGCCCTTTTCACATTATCGTCTGAAGTCAAAATTACCCCCATTGAGTTTAGGTCAGTCACTGGCTAGGGGGTGGTGGTGTGTGTCAGCTTCACCTCTGACTTCTGAGCGGTCCGAATCGCTCCCATTCCCTGGGTTCTTGACCTTGGGCTTATTTGGGGGTTGTGACAAAGTGCAGCAGACAAATGGTTTTGGTGCAAGAAACTTTGACTTTTATTCAAGAGAGATAATACAACACAATAATCTTAACACTCTAATAAAATGGGGAACACTTTGGTACACACGAGGGAAATTACAGTAGAAAGATACCTCACCCCTCCCAATCCCACTGTACTAGCTAACTTGGACTCTAAAGGACCAGAGATAATGCTCACCAAACGAATCCTTGACAGTAATTCACCCAGAGGTAAGTCAGAAATAGATTGTAGAGTGGAAACTTTGCGGATCTTCGGTTTTCTCCCGAGTTGGTTTTCTTTGGTCGCGGTGGCCCAATATTACCCGGTTGGTTGGTGGCAATATTCAGTTGGTTGTTTCGCAAGGCCCTTGTTGCCGCGAGGTGTCTGATGGCCACTGGGGCTGTTGCTCTGGTTTCTTCTTGTGTGTCGGCCTGCTTCTAGAGCTGCTGGCCTTCCCTGTCGAACTGCTTTCCTTGTTGTTCGCTAGAAGCTGCTCTTCCTTCCAGAGACAGGCAGAACAAGACAAGCAGAACACAAGCGCCAGCAAGAACCAGAGAGAGAGAGAGAGAGGTTGAGTTTCCACTTCTGTATCCCTCTCTTACAAATGGTCTTCGTCACTTTAAAAAAAACACTTCATGTCTGTTTAAACAGTTCTTACAAAGTCCTTAAGAATCTTTGATGGCTTTTTGATGGTCCCTCATCATGTTGCAATTGCTTCTCCCGATGGGTCATTGTTAATTCCGATTTTTAGAGCTTGTCACACAAGGCTTCCTTTTGTATCCAACGTCCTAGGTGTTGGTGGGTTTTGCTTTAAAACAAAGGCATGGCCCCACCATGTCTGGAGCAGTTGCCTCTTTCAATGGCCGACTGCCTTTTGAATTCGTGCTGAGTGTCGACCACCTGCTGTAGGTTTTGCATTAAAACAGAGACATGTCTGAAGCAGTAATTCTCCCACATTCCATGTGTGTGTTGTGGATTCCTCTGGTGACCTCTCACCTATCCTTCCATCTTAGGATTTCAGTCAATGGCCAAAGTTTTCCCATACTCAGGGATTTTTAGGGTTTTTCTCCGAGTTTTGGGGGATCTGTGAATTTTGAGAATCTTACAGAGGCATGTATCAACGGCCCAAAACTGATGCTAATTTGGATCTAGTCAGCAACTTAACTCAATATATTTGATATGGGAGAGAGATGTCTTCTGTGGGGCTAAGGCAAGTTATTGGGGCAGAGGAGAGAGATCCTGGGTGGGGCCTCGATTTTCACCGCCCCCGCCAGGCGGAAAGCAGGGGTTGGGGCAGTTAAAATCAGGCCAATCACTTACACACTCTGATCCGACGGCCTTTCCGCCGTGTCCCAATCTTAACCTGCTCTTTTGAGCAGATGAGCGGGACACCCGCAGGAAGGCAGCGAGACCCTCTTTAAATAAGCAGATCGGGTCCGATGATGTTATCAGCACCCGATCTGCAGATGTAGTTGAAGGCCTGAACGGGGGTAGGGGGGTGGTCAGTGACGGCCTCTCCGTCAGGTCAGACCTGCTGGGAGCCCAATCGTGCGCCAGTAGAGGCCCAGCTGGTAACTTTTAAAATTTTACTTTAGGTTTCCCTGTGGGCAGCAGTGCTCCTCCAGGCCTCACAAGGAAGCCTTGCCCCGGGCTCCCCACATTCCCCGATCACAGCCAGAGAGAGCACACCAGCCGATTGCGGCCAAAACCCTCCCAGATCTCCTCCAGACCCACCTCCCCCACCACCCCCCACCAGCCAGGGTCCTCGTCTGCAGCCTCCTGCTGCCGAATTCCCCCCGGCTGCGGCCTCCTGCTGCCGAATCTCCGCCTCCCCCTCCCCCCAGCCAGGCGGTGGATCTGGCCAGGTTTGGGCTGGACTTCGGGGATATTTATGTAAATGATGCCCAGCCGTTAAGATCAGCCAGGCCTCCACAATGACCCCAGCCTCCCCGGACATGTTGCCCACTTCACTTCTGGACTCGCAACCCCCCCCCCACCAACTCTACAGCTGGCTGGGCTGAGACCTGATTTGGAAGCGCATGATGTTGACATTTGTTGGCAAAGGTGGGAAACGTTATCCATTCTGTTGCACTGATGAGCACAAAGTTCACCCTCAGTCGTTTTTGTGGGATCAATGGTTAAATGTTAATTTCCCAGGAATTGTGGGGTGATTGAACTTTGGAAGGCATTAAGATTCATTTGTCAGCTTTACTGCCACTTCAGATATTCCCCACCTCTTTTGGTTTAGGTTCAATTTCTTTAGTACAATGTACCAGGGACCAAAGGAGACAGAGGTAAGCCATAAAATGTTATTGGGTTGATTATGGAAGAAGCATATTCACAATTTAAATAATGTATTCAGACTTATGATTTAAACCTTGTGTTTACATTAAAATCTTTGTATAGACTAAATCCAACTGAGAAAGTATCAGTTTTATCTGAAGTCCTGACGACAAGGTCTATAAAATATTACAAATGTAGTCATATTGAATACAATGCACAACAAACTTTTATTAACAATCTTACAATAAAACAAAACTGGGAACAGATACTTGATGAGAAGCCTTGGGAAACAATTTATATCCCATGAGTGGGTTGACCTGATAAATCACCAGTCATGAAATCACAACTGAGTTGTTGTAAGTGTCACCAGGATAGATTGTGGCCCACAGGTTGTCATCACATATTCTGTTTATACTATACGTTAGGTAAGTAATCAAAATGAAATGGTAAAAGTTAAATGGAAATATCAGCTGGTTGCACTCTCACTTTTAAGTCATAAGATTATGGGTTCAATCCCCACTCCAGAGCCTTGAAAATTTGCATCCATTCCAACTAGGCTGGTATCTCGATATATTAGAAAGAAGAACTTCCATTTATATAGAGTCTTTTATGACCTCAGGTCATCCTAAAACACTTCACAGTCAACAAAGTACTTTTGAAGTCTAGTCACTGTTGAAATGTAGGGAATTGCATCACCAATTTACACACAAGGCCCCACAAACAGCAATGAAATAATAACCAGATAATCATCAGACTGATTCCTGGGAAGGCAGGACTGTCGTATGAGGAGAGATTGGGTTGACTCGGCCTGTATTCACTGGAGCTTAGAAGAATGAGAGGGGATCTCATTGAAACATATAAAATTCTGACAGGGCTAGACAGACTGGATGCAGGGAGGATGTTTCCCCTGGCTGGGGTGTCCAGAACCAGGGGTCACAGTCTCAGGATATGGGGTAGGACATTTAGGACTGAGATGAGGAGAAATTTCTTCACTCAGAGGGTGGTGAACCTGTGGAATTCTCTACCACAGAAGTCTGTGGAGGCCACGTCACTGAATATATTTAAGAAGGAGCTAGATAGATTTCAAGGGGTATGGGGAGAGAACGGGAATATGGTATTGAGATAGAGGATCAGCCATGATCATATTGAATGGCGAAGCAGGCTCAAAAGGCCGAATGGCCTACTCCTGCTATTTTCCATGTTTTTATGTTTCTATAATTTGTTTTAGTGATATTGATTGAGAAATACATACTACCTAGGACAGCGGGAGAACTCCCCTGCTTTTCTTTGAATAGTGCCATGGGGTCTTTTACATCCACCTGTGAGGTCAGGCAGGACCTCAGTTTAACATCTAATCTGAAAAACAGAACCTTTGGCAGTGCAGCACTCCCTCAGTGTTACACTGAAGTGTCAGCCTATATTATGTGCTCAAGTCCCTGGTGTGAGGCTTGAATCCATAACCATTTGACTGAGAGGCAAGAGTGCTACGACAGAACCAAAACTGACATATTCTGCCCAATGTTTTAAGAAGGCCTTAAGGGGGCAGAGCCTAAAGCAGGGAAGTACCCATGCTTGGGTCTACATTGAGGCTTGCTTTATGGTAGATGCAGGTACACCTGTTGAGTTCAGGCATTCCTACTAACCATGGGGTGGATGTGGGGGCCGCGTGGGGGTCCAGGCTGGGTAATGATTTTATGCCAGCCCCCTTACGAAAGTGGCCATTGGGGCAGCTGCAAGCTGTTCCAGACCAGGGCATCATGTTCCTCAGGGTTAGTCAGAAGATTGTCTTGGATTGGTTCAATGTTGATAATGAATGTGGAAAGAAAGCTGAAGGGAGTACTTCTGTTCCCAGTCTCTTTCTGAAAAAATAATCATAGGTATAAAAATTCACCTTATTTTATGAAGTGTTGTCAATTTTTCTGGCTTTGTAGAGACCTGACATTTCAGGTGAACTGAACTGAATGGCTGATTGGGGACAATTTAGTGTGCACTTTTTGTACATTTACACTATTTGCTGTTCTTTGTCATGTGTTACTTCTGAAAGCTACTGTTTGCTCAAGTATTGATTGCTGGTTAAATAGAATACTGTCTGATGACAGGAGAATTACCCTTAAGGTTTTAATTGTTTTTGATTTTTAAAAAATTGTTAACATATTTTCTCAATCACCTTATGGAGTAATTTCCTGTGAAACCATGTTAGCCATGGTAGGTTTCTTCAGAACCTCAACTACTGTTGACATAAACATTTTCAATATCATTGCGCAATTTGTTTGACATTTCAGTAGATTTTCAGAAAGTGACCATTGTTTGATGATGCTGTTCAACTCATTATCAGTGCTAGCTGTCACATGATAGGTGATCTTTTGGTATGCCTGTGATAAACCATGCAGAAGATTATTTTTCCTGAGATAAGCCCTTTTAATTCGCTATAAAATATATAAATAATTAACCTGGAGGCCTTTTGCAGCCAGATTCTTACGATGACTCCAGTGCAGTAAATTTATATTCACTGTTTTTAAAGTTACATGCTTCTTTTGCTCTAATTTTCTGTCTAAATTTAACTAGATTTGGATATTCATTTACATTACAAAACTTCACTTATGTGGAGAGGCCTGAGAAACTAGAATTATTCTCCTTAGAGCAGAGAAGGTTAAGGGGAGATTTAATAGAGTTGCTCAAAATTATGAGGAGTTTTTATAGGGTAAATAAGGAGAAACTGTTTCCACTGATGGGTGGGTTGATAACTAGGTAACACAGATTTGAGGTAAATGGCAAAAGAACCAGAGGGGAGACGAAGAGAAATTATTTTATGGAGTGAGTTGTTATGATCTGGAATTCACTGCTTGACAGGTTGGTGGAAGCAGATTCAATAGTAACTTTGAAAAAGGAAATTGGATAAATACTTGAACATAAATTTTTTTTACAGGACTATGGGGAAAGAATAGGGGAGTGGGACTTTTTTTTATTCATTCATGGGATGTGGGCATCGCTGGCAAGGCCAGCATTTATTGCCCATCCCTAATTGCCCTTGAGAAGGTGGTGGTGAGCCGCCTTCTTGAACCGCTGCAGTCCGTGTGGTGAAGGTTCTCTCACAGTGCTGTTAGGGAGGGAGTTCCAGGATTTAGACCCAGTGATGATGAAGGAACGGCGATATATTTCTAAGTCGGGATGGTGTGTGACTTGTAGGGGAACGTGCAGGTGGTGTTGTTCCCATGTGCAAGCTGCCCTTGTCCTGCTAGGTGGTAGAGGTCGCGGGTTTTCGAGGTGCTGTCGAAGAAGCCTTGGCGAGTTGCTGCAGTGCATCCTGTGGATGGTATGCATTGGATAGCTCTTTCAAAAAGCCGGCACAGGGACAATGGGCCAAATGGCCTCATTCTGTGCTGAATGATTCTGTGATACCCAGAAAATACCTTTAAAAATGTTTTAAAAACACATTCAAGTCTAAGACCATAAAGAGTTTTGAGCGTAATTGAAGAAAAAATGAGCTTGTCTGGAATGTGTTCTTTGAACAACAATGTTGCAATTCCTAGGTCGCCTTGAAAGCATTTGAGATAATACATGAGAAATACAGTACAAATTGAAACTTTGCAACATTTTATGAAATAGTAGGCTGACAACTTCTGACTTTAAAATATTTTTACTGAACGTTTACTTTATAAAGACTAGTTGCTCCAATATTTTTCTATGGTAGGAAATTTCTGAAACTGCTTGAAATATTAGTGCAATTGCCATTACCATGAAATGTATTTTCATTTCTTTTTTTTTAATCAACTAATAATTTTAAAGAATCAATGGGCTTTTGACTTCAGAAGGAGAGCAATCACCCAACTTATTCATTATGTTGACAATGCACACAAGCAACATGATGGGCTGTATTTTATTCTGAATTAAACTGAGTAAAATGGAGCAGTATTGCCTATCAACTTGGAACTGCCAATCTAAAAATACGCTAGAACTATCCTCCCAAAAATTGCCAACCTGCTTTAATGCCACCGGAAGCCTGTTTTGCCGCATTTGAATAGGTCATGTTGGCGTGGCTAACCCCTCCGATCCACTGTCTCCAACTTCCATTCCATACCCGTTCCAAATTATTACCAGCACTATATAATTGGTGGTATGAGCACCACTAAGCTGTACCACAGCTGGATCGAGGAGGCCATTTTGTTTCCTGGAATTTAAGGTTGATTTTGCCCACATATCAGTCTGTTTGCTACTTTGGAGTTTTCGGTCAGGTCTTTTGCTGGTATTTTTAGTCAACTCTGCAAACAGTTCAGTTTTGGATAGGGGACATGGATTTCCTGATGGGAATCCTGCTACTTCTATGTTAGGAAAAGGAGGAAGATGAGGAGCAATACAGTGAGATATCACAGAAGATGTTTGTTTCATACATGTAGATTGCCACTCAAAAGGGTTTACAGACCAAGAAGGTCTTACTTAGACTTCTACGCAGGTCACTGCCTTAGATGACTGCACTTCCCCCAGGGATCAATTAGGGAGATATCCCAGTTGCTAGCTGAAGATTTTCAGCCCACTATCACCAGGAGAACAGCATTCTTTGTATCAGTGAAAGTCACCACTGTCTTTTGTTTTCACTGGATCTTCCCGGGCAGTGTCTGGAGACTTTTACCACATTAATCAGGCAGCAGCTCACCAAGAAGGTGACCAATGCTCTCTTCAGGTGTGCTGTACAGTTCATTTTCCTTCTCAATGGATTCAGAGAAACAAAGAGAGAGACAGTTGTCCTGTTTCACAGTCTGGCATGATTTCTACATGTTCAAGGAGCAATTAATGGCATGCATATGGCACTCAAAGCTCCTTATGACAAACCCTTCAATTTAATGTACAGGAATTGCTTTTATACTGTTAGCTGGTGTGTGTTGTCAATCATCTTCTACAAGTGAATGTCCGCTTTCCAGGAAGCTGTGCTGATACTTTCATCTTGCAACAATCTAGCCAGACCAACCCTCATAACTCAAAGCATGTATCAAGATGGTTGATTGGTGATCAGGACTATCCCCTGAAATCATGGCTTATGGCTCTAGTAAGGCTTCTGCAGAAAGGGAGGACAACACATATAATGAGAACCATACAACTACAAGATGTGTGATAGAGCAAACTATAGGCATTCTCAAGTTTAATTTTAGGTGCCTGGATAAATCTGTGGAGCCCTGCAGTATGGCACTGCTAGAGTCTCCAGAATCATTGTAACATATTGCTATTATAAAACATTACAATGAAGAATGGCTTGCTGCTCCTGGAAGCTGAAGGTGGTGATGATGATAAGGAGTGGAATATTCTCCCCCTCAGAATAAGGAGGGTGCACAGGAAGGAGAGGACCTGGAACAGAACGTGGCCAACAGCCAGAGAAAATAGGACGTAATCTACGGCCCAGTACTTTCAATGAATAAAAGATAACGCACCAAATAAAGTTACTTCACAACCAACTGTTCTCCTTTCTCAAGAATTGGCAAAGACTTTGACCTATTTCTTTCATAAGGCCAAGGCCTGTCTTTCCCCTACCACCCTCCAGGTCCAAAAAGGACATACAGAAATGAATTCAACTCCATGTGGTCAAACAGTGTTTTCTTTAACAGAAACATTCATCAAAAGTGCCAAGAAAAACATTCACCATCTTCAATTCCTTCTTACACTGTATCTTCCACTCTGTACCAAACTTACTTGCTCTAGTTCCTAATCTACTACTCCTAGCGGGTGCTGCCTGAGTGAGATGAGGTTGAGAAGGTTCCCTTGGAGCCTTCGGGACCTGAGGTGACTCGAGTCATTGATGCTGCTGTCCCAGAGGGACCAGCTTGTGGTTGCCTTGCCCTTGTAGTGACAAGGGGTGCCAGGCCCATATCTGAAACTCCCACATGTGCAGGCATTGAAAGCAACCATAAGGAACCAGGCTCATTGCCACTCTCTGGAGACACAGCAACATCTGCGACCACTCCTCACAGCCTACTGGTACTGGGCACAGGCTCTGTGACGCTACTGGTCAGTATCAACACAGACCGAATAGTCCCAATTAGGTCTTAGAAGTCTTGTTAAAGTGTCCTGTTTAAAGCATCTATTGCAGCACTGTTAGCTGCCACTCCGGAAGCCACCAATGTCCTTAAAAGCTCTTTTTGGTGTGCATATGTTGCCAAAATCTTCAAGACTGTCACTCTTTCTAGGGTGTTCTGCAGATCATGAGAAACTTCCTGCAGTGTGTTGTAGATGCAGATAGTGGTTTCCTCTCACTAGTTCATCATCTCAACCAACTTCACACCCGTTCTTTCTTCCTTTTTCTCCTTCTGTCCCTTGTGCTTCCCAGTTTCTTATCTTCATTTTCATTGTTCCATCATCTCAACCAACTTCACACCCATGGAAATCAAAATTTCATCCCCCCCAATATTTCCCTGAATAAGGATACTAATATCTGAAAATTAAAAAAGTCTCCTTGATACTATGGTCTGGTCAGATTATAATTGATGAGTAAGGGAGGTTGGCGACTGAGTACATGGAATGCTTACGCATGGGCCATAAATCAAGTGCCCTCTTTTGGTCAGGCTGATGGTACTGTTCGGTGACTAATTTTGGAAGAGGTAAACTTTATATTTTTAAAAGGCAACACAAGTTTACTTAAGTATTTTGCAAAATGTTTTGGTTGCTCAACATTAGGGCCATTCATGACAAAATAGTTTATCAAAACACTGTTGTATCACCTGTATTACAACATTGGGACAAAAGTAAGACCCTTCTTGGAAATCTTCTAGGATAGCTTCCAACAAAGAATGTGATCCTCTTAAACATTTTTGCTGTGTATAGAGCTACTTTTCTAATCATAGTCGGTGTAGCACAAGAGGAGGCCACTCAGCCCATCATGCCCATGCCGGCTCTTTGAAAGAACTATCCAATTAGTCCCATTTCCCTGCTCTTTCCACATAGCCCTGTAAATTTTTTCCCTTCAAGTATTTATCCAATTCCCTTTTGAAAGTTACTATTGAATTTGCTTTCACCACCCTTTCAGGCAGTGCATTCCAGATCATTACAACTAGCTGCGTAAAAAAATGTTTCCTCTGACTCTTTTGCTGATCACCTTAAATCTGTGTCCTCTGGTTACCGACCCTTCTGCCACCAGAAACAGTTTCTCCTTATTTACTCTATAAAAACCCTTTATGATTTTGAACACCACTATCAAATCTCCCCTAACCTTTTCTGTTCTCAGGAGAACAACCCAGCTTCTCCAGTCTCCCCACACAACTCAAGCCCCTCATCCCTGGTACCATTCTACTAAATCTCTTCTGCACCCTCTCTAAGGCCTTGGCATCCAACCATTTAGTTTATATTGCCTCTCCTCATTCTTCCCACCAAAACGGATCGCTTCACACTTTTCTGCATTAAATTTCATCTGCCATATGTCTGCCCATTTCACCAGTCTGTTTATGACCCCCTGAAGCCTGTTACTATCCTCCACATTATTTACTATATTTCCGAGTTTCATGTCATCTGCAAACTTTGAAATTATATCCTCTATACCCAGTCCAGGTCATTAATATATTTCAAAAAGAGCAGTGGTCCTAATTCTGATTCCTGGAGAACACCACTGTATACTTCCCTCCAGTTTAAAAAACAACCGTTTACCACTACTCTCTGCTTTCTGTCCCCTAGCCAATTTTGTATCCACGCTGCCACTGACCCTTTGGTTCCGTGAGCTTTAATTTTACTAACAAGTGTATTATATGGTACTTTATCAAATGCCTTTTAAAAGTCCATTTGCACGACATCAACCCCCATTAACCCTCTTTGCTACTTAATCAAAGAACTCAACCAAGTTAGTCAAACATGTTTTTCCTTTGACAAATCCGTGCTGACTTTCATTTATTAACCCATACTTTTCCAAGTCTCAGTGAATTTTGTCCTGGATTATTGTCTCTAAAAGTTCCCTCACCACTGACGTTAGGCTGACTGGCATATAATTGTCGGGTTTATCCCTCTCCCACCTTTTTTGAACAGGACTGTGACATTTGTAATCCTTCAGACCTCCAGCACCGTCTCCATATCCTAAGGGGGATTGGAAGATTGTGGCCAGAGCCTCTGTAATTTCCACCCTTACTACCCTCAGCAACCTAGGATGCATCCCATCTGGACTTGGTGACTTTTCTACTTTGAGTACTGACAATCTTTTAAGTACCTCCGCTTTATCTATTTTTATCCTATCCAATATCGCTACTACCTCCTGCTTTACCACTACAATGGCAGCATCCTCTTCTCTAGTGAAGACGGATGCGAAGTATTCATTTAGTACCTTAGCCATGTCCTCTGCCTCCACAAGAAGCTCTCCTTTTTTGTCCCTAATCGACCCCAACCTTCCTTTAACTGCTTTTTTTACTATTTATATGTTTATAAAAGACTTTTGGGGTCCATTTTATGCTAGCCGCTAATCTATTCTCATACTCTCTCTTTGCCCCTCTTATTCCCTTTTTTAGATCTCCTCTGTACTTTCAGTATTCAGCCTGGTTCTCTACTGTATTATAAACCTTCCATTTGTCATAAGCCTCCTTTTTCTGTTTTATTTTAATCTCTATATCTTTAGTCAAGCAAGGAGCTCTAGCTTTGGAAGCCCTTTCTTTCCCCCTCGTAGGAATGAGTCTACTCCGTACCCGAACCAACTCCTCCTTGAAGATCTCCCACCGTTCAATTACTGTTTTGCCTGCCAATTTTTGATTCCAAGCCACCTGGGCAAGACCCCTTTTTAACTCCCTGAAATTAGTCCTCCTCCAGTTAGGTATTTTGATCCTTATCCTTTTCCATAACTATTCAAAGCCTGATTACATTATGATCACTGTTCCCAAATGCTCTCCCACTGAAACATACTCTACCTGCCCCACTTCATTCCCCAGAATTAGATCCAGCACTGCTTCCTTCCTCGTTCTCTTATACACAATTCAGGAATTCCTCCCTCTCTTTGCCCTTTTACACTGTTACTGTCCCAGTCTATATTGGGATAATTGAAGTCCCCCATTATCACTACTCTATGGTTTTTGCATCATTCTGTAATTTGCCTGAAAATTTGTTCCTCTATCTCCTTCCCACTATTTGGTGGACTATAGTATATACACCCAGTAGTGTTAGAACTCCTCTATTGTTCCTTAACTCAAACCAAATATTTTCTGTCTTTGACCCCTAAATTACATCATCCCTTTCCAGTGCTATAATAGTTTCTTTGATCAATACTGCCACCCACCCTTGCCCCCTCCTTTCTTTCCTTCCTGATAGTTCCTGAAATCTGATAGCCAGGAATATTAAGTACCCAATCCTCCCCTTCTTTGAGCTAGGTCTCTGTTATTGCCACTATATTATAGTCCCATTTGGCAACATGAGCCTGCAGCTCACCAACCTTATTTACCACGCTCCATTCATTTACACACTTGCACTCCAAACTCATCTTAGATTAACCTTGCATTTGCCCCTTGTATGATCCCTCCTATTTCTGAACTCTTCTTTACTCTAATGCTACTTGTCCCCAACCCCCCATCCCGCCACCCCAGTCCTCTATGCACCTTGTTTCCCCTCTCTAATGTTTCCTCCTGGTGCCCATCCTCCTGCCAAATTAGTTTAAACCCTCCCCCAAAGCAATAGTTAACCTCCGCGCGAGGACATTGGTTCCAGCTTTGTTGAGATGCAATCCATCCATCTTGAACAGATCCCTCCTGCCCTGGAACTGGTCCCAATGTCCCAGAAATCTGAAGCCCTCCCTCCTGTACCATTTCTCCAGCCACACATTCACCTTTCTTACCTGACTATTCCTATACTCACTAGCGCGTAGCAATGGGAGTAATCCAGAGATTACTGCCTTTGAGGTCCTGTTTTTTCACTTCCTCACTAGCTCCCTTTTCCTTCCTATGTCATTGGTTCCCACATGGACCACGACTTCTGGCTGTTCCCCTTCCCCCCTCAAAATGTTCTGCACCCTCTCAGTGATGTCCATTACCCTGGCACCAGGGAGGCAACACACCATGCAGGACTCTTGTCGGCGGTTGCAGAAATGCCTGCCTATCCCCCTGACTATTGAATCCCCTGTAACAACTGCATTTCTTTTGCCCCCCAAGTCTGCCATGATGTCATGGATTTGCCCCTAACTGCACTCCCCTGAGGTGTCATCACCCTCACTGGCATTCAACATTGAATACCAGTTTGTGAGGGCCACACTCCCAGGGGACTCCTGCACAGCCTGCCTGTTCCTCTTAGTCTGTCTGGTGGTCACCCACTCCCTCTTCACCAGAACTCTCTGTAGCTGCGGGGTGGCCACCTCCTGAAACATACTATCCACAAACCTCTCAGCTTCTCATGGCACTGTAGTGACACCAGCCGCCCCTAAAGCGCAGAAACTCTGAGCTTGAGCTTGAGCAGTTGAGCAGTTGGCGGCACTTCCTGCACATGTGGTTTTCCAGGACACACAAACTGTTCTGGAGATCCCACATGGTACAGAATGTGCGTGCGATGGGCCCCAGCTGTCCTGCCATGTAAGCTACAGTTATTTAAACTGTTTGTTTAGCTTTAAGGCAATTTATTGTATATCTAACACTAAAAGACTAACCGCTAAAAAACACTAACCATCCACCAATGCTCAGGAACTGCTTGAGTAACGGTTGCTGCAGTTCTGTAAGGTGCCTGTGAAACTGTGCCTGTGCAATACCCCAGACTCTCTGGGAACTATTTTTTTCCACACCTCTTTTCTTGAAGGAGCAAAGTAATGTTTAACACTGTTTCAAGGATTGAAGGCCGTTCATTAGACTTGCACTTGCCCATAGAGTTTCTGGGGATTAAATTGGATAAGGCCAATAATCGGGCACAGATAGCATGATCTGCAACCAACCCGATGGCCCATGCACAGGCAGCACCTGAACTTTGCGCTGCCTGCTAATTAGCATGATAGCTCCATGCAGCCTCTCAGCAGCATAGAGAATCAGGAAGCCCAAAATGGGACATGCTCAGCGCACATCATCGGCAGCCTGCTCCTCTTAAAGATGAAGGTGCACATTTTAAATGATATATGCATAGTCCACTTGAAGGAGGGAAAGATGGCCGGAAGGATGGTGGGACCGATGCGAGAGCGGGGCCCACACTTCTCCGATGATCCACTGGAAGCTCTTTTGGAGAGGGTGGACAAAAGGAGGGCAAACATGTACCCGCAGGGTGGTAGGAGACCCTCCAGCCCCACAGGCATTGGGAGACTGTGGCCCAGGAAGTGAACGCCAGGAGCATGGCACCACGCACGTGGGTGCAGTGCCGAAAGAAGTTCAATGATTTGACACGAGCGGTCAAGGTGAGTGAATGCAAATGTCAAGTGGCACATCCTACCAACTGCTCCACACATCACACTCCCCATCACCCACCCACCAACAAACACTGCCCATCCATACACAATGCTGTGCTTCGCATGCTGCATCTCACCCGCATATAGTACCACACTTGCAGACCACACAACCACCACTGGCAGGTCACACACAATAGCAACTATTCGATCATGACAGGCACATCACCCACACACCTTGCAGGATACTCACTGACACACTGCTCTCTGTCTTGCAGGAGAAGGTGGTACATAAAAGACAACAGCAGGAGAGACCTGAGGGAGGACAGACGCACCTACACGTCCTCGCCCCCTTGGAGGAGACTGTGCTTCGGATCATTGGGCGGGCCGTCGCTGCAGCTGTGACCACATGCCGCGTTGGAGGTCCCGATGAAGGGGGTCTCTGCATATCTAATGCTTCTTCTCGTTTCCCACATCTCCCTCCTTCCATAATCTTTTCTGACTCACGTGCTGCAGATGCGGTCAACACACACATCTTACTTGCTCCTCTCCCCACTCCACAACTCAACCTGTTTCCCTTTGTTATTGCAGATACCCAAGAACACGTGGCGGCACCGTCCGAGGAGGAGGAGGAGGAGGAGGACAGTGAAGCCACCGTTACTCGATCTGACACTCGCATCCACCAGCTCCGAGACTGATACTGTGTGTCCTTTAGAGGCTAGGGTAGAGGAGGGATCTGCACGTGGTGAGACACTGGGCACAAGTGCACAGGAGCCGGGGCGGGGGGAACGGATACCACAGGCACCAGCTCGCCGGAGGGCGAGGTCACTCACTAGTTCTGCTGCAGAGGAGTCAGATGAGGACTTCGATGGGCCAGGCTACAGAAGACGGCTGATGGACGTACACCACCAAATGCTTGGTGCACTGGAAAACCTGCCAGAAAGCCTGCACACAATGAGAAGGGGCATGGAGGAGTCCAGCTCCAACTTGGCACAAGGCTTTGCGCAGAGATTGGAGCCCACCCTTTCCAAAATGGAACGGGTGGTCACCTCCATCAGCAGACCGATGGAACCCACTATGATGCAGCGTCTGATGACTGATGTCACGGCTGCCATAGCAACACAAAACGACATAATCAAAGGCCTGCAAGCTACGGTTGCTGCACAGGCTGCTGCATTTGCAGCTCAGACTGCTGCCTTGGAAGCTCAGACTGCTGTTAACGTGGCTCTGGGGACCACTGTGGAACGGGGCTCCCAGGGTGTCACAGCACTCCAGCAATCCGTTCTCCAGCTGATCACCAGGATTGCTGAGGCGCCGCCCCAGGACAGTGGCAGTGGCACCATGGCAGTTGGACCTGCTGTCCTCTCTCAGGATGACAGCCTTCCTGCTCCCACCCCTACCACTCCGCCAGTCCCCTTGTTGTTGCCTATCAGCCAGCCAGACCAGGCTGCTGCAGCCCACGCTGTGATGGTGCAGTCTGAAGCCGGGCCCTCCTCAAGGTCATCCTCCAAAGCCATCTTCACGCTCCTCAATTGAAGGCCAGCAGCCTACCACCACCCATGCTCCAGCCATTGGGAATGCACCTCGTAGAAGCACTAGGCTAGGTAAAGGCACATGAACAACAGACATTAAGGGAATGCACCAGGGTGAATAGCCTTGTTCTGTTTGCATAATTTAATTTGTTAATTGATGAATGTGACTTTGATTTTGCATTTAGTGTTGGTTTTTATTTGTGCGATGAGCTGAGGGGGAAATCAATGTGTAATCAGATGGAGGGCAATTTGAAGGTCATGTGGGAGTGGAATGTGGGCAGTGTAGAACTGCTGGTGAGTTGGGGGATGTAGTTCACATTATTGACAGCGAGCAAGGATCAGGCGAGCATGCAGAGGCCTTGCAGACAAGGCATGTGTTCCCTGTTGCACCCTTGCGTCTTCTTCCACTTACTCCTCCGGCTTCTTTCCCTTCTCCTCCTCCACCTCTGGCTCAGGGTCTTCTCCAATCATTGGTGGCAAGGGCTGGTCTCTCATGATGGCGAGGTTGTGCAGCATGCATCATACCACCATGAATCTGCCCACCCACTCAGTGGAGTACTGCAGGGCTCCTCCAGAACGGTCCAGGCAGCGGAAGCGTTGTTTGAGGAGGCCTATGGTGTGCTCAACGACGTTGCATGTGGCAGCACGGCTCTCATTATAGGCCTGTTCTGTACGTGTTGTAGGGGGTGGTGGTGTGTGTCAGCTTCGCCTCTGACTTCTGAATGGTTCAAATCGCTCCCACTCCCTGGGTTCTGGACCTTGGACTTATTTGGGGGTTGTGTCAAAGTGCAGCAGACAACTGGTTTTGGTGCAAGAAACTTTGACCTTTATTCAAGAGAGAAAATACAACACAATAATCTTAACACTCTAATAAAATGGGGAACACTTTGGTACACACGAGGGAAATTACAGTAGAAAGATACCTCACCCCTCCCAATCCCACTGTACTAGCTAACTTGGACTCTAAAGGGCCAGAGATAATGCTCACCAAACGAATCCTTGACAGTAATTCACCCAGAGGTAAGTCAGAAATAGATTGTAGAGTGGAAACTTTGCGGATCTTCGGTTTTCTCCCGAGTTGGTTTTCTTTGGTCGCGGTGGCCCAATATTACCCGATTGGTTGGTGGCAATATTCGGTTGGTTGTTTCGCAAGGCCCTTGTTGCCGCGAGGTGTCTGATGGTCACTGGGGCTGTTGCTCTGGTTTCTTCTTGTGTGTCGGCCTGCTTCTAGAGCTGCTGACCTTCCCTCTCGAACTGTTTTCCTGTTGCCCCCTCGCCTTGTTGAACTGGAAGCTGCTCTTCCTTCCAGAGAAAGGCAGAACAAGACAAGGAGCACACAAGCGCCAGCAAGAACCAGAGAGAGAGAGAGAGAGAGAGGTTGAGTTTCCACTTCTGTATCCCTCTCTTACAATGGTCTTCATCACTTTAAAAAAAACACTTCATGTCTGTTTAAACAGTTCTTACAAAGTCCTTAAGAATCTTTGATAGCTTTTTGATGGTCCCTCATCATGTTGCAATTGCTTCTCCCGATGGGTCATTGTTTTAATTCCGATTTTTAGAGCTTGTCACACAAGGCTTCCTTTTGTATCCAACGTCCTAGGTGTTGATCGGTTTTACTTTAAAACAAAGACATGGCCCCACCATGTCTGAAGCAGTTGCCTCTTCCAATGGCAATGAGTGTTGACCACCTGCTGTAGGTTTTGCATTAAAACAGAGACATGTCTGAAGCAGTAATTCTCCCACATTCCACTGTGTGTTGTTGATTCGTCTGGCGACCTCTCACCTATCCTTCCATCTTAGGATTTTAGACAATGGCCAAAGTTTTTCCATACTCAGGGAAAAGGTGAATTCCCAGAATTCTTACAGTCGACCCTACGAGGAAGCGAGTCCCTTAAAGGACGTGGATTCCTCGAAAAGTACTTTTCCCTGGTTGATGCTTCCTGGTGCGGTGCGTGTGTGAGTCACCCTGAAATGGTGAGAAAAGAGTCCAAAGTCCTTTTCTTTAGGGTTTTTCTCTGAGTTTTGGGGGATCTGTGAATTTTGAGAATCTTACAGTGTGCGTGGGTTCCTGACCAGTGTCATTTTTTTTTTTTATTCATTCACGGGATGTGGGCGTCGCTGGCAAGGCCGGCATTTATTGCCCATCCCTAATTGCCCTCGAGAAGGTGGTGGTGAGCCGCCTTCTTGAACCGCTGCAGTCCGTGTGGTGAAGGTTATCCCACAGTGCTGTTAGGAAGGGAGTTCCAGGATTTTGACCCAGCGACAATGAAGGAACGGCGATATATTTCCAAGTCGGGATGGTGTGTGACTTGGAGGGGAACGTGCAGGTGGTGTTGTTCCCATGCGCCTGCTGCCCTTGTCCTTCTAGGTGGTAGAGGTCGCGGGTTTGGGAGGTGCTGTCGAAGAAGCCTTGGCGAGTTGCTGCAGTGCATCCTGTGGATGGTGCACACTGCAGCCACAGTGCGCCGGTGGTGAAGGGAGTGAATGTTTAGGGTGGTGGATGGGGTGCCAATCAAGCGGGCTGCTTTATCTTGGATGGTGTCGAGCTTCTTGAGTGTTGTTGGAGCTGCACTCATCCAGGCAAGTGGAGAGTATTCCATCACACTCCTGACTTGTGCCTTGTAGATGGTGGAAAGGCTTTGGGGAGTCAGGAGGTGAGTCACCCGCCGCAGAATACCCAGCCTCTGACCTGCTCTCGTAGCCACAGTATTTATATGGCTGGTCCAGTTAAGTTTCTGGTCAATGGTGACCCCCAGGATGTTGATGGTGGCGGATTCGGCGATGGTAATGCCGTTGAATGTCAAGGGGAGGTGGTTAGACTCTCTCTTGTTGGAGATGGTCATTGCCTGGCACTTATCTGGCGCGAATGTTACTTGCCACTTATGAGCCCAAGCCTGGATGTTGTCTAGGTCTTGCTGCATGCAGGCTCGGACTGCTTCATTATCTGAGGGGTTGCGAATGGAACTGAACACTGTGCAGTCATCAGCGAACATCCCCATTTCTGACCTTATGATGGAGGGAAGGTCATTGATGAAGCAGCTGAAGATGGTTGGGCCTAGGACACTGCCCTGAGGAACTCCTGCAGCAATGCCCAGGGGCTGAGATGATTGGCCTCCAACAACCACTACCATCTTCCTTTGTGCTAGGTATGACTCCAGCCACTGGAGAGTTTTCCCCCTGATTCCCATTGACTTCAATTTTACTAGGGCTCCTTGGTGCCACACTCGGTCAAATGCTGCCTTGATGTCAAGGGCAGTCACTCTCACCTCACCTCTGGAATTCAGCTCTTTTGTCCATGTTTGGACCAAGGCTGTAATGAGGTCTGGAGCCGAGTGGTCCTGGCGGATCCCAAACTGAGCATCGGTGAGCAGGTTATTGGTGAGTAAGTGCCGCTTGATAGCACTGTCGACGACACCTTCCATCACTTTGCTGATGATTGAGAGTAGACTGATGGGGCGGTAATTGGCCGGATTGGATTTGTCCTGCTTTTTGTGGACAGGACATACCTGGGCAATTTTCCACATTGTCGGGTGGATGCCAGTGTTGTAGCTGTACTGGAACAGCTTGGCTAGAGGCGCAGCTCGTTCTGGAGCACAAGTCTTCAGCACTACAGCTGGGATGTTGTCGGGGCCCATAGCCTTTGCTGTATCCACTGCACTCAGCTGTTTCTTGATATCACGTGGAGTGAATCGAATTGGCCGAAGACTGGCTTCCGTGATGGTGGGGATATCGGGAGTAGGCTGAGATGGATTATCATGAGCCATGGCATGAGGGGATTGTCCTTGTCGCCCAGTAGCCAGCCTTTGACCTGCCGAGCTGGGTGAAAGATAGCTGGCACGTTGGACTGCCGCATGGCGAAGGCATCATGACTGCTCCCAGGGCATCGACCTCCATGATTCGATGTGTGTGGTCGCACACCAGCTGCACGTTGAGGAAGTGGAAGCCCTTTCAGTTCAAAAGATGACCGAGTTGATATGGGGGGCACACAGGGCAATGTGCGTGCAGACAATGGCACCTTGCACCATGGGGAAGCCCGCAATGTGAACAAACCCCCGTCCTGGAAGACCGTCATTGGATACGGCCTCCTGCTCACTGCCCTGCGCCTCCTCCTCCTCCCTCTGCTCGCAACTTGATCTGTTGTGCGTGGCCTCTCTGCATGCTGCCAGTCATGTTCAATGCCCAGCGGGAGCCCCAATAGATCACTCATGTTTGCCAGGAATCTTGTTCAACCACAGTTGTAACTTTCCGAACTGTAAGTCAGTACCTACCAAACCACTCTCAAATGTACTCTAGGAACTCTCAGTAAGTATAGGGAGCTTCAAAAAACACTTCCTATTCCATCAGCAGCCAGAAGCAATAATCCAGCAACTAACCTGCAACACCTGCATGATCCCTTTAAAGAGCACTGGTGGGGGGGTCCTCTAGGCCGTCTAAGTCATGTTCAGGTGTGCATGGTTAAGACTGTGCGTTGAGTTGAGCGTTAAGTACCAAAATGGTGTCTATCACTTTAAATCAGCGTTGTACAATGTACGCATTTTCTCCCTACTTTACATGCTATCGGCGTTTCTCTCCTCACACACGCTAACTCCTATATCAAGATGGCATCCGGCGCACGTCACGCTAGAAATGTGCATGCGCAGCCAAGACGCCATCTTGGCACTTTGGGAGGCCACGTAGCACCGAAACAACGGGCGCTACACGGCGCAATTTCCAGCCCTAAATGAACATTTGCATGGCAAGTTGCTGTCAGTGGGACAGCCAAAAGGTGTGGCACCCTCGACAGGGATCTACGACCCGTGCAAACTGGTCAAACAACTGTGTATCCCCTTAATCAACCAGATTGAAGGATTGTAAAAAGAACAGTCTGAACCAGGAATTGTAAGTTAGAATAATGAATTCAATGTCAAATCAGATACAGAAAGTGAAATAGAGATGGAAAGAATGATTAGATTAAGGAAGAGAAAAAAAAAGAAAATAAAGTTTAAAAAATGTAATAACATTTTTTTAAAGAAACCTCTAACAACAATTAAATGCTGAAGAAATGAGACTCCACACTTGAAATAATTAATTTTCAGTGCCAGAGAGGTTGTTTGGCAGTAATTAAGACCTATACCAATGTTAACAAGGGGACGGTAGCATCGTGGTTATGTTACTGACTAGTAATCCAGAGGCCTGGACTAAAATCCAGAGTCATAAGTTCAAATCCCGCCATGGTAGCTGGTGAATTTAAATTCAATTAATTAATTAAATTCAACTAATTAAATAAAAATCTGGAATTAAAATACTAGTATCAGTAATGATGGCTATGAAACTACTGGATTGTCGGAAAAACCCATACTGGTTCACTAATGTCCTTTAGGGAAGGAAAACTGCCGTCCTTACCCGGTCTGGCCTATATGTGACTCCAGACCCACAGCAATGTGGTTGATTCTTAATTGCCCTCTGAAATGGCCGAGCAAGCCACTCAGTTGTAAAATCTCGCGACGAAAAGTCAGAATAAGAATAAAACCGGACGGACCACTAGGCACCGGACACGACAACGGCAAACCAAGCCCAGTCGACCCTGCAAGGTCCTCCTTACTAACATCTGGGGACTTGTGCCAAAATTGGGAGAGCTGTCCCACAGTCAAGCAATAGCCTGACATGGCCATACTCACAGAATCATACCTTTCAGCCAACGTCCCAAACTCTTCCATCACCATCCCTGGGTATGTCCTGTCCCACCGGCAGGACAGACCCACCAGAGGTGGCGGTACAGTGATATGCAGTCAGGAAGGAGTGTCCCTGGGAGTCCTCAACATTGTATCTGGACCTCATGGCATCAGGTCAAACATGGGCAAGGAAACCTCCTGCTGATTACCACCTACTGCCCTCCGTCAGCTGATGAATCTGTCCTCCTCCATGTTGAGCACCAACTTGGATGGAAGCACTGAGGGTAGCAAGGGCACAAAATGTACTCTGGGTGGGGGGCTTCAATGTCCATCACCAAGAGTGGTTCGGTAGCACCACTACTGACAGAGCTGGCCGAGTCCTGAAGGACGCAGCTGCCAGACTGGGCCTGCGGCAGGTGGTAAGCGAACCAACACGAGGGAAAAACTTACTTGACCTCGTCCTCACCAATCTACCTGTCGCGAATGCATCTGTTCATGACAGTATTGGTAGGAGTGACCACCGCACAGTCCTCGTGGAGATGAAGTCCTGTCTTCGCACTGAGGACACCATCCAACGTGTTGTGTGGCACTACCACCGTGATAAATGGGATAGATTCAGAACAGATCTAGCAGCACAAAACTGGGCATCCATGAGGCGCTGTGGGCCATCAGCAGCAGCATAATTGTATTCCAGCACAATCTGTAACTTCATGGTCTGGCATATTCCTCACTCTACCATTACCAACAAGCCAGGGGATCAACCCTGGTTCAATGAGGAGTGTAGAAGAGCATGCCAGGAGCAGCACCAGGCATACCTAAAAATGAGGTGCTAACCTGGTGAAGCTACAACTCAGGACTACATGCATGCTAAACAGCGGAAGCAACATGCTACAGACAGAGCGAAGCAATTCCACAACCAACGGATCGGATCAAAGCTCTGCAGTCCTGCCACATCCAGTCGTGAATGATGGTGAACAATTAAACAACTAACGGGAGGAGGAGGCTCTGCAAACATCCCCATCCTCAATAATGGCGGAGTACAGCACGTGAGTGCAAAAGACAAGGCTGAAGCGTTTGCAACCATCTTCAGCCAGAAGTACCGAGTGGATGATCCATCTCGGCCTCCTCCCGATATCCCCACCATCACGGAAGCCAGTCTTCAGCCAATTCAATTCCCTCCACGTGATATCAAGAAACGACTGAGTGCACTGGATACAGCAAAGGCTATGGGCCCCGACAACATCCCAGCTGTAGTGCTGAAGACTTGTGCTCCAGAACTAGCTGCGCCTCTAGCCAAGCTGTTCCAGTGCAGCTACAACACTGGCATCTACCTGACAATGTGGAAAATTGCCCAGGTATGTCCTGTCCACAAAAAGCAGGACAAATCCAATCCAGCCAATTACTGCCAGCCAAAGTCTGCCATGATGTCATGGATTTGCCCCTAACTGCACTCCCCTGAGGTGTCATCACCCTCACTGGCATTCAACACTGAATACCAGTTTGTGAGGGCCACACTCCCAGGGGACTCCTGCACAGCCTGCCTGTTCCTCTTAGTCTGTCTGGTGGTCACCCACTCCCTCTTCACCAGAACTCTCTGTAGCTGCGGGGTGGCCACCTCCTGAAACATACTATCCACAAACCTCTCAGCTTCTCATGGCACTGTAGTGACACCAGCCGCCCCTAAAGCGCAGAAACTCTGAGCTCGAGCTTGAGCAGTTGAGCAGTTGGCGGCACTTCCTGCACATGTGGTTTTCCAGGACACACAAACTGTTCTGGAGATCCCACATGGTACAGAATGTGCGTGCGATGGGCCCCAGCTGTCCTGCCATGTAAGCTACAGTTATTTAAACTGTTTGTTTAGCTTTAAGGCAATTTATTGTATATCTAACACTAAAAGACTAACCGCTAAAAAACACTAACCATCCACCAATGCTCAGGAACTGCTTGAGTAACGGTTGCTGCAGTTCTGTAAGGTGCCTGAGAAACTGTGCCTGTGCAATACCCCAGACTCTCTGGGAACTATTTTTTTCCACACCTCTTTTCTTGAAGGAGCAAAGTAATGTTTAACACTGTTTCAAGGATTGAAGGCCGTTCATTAGACTTGCACTTGCCCATAGAGTTTCTGGGGATTAAATTGGATAAGGCCAATAAAAAGCAGGACAAATCCAATCCGGCCAATTACCGCCCCATCAGTCTACTCTCAATCATCAGCAAAGTGATAGAAGGTGTCGTCGACAGTGCTATCAAGCGGCACTTACTCACCAATAACCTGCTCACCGATGCTCAATTTGAGTTCCGCCAGGACCACTCGGCTCCAGACCTCATTACAGCCTTGGTCCAAACATGGACTAAAGAGCTGAATTCCAGAGGTGAGGTGAGAGTGACTGCCCTTGACATCAAGGCAGCATTTGACCGAGTGTGTCACCAAGGAGCCCTCGTAAAATTGAAGTCAATGGGAATCAGGGGGAAAACTCTCCAGTGGCTGGAGTCATACCTAGCACAAAGGAAGATGGTAGTGGTTGTTGGAGGCCAATCATCTCAGCCCCAGGACATTGCTGCAGGAGTTCCTCAGGGCAGTGTCCTAGGCACAACCATCTTCAGCTGCTTCATCAGTGACCTTCCCTCCATCATAAGGTCAGAAATGGGGATGTTCGCTGATAACTGCACAGTGTTCAGTTCCATTCGCAACCCTTCAAATAATGAAGCAGTCCGAGCCTGCATGCAGCAAGACCTGGACAACATCCAGGCTTGGGCTCGTAAGTGGCAAGTAACATTCGCACCAGACAAGTGCCAGGCAATGACCATCTCCAACAAGAGAGAGTCTAACCACCTCCCCTTGACATTCAATGGCATTACCATCGCCGATTCCCCCACCATCAACATCCTGGGGGTCACCATTGACCAGAAACTTAACTGGACCAGCCATATAAATACTGTGGCTATGAGAGCAGGTCAGAGGCTGGGTATTCTGTGGCAAGTGACTCACCTCCTGACTCCCCAAAGCCTTTCCACCATCTGCAAGGCACAAGTCAGGAGTGTGATGGAATACTCTCCACTTGCTTGGATGAGTGCAGCTCCAACAACACTCAAGAAGCTCGACACCATCCAAGATAAAGCAGCCCGCTTGATTGGCACCCCATCCACCACCCTAAACATTCACTCCCTTCACCACCGGCGCACTGTGGCTGCAGTGTGTACCATCCACAGGATGCACTGCAGCAACTCACCAAGGCTTCTTCGACAGCACCTCCCAAACCCGCATCCTCTACCACCTAGAAGGACAAGAGCAGCAGGTACATGGGAACAACACCACCTGCACGTTCCCCTCCAAGTCACACACAATCCCGACTTGGAAATATATCGCCGTTCCTTCATCGTTGCTGGGTCAAAATCCTGGAACTCCCTTCCTAACAGCACTGTGGGAGAAACGTCACCACACGGACTGCAGTGGTTCAAGAATGCGGCTCACCACCACCTTCTCAAGGGCAATTAGGGATGGGCAATAAATGCTGGCCTCGCCAGCGACGCCCACATCCCATGAACGATTAAAAAGAAAAATTAGACTGAAATGGACAAGCCCTAAATTTTTGTGGTGTGTTCAGTTGGCATCTATTGTGCAAGTACAGGAATTTCATACCGTTCAATGCATTGCAATGGTGAGTCAGACAGCGAGATGCCATTTCGTGAAGCTAATGGTGGAGTGACACATCTCAGACAGCAGCTTCCAGATTTTCGTGTTTAACCACATATCTGCCCTTCCCTGAAGTTACTGTGCGATTTGCGCATCAATAACGTTGAGCGCTGTTAGCCGTACCATGGTGGCCCAATATTACCCGGTTGGTTGGTGGCAATATTCGGTTGGTTGTTTCGTAAGGCCCTTGTTGCCGCGAGGTGTCTGATGGTCACTGGGGCTGGTGCTCTGGTTTCTTTTTGTGTATCGGCCTGCTTCAAAAGCTGCTGACCTTCCCTGTCGAACTGTTTTCCTGTTGCCCCCTCGCCTTGTTGAACTGGAAGCTGCTATTCCTTCCAGAGACAGGCAGAACAAGACAAGCAACACACAAGCGCCAGCAAGAACCAGAGAGAGAGAGAGAGAGAGGTTGAGTTTCCACTTCAATGGTCTTAGTCACTTTAAAAAAAACACTTCATGTCTGTTTAAACAGTTCTTACAAAGTCCTTAAGAATCTTTGATGGCTTTTTGATGGTCCCTCATGATGTTGCAATTGCTTCTCCCGATGGGTCATAAGAACATAAGAACATAAGAAATAGGAGCAGGAGTGGGCCAATCGGCCCCTCGAGCCTGCTCCGCCATTCAATAAGATCATGGCTGATCTGATCCTAACCTCAAATCTAAATTCATGTCCAATTTCCTGCCCGCTCCCCGTAACCCCTAATTCCCTTTACTTCTAGGAAACTGTCTATTTCTGTTTTAGATTTATTTAATGATGTAGCTTCCACAGCTTCCTGGAGTTGCAAATTCCACAGACCTACTACCCTCTGAGTGAAGAAGTTTCTCCTCATCTCAGTTTTGAAAGAGCAGCCCCTTATTCTAAGATTATGCCCCCTCGTTCTAGTTTCACCCATCCTTGGGAACATCCTTACCGCATCCACCCGATCAAGCCCCTTCACAATCTTATACGTTTCAATAAGATCGCCTCTCATTCTTCTGAACTCCAATGAGTCGAGTCCCAATCTACTCAACCTCTCCTCAAATGTCCGCACCCTCATCCCCGGGATTAACCGAGTGAACCTTCTTTGTACTGCCTCGAGAGCAAGTATGTCTTTTCTTAAGTATGGACACCAAAACTGTATGCAGTATTCCAGGTGCGGTCTCACCAATACCTGATATAACTGCAGCAATACCTCCCTGTTTTTATATTCTATCCCCCTAGCAATAAAAGCCAACATTCCGTTGGCCTTCTTGATCACCTGCTGCACCTGCATACTAACTTTTTGATTTTCTTGCACTAGGACCCCCAGATCCCTTTGTACTGCAGTACTTTCCAGTTTCTCGCCATTAAGATAATGGGCTCGATTTTAGGGTCGGGTTACCTGCGGGTTTCCAGCGGGGGGGCCCCGAAAATCCCGATCTCCGATCACGTGACCGGATTCGGACGAAATCCCGGCCACTTCCGGGTACCGCGCTGACGTGCGGGGCTGCGCGCGCAAGCCCCGCTGGTGGGAATCCCGCAGGCAATTAAAGCCAGCGGGGTTCCACTTGAGTGTACTTAACTTGCTCGTTGTGGTCAGTTAATGAGCTGAAGCAGCTGTCAAAAGAGGAAGTGTGGGATTTTACGTTCAAAGCAGTCAGTTTCCCACACTGGGGGAAACAGGACCCTTCAAACCAGGCGTGTTGCAGCCAGCAGCCTGTGGCAGGTGCCAAGGTGCGCTCCACGGGGGAGCGCCCTCACCCACGCAGGAGGCCACCGCGTCACATAGGGCAACCCCTGCCCTCCACCAACCCCCGCCAAGCCAGAGGACAGACCGACACGAAACCGCAGCCCCAGTCCGAGGACCCACCCACCTACCCTGCACAACCCCTCAGACCAACACCTGCCAGATGGGTGGTGCGTTGACATCGTCGGAGGACGAACAGGATGACCAGCCCCAGCAGCCTCGCAGTCCACGCCGTCCGCCTCGGAGAGGTGGGGCCCCCCAACACGGTGCTGCGGCACACCCACCTGCACAGCAGGAGGGAGGGCAACCACAGAGAGAGATGCGTCGCAGGAGGCACTACCCTCCGCACAGGGTGTACAGAGCGAGGCTCAGCTTCATGGACCTCTCCGAGGAGCAGTGCATACGGAGGCTCAGAGTCAATCGCCAGGTAGTCGCCGACATCTGCAGCCTCCTTAACGACGAGCTGCTCCCTGATGGACCAAGCAGCATCTTCTTACCTGTCGCCGTCAAAGTCACCACTGCCCTCAACTTCTTCGCATCCGGTTCCTTCCAGGGTGCCACCGGGGACATCACCGGGGTCTGTCAGTCCTCTGCACACAAGTGCATAAGGCAGGTCACCGATGGGTTGTTCCGCAGGGCCTCCCACTACATCAACTTCGCCATGGACGAGCGCAGCCAGATGGAGAGGGCGGTTGGATTCCATGCCATGGCCGGCTTCCCACGGGTGCAGGGTGTAATCGACTGCACCCACATCGCAATACGGGCACCTCCGCATGAGCCAGGGCTGTTCATCAACAGGAAGGGGTATCACTCCATGAACGCCCAGCTCATCTGTGACCACCGCCAGAGATTCCTACACGTGTGCGCCAGATACCCTGGCAGCTGCCACGATGCCTTCGTCCTCAGGGAGTCCGCCGTCCCGCCCATCCTGCAGGCACCCAACGCCGGCAACGGCTGGCTCCTCGGCGACAAGGGGTATCCCCTCCACACGTGGCTCATGACACCTCTGAGGAACCCCATCACCGAGCCGGAGCGTCGGTACAATGACAGCCACACTGCTACCAGGTCTACAATTGAGCAGACCATAGGGCTTCTCAAGATGCGCTTCAGGTGCCTTGATCGTTCTGGGGGAGCGCTCCAATACACACCATTCAGAGTGGGACGAATCATAGTTGTCTGCTGTGCCCTGCACAACATGGCCCAACAGAGAGGGGTGCCGCTGGAGGAGGCCCCATCCACACCCGCCACCCACATTGAGGGAGGCGAGGGCGAGGAGGAGGAGGAGGAGGAGGAGGCGGAGGAGGAGGAGGCGGAGGAGGAGGACGCGCCCGAGGATGTTGGACGACCCATGCGCCGAGCCGCGACTCACCGGGATGGTCGCCGGGCCAGGGACGCACTCATACGTCAACGGTTCTCCTAGAGTCACACACTGCGAGGCGCTCGCATCTCCTCACCTACACAGGCGAGCGGCCATACCAGCCCCCTCCACTAAAGAGTGCTGCCAGTAATCCTGCACCCACAGCAGTGTGCCCAATGGGTGGCAGCAGGTGTTCGCCGTCATGATGGCCTCCACGGAACGCAACTACTGCACAAGCCGCGGAAGAATGGACGAGAGGTGGCAGGAGTGGTGAGAATAGACTATTTAATATCTGGAATGTGACATCATTTAAGAAACAAAGTACAAAATAATAAACACCCTGGTGTATTCCCTTTGTGATTATAACGCCTTTGGAATTCTTCTCCGGGAACCCCTACGTGGTGCTACCCCTGTGGCTCCAGCAGAGGTAGTGGCAGGTTGCTCGTCTTCTTGCCTTGACCGGGTAGATGCTTTTGGCGGACGGCCCCTGGGTTTCGGTGCCCGTGCGGGCACCTCCACAGACTGCTCCTCCTGCACCGGGGCAGGGGCAGACTCGGCCACCTGGAGAGGAGGCACCATTGCGGGTGCTGGTTGAGAGGTGGGCGACGGGTGGGACGTGGGGACGCCTTGAGAGGCGTCCCCGCTTCCATGTCCCCGGTCACCATCATCCCTCTCTTGGCCTCGGCCCACATCACCCCTTCCACCCTGCTGGACGGCAGTTTGGATGGCATGTGTGAGGCCTTGCAAGGCCACCCCTAGTGTATCCCTCAGCCTGTTGGTGGCGTCGGAATGTTGCTCACCCTGAATCCGTACAGACGTTGTCAGGGCCTGCAAGGACTCGAAGTGGAGCTGTGCGTGACGCTCGAGGGAGGCCAGCCTGTCCTCCACCGCAGACAGTCCCGCACCTACCCGCGACACTGTGTCGCCGGTACCCTCCTGTGCCTGCTCCACCAATGCCCACATGCAGGAGGTGGACTCCTCCATCGCCTGCGCTATTGTGGACAATGCGCGCGGCACCTCTGCCAGCACCTCAGCAATTAGCTGGTGGCCCTCGACGACTCTCCTTTTCTCTGGTGGCCCCCTGGGTTCAGCATCTGGGTCCGGCTGAGCAGAGCCTGGAGATGAGTGCTCCCTCCGTCGCGGACCCTCCGCGGCTGCCCCTGCCACCAGGGTCTGCTCATGCTCACTCGTGCGCAGTGACTCACCAAGTGCTACCCCAACTAGTTGGCGAGGGGGACCCACCGAGGTGCGTGTCTCTGCGCTGGTGGATGGTTGGCTCTGATGTGACGATGCACCCTCAGAGACCGCCATGTCCTCTGAGGAATCGCCCTCCACGCTCGCTTGATCCAAAGACGGACCTGCAAGAGAACAGAGGGCACTTTGAGCATGTGGACCAACTTGACAGTGCGCCTGATGGCAGGTGATGATACGGTCACTCGCGATCATGGGTGTTGAGTGTCAGCTTTCCCTTACCGGCCGTTTCGGCAGCGACACACTCGCCATCGGCCACCGACAGGCAATGTCGCGTGCGGGCGAGGTCGAGCGCCTCCACCTCTGCGTCGGTGAGCTCCACCACTTGCGGCGGCCCACCTCCGGTGCGTGCCCTTTCGCGGTTGTTCTTGCTCCTCTTCTCCTGTGAAGGCAAAACACAGATGTGTGAGTGGGTGCGTCTTGCATCGTGAGACGCATCGAGCATCGGTGTGGTTGGGTTGAGCGTGGCGCGGAACGGATGGGAGGAAGTGTGGGCCACGTGCCCATCCCATTGCATGGGGATTGGGGTGTGTGGTAGTGTTCGGGTGGGGTCAGGGACGGTGGGTACTTGCGTGCACGGCGAGGATGGTGAATGAGTGGCTGTGAGGATTGCTGATGGAGCGCAGTGGTGGCTGTGCAGGAGGGGGTTGTGATCTGCTTGGCGTGATGGTGGGGACGGGATGTGGGAGGGTGCGTTGGTGTACTCACCTTGCCAGACCTAGTCAGGTCATTGAAGCGCTTACGGCACTGCTCCCAAGTCCTTGGGGTGTTGCCCCTGCTGCTCACCTCCGCCGCCACCTCTGCCCATGCCTTCCTGGTTGCGGCGGCAGGGAACTTGCGCCCATCCTCAGGGAAGAGTGTTTCCCTCCTCCTCCTCACGCCCTCCAGCATCAGCTGCAGTGCCAGATCTGAAAAACGGGGCGCAGCCTTTCCCCTTTGTTGAGCCATTCTCCCAGACCTCTTGCTTGCAGCAGGAGGGGCTTTGGGAGACTGCCCCTTTAACTGGAGCTCCTACATCGCGTCGACGGTACTGCGCATGCGCAGCCGGCCGGCACGCAGCTGGGGAGTGCAGAACCCGGAAGCAGGCCTTAATGGGTCCAATTATCCCGCGATCGCGTGGGGGACGCACACAATTACCCGTCCGCGTTTTCCACGCTCCCGGAGGACCACCCGCTGGGAACCCGCAGGCCTGCTAAATTCGAGCCCAATAACTTGCTCTCCCCGATTTTTCCTCCCAAAGTGCATAACCTCACATTTTCCAATATTGTATTGCATCTGCCAAATCTCTGCCCACTCACCCAGCCTGTCTATATCCCCTTGTCGGTTTTTTATGTCCTCCTCACTCTCCACTTTCCCTCCCATCTTTGTATCATCCGCAAACTTTGATATGTTACACTCGGTCCCCTCCTCCAAATTGTTAATATAGATTGTAAAGAGTTGGGGACCCAGCACCGACCCCTGCGGAGCACCACTGGCTACTGGTTGCCAGTCCGAGAATGTACTATTTATCCCAACTCTCTGCTTCCTGTTAGATAACCAATCCTCCACCCATGCCAGAATATTACCCCCAATCCAGTGATTCTTTATCTTGAGCAATAATCTTTTATGTGGCACCTTGTTGAATGCCTTCTGGAAGTCTAAATACACTACGTCCACTGGTTCCCCTTTATCCACCCTGTACGTTATGTTCTCAAAGAACTCAAGCAAATTTGTCAGATATGACTTCCCCTTCGTAAAGCCATGCTGACTTTGTCCTATTAAATTATCTTTATCCAAATGTTCCGCTACTGTCTCCTTAATAATAGACTCCAAAATTTTACCCACCACAGATGTTAGGCTAACTGGTCTATAATTTCCAGCCTTCTGCCTACTACCCTTTTTAAATAAGGGTGTTACATTAGCAGTTTTCCAATCTGCCGGGACCTTTGCCGAGTCCAGAGAATTTTGGAAAATTATTACCAAAGCATCCACAATCCCTACTGCCACTTCCCTCAAGACCCGAGGATGTAAACCATCAGGTCCAGGGGATTTATCCGCCTTGAGTCCCATTAATTTACTGAGTACCAATTCCTTAGTGATTTTAATCGTATTTAGCTCCTCCCCCCCGAGAGCCCCCGTTTGTCCAGTGTTGGGATATTCTTAGTGTCCTCTACCGTAAAGACTGAAACAAAATATTTGTTCAGCATTTTTGCCATCTCCATGTTTCCCACCATTAATTTCCCGGTCTCATCCTCTAAGGGACCTATGTTTGCCTTAGCCACCCTTTTTCTTTTTATATAACTGTAGAAACTCTTGCTATCTGTTTTTATATTTTTTGCTAATTTCTTTTCATAATCTATCTTCCCTTTCTTAATCAATCGTTTAGTTACTTTTTGCTGTCTTTTGAAGACTCCCCAATCTTCTATCCTCCCACTAAGTTTGGCTACCTTATATGTCCTTGTTTTTAGTCGGATACTATCCTTAATTTCTTTACTTAGCCACGGATGGCTGTCATTTCTTTTACACCCTTTTTTCCTCAGTGGAATATATTTTTTGAAAGTTGTAAAATAACTCCTTAAATGAACACCACTGTTCATGTACCGTCTTACCCTTTAAACTATTTTCCCAGTCCACTTTAATCAATTCCGCTCTCATACCATCATAGTCTCCTTTATTCAAGCTCCGTAAGCTTGTTTGAGAACCAACCTTCTCACCCTCTAATTGGATATGGAATGTAACCATGTTATGGTCACTCGTTCCAAGGGGATCCTTAACTAGGACATTATTAATTAATCCTGGCTCATTACACAGGACCAGGTCCAAGGTTGCTTGCCCCCTTGTAGGATCAGTTACATACTGCTCATGAAATCCATCCCGAATACACTCAATAAACTCTTCCTCAAGGCTGCCCTGCCCAATTTGATTTGTCCAGTTAATATGATAGTTAAAATCCCCCATCATTATAGCTGTTCCCTTATTACATGCCCCGACTATTTCCTGATTAATACTTCTTCCAGCAGAATTGCGACTATTTGGAGGCCTATATACTACGCCCACTAGTGTTTTTTCCCCCTTATTATTCCTTATCTCTACCCAAACTGTTTCATTATCCTGATCCTTTGTCCCAATATCTTTTCTCTGTATTACAGTGATTCCTTCCCTTATTAACATAGCCACCCCACCTCCCCTTCCTTCCTGCCTGTCCTTCCTGATTGTTAAATACCCTGGCATATTTAATTCCCAGTCGTTGTCACCCTGCAGCCATGTTTCTGTAATGGCCACAAGATCATACCCATACGTAGTTATTTGTGCCGTTAACTCGTCCATTTTTTTACGAATGCTACGTGCATTCAGATAAAGAACTTACAAATATGTTTTGTGACACTTAGTTCCTGCTTTTTCCTTTTTTAACACTTTACCTTTTACTCCATACCTTCTGTCCCTTCCTGACACGCTTTCCTCTGTCTCTCTGCTCAGGTTCCCAACCCCCTGCCACAGCTTTGATGCTGGGTTAATCGCCTTACGCCTTCTAGTTTTCATTTTATCTGTCGTGCCTAAAGTACACTTTCTTTCCACTGCTCTACGCTTTTCCCTTTCACTTGTTCTTGAACAACTGTTTGTACTATTTGTATTGTAGATTTCCCCTGGGTCTTCCCCTCTCTTGCTGCTCTCAACTTTATTCCCTTCTGACTCCCCGCTCAGGTTCCCATCCCCCTGCCACTCTAGTTAGGGAGCCACTTATAATTGAGATAGCCCTATACGTCCTTGTGCAGGGTCATGAAGTGGCCCTGCAATTGGCTCTGCTACATTTGTTACTGTGGTAGTTGCCTGGTCCTGCCCATTCTTTGGTACATCTACTGTTATTTGAGAAGTGAAATCTTGATGAGCCAGATGTAGCAATGCCCTAAGAAACAGCAGCTTCATCCATGCTCACTCTAGCCATGTTCCTGCCACTGAGTCATCCATGTGCAGTGATTTGTGTGGGAGCAGACCTCTGTCTAGCAATGAAGTTCATGAAGCCTTGTGGTAGGCTCTCTCCATCCAATGGAATATGTTGAAGAGAAATTGTTGTACGTTGGAACCCAAGGCCTATATAAACAGAAAGAAACAACTTGCATTTATATAGCGCCTTTCACGACCTCAGGACATCCCAAAGTGTTTTACAGCCAATGAAGTACTTTTGAAATGCAGTCACTGTTGTAAAGTAGGAAACAAAGCAGCCAATTTGCGCACAGCAAGGTCCTACAAACAGCAATGAACATACTGAGGTGCTGAAGATGGCAAGCATTGTTACTATCAATTCATATTGTATGTGATGAATGTTAAAGTTGTGTCACCAGACGTTTGTCAGGTGCCAGTCTCTGCGTCCCCGATGGACAGGCACTCGAGGGTGCGGCTCAGCTCCAGCGCCTCCTGCTCCGCATCTGTGAGGGCGACGATTTCTTGCGGCCCCCCTCTGGTTCTCACCCTCTCCCGTGCATTCTGAGCTCTCTTCTCCAATTGGGAGAAAGTACAGACGCGTGAGTGAGTGATGGCGACGTGGCTAACTGATGATTGCATTGGTTTGGATGCGGCTGACCGTGAAAGAGATGCACCAGAGGGTGAGTATGAGACAGAGCCATGATATTGTATGAGGAGTGGGGTGAGTGGTAGTAATGGGGTGACTAATGGGGAGGTGAGGAAGTGCTGAGGAAGTGCAGGTAAGTTGAGGATGAGCTTTCAGTGGGTGTGAAGAGTGATGTGATAGACTAGTACTGGCAGTGCAGAATGAGTTAGGGGGGTGGGGACGGTGATGTGGAAGATGGAATGTAGGAGAATGAGTAAGTGTACTCACTTTGGCTGACCTAGTTAGGTCATTGAAGCACTTCCTGCACTGGATCCAGGTGCTGGAGATGTTGCTGCTGCTAGTGACCTCCTCTGTCACCTCGAGCCAGGCCTTCTTGGTGGCAGAGGCAGGCCACTTCCTCCCGTCCGCCGGGTAGAACACATCCCTCCTCTTCCTCACCCCATCCAGTAGCACCTGGAGTGAGGCAACATTGAATCTTGCAGCAGCCTTGCCCCTGTACTGCTCCATTGTGGTGTGTGGGTGTTTGCTCCAGGAGCAACCATTGGAGGACTGCCCCTTTAAATACAGCTCCTCCAGCTGACAGTCTGTGATGCAGTTGCCATCCTTGTAAATCTTTTTTGCACCCATTCCAGTGCCTCTATATCCTTTTTATAAAATGGAGACCAGAACTGTACACAATACTCTAAGTGTAGTCCAACCACGGTTCTGTACAAGTTTAACATAAAGTCTCTGCTTTTCAATTCTATTCCTCTAGAAATGAACCCCAATGCTTGGTTTGCATTTTAATGGCCTTATCAACATACGTTTCTTCTTTGAATGATACGTGAATGTATACCCCTAGATTCCTTTGCTCCTCTACCCCATATAGACTCCTTATTCCTCCAACCGAAATGCAGCACCCCACACTTATCTAATTGAAATTAATTTGTCATTTGCACATCCATTCTGCAAGTTTATTAACGTTTTCATCATTTACAGGGGGTCCACTTGTGGGAGTGACCAGTGCCGCTGAACCAGAGAGATATCTAAAGCAGATATAAAATTTGTAAGTTACCATCTCCCTGGAAATGAAATTTCTGTTTTTGCAAATTTTTATAATACATTAGGCAAGGTATTAAGTGGAGTTTGCTTCACCGAAGATGAAAAATTTCAGTACTCTTCTCATGTCTTTTACTCTTTTCTTTCTGTGTTTCACTGTTCCATGTGTGTGTGTTTCTATTACTTTTTCTTTTCTCTCTGTGTTTCCCTGTTACTCTCTCCCTTTCTCTTAGTTACTCATTCCTGGTGTGACTTTATTAATGTCCTCCTTCTTTTCTATGTTTTCCTCTCTGTTACTCCCTGATAGTTCCTGGTGCCTTTTTCATTACTCCAGAGATCTCCCGATTTTACCAATTGCCTTTCCCTCCAGCATTCTCTGCCAGTTCTACACTCCATCAATGTGCATATTGTATAAGAAGTATAAGATAACAGCATACTCCGCTGTTCTCTGGACACAGAACAGCTGATCGGTGCACCATATGAGATGCTCCTCCACTTCTTGTGCCCTTGAACAGCTGATTGAAAAGATAAGATAAATCAGAGTGTGTGAGATTTATGCAGCTTGGCATCAGGGTATCTTGAGTTTCACCCCTTGAGCTACTTCTAACGCAGAACAAATTAAATTCCCAAGAAAAAAAAACACAGCAGGTAGCATTTCTCCCAAATACTTGTCTCAGAACTGCTCCAAAAAGTCTAGTCCATAGTTTAATTTTGCCATAAAACTACTTATGCCATGGTGAATTTATTCCAAAACAAAATATAAAAAGTCCAGCTCAGCTGTTAGGAGTTCTTCATAGCTGGGTTCTTTTCTTCATATTTCTGTATCATTTCATCCCTAGCTCTGTATTGTGAGTTTTCACAGATTTTTTTTTATTCGTTCATGGGATGTGGGCGTCGCTGGCGAGACTGGCATTTATTGCCCATCCCTAATTGCCCTTGAGAAGGTGTTGGTGAGCCGCCTTCTTGAACTGTTGCAGTCCGTGTGGTGAAGGTTCTCTCACAGTGCTGTTGGGAAGGGAGTTCCAGGATTTTGACCCAGCGATGGTGAAGGAACGGCGATATATTTCCAAGTCGGGATGGTGTGTAGCATCGAAAAATGTGTTTTAATTGAGTCCAGATTGCTCTTGATATGGATCTAGGATAAATTATCCCATTCAGTACATCCAGCAAAGCAACACCCAAGTAACCCAAATCCAGTCTTTATATTCCACTTTCTGATTTGGATCCATTTCAGTTTTGGTTCAGGCAGGAGCAGCTAATATGTGATGGCAAAAGTGTGACTGTGACAGAACAAAATATGACAATTACAGGAAATAAGTGATACACTACAGAAAGATGTAAGATTTTTAATATATAACTAGCAGATCTCCTGTCGAATTACTCATGGTATGCTAGAGGATACGCTGTTTCAGAACAGCGAGAGTTTTAATGTCATACAGGGCCTAACATCAGGGCCATTGATCTACAGTGACTGAATGAGTCCAGTTTGTCTACTGTAACTTAGGTGGGAGAGCCAGGAAAACCTAAGATAAACACAGCCTATGCCATTTTTCCAGGATTTCCCAAGCTCTTCCACTGAATTTACGGCAGGTGAGTGGGAAAAAACCCCACAAAAATTCACCCTCTTAAAGTTCAAGAATAAAGAAGGAATTTGGTTAGGCTACAGTTAGCATAGTGTGCGTAATTTTGGATGCCCCATCTGGTTGGGGAGTCAGTAATGAGGGGTCACCTACTTAAAATGAACACTAAGAGAATGAGGAGAGAGGTTAAGAGAAATTGCTTGACACAGAGCGTTGTCGGAGCATGGAATGTTTTGCCATTGGAAGTGGTTCAGCCAGAGACCATTGCACCTTGTAAGGAAAGATTGGATAAATATTTGAATATTTGAAAAAGATACAAGGCTATAGAGGAGCGGGGAAGTGGGATTAGTTTCAGATTGCTCTAGCAAAGAGACAGCACAGACCCGATGAGTTGAATGGTCTCCTTCTGCATTGTGAGCTTTTTACATAGAATGTACAGTACAGAAACAGGTCATTCAGCCCAACAGGCCCATGCCAGTGTTTATGCTCCACACAAGCCTCCGCCCTCCCTACTTCATCTAACTCTACTATGTCTACGAAAGGTTCCTCAAGTGGCTGATTAACTCCTTCAGTAGGGTCATCGGCAATGTCCAGGGATGCTCTTCAACATGTGCTAATGTCTGGAGATTTGGGATGGGGGGGCATGTCCAGTTTTCAGCTTCTCTCTTCTGTTGTATGCTTCCTTGACCTGCAATGAGAAGAAAGTAATGAATGAATGACTGAGTCTTTCTTGAGGCCTCTCAGAGCTAGGGAATTGGCCATTGTGCTTCCCTAAACAAGAGTGAAAGAAAAGACATCGTGCTAAAAGGGTTCTGCGAGAATCTTTAACAGGCCAACCCACTGTCAATGGAAAGGTTCCAGGAAAGGGATGTTTAAAGCATTACAGATGAGCATGAGCAATGATTAAGTGTGTGTTACAGGCATGGCATTGTAGACCATTATAAACAGGTAATTAGAGGACTCATTCGCCTTGGCAAACTTCTGGAAGGTGCTAAATTTCTTTCTCACCTGAATGGTTGTTCTCTTAACTTCAGAGACTGCATTCACCTGCTCTGCCACTTCTTCCCATGCAACCCCTGATTGCATTTTGCAGAGGAGGATGCCACCCCAACCTGAATGTGTCACCTTGCCAGCACTTCACTCAACATTAGGATTTTCTTGCAGAAGGAAACTTTCCTGCCTCTTTTTAAGAAAGGAGAGAGAGGGAAACCAGTGAATTATAGACCAGTGAGCCTAACATCTGTTGTGGGAAAAATGCTGGAGTCTATAATTAAGGATAGGGTGACTGAACACCTCGAGAATTTTCAGTTAATCAGAGAGAGCCAGCATGGATTTGTGAAAGGTAGGTCATGCCTGACAAACCTGATTGAATTTTTTGAAGAGGTGACTAAAGTAGTGGCCAGGGGAATGTCAATGGATGTTATTTATATGGACTTCCAGAAGGCATTTGATAAGGTCCCACATAAGAGACTGTTAGCTAAGATAGAAGCCCCCATGGAATAGAGGGAAAAGTACAGACTTGGTTAGGAAATTGGCTGAGCGAAAGGCGACAGAGAGTAGGGATAATGGGTAATTACTCACATTGGCAAGATGTGACTAGTGGAGTCCCGCAGGGATCTGTCTTGGGGCCTCAATTATTCACAATATTTATGAACAACTTAGATGAAGGCGTAGAAAGTCTCACATCTAAGTTTGTCGATGACACAAAGATTGGTGGCATTGTAAGCAGTGTAGATGAAAACATTAAATTACAAAGGGATATTGATAGATTAGGTGAATGGGCAAAACTGTGGCAAATGGAATTCAATGTAGACAAATGTGAGGTCATCCACTTTGGATCAAAAAAGGATAGAACAGGGTACTTTCTAAATGGTAAAAAGTTAAAAACAGTGGATGTCCAAAGGGACTTAGGGGTTCAGGTACATAGATCATTGAAGTGTCATGAACAGGTGCAGAAAATAATCAAGAAGGCAAATGGAATGTTGGCCTTTATATCTAGAGGACTAGAGTACAAGGGGGCAGAAGTTATGCTGCAGCTATACAAAACCCTGCTTAGTCCGCACCTGGAGTACTGTGAACAGTTCTGGACACCGCACCTTCGGAAGGACATATTGGCCTTGGAGGGAGTGCAGAGTAGGTTTACTAGTGTAAGGGGTTAGTACTGTTTCTCGGGCTTATTATAGGTCAGCCAGTTATGTTTTTCCTGAGCTGCCCTGCCCGCTGTGCGGTTGCGAATCGCTTTCCCCTTCCTGATTCTGAGCTGAGGACTTATCGGGCGGTAACAAGGACAGACGAACAGACCAGTGGATTGGTACAAGGAAAACCAATGTTTATTAATAAGAAAACTAAAACTACAAGGTAAACAGTATTATACAGAAGATAAAAAGAAAATTGCTATGAATGCAATACAGTCTTACACTTAACGGGGTGGAAGAAATGGACACATCGAGGGAAAATTGTAAAATCACAATTTTAGCAATACCCCTTTAACCCCCACCCTTATACCTAGCTAGGTTGTCTTGTGGCGGCCAGAAAATTAATGCTCACCGGTGAAACAGATGAAAAGGCCTGGCCCCGGTGCTCTGCTGCTGCCGTCGACATGTGGTTGCGAGGTTTACTGGATGGCCTTCCTTCTTAATTGCTAGCAGGCAGACAGGACACCGGGCCAAGAGGCGAAGAGAAGAGAGAGAGAGATTCTGGGAAGCCCCAGTTATATCCTCCCGGTAACAGGTTATTTTCGCGCCTCATCAGTTTGCTCCATTGTCCGATTTGGGCTGAAAATGTAAGACAAAAGGGGTCCCGATCTCTGGCCCATTTACATAAATGGCCGGTTCCTGTACTGATCTGTTCCATAACTGTTATCCATTGTTCCGAATGTTCCTTGATGGTTCACCTTTTGTCCTGGGATTTCTCCTGCTCGAATTTTGATGTGTAGGCCGACCATGTTGATGGCTTGCCTCAGGGCTTGAATGCAGCTGCATTGTTCAAAGAAACCTGTCTGAAACACAAAGCCTGCCAAGCTGTTAGAGAATTTTGCAGGCTTTTAGGCCATGTGTCTGACCGCAGCCATTTTGAAAGACCCTGGATTTTTTAAAACACAGTCACACCAGGGTTTCTTTAATAACTCCAATAAATCTTCGGGGGGGGGAACATGTGAAATTTTGCGAATCCCTTCACTAGAATGATACCTGGACTTCAAGGGTTAAGTTACGAGGAAAGATTACACAAATTGGGGTTGTATTCTCTAGAGTTTCAAAGTTTATAAGATATTAAGGGGAACAGAAAGGGTGGATAGAGAGAAACTATTTCCGCTGGTTGGGAATTCTAGGAGTAGGGGGCACAGTCTAAAAATTAGAGCCAGACCTTTCAGGAGTGAGATTAGAAAACATTTCTACACAAAATGGGTGGTAGAAGTTTGGAACTCTCTTCCGCAAACAGCAATTGATACTAGCTCAATTGCTAAATTTAAATCTGAGATAGATAGTTTTTGGCAACCAAAGGTATTAAGGGATGTGGGCCAAGGACAAATATATGGAGCTAGATCACAAATCAGCCATGATCTTATCAAATGGTGGAGCAGGCACGAGGGGCTGAATGGCCTACTCCTGTTCCTATGTTCCTATGCCACCACCCTGGGAATTATTGGACGTCAGGCTCTTTTTTTAAAACACTTGTTACAATTCCAGAATCAAAAGAAGGTTTTGCCTCCACAACAGGAAGCACAGGTATAGCTTTAAGGTGCTGCACCTGCACTTTTAAGCCTTTGTGCCTCCTCCCCCCATTACTGTGTCCCAGTGCAAAGCGCATTGGGGGCGCAACAGCAATATGCTAATGAAAGAACCTCTCAAAATCTGGAGAAGGCCCCTCAGTGTGCTGGTCACACAAGGTGCCCCTTGCCAATAGATGCCCAGATGCAAACTTTCAGGCCCTTGCTATTTTTACAGAACTTAAAGAGCTTATACTGCAATTTCAACAGTATGGGCACTTTAAGCACTTTAAAAGAGATAGGTGCTGGTTCCTGTAAGGGCACTGGCAGAAAATGATGAAAAGATTGGAAGGGTTGGGAGCAAATGGGACCTATGCTCGATGATCAGGAGGTAAGAGAGGAGGGGGAGTTGCGTTCTTGATTAGGGAGAACATCACGGCAGTAGTGAGAGGGGATATATCCGAGGGTTCGCCCACTGAGTCTATATGGGTAGAACTGAAAAATAAGAAGGGAGAGATCACTTTGATAGGATTGTACTACAGACCCCCAAATAGTCAACGGGAAATTGAGGAGCAAATATGTAAGGAGATTACAGACTGCTGCAAGAAAAATAGGGTGGTAATAGAAGGGGACTTTAACTTTCCCAACATTGACTGGGACAGCCATAGCATTAGGGGCTTGGATGGAGAGAAATTTGTTGAGTGTATTCAGGAGGAATTCCTCAGTCAGTATGTGGATGGCCCGACTAGAGAGGGGGCAAAACTTGACCTCCTCTTGGGAAATAAGGAAGGGCAGGTGACAGAAGTGTTGGTGAGGGATCACTTTGGGACAAGTGATCATAATTCCATTAGTTTTAAGATAGCTATGGAGAAGGATAGGTCTGGCCCAAAAGTTAAAATTCGAAATTGGGGAAAGGCCAATTTTGATGGTATTAGACAGGAACTTTCAGAAGTTGATTGGGAGAGTCTGTTGGCAGGCAAAGGGACGTCTGGTAAGTGGGAGGCTTTCAAAAGTGTGTTAACCAGGGTTCAGGGTAAGCACATTCCTTATAAAGTGAAGGGCAAGGCTGGTAGAAGTAGGGAACCTTGGATGACTCGGGAGATTGAGGCACTAGTCAAAAAGAAGAAGGAGGCATATGACATGCATAGGCAGCTGGGATCAAGTGGATCCCTTGAAGAGTATAGAGATTGCCGGAGTAGAGTTAAGAGAGAAATCAGGAAGGCAAAAAGGGGACATGAGATTGCTTTGGCAGATCAGGCAAAGGTGAATCCAAAGAGCTTCTACAAATACATAAAGGGCAAAAGGGTAACTAGGGAGAGAGTAGGGCCTCTTAAGGATCAACAAGGTCATCTATGTGCGGAACCACAAGAAATGGGTGAGATCCTGAATGAATATTTCACATCGGTATTTACGGTTGAGAAAGGCATGGATGTTAGGGAACTTGGGGAAATAAATAGTGATGTCTTGATGAGTGTACATATTACAGAGAGGGAGGTGCTGGAAGTCTTAACGCGCATCAAGGTAGATAAATCTCCGGGACCTGATGAAATGTATCCCAGGACGTTATGGGAGGTTAGGGAGGAAATTGCGGGTCCCCTAGCAGAGATATTTGAATCATCCACCGCTACAGGTGAGGTGCCTGAAGATTGGAGGGTAGCAAATGTTGTGCCTTTGTTTAAGAAGGGCGGCAGGGAAAAGCCTGGGAACTACAGACCAGTGAGCCTGACATCTGTAGTGGGTAAGTTGTTAGAGGGTATTCTGAGGGACAGGATCTACAGGCATTTGGAGAGGCAGGGACTAATTAGGAACAGTCAGCATGGTTTTGTGAGAGGAAAATCATGTCTCACGAATTTGATTGAGTTTTTTGAAGGGGTAACCAAGAAGATAGATGAGGGCTGTGCAGTAGACGTGGTCTACATGGACTTCAGCAAAGCATTTGACAAGGTACCGCATGGTAGGTTGTTACATAAGGTTAAATCTCATGGGATCCAAGGTGAGGTAGCCAATTGGATACAAAATTGGCTTGACGACAGAAGACAGAGGGTGGTTGTAGAGGGTTGTTTTTCAAACTGGATGCCTGTGTCCAGCGGTGTGCCTCAGGGATCGGTGCTGGGTCCGCTGTTATTTGTTATTTATATTTATGATTTGGATGAGAATTTAGGAGGCATGGTTAGTAAGTTTGCAGATGACACCAAGATTGGTGGCATTGTGGACAGTGAAGAAGGTTATCTGGGATTGCAACGGGATCTTGATCAATTGGGCCAGTGGGCCGATGAATGGCAGATGGAGTTTAATTTAGATAAATGTGAGGTGATGCATTTTGGTAGATCGAATCGGGCCAGGACCTACTCCGTTAATGGTAGGGCGTTGGGGAGAGTTATAGAACAAAGAGATCTGGGAGTACAGATTCATAGCTCCTTGAAAGTGGAGTCACAGGTGGATAGGGTGGTGAAGAAGGCATTCGGCATGCTTGGTTTCATTGGTCAGAACATTGAATGCAGGAGTTGGGATGTCTTGTTGAAGTTGTACAGGGCATTGGTGAGGCCACACTTGGAGTACTGTGTACAGTTCTGGTCACCCTATTATAGAAAGGATATTATTAAACTAGAAAGAGTGCAGAAAAGATTTACTAGGATGCTACCGGGACTTGATGGTTTGACTTACAGGGAGAGGTTAGACAGACTGGGACTTTTTTCCCTGGAGAGTAGGAGGTTAAGGGGTGATCTTATAGAAGTCTATAAAATAATGAGGGGCATAGATAAGGTCGATAGTCAAAATCTTTTCCCAAAGGTAGGGGAGTCTATAACGAGGGGGCATAGATTTAAGGTGAGAGGGGAGAGATACAAAAGGGTCCAGAGGGGCAATTTTTTCACTCAAAGGGTGGTGAGTGTCTGGAACGAGCTGCCAGAGGCAGTAGTAGAGGCGGGTACAATTTTGTCTTTTAAAAAGCATTTGGACAGTTAAATGTGTAAGATGGGTATGGAGGGATATCGGCCAAGTGCAGGCAATTGGGACTAGCTTAGTGGTATAAACTGGGCGACATGGACATGTTGGGCCGAAGGGCCTGTTTCCATGTTGTAACTTCTATGATTCTATGATCAAGGCTTGAACTGCTGGAGGGGTTGGGAGGCGAGACAGGTGGATGCCTGGAGGCCAGGTGGAAGAAGAAGCTGCCGAAGAAAACATTGAGAGCAGGAATCAGAAATGAGTGAGAAGACCAGGAGGGTGATTTTAAACCCCAAGAACGGGTGGGTTGGGGGCGGGTGGGAGTTGAAAATAGTTGTTTTATGGGTCGCGACCGCAACCCGGCTTTATTTCCGGGTTTAACGTTAGCGCGGAAAAGTACAGGCTTCCCACTGGGAATACAAAATCCGAAAACTTTGCGACTGCGACCCAAAAAAACAACTATTTTCAACTCCCACCTGCCCCCAACCCACCCGTTCTTGGGGTTTAAAATCACCCCCCCCCCCGGATGTCCGAAAGAAAAAAACTGGGAAGGGAAGATTGCAAATCTGGTAGAAGTTGAGGAGGCCAGGCAACCAACAAAAAAAATGAGGAGTCCAAGATACGGAATCTGGGAGGTCAGTCAACCACGTAAAAATATTTGGAGGTTAGGGTTGGGACTGGGAAGCTGAAGAAACTTTATGGGTGACCAGGACTGGGAAGCTGTGGGGTGGCCAGGTGGTCGAAGAGAAAAGTGGGAATTCCAGCTAAATGATTATTGGCTGAGGACCTGGAAGTGGCACAGAGGCCCACAAATTTAAGTGTAGGCCTCAGGCAACTGAGAACAACACTGTGGGAGGTGGATGATGGAATAATGGAGCTGCGGACACTACACGTCACATAAAGAACCAGCCAATCAAAGACAAGGCAAGTAGAAACCTTGATTTAAAGCAACAACAAAGCATTACAATGACCGATTCCTGCATATCACAAAATCATGGTGCAAAAAGTAAGTAAAACAACAAGGAGTGCACACAGATGCAAGGCTTTTAATATATTAGGCTCCGCTTTGCACCTGGACACAAAGGAGTAAATTTTAACCCCAAGAACGGATGGGCTGGGGATGGTTGGGAGGTTAAAATAACAGCTTTTTGGAGCGGGACCGCATTCCGGCTCCAACTCGCCCACTTCTGGGTTTAATCTAGGCAGCTTGGTCTGTGTGTGCACAGCAGACACCAGAAAGTCCCGCCCCCACTAAGTCCAACGGGCCCACATTTAAAAGGGCAATGTTCCTCATTGAAATACTTGAGGTACTTAATATTTTGTGTATTGGAACATTAAAATGAATTTAACCTTACCTGTTCGGGTTTCCCATCACTTCCGAATCACGTCAGGCGAAAGCAGGCAGGAAGAGCCTGGGTCCATGAGGTGAGTGCCTTTATTGTACTGCTTGTGGGCCCAGAGGAGCAGGAGTGCTTCATTCAGGCCCAACAAGCTCACCTGGCCAACAGGGCCCCTGCGATCGGTCGCCCACCGCAACCCCCCCCCAACCCAATGTTGGACCCCCACCCCCATGGTGGATCCCCAACTGCCTCCGAATCTCCACCCGACCTCCAGCGACCTCCGATCTTCTTCCCAGCCTATGATACCTCCCTCCCTCCCTCTGATCCCTGGCTGCTGCCGCAGGCCTTCCTGCCCGACGACCAACCAGTCCGTCAATCAGGTTGACTGCCAGGTGCAAAACCCAGAAGTCAAATTTATTGGCCTCATTAAGGTCGCAATCGCACTTACCTTCTGGGTTTCGCACCTGAAAATCTTGCCCCCGCTCCCTTCCTGGCTGGAAGTGAAAATTCTACCCAAAGAAGAGGACAAAATGTTCCAGACTGTTCTGGCTGGAACATTCTCCCTTTGCATTTCACAGCCATATGCAAACAAAAGTAAATGATATGGGAATGATGTCAGAGCAGTTCACTTGATTGGCACCCTTGAGAATGTATCTGCAGGATGCTCTGCAGCAACACAGTGTGAACTAAGAGTTTGGTAAGTGTGGGAGTCTAAGGGTTAATCTCTTTAAAATCTAGTGCATATTGCTTTCAACTGTTTAAGTTCAATTGCTATTAACTGTTTAAGTTCAATTTTTAAGTTTAAATTTTTAAGTTTCTGTCAGGCTTCAGCAGAGAGAGCTGCTGTAGGAAGTTAATTGGTTAGCTAGATTAAACTGATACCTGAAGGTGGGGCAGGCCTGACTCATCTGAGTCACAAACTGTAGAAATACAGGGGCCGGTCAGTGCGACAGCACGGTGTGTGGACAACACAGTGTGATCTGAGAGTTTGGTAAGTGTGGGAGTTGGAGGAAGTGGGGGAAGGAGGTGCTGTTTTGCCTTGCTTTTCTTAACTTTTTCCCCAGAGCAGCAGTGGACCTGAGAGTAGAAGACTGAGATTGGGGAATAAAAGCAGCAGCAGACCTGCAACAAGAGAAAACTACTGTGCGACGTCACAGGTGAGGCAGGAGAGTCCGGGAGGTGAGCACAGTATAAAAGGAGAGACCAAGAGCGGGAGGAGAGTCTGAGAGTCTAAGGCAAGTCATGGCAGCACAGCTCGCACCCGTGATATGCTCCTCCTGCACTATGTGGGAAGTCATGGACACTACCAGTGTCCCTGGCGACCATGTGTGCAGGAAGTGTGTCCAGCTGCAGCTACTGACTAAATGTATTTCGGAGCTGGAGCTGCGGGTGGATTCACCGTGGAGCATCCGCGATGCTGAGACTATCGTGGATAGCATGTTCAGTGAGGTGGTCACACCGCAGGTAAAGATTACGCAGTCAGAAAGGAAATGGGTGACCGCCAGGCAGAGTAAAAGGACTAGGCAGGTAGAGCAGGAGTCCCCTGGGGCCATCTCCCTCTCAAACAGATATTCTGCTTTGGATACTGTTGGGGGAGATGGCTTATCAGGGGAAAGCAGCAAGAGCCAGGTTCGGGGCACCACAGGTGGCTCTGCTGAACAGGAGGGGAGGAATAAGAGTGGCAGGGCTGTAGTGATAGGGGATTCAATTGTAAGGGGAACAGATAGGCGTTTCTGCGGCCGCAAACGTGACTCCAGGATGGTATGTTGCCTCCCTGGTGCTAGGGTCAGGAATGTCACGGAGCGGCTGCAGGGCATTCTGGAGGGGGAGGGTGAACAGCCAGTAGTCGTGGTCCATATTGGTACCAATGACATAGGTAAAAAAAGGGATGAGGTCCTGCAAGGTGAATTTAAGGAGTTAGGAGATAAATTAAAAAGCAGGACTTCAAAGGTAGTAATCTCAGGATTACTACCGGTGCCACGTGCAAGTGAGTATGGGAACAGGAGAATAGACAGGATGAATGCGTGGCTGCAGGGATGGTGTAGGAGGGAGGGATTTAGATTCCTGGGACATTGGGACCGGTTCTGGGGAAAGTGGGACCTGTACAAGAGTGACAGGTTACACCTAAGCGGGACCGGGACCGATGTCCTCGCGGGGGTGTTTGCTAGTGCTGTTGGGGAAGGTTTAAACTAGAGTGGCAGGGGGATGGGAACATGAGCGGGGAGTCAGAAGGGAATAAAGTTGAGAGCAGCAAGAGAGGGGAAGGCCCAGGGTAAATCTACAATACAAATAGTACAAACAGTTGTTCGAGAACAAGTGAAAGGGAAAAGCGTAGAGCAGCAGAAAGAAAGTGTACTTTAGGCACGACAGATAAAATAAAAACTAGAAGGCGTAAGGCGATTAACCCAGCATCAAAGCTGTGGCAGGGGGTTGGGAACCTGAGCAGAGAGACAGAGGAAAGCGTGTCAGGAAGGGACAGAAGGTATGGAGTAAAAGGTAAAGTGTTAAAAAAGGAAAAAGCAGGAACTAAGTGTCACAAAACATATTTGAAAGTTCTTTATCTGAATGCACGTAGCATTCGTAACAAAAATGGACGAGTTAACGGCACAAATAACTATGTATGGGTATGATCTTGTGGCCATTACAGAAACATGGCTGCAGAGTGACAACGACTCTGAATTAAATATGCCAGGGTATTTAACAATCAGGAAGGACAGGCAGGAAGGAAGGGGAGGTGGAGTGGCTATGTTAATAAAGGAAGGAATCACTGTAATACTGAGAAATGATATTGGGACAAAGGATCAGGATAATGAAACAGTTTGGGTAGAGATAAGGAATAATAAGGGGAAAAAAGCACTAGTGGGCGTAGTATATAGGCCTCCTAATAGTTGCAACTCTGCTGGAAGAAGTATTAATCAGGAAATAGTCGGGGCATGTAATAAGGGAACAGCTATAATGATGGGGCATTTTAGCTATCATATTAACTGGACAAATCGAATTGGGCAGGGCAGCCTTGAGGAAGAGTTTATTGAGTGTATTAGGGATGGATTTCTTGAGCAGTATGTAACTGATCCTACAAGGGGGCAAGCAACCTTGGACCTGGTTCTGTGTAATGAGCCAGGATTAATTAATAATGTCCTAGTTAAGGATCCCCTTGGAACGAGTGACCATAACATGGTTACATTCCATATCCAATTAGAGGGTGAGAAGGTTGGTTATCAAACAAGCGTACTGAGCTTGAATAAAGGAGACTATGATGGTATGAGAGTGGAATTGATTAAAGTGGACTGGGAAAATAGATTAAAAGGTAAGACGGTACATGAGCAGTGGTGTTCATTTAAGGAATTATTTTACAACTTTCAAAAAATATATATTCCACTGAGGAAAAAAGGGTGTAAAAGAAATGACAGCCATCCGTGGCTAAGTGAAGAAATTAAGGATAGTATCCGACTAAAAACAAGGACATATAAGGTAGCCAAACTTAGTGGGAGGATAGAAGATTGGGAAGTCTTCAAAAGACAGCAAAAAGTAACTAAAGGATTGATTAAGAAAGGGAAGATAGATTATGAAAATAAATTATCAAAAAATATAAAAACAGAGAGCAAGAGTTTCTATAGTTATATAAAAAGAAAAAGGGTGGCTAAGGCAAACATAGGTCCCTTAGAGGATGAGACCGGGAAATTAATGGTGGGAAACATGGAGATGGCAAAAATGCTGAACAAATATTTTGTTTCAGTCTTTACGGGAGAGGACACTAAGAATATCCCAACACTGGACAAACAGGGAGCTCTGGGGGGGGGGAGGAGCTAAATACGATTAAAATCACTAAGGAATTGGTACTCAGTAAATTAATGGGACTCAAGGCGGATAAATCCCCTGGACCTGATGGCTTACATCCTAGGGTCTTGAGGGAAGTGGCAGTAGGGATTGTGGATGCTTTGGTAATAATTTTCCAAAATTCTCTGGACTCAGCAAAGGTCCTGGCAGATTGGAAAACTGCTAATGTAACACCCTTATTTAAAAAGGGTAGTAGGCAGAAGGCTGGAAATTATAGACCAGTTAGCCTAACATCTGTGGTGGGTAAAATTTTGGAGTCTATTATTAAGGAGACAGTAGCGGAACATTTGGATAAAGATAATTTAATAGGACAAAGTCAGCGTGGCTTTATGAAGGGGAAGTCATGTCTTAGAAGTTTGCTTGAGTTCTTCGAGGACATAACGTACAGGGTGGATAAAGGGGAACCAGTGGACGTAGTGTATTTAGACTTCCAGAAGGCATTCAACAAGGTGCCACATAAAAGATTATTGCTCAAGATAAAGAATCACTGGATTGGGGGTAATATTCTGGCATGGGTGGAGGATTGGTTATCTAACAGGAAGCAGAGAGTTGGGATAAATGGTTCATTCTCGGACTGGCAACCAGTAGCCAGTGGTGTTCCGCAGGGGTCGGTGCTGGGTCCCCAAATCTTTACAATCTATTATTAATGATTTGGAGGAGGGGACCGAGTGTAACATATCAAAGTTTGCAGATGATACAAAGATGGGAGGGAAAGTAGAGAGTGAGGAGGACATAAAAAACGTACAAGGGGATATAGACAGGCTGGGTGAGTGGGCGGAGATTTGGCAGATGCAATACAATATTGGAAAATGTGAGGTTATGCAGTTTGGCAGGAAAAATCAGAGAGCAAGTTATTATCTTAATGGCGAGAAACTGGAAAGTACTGCAGTACAAAGGGATCTGGGGGTCCTAGTGCAAGAAAATCAAAAAGTTAGTATGCATGTGCAGCAGGTGATCAAGAAGGCCAACGGAATGTTGGCTTTTATTGCTAGGGGGATAGAATATAAAAACAGGGAGGTATTGCTGCAGTTATATAAGGTATTGGTGAGACCGCACCTGGAATACTGCATACAGTTTTGGTGTCCATACTTAAGAAAAGACATACTTGCTCTCGAGGCAGTACAAAGAAGGTTCACTCGGTTAATCCCGGGGATGAGAGGGTGGACATATGAGGAGAGGTTGAGTATATTGGGACTCTACTCATTGAAGTTCAGAAGAATGAGAGGCGATCTTATTGAAACATATAAGATTGTGAAGGGGCTTGATCGGGTGGATGCGGTAAGGATGTTCCCAAGGATGGGTGAAACTAGAACTAGGGGGCACAATCTTAGAATAAGGGGCTGCTCTTTCAAAACTGAGATGAGGAGAAACTTCTTCACTCAGAGGGTAATAGGTCTGTGGAATTTGCTGCCCCAGGAAGCTGTGGAAGCTACATCATTAAATAAATTTAAAACAAAAATAGACAGTTTCCTGGAAGTAAAGGGAATTAGGGGTTACGGGGAGCGGGCAGGAAATTGGACATGAATTTAGATTTGAGGTTAAGATCAGATCAGCCATGATCTTTTTGAATGGCGGAGCAGGCTCGAGGGGCAGATTGGCCTACTCCTGCTCCTATTTCTTATGTTCTTATGTTCTTAACTCACTGAGGCTACTACAATAGCACCTTCCCTTCCCTGAGACCTCGAAGAAGGAGAAGAGCAGCAATAGTGTGTCGGAACACCATCATCTCCAAGTTGCATTCCATCCTGACTTGGACATATCATGGAGATTTATTTATGGCACAGAAGGAGGCCATTCGGCCCATCGTGTCTGTGCCAGCTGAAAATGAGCTATCCAGCCTAATCCCACTTTCCAGCTCTTGGTCCGTAGCTCTGTAGGTTACGGCACTTCAAATGCATATCCAAGTAATTTTTAAATGCGATTATGGTTTCTGCCTCTACCACCCTTTCAGGCAGTGAGTTTCAGACCCCCCACCACTCTCTGGGTGAAAATTTTTTCCTCAACTCCCCTCTAATCCAATTACTTTAAATCTATGCCCCTTGGTTATTGACCTCTCTGCTAAGGGATATAGGTCCTTCCTATCCACTCTATCTAGGCCCCTCATAATTTTATACACCTCAATTAAATCTCCCCTCAGCCTCCTCTGTTCCAAAGAAAACAACCCCAGCCTATCCAATCTTTCCTCTTAACTAAAATTCTCCTGTCCTGGCTACATCCTCGTAAATCTTCTCTGCACCTTCTCTAGGGCAGTCACATCTTTCCTGTAATGTGGTGACCAGAACTCTATGCAATACTTTGGCTGTGGCCTAACTAGTGTTTTATACAGTTCTAGCATAACCTCCCTGCTCTTATATTCTATGCCTCGGCTAATAAAGGAAATTATCCCATATGCCTTTTTAACCACCTTATCCACCTGCCCTGCTACCTTCAGGGATCTGTTGACATGCACCCTAAGATCCCTCTGTTCCTCTACACGTCTCAGTATCCTCCCATTTATTGTGCACTCCCTTGCCTTGTTTACCCTCCCCAAATGCATTACCTCACACTTCTCTGGATTGAATTCCGTTTGCCTCTTTTCTGCCCACCTGACTAATCCATTGATATCTTCCTAAAAATCTACAGCTTTCCTCTTCACTATCAACCACACTGCCAACTTTTGTATCATCTGCAAACTTCTTAATCATGCCCCCTACATTTAAATCTAGATCATTGATACATACCACAAAAAGCAAGGGACCTAGTACTGAGCCCTGCAGAACCCCACTGGAAACAGCCTTCCAGTCACAAAAATGCCTGTCGACCATTACCCTTTGCTTCCTGCCACTGAGCCAATTTTGGATTCAACTTGCCACTCTCCCTTGGATCCCATGGGTTTTTACTTTTATGACCAGTCTGCCATGTGGGATCTTGTCAAAAGCCTTGCTAAAATCCATGTAGACTACATCAAACGTGCTACCCTCATTGACCCTCCTTGTTACCTCCTCAAAAAATTCAATCAAGTTAGTCAGACACAACCTTCCCTTAACAAATCCATGCTGACTGCCTTTCTAAATGACGTTTAATACTGTCCCACAGAATTTTTTCAATAATTTGCCCACCACCAAAGTTAGGCTGACTGGCCTGTAATTACTTGGTCCATCCCTTTCTCCATTCTTAAACGACGTTACAATGTTAGCAGTCCTCCAGTCCTCCAGCACCAGACCTGTGACTGGAGAGGCTTGGAAAATTATGGTCAGAGCCTCCACTGTTTCCTCCCTTGCTTTTCTTAACAGCCTGGGATACATTTCATCCGGGCCTGGCGATTTATCTACTTTTAAATCTATCTTAATATTTCCTCTCTAACTATATTTATCCCTTCCTATATTTCATACTCCTCCTCCTTAACTACAATGTCAGCATCATCACCTTCTATTGTGAAGACATACGCAAAGTATTCATTAAGAACCATACCCAAGTAATCCGCCTCCACACACAGGTTACCTTTTTGGACTCTAATAGGCCCTACTCTTTCCTTGGTTATCCTCTTGCTCTTTATGTATTTATAAAACATCTTTAGGTTTTCCTTAATTTTACTTGCCAGTATTTTTTCATGCCTTCTCTTTGCTTTCCTAATTTCCTTTTTAATTTTACCCCTGCATTTTCTATACTCCTCTAGGCTTTCTGCAGTATTGAGCTCTCGGTATCTGGCATAAGCTTCCGCTTTTTGCCTTATCTTACCCTGTATGGTTCTTGACATCCAGGGGGCTCTAGATTTGGGATATTTCACCATTCCTTCATTGTTGCTGGCTCAATATCCTGGAATACCCTACTTGATACAATTGTGGAAACATAATCTTCACAATAGTTCAAAGACCCACCATCACCTTCTCAGAGCAACTAAGGATGGACAATAAATGTGGCCTTGCCAGTGTCATCCACATGCTGAGAACAGTTTTCCTGGATCTCTGCCTGGCAGAAGTTGAAAGGCTGGAACACCCCTGAAATTGGACCTTGGAGGTAGTGCTTAGCCTCTGCAGATTGGAGAATCTGTGAAGGATCTGCCGGCAACCTCCTCATGCTTCCTAACTGGTCAAGTCCTTCCTCTTCAGGACCTGCAAGGAAGGATCAGCAGGGCTTGAGAACTTTTGGAAGTTGCTTTTGAACAGCAGCCAGAGGAAGCAGAAGCCAGTGTGTATTACCACTACTGCAGGCTTTTCAGCCCTGGAGCATCAGTCCATTTTCCTCTCCTGCTTTTGGGTATCCACCCATTCCGAGAGGCATACCTCAATGGTTTATATCAAGGTCATTCTAATGGCCTCAACCCAGAAGTATGGGTGGATTCAGGTTTGCACAGGCAGTGCATATTTCGGGTGCACTTGACCTGACATGCGCTTGGGCCAGGTCAGGGGGAGGAAAATCGACACATTATAGATATAAACAGTGTATCACTTTAAGAATTTATAAAAACTTCATGCTGTTTGTTAGCTCAATGCTGGAAACCCAGCACAAAGAGAGGACTCATCACGTGGGAGGTCCAATGGCCAAGTAGGGGTGGAATGAATTGGGATAAGGAGTGTCGTTCGCAAAGTCAAGGGTTGCAAGGTCAGGCTAACAATTGCATAGGGGTAATTTTAACCCCCAAGAATGGGTAGGCAGGAAGCAGGTGGGCAGTAAAAATAGTTGATTTTTGGAGCGGGACCGCTCTAACACACCCATTCCCGGGTTTAACCCAGGCGTGTTTGGATGCGCGCACGCAACAGAACAACAGAAACCCGGAAGTCCCGTCCCCACTTAAAGCCAGTGGGCCAATACTTAAAGGGGTAATGTACCTCATTGCGATAGTTGAGGCACTTAATTTTTTGTGATTACAAATGTCAAACAAATTTAACCTCACCTACCGTGATTGGACGCCCGCGATCGGCTGATCCCCCCCCCCCTCACATAGTGGACCCCTCCCCTGACGCTGGACCCCCCGATCTTCTCCAAGGCCCACCACCGGTGTCATCCATACCCCCCCACCTCCCCCAACCCTCCAATTTCTTCCATGGCCCATGGTCTCTCTCTCCCTCCCCCCCACCTCCAATTTGTGGCTCCTTTCCCTTCCTACAAGCAACCAGCCTGTCAATCAGACCACCTGGTGCGTGGGAAATCCGAAACACTTACCGTCGATTGAGTTGCGATCGCAAATTGTGACGCACTCATTTGGCTTCCGGGTTCCCCACACGAATATCTGCAGACTCACTGGGTTCCCGGCTCAGAGCTAAAATCATGCCCCATAAGTCGGGGTCTCAATATGGGGCATAGAGGACCTGAGGCCTGAGGTAGTAGACTCAACAACCACCAATGGGGACATGAAACTTGGGGTGGGAAGAAGGCTGATAGGAGAGGCCCGAAATCATAACTTGGCAGTCGGGAGTGGGTTAAATGAGTCGTCCCGAAGGCACAAAGACCAACCACTACTACTGAGTAGTGGTTGGTCTTTGTGCCTTCGGGACGACTCACGGAAACCAAGTTGGGGAGGGGAGGGGGTGCGTGGTAACACCAGGTAGGCTATGGCCCGAGGCACTAAAGTGGAATTGGGCAGAAGCAAATGGGCCAGTTAGCTAGAGGGATGAAACCAGGCTGACCTGAGTAATTAGCTGAGGACTGAGTTGAAACTGAAAATTGGATTTTTAAAAGAATCATGTATTAAAAACCTGAATATTGAAGAAAAAATGGGTGGTGGACTCAGGAGATGTGATAGGGAAAAAGCAACATCACCATCTGGTGACCAGAAGCTGCAATGTTTTGTAATTTATAAAATACTTTATCTAAGTGTGAAAGCCAAATGCTCATGTATAGATTAACACAGGGAAATAGGAACAGGAGTAGGCCATTCAGCCCCTCGTGCCTGCTCCGCCATTTGATAAGATCGTGGCTGATCTGTGATCTAACTCCATATAACTGCCTTTGGCCCATATCCCTTAATACCTTTCATTGCCAAAAAGCTATCTATCTCAGATTTAAATTTAGCAATTGAGCTAGTATCAATTGCCGTTTGCAGAAGAGAGTTCCAAACTTCTACCACCCTTTGTGTGTAGAAATGTTTTCTAATCTCGCTCCTGAAAGGTCTGGCTCTAATTTTTAGACTGTGCCCCCTACTCCTAAAATCCCCAACCAGCGGAAATAGTTTCTCTCTATCCACCCAATCCGTTCCCCTTAATATCTTATAAACTTCGATCAGATCACCCCTTAACCTTCGAAACTCCAGAGAATACAACCCCAATTTGTGTAATCTCTCCTTGTAACCCTTGAAGTCTGGGTATCATTCTAGTAAACATACGCTGCACTTCCTCCAAGGCCAATATGTCCTTCCGAAGGTGCGGTGCCCAGAACTGCTCACAGTACTCCAGATGCGGTGTAACCAGGGTTTTGTATAGCTGCAGCATAACTTCTGACCCCTTGGCCTCTAGTCCTCCAGATATAAAGGCCAGCATTCCATTAGCCTTATTGATTATTTTCTGCACCTGTTCATGACACTTCAATGATCTATGTACCTGAACCCCTAAGTCCCTTTGGACATCCACTGTTTTTAACTTTTTACCATTTAGAAAGTACCCTGTTCTATCCTTTTTTGATCCAAAGTGGATGACCTCACATTTGTCTACACTGAATTCCATTTGCCACAGTTTTGCCCATTCACCTAATCTATCAATATCGCTTTGTAATTTAATGTTTTCATCTACACTGCTTACAATGCCACCAATCTTTGCGTCATCGGCAAACTTAGATATGAGACTTTCTATGCCTTCATCTAAGTCGTTAATAAATATTGTGGATAATTGAGGCCCCAAGACAGATCCCTGCGGGACTCCACTAGTCACATCCTGCCAATGTGAGTACCTACCCATTATCCCTACTCTCTGTCGCCTTTCGCTCAGCCAACTTCCAAACCAAGTCCGTACTTTATCTTCTATCTTAGCTAACAGTCTCTTATGTGGGACCTTATCAAATGCCTTCTGGCAGTCCATGTAAATAACATCCATTGACATTCCCCTGCCCACTACTTTTGTCACCTCTTCAAAAAATTCAATCAGGTTTGTCAGGCACAACCTACCTTTCACAAATCCATGCTGGCTATCTCTGATTAACTGAAAATTCTCGAGGTGTTCAGTCACCCTATCCTTAATTATAGACTCCAGCATTTTCCCCACAACAGTTGTTAGGCTAACTGGTCTATAATTCCCTGGTTTCTCTCTCTCTCTCCTTTCTTAAAAAGCGGAGTGACATGTGCAATTTTCCAATCTGGAGGGACAGTTCCTGAATCTAGAGAACTTTGAAAGATTATAGTTAGGACATCTGCAATGTGCTCACCTACTTCCATTAAAACCCTGGGATGGAAACCATCTGGTCCTGGGGATTTGTCACTCTTTAGTGCTATTATTTTCTTCATTACTGTTGCTTTACTTATATTAATTTTATTGAGTCCCTGTCCCCGATTCAATATTAGTTTTCTTGGGATTTCCGGCATGCTATCCTCTTTTTCTACTGTAAATACTGACACAAAGTAAATGTTCAAATGTCCGCCATTTCCCCATTGTCAATGACAATATCCCCACTTTCAGTTTTTAAGGGTCCAACACTGCTCCTGACCACCCTCTTTTTCCTAATGGGTTGAGCTAAAGAACAAAAAAGGGGCAGTCACACTGCTGGGAGTATATTATAGACCCCCAAATAGTCAAAGGGAGATTGAAGAGCAAATATGTAGGCGACTTTCTGAGAAGTGCAATAGGGCAGTAATAGTAGGGCATTTCAACTACCCTAATATTAACTGGGACACAATCAATGCAAAAGGTATAGAGACCGCAGAATTCTGAAATTGCATTCAGGAGAGCTTTTTTAGCCAGTATGTAGCAAGCCCATCAAGTTGGGGGTGGGGGGCGGGGGGGGGCAGTTCTGGATTTAGTTTTACGGAATGAAGCTGGGCAGGTGGAAAGAGTATCAGTGGGAGAGCATTTTGGTGGTAGTGATCATAATTCAGTTAGATTTAGCACAGTTATAATTATGGAAAAGGACATAGATAGAACAAGAGTAAAAGTTCTAAATTGGGGATAGGCCAATTTTACTTAGCTGAGAAGTGATTTAGCAAAAGTGGACTGGAAACAGCTACTTGAAGGTAAATCAGTGTCAGAACAGCAGGACGTATTCAAGGGGAGATTCAAGGGGTTCAGAGTAAACATGTTCCCACAAAGTAAAAGGGTGGGACTGCCAAATCTAGAGCCCCCTGGATGACAAGGACCATACAGGGTAAGATAAGGCAAAAAAAGGGAAGTTTATGTCAGATACCAAGAGCTCAATACTGCAGAAAGCCTAGAGGAGTATAAAAAGTGCAGGGGTGAAATTAAAAAGAAAATTAGGAAAGCAAAGAGAGGGCATGAAAAAATACTGGCAAGTAAAATTAAGGAAAACCCAAAAATGTTATATAAATACATAAAGAGTGAGAGGATAACTAAGGAAAGAGTAGGGCCTATTAGAGACCAAAAAGGTAACCTATGTGTGGAGGTGGAAGATGTGGGTATGGTTCTTAATGAATACTTTGTGTCTGCCTTCACAAAAGAGGGGGACGATGCAGAGATTGTAGTTAAGGAGGAGGAGTGTGAAATATTGGATGGGATAAACATAGTGAGAGAGGAAGTATTAAGGGGTTTTGCATCTTTGAAAGTAGATGAATCGCCAGGCCCGGATGAAATGTATCCCAGGCTGTTAAGAGAAGCAAGGGAGGAAATAGTGGAGGCTCTGACATCATTTTCCAATCTTCCCAGGCTACAGGCATGGTGCCAGAGGACTGCTAAAGTTGTACTGTTTAAAAAGGGAGAAAGAGATAGACCGAGTAATTATAGGCCAATCAGTCTAACCTTGGTGATGGGCAAATTATTGGAATCGATTCTGAGGGACAGCATAAATCATCATTTAAAAAGGCACGGGTTAATCAAGGACAGTCAGCATGGATTTGTTACGGGAAAGTCGTGTCTGACTAACTTGATTGAATTTTTTAAGGCGGTAACAAGGAGGGTCGATGAGGGTAACACATTTGATGTAGTCTACATGGATATTCGCAAGGCTAAAGTCCCACATAGCAGACTGGTCAAAAAAATACAAGCCCATGGGATCAAAGGGAAAGTGGCAAGTTGGATCCAAAATTGGCTCAGTGGCAGGAAGCAAAGGGTAGTGGTTGACGGGTGTTTTTGCGACTGAAAAGCTGTTTCCAGTGGGGTCCCGCAAGGCTCGGTACTAGGTCCCTTGCTTTTTGTGGTATATATTAATGATTTGGACTTGAATGTCGGGGGCTCGATCAAGAAGTTTGCAGATGATACAAAAATTGACCGCGTGGTTGATAGTGAGGAGGAAAGCTGTCGACTGCAGGAAGGTATCAATGGACTGGTCAGGTGGACAGAAAAGTGGCAAATGGAATTCAATCCAGAGAAGTGTGAGGTCATGCATTTGGGGAGGGCAAACAAGGCAAGGGAGTATACAATGAATGGAAGGTGAAGAGGTGAAGAGGAACAAAGGGACTTGGAGTGTATGTCCACAGATCCCTGAAGGTAGCAGGACAGGTAGATAAGGTGGTTAAAAAGGCATACGGGATACTTTCTTTTATTAGCCAAGGCATAGAATATAAGAGCAGGGAGGTTATGCTAGAACTGTATAAAACATTGGTTAGGCCACAGCTTCAATACTGCATACAGTTCTGGGGTCACCACATTACAGGAAAGATGTGATTGCACTAGAGAAGGTGCAGAGGAGATTTACGAGGATGTTGCCAGGACAGGAGAATTTTAGCTATGAGGAAAGATTGGATAGGCTGGGGTTGTTTTCTTTGGAACAAAGGAGGCTGAGAGGAGATTTAATTGAGGTGTATAAAATTATAAGGGGCCTAGATAGAGTGGATAGGAAGGGCCTATTTCCCTTAGCAGAGAGGTCAGTGACCAGGGGATATAGATTTAAAGTAAATGGTAGAAGGATTAGATGGGAGCTGAGGAGAATTTTTTTCACCCAGAGGGTTGTGGGGGTATGGAACTCACTGCCTGAAAGGATGGCAGAGGCAGAAACCCTCAACTCATTTAAAAAGTACTTGGATATGCACTTGAAGTGCCGTAACCTACAAGGCTATGGACCAAGTGCTGGAAAGTGGGATTAAGCTGGAAAGCTCTTTTTCAGCTGGCATGGACACGATGGGCCAAATGGCCTCCTTCTATGATTCCATAAACCTCAGGATGTTCCAAAGTGCCTCACAGCCAACAAATTACTTTTGAACTTTAGTCACTGTTGTAATGTAGGGAAACACAGTAGCCAATTTGTGCACAAATATTCTGCAAAAAGCAATGAGATAAATTGCCAAATAATTTGATTTAGTGATGTTAGTTGCGGGGTAAATGTTGGCCAGTATGGGGCCCCTACATTTACTAGGCAATGGTACTAAACGCTACCTACTAAATACTGAGGGCAGAATTCTAACTGTGAAAAACGGGTGGGTTAGGGGCAGGGGGTCATTGAAAATTGCAACAATTTCAGACCCGCCCCCAACCCGCCCATTTCCGGTTTTCACCGGGGATGGACGAGGGGCGGGCAACCAACCTGCTCTCAGGAGGCGGGTTGGTCACTAAAACCTTTCAAGAAGGCTGCAGGCATCCATTTTGAAAGGTTTTGCGATTTCAACCCCTGGGGGTTGGGATTCCCGAGTCTTCACCTTCACGCTGTGTGAGAGGAGGCGAAAAGGCCCGAAACTTCAGGTAAGTGCTTTTATAGCACAGCTTGTGGGCCCAGAGGAGCAGGAGTGCTTCCCCCAGGCCTACAAGCCTACCTGCAGTGACCCCCCCAACGATCACAGACCGCCTTCTCCCACAATGATCGTGGCCCCCCCAAATGATTGCAGACCCCCCCCCCAATGATTGCGGACCCCTTCACAACAATCACAGATCCCCCCCATGAACGCGGACCCTCCAACGATTGCGGACCCCCCCAACGATCACGGACCTCCCCCTCAATGATCCCGGACCCCCCCCGCAAATGATCATGAACTCCCCCCAACGATCGTGACCCCCGTGTTGACCCCCGATCCCAACCCCCGTGCCCACCCATGCCCCAAAGCCCTGCCTTCTCCATCCATACAATCTAAGACTTACCTGAACCTGAAGACGTCCTCTTCCTTGCTCTGCTCCCATCTGACTGAGACCAGCCTGTTAACCAGGCTGGCCTGTAGGACCGGAAACCTATGGGTTCCCGTCTGCGATTCGCCCTCTTCAGGTTCCAGGTCAAAATCCTGGCCGAAGCTCATTGCCAGCACTCTCACCTTGGAGTCAAAAGTTTGTGGGTTCAAGTCCCACTCCAGAGACTTTAGCACAAAACCTGGGCTGACACTTCAGTGCCGTACCGAGGGAGTGCTGTAATGTCAGAGGTGCTGTCTTCTGTCCTGTACCAGGTGGACATCAAAGATCTCATGGTGCTATTTGAAAAAAAGCGGTAGAGTTCTCCTGGTGTCCTAGCCAATATTTATCCATCACCCAAATCACTGAAACAGATTATCTGGTCATTATCACATTGCTGTTTGTGGGATCTAGATGTGCGCAAATTGGCTTCCACGTTTCCTACATTACAACTGTGACTGCACTTCAAAAGTATTTCATTGGCTGTAAAATGCTTTGGGTTGTCTTGAGATCCTTTCTTTTTACTTAACTTGGTGTCAATTCTGCACATGTACAATCGTGAAAAGTTATGTTTACAATATGTAATATAAAAATTGTTAACAAAATGATAAGCAATTGATAACATGAGTAAATAACATCGACTGAGTATGAAGATCCTGAAACACTGATGTTATTTCACTATATAAACCGCATGACAACAGAGAGAGTAGATTTCTGTGCTTTTACTGCATTTAAGTCTTTTTGTAGTAGTCAGGTGGTACTTACATTTTGTGAAATCTGAATATCATCTTCTCCTTCTCCCACCTCAGCCATGATTGTGGGAGGGTCAGTGGGGGAGGTGAGAAGGCGAACGCTGAGGTCAGAGTCTGCTGCAGGCTGTTGGTTAATCCCCTGGATTACGACACTTACTACATAGAGTTACATTGAATTTACAGCACAGAAATAGGCCCAACTGGTCTATGCCAGTGTTTATGCTCCACATGAGCCTCCCCCCACCCCTCATCATCTAATCCCATCACCCTCTGCTCTCCTCGCACCTCTCTTTCCTCTCAGTAAGTAAAATAATATGGCCTCATTGTTGTAAATTATAAAAATTACCTTTCATCACTCTTAAGGCTTAGGTTGGGTGTTAAATGATCAGCTATTACCATCCCGTAGATGTCCTCTCATTGGATCCGCCTGGAGCTGGCTCACTGTCCCTGTTCGCAATTCAGTAACAAAGCATAATGAAATTGCTACTTTCTTTTTGTAACTATAGCCCTGTACATTTAGCAAAAATGTCTTTGAGCTTTCACCTTCAGTGCTTGCATTTCTTATGATGAGTGTATGAACATGCTTGGTGTACGATAGATTCGGTCTTGACACCAATACGGTTACCAGTGATTTTTATTGATTACTAATCCAAGCATTTAACACACTTGATGTCTAAGCAATAACATACACAGAGATCAGAACCATTTCTTTTATATTCCAAATTATACTTTATTTCATAAAATTTAAAAATACCACAATTCCAAGGCGATACAATTCAAAACAAGACAACATGAATCATACACAATACGATTCCAATATTACAATTTAAAATGTAGTACAGGTAGGATGGCCTTACACGGTGGCCTTTCCCCATAGAGCCTTTGCGTAGGTTGTACCTTGCTTCAGTGCGTCCCGCAGCACATATTACCGGACCTTGGAGTGTGCCAGTCGGCAACACTCGGTCATGGACAGTTCCTTCAGCTGGCAGACCAAAGGGCATCCTTCACCGAGTTGATGGTCTTCCAGCAACAGTTGATAACTATCTCGATTTATGTTGCAGGGAACAGTTCGTAGAGCACAGTGTCCTGTATTACCAAACTGTTGGGAATGAACCGGGACAAATACCAATGCATCTCTCTCCACACCTTCCGCGCGAAGGGGCAGTCCATCAGGAGGTGGACGACGGTCTCATCCCCGCCGCTGCCTCAGCGGCAGCTCGCGGTGACTCTGAGATTTTGTGTGTGTTGGAAGGACTGCACTGGGAGGGCCCTTCTCAGATCTGAAACATATTACCCATATGGTCCCTGGGCAGAGTGCATAACATAGTTTCCCTCAGCTGGTGTCTCTACACTAGATGTGCCTGTGACCCCCAAACCATTGAAATTGCTGTGGATAGCACATTTCCAGTTTCGTCTTCCCTTATCAGGCAGCGTGTATACTGTTTGCTGACTTGTCTGCTTGATTAAGTTAACCTTTGCTTCTTTACGGCATCTCAGAAAAATTTTAATGTGATCTGGGGCCATCTGTTTGCCAATTCTGCATTTCCCATTGTTCAGGTAATCACAGATACTAGCTCTTCCTTATATGATGATTGTAAGGAATCTTACAACACCAGGTTATAGTCCAACAATTTTATTTTAAAATCACAAGCTTTCGGAGATTATCTCCTTCGTCAGGTGAGTGAGTGATTTTAAAATAAAATTTTTGGACTATAACCTGGTGTTGTAAGATTCCTTACATTTGTCCAACCCAGTCCATCACCGGCATCTCCACATCATTATCTGATGATGAACTCCTGATGTGATTAACTTCTGATTGGTATGAAGTTCCAGTAGTCTTTGTTCTCTCAGTCTACTCGACTATGTAAAGTAAGCTGCAAAAGATGTCAATTTCTAAATCCTTATATTGGTCATCAAACTGCAGTTCATATTATAATCATATCCTCAGATGTAGACAGTGTTTGGAATTGCTGGGAAATTTGAGTAAACTGAGATGCAGTATCACTCCAGGCTATGCAATCATTGTGCATGCCAAGACAAATTGGCCTCAGATCAGTAAGCACAATTTAACTACAGACTAAATAATTTCAATGAAATTAAATAACAGTTATGCTGTTCATCTTATGTTAGGCGACTCAAAGATCAGTTTGCATCAATGCAAAATGTGTACCATAACTGTCCCATAAAAAGAGTATTTGGGTTAAAGTTAAGACTAGGGACTGGGGTTGATAGATTGAGATTGGAGCAGACACCGGGATTGAGAATTGAGAGTCCAGTCTGGGATTGGGAATTGAGAATCCAGACTGGGATTCGGAATTGAGAGTCCAGACTGGGATTGGGAATTGAGAGTCCATACTGGGATTGGGAATTGAGAGTCCAGACTGGGATTGGGAATTGAGAGTCCAGATTGGATTGGGAATTGAGAGTCCAGATTGGGATCGGGAATTGAGAGTCCAGATTGTGATTGGGAATTGAGAGTCCAGACTGGGATTGGGAAATGAGAGTCAGAATGGGATGAAAGACTGCAGTCAGGAAGGATTTTTTTTGCAGTGCCTGATTTTGATCGGAGTTCAGTCTCAAATTATTTTTTGAGCTGCTCGGCTCACAATCCCAGCGGAGGATTTTTTTTGCTGCAAACTGTGTTATCATAGACTCAGCCTGCTCTGGGCCTCTCTGCAGCTGCCTTTCCCCACTGTCCTGAAGAGCACTGGCCCATGTTGCTCACTGCTGGTAGGCCTGTGCAGGAAGTACTCTTGGTGCTTTTCTGAATAGCATCTTCATTCGTTTCTTATATTACTCAGGTTATAGCGAAATGGCGGGGCCTAGGCACAGCTTCACCATTACCAGGCTATGGCAACAGTGGACCCTGAGAGATAAGAACATAAGAAATAGGAGCAGGAGTAGGCCATACGGCCCCTCGAGCCTGCTCCTCCATTCAATAAGATCATGGCTGATCTTCGACCTCAACTCCAATTTCCTGCCCGATTCCCATTTCCCTTTATTCCCCTAAACGCCAAAAGTCTATTGATCTCAGCCTTGAATATACACAATACCTCAGCATGCACTAGATGATCCTCCAGATCAGCTATTACTATTACTGGATCCGCTCTGGGGCCCCAGACTGGTTCAGGGCCCTGTGCAATTGCACGGGTTACACTGCCCTAATGCTACCTCTGTATGGATAGAAAGTTGATTGATGGACAGAAAACAAAGAATTAAGGCTAAAGGGCATTGCTCAAATTAGAGAAGGGTTGGAAGGTGTAATCCAGGGTCAGTGCTAGGTTCGCTTTTTGTTCTTGGTGTATACAGATGATTTGGACTTGGGCATAAGGAACACAATATCAAAATTTGCTGATGTCACAAAAGTAGAGAGTTTGTCAAAAAGCGAGGTAGATTGTTAAATATTTTAGAAAGACATAGGTCATTGCAATGGGAAGCCTGGTGGCAGATGCAATTGAATGTGAATAATTATAAGGTAATATATCTGGGAGGAGAAACAAGAAATAGGAGTGTCACATTTCTGGATTTTTTGATTGATAGGAGTCGAAAAAAGAGTTGCTTTTAATGCTGAGTTTTTGAAAGCAAAGTAGATTCTCACAAGTTCTTTTTTTAAAAAAAGCACCGAGACAAAAGGTGGTTAATATGCTAATCGGAAGTTGCTTCCCCCAGAGACCAAACATTAAACAATTAGTTAGGATATTTGAATATTCAAAAAAAAGCCACTTCTCACCATTGTCTTGGACAAGCGTTTGATCGCTGTTGTCTGTGAGAGGGGGAATAGAAGAACAACAGATTTTTTAACACCAGGAGAGAGGCTTTTATACAGTCAGAACACAGACATCAAAAGGTCTATCATGCAGGCACAAGTCAGGAGTGTGATGGAATACTCTCCACTTACCTGGATGAGTGCAGCTCCAACAACATTCAAGGAGCTCGACACCATCCAGGACAAAGCAGCCCATTGATTGGTACCCCATCCACCACCCTAAACATTCACTCCCTTCACCACCGGCGCACCATGGCTGCAGTGTGTACCATCCACAGGATGCACTGCAGCAACTCGCCAAGGCTTCTTCGACAGCACCTCCCAAATCCGCGACCTCTACCACCTAGAAGGACAAGAGCAGCAGGTACATGGGAACAACACCACCTGCACATTCCCCTCCAAGTCACACACCATCCCGACTTGGAAATATATCGCCGTTCCTTCATTGTCGCTGGGTCAAAATCCTGGAACTCCCTTCCTAACAGCACTGTGGGAGAACCGTCACCACACGGACTGCAGCGGTTCAAGAAGGCGGCTCACCACCACCTTCTCAAGGGCAATTAGGGATGGGCAATAAATGCCGGCCTCGCCAGCGACGCCCACATCCCATGAACGAATAAAACAAAATGAAGTACTACGAGAAGTTTAAAAAGACAAGGTACTGTAGGAAGGAAGAGAGATCCAGCCCTGGATTGTAGGACAGATGCAGAGGTGTTAATCAGTTTAAGTCAAGTAAGACGACCCACCAAAGTAGGGGTAGTGCTGTGTGTTCTTTATTTTATATCTTGATGTAAATATAAGTTATACTGTTTGAACTAATGAAACTCTGATCATACGCATTGGAGAGGCAGGCCTCCACCTTGGACGGATTGGTGGCCTGAAAAGATAGGGACTTTCAAGGAGTCACTCACCTTCTGCAGCCTGGCCTCCTCCAGAGCAGTGGACGTGATGAGCCCCAGCCTTACAGAAGTGGCAATGGCGCTATGGGAGCAGTTCATGTTGCAGTCTCTCGGGATGTCAGTGCATTGGTTCCTTTGCCACCCCTCGACCAATAATCTCCACGGTGCCAGAAAGTCAGCAGCCGGGTCCTTATGCACTCGAGCACCCAGAAGTCACCGGCCACGAGCATCTCAAGGGTCCCAACATGAGCAACACCCGCCTTCCACCAGCTTTTCTGAAGCCATTAGGAGCAGTCGACTTAGTAAACCTAACTTTTTAAGAAAGGCTGAATGGTATCAATGTTCTTTAATGCAGGATGAAGGAAGTGGTGAAGGATGTCACAAGGACTGTTCATGCAGAGGGAATGAGCTGATCACCGAAATTGCTGTGCAATTAACTCATCCACGGCATCTCTTATTGCAAGGTGTTGAAGTGGACCTCCTTCTTCTGCTGCTTCCCTTCCTTCACCCTGGTCTTTCTCGTCTGATGAGGACTGCTGCTGCTGCTGGTCCTCCTCCAAATCCAAATGCAGCACACCACTATGATGTGGGGGGACCCTTTGCGCAGCATATTGTAAGGAGCCCCCAGACCTGTCCAGAAACCTGAACCCTAGCAGCCCTATGATAGAATCGATAATCATTCTGATTATACTTGTGTTGCTCAGGTATGTTGGGGTTTCAGAGAGGTGTCATGGGCCACATATTTAGGGATATCCCTTGTACCCCAGCAACTGCCCTGTCACATTCCTGGAAGGGTCGAATATTGGGGAGATGGCTATGTGTCACAGGATAAAAGCATTGTGACGGCTGCCTGGGTACCTTGCACAAACTTGTATGATCCTGTTTCTGTGATCAGAGACTAGCTGGACATTAATGAAGTGGTAGCCATTCCTATTCACGAAGGCTGCAGGTTGGTGTTCTGGAGCCCTGATGGCAACATGCGTGCAGTCAATGACACCCTTGACGTGAGAAAAGCCAGACATTCCCGAGCTCTCCCATGTTGACTGTCGAGGTCAATTGAGAAGGTGATGCACTGGTTAGCCCTGGTAAACAGAGCTTTGGTGTCCTGCTTAAAAGCAGCTGTTTACCACAGACTGGGAGATGCGGGAGATGTCCCCTGTAGCAGACTAGAAGGAGACAGTAGAAAAGAAGTTAAGGGCTGTGGTGACTTTGAGAGGCATTGGCAAAGCATGGGCCTCTGATCCAGGAAACAGAAGGTCATAGAATCATAGAAAATAGGAGCAAGAGTAGGCCATTCGGCCCTTCGGGCTTGCTCTGCCATTCAAAATGATCATGGCTGATCGTCTAACTCAGTACCCTGTTCCTGCTTTATCCCCCTATCCGTTGATCCCTTTAGCATTAAACTGACCATTTCACAAGGTCCTGTTGTAGGAGACCACAGGGGTCAGCAACAGTCAGCTTGGAGAACCACAGCCTTCTGATGCACTGCTCTTCAGATAGATTGAAGAATGTGACTCTTGCCTTTACACCCTGTGTGCTGGGTATGGCCTTCTACAAGCAGTCCCCTAATCTGCTGTCTTCTAACAGTGCTGGCTGCTGAGGCTGCTGCTGCTCCTCTTCTTCCACCTCTTCCTCCATCCAATTCATGATGTGGAGATGCCGGTGATGGACTGGGGTTGACAATTGTAAACAATTTTACAACACCAAGTTATAGTCCAACAAATTTATTTTAAATTTCACAAGCTTTCGGAGGCTTCCTCCTTCCTCAGGTGAATGTTGTGGAAATGAAATCTTCGAATCCTACGCATTTATAATTCACAGAACAATGCCTGGTGATTACTGCCCGTTGCCAAGGCAATCACAGACAGAGAGGTGTCAACTACAAGGCCACCGAATATACAAACCCCAAAAAAAATAAAAAGAGAGAGAGAGGCAGAGACATAGAGACATCCGGAAGGAAGACAGCAAATGACCCGTTATATTAAAAACAGATAACATTTGTTCGCTGGTGGGGTTACGTGTAGCGTGACATGAACCCAAGATCCCGGTTGAGGCCGTCCTCATGGGTGCGGAACTTGGCTATCAATTTCTGCTCGACGATTTTGCGTTGTCGTGTGTCTCGAAGGCCACCTTGGAGTATGCTTACCCGAAGGTCGGTGGCTGAATGTCCTTGACTGCTGAAGTGTTCCCCAACTGGGAGGGAACCCTCCTCCCTCTACAGCAGGCCCACGGACAACCTCACGATGCTCCACTTTTCCAGCTTCCACCCTAACCACGTCAAAGAGGCCATCCCCCATGGACAGGCCCTGCGAATACACAGGGTCTGCTCAGATGAGGAGGAACGCGATGGACACCCACAGACGCAGAAAGATGCCCTAGTAAGAACAGGATATGACGCTCGACTCATCGATCGACAGTTCCGACGGGCCACAGCGAAAAATCGCGTAGACCTCCTCAGAAGACTAACACGGGACGCAACCAACAGAGTACCCTTCGTCGTCCAGTACTTCCCCGGAGCGGAGAAACTACGCCATGTTCTCCGCAGCCTTCAACATGTCATCAATGACGACGAGCACCTCGCTATGGCCATCCCCACACCTCCACTACTCGCCTTTAAACAGCCACCCAACCTCAAACAAAACATCGTTCGCAGCAAATTACCCAGCCTTCAGGAGAACAGCGTCCACGACACCACACAACCCTGCCACGGTAACCTCTGCAAGACATGCCAGATCATCGACACAGATACCACCATCACACGAGAGGACACCACCCACCAGGTGCACGGTTCATACTCCTGTGACTCGGCCAACGTTGTCTACCTCATACGTTGCAGGAAAGGATGCCCCAGAGCATGGTACATTGGCGAGACCATGCAGACGCTGCGACAACGGATGAACGGACACCGCGCAACAATCGCCAGACAGAAGGGTTCCCTCCCAGTCGGAGAACACTTCAGCAGTCAAGGACATTCAGCCACCGATCTTCGGGTAAGCATACTCCAAGGCGGCCTTCGAGACATACGACAACGCAAGATCGTCGAGCAGAAATTGATAGCCAAGTTCCGCACCCATGAGGACGGCCCCAACCGGGATCTTGGGTTCATGTCACGCTACACGTAACCCCACCAGCGAACAAATGTTATCTGTTTTTAATATAACGGGTCATTTGCTATCTTCCTTCCAGATGTCTCTATGTCTCTGCCTCTCTCTCTCTTTTTTTGGGGGGGTTTGTATATTCGGTGGCCTTGTAGGTGACACCTCTCTGTCTGCTCACTGTGATTGCCTTGGCAACGGGCAGTAATCGCCAGGCATTGTTCTGTGATTTATAAATGCGTAGGATTCGAAGATTTCATTTCCATAACATTCACCTGAGGAAGGAGGAAGCCTCCGAAAGCTTGTGAAATTTAAAATAAATTTGTTGGACTATAACTTGGTGTTGTAAAATTGTTTACAATTGTCCATCCAATTCATACTGGCAATAATAGCACCTATGATAAACAGATAGAGCTTACTGAGGGTAAGCAAGGCAAAAAATGTCAGAAAGAAGCAATCTGGAAGCTGGAAACTTTCCTGGAAATCCAGAGAGCACATTGAGGTACAGATCCTATGATCCAAATGCCAGCAGCTGAGTGCCCCTTTAAATATTACTTCCAGTGGCTCTGAGAGATCAATCCCACTCGGTATGACTGGCGGATTGGGTGGATTTTTTTTCATGCATGCTGTTTGGTAATACTTTCTCTAGGTGAAAATCATTTCAAAGCAATCCTTTTCTTTAAACCTTAATGGCCATTTGTGTACTTAACTGCTGATTGGTGATGAAGTACTGATCATTTGAATATGTAATGAATCACTCAATATTATAAATGGTGAGTTTCTGTGTGCCAGTGATATACAAGCTGGTTTAGAAGCAGGAAACTTTTTTTGCCAAGGTAAGGTATTAAAAATCACACATATATATATATATATATATATAAAGTTATACCATATACTTTCATGCATGCTATTTGGTAGTATTTCATGAAGTTTGTATTTGTTTTACAATGAAGTGCTCTTCTTTTTTTTTGGCTGATTAAAATTAACTGGATTACTAGAAAATACTTTTTAAAATCAAATTAACTTTTAAACTTTAAGGTGTTTCAAACATAACTATAAAGAAGAATCAAATGTTCATCAAACTTGAAATTTTAAATGGAGTGAAATTATTTCCATTATTCCCTCTTAATTGCTTCTTTTGGAACCCATTTTTTTCTTAATTCTGAAGTGTATTAAATCTATGAGTGTACTTTGAATGTTGTAAATCCCAGACTTCTGTTTTAAAAAAAAACTCCAGACAAAACGTAGCACAGGAGCAATGTAGGATGAAGCTTTAAACGATTGGAATAAAAGTTTCTCACTTTAATTGCAAATCCTGGGGAATAGGAAAATTTGATTATTGTATTACTGAATGACTAATATGAGTGTATTACTGAAGAACTAATGTATGAGGATATATACAATTTACCAATGCATGTCAATTACAGAATTCTTTTACAGGCACTCAAAACATTTATGCAGTTCCCAGTACCAAAGTTTTATTATGTTAGTGCTTTTGTAAAGCATTTAAAGAAACTAAAGGTCCTGGAGTTTTAATATTTTATTCTACTTACAACAGTCAGGTGTGGGGAAAATGGGTTCTGAAAGAAGCAATTAACAGAGAAAAATAGAGTTGCTGCAGTGCAGACTGTAGATAGATAGTACAGCCACAGTGTGTCACTGTTGGAGGGGTAGAAACTGAGGCCAGTGCAGGGGAGCCAATCAAGTGAAGCTTCTTGAGTGTTACAGCTACAGACATCCAGGTAAGGGGTGACTATTCAACCACATTGCTGACTTGAGATTTGTAGATGATGGAAAGACTTTGAGGGGTCTGGAGGTGAGCCACTCATCAGTTTTTTTTTCAAAAAATACACTTTATTCATAAAATTTGCAGTAATGCACACAATACAGTTGTTATATCACATTCCAAACATACACAATACAGATTATACAATTATACAGGTTATATTAAGTACAGTTCAATGAACACATTGTACATAATTACAGTTCATGACACTCCAGGGTGCCTCATTGCATTACAGTCAATACAGATTATTGATTAGATTCATTATAGGTACATTACATCAATTTGAATTTTACATTCTGCCCAAGGGGTTTTTCCCTGATTGCAGCCCTTCGGTATACAATGGCGGGAAGGCTCTAAACGGTTGCCTTTCCCCACAGAGCCTTTGCAGCGGCCGCACCCATCCTCAGTGAGTCCCCGAACATGTAGTCCTGGACCTTGGAATGTGCCAGTCTGCTCTGCCCTGCTCTTGTGGCCATAGTGTTGATATGGCTGGTCTAGTTCAGATTCTAGTCAATGGTATCCCCCAAGATGTTGATGTTAGGGGATTTGGCAATGGTGGTACTATTGAAGGTCATGGGGACATGGTGATGTTCAAGATTATTAACTTGTACATATGTAATGCAAATGTTACCTACCACTTATGTACCCACACCTGGATGTTATTCAAGTCCTGTTGCAGGTTGGGATATGGTGCTTCATTATCATACAAGACCCACCCATTAGCCCCTCCACACCCCCAATTTTTCACATTGTCAATGAATGCTTGATGACCAATGGAGGTAGTTTGCCAAACAACATATTTAAATGAAATCAATCCAAGGCAGAACAGTAACTGGAGTGACAGCCCAGTGTAGTAAAATGACTGAGCTGCTCAGTAATGCTATATTCAAACCTCATATTCAATAAATATGTATGGTCGTTGAGGTAACTTTAAATGGGTAGAAATTAGCACAAACAGTGGGCAGGCAGAAAGAATGTGATGTCCTAGGGAATCTTTTTAGAAAGCCTCAATCTCATTAATAATTTTTTATTGCATAAGTATATCATATAGTATTATTCTAGTATTATATTGCAGTATAGCATACACAAATATGCACTTTGTCAAAAATTTGGAAGCCTTATTTAAATTTCAAAAGTTCCTTTATAAGCCACTACAAAATCTTTTCATGCTTAAAGGTCTCTAATGTAAATCAAAATTGTTGGGCCATTGAAATTTAAATACATTAAATCTGCTATTTACAGCATTTAAGTTTACATAACGAGTGGATCAATCTGGTAACCCTTAAGAAATTACCCATTTTTAATGCGCAGAACAACCTATTTTAATTAGTACATATATTAAGTTCTTTTTGTGATTTTTGTCTTATCAAGACGAAGGATGTTAGTGCTGGGGAATAGAACATTTACCATTTCACCCATCTAGCATCAGCAGTAAGCACTCCCAGGTTAATTGTAAAATGTTGCTCTGCTCTGCCCAACAGTATATCTTAGAGTTGCATCCTATATTGCATTATTAGGTTATTTTTCCATTACCCACACCAGTCATCCTGTGGCTTCTAATTAAAATTGCTAATTGAATGCTTGTTAGTACTGAATTAGGGGTAACTTCCTGCAGTGGGCTTATGGCTTTAGGAACTGTTACACTTTTTAGCTTTTAGACCTAACAGTTGGTTCCCTGTGATTCCACCTGCTCGCTCCTCCTACTACGGTTCCCATCTCCACTCCCTTAAGTCCAAGGGATGCAGACTTGAATGTTTATGGCGGACAACTGGTTTAGCCATTCATCATTAGATCTGACCGGACCACATAAAGCACTATTGGGTCCTGCTCTCCTCTGCCAAAACTGCTCACTATTCCAGGATCATCCTGGAATGCAAAGCTAACCTTTGGCTTCTCTTCTCCACTACAAACCATCTTTTTAAACCTCTCTCCCCTCCATCCTCACCTCCAACAAATGCGAGGTGCTCATGGACTTATTTGTCACTAAGATTGAGACCATATGTTCAGCTGCCTCTGCCACTTCCTTCTCTCTTTCCCAAGCCCACCAACCCAAACTTCCCCTAAGGTTCCCCCCTGCCCTAGTCCTGAACTCACATCTTTTTCTAGTTTCTCTCCTATCTCTCCTCATGCCTCTCCAAGCTCATCTTGACCATGAGACCCACCTCCTGCTCCCCTGACCCTATTCCTGCCAAAGTGCTGACCACCCAACTTCCCTTCCTGGCCCCCATGTTAACTGATATTATTAACAGTTCCCTCTCCTCATGTAGTGCTCCCTGCCCTTCAAATCTGCCGTCATCACCCCCCTCCTCAAAAAACCATCCTTGACCCCTTTATCCTTGCAAACAACCGCCTCATCTCTAACCTCCCTTTCCTCTCCAGTCCTTGAACCTCTCAAATCTGTGCCCTTCTTTCCTGCAACTCCATGTTTGGACTGCTCCAATCAGGTTTCCACCCCCGCCACATCACTGAAACAGCCTTTATCAAAGTCACAAATGACATCCTGTATAACTCTGACCCTGGTAAACTATCCCTCCTCATCCTTCTTGAACTGTCTGCAGCCTTTGACACGGTTGACCACACCATCCTCCTCCAACGTCTCTCCTCTGTCATCCAGCTGGGTGGGACTATCCAGTCATAGCCAGAGAATCACCTGCAATGTCTTCTCTTCCCGCTCCCACACGATTATTTCTGGAGTCCCCCATGGCTCTATCCTTGGTCCCATCCTATTTCTCAACTACATGCTGCCCCTCAGCGACATCATCTGAAAACATGTCAGGTTCCACATGTAGCTGACGACACCCAGCTCTACCTCACCACCACCTCTCTCGAGCCCTCCACTGCCTCTGATTTGTCATGCTGCTTGTCTGATGTCTAGTATTGGATGAGCAGAAATTTCCTCCGACTAAATATTGGAAAGATTGAAGCCATTGTCTTCGGTCCCCACCACAAACTCCATTCCCTAGCCACCAACTCCATCCCTCTCCCGAGCCACTGTCTGAGGCTTGTTGGCCAGTGGCTGCAGAAACTACTTTATATTCTGTGACCACTCAGGGAGTGTCAGAGAAACCTAGTGGGTGTGTGTTTAGATCCTAGTTTGGGTATAAAACTGTATAACCTGGTGCAAACTGCATGTCTATCTAACCAGACGTATAAGCCATATGTATATGATCTAACGGCGTGAATAAAGCAAATTGAGAGTTAAAAGAGAATTGACTTGTCTCCTCTTTGTGCTAAGCCAATAACCGTAACCGGTGACCTCCGGTCAACAGGCTGAACCAGGCCGTTCGCAACCTGAGCTGAGCTTCCGACCCCCATATTCGCTCCATCACCAAGAATGCCTACTTCCACCTCTGTAATATTGCCTGTCTCCGCCCTTGCCTCAGATCATCTGCTGCTGAAATCTTCATCCAAGCATTTGTTACCTCTAAACTTGACTGTTCCAATGCTCTTCTGGCCAGCCTCTCACCTTGCGCCCTCCATAAACTTGAGCTCATCCAAAACTCTGCTGCCCTTTTCCTAACTCACACCATATCCTGTTCACCCATCACCCCTGTGTTTGCTGACCAGCATTGCCTCCAGTCCAGCAACACCTGGATTTTAAATTTCCCATCCTTGTTTTCAAATCCCTCCATGGCCTCGCCCCTCCCTATCTCTAACCTCCTCCAGTCCTACAACCCCCCAAGATCTCTACACTCCTCCAATTCTGGCCCTTTGCGCATCCCACATTTTCTTCACTCCACCATTAGCGGCACTGCCTTAAGCTCTAGAATTCTCTCCCTAAACCTCTCCGCCTCTTTACCTTTTTTACCTCCTTAAAAGCTATCTCTTTGACCAAGCCTATCCTAGCATCTCCCTAAGTGGCTCGGGTCAAATTCTGTTTGATAAGCACTCCTGTGAAGCATCTTAGGATGTTTTACTACATTAAAGGCGCTATATAAATGCAAGTTGTTGTTGTTGTGCTAGTGAATTAGTTTAAGTTTGCATTTTTATTCTAGGTTCCTCAACATCGCAACAATGTCCAAGAGCTATGAACTTTATCAGTACAAAGGCTGTAACTTTATCTCCAATATTCACGTAATAGAGTATTTGGAAAAAATGGATCATTTTGAAATAAGGGACAGTGATGTGACTGCAGTCACATATCCAAAATCTGGTAAGGAAATGCTGTTGTTGATGCGTTCACTTTCACAGGGATCACTGGATAGCTAATCAAGAGTAAGAATTCTGGCAGATTCAATTTTCTCCCTAGGCCAGGGGTGATAAGGTCAGTTGCAGTGCCCTTTCTATCCATCATAAACCAGGAATCAATCCAGGAGTCAAACTTCCCAGTTTGCATGACTCAGTATACACGATCACAAGATAATTACAGATGAGGAAAGCCATTTGGCCCATCTCAATTCATCCATCCAGAGAGAACTTAACTCCCCATCCTTGTTGCATCCAATTGTTTATTAAATAATTCCAGAGTATTTTTTCCCTTGACTACCCTATCTAGAAGTTTATTCCACGTGTTGGTCACACTTTGAAGAATTTCCTGATATTAATCCCAAAATTACCATTTACTAGTTTGAACCTGTGTCTCCTAGTTCTACTTCCAGTTTAATTTAAAGTGACATTCCTGGTTAATTTTTTCTATCCCCTTAACAACCGTATATATCTCTATAAGATCACCTCTCATACATCTCCTTTCCAAGCTGAAAAGCCCAAGTCTCTTTAGTCTTTCCTCATAACTTAGAACCCTGACATTAGGGATCAACCTTGTGGCTCTTTTCTGTACTGTCTCCAGCATTTGATTTCTCTCGTTTCTTGATCAGAATTGAATTCGATATTCTTGATGCAATCTGACCAGAACTTTACAGTTTGATCATTATCTCCTCTGCCTTATATTCTACTGTTTTAGCTATGTAGTTCAAAATTCTATTGATTTTGTTGATTGTTGCTCTGCATTGATTGAACATATTTAACATCAAGTCCACTAAGACTCCTAGGTCTTTTTTATATTTCAAAATATACTTTATTTCATAAAATTAAAAGATACACACAATTTACACACTGCTCAAATAAAGGGCACAAAATGCAGCACAGCAATTCAAAGCAATACAGTGCAGATCGTATACACTATAATCTCATTGTTACAATTTTAATCACCGTACACCTTTTCGAATACATTCCGCACAATACGAGATGGGATGGCCTTAAACAGTGACCTTTCCCAATAGGGCCTGTGCGTAGGTTACACCTCGCTTCAGTGTGTCCCGCAGCACATACTCCTGGACCTTGCAGTGTGCCAGTCGGCAACACTCAGTTGTGGACAGTTCCTTCAGCTGGAAGACCAGCACGTGAATGGTGGTGGACAATTAAACAACTAATGGGAGGAGGAGGCTCTGTAAATATCCCCATCCTCAATGATGGCAGAGTCCAGCACGTGAGTGCAAAAGACAAGGCTGAAGTGTTTGCAACCATCTTCAGCCAGAAGTGCCAAGTGGATAATCCATCTCGGCCTCCTCCTGATATCCTCACCATCACAGAAGCCAGTCTTCAGCCAATTCGATTCACTCCATGTGATATCAAGAAACTGCTGAGTGCATTGGATACAGCAAAGGCTATGGGCCCCGACAGCATCCCAGCTGTAGTGCTGAAGACTTGTGCTCCAGAACTAGCTGTGCCTCGAGCCTAGCTGTTCCAGTACAGCTACAACACTGGCATCTACCCAACAATGTGGAAAATTGCCCAGGTATGTCCTGTCCACAAAAAGCAGGACAAATCCAATCCGGCCAATTACCGCTCCATCAGTCTACTCTCAATCATCAGCAAAGTGATGGAAGGTGTCGTCGACAGTGCTATCAAATGGCACTTACTCACCAATAATCTGCTCACTGATGCTCAGTTTGGGTTCTGCCAAGTCCACTCGGCTCCAGACCTCATTACAGCCTTGGTCCAAACATGGACAAAAGAGCTGAATTCCAGAGATGAGGTGAGAGTGACTGCCCTTGACATCAAGGCAGCATTTGACCGAGTGTGGCACCAAGGAGCCCTAGTAAAATTGAAGCCAATGGGAATCAGGGGGAAATCTCTCCAGTGTCTGGAGTCATACCCCGCACAAAGGAAGATGGTAGTGGTTGTTGGTGGCCAATCATCTCAGCCCCAGGACATTGCTGCAGGAGTTCCTCAGGGCAGTGTCCTAGGCCCAACCATCTTCAGTTGCTTCATCAATGACCTTCCCTCCATCATAAGGTCAGAAATGGGGATATTCGCTGATGATTGCACAGTGTTCAGTTGCCCTCAAATAATGAAATAGTCCGAGCCCGCATGCAGCAAGACCTGGACAACATCCAGGCTTGGGCTGATAAGTGGCAAATAAGATTTGCGCCAGACAAGTGGCAGGCAATGACCACCTCCAACAAGAGAGTCTAACCACCTCCCCTTGACATTCAACGGCACTACCATCACCAAATCCCCCACCATCAACATCCTGGGGGTCACCATTGACCAGAAACTTAACTGGACCAGCCACGTAAATACTGTGGCTACAAGAGCAGGTCAGAGGCTGGGTATTCTGCGGCGAGTGACTCTCCTCCTGACTTCCCAAAGCCTTTCCACCATCAAGCCAGGAGTGTGATGGAATACTCTCCACTTGCCTGGATAAGTGCAGCTCCAACAACACTCCAACTCTCCAACAACTGGATGAGTGCAGCTCCAACAACACTCAAGAAGCTCAACACCATCCAGGACAAAGCAGCCCGCTTGATTGGCACCCCATCCACCACCCTAAACATTCACTCCCTTCACCACTGGTGCATTGTGGCTGCAGCATGTGACATCCACAGGATGCACTGCAGCAACTCCCAAACCCGCGACCTCTACCACCTAGAAGGACAAGAGCAACAGGTACATGGGAACAACACCACCTGTGCATTCCCCTCCAAGTCACACACCATCCCGACTTGGAAATATATCGCCGTTCCTTCATTGTCGCTGGGTAAAAATCCTGGAACTCCCTTCCTAACAGTACTGTGGGAGAACCGTCACCACACTGACTGCAGCGGTTCAAGAAGGCGGCTCACCACCACCTTCGCAAGGGCAATTAGAGATGGGCAATAAATGCTGGCCTCGCCAGCAACGCCCACATCCCATGAACGAATTTTTAAAAAAAGTTTTTGGGCGGACTAAAGGGCCTCCTTCACCGAGTTGATGGTCTTCCAGCCACAGGTGACAGCTGTCTCGGCATGTGTCCCGGGGAACAGTCCGTAGAGCACTGCGTCCTGTTATCGAACTATTGGGGATGAACAGGGACAGATACCAACACATCTCTCGCCACACCCTCTGCGCAAAGGGACAGCCCATCAGGAGGTGGATGACAGTGTCCTCCCCGCTGCAGCCTCGAGGGTAGCTCAGGGTGGCGCTGAGATTTCGTGCATGTTGGAAGGACTGCACTTTCTCACCACCATCCAGGCTACATCCTTGTGCCTGTTTGTTAGTTCTGGGGATGCGACCTTCTGCCAAGTGGCATCGACTGTCTGGTCGGGGAAAAGCCCGATCGAGTCCACCATCTCCTTTCCTTGCGGGACTCAATGTTTCGTGTCGACCACTGTCTGATGGCCTTGTGGTACTTCTCCACCTGGGACAGGTGGGGGGGGGGGGGGGGGGGAACGGTCCAGCTGGATGGGAAGTCCTGCTCAGCCAGCGTGGCCAGACCTAGCCTTCTCAGTGCATTGGACAGGTAAAAACTCAGCACGTAGTGACACTTGGTGTTTGCGTACTGGGGCTCTACACACATCCTCCTAGGTGTCTGTCAGCTTCCCCCATAGCTATTTCAACACTATTCATAGAATATGCATGCCATTTGTTTTTCCTCCTTACGTGTAGCACTTTACACTTGTTAGTAATAAATGTCACCTATCATACATTTGCATACTTTGTCCAAACTATTCTTCTGTAATTCTTGAGTTACCTCCTTTGATTCTGCTGCCCATCCTATTTTAGTATCATCTGCAACTTTGACCATTTTGCATTGAGTTTCTGAATCCAGGTCATTGATGCAAATTAAAAATAGTAGCAGACCCAGCACTGAGCCTTGACAGGCACTCAGTACCTGCCCCCCCCAACTTTGATATAACTCCTCTAATGGGTACTCATTGTTTCCTTTGAACTTTCTTATTCATTCTCAGCATTATCTTGAAGCCTCACAGCTTGGAATTTAATTCATAGGCTTTCATTTGGAAGTTTATCAAAAGCCTTTCGGCCGTCGAGATACAACACGCCAAAGGGCTTTATGCGGTCCACAAGGGTTGTCACTTTCTCAAAGAGACTTTTCAAGCAGGATCTTCCGCCTCTGATTCCATGCCGACTGTTGTGAACTAAATTATTGTTGTACAGATGATTCTCAAGTTTACTGTTGATGAATGATTCCATTATATTACATGGAATGGAAGTAAGAATGGTGAGTCAGTAATTGCCTGTGTCTGCTTTGTTTCCCTTTTTGAATATGGACACCACATTAACCTGTATCCAATCCACTGGTGCCTCCCCAGTGTCTATATTGTAGAACTGTTTGCATTAATGCTAAAAATATATTTTTTGTCACAATGCATCCCAACCCATAAAACTATTCTAACCATCAAACATATGGACCTGTATACAGCACATGGAGGTGAAGAGTATAATGCGATTTTACATTTCCCACAAATCAACAGGTGTCTTTATTGTGATCTTTTCCTTACATGAACATAAAAAGATCCACGGCATTAGGTTCTTAAATATTGCTTAATAATAGGAAAACTAGTTTTATTCTAACTGGGACTATCCTCTCTCCTCAATTGTGGCCATGCCACCAAAGTCAGTTGAGGCTGAGGCAATGAATTACTTCAGAAAGGAACTGGATGACTTAACTAAAGCAAAATATTAGGGATGCTGGAAATCTGCAATAAAAACAGAAAATACTGGAAACACTCAGCAGGTCAGGCCTCATCTGTGGAGAGAGAAACAGTTAACGGGGTCAATATTAATGCCCCCATGACAGGCGGGAGAGAGTCAGGGTGGGGGGGGTTAAAAATTAAAAATTGCAAAACACAACCCCAACCCACCGGGTACTCACCTGCCACCATTTTAATGGAAGCAGGTTGTGTGCCATGTCTATGCCCCACTCTCAAGAGACAGGACACTTCATTATAATATTTAAATCAGGCTTGTACAGTGCAGTTGGGAGCCTGATTTAAATTTAACGTTGGCCGGCCAGGTTTTCCAGGGCTGGGGAAACCCGGCAGATAAATGAAGATGGGAGCTGCTGGATCAAGCAGCTAAGTGCTCTTTATAGCAGTGCTTGTGACCCAGAAGAAGCAGGAGTGCTCCCCGCTGCCGCCAACCAAACCTTCTGCTGACCAAGGCCTTTCCTCGCTGCCCCGCCATCGGCCGACCCACCCCCCTTCCAAACTAGCGATCCTAAGCCTTCTGCCCCGCAATTTGCCAACCCCCCCCATTCTGCCCCATGATCTGCCGACCCCCCCCAAACCCATGACCTTTCCCTTCCAATTGCCAGTCTGACCCCCCCCCCCCCCCATCCTTATGCCCAGCAATCTTTGCCAACCCCCATCCTTCGAACCGCGCTCCCTCCCTCCCAATTGTCGGTCCGACACCCCCCCCCCCCCCCCGATGCCCCCTAATCTTTGCCGATTGCCAGGGACTGTACCCAGTGGTCCCCTGCTGTGGCCTTCTAACATAGGCTTTCCTGCCTGGCAGCCGGCAGCCTTCAATCTGACCTCCTGCTTGGAGGGAAACGGAATAATAAAATGATAATTAAGTCCTGCCATTAAATTTGGACATCCGCGTACACAGGATTTGTGGGTTTCCCTCCCGCAAACAAGCTCCCCTGGTCCCTCCCTGCCTCCCCGTGAATATTAGGGCCAACATTTCAGGTCGATGTCCTTTCATCACCGGATAGCTTAACTGTTTGGGAACTGGATTAAAGTTTACGGGGATAGAAGTAGAATGAAATGATCAAATGCTCCAGAAGATTCAATGGTTGACGCTGAGGCAGCCTTGCAAGGCAATGTTGTCTGGAGGACAGAACTTCAGGGTTGCATTAATGGTAATGTGAGGGTAAATGAATATTATGAAATTTTGATGCATAACATTTGCAGATCGCACAGAATTTATGGAGAACATTCCCTTGAGATAAATGGGTATTGTAAAATTCATAATAGGATAAATTGTGCAAAGGAGTTGCCATAATGACTTAAATTTCCTTTATTCATTCCATGCTTTCTTTTTATAACTTTTTTTGTCAATTGTGTGCATATCAAAGTGAGGAATGTTACAGCTGGCAAATGGAACTCTTGCCATTTTGGGCACCAAAGACATATTTTGCGTTACCCTGGACCATTAAATGTGCAATTTCCCAAAGGTCAGTTTGGTTCCTGGGAATGAGAGGGTTGTCCTTTGAGGAGAGATTGAGTAGAATGGGCCTATGTTCTTTGGAGTTTAGAAGAATGAGAGGTGATCCCATTGAAACATATAAAATTCTTAGTGGGCTTGACAGGGTAGATGCTGAGAGGCTGTTTCCCCTGGCTGGGAAGTCTAGAACTAGGAATCATGGTCTCAAGATAAAGGGTCCGCCATTTAGGACCGAGATGATGAAAAATGTCTTCACTTGGAGGGTTGTGAATCTTTTGGAATTCTCTACCCTGGAGGACTGTGGATGCTCAGTTGATGAGTATATTCAAAACTGAGATTGATAGATTTTTGGACACTAAGGGATATGGGGATAGGGTGGGAAAGTGGAATTGAGGTTGAAGATCAGCCATGATCTTCTTGAATGGCAGACCAGGCTCGAGGAACCGTATGGCCTACTCCTGCTCCTATTTCTTATGTTCTTATGTTGGGCCAAATTAATGAGGCTAAGTTATCAGCTTGTACAGCCTTTTTAATATTTTAATGGAGTCCCAAATCTTACAACTTTCAGTGAGGCTCTGCCCAGAGCACAGACCAGGCTGCACCAGAGACCGTGTGGTCTTTGTCTGCTGAAAAAAGCTTCTTAAAGGAAAAAAATAACTATTCAATTACATTTATTTTGCATTTTCCTGCACCCTTGGCTGCAATTTTGCCTAATGCATTAGCTGGTTTTGTTGGGTTGGCCTCCATTTTGGGGTGGTCTTTCCCTGCTACTACCTTTCTCCATTATTCCTGTGTACTGCTGGCTTTGATGATGTACCTTACAGAGAGCTGAAAATGGGTAATCCTTTGGGGTTTTCAAATGCACTGCATAATTTAGATGAGGAAGCGTAGTTTATGAGAGACCAACAACCCCTGAGATATTTTGGCCATGCCTATCACTACCCTGTTACCTGTACCTGGACATTAGAGGAGGCTTGTCTTCACCTCTGCTTCAGAAGACAGATTGCCACAGAGTTGTGCCATCTTCTGCACAATGATCTGCAAACAACATCGGGATCAGAGTTGGCTCTTCCCTTGGAGGTGAAGATTACCCCAACATGAAGTCAAACTACCACATCCTTCCAAGCCACCCCTAACATCCACCAAATTAGGCAGTCTGCAATACACACGTGTATGCAAGGGCCAACATCGTCATCACTTTTTGTGTGGAGAGGAGGCATCAGCTAGACCCTAGCTAGGGTACGGTAGCATAGTGGTTATGTTACTGGACTAATAATCCAGAGACCTGGACTAAAATCCGGAGTTATGCATTCAAATCCTGCCATGGCAGCTGGCGAATTTAAATTCAATTAATTAATTAAATTCAATTAATTAAATAAAAAATCTGGAATTAAAATACTAGTATCAGTAATGGTGGCCATGAAACTACCGGATTGTCGTGCAAACCCATCTGGTTCACTAATGTCCTTTAGGGAAGGAAACCTGCCGTTCTTACCCGGTCTGGCCGATATGTGACTCCAGACCCACAGCAATGTGATTGATTCTTAATTGCCCTCTGAAATGGCCAAGCATGCCACTTAGTTGTAAAATCTCGCTACTAAAAGTCATAATAAGAATAAAACCGGACGGACCACTAGGCACCGGACACGACAACGGCAAACCAAGCCCAGTCGACCCTGCAAGGTCCTCCTTACTAACATCTGGGGACTTGTGCCAAAATTGGGAGAGCTGTCCCACAGACTAGTCAAGCAACAGCCTGACATGGCCATACTCACAGAATCATACCTTTCAGCCAATGTCCCACACTCTTCCATCACCATCCCTGGGTATGTCCTGTCCCACCGGCAGGACAGACCCACCAGAGGTGGCGGTACAGTGATATGCAGTCAGGAAGGAGTGTCCCTGGGAGTCCTCAACATTGTCTCTGGACCCCATGAAATCTCATGGCATCAGGTCAAACATGGGCAAGGAAACCTCCTGCTGATTACCACCCACCGCCCTCCCTCAGCTGATGAATCAGTCCTCCTCCATGTTGAGCAAGACTTGGAGGAAGCACTGAGGGTAGCAAGGGCACAAAACGTACTCTGGGTGGGGGACATCAATGTCCATCACCAAGAGTGGCTCGGTAGCACCACTACTGACCGAGCTGGCCGAGTCCTGAAGGACATAGCTGCCAGACTGGGCCTGCGGCAGGTGGTGAGCGAACCAACAGGAGGGAAAAACTTACTTGACCTCGTCCTCACCAATCTACCTGTCGCAAATGCATCTGTCCATGACAGTATTGGTAGGAGTGACCACTGCACAGTCCTCATGGAGATGAAGTCCCGTCTTCGCACTGAGGACACCATCCAACGTGTTGTGTGGCATGACCACTGTGCTAAATGGGATAGATTCAGAACCGATCTAGCAGCTCAAAACTGGGCATCCAAGAGGCGCTGTGGGCCATCAGCAGCAGCAGAATTGTATTCCAACACAATCTGTAACCTCATGGCCCGGCATATTCCTCACTCTACCATTACCAACAAGCCAGGGGATCAACCCTGGTTCAATGAGGAGTGTAGAAGAGCATGCCAGGAGCAGCACCAGGCATACCTAAGAATGAGGTGCCAACCTGGTGAAGCTACAACTCAGGACTACATGCATGCTAAACAGCGGAAGCAACATGCTATAGACAGAGCGAAGCGATTCCACAACCAACGGATCAGATCAAAGCTCTGCAGTCCTGCCACATCCAGTCGTGAATGGTGGTGGACAATTAAACAACTAACTGGAGGAGGAGGCTCTGCAAACATCCCCATCCTCAATGATGGCGGAGTCCAGCACGTGAGTGCAAAAGACAAGGCTGAAGTGTTTGCAACCATCTTCAGCCAGAAATGCCGAGTGGATGATCCATCTCGCCCTCCTCCCGATATCCCCACCATCACAGAAGCCAGTCTTCAGCCAATTCGATTCACTCCACGTGATATCAAGAAACGGCTGAGTGCACTGGATACAGTAAAGGCTATGGGACACGACAACATCCCAGCTGTAGTGCTGAAGATTTGTGCTCCAGAACTAGCTGCGCTTCTAGCCAAGCTGTTCTAGTACAGCTACAACACTGGCATCTTCCCAACAATGTGGAAAATTGCCCAGGTATGTCCTGTCCACAAAAAGCAGGACAAATCCAATCCGGCCAATTACCGCCCCATCAGTCTACTCTCAATCATCAGCAAAGTGATGGAAGGTGTCGTCGACAGCGCTATCAAGTGACACTTACTCATCAATAACCTGCTCACCGATGCTCAGTTTGGGTTCCGCCAGGGCCACTCGGCTCCAGACCTCATTACAGCCTTGGTCCAAACGTGGACAAAAGAGCTGAATTCCAGAGGTGAGGTGAGAGTGACTGCCCTTGACATCAAGGCAACATTTGACCGAGTGTGGCACCAAGGAGCCCTAGTAAAATTGAAGTCAATGGGAATCAGGGGGAAAACTCTCCAGTGGCTGGAGTCATACCTAGCGCAAAGGAAGATGGTAGTGGTTGTTGGGGGCCAATTATCTCAGCCCCAGGACATTGCTGCAGGAGTTCCTCAAGGCAGTGTCCTAGGCCCAACCATCTTTAGCTGCTTCATCAATGACCTTTCCTCCATCATAAGGTCAGAAATGGGGATGTTCGCTGATGATTGCACAGTGTTCAGTTCCATTCGCAACCCCTCAAATAATGAAGCAGTCCAAGCCCGCATGCAGCAAGACCTGGATAACATCCAGGCTTGGGCCCATAAGTGGCAAGTAACATTCGCGCCAGATAAGTGCCAGGCAATGACCATCTCCAACAAGAGAACATAAGAACATAAGAAATAGGAGCAGGAGTAGGCCAATCGGCCCCTCGAGCCTGCTCCGCCATTCAATAAGATCATGGCTGATCTGATCTTAACCTCAAATCTAAATTCATGTCCAATTTCCTGCCCGCTCCCCGTAACCCCTAATTCACTTTACTTCTAGGAAACTGTCTATTTCTGTTTTAAATTTATTTAATGATGTAGCTTCCACAGCTTCCTGGGGCAGCAAATTCCACAGACCTACTACCCTCTGAGTGAAGAAGTTTCTCCTCATCTCAGTTTTGAAAGAGCAGCCCCTTATTCTAAGATTATGCCCCCTAGTTCTAGTTTCACCCATCCTTGGGAACATCCTTACCGCATCCACCCAATCAAGCCCCCTCACAATCCCATATGTTTCAATAAGATCGCCTCTCATTCTTCTGAACTCCAATGAGTAGAGTCCCAATCTACTCAACCTCTCCTCATATGTCCACCCCCTCATCCCCGGGATTAACCGAGTGAACCTTCTTTGTACTGCACATTTTAAATTGTGCCCCTCTGTACAAGCAGTTTATTTTCTGAATTTATTAATCCATGCAAATTCTAAAATCAGATCACTTCACATCAGAATAACTAATTTACCCAGGCTGTGGGGGAACTATGGTACACTTCCAAACACCAGTATCCCTATTCTTCTTATTCATCAGGTGCTTAGGCTTACTATCAGCTGGGGTTTTTTTAAATTTGACTGATACAAGCAGATACTCGAAATTGTGATATGGGGAAAAAGAAGTAATTGACTGTTCTATAATCTGCATGAGGTCATCGTTTGACCAGAAATGGATCACAATTGATTACAGTGAGCCAGAGCCAAGATAAACTCCATATCTGGAACATATCCAGGTCATACCAGGCTCACAGCAATAAAAACAACGACATTGATCAGAATTCCAATCTTCTGCCACATACTTTTGAAAAGCAACACCAAATGATAACATGTCATGTCCTGCACTCAGCAGCTGAGCTACAGATCTGTTAAGCTGTTTCCAGTTGATTAAAGTTCTCAAACATTGTAAAAAAACCACAGGCTAAATCCATTCTCTAAGCAAAAGAATGTTCCTGCTATTCGAATATAGACAGGGCCTGATTTTCAACTATTTATTTTTTTCCCCCAACAACTTTGGAACAATTCCCATTCCATTGAAAAATATTTTTCAAACTGCGATCTTTTTAATCAACTTGCAGAAGATTTGCAAGAAGTCACAGGAAATTCAGCAAACCATTCAGAAACGCACTGTAACTGCACACAAATCTGCTTTTTCAAAAGAGCTCCAGTTGAATAAAAAACTTGTATAGAACCTTGGTTAGACCACACTTGGAGTACTGTGCACAATTCTTGTCTCGATATTATAAAAGGGATATAGAGCCATTGGAGAAGGTGCAAAAAAGATTAATTAGGATGATACCAGAACTAAGAGAGCGTCTAACCACCTCCCCTTGACATTCAACGGCATTACCATCGCAGAATCCCCCACCATCAACATCCTGGGGGTCACCATTGACCGGAAACTTAACTGGACCCGCCATATAAATACTGTGGCTACGAGAGCAGGTCAGAGGCTGGGTATTCTGCGGCGAGTGACTCATCTCCTGACTCCCCAAAGCCTTTCCACCATCTACAAGGCACAAGTCAGGAGTGTGATGGAATACTCTCCACTTGCTTGGATGAGTGCAGCTCCAACAACACTCAAGAAGCTCGACACCATCCAAGACAAAGCAGCCCGCTTGATTGGCATCCCATCCACCACCCTAAACATTCACCCCCTTCACCACCGGCGCACTGTGGCTGCAGTGTGTACCATCCACAGGATGCACTACAGCAACTCGCCAAGGCTTCTTCGACAGCACCTCCCAAACCCGCGACCTCTACCACCTAGAAGGACACGAGCAGCAGGCACATGGGAGCAACACCACCTGCATGTTCCCCTCCTAGTCACACACCATCCCAACATGGAAATATATCGCCGTTCCTTCATCGTCGCTGGGTCAAAATCCTGGAACTCCCTTCCTAACAGCACTGTGGGAGAACCATCACCACACGGACTGCAGCGGTTCAAGAATGCGGCTCACCACCACCACCTCAAGGGCAATTAGGGATGGGCAATAAATGCCAGCCTCGCCAGCAAAGCCCACATCCCATGAACGAATAAAAAAAAACATCTGGCAGGGTTCACTCGAGTACAAAGAGTTTGAAATCATACCTAAGTGGGCATCAGGGCACCATTATGCACATCAGTGGCCATAATTCAGTAAGTAGCCATGATGCTTTTCTTGACACAGCACTTATAGATTAATCCAAAATGTCACACCATATTTTTGGCTCACTTCATGAAATCAACTGCATTACAAGCAGTTTCTAATATGTGGGTCCACAATCCCTTTCTGTCCTTTTCTGTTTCCGTTAACTACTACTATTGCTTTATCTTAGAAGTATTCTGAAGGTTGCTACATTTCTTTATTCTGGAGGGTTGTTTTTTATGGGGCAAGAACTGGAAGATGGAATAGAATCTACCTCCACCAGGTTTCCCTCGCTCAAGAGATGCACTGGCAAACTCCAAGGGAGGTGGGGGGAGGCACTTCCTCCATCCACTCCCTCCCTGTTCCCAACTTCAATTTGGAGCATGTCTTGGGGCATTCCAGGCTCCCCCAGAAATCCGCAAATGGGCCCCATCAGGAATATATCAAACAGCAATTGATTCCAGAGGGATTGATTGCAGTTTGGCTCTGGGCCTACTAGCGAGGAAGTAAAAGAATAACACAGCATTCTTCGTCTTCATCCAGACAGTCCTGTGGTTTCTCTGTCGTAGTGGCAAGGTGCCGCACTGAAATTCTTGCACTTCGGCTGGTGAGTGCCACTGTAGTGTCGCTACCGGTACAGGTACCTACCCTTAATAAAATAACGACCCCATCACTGGAATTTAGGACAGGGTCACAGCAGGAAAAAAGCAGTTCTGCTCCATTGCACTTCCTACCACAATGTCCACCTTTGCAGCAATGTCTTCTCAGGCATGTTGCTACCTGGTCTTTGTGGTGGTGACCTCCAAAGATTCAAAAAGGTCAACCTGCCCCTCCAGCACTGTAGCAATTCTGAAAGAGCCCTATCAGTGAAATTGTTTTGTTCTCTGCTGTCATGCCACAATTTCTGCTGAAGTTACTCTCCGCAGTGCTGTTTATCTCTGGAGCTGCTACTTAAATTAGCCGTTAAGCCATTCAAAAAATGTGAAATTGGCATGATGATAGGTAACTTTATAGGTAACTCAGGAGTTTCCAAAGGTAACTTTATCTTCACAGTAAGTGAATGTTGTTTCCAATAGAAAACACAGAAGCATTCCACTTGATTATAGATTAATCCAAAATGTCACGCCATATTTTTGGCTCACTTCATGAAATCAACTGCATTACAAGCAGTTTCTAATATGTAGGTCCACAATCCCTATCTGTCCTTTTCTGTTTCCGTTAACTACTACTATTGCTTTATCTTAGAAGTGTTCTGAAGGTTGCTACATTTCTTTATTCTGGAGGGTTGTTTTTTATGGGGCAAGAACTGGAAGATGGAATAGAATCTACCTCCACCAGGTTTCCCTCGCTCAAGAGATGCACTGGCAAACTCCAAGGGAGGTGGGGGGAGGCACTTCCTCCATCCACTCCCTCCCTGTTCCCAACTTCAATTTGGAACATGTCTCGGGGCATTCCAGGCTCCCCCAGAAATCCACAAATGGGCCCCATCTTGATTAAGTCAAGAACTAGGATTAGTAACACTGAAAAAACAAGAAGTAGGAGAGAAGCATTAATGCTCCCTCAAGTGTGAACGTTGGTTAATGGAGAACTGAGTAAAGCCATTTGGAACTGTTGCAGTTTGAAACCCTACATTGCACATTGATTGGTTGAGACTGACTAACTGAAAAGCTTTAGGTCCACAACTGAGAATTTGAAAAATACAGTACAGTTTTCTTAATTGTTGGAGGAATAGAGGGAACCCATCTGATTTACTCAAATAACCACTTTGCAGATTTTCAGATGACTTCTGGAAACTTGAAAGCAAATATTGATTCTGCCATTGAATGTTGAAGGTTGTAATTCTAGCACCTGTTCTGCAGCCATCTATTTTACAATCTTTTCATATTTCTATCACACACCAGGTACCGTATGGATGCAACAAATTTTGAGTTTAATTTATTCGGATGGTGACCCAGCTGCCGTACAAAGCAAACCAGCGATTGAACGTGTTCCTTGGATGGAGCTGCCATTCTCAAATTTTGAGTCACGCCCATCACCTCGCCTGAGTGTCTCTCATTTGCCCTACCAATTAATCCCAAAGGATTTCAAAAAGGCAAAGGGAAAAGTAAGGTGATCTCTTATTGCTTTACATTCTTCTTTAATCTCTTGTTCTTATTTTAATTGGGTGGATGTGTTTCCTTTCTTCTGTGTCCTTTTACGTTACTTGTGTGTTTCCTCTGTATATTCCGGGGTGCTTTCTGTTTGAGCATGTGAGTGATTGGTGGATAGCTAAGATGGTTAGTAATACATTGAGGAGGTTACAATATAAAGATACATGATGAGGAGCTGTGGATTATGATTTATATCCCATAAATAGTTTGAACTGATAATGAATGAGTACCAAAATCACAAGTGAGTTACAGTCAGTGTAACAAGTAGGATATAGATCGTATCCCACAACTTGTTATGGAGGTAATTTTCTGAGGCTCCCTGCCACCATCACAAACTCAGAAAATTACCCCCTATGGGGTAGATCTTGACTTTGTGCGATAGTGTAAAACGGGTGATAGCGAGTCGGCAGCCCATTTTTATTTTCATTGCAGTCAATAGAAATAAAAATCAGGAGAGATGTAAAACGGGCTGCCGACTCGCTATCACCCGTTTTACATTATCCCACAAAGTCAAGATCTGCCCCAATGTGTTCTGAATTAGCACTTCTGGCAGAGAGCTTGAATTTATAGGTGGAATATTGCATGTGGCATGCTGACGTCCACCCTGAATACCCAATATGTGCCCCTGTTGCATAAAGCTCCGTGCCAGTAGCACCATTTTGTAAAATGTGCCTCGATACATTAGGTAAGTAATTCAAATTATATTATAAGTGTAAATTTAAAATTAATTGTAATGGGAACTAAGCTGACATATGAACTGTGCTGTGAAATTAACATTCACCTTTTTATTTTAATTTTCCTCAGTGGTCCATCTGCCCTCCATTATGATGCCAATTCCATGAACTAAGAAATCAAATCATAGTAGTGGCATCATTAGGGGTTGCATAAGATATCAGGAATTGTGAGCACAAAAGTTTGATTGGTTTGTCAATGCCAAATGACCATTGCTCAGATGTGTTACTTACTGTCTTGAAGTGTGCTACACATGAATATATACTGTACACTTAACAGATTTTCAGCAAATTAAGACTTTAAAAAAATCTTACTTAGAGAAGAAATTTCAAAGTAATGGACCTTTGCTGTAAGTTTCCTAAGGTATTTAGTCTAATTTGATTAGCTAGATAAATCAAACTTCTGAGCAAATTGCACAACTTAGATTGCAGAAATATCGTACTATCTGACTCAACCTTCTGTAATAATTGTTACCTGACTGAATGATCAAGAAGATAGTATGGTTGTAAATCATGTAATAACAGCTCTGCAGAGACATGGTTCATAAGGAAGTACTCACTATTGGTAACTACTTTTCACAAATGTTCTTTTCAGTATTATAGACAATCAAGAGCAAAATAATGGACTACAACTATTGGTACTTTGTTGGGTGTTGTGGAGGTATCATTGGCAACAATAGTTTACATTTTATAGCACTTTTCACAGGAGCACATTATTAAACAAGCTGGAATTAAGGAGAAGTTAGAAGTGTTGACTGAAAGCATGGCCAAAGACATAGATTTTGAGGATGCTTCTGAAAATGGGGAGAGGGGTAAGCAAGATGAAGAAATTTAGAGAGAGATTTCCAGAGTACAGCAGTTTGATGGCTGAAAGCCCTGCCAGTAATAATTGAGCAGAGGGAGGTGGAACCTGAAGTCAGAGTAGAGGGTCTATGTTGGGGCATAAGGTTAGAAAAGATTGCAGCAGTAGGATAGAACAAGGCCAGGGGGAGACTTGAAGAGGAGAATGAGGATTTTAAAATTGATGCACTGGAAGACAGAGAGCCAGTGAGGACACATTGCTTAAAGATGACAGAAAATTGAGGGTAAGTACCTTTGTTCAAAGTACTCCCCTTAAACAGGTAATTTCACCCTGCTAATTCCAATTAACAGGACTGCTAACAATTAAAAGCAACAAATTAACATTAAATTAGTTTTGACAGCTTTTCTATTTCATTGTATGATTTCAAATATCATAAAGCTATGAAATAAGTATAAGCAGTTACATGTAATCAATAACTTCCAATAATAGAATACAAATGTACTCTACAAATTCTTTTTTTTTTACGATTTCACATTCAACTAATCTAATATTTTAAACGCAGGTTATCTATGTTGCTCGAAATCCGAAGGATATTTTTGTGTCTTTATATCACTTTCAAAATTATGTTGTCGTCTTGGAAGCACCATTGAGTTTTGAAGACTTTCTTGAGAAATTCATGGATGGCAGAGGTAAATATTTAGCATTTACCATATCATGTATTTTATTCCTTGTCTTTTCTTTGTTTTTATCATATTTTGGCTCACTTTGACTTCAGACTTTCAGTCCTATGAACCAATCATAGATCCCTGTGATTCACATCTCGCGTACATCTCTTGCTTCCTTAGTCCTTGATCTGAGGAGTGCTTCTCTTATTGCCAATCAATACCAGATTGTTAGAGTAGTGAAAATAATTTGGAAGCAACTTCCTAGCATTCAGAGGGAGTGTCCCATAGCCTTTAAGCTTTCAAGGCTGAATAATTCAGCCATTTTCATTTCTGATGGTGCGAGCTCCTTCAGTTGTCAGGTTTCTTGTTCTATCAACCTCCTTCTTTGGCTTGGCTTGAACTTTTTCATGCACTCTTTTGTGCACCTCCTGCCATTTGCACCCATATCTTATGATTACATTCAACTGCTAGGTGATATGCAGTCAGGCTTCTGTACTCATCATAGGATTAGAGAATTACTGATCCTCCACTGTGAAAGATTATAGTACTCCTAGACAGTAACTTGTCGAATTTTAGCTACAAATGTCAGCTTTGTTGTTTGTATTATTACATGTTTTATTACAGAGGTCAATTGTTTTATTTCAGGTTTCTACAGGTGTTTAACTGGGATTATGTACAGTCTCTGAAGATTGGGTGGCTTGCATGTCTATTGGCCAAATTATTAAATTCAGGGAAGCAGAAATTATTCTCTACGCATCTGAGATCAGACCACCATTCTTTACTATACAGAGTATATGGCTTGTGCCAGGACCCCAGCAGGCCCAAAGGGTCTGTGGGGTTTCCATGCGCAGCTCAAAGATCGAAGAACACTCATGGGCTGTAAGTTTGCAAAGACATTCAGCCCCACTCCCCTCACCCCCCACCCCTCCCAACCCCTGCTAGGGCAATATTCAGACCTTGAAGCCTTCTGGCTGCTGTTCTCCATGCAAATAACCCAGGACAGAAGACTCGTGGGAACTTTTCCTTCTGCAGGTGCAGTGCACTTCAAGTACACTGCACCCAGCAGGTGTCCAAAAAGGAAATTTAAGTCTGATACTTTATTGCATTACTAAAAATGACCATGACTTTCAATTTCATTTGCCATTTGGTATCATGTAAATGTTTTCTCTGACAGTGATATACGGCTCTTGGTTTGACCACATCCATGACTGGTACATCCACAGGGATGAATTCAATATCCTATTTGTGACCTATGAGGAAATGAAGAAGGTAATTAGTTTAACGTTGTATTTTTATTGAGAAACCAAGAAGAGCTCAGCTCATATTTCAAGTAAAGCAGGAAGTCATGATTAGATTTTGGCAAGCTAGAGTTTTCAAAGTCTGAAAACTGTATGAGGATACAAAGACAGAGAGATCCCCGATATTACCAGGGAGGTGGGATGGCAGCTGGGGTGGGGTGGTGGGGAGTGACTGGGCGCATGGGTAACCCGCCCAGTAAAATCCATCTGTTTCCCGACCCGATCGCAGGTAAATTGAAGGCACTTACCGTGGCTTTCGGGTTTTCCGTCGTCAACCTGTGCAGCGGGCGGACTGCACACCCGCATCACAGGCTGTCAGCTGGAGGAGCCCTATTTAAAGGGGCTGTCCTCCAATGCTGCTCCTGCAGCAAACAACCAAAAGTACAGAATGGAGCAGACCAGGGGAAAGGCTGCTCCCAGATTTACCGATGTCTCACTCCAGGTCCTACTGGATGGGGTGAAGAGGAGGAGGGATATTTTCTACCCAATGGACGGGAGGAAGTGGCCTGCCTCTGCCACCAAGAAGGCCTGGCTCGAGGTGGCAGAGGAGGTTACCAGCAGCAGCAACGTCTCCCGCACATGGATCCAGTGCAGGAAGTGCTTCAATGACCTAATTAGGTCAGCCAAAGTGAGTACACTTACTCATTCCCCAACACTCCATCTTCCACCTCACCGCCCCCACCCCACAACTCCTTCTGCACTGCCAACACTACTCTATCACATCACTCCTCACACCCACTCAAACCTCATCCTCAACTTACCTGCACTTACTCACCTCCCCAGTATTCATCCCACCACTCCCACTCAACCCAATCCTCATACAATGTCATGGCTCTGTCTCATACTCACCCTCTGATGCATCTCTTTCACGATCAGCCTCACCCAAAGCAATGCATTCAGTGGTTGGCCACGTCACCATCCCTCACTCACGCCTCTCTACTTTCTCCCCTTATAGGAGAAGACAGCCCAGAATGCACAGGAGAGGGCGAAGACCGGAGGGGGGCCGCAACATCAGGTCGTCCTCACGGATGCGGAGCAGGAGGCTCTGGAACTAAGCCGCACACCTCGAGCGCCTGTCCTTCGGGAACGCCGAGACTGCCACCCGACAAACGGCTGGTGACAGAACTTTAAGATTCAGCACTCACAATAGCAAATGATGTTAACATGCCTTGCCATCTTCAGCACCTCAACATATGTCATCATGCTTAATATTGCCTTCAGTTCTCTTACAGGGCCTTCAGCGACCGCCGTGACAGCCTCTGAGGGGGCACAGTCACATCTGAGTTAGCCATCCACCAACGCAGATACACATACGTCGGTGGGTCCCCATCCTCAGTTAGTAAGGGTCGCACATGGTGAGTCACCACACGCATGTGAGCATGAGCAGACACTGGTGGCAGGGGCAGCTGTGGAGAGTCCTCGTCGGTAGGAACACTCTTCTCCAGGCTCTGCTCAGCCGGACTCAGATGCTGAACCCTGGGGGCCATCCTTTAAAAGGAGAATGATCAAAGGGCAGCAGCACATTTGAGAGGTGCTGGAACAGGTGCCACGCGCACTCTCCACAATCGCACAGAGGATGGAGGAGTCCAACTCCTGCATGAGTGGAAGGGTGGCACAGGTACAGGAGGGGATCTCTGAGATACTGTCACAGGGACGTGAGGGCGTCTCTGAGATAGTGTCGCGGGTAAGTGCGGGAACGTCTGCGATTGATGGAAGGCTAGCCTCCATCGAGCTTCAAGCACGGCTCACAAATGAGTCCATTGAGGCCCTGACAATGGCCCTTCGGACTCAGGGTGAGCAACTTTCTGCCGCCTTAAACAGGCAGGCAGATACTCTGGCACTGGGCCTTAAAAGGCTTCACACATGTCCTCCAAACTGTCATCCAGCGGGGTGATAGGAGTGATGTGGGCCTGGCCCAGGAGAGGGATGATGGCGAAAGGGGACATGGAAGTGGGGACGCCACTCAAAGTGCTCCCACGTCTCACCCGTTGCCCCCCTCTTAGCCAGTATCCACAATGCTGCCTCCTCTCCAGGTGGTCGAGTCTGCCCCTGCACAGGTGCAGATGGAGCAGTCTTTGGAGTGGCCCTCATGGGCACCAAAACACAGAGGGCGTAGGCCCAAAGCATCTAATCGGTCAGAGCATGAACAAGAGCAACCTGCCACTACCTCTGCTGCAGCCACAGGGGAAGCACCACGTAGGAGTACTCATAAGCGTACGGCAAAGGTTTTGTGAGCACAAAGGGGATGCACAAGGGTGTTTGATGGTTTGTCATGTTTTTTATTTATATTTGATTTTTGTTAATGGCACATTAAATATCATTATTGTCACCACTACTGCCACGTCTTGGCCATTCTTGACTGGCTTGTGTAATAAGTCCCTTTCACGAGGTTCACCATAAACACCCACACTTGATGCCACCCATTGGGTCACCCTACAGTGGGTGTATGTGTAGTTGCACGACTATTTTGTGCAGGTGCCTGTGGCGCAGCACTGTGTTGTGGAGCTCCACGTGGCGGAGGTGGACAGTGTGCCTGGCGAGGCTGGTGATGTTGCTCGTCCTCGGATGAAGTGATGAATGCAGTTATGGCGCCCCTCCCCCCCCAATTCTGATGGTGTGAGTTTGAGAGGGTCCGCAAAGTAGGTAAATGTGTTTGCACAGCAGAGTTCAGGGTATAAATTAATAATTTTGAGTGGAAAGACAAAGGTGTTGCAGCCAAAACTTTGTCTGAAGTGACAGAGTGCCCTGCTGCAATAAATGAGATTTTACCCCCACCTGTCAAATAAACCTTTGCATCTCTCACTGACTGACTGAAACACATCTGCTCCAACAGGGAGTATATCCCACAGCACGGGAAACACACTGAGGATCCTTCAAAATTGCACCCCTGCCAAAATCTGTACTCAATGAGGTTTGTCAAGTATCTAACTAACTATGTGAAGTAGCATCCCGCCGGCTTTAATTGCCGGTGGGAGTCCTGCATGCGGGACCTGCACGCGCACCCGAACGCATCACTGGGGAACCCGGAAGTCAGCGGGTTGGAGCCGGGCTCTGAACCCGCTCCAGGATTCCGCCATTTTAGGAGCCCCCCCGCCCCCAACGCACCCGCTCAGCTATCCGAAAATCGGCCCCACGGAGTCCCATGGTGTTAATGTCCTGGGAAAGAATGCAACTGATTTTCTTCAGCATTATGCCCCACATGTGCCTATTTCAAGCACAGAGAGCAGAGGAAAAAGGGGTGGAGATCTCTTGCAGCTGGCCCCTGTCTCATTTGTGGCTCACACAAGCTCCTGGTTGGCTGAAACAGGTATAACTAATCAAATGAGCCAGAAATTGTACAATTATTTTTATGTAATTTCGTGGTGGTGGGATGTCAAAAAAGGAGCCAAAACCCAGACTTTTGCGTTTACGCCCCTTTAACATCACCCAGAAAATTGCGCTCAGTGGGGAGGGGGTGGGCATGGTAGCTCACATCATTCCCTTAGCATAATGGGTTCCTCATTTCGAATCCCACACTACACATGCGACTTAGAGGAAGTGGGGGAGGATGAGGATGAAGTATTTTTGAATGCCAAGGAAATGATACTTCATTGCAGGGTCAGCGCCCCTGTCCGGCGTGACCCTGCCAACTGAATATGTCAACCACAGAGAATTATCTGGATCTTATCGAGGAGCAATGCCTCCAGAGGCTAACCCCACAATTTCCTGGATAGCACTTATGTGGAGCTATGTAAATGAGTGGCAAGAGGTTTAGGCGGAAGTATCTTGGAAGCAGCGTAAACGATCAAGGAAACTCACACGGAGCAATGTGTCATCATAAAACCTGTGTAAATCAGTTATCTGCGAAATTCCACGGGAAAAGCCAGCGCAACGCTGCTCTTACACCATAGTTATAGCAGAACTTTTCAGGAAATTCTGGGCTGTATAGGGAAACAGTGATGGAGTTTTATGCCATGCGACAGGACCATCTGCAGCCCAACTCTAGGGCATGGATGGCACTGCCAAAAGCAGTAAAAGTGCCATCCTGAACTTTTTTGATTCTAACTCTTTCCATGGGGCCAATGGGGCATCAGTAACATCAATCAGTCTGTAGTGTATAGTTGTATAAAGCAAGTGAATGATGCCTTGTTTACCAGTGTAAGCAGATAAATCACTGGGTAACAGAGAAAAACAGCAGCGAGCTCTACGTTTTTTTTAAATGGCAGGGTTCCTTAAATTGTCATTGATGTACCGAAAGAACCCCACATGCTCCTTCATACTGGAGAGCCTCATACATGTTTCTATCTACCCTGTCCCAACCCTTCAAATCATCTTTTAATCTCCCTTGTCTATGAAAAGTCTTTCTTCATATTTTTATTTCCTCATACCAGGCAGCATCCTAGTGAATCTGCGCCCTCTCCATAACCTCAACATTCTTCCTATAGTGTGGTGCCCAAAATTGCACACAGGACTCCAACTGTGTCCTTATTAAGGCTTTATGTAGATTCCCCATTACATCTCAATTTTTATATTGTACACCTCTTGCCATAAAACCCAGTATTCCATTAGTTTTTCTTTCTGACCATATCCACTTGAGGTGCTGCCTTTAATGTTTTGTGAATCTGACCGCCACCCCCCCACCCCACCACCAAAATCTTCTGCTCTTCCACATCACCCAAGCTTTCCCCCATTCAAAATATAATCATTAGTTTTTCACCAAAATGTACCTCCTCACATTTACCGACATTGAATTCCACCTGCCACTTTTTTTTACCCATTCCACCATCTTATCAATATCCTCTTGTAACTTGATTTAGTCCTTAGAAATATTTACCATGCCTCTTATTTTAGTATCATCTGCAAATATGGAAACTATTCCCTCTAATCCTAGATACAAATCAGATATTTACACCATGAACAGAAGCAGTTCCACATACTCTTGAAAAACTGCCCTGAAATCCTCACCTGTTTCTTCCTTTCTAACCACCTTTTAATGACATTTGCTACCCTCCCCAAAATTCCATAGCTTTCAATCTTCTTCAATAGACTCCTGTGCCTAACTTTGTCGAAGGATTTCTGAAAGTCCATGTAAACCACATCCACTGCAATTCTTCTCCCACCATATCTGCAACCTCCTCAAAGAATTCTTTTAGGTTTGTCAAATATAACCTTCCCCTCTGAAATCTGTGTTGGCTGCTTCTAATTATTTCTCTTTGTTTAGATATTTAATAATTTCATCTTTAATTTCCCCTACCACAAATGGTAAACTGACTGACCTGTAATTACCCAGGATAGCTGTGTCTTTTGAAAATATGTATTACATAGGCCAATCTCCAGTTCTCCAGCACACATCCACTCTCAATAATACTCTGAAATATAATTTCTAGGGCCTCCACTATTTCTTCTCCCATTTCCCTCAGGTTCATTGACTGTATCGCATCAAGTCCTGGCACATTGTCTTCCTTTAGCTTAACTAATTTTTGTAATACTTTCGCTTTATTTATTATATCTCTCATCTCACTTCTAACCAATTCAGGATTTACCTCCTTCCCCATAACTTTCTCTTTTGTAACATGGTGGGTATGACATTAGATGAAGAGATCAAAAAAGATATAAAGACATTTAAGCTAGAAAGGGGGGAGATAATTGATAAACTAATCAAACTTAGAGAGGATAAAACCCCTGGTCCAGATGGATTGCATCCACAAATATTAAAAGAAGTTAGAGAAGAGATAGCAGAGACATTGGGCTCGATTTTCCGATCGCGTTTCCGGCGGGTTTCCAGCGGGTTGGCCCCGAAAATCCCGATATCCGGTCACGTGACCAGATCGCGACGAAATCCCGGCCACTTCCGGGTACCGCGCTGACGTGCGGGGCTGCGCGCGCAAGCCCCGCTGGTGGGAATCCCGCAGGCAATTAAAGCCAGCGGGGTTCCACTTGAGAGTACTTAACTTGCTCGTTGTGGTCAGTTAATGAGCTGAAGCAGCTGTCAAAAGAGGAAGTGTGGGATTTTAGGTTCAACGCAGTCAGTTTCCCACACTGGGGGAAACAGTACCTTTCAAACCAGGCGTGTTGCAGCCAGCAGCCTGTGGCAGGTGCCAAGGTGCGCTCCACGGGGGAGAGCCCTCACCCACGCAGGAGGCCACCGCGTCACATAGGGCAACCCCTGCCCTCCACCACCCCCCGCCAAGCCAGAGGACAGACCGACACGAAACCGCAGCCCCAGTCCGAGGACCCACCCACCTACCCTGCACAACCCCTCAGACCAACACCTGCCAGATGGGTGGTGCGTTGACATCGTCGGAGGACGAGCAGGATGACCAGCCCCAGCAGCGTCGCAGTCCACGCCGTCCGCCTCGGAGAGGTGGGGCCCCCCAACACGGTGCTGCGGCACACCCACCTGCACAGCAGGAGGGAGGGCAACCGCAGAGAGAGATGCGTCGCAGGAGGCACTACCCTCCGCACAGGGTGTACAGAGCGAGGCTCAGCTTCATGGACCTCTCCGAGGAGCAGTGCATACGGAGGCTCAGAGTCAATCGCCAGGTAGTCGCCGACATCTGCAGCCTCCTTAACGACGAGCTGCTCCCTGATGGACCAAGCAGCATCTTCTTACCTGTCGCCGTCAAAGTCACCACTGCCCTCAACTTCTTCGCATCCGGTTCCTTGCAGGGTGCCACCGGGGACGTCACCGGGGTCTGTCAGTCCTCTGCACACAAGTGCATAAGGCAGGTCACCGATGGGTTGTTCCGCAGGGCCTCCCACTACATCAACTTCGCCATGGACGAGCGCAGCCAGATGGAGAGGGCGGTTGGATTCCATGCCATGGCCGGCTTCCCACGGGTGCAGGGTGTAATCGACTGCACCCACATCGCAATACGGGCATCTCCGCATGAGCCAGGGCTGTTCATCAACAGGAAGGGGTATCACTCCATGAACGCCCAGCTCATCTGTGACCAACGCCAGAGATTCCTAAACGTGTGCGCCAGATACCCCGGCAGCTGCCACGATGCCTTCGTCCTCAGGGAGTCCGCCGTCCCGCCCATCCTGCAAGCACCCAACGCCGGCAACGGCTGGCTCCTCGGCGACAAGGGGTATCCCCTCCACACGTGGCTCATGACACCTCTGAGGAACCCCATCACCGAGCCGGAGCGTCGGTACAATGACAGCCACACTGCTACCATGTCTACAATTGAGCAGACCATAGGGCTTCTCAAGATGCGCTTCAGGTGCCTTGATCGTTCTGGGGGAGCGCTGCAATACACACCATTCAGAGTGGGACGAATCATAGTTGTCTGCTGTGCCCTGCACAACATGGCCCAACAGAGAGGGGTGCCGCTGGAGGAGGCCCCATCCACACCCGCCACCCACATTGAGGAAGGCAAGGGCGAGGGCGAGGAGGAGGAGGAGGACGCGCCAGAGGATGTTGGACGACCCATGCGCGAGCCGCGACTCACCGGGATGGTCGCCGGGCCAGGGAGGCACTCATACGTCAACGGTTCTCCTAGAGTCAGACACTGCGAGGCGCTCGCATCTCCTCACCTGCACATGCGAGCGGCCATACCAGCCCCCTCCACTGAAGAGTGCTGCCAGTAATCCTGCACCCACAGCAGTGTGCCCAATGGGTGGCAGCAGGTGTTCGCCGTCATGATGGCCTCCACGGAACGCAACTATTGCACAAGCCACGGAAGAATGGACGAGAGGTGGCAGGAGTGGTGAGAAAAGACTATTTAATATCTCGAATGTGACATTATATAAGAAAAAAAGTACGAAATAATAAACACCCTGGTGTTTTCCCTTTGTGATTATAAGGCCTTTGCAATTCTTTTCCGGGAACCCCTACGTGGTGCTACCCCTGTGGCTCCAGCAGAGGTAGTGGCAGGTTGCTCGTCTTCTTGCCTTGACCGGGTAGATGCTTTTGGCGGACGGCCCCTGGGTTTCGGTGCCCGTGACGGCACCTCCACAGACTGCTCCTCCTGCACCGGGGCAGGGGCAGACTCGGCCACCTGGAGAGGAGGCACCATTGCGGGTACTGGTTGAGAGGTGGGCGACGGGTGGGACGTGGGGGCGCCTTGAGAGGCGTCCCCGCTTCCATGTCCCCGGTCACCATCATCCCTCTCTTGGCCTCGGCCCACATCACCCCTTCCACCCTGCTGGACGGCAGTTTGGATGGCATGTGTGAGGCCTTGCAAGGCCACCCCTAGTGTATCCCTCAGCCTGTTGATGGCGTCGGAATGTTGCTCACCCTGAATCCGTACAGACGTTGTCAGGGCCTGCATGGACTCGATCTGGAGCTGTGCGTGACGCTCGAGGGAGGCCAGCCTGTCCTCCACCGCAGACAGTCCCGCACCTACCTGCGACACTGTGTCGCCGGTACCCTCCTGTGCCTGCGCCACCAATGCCCACATGCAGGAGGTGGACTCCTCCATCGCCTACGCTATTGTGGACAATGCGCGCGGCACCTCTGCCAGTACCTCAGCAATTAGCTGGTGGCCCTCGACGACTCTCCTTTTCACTGGTGGCCCCCTGGGTTCAGCATCTGGGTCCGGCTGAGCAGAGCCTGGAGATGAGTGCTCCCTCCGTCGCGGACCCTCCGCGGCTGCCCCTGCCACCAGGGTCTGCTCATGCTCACTCGTGCGCGGTGACTCACCAAGTGCTACCCCAACTAGTTGGCGAGGGGGACCCACCGAGGTGCGTGTCTCTGCGCTGGTGGATGGTTGGCTCTGATGTGACGATGCACCCTCAGAGACCGCCATGTCCTCTGAGGAATCGCCCTCCACGATCGCTTCACCCAAAGATGGACCTGCAAGAGAACAGAGGGCACTTTGAGGCATGTGGACCAACTTGACGGTGCGCCTGATGGCAGGTGATGAGACAGTAACTCGCGATCATGGGTGTTGAGTGTCAGCTTTCCCTTACCGGCCGTTTCGGCAGCGACACACTCGCCATCGGCCACCGACAGGCAATGTCGCGTGCGGGCGAGGTCGAGCGCCTCCACCTCTGCGTCGGTGAGCTCCACCACTTGCGGCGGCCCACCTCCGGTGCGTGCCCTTTCCCTATTGTTCTTGCTTCTCTTCTCCTGTGAAGGCAAAACACAGATGTGTGAGTGGGTGCATATTGCATCGTGAGACGCATCGAGCATCGGTGTGGTTGGGTTGAGCGTGGCGCGGATAGATGGGAGGAAGCGTGGGCCACGTGCCCATCCCATTGCATGGGGATTGGGGTGTGTGGTAGTGTTTGGGTGGGGTCAGGGACGGTGGGTACTTGCGTGCACGGCGAGGATGGTGAATGAGTGGCTGTGAGGATTGCTGATGGAGCGCAGTGGTGGCTGTGCAGGAGGGGGTTGTGATCTGCTTGGCGTGATGGTGGGGACGGGATGTGGGAGGGTGCGTTGGTGTACTCACCTTGCCAGACCTAGTCAGGTCATTGAAGCGCTTGCGGCACTGCTCCCAAGTCCTTGGGGTGTTGCCCCTGCTGCTCACCTCCGCCGCCACCTCTGCCCATGCCTTCCTGGTTGCGGCAGCAGGGAACTTGCGTCCATCTTCTGGGAAGAGTGTTTCCCTCCTCCTCCTCACGCCCTCCAGCATCAGCTGCAGTGCCAGGTCTGAAAAACGGGGCGCAGCCTTTCCCCTTTGCTGAGTCATCGTCTCAAACCGCTTGCTTGTAGCAGGAGGGGCTTTGGGAGACTGCCCCTTTAACTGGAGCTCCTACATCGCGTCGACGGTACTGCGCATGCGCAGCCGGCCGGCACGCAGCTGGGGAGCGCAGAACCCGGAAGCAGGGCTTAATCGGTCCAATTATCCCGCGATCGCGTGGGGGACACACACGATTAGCCGTCCGCGTTTTCGACGCTCCCGGAGGACCACCCGCTGGGAACCCGCAGGCCTGCTAAATTCGAGCCCATTATTACATATGTATAAAAATTCATTAGAAAAGGGAATAATGCTAGAGCTAATGTGATTCCTATATTTAAAAAGGGAGAGTCCAGAGAATTATAAACAAATTAGCTTAATGTCAGTAGTAGGAAAGATAATGGAATCCTTACTCAAAGATGTAATAGAAAAACATCTAGGAACTGAAAATATAATAAAGCATAGTCAGCACGGATGTCAAAAGGGAAGGTCATGCTTGACCAACCTTGTTGAATTATTTGAAGAAGTAACAGAAAGGTTCGGCAAGGGCATTGTAGTAAATGTAATATATTCGGATTTTCAAAAGGCCTTCGATAAGGTACTGCAATGTAGACTCATGACTAAGGTCAAAGCATGCAGTATGGATAGCAAGTTGGCTACAAAACAGGAAACAGATTAGGGGTTAAAGGTAGTTACTCAGACTGAAAAAAGGTGGGAAGTGGTGTTCCACAGGGATCGGTGCTGGGACCACTGTTCTTTACCATTTACATAAACGATTTGGACTCAGGAAATGGAAGTACAATTTCAAAATTTGCAGACAATACCAAGTTGGGGGGTATAGTTAATACTGAGAAGGACTGCGACAAAATACAGGAAGACATTAATAAACTTGCAGAATGGGCATGTAATTGGCAAATGAATTTCAATGTAGATAAGTGTGAGGTGGTACATTTTAGTAGGAAGAATAAAGAGGCCACATACTCCTTAGAAAATAAGAATCTAAATGGGGTAGAGGAGCACACGAATCTTGGGGTACAGATACACAAATCACTAAAAGTAGCAACGCAGGTTAATAAGGCCATAAAAAAGGCAAACAAAGCACTGGGGTTCATTTCTAGAGGGATAGAATTGAAAAGTAGAGAAGTTACGTTAAACTAGTATGGAGCCTTGGTTAGACCACACTTAGAGTACTGTGAGCAGTTCTGGACTCCATATTATAAAAAGGATATAGAGGCACTGGAGAAGGTACAAAAAAGGTTTACTAGAATGATACTAGAACTGAGAGGTTGCACCTATCAGGAAAGATTGAACAGGCTGGGGCTCTTTTCTCTAGAAGATAAGACTGAGCGGTGACCTGATAGAGGTCTTTAAGATTATGAAAGGGTTTGATAAGATAGACATAGAGAAGATGCTTCCACTTGCTGGAAAGACCAGAACGAGAGGCCATAAATATATAATAGTCACTAATAAATCCAATAGGGAATTCAGGAGAAACTTCTTTACCTAGAGAGTGGTTAGAATGTGGAACTCACTACCACAAGGAGTATTTGAGGTGATTAGCATAGATGCATTTAAGGGGAAGCGAGATAAACACATGAGGGATAAAGGAATAGAAGGATAGATATGTTGATGGGGTTAGATGAAGAAGGGTGGGAGGAGGCTCGTGTGGAGCATAGACCTGTTGGGCCGAATGGCCGAATGTGCTGTACATTCTATGTAATTCTATGCACGGATTATCTACTAATTTACTATTCCTTCCTCAAAGGGCCCCATCTCACATTTGACAATTCTCTTTTTACTGATATATTTGTACAATACTTTACTGTTCTTTAGTATTTGTTGAGATTCTAATCTTATACTCCCTCCTTGCTTTCCTTATCCTTTTCTTAACCCTCTTCCTTATTTTCTCATTCTCTCTTAATTTTATTATTTTATCATACCTATAGGTCCCATATTCCACCTTCAATTTTAGTTTGTTTCTAACATCTTTATTTATCCATGGCATTCTGATACTTGAAGTAGTCTCCTTTTTTGTTAATAGTATACTTTATTGTGCAACTTTGTTACCTCCTTTTTAAGAATATCCTATTGTTGATCTACAGACCTTTGTGCTCATTTCTCTTTTCAACTCATGTCAGCTAACTCACTCCTCACCTTTCTAAAATTCACCCTATCCAATGGGGTGCCATTGTTTTTGACCTAACTTTTTCCCTTTCTATTTTGACCTTATAATCTTATAATATTATGGTCACTACTCCCACTGAGCACACCCATATTTAACTCATCTATGTGATTTTGTTACTTATAACTAGAACTAACAATGTCTCTCCCCTTGTAGGCACACAAACATACTGCTTGAGGAAGTAATCCTGCATACTTATTAGGAATTTCATTTCTTTTTCTCCATTTACTCCCTCCCTTAAGCAGTGCTTCTGGTGCCTCGATGGGTCAAAGGGCTTCCTTCAGTATAATCGAGCCAAAGTCTCCCAGATCATTGTGATCCTTCTTTTAAAAGCTGATCCCCAGATATCTGGAGCCCTGCCCTTCTCAGCTGTGGCGGAGATAACTTTACCCTCGGACCAGGTGCTCCTTTTTTTTATTTGTTCATGGGATGTGGGCGTCGCTGGCGAGGCCAGCATTTATTGCCCATCCCTAATTGCCCTTGTTCCTCCTGGACCACCTCCACTTTTTTCCAGGTTCACTTGTGCTCTGCCATTTTTTGGAAATGAAAGAAATATCTTGGAAGTGATTTAGCCCATAGGCTTACCATTTCTTGACGTTAAGATTAAAGTATAGACGCCCCCCACCCCCAAAATGGTAAATGTACATTTACTAATATCATGGAACCTCTTGTTACTCTTATCTTTCAAATGTCAAGGATTAGTAACTAATTCATTACGTTTACATGCTACAGGATTTAAGAGCATCAATACAAAAAATGTGTGACTTCCTTGGGAAAGAGTTGGATGATGAAAAACTTGACTCTGTTGTGGAGCAGTGCACCTTCAAGACCATGAAAATGAATCCGATGGCCAACTATGAAAAGGTTGACAACAAAAACCCAAAGGGGGCATTTCTTCGAAAAGGTAAGAATTCTAAATTCCTATATTCAAACATTAACTATTAGGTTGATTGGTAATTTAATTAGCTGAGTTGGAAGCACTCTCTTTGGTTCAGAGGGTTGAGGGCATGTATGGGGGCAATCCTGGACTTCCCCAGGAAATTCAGCCCAGGACATCAATGAAACCCACACCTGAGATCAGTGTAAGTGTCATCATGGGCCTTCGAAAGGCCCCAAAATGCTTCAGAGGAAAGTAATTGATCCCAGAGGGGATGCACTCTTTTGGGACAAGGAGGAAAACTTTCATACTAATTATCTTGGCCTGATCAGGTTGCCACTCTTCCAGGCTACTATTAGGGCAGATGGTGCTGATGAATCCTTATATGCGGACTGCCCACTACATAAATACAGGTGACCCCATCGCTGGGATTTGAGATGGGGGTCTGCATCTTTGCGCATGAACACTTAAGGCTCTTTCCACTGCTCGTCCGCTGGTGGAGAAGGCTGGTCAGAATTTTGGGTATACACGTGCTGAAAATCTGTGGAAGCCTGAGCAACTTTTCGGCATCCACATCTGCCACCTCCAGCCGTAAGAAAAGTGTGTCATGTGTGTGTAAAATGGCAATGGTTGTGTACAATGCTGAAATGATATCTCCCAGAAGAGTTTCCAACTTAGGCTTGTGTGTGTGGAGTATTTTCCTACTGCAGCAGGTAGGGTTGACCTGTAGAATCTGACTGTTTTTCTACACCAGCATTTTGTACAATACAGTCAAAACTCACAACCTTCACAGATTTAGAATTGTTGATTTTATAAAAAATGTTCATTCTACTCTTTTCATTTATTTTGCTCTCAATTTATTTCATTTAATAATTCCAAAATGTTATTCCTCTCTTTTTTTTTGCCCTTCCAGGAATAGTTGGAGACTGGAAAAATCATTTCACTGTGGCTCAATCAGAGATGTTCGACAGAGTATTCCAAGAAAGAATGAAGGACGTCCCTTTCAAGTTCATCTGGGATAATGAATAACTAAAACTCAGATCATTGACACTTCAGAGGGGACAAAGTTTCAGAAATAAGTGAAGAGATATATTTACAATACAGGCCTATGACATGTATCTATTTGCTTTTTGGGTTCATATTAAATTAGAACTTCATTCTTTATAGACAGGATATGAAACATAAAAGGAGAGAATAAGGCTTCAATTTTTAAATCAAATTGTGGGTGCGTTGGGGCTGTGAAAATGGCGACAATCCCGAACGGGTTCAGAAGCCGGCTCCAACCCGTCGACTTCCGAGTTCCCCACAGACACGCCTGTGTGCGTGCATGCGTTTCATGAATCTGATAGTTAAAAAACCAAATGTACCTCATTGAGGTACTTAAGGTACTTTATTTCTGATGTAGTAGATAGTTGAAACGATTTTAAACTTACCTGGGCGGCTTTCCCACAGCTTCCGATTCACGGCTGGTGAAACCAGACATGAAGGGCTGGATCAGGCAAAAATAAACAAAATAAATTAAATAAAAAACCATTGCACACAGTTTAAAAAAACAAAATAAACCTACCTTTCCACCCTGCTCCGATGTCCGATGACCCTCTCTCAGCCCCCGATATCTCCCCTCTCGCACCCCCGATGCACCTCTCTGATCTCCCCCCTGTCTTCCTTCCCCCCCTCTTTCTTCCTACCCCCCCCCCCCCGATCTCCCCCTCTCTCTTCCCCCCCAAACCCGATCTTCAGCATCCCTGTTCCAGCGCTGGATGACGTCTCGCGCTCTCTCTCTTTCTCTCCCCCTCCCCCTCGACGTTGCAGCTCCTGTTGGCAGCCAGTCTGTCAATCAGGGGCTGCTGGACGCGAAACCCAGAAAGAACTTTAATCACCATCAATTACATTGCGATCGCGTCGGAAAAGGTAATTTTTGTTTTTTCGGGTTTGTCACGCACACCTTCACCGCCACCACCACCCCCCCCCCCACCCCCACTACTGCAAACTTACCACCACTTCAAAATTGTGGCCTACGTATCTGAACCTAAAGCCATAAGCCCTTGATGCTGTGAAATTTATGAACCCTGCTTCCAGTTATTGCTGATCTACAGTCTTGTGTTCCAATTTCTCTTTCCACCTCACCTCAGCTAGTTCACTCCTCGTCTTTCTAAAATCTGCCCTATTCCAAACTGGTGCCCTTGGTTTTGTATTAATTTTTCCCCTTTTCATTTGGTCCTTAAACTTTATCATATCACTTCGTATTTATCATTTGAACAGTGAGACAGCCGGCAAGATGTCCTTCCTGCAAAGCTTCTGGATGAGCAGGGCACCTGGTGCAGCAACTTCCAGATTTCCGCGTTTAACTATGCATGTGCGGTCGTCGGAAGCTGCTCTACCAGAAGAACAGAAATAACGGCGAGTGCTGTTCGCCTTGCCATTATTTTCAGAGCAAAATCCAGCCCATTAAGGTCACTACTCCCAAGTGCTCATCCCACATTTAACTCATCTACCTGATCTATTTTGTTTCTCACAACTAGACCTACCAACGCTTCTCTCCCTGTAGGCAAGTGAATATATTTCTTGAGGAAAGAGTTCCATACACATTTTAGGAATTCCATTCCTATTTTTCCATTTACTCCCTCCCTTTCCTAATCAATGAGCTGGTAATTAAATTACCATAGCACAATAATTCTGTTATTCTTCCTTATCTGTCCACACATTTCCCTTCCTGGATTAGGGGGTCTGTGGTGCAACCCCCACTAATGTAGTAATTCTATTTTTATCTTTGATCTCTAATCTCTTTTTTGTGCACATCAGTCTTCCCTACAGCTTGTATTCACTTATTCACCAATATTGCCCTTCTCCTTCTCCTATCTTACCTATTCTGTCCCTCCTAAAAATATTATCCCACCTAGTTTGCAGCTATGTTTTTGTTAGTGCTGTTCAATTTATATCTCCCAGTGACATAATTGTTTCTAATTCCCCCAGTTTATTTCCCACACTCTGAGTATTGCAATACATGTCCTTTATCTTTTTGTTCTTCATATTTAAAGCCATTCTTTTCCTTTGATCTTTTTGTCCAAGTTAACACCTGATTCCTTTGTCTCAATTTCCCCTGCTTATAACTGGCTGATATGATTTTCTTCCTCTACTCCCTTTATTCTTTCTGCATGCTATTCTTTTTGTTAAATCCTTTTTTATTTGTATATTTCCCTCATCTATTGATATCTTCTTTACTTTTTTATTTTCCTTGCTCCCTTCCTATTTTAAATGACTCTTCACTTCCCTATTTATCTGTTTTGCCAGTCCATTAGCCCACTTCCTGTTTGGATGTAGCCCATCATACAAACATATGAAATCGACAGGCAGGAAAAGACCAGCTGGATAATCAAGCCTGCCTCACACTCATGATGGCCGGGGTATCATGACTAGATTCTTACCCGCCACCACCCCCTGCTATAGCCACATAATCTCCCAAGAGAGGCAAAGTAACAGAGAAAAACCCAGAACCAATAAGAGAAAAAAATACTCTGGAAAATTCCTCCCCTACCCCGTCAGGCGATCAATACCAGTCCAGGAGATCATATGGACCATCTGTTATCTATAAAGCCATTTACCTTCTATATGATGTGATCTCTGCCCCAGTCAAGAACCAGTCCAGTTCCCACCAGAGGCAGAACCCACCACATTGTTGTGGAATAGCTCCCATCTTCACTAGATCTGATGCCAATATCCTATAAAAACAAAAACTCTCTTCCTGACACCCATGTGTTGAGCTCCCTAATCTTCCTATCATTCCTTATTCCAGCATGTGGCTGAGAGATAATCCAGAGATTACCACCCTTGAAGGCCTGCTCACACGCGTGCTTTCTAATTTCTTAAACTTCCTTTGCAGGACTTCAGGCCTTCTCTTTTCTATATCTTTTTCACCCATTTGGACACAATGGGCTTTTTCAATCTTTCCCAAATGTCCCTTACCCCAGCACCAGGCCACACAAAGGTAACAAAGCATTTGGGACTGAGCTGAGGCCTAAGAAAGGTCAGTGATTGGGGCCTGAGGAGAGGAAGAGGTGCCCACTACTGTGCCCTCACCCTTCAAAACAGCCTCAGGGCGTACCGCCACTCTGGGGTATGCAGGGAAATCAGCCGGGTACCTGGGCCTTGCCCCCCACCCACCCCCAACCCTGGAGTTGTCATTTAAATGCAGCAAGGAAGGGAGGAAATTTATTGCAGCACCGGTAGTGACAGGGTTTTGGCAGCAAGTCCCAGGCCCAATATCCCTTCATTTTCTGCTGTTATACCATCCTTTAAATATATTGGCATAAGTTTTGAAGGATCAATGAGGTTATCATACAACACATATGATATGGGCCCAAGGCAGAAAATATCTTTCTTTCAGCAGTGGGTGAGAAATAGTCCTGAGGCCTACTCACCCAATTTTCTGAAACCTGCTCACTAGTGAGGGTCCAAATCATGAGTGGGTGGTAATTACTCACCGTTTTGTTGCTCAAATATTACATGATTTAATAAAAATCAGGTTCCTTTTCATTTACTGCAGGTATATTTTCCAGTAGTTCCTCAGACAATTCAGTATTGATGTGGACTCCTATTACTGGTTCTTCCAATTAGGAAATCTATGCAGAAATGTGCACTAAAATGTGCATCCCATAATAGCACAAAACAAAACTAAATGAATAAAATAGAAAAATAAGCATATCAGAAGAAATAAAAGTCCAATAATGGGAGTCGACACCAATACTGAATTGTCTGAGGAACTACTGGAAAATAAAGCTGCAGTAAATGAAAATAAAGGAACCTGATTTTTATTAAATCATGTAATATTTGAATAAACGCTGCAGATAAGTGTCCATGCCTTGAGCAACAAAACAGTGCGTAATTACCAACCACTCATGATTTGGACCCTCACTGCTTTTCTTGATATATATTAATGACTTAGACTTGGGTGTACAGGGTACAATTTCAAAATTTGCAGATGACACAAAACTTGGAAAGGTAATAAACAGTGAGGAGGATAGTAATAGACTTCAAGAGGATATAGACAGGCTGGTGGCGTGGGCGGACACGTGGCAGATGAAATTTAACGCCGAAAAATGTGAATTGATACATTTCGGTAGGAAGAACGAAGGGAGGCAACATAAACTAGAAGGCACAATTCTAAAAGGGGTACAGGAACAGAGAGATCTTGGGGTATATGTGCACAAATTGTTGAAGATGGCAGGGCAGGTTGAGAAAGCAGTTAAAAAAGCATACAGGACCCTGGGCTTTATAAATAGAGGCATAGAGTACAAAGGTAAGGAAGTCATGATGAACCTTTATAAAACACTTGTTTGGCCACAACTGGAGTATTGTGTCCAGTTCTGGACTCCGCACTTTAGGAAAGATGTGAAGGTATTAGAGAGGGTGCAGGAGAGATTTACTAGAATTATTCCAGGGATGAGGGACTTTAGTTATGTGAATAGACTGGAGAAGCTGGAATTGGTCTCCTTGGAACAGAGATGGTTGCGAGGAGATTTGATAGAGGTATTCAAAATCATGAAGGGTCTAGATAGAGTAGATAGAGATAAATTGTTCCCATTGGCAGAAGATTCAAGAACCAGAGGACATAGATTTAAGGTGATTGGCAAAAGAACCAAAGGTGACACAAGGAAAATCTTTTTTACACAGCGTGTGGTTAGGATCTGGAATGCACTGCTCGAGGGGGTGGTGGAGGCAGATTCACTCATGGCCTTCAAAAGGGAACTGGATAAATACTTGAAAGGAAAAAAATTGCAGGACTACGGGGATAGGGCGGGGGAGTTGGACTAGCTGGATTGCTCTTGCATAGAGCTGGTGCAGACTCGATGGGCTGAATGGCCTCCTTCCGTGCTATAACCTTTCTGTGATTCTATGATTCGTGTCATTTATGGTGTTAGTCACGGCACAATGGTAGCACTCTCACCTCCGAGTCAGAAGATCATGGGTTCAAGTCCCACTCCAGAGACCTGAGCACAAAATCTAGGCTAACACTCCAGTGCAATACTGAGGAATTGCTGCATTGTTGGAGATGCCATTGTTCAGATGAAACGATAAATCATGACCCCATCTGCCCTCTCAGGTGGATGTAAAAGATCCCATGGCACTATTCAAAGAAGAGCAGGGGAGTCCTCCTAATGTCCTGACCAATATTTATCCCTCAACCAACATCACTAAAACAGATTATCTGGTCATTATCACATTGCTGTTTGTGGGACTTTGTGTGCAAATTGGCTTCCGTATTTCCCACATTGCAACAGTGACTACACTTCAAAAGTACTTTGTTAATGTAAATAGCGTTTAGGATGTCCTGAGGACATGAAAGGCTCTATATTTAAAGCATAAAACTAAAAGCCTGCAAATGTACCTGGCAGGCATTATCTATAGAATGTCAACAAACCTTTAATGCTGTAACCGACATCATATAATATTGTTTTGGATAGCTCAAACCTTCTCATAGATATATCTGTATATGTTTATTTTTTTCTGTTCATGTAAGCAGATAAGGTAGTTTACGTTATCGACTGAGAATGTGCTGTCAATGTTTCAATTTTGTCCCACTTTGAAGAGCCAATGCAATATGGTGTATGTTTCACGCCAGGATGAATTTGGAGTTGTTGCAGCATAAACTATGATCAGGCGTATCTGATATCTTGTTATCATTGTGTATCTATTTCATCAATAAACACACAAACTTGTCCTTCTACAAGTATAATATGGTCTTTCAACATACCACAATGTTTCACAATCCGCCACTTGTACAAGTAACATGAAGATTCTTTGGACCCAATGAATACAGTTTTCACAAAAATTTCAGATAGCTTAGAAAATGACAATAAAGTGAAAAGCATAGGTGTTCTAAAGGAATCTCTCATGACCAAGAGGTCCAGGGGGCGATTTTCATCTTGCTAATGCCCTATTTACGTTTAAAAGCGGGCGGTTGTGGGATCAATATCATGTGGAAAAGATTTACCTGCTGACTTATTGCTGGTTGTCTGTCCATTCTCATTTTTGGGCAGACCTCGATATAGAAGGCAACCAGAATTCCCACCAGAAACAATTAGGGAGAAATGACACTGTTAGTACCCCAACGCTATATCTGCCTCTTCCTACATTGCAAACCAACAGTTCTTCAAATTGCCCAAAAGTCCTGGGCAGTAGAAGCCAGGAAGTGGCCATTTCCAGCAATGTTTAAAGGGATTCTCACCTCACCACTTCATTAATGTGCAACGAGAGTGTGATCACCAGCAGCACATCATGCAGGTCTCTGCCCACTTTCCTGACAGCTGTTTTTATATTGCGGCAATCCTCCCCTCCCCCCCCCACTCTTTACCCCTGCACAGCAAGTGGCTTGTAACTCCTCTCAAGAACACACATTCAGCAGCAGAACTGCACTACAATCAGGTCCATGGCTTAACTACAGTCCTCATTGATCATAGAAACATAGAAACATAGAAAATAGGAGCAAGAGTAGGCCATTCGACCCTTTGGGCCTGCTCCGCCATTCAAAATTATCATGGCTGATCATCTAACTCAGTACCCCCCTATTCCTGCTTTTTCCCCATATCCCTTGATCCCTTCAGCATTAAGAAATATATCTATCTCCTTCTTGAATACATCTAATGACTTGGCCTCCACTGCCTTCTGTGGTAGAGAATTCCACAGGTTCACCACCCTCTGAGTGAAGAAATTTCTCCTCATCTCGGTTCTAAATGGCATACCCCGTATCCTGAGACTGTGACCCCTGGTTCTGGACTCCCCAGCCATCGGGAACATCCTCCCTGCAAATAGTCTGTCTAGTCATGTGTAAGGGGTTTCTTTTTTTTACTGTTACTCGGGCTTATAATAGGTCAGCCAGTTATGTTTTCCTGAGCTGCCCTGCCCGCAGTGCGGTTGCGAATCGCTTACCCCTTCCTGATTCTGAGCTGAGGACTTATCGAGTGGTAACAAAGACAGACAAACAGACCAGTGGATTGGTACAAGGAAAACCAATGTTTATTAATAAGAAAACTAAAACTACAAGGTAAACAGTATAATACAGAAGATAAAGAAATCGCTATGGACACATCGAGGGAAAATTCTAAAATCACAAGTTTAGCAATATCCCTTAACCCCCAACCTTACATTTATGCTAGGTTGTCTTGTGGCGGCCAGAAAATTAATGCTCACCGGTGCAAACAGATGAAAAGGCCTGGCCCCTGTGCCTGCTGCTGCCGTCGACATGTGGTTGCGAGGTTTACTGGATGGCTTCCTTCTTAGTTGCTAGCAGACAGACAGGATAGGGCCAAGAGGCGAAGAGAGCAACTCAAGAGAGATATCCTGGGCAGCCCCAGTTATACCCTCTTGGTAACAGGTTTTTTCATACCTTATCAGCTTGCTTCATTGTTTGATTTAAGCACGAAACGTAAGACAAAGGACCCCATCTCTGGCCCATTTACATTAATGGCCATTTCCTGTATCGATCTGTTTGCTAACTGCTTTACCATTGTTCCGAATGTACCTTGATGGTTCACCTTTTGTCCTGCGATCACTTCCTGCTCGAATTTTGATGTGTTGGCCGGCCATGTTGATAGCTTGCCTCAGGGCTAGAATGCAGCTGCATTGTTTAAAGAAACCTGTCTGAGACACGAAGCCTGCCAAGTTGTTGAGAATGCAATTTCAAATCTGCCGGTCCTCGGCCATGTGTCTGACTGCAGCCATTTTGAGAGACCTTGGATTTTTAAAACAGTCACACCAGGGTTTCTTTAATAACTCCAATAAATCTTCGAGGTGGGGGGAACATGTGAAATTTTGCGAATCCCTTCACTCCCCCCTGTGGATACTTAAACTTGCTTGAAGTGTCCATGCAAGGTGAGCAAAGATTTCTGACCGTCGCAAACAACCTTCCCCTTTATTTACCTATCCCTAATCCCTCGACACATACATTCCCTTACTTGGAGAGAACCCCAGTGTATGGCAGGCATTCGGATAGAAAACAAGGTTGAATTACAACAATCCCAGCACGGAGGGGTCCAAATACCCCTGCACCACTTGGGATGAAACAGTATTTCGCATACAATACAACACAACAATGAACAATCTTTATTCAAAATAACATCAAAACGTAAACTTACTTTATTGAAAACAACACGGAAGGGACCATCTTTATTAAAATAATGAAACAGGCTGCCATCACTCGCAAGGGATGCGTCCCCGAACTCACACGGGTGTTTCGTCTACCCGAGCATACTGGTCCTTCCATACCCTTTGTGTTGTAACTACTACCTCGAGACCCCTATTCCTACACTGGACACAAACCAGGTAGAGGACGATCCCGAGCTGACAGATTACTAGCACGTGTGATGCCAGACGAATCCAGGAGGGGACCTCTATATTCTCAAAGATGTCCCACCAGGGTGGGGTCGTAATACTCAGAATATCGGCCCCTATCTGGACAGTCTTCTGTTCCAGCGTGTAAAAGTGTTTTTGGGACACCCCTACTGCTTTTAATAATTTAACGAGGTGTTCTGGGAGAGGGGGGATCTGATAGCCAAAGTGGGCTGCATACTTTTGGAGGTTGGTGAAATTCTCTTTCACAGTGAGGTGAACAGTGGATGGTTCAGGGATGGGGACAATTCGTATCTGTGCCACTTGAACTTCTGCCTCGGGTTTAAAGCAGAAACTGCTGTCACTCACCGCACACCAGCTGTGCTGACCATGCTGGTAGTGAGACGCTGCTGTGGTGATGCAATATGTCCCACCTCCTATATACGCCACCTGTGGGGGAACATGGCCTTGTGCCATGGCTTCCATGGTGCAGTTTATAGGCTTCGCGTCAGCAGCTCTGAACCCGCACTGCGGTTTTGAATAGGCGTTCAAGTGCTGGGGACACAGGATTATGTGTGATCCCCGGCTCTGGCACCCCAAGAGGTCAGTACCCGTCATAGCGTGCTCCCACTTTATGACGTAGGGCGGGACCGCTGTGAAACGAACGTGTGCACCCCCCTGAATGACACCAATGTTCTCCACCCTGTACACCGGCTTAAATTGCATTTTTAAACCATTAATCTGGGTCTGCAGCTCGATGTCATCTAAGCTGTTGATGACAGGAGACCCCGTGTTAAAACCAGTTAAGACATCGTTAAAAACACCCCTTCTTTGTCTCCCAAAAGCTCGTGGGTGTTTAGTCTGGTTCTGTCACCATCTGAAAAATCAAACTGATAAAATTTAACATCTGGCCGGGCCCCATACAGGCTGCCTGGCTCGGGTGAAGTGTGAGCGGGTCCCTCGACCTCGGCTCACGTAGACAACACTGGAACGGTTCCATCTTAAAATTACATTACGGTTCCACACCTTATAATAAACCTATACATCTTAACTTAAAACTACAAACTTAACTGCTAAAGTTATATACATCCGCCGCCCGTCTCCGAGCGGCCAGCTCAAATTCTGTCAGGACTGCTGCAGGCTGCTCCCTGCGGCTTGGCTGTACTGAGCTTTACTTCCGGTCCCTCACAGCCCGCGACTGCTGGCTGAGGACCTTTGTCTTTCGACTTAACTTTAGCACGGGAGGTAGCCCTTTTAAACTGGGGAGCCGGCGACCATGCCTTCCTAGGCTGGGGTGTCCGAGGGGACCTCCTAGGATGTGCTGTTGGTGGGGCTACCCTGGCGAGCGGACCCTTGCTGTGGGTCGCAGTCCTCGCTGGCTGGGGGCTTTTCCCCTGTGGCTCCTCCCTTCCCAAGTCTGAGCTGGGGACAGGCAACCCTTCGCTGCCTGCTGCCGGAGGCTGAGAGTCTTCCTCTCCAGGTTCAAAACCTAGGTCGGGGGCGGGGCTACCTGCCTCGAGCTCCTCCTCCTCCCCACCTGAGTCCCAGAAGAGAGGGGGAATGGTTTGGACAGGGGTCTGGGTGACTCCTCCCCTGACTGCCCCTGCAGGTGCTGCCTGTGAGCTGTGACCTGCTGGGAGCTGGGGATTTCTAACCTCGGGTTGGATCCCAGCTGCCTGCTTTTTCGCCTCCGATCTAAACAGCTTACATTGGTTTATATGAAACCATTTCGTCCGCCGGGGCAATTTTACAGCGTAAACCATGGGGCTGGCTTTATCTACTATGCTATAGGGTCCCATGTACAGTGGCTCCAAACTCCCCACTCGGGCGTAGTTCCTCACCATTACCTGGTCCCCTATCTCCCACTGATGACTTTTGTTAGGCTCGAGCAGCAATCGGTTATTCCGATGCTGCTTCCCCATACTACCTGCTGCCTGTTCGTAAATCTGCTTCAGGCGCTCGAGGAGTGTTCGGGCGAATTTATCCCGGTTTACCTCCCGAAGCTGCCCTTCAGTAAGAACTGGGGCTAGGACATGGGTGGGGGTTCTCATGACCCTACCGGTCATGAGCTCGTGCGGGGAATACCCCGTACTCTTTGACTGACTGGCCCGGATCCCCATGAAGACTAGAGGCAGGACCTCTGCCCATTTTCGGGGTGAGTCCGCTGTCTCCTTCCTCAGCCTTTCTTTGACGGTGCGGTTCATGCGTTCCACAATCCCTGAGGACTGTGGATTGTGGGCTACGTGCCACTTCCCCTTTATACCGAGCAGCATAAGTGTATTCTGCATGACCTGGCCGGTGAAGTGGCTTCCCTGGTCGGACTCCACAAACTGGGGTAGTCCCCACCGCGAGAACACCTCCCGTACCAAGATCTTTGCAGTCCCTAATGCTGTGGCTTTTCTACAGGGGAAGGCCTCGACCCACTTGGAAAACACATCCACCAGGACGAGGCAATATTTGTAGCCTCCCTGGGCGGTGGGTAGGGGCCCGATGTAGTCGATCTGGATCGACTGCCATGGTCCCTCTACCCTCCTAACGTGTCCCATGGGCACCTTCCTTCTATGGGGGTCGGGGTTATTTGCAGCGCACACAAGACAGCTGGCATAGAACTCGCGGACATCTTCCCGGAGACCTGGCCACCATCCTGCCTGTTCCACCCGCCGCCAGGTGGCCTCAGGCCCGGGGTGTCCTGCTCCCGGCCCTTCATGGGCCAGTTGAAGGAACTCCCTCCGGTGCTGCTGGGGTACTACCCACTGTCCTTCCTTGAACAGCATGCCCTCTCTTATGGAGAGGGCTGCCGCGCCATAAGGGCCCTCTATCCTCCTACCCTCGCTCACTGCGCTAGTGACGGTTTTCAGGACAGGGTCCTGGGCTTGGACTGTTTTAAGATCCGGGGCTAATGCTACGCCTAAGCTCCTCTGGGTCCCACCCCTGCCTCTAACTGCCGCCACGGGCCCGGACCCATAGGGGTCCCAGAAAATGCCGGTGCGGGCACCCTCCTTGGCCAGCGTGTCGGCTTGCTGGTTGCCCTGGCTGCGGGGTTCTGTGGAGGAGTGGGCCTTCATTTTGTGGATGAAGACCTCGCCTTCCTCCCCCACGGCTGCCAGGATTTTCTCCAGCAGGGGTTTTACTGTTAAGGGCCTCCCGTCGGCGGAGGTATATCCGCGACGGGACCAGATTGCCAGGTATTCCGTGCACGATGTAAGGGGTTTCTTTTTTTTACTGTTTCTCGGGCTTATAATAGGTCAGCCAGTTATGTTTTCCTGAGCTGCCCTGCCCGCTGTGCGGTTGCGAATCGCTTACCCCTTCCTGATTCTGAGCTGAGGACTTATCGAGTGGTAACAAAGACAGACAAACAGACCAGTGGATTGGTACAAGGAAAACCAATGTTTATTAATAAGAAAACTAAAACTACAAGGTAAACAGTATAATACAGAAGATAAAGAAATCGCTATGGATGTAATACAGTCTTACACTTATCGGGTTGAAAGAAACGGACACATCGAGGGAAAATTCTAAAATCACAAGTTTAGCAATATCCCTTAACCCCCAACCTTACACTTATGCTAGGTTGTCTTGTGGCGGCCAGAAAATTAATGCTCACCGGTGAAAACAGATGAAAAGGCCTGGCCCCTGTGCCTGCTGCTGCCGTCGACATGTGGTTGCGAGGTTTACTGGATGGCTTCCTTCTTAGTTGCTAGCAGACAGACAGGATAGGGCCAAGAGGCGAAGAGAGCAGCTCAAGAGAGATATACTGGGCAGCCCCAGTTATACCCTCTTGGTAACAGGTTTTTTTCATACCTTATCAGCTTGCTTCATTGTTTGATTTAATCACGAAACGTAAGACAAAGGACCCCATCTCTGGCCCATTTACATTAATGGCCATTTCCTGTATCGATCTGTTCGCTAACTGCTTTACCATTGTTCCGAATGTACCTTGATGGTTCACCTTTTGTCCTGCGATCACTTCCTGCTCAAATTTTGATGTGTTGGCTGGCCATGTTGATAGCTTGCCTCAGGGCTAGAATGCAGCTGCATTGTTTAAAGAAACCTGTCTGAGACACGAAGCCTGCCAAGTTGTTGAGAATGCAATTTCAAATCTGCCGGTCCTCGGCCATGTGTCTGACTGCAGCCATTTTGAGAGACCTTGGATTTTTAAAACAGTCACACCAGGGTTTCTTTAATAACTCCAATAAATCTTCGAGGTGGGGGGAACATGTGAAATTTTGCGAATCCCTTCACTCCCCCCTGTGGATACTTAAACTTGCTTGAAGTGTCCATGCAAGGTGAGCAAAGATTTCTGACCGTCGCAAACAACCTTCCCCTTTATTTACCTATCCCTAATCCCTCGACACATACATTCCCTTACTTGGAGAGAACCCCAGTGTATGGCAGGCATTCGGATAGAAAACAAGGTTGAATTACAACAATCCCAGCACGGAGGGGTCCAAATACCCCTGCACCACTTGGGATGAAACAGTATTTCGCATACTATACAACACAACAATGAACAATCTTTATTCAAAATAACATCAAAACGTAAACATTACTTTATTGAAAACAACAAACGGAAGGGACCATCTTTATTAAAATAATGAAACAGGCTGCCATCACTCGCAAGGGATGCGTCCCCGAACTCACACGGGTGTTTCGTCTACCCGAGCATACTGGTCCGTCCATCCCCTTTGTGTTGTAACTACTACCTCGAGACCCCTATTCCTACACTGGACGCAAACCAGGTAGAGGACGATCCCGAGCTGACAGATTACTAACACGTGTGATGCCAGATGAATCCAGGAGGGGACCTCTATATTCTCAAAGATGTCCCACCAGGGTGGGGTCGTAATACTCAGAATATCGGCCCCTATCTGGACAGTCTTCTGTTCCAGCGTGTAAAAGTGTTTTTGGGACACCCCTACTGCTTTTAATAATTTAACGAGGTGTTCTGGGAGAGGGGGGATCTGATAGCCAAAGTGGGCTACATACTTTTGGAGGTTGGTGAAATTCTCTTTCACAGTGAGGTGAACAGTGGATGGTTCAGGGATGGGGACAATTCGTATCTGTGCCACTTGAACTTCTGCCTCGGGTTTAAAGCAGAAACTGCTGTCACTCACCGCACACCAGCTGTGCTGACCATGCTGGTAGTGAGACGCTGCTGTGGTGATGCAATTTGTCCCACCTCCTATATACGCCACTTGTGGGGGAACATGGCCTTGTGCCATGGCTTCCATGGTGCAGTTTATAGGCTTCGCGTCAGCAGCTCTGAACCCGCACTGCGGTTTTGAATAGGCATTCAAGTGCTGGGGACACAGGATTATGTGTGATCCCCGGCTCTGGCACCCCGAGAGGTCAGTACCCGTCATACCATGCTCCCACTTTATGACGTAGGGCGGGACCGCTGTGAAACGAACGTGTGCACCCCCCTGAATGACACCAATGTTCTCCACCGTGTACACCGGCTTAAATTGCATTTTTAAACCATTAACCTGGGTCTGCAGCTCGTTGTCATCTCAGCTGTTGATGACAGGAGACCCCGTGTTAAAACCAGTTAAGACATCGTTAAAAACACCCCTTCTTTGTCTCCCAAAAGCTCGTGGGTGTTTAGTCTGGTTCTGTCACCATCTGAAAAATCAAACTGATAAAATTTAACATCTGGCCGGGCCCCATACAGGCTGCCTGGCTCGGGTGAAGTGTGAGCGGGTCCCTCGACCTCGGCTCACGTAGACAACACTGGAACGGTTCCATCTTAAAATTACATTACGGTTCCACACCTTATAATAAACCTATACATCTTAACTTAAAACTACAAACTTAACTGCTAAAGTTATATACATCCGCCGCCCGTCTCCGAGCGGCCAGCTCAAATTCTGTCAGGACTGCTGCAGGCTGCTCCCTGCGGCGTGGCTGTACTGAGCTTTACTTCCGGTCCCTCACAGCCCGCGACTGCTGGCTGAGGACCTTTGTCTTTCGACTTAACTTTAGCACGGGAGGTAGCCCTTTTAAACTGGGGAGCCGACGACCATGTCTTCCTAGGCTGGGGTGTCCGAGGGGACCTCCTAGGAAGTGCTGTTGGTGGGGCTACCCTGGCGAGCGGACCCTTGCTGTGGGTCGCAGCCCTCGCTGGCTGGGGGCTTTTCCCCTGTGGTTCCTCCCTTCCCAAGTCTGAGCTGGGGACAGGCAACCCTTCGCTGCCTGCTGTCGGTGGCTGAGAGTCTTCCTCTCCAGGTTCAAAACCTGGGTCGGGGGCGGGGTTACCTGCCTTGGGCTCCTCCTCCTCCCCACCTGAATCCCAGAAGAGAGGGGGAGTGGTTTGGACAGGGGTCTGGGTGACTCCTCCCCTGACTGCACCTGCAGGTGCTGCCTGTGAGCTGTGACCTGCTGGGAGCTGGGGATTTCTAACCTCGGGTTGGATCCCAGCTGCCTGCTTTTTCACCTCCACAGTACTGGGGACTGGTAGCTCTTGGACCGCTTCCCTCCTAGCCTTGTCTATGGCTCGTTCCCCTGCGCGGACGGTCAGGCCCAGGAATTTAACTTCCTGCTGGCCGATCTGCGCTTTCTTCTCTAGTCATAGCGGGGCATCGTCAGGGGGGGCTGAGGGAGCTACCACACCGGTAGTGGCTGCTATTCTTCCCTGGCTGGCCATAAAAGATCGCATGGCCTCAAAAAATGACTCCATGGCAGCGGGGGCAATTCCTGTCTCTGCCTCCCCCGTCGCTGCCTTTTGGGCTGGGGCGGTGGGATTCTTTCCCTTGGTATCCTTCCAGGGGTTTTTACAATCTTTGCGCAAGTGGCCATCCTTCCCGCACCCAAAGCAGTTTAACTTAGCTTGGGCGGGACGATTCCCTTCCTGGTGCCATTCCCTTTTATGCTGGGCCCCTGGTTTAACCTCGTGGACTTTCCCCTTGGGTTGGGGCGTCTCGATACCCCTGATATTTTTAAATGCTATCGTGAGCTGGCGGATCACCGTTTCCTCGGTGGTCTGGGGGCTATGGGGGTCAAACCAGGCCGCAGCTCGTGTTCGAATTTGGGGCAGGCAGTTTGTCATGAGACAGCGGAGCCAGTGGGCTAATTGATCTCTGTTCAGGAGTGTCCGCCCTGGCATTCCCGGGCATGCGCTCCGGTAGACTGGCCACAGCCTGTCTGCGAAAGCCTGTGGGGACTCCCCAGGGAGCTGTACCGTTTTTCCCACCCGGGCGAACGGACTCCCATCATTTAGCATTTAGTCCCATGGCCTCCAATATCTCATCCCTTAACTCCTCGTAATCTTTCTGCCCCCTTTTGCACTCATCTGATAAGGTTTGGAGGAGGTCACCCCCCAGAGAAAACAGCAGCATTTTTGCTTGTTCTGCTTCATCGCAGTCATTAACGCACGCTGCCTGCTCTATCTCACGGAAGTGTAGAGAGGGGTCTCCCTCCACTGTAAGCTTAGGGATATGGCTAACCATGGCCCTGAGCTGTGGGGTCCATGCGGCACTACAAACTGGTTCTGGATGGCCCTTAGGTCCTCGCCATCGGCGGGCGGGCCGTACCTCCGTTGTCGGAGGGGGTACACTGGTCCTGGTCCTGGTCTATCTACCAGGAATTGCTGGGTCTCCCCTAATGCTTCATCCTCCACCCCCCCTTGCTGCCAGACCTCCTGAAAACTCGGGGCTATGGGTGGTGGCCGTGAAGCCTCTGGTTCCCTAACCAGTGTCGTTCTGGGAGCTGCCTGTGGGACTTCCCTGCTTGGGTTGCCGGTAAAATCCGACTTGCCCGCCTTCGGGCTAAGGAGGCATACCATGCCCTTCGCCCTCGCTAAGGCCATGCCCAAACGTTCTATTTCTTGCCTGCAGGGGCGATGATCTGCGTCCTCAAACCCCTGGGCGCAGGCCAGCTTATATGCTGCCTTTACCTCGCCTACTTTCTCCTCCTGCTCTTTTAATTCTTGCGTGAGGCTGTGGATCTTATCCATTAACCTAGCCTCACTGCCTCTCGCCTCTCTGACCTGGTATTCCAGGTGTTCCATTCTACCCCTAGTGCTACTTTTGAGCTCAGCGATCTGGTATTCCAGGCGCTCTACCTTTGCCTGGTGGTCCCTTGCCATCTGCGCCCTTTCTTGGCTAATTGCCTGGAGCGCTGCTAACCCGTGCTCTTCGGCTGCTGTCTTTTCCTGCAGCTCTAGGGTCAACTGTTTAATCTTGGCTGCTCGCGCTGCTACAGCACGGTCTAGAACTAAGACCTGCTTTTTAAAACACAAGAGCCAGACCGCCTTCTCAATACTTTTCTTATATTGTTTACTTGCTGTCCACTGGATGGCTGCATCTATGGGACGCTCGGCCTTTAACATATCGCCCACCCACTTTTTCGCGATATTTACCTTGCCGCACACATAGGCAGACAACCTTATCTCCATTGCGGATTCCTCCTCCGCACCACTGTCTGCCTTGTTACACACTTTCGCCTCAGCTCCTGCCTGACTCGCCATTTCTGTAAGGGGTTTCTTTTTTTTACTGTTACTCGGGCTTATAATAGGTCAGCCAGTTATGTTTTCCTGAGCTGCCCTGCCCGCAGTGCGGTTGCGAATCGCTTACCCCTTCCTGATTCTGAGCTGAGGACTTATCGAGTGGTAACAAAGACAGACAAACAGACCAGTGGATTGGTACAAGGAAAACCAATGTTTATTAATAAGAAAACTAAAACTACAAGGTAAACAGTATAATACAGAAGATAAAGAAATCGCTATGGATGTAATACAGTCTTACACTTATCGGGTTGAAAGAAACGGACACATCGAGGGAAAATTCTAAAATCACAAGTTTAGCAATATCCCTTGACCCCCAACCTTACACTTATGCTAGGTTGTCTTGTGGCGGCCAGAAAATTAATGCTCACCGGTGAAAACAGATGAAAAGGCCTGGCCCCTGTGCCTGCTGCTGCCGTCGACATGTGGTTGCGAGGTTTACTGGTTGGCTTCCTTCTTAGTTGCTAGCAGACAGACAGGATAGGGCCAAGAGGCGAAGAGAGCAGCTCAAGAGAGATATCCTGGGCAGCCCCAGTTATACCCTCTTGGTAACAGGTTTTTTCATACCTTATCAGCTTGCTTCATTGTTTGATTTAAGCACGAAACGTAAGACAAAGGACCCCATCTCTGGCCCATTTACATTAATGGCCATTTCCTGTATCGATCTGTTCGCTAACTGCTTTACCATTGTTCCGAATGTACCTTGATGGTTCACCTTTTGTCCTGCGATCACTTCCTGCTCGAATTTTGATGTGTTGGCCGGCCATGTTGATAGCTTGCCTCAGGGCTAGAATGCAGCTGCATTGTTTAAAGAAACCTGTCTGAGACACGAAGCCTGCCAAGTTGTTGAGAATGCAATTTCAAATCTGCCGGTCCTCGGCCATGTGTCTGACTGCAGCCATTTTGAGAGACCTTGGATTTTTAAAACAGTCACACCAGGGTTTCTTTAATAACTCCAATAAATCTTCGGGGTGGGGGGAACATGTGAAATTTTGCGAATCCCTTCACATGTTAGAATTTTATATGTTTCTATGAGATCACCTCTCATTCTCCTAAACTCTAGTGAATATAGGCCTAGTCGACCCAATCTCTCCTCATACATCAGACCTGCCATCCCAGGATCAGATTATTGCATGTCTCAAGCAATGATTCTAATGCCTGGATCGGTCTGTTGGCTTCCTCCAATATAGCCCACAAAGAGAGGTAGATCTTGATTTTGTGCGATAGCGCAAAACGGGTGATAGCAAGCTGGCAGCCCGTTTTACATCTCTCCCAACTTTTATTTCCATTGACTTCAATGTAAAATGGATTGCCGGCTTACTATCACCCATTTTACACTATCGCACAAAGTCAAGATCTATCCAAGAATGCCCTGTATGATCGTAGTATACTATCTGTATACTGTATACTGCATGGCTTTGATCTGCAATGGAGACAACACATGAATGAGGACATGAGGACCTTTCAGCACGACGACATCGAGGATGGTGAAGAAGTGGGAGGGCTCCAACACCTGCCTGCAGCCAGAGCTCTTTGGCAGCAGCTCATTGAAGAGAGCTTCAGCTGAACAATCCCTGGTCCCCTGCATTAACAGTCATGCCCCACATTTGTTCCACCCTCAAATAAACTGGATCTGCCTAAAGACCAACATTTATGTTCATGCCAACTAACATTGGGTCATCAGGAACACTCTCTGCGGAGAATGATTTCAAAAAGGATTACCATTTTCCTGGCTTACACAAATGCCTACACATTAATTATTACCCTGGTTTGAGCTTATAGTGCCTGTCGTAAGGGGTCTGTTACCTACTCTAGTGCTCCTATCAGGAGCTCCTGCAGTGGTTTCTGCACGGGAGATGGCACAGTCGAGGGCGCTTGTGCTACTCGAGCTTGAGATCGCCTGGCTACAGACTGAAGCAACTCCGCGGCTGCTGGGACACCCTGTTCCAACCGCCTTTCTGGCACCAGTGCGGACATTAGTCGAGGGACAGGTGAGAGTGGAGGCATGCTGCCATCCTGAGAGACAGCAACATATTCCATTCCTGCACACAATGTAGGTAATTTTCATTTTCACATCGGCACTAAATTGGCAAAGCAGATTGCCTGTCCGTTGTAGAACCCGCCCGATTTTCATCCCATTGATTTTGGCCGAACGATCCACTCCCATGCACTGAAGGTAAAAATTACCCTCACCTTTAAAAGAGGTTTATCATTTTACTGGTTTACATAAATGCCAACATACTAATTATCACCCATGGTGCTTGTCTTAAGTACCCTTTTACCTAGTCTACTGCTCCTACAAGGTGCTCCCCCAGTAGCTGCATCACGGGCTCAGTTATGGGTTTATGAGGTGTTCACGGTTGACAACCACTAAGAGCTCTGGACTGAGAGGGCCAGGCTGCAGACTGCAGAAATATGGCAGCTGCCCAGCCAGTCTGGCCTAGCTGGCTTTCTGACACCAGGGCGGGCATTGGTTCAGTGGGCGGCAAGAATCCAGATGTGCTGTCATTCTGAGAGATAGCAACATGTTCCACTGCCCTTGCACAACTGCCCCTGCTATCGGGCTTTGGCTCAGCAATCCCACTGACCTGCAGGAGAGTAGACAACTGTGATGCAATCAATTCAGTCTCCCAGCCTGTCCAAGGTGGAGGAGATGGTAAACCCCAGACCCTGCATGGTGCCAATATGAGCATCCCTGAGAGGTCCCTGGGGTTCCGCAGGGCTCAGTACTAGGTCCCTTGCTTTTTGTCGTATATATTATGATTTAGACTTAAATGTAGGGGGCATGATCAAGAAGTTTGCAGATGATACAAAAATTGGCCGTGTGGTTGATAGTGAGGAGGAAAGCTGTAGACTGCAGGAAGATATCAATGGACTGGTCAGGTGGGCAGAAAACTGACAAATGGATTTCAATCCAGAGAAGTGTGAGGTAATGCATTTGGGGAGGTCAAATAAGCCAAGGGAGCACACAATAAATGGGAGGATACTGAGAGGTGTAGAGAAGTGAGGGACCTTGGAGTGTATGTCCATAGATCCCTGAAGGTAACAGGACAGGTAGATAAGGTGGTTAAGAAGGCATATGGAATGCTTTCCTTTATTAGCTGAGGCATTGAATATAAGAGTAGGGAGGTTATGCTAGAACTAAAACACTAGTTAGGCCACAGCTTGAGTGCTGCGTACACCACATTACAGGAAAGATGTGATTGCACTAGAGAGGGTACAGAAGAGATTTATGAGGATGTTGCCAGGACTGGAGAATTTTAGCTATGAGGAAAGACTGAATAGGCTGGGGTTGTTTTCATTGGAACAGAGGAGACTGAGGGGTATATAATTATGAGGGGCCTACACAGAGTGGATAGGGAGGACCTATTTCCCTTAGCAGAGAGGTCAATAACCAGGGGGCATAGATTTAAAGTAATTGGTAGAAGGATTAGAGGGGAGATGAGGAAAAATGTTTTCACCCAGAGGGTGGTGGAGGTCTGGAACTCACTGCCTGAAAGGGTAGTAGAGACAGAAACCCTCAACTCATTTAAAAAGTACTTCGATATGCACCTGAAGTGCCGAAACCTACAGGGCTATGGACCAAGTGCTGGAAAGTGGGATTAGGCCGGGTAGCTCTTTTTTGACCGGCGCAGACACGATCGGCTGAATGGCTTCCTTCTGTGCTGCAAATTATTCACTGTTTCTATGGTACTACTGGCGCCACAGACTCCTGTAAGGAGGGCAATATACTCCATGGAGTCTTGATACCATGCATCACAACCACACAGAAATTTGTAGTGGACTCCCCCATGCTCTCTGACATGTTGTGAAGGTTCCCCAGGAGACTGTCCAATGCATTTGAGCAATTGCTGGTGCACAGAAATCAACTTTCTTTGAACGACCAGCCCGCCACCCCCCGCCCCCACAGTCTGCATCTCTGTCCTCTTCAGCAGAGCTAGAACACAGGCTAGTCCTCCAGTGCGCTGCTTCCTGGGGTGTCCTTTCCTCCTGCTCCTGCTCCTGCTTACTTGTGCTCAGTGAATCACCCAGTGAATTATCCTCTAACTCACTATACCATGCAGGGTGCCGAGTGCTTGTAAGCGTGAGAGCCAATGATGATGCATCTTCAAGAGGGTTCTCCCCCTTAGTCTCTGTGCCTTGAGAGCCTGAGCCATCTGAAGGAATTAGGAAAAAGGGAGAGGGACAAGGGTTAACACATAGTGGCAAGGGTAAGCAGTAGCAAATGAGTGGCAGTACCAGGTTGTCATGCTGAGTGTGTGTGTGTGTGTGTGTGTGTGTGTGTGTGAAGTAGAAAGAGAAAAGGAAGAGAAGATGCCAACACCATGCTGTGCATGGCCACCAGCCTGGTCATCTCCAAAGCTACGTGCCCTCTCTCTGCCAATGTTCACATCCTCCATTGGTTTGCCTTACAGCAGGACGTCCTCTTCTTGTATTCTCCTTTCTATTGTGTGCCAGCATCTCCTGAGAAAAGAGTGGCAATGGGTTAGTGTGTGCCATGTTGAAGGATTTGAAGATGAGTGAGGCAGCTTAGCATAGTGTGCATGAAGAAGCAGCAAGTATGCCCAATAGGGCAGTAGTAGGTGTTGAGCGTGTGCCCAAGTAATTAATTCAGCCAATTATTAGATTAGCAAACGGGAGCAGGAAATAATCCCCACGCCCAAAGACAGAGTCCCGAAGATCACTAGAAATTGGTCCTCCGGCCTTAATTACATAATCGGGGTGAGCTGCTGGTGCCTTTTTTTTATTCATTCATGGGATGTGGGCATCGTTGGGAAGGCCAGCATTTATTGCCTATCCCTAATTGCCCTTGAGAAAGTGGTGGTGAGCCGCCTACTTAAACCGCTGCAGTCCATGTGGTGAAGGTTATCCCACAGTGCTGTTAGGTAGGGAGTTCCAGGATTTTGACCCAGTGACGAGGAAGGAACGGTGATATATTTCCAAATCGGGATAGTGTGTGACTTGGAGGAGAACATGCAGGTGGTGTTGTTCCCATGTGCCTGCTGCCCTTGTCCTTCTAGGTGGTAGAGATCGCAGGTTTGGGAGGTGCTGTCGAAGAAGCCTTGGCGAGTTGCTGCAGTGCATCCTGTGGATGGTACACACTGCAGCCACTGTGCACCGGTGGTGAAGGGAGTGAATGTTTAGGGTGGTGGATGGGGTGCCAATCAAGCGGGCTGTTTTGTCCTGGATGGTGTCGAGCTTCTTGAGTATTGTTGGAGCTGCACTCATCCAGGCAAGTGAAGAGTATCCCATCACACTCCTGACTTATGCCTTGTAGATGGTGGAAAGGCTTTGGGGAGTCAGGAGGTGAGTCACTCACTGCAGAATACCCAGCCTCTGACCTGCTCTTGTAGCCACAGTATTTATGTGGCTGGTCCAGTTAAGTTTCTGGTCAATGGTGACCCCCAGGGTGTTGATGGTGGGGGATCCGGCGATGGTAATGCCGTTGAATGTCAAGGGGAGGTGGTTAGACTTTCTCTTGTTGGAGATGGTCCCAGACTCTTCCATCACCATCCCTGGGTATGTCCTGTCCCACCGGCAGGACAGACCGATCAGAGGTACAGTGATATACAGTCAGGAGTCCTCAACATTGACTCTGGACCCCATGAAATCTCATGGCATCAGGTCAAACATGGGCAAGGAAACCTCCTGCTGATTACCACCCACTGCCCTCCCTCAGCTGATGAATCAGTCCTCCTCCATGTTGAACACCACTTGGAGGAAGCACTGAGGGTAGCAAGGGCACAGAATGTATTCTGGGTGGGGGACTTCAATGTCCATCACCAAGAGTGGCTCGGTAGCACCACTACTGACCGAGCTGGCCGGGTCCTAAAGGACATAGCTGCTTGACTGGGCCTGCGGCAGGTGGTGAGCGAACCAACACGAGGGAAAAGTGCATGCGCATCCAAGAAGCCATCTCAGATGTCGGAGAGGGTCGTGTAGCGCCGAAACAATGGGCGCTACACGACCCAATTTAGCGCCCAGAGGATTTGAAGACATGTCTTGGTTACAATCATTTATTACTTTTACAAAAAAAGGGTCTGTTTTATAATTTAGAATACATCACAACTGCATCCATTTCAGACTTCATACCTTAATTAGCTGATAGGATAGCCATTCCAGGAGACAGACACATTTCCTTATCAGACTTTGCGTATATCACTGCAAATGCATCACTGTCCCTTATTTCAAACTGTTCCAGTTATTGTAAATGATGTATTGTAGTAATATTGGAAGTAAAATTACAGTCTTTGTACTCAAATTGGTCGTTTGAAGAATCTGGTGTTTTTTACATACACTGTGTTTAAAACCTACAGCAGAAACACAAATATTCACCAGTTTAGGATCTCACTATATCATATCAAGCCCTTGCACAAAATATACCTATTTGTGCGAAAGCAGTGCAAGTTATTCCCCTTGGAATATGTAATGACTGATTTGGTTTCTGATTCCGAGGAAGTCTGCTGCTAATAAGTGTTTGGTTTTGTAATGATTAAAATACATATCTTTAGGGACTGAACCAAGTAGTTCTTTTAAAAATTATTTTTTTTACAAAAAAGTAAAGCACAACAATATGTATAGTTGCAGCTGCTGTAGGGAGTAACACCAGACTCTTAGGAAATAACCCACAATTTTGAAAGTTAAAGATAAAGTAGTTAACTTTTCAGACTAGTGCATAATATTTGTATGTTGATAGATTATGAAGATGTGCATTCTGAACATATTTCAAAATCATCCCTGGAACATTACATTCTGTAAATGTTGATTAGAGGAGACAAAAAGCAAAGTGGTATACAAATAAAACCAGAAAATGCTGGAAACACTCAGCAGGCCAGGCATCGTCAGTGGAGATAAAAGACATGGACCCGTCATCAGAACTGGAAGATATTACAGATGAACAGATCAAGGAAAAGGAGAGGTGGAAAAAGAAATAGAATGGCCTATAAAGCACTTAATTGGAGAACAGGAGAAGGTTGAATGGCAGTTAATGAGAGGAATAAAGGAAATAAAAGACATATATGATACATATTGCCCTGGATCTTAACCCTCCAATGGGTTTCTGGTGGGAAACTGCACTGGGGAATTCATTTCCTGCCCATCCGCAGTAGAATGAGTCCTGGCTGATTTTAACGGGTGGGCCGGGCCTCATTTAAATCCCGCCGGCCAACATCCCACTGTGCTGCATATTTAATGAGGACCCCGCCAGGTGGGTGTCCTTGCAAGTGGGTAAGTCCCTCGATCCATTTTAACTACCCCTCCCTGCCTGGTTTCTGCCACCAGCACTGTTCCCAGGATTTGGCTGCAGTGCAGGAAGAAATGTAATTGCCTCAATAGAACCGTCAATCTTCACATCTCTCTAACTCTCTGTACAGACCTGCACCACTCGACTTCAGCCCCACCTTCCATGCCTCTCCTTCAAACACAACAGAACACTTCACGACACCTTCTTCTGATTCCACTCACAGGAGTAGAAATTGGAATGCATTGTGCCTGTTTATTGGGTATAAAATGGGTACAATGCTGACCGACTTAGCAGTGGGACGACCTGAGCCCAATCTATGCCTGTTGAAGGACCCCTGTTGCAAATTGGGCTGCCCTGAGAGAAACAGGTGCTGGGCAACCTCAGGTTTTCCAGGAATCCATGTGGCCTAACAAATGGCCGCCGCTGAAAAATTAAGTAGTAGATTTTATTTGCTTTTAACGTGGAGCTGACTGGAGCTCTCCTGCTCCCCCCGCCTCCACAGTCCTCCTGAAGGTCGCTGCTGGCTGCAATCGAACCCGTTTCCACTGTTCTTCCCTCCCTCCTGGGACTTATTTGATTGCCGCTTTTGGCGAGGCAGGTGGCCCGAAATTGAATTCTTCCGTTGGACGAGCTGCCTGTGGAGGCGCGACAGGCATAGATTCAGAACAGATCTAGCAGCTCAAAACTGGGCATCTATGAGGCGCTGTGGGCCATCAGCAGCAGAATTGTATTCCAGCACAATCTGTAACCTCATGGCCCAGCATATTCCTCACTCTACCATTACCAGCAAGGCAGGGGATCAACCCTGGTTCAATGGGGAGTGTAGAAGAGCATGGCAGGAGCAACACCAGGCGTACTTAAAAATGAAGCTACAACACAGGACTACATGCACGCTAAACAGTGGAAGCAGCATGTTATAGACAGAGCTAAGTGATTCCACAACCAACGGTTCAGATGAAAGCTCTGCAGTCCTGCCACATCCAGTCGTGAATGGTGGTGGACAATTAAACAACTAACGGGAGGAGGAGGCTCTGTGAACATCCCCAAACTCAATGATGGCAGAGTCCAGCACGTGAGTGCAAAAGACAAGGCTGAAGCGTTTGCAAATATCTACGAGTGGATGATCCATCTCGGCCTCCTCCCGATATCGCCACCATCACAGAGGCCAGTCTTCAGCCAATTCGATTCACTCCACTTGATACCAAGAAACGGCTGAGTGCACTGGATACAGCAAAGGCTATGGGCCCCGACAACATCCCGGCTGTAGTGCTAAAGACTTGTGCTCCAGAACTAGCTGCGCCTCTAGCCAAGCTGTTCCAGTACAGCTACAACACTGGCATCTACCCAACAATGTGGAAAATTGCCCAGATATGTCCTGTCCACAAAAAGCAGGACAAATCCAATCCGGCCAATTACCGCCCCATCAGTCTACTCTCAATCATCAGCAAAGTGATGGAAGGTGCCATCGACAGTGCTATAAAGCGGCACTTACTCACCAATAACCTGCTCACCGATGCTCAGTTTGGGTTCCGCCAGGACCACTTGGCTCCAGACCTCATTACAGCCTTGGTCCAAACATGGACAAAAGAGCTGAATTCCAGAGGTAAGGTGAGAGTGATTGCACTTGACATCAAGGCAGCATTTGACCGAGTGTGGCAACAAAGAATCAATGGGAATCAGGGAGAAAACTCTCCAGTGGCTGGAGTCATATCTAGCACAAAGGATGATGGTAGTAGTTGTTGGGGGCCAATCATCTCAGCCCCAGGACATTGCTGCAGGATGTCCTCAGGGCAGTGTCCTAGGCCCAACCATCTTCAGCTGCTTCATCAATGAACTTCCCTCCATCATAAAGTCAGAAATGGGGATGTTCGCTGATGATTGCACAGTGTTCAGTTCCATTCGCAACCCCTCAAATAATGAAGCAGTCCAAGCCCGCATGCAGCAAGACCTGGACAACATCCAGGCTTGGGCTGATAAGTGGCAAGTAACATTCGCGCCAGACAAATGCCAGGCAATGACCATCTCCAACAAGAGAGAGTCTAACCACCTCCCCTTGACATTCAATGGCATTACCATCGCCGATTCCCCCACCATCAACATCCTGGGGGTCACCATTGACCAGAAACTTAACTGGACCGGCCATATAAATACTGTGGCTACAAGAGCAGGTCAGAGGCTGGGTATTCTGCGGCGAGTGACTCACCTCCTGATTCTCCAAAGCCTTTCCACCATCTACAAGGCACAAGTCAGGAGTGTGATGGAATACTTTCCACTTGCCTGGATGAGTGCAGCTCCAACAACACTCAAGAAGCTCGACACCATCCAGGACATAGCAGCCCGCTTGATTGGCACCCCATCCACCACCCTAATCATTCACTCCCTTCACCACCGGCACACCATGGCTGCAGTGTGTATCATCTACCGGATGCACTGCAGCAACTCGCCAAGGCTTCTTCAACAGCACCTCCCAAACCCGCAACCTCTACCACCTAGAAGGACAAGAGCAGCAGGTACATGGGAACAACACCACCTGCACGTTCCCCTCCAAGTCACACACCATCCCGACTTGGAAATATATCATTGTTCCTTCATTATCGCTGGGTCAAAATCCTGGAACTCCTTTCCTAACAGCACTGTGAAAGAACCTTCACCACACTAGTGGTTCAAGAAGGCAGCTCACCACCACCTTCTCAAGAGCAATTAGGGATGGGCAATGAATGCCGGCCTTGCCAGCGACGCCCACATCCCATGAACGAATAAAAAAAAGTTGACCTCACTCACCTTGTCCACTCATGTCAAAGCGTTGAACTTCTTCCTGCACTTAATTCATGTTCATGATGCTGTGCGCCTGGCATTGACTTCGTCCCCCGGTGCCTCCCACTGCTTTTTGGATATATGTCTGGAGGGCTTCTTGCCACCACCACTGCCCACCCCCCTCACCCCCCGCAGATATAGGATGTCCCTCCTTCTGTCCACCTCTTGCACCAAGGTGTCTAGTGCATCAGCAGAGAACCTTGGTGCACGCACTCTCGCAGGCCCGGTACCAACTCAGATCGGCAGATTGGTGAGGTCTGGCATGCGGATTGGAGGATGTGGGATTTAATAGTGTGCAACTTTTGTTCAATGTTTTAACATAACTCATCAGTGTGTATACGTAGGGATGGGACCTGCATCTGTGTTTTACGTGTGCGATGTCTGATTTCCGTTCAGACTCCATCAGTCAGTAGACTGTTATTTTCAGCAAATAACAGGTACCAGCTACGTTTACGAGATTTCTAAGAAACATCTTCCCTTTAAGAGAGTGAGCTTCCCCTGGTGGTGGAAAGTGCAAACTGCTTTGATTCCACATGCAAGGCCGGGAATGGAACATTGATTGCAGGTGAGTCCTCGGGCCGGCCGAAACTTGAGTCCGGCCTGTGCAGGGGTATTGGGCATGGGGTAATAGTGCGTCACGCTACCTATGCCCCAAAACGGCCCCTATTCAATTTTTCCCCCTCTGTTTTTATACACATGGGTGTTGTGTGGATGCAACAAATTTTAAGCTTGATTTATTCTGATGGCGATGTAACAGCAGTGCAAACCAAGTGGCATTTGGCCATGTCCCATGACTTGAGACTCCATTGCAAAATCTCAGGCATGTCCAGCATCTCGACTGTGTGTCTCTCATGGATAAAGGGAAAAGTAAGAACACTTTCTGCTATTAGGTTTGCCCTTTTTTTGTTGTTATAACAATTGCATTTTAATTGTGCTGCCTGAACTGAATTTCTTTTTCTGTAATGTTAAATTCAGTGGTTTTTTCCATCAGTAGCTGGTTCTCAGTCAGTAGCAGTTGTTTTGTGAGTGCTTCAAAATTTTAGTGTGAATAAACATAGTGAAAACTTGCAAAAGTGCTATGGATTTTCCCTTGAAATTTAACTTATTTTGTAGGATATTTATGTTGCTTAAAATCCCAAGGATGTGTTGGTATCATACCAGTCCTATCTTGTCTTATTGGAAACACCAAGAAGCCTTCAAGATTTTCTGAAAAATTCCTAGATAGTAGAGCTAAATATTTATATCCTACAAATTATTGTGCTATTCTATAAATACTTAACTTGTTCATGTATCTTGCTGTTTTAACAGTATCATTAACCTGATTATCTTAAATGGGTGAATCCATCCATTTAGAACAGACATACAAATTTAATGAAACCATTAACCATTCGTATGGCATGGTATAACTTATATCTTGTATCTTAAACTACTTTGTTTTTGTTAGCTCTATCTTCTAATCTGCATAATCCTGAGAAATATTTGTGATGGTCTTATTTGGGTGGCAGGATAGTTGCTGAATGTCCTTCCTCCTTTTTTATAATAAGATCTTTTTAAAACCAGGGAGGGAATAATAGATGGATAGATAGGCAAGAATTTGATGGTCCAGAAATTCCTTTCCTCCAACTAACTCCTGAAGTAGAAATGATTTGAGCGTACTTCCCTTTTCTATGAACTTCATTTTCCTTTCGGGATGGGGTCCTAGTCAAAATTGATGACATTTCCAGGCCTTTAGATGAATTAGAACTAGGGGGCATAGTCACAAGATAAGGGGGCGGCCATTTAAGACTCAGATGAGGAGGAATTTCTTCACTTGGAGGGTTGTGAATCTTTGGAATTCTCTACCCTAGAGGGCTGTAGATGCTAAGTCATTGAATATATTCAAGGCTGAGCTAGATAGATTTCTGGACTCTAGGGGAATCAAGGGATATGGGGATTGGGCAGGAAAGTGGAGTTGAGGTCAAAGCTCAGCCATGATCTAATTGAATGGCGGAGCAGGCTTGAGTGGCCATGTGGCCTCCTCCTGCTCCTATTTCTTATTAATTCAATATTCATTCTAAAACTGTACACCTTAATATGCTAACTAATGAAATTCAAATGTGTTCTCCGCTGTGGTGTATAGCTCCTACTTTGACTACATTAAGGACTCATACACTCACAAAGATGAATTCAACTTCCTGATCATAATGTATGAAGAAATAATTGAGGTAATGCATATAGTTGATCCATGTATTGAAAATCTATTCATTCAATTTAGCCCTCATTAGTCTGCACTGCATGTAATGCCTTTTCATATTTATAAAATTAAAATTCTTTTGGAAGCCGCCTAGTTTCATAAGTTGCAGATTTGCAGATATGGAGGTAGAAATTCAACTCACGGTTGCCTGCTTTGTGTCTGAAAACAGGTGGCCAGCAGTTGAGGCTGAAAGTAGAACTGGGGCTGAACTTGGAACCTTTCTAGTAAGTGTGGCTCAATACCATACCAGGTGGCACATTACTGTTGCTGTTGTGCAAACAGAATTAGAAAGAAAGAACTGACATTTATATATAACCTTTCACAACCTCAGGACGTCCCAAAGTGCTTTACAGCCACTGAAGTACTTTTGAAGTATAGTCACTGTTGTAATGTAGGAAATGTGGTAGGCAATTTGTACGCAGCATGGTCCCACAAACAGCAGTGAAATAAACAACCAGATAATCTGTGTTAGTGATGTTGGTTGAGGGATAAATGTTGGCCAGGACATCGGGAGAACTCCCCTGCTCTTCTTCGAATAGTGCCATAGGATCTTTTACATCCACCTGAGAAGACAGAAGGGGCCTCGGTTTAATGTCTCATCTGAAAGACGGCGCCTCCAACGGTTTGGTGCGTCCTCAGTACTGTACTGGAGTGTCAGCCTGGATCATTTGCTCAAGTATCTATAGTGGGACTTGAACCCATGACCTTCTGACTCAGAGGCAAGAGTGCTACCAGTGAGCGAAGGCTGACATTTAAATTAAGGTTATGAATGAGATGGAGCTCAAATTTTAAAGAAGCCTCATTACAAAATTACTTTTTTTTAAAAAAAGCTGAATGCAGGTTCTTTATAAACTGAGGGACTGTCTGGTGGAAAAGTAATTCAGTCAGTATAAAGTTGGGTCAATCCAATGTCTACTGCAAAGAAGTTCACTTGTTAAATCTTGGCAAATGATCTAGTTCTTACAATTATATTAAGGGGAAGCTAGATAAGTACATGAGGGAGAAAGGAATAAATGGTTCTGCTGATAGGGTTAGATGAAGTAAGGTGGGAGGAGGCTCATGTGGAACGCAAACACCGACATGGACCAGTTGGGCCGAATGGCCTGTTTCTCTGCTGTAATTTCTATGTAATATAAGGATGGTCTTCTCCCTAAGCCAAAGTGCTTATCAAATCAACATCATAAAATCGAGCCAGACAAGGAGATATTAGGACAGGTGACCGAATGCTTGGTCAAAGAGGAAGGTTTTAAGGAACGTCTTAAAGGAGGAGAGAGAGGTAGAGAGGCGGAAAAGTTTAGGTAGGGAATTCCAGAGCTTAGGACCTAGGCACCTGAAGGCACGGCAGCCAATGGTAGAGCGATTAAAACTGGGGATGCGCAAAAGGCAAGAATTGGAGGAGCACAGAGATCTTGGAGGGTTGTAGGACTGGAGGAGGTTACAGAGATAGGGACACACAACATGATTAAATGGTAAATTTAATAGTGAAATATGTCACTTCTAATTTTTAAAAGATCTTATTTTATTTACTCAATTTTACTAAAGGAAAAAACTGGCTGATGAATATTTTCAGAAAGCACTTTGAGTGATCTGAATGATTTATCAAACCATGAAGATGGAAATGTTTACATACTGTTCATAATTGTAAACAATTTTACAACACCAAGTTATAGTCCAGCAATTTTATTTTAAATTCACAAGCTTTCGGAGGCTTCCTCCTTCGTCAGGTGAACGATGTGGAAATGAAATCCTCGAAATGAAGTCGCATTTATAATTCACAGAACAATGCTTGGTGATTACAGACAGTTTTTTCAACTGCCCGTTGCCAAGGCAATCAGTGTGCAGACAGACAGGTGTTACCTGCCAGGTCTCACAGAATATACAAATCACCAAAAAAAAACAACAAACAAAAAAAAACAGAGATAGAGAGGTAGAAACATAGAAAAGACAGCAACTGACCCGTTATATTAAAAACAGATAACATTTGTTCGCTGGTGGGGTAACGTGTAGCGTGACATGAACCCAAGATCCCGGTTGAGGCCGTCCTCATGGGTGCGGAACTTGGCAATCAATTTCTGCTCGACGATTTTGCGTTGTCGTGTGTCTCGAAGGCCGCCTTGGAGTATGTTTACCCGAAGGTCGGTGGCTGAATGTCCTTGACTGCTGAAGTGTTCCTCGACTGGGAGGGAACCCTCCTGTTTGGCGATTGTTGCGCGGTGTCCGTTCATCCGTTGTCGCAGTGTCTGCATGGTCTCGCCAATGTACCATGCTCTGGGGCATTCTTTCCTGCAACGTATGAGGTAGACAACGTTGGCCGAGTCACAGGAGTATGAACCATGTACCTGGTGGGTGGTGTCCTCCCGTGTGATGGTGGTATCTGTGTCGATGATCTGGCATGTCTTGCAGAGGTTACCGCGGCAGGGTTGTGTGGTGTCGTGGACGCTGTTCTCTTGAAAGCTAGGTAATTTGCTGCGAACGATGGTCTGTTTGAGGTTGGGTGGCTGTTTAAAGGCGAGTAGTGGAGGTGTGGGGATGGCCATAGCGAGGTGTTCGTCGTCATTGATGACATGTTGAAGGCTGCGGAGAACATGGCGTAGTTTCTCCGCTCCGGGGAAGTACTGGACGACAAAGGGTACTCTGTTGGTTGCGTCCCGTGTTAGTCTCCTGAGGAGGTCTATGCGATTTTTTGCTGTGGCCCGTCGGAACTGTCGATCGATGAGTCGAGCGTCATATCCCGTTCTTACTAGGGCGTCTTTCAGCGTCTGTAGGTGTCCATCGCGTTCCTCCTCGTCTGAGCAGACCCTGTGTATTCGCAGGGCCTGTCCATAGGGGATGGCCTCTTTGACGTGGTTAGGGTGGAAGCTGGAAAAGTGGAGCATCGTGAGGTTGTTCGTGGGCTTGCGGTAGAGTGAGGTGCTGAGGTGCCCGTCTTTGATGGAGATTCGTGTGTCCAAGAAAGAAACTGATTCTGAGGAGTAGTCCATGGTGAGCTTGATGGTGGGATGGAACTTGTTGATGTTATCGTGTAGTCTCTTCAGTGATTCTTCACCGTGGGTCCATAGAAAGAAAATGTCGTCGATGTATCTGGTGCATAGTGTTGGTTGGAGGTCTTGTGCAGTGAAGAAGTCCTGCTCGAACTTGTGCATGAAAATGTTGGCGTATTGGTGTGCGAATTTGGTCCCCATGGCTGTTCCGTGTGTTTGGGTAAAGAACTGGTTATTGAAGGTGAAGACATTGTGATCCAGGATGAAGCGGATGAGTTGTAGGATGGCGAAGACGGGCACCTCAGCACCTCACTCTACCGCAAGCCCACGGACAACCTCACGATGCTCCACTTTTCCAGTACTTCCCCGGAGCAGAGAAACTACGCCATGTTCTCCGCAGCCTTCAACATGTCATCAATGACGACGAGCACCTCGCTATGGCCATCCCCACACCTCCACTACTCGCCTTTAAACAGCCACCCAACCTCACGGCGAAGAATCACTGAAGAGACTACACGATAACATCAACAAGTCCCATCCCACCATCAAGCTCACCATGGACTACTCCTCAGAATCAGTTTCTTTCTTGGACACACGAATCTCCATCAAAGGCGGGCACCTCAGCACCTCACTCTACCGCAAGCCCACGGACAACCTCACGATGCTCCACTTTTCCAGCTTCCACCCTAACCACGTCAAAGAGGCCATCCCCTATGGACAGGCCCTGCGAATACACAGGGTCTGCTCAGACGAGGAGGAACGCGATGGACACCTACAGACGCTGAAAGACGCCCTAGTAAGAACGGGATATGACGCTCGACTCATCGATCGACAGTTCCGACGGGCCACAGCAAAAAATCGCATAGACCTCCTCAGGAGACCAACACGGGACGCAACCAACAGAGTACCCTTTGTCGTCCAGTACTTCCCCGGAGCGGAGAAACTACGCCATGTTCTCCGCAGCCTTCAACATGTCATCAATGACGACGAACACCTCGCTATGGCCATCCCCACACCTCCACTACTCGCCTTTAAACAGCCACCCAACCTCAAACAGACCATCGTTCGCAGCAAATTACCCAGCTTTCAAGAGAACAGCGTCCACGACACCACACAACCCTGCCGCGGTAACCTCTGCAAGACATGCCAGATCATCGACACAGATACCACCATCACACGAGAGGACACCACCCACCAGGTGCATGGTTCATACTCCTGTGACTCGGCCAACGTTGTCTACCTCATACGTTGCAGGAAAGAATGCCCCAGAGCATGGTACATTGGCGAGACCATGCAGACACTGCGACAACGGATGAACGGACACCGCGCAACAATCGCCAAACAGGAGGGTTCCCTCCCAGTCGGGGAACACTTCAGCAGTCAAGGACATTCAGCCACCGACCTTCGGGTAAACATACTCCAAGGCGGCCTTCGAGACACACGACAACGCAAAATCGTCGAGCAGAAATTGATAGCCAAGTTCCGCACCCATGAGGACGGCCTCAACCGGGATCTTGGGTTCATGTCACGCTACACGTTACCCCACCAGCGAACAAATGTTATCTGTTTTTAATATAACGGGTCAGTTGCTGTCTTTTCTATGTTTCTACCTCTCTATCTCTGTTTTTTTTTGTTTGTTGTTTTTTTTTGGTGATTTGTATATTCTGTGAGACCTGGCAGGTAACACCTGTCTGTCTGCACACTGATTGCCTTGGCAACGGGCAGTTGAAAAAACTGTCTGTACTCACCAAGCATTGTTCTGTGAATTATAAATGCGACTTCATTTCGAGGATTTCATTTCCACATCGTTCACCTGAGGAAGGAGGTAGCCTCCGAAAGCTTGTGAATTTAAAATAAAATTGCTGGACTATAACTTGGTGTTGTAAAATTGTTTACAATTGTCAACCCCAGTCCATCACCGGCATCTCCACATCATACTGTTCATAGGCAGTTTATATTGTAAATGTTGTCATAAAAAGATTTACATGTAGTAACACTTGTGGACAGGAGGTATATGCCATACACAAGATTTTTAATATGTCTAGTGCTCATTTTGCTGTCCCCTCTGTAATCATGTCCATAGTGAATTCATACAGGCAGTCTTACACACATGATTCTATGCTGTTGCTCTGTCGTGTCCTGAATCCAATGTGTCGTAGGAAATAATCCTTTGCAGAGATCGTAATATGTCATTTCCTTGTGAGGAAAGTCAATTCTTTTGCTAAAATTTTTGTGCCACCTGCTTCACAATCAAAAATGTGGATTATGTGTTGTGGCTGCAATTATTCGTGGGCCCTCAATACATTAGGAACATAGGAACAGGAGCAGGTGATTCAGCCCCTCGAACCTGTTCCGCCATTCAATTAGATCACGGCTGATCTGTATCTTAACTCCATCTACCCGCCTTGATACCCTTGCCTAACAAAAATCTATCAATCTCAGTTTTGACATTTTCAATTGACCTAGCCTCAACACCTTTTGGGAGGGGGGGGGAAGGGAAGAGTTCCAGATTTCCACTACACTTTATGTGAAGAAGTGCTTCCTGAATCTCTCCTGAATGGCTTAGCTCTAATTTTAAGATTCTGCCCCTTGTTCTGTATTCCCCACCAAAGAAAATAGTTTTTCTCTATCTACCCTCTCAAATCCTTTAATCATCTTAAACACCTCAATTAGATCACTTCTTTATCTTCTATACTCAAGGGAATACAAGCCTTGTCTATGCAACCTGTCCTCATAATTTAACCCTTTTAGCCCTGGTATCATTCTGGTGAATCTGCGCTGCACCCCCTCCATGGCTAATATATCCTTCCTGAGGTGCGGTACCCAGAACTGTATACAGTACTGTAAATGGGGTATAACCAGAGCTTTTTATAACTGTAACATAACTTCCATCCCTCTGTAACCCCCTTGAGATAAAGGCCAATATTGCATTGGCCTTTTTAATTATTTTTTGTACCTGTCCAATAGCTTTTAGTGATTTCTGTACTTGGACTCCTAAATCTCTCTGCTCCTCCTCAGTTCCTAGCTTCTCACCATTTAGAAAATACTCTGATCTATCTTTCTTAGGTCCAAAGTAGATAACCTCACACTTTCCCACTTTGGAACTCCATCTGCCACAGTTTTGCCCATTCACTTAATTTATCAATATCCCTTTGCAACTTTCTGCTCCCACCTAGACTATTTACTGTGCCACCCAATTTGGTGTCATCAACAAACTTGGATATGTGGTTCTCTATTCCTTCATCTAAGTCATTTATAAATATAGTGAAAATTTGAGGCCCCAGTACAGATCTCTAGGGAACACCACCAGTCTCATCCTGCCAATTTGAGTACATACCCATTATCCCTACACTCTGTCTCCCAGCTCCTAGCCAATTCCCATGCCAGTAGGTTGCCTCCAATTCCATGCGCTCTCATTTTTGTTAATAGTCTCTTATGTGGAACCTTATAGAATGTCTTCTAGAAGTCCATATAAATAACATCCATTGACACTCTAATATCTACCTGAGACTGTGAGGTCGAAAAAGCCATTCAATAGCTGAAAAACAACAAGGCCCCCGGCACAGATGGAATCCCCTCTGAAGTACTAAAATACAGCGGAGAGGCACTCTTGACACGAATACACGACCTTATCACCCTTGTCTGGAAGGAAGAGAGCATGCCGGGCAGTCTTAGAGACACCGTAATTATGACCATCTTCAAGAAAGGAGATAAGTCCGACTGCGGAAATTACAGAGGGATTTCCTACTGTCCGCCATGGGAAAGACCATCGCGAGAATCCTCCTCAACCGCCTCCTTCCAGTGGCCGAAGAGCTCCTCCCTGAGTCTCAATGCGGCTTCTGCCCATCAAAAGGCACAATGGACATAATCTTTAGCGCGTGACAAGTCCAGGAAAAGTGCCAGGAGCAGCATCAACATCTCTACATGGCCTCCTTCGATCTGGCAAAGGCCTTAGACTCTGACAATCATGAGGGATTGTGGATCATCCTCCTCAAATTCGGCTGCCCGCAGAAATTCGTCACCATTCTCTGCCTGCTCCACGATGACATGCAAGCCGTGATCATCACCAACGGATCCACCACAGACCCGATACGAGTGGAAACTGGGGTCGAGCAGGGCTGAGTCATCGCACCAACGCACTTCTCCATCTTCCTCGCTGCAACACTCCACCCCATCACCATGAAGCTCCCCGCCGGAGTGGAGCTAACCGACAAGACAAACTGTTCAACCTTCGACGCCTCCAGGCCAGAACCAAGACCACCCCAACTTCTGTCATCGAGCTGCAGTACGCAGACGACGCCCGCGTGTACACACACTCAGAGGCCGTGCTACAAACCATCATCGACGCATTCACCAAGGCGTATGAGAGAATGGGCCTCAGGCTAAACATCCGGAAAACAAAGGTCCTCTACCAGCCCGCTCCTGCTACACAACACTGCCTCCCGACCATCAAGATCCTCTGTGAGCCTCTGGACAGCATGGATCATTTCCCAAACCTCGGGAGCCTCCTCTCGGCGTGAGCAGACATCGACGATGAAATTCAACATCGACTCCAATGTGCCAGTGGAGCCTTCTGACGCCTGAGGAACAGAGTGTTCGAAGACCAAGACCTCAAATCCAGCACCAAGCTCATGGTCTACAGAGCAGCTGTGGTCCCCGCCCTCCTGTACGCATCAGAAACATGGACAATGTACAGCAGACACCTCAAATCCCTGGAGAGATATCACCAACGTTGCCTCCGCAATATCCTGCAAATCCACTGGCAGGACAGGCGTACCATTGTGAGCGTTCTCTCCCAGGCTAACATCCCCAGTATCGAGGCACTGGTCACACTCAACCAGCTGCGATGGGTGGGCCACATTGTCCGCATGCCTGACACAAGATTCCCTAAACAAGTGCTCTACTCCGAGCTCCGCAATGGCAGGCGATCACTAGGAGGGCAGAGGAAACGCTATAAGGACACTCTCAAAGCCTCCCTAAAAAAATGCAACATCCCCACCAACACGTGGGAATCACTTGTCCTAGAATGCCCAAACTGGAGAAGAAGCATACGCGAAGGCGCCAATCACCTCGAGCGTCACTGAGTGGAGTATGTGGAGGCCAAGCATAAGCAGTGGAAAGAGCACGCAGAATCCAGAGCGTCTCACCCACCCGCCTCATTAAACACTACCTGCCCCACCTGTGGCAGAATCTGCAGCTCCAGGATTGGACTATTCAGCCACCGCAGAACCCACCATCCCAGAGTGGAAGCAAGTCATCCTCAACCCTGAGGGACTGCCAAAGAAGAAGAAATATCTACCATGTTAGTTACCTCCTTAAAAAATTCAACTAGGTTCATTGGACATGACTTACCCTTTACAAATCTGTGCTGGCTGTCTCTGATCTGTTCATGTTTGTCCCAATGCTCAATCATTCTGCCCCTAACAACAGATTCTAGTAACATCCCCACAACAGACATTAGGCTAATAGGCCAATAATTTCCTAGTTTATCTCTCCTACCCTTCTTAAATAATGGAGCGACATTGGCAATTTTCCAATCCAAGGGGACAATCCCTGAATCTAGAGAGTTTTGGAAGATCTTAACTAAAGCATCTACAATTTCCTCTCCTACTTCTTTTGATACCCTGGGATAGAAACCATCAAGTCCTATAGATTTGTTATCTTTAGTCCCATTATTTTCTCCATTACCATTTTTTTACTTATATTAAATCTGGTAAGTTCCCCTCCTTGATTTATTTTTAGTTTTTCTTATATCTCTGGTACTCTATCCTCATCCTCTACTGTGAAGACCAATACAAAGTAAGTATTTAGCAACTCTGCCATTTCCTGATTTTCAATTACAATATCACCTGAATCTATCTTTAAGGGGCCACATTACTCTTAGTCATCCTCTTTCTAACATACGTGTAAAAACCTTTAGTGTTATCCTTGAAATCCCTCTAGTGTTTTTTCAAATTCTCTTTTTGCAGCTCTTACTATTTTCTTTGTATCCATTTGCTGTTCTTTATATCTCTCCTAATTCGCGGGATCTCTACTGTTCTTTGCATTCGTATAAGCCCTTTCTTTCAGTTTTATAGTAATCGCTTACTTTGCTTGTTGACCAAGCTTGTTTAATTACACCAGTCGAGCTCTTTCTCTTTAGGGGTATATATAGGTCTACCAAATACTTCTTTGAACACCTCCCACTTTTCATCTGTAGTTTTATCCGTTAATAGTTCTGCCCAGTCTACTGTGGTCAATTTCTGCCTCATCCCTTCAAAATCCACCTTGTTCATGATTCACCCTGCTCCCTCTCAAACCTAATATTGAATTCAATCATGTCATGGTCACTGTTAGCTAGGTGTTCCTTTACCATTAGATTGTTGACAAATTCAGGCGCATTACTCATCACTAAATCTAAAAATGGCCTGTTCTCTTGTTGTTTCAAGAACATATTGTTCCAGAAAACTGTCTCGAATAGACTCAATAAATTTGCTATCTTTGGGAGGTGTTTTGCTTCTCCCAGTCTATGTGAAAATTAAAGTCTCCCATTATAACACTGTTTTTGCAACAAGCTTCTCTGATCTCTGTGTTTATGCATTCCGATACTTTATCATTGCTATTAGGAAGTCTGCAGACAACTCCCACCAAAATCTTACATGTTTTTCTATTCCTTAATTCTACCCAGAGAGTTTCTACTGCCTGATCACCCTTACTAATATCCCCTTTTTCTAATGTTGTAACATTCACAAATCATTGAAAGTATCAACGTAAGTTAACAAGGCCATAAAAAGGCAAACAAAGCACTGGGGTTCATTTCTAGAGGGATAGAATTGAAAAGCAGAGAAGTTACATTAAACTTGTATAGTACCTTGGTTAGACCTCACTTAGAGTACTGTGAACAGTTCTGGTCTCCATATTATAAAAAGCATATAAAGGCACTGGAGAAGGTGAAAAAACAATTCACTAGGGTGATACCAGATCTGAGAGGTTATACCTATCAGGAAAGATTGAACAGGCTGGGGCTCTTTTCTCTAGAAAAAAGACTGAGGGGTGACCTAATAGAGGTCTTTAAAATTATGAAGGGGTAGGGTAGGGTGGACGTGGAGAAGATGTTTCCACTTGTGGAGAAGACCAGAACTAGGTGCCATAAATATAAGATAGTCACTAATAAATCCAATAATGAATTCAGGAGAAACTTCTTTACCCAGAGAGTGGTTAGAATGTGGAACTCGCTACTACTAGGAGTAGTTGAGGTGACTAGCATAGATGGATTTAAGGGGAAGCTAGATAAACACATGGGGGAGAAAGGAATAGAAGGATATGTTGATAGAATTAGATGAAGAAGGGTGGAAGGAGGCTCGTGGCGTGGACTTGTTAGGCCGAATGGTCTGTTTCTGTGCTGTACATTCTATGTAATTCTATATAATAATGTCCTTTATCAATATTGCTAATCTTCCTCCTTTTCCAATTTCCATGTCCTTTCTAAAGACCTTATAACCTGGAATATTTACTTCCCAGTCATGCCCAGTTTGTAGCCAGGTCTCAGTGATGGCCACTACGTCATACCCTTTAAGCTGGATTTGCGCTTTTAATTCACTTGTTTTATTCCTTATGCTGCATGCATTATCAGTGAGCTGGACCTAAACAAATGTGAGCCTTTTACTAGGTTCATACAAGCCAACCTAGAAAACTAGTAAAAGCTGACCAACAGCATCAAAATAGCTAACAACACAAAACTAGCTGGGACAAGAGATCTGAGGAGTTGACCCTTGTAAATTTATGAAACATATTTGATACATTTTCTAAAATATTTTGGAGTCCACTATGTACATGGAATTTGGGAATTCATTAATTTTTTATATATATTTTACTAATTTTACTATAATTACTTTCACCCAGTAAAAGCAAATAATCTATTACTGGAAGTGGGGGAATGTCTTTATTAAATAAGTTGTCCAATAGCAATTAAAGATTGAACTCAGTCTTATTGGCGATAACTTACTCATTCCTTTCAAATAATCAGACCAACTGGTGGTGCAGTTCTAGGGGATCCAGGACATGGGGATCAATTTTGAAATGGTGGTGGGTTGGCAGCCAATGGGGTGGGGGGGGGGGGGGGAGTGGTGAAGGTGCGCCTGGCAAACCTGAATGAACAAAACGTACTGTTTCCAACACAATCGCAACATAATTGATGGTGATTAAAGGTCTGCCAACAGGAGCTGCAAATCAAAGGGGGAGGGGGGAGAGAAAGGGAGAGTGAGACGTCATCCGCGCTGGAATGGAAGATCGGGGGTGGGGGGAAGAGGGGAAGATCGGGGGGGGGGGGAGAGGGGAAGATCGGGGGGGAGGAGGGGAAGATCGGAGGGAAAGAGGGGAAGATGGGGGGGGAAGGGGAAGATCGGGGGGGGAAAGAGGGGAAGATCAGGGGGGAAAGAGGGGAAGATCGGGGGGCAAGAGGGGAAGATCGGGGGGGAAGAGGGGAAAATTTGGGGGGGGGGGAGAGAGGGGAATACCGGGGGGGGTGAGAGGGGAAGACCGGGGGGGGGGAGAGGGGAAGACCAGGGGGGGGAAGAGGGGAAGATCGGGGCGGGTAAAAGGGGAAGATCGGGGGGGAAGAGGGGATAATCGGGGGGGAAGAGGGGAAAATCGGGGGGGAAGAGGGGATAATCGGGGGGGAAGAGGGGAAAATCGGGGGGGAAGAGGGGGAAATCGGGGGGGAAGATCGGGGGGGAAGAGGGGAAGATCGGGGGGGAAGAGGGGAAGATTGGGGGGGAAGAGGGGAAGATCGGGGGGGAAGAGGGGAAGACGGGGGAGATCAAGGGTGTGAAGAGAGGGACATCGGGGGGGGTGAAGAGGGAGTGATCGGGGGGACATCAGGGTGACGAAGAGGGGGAGATTGGAGGGGTGAAGAGGTGGAGATCGGAGAGGGAGACATCGGACATTGGAGCATGGTGGGAAGGTATGTTCATGTTAAATTTTAACTTGGTGCAATGGTTTTTTATTTAATTTATTTAGTTTCTTTTTGCCTGATCAGCCAGGCATGAATCAGAAGTCGTGGGAAAGCCACCCAGGTAAGTTAAAAATCGTTCTAACTACCCAATATGTTATAAGTAAAGTGCCCTTAAGTACCTCAATGAAGTACATTTGGCTCTTTATCATCCCACCAGCTTTAATTGCCAGCGGGACTTCCGGATTCGGGATGCCCGTGCTCACACAGATGCGTCAGTGGGGAACTCGGAAGTCGGCAGGTTGAAGCCGGCTTCAGAACTCTATCAAGTTAGTTAAACACGATTTGCCTTCAACAAATCAGTGCTGGCTTTCCCTAATCAATCCACCCTAGTCCAAATGACTGTTAATTCTGTCCCAGATTATCGTTTCTAAAGGTTTCCCCACCACTAAGGTTAAACTGACTGACCTATAGTTGCTGCGTTTATCCTTATACCCTTTTTTGAACAAGGGTGTAACATTTGGACCTCTCCAGTCCTCTGGCACCACCCCCGTATCCAAGGATGTTTTGAGGATTATTGTTAGCACCTCCACAATTTCCACCCTTACTTCCCTCAGCAACCTAGGATGCATCCCATCCAATCCGGGTGACTTACCTATTTTAAGTACAGCTAGCCTTTCAAGTACCTCTTTATCAATTTTTAGCCCATCCAGTATCTCAACTATATCTTCCTTCACTGAGACTCTGGCAGCATCTTCTTCCTTGGTAAAGACAGATGCCAAGACCTCATTTAGTACCTCAGCCCTCATCCCATCATGAATAGATCTCCTTTATGGTCCCTAAATATTCCTCGATACAAGGTGTTCAGGAAAGATAGGGAGTGGTAACCTGGTGCAGATTTATTAATACAGCTGAAAATGGGTTTCTCACAAAAAATAAGCATTTTTAATAAGAGTGTCTAGTCCTCCACCTGTGAGTAACCTGATTTTAAATCACTAAAAGCTACCTAAACAGTTACATTCTCCCTTTCAAGGGTCACACCCCTTCCCCTTCAAAGAGGCATTCTACCTCTTTAGACCTCTTTGACAATGACTTTATTCCTTCCAATCCCCTTACCCAACTCACAGGCACTCTCTTTCCCCCTCCAACATTCCCAGTTTATGCTGGCACCCTTTTTCACTCTCCTCCCTCATTACAACCTAACACTGTCTCCCCCCCACCCCAGCATTCACCCCCAACTTACTCTGGCATGCTTCACCACCTTCCCCTTCGGTCCATGCTGGCACTTTCCTTCCTATTACTCCCCCTCCCCTTTCAGTTCATGCTGGCATTCTACTCATCTTCCCTTGCTCTCAGCACAGCTCCCTCCTCCTCGGCACTGCTTACACACGCCAACCTACAAGACTCGGAAAAGCTGATGAACGGCTTCAAAAAAAGCTGACAACTCATAAAAACAGCATATTACTTGAAAAATAGCCCCGAAAAAAGACCTAAGACCAAGGCCACTGCTTCAAAGCAACTAAATAAGATGGCCCAGGGTTTCCCCTTTGGGCAATCGGGCGCATATTGCGCCTGTTAGGTTACAGTTCGAGTTTCCGCTAAAAGCATTTGCATAATCACAAAAGTAAAATCTTCCAGGAACCAGCGCAATTCGGCAGTTTAACAGAGCGCAATCGTTTATTTTTTTTCTCTCTGCAATAAAAAGTATTTCCTGATGTATTTAAGAGTGGTAACTTGGTGCAGTTTTATTAATACAGCTGAAAATGGGTTTATCACAAAAAATAAGCATTTTTAATAAGGGTGTCTAGTCCTCCACCTGTGAGTAACCTGATTTTAAATAATTGAAAATGACTTTAAAATACTATACTGAACCGTTTACTGGTTAGTTTCTTAGTAAATTAAATATTTTTAATATGTAAAAACATTTAAAACGTGCCTACTAGTGCCTTCGCGCTTAAGAAAGCGAGCTTAATTTGAAGGCCTTCCTCGAATGGCCACAGACAGGTGCAATCAACGGAAGCTCCCCATCCTCATTATTTCTATCAGGGGCGTGGCCAGTTTTGTGGGTGGGGCCGGCTTCAGCAAAATGATTTTTGAACCAGTGCAAAAGATCGTAGAAACTCAAATTAAGCTGGAAGCCCAGCGTAAATCGGATTTTCCCCAATCTTTTGCACTTGTTCGGCCGGATTGCGCTGGTAAAACCAACACAATCAAACAGAAACTCTATCCCAATATTTCTTTTTATCACATTAGATTTCAGGATATTTATTAGCGTTGTGGGATACATTCCACAACTCAGTTTGTTTTTCGTGAAAACTGTAAACGAATGGACTCGCCTATTACATATGTAAAAAGTATGGTGGACGTGAACTTGTCATGACTTAAGCTGCAACTATACAGAGGAAAGAAAAACAGCCTTTTAAAATGCTAAAAGCATTTTTTGCTCTCATGTGTGCCCTCTTACCTTTAAGTACATGTAATTTCCCATCCCATTTTGGTGAGCTCTCAGCACAAAGTCCAGCATTGGCCTGGATCTTACATGGATAATGAATGGGGTTTTGGAATACTGGGAACCAGCAATGTTGGGCTTGCTGCGTGGATTCTTCTTTGGTGTCTGTAGCCCTGTGCAGAATGTATCCTTATGCCACATCCAGTCGCGCTTCAATTTCCTTCTAGAAAGACCTAGTTGCTAAAAAAAAAGGCTGATTTGGCTTTTTCAACTACTGGTGGAACAGGCAAGGTTGATAAGGTAACCTTGAACTCTGTACATCAGTACATTGCCAATATTCCTCCCAATTTAACTAAACCTCCCTGTATTCCTTAATTCAGCTTTGGCCAAAATGCCTTTCAAGTGATTATGGTTTACTCCTTGATCCCCTCCTCCTCTATGCTTGCTCTTTACATTTTTCCTGTTCTTCCTCAAAAAACAATTGCTGCTGATACTGTAGAGAAATACATTTTTTGAAGGGCAGCAAGAACTGCATTTGGTCCAATTGCTTTAATATAAGCGAGTTTGATTCTGACTTGTAGCGCTGGTCTAACAGGGCTTTTGTCTTTCTGGGCTGCTTAGGTATACATCCTGGGGCCACATCTAAAGTTTAAAATCCACCTTCTCATTAATTTGAATGTATGTGAAGTTGCGGATACTAACAGATCTTGGTGTTCTCATTTAGGATTTATTCACCAGTGAGACAACAGCGCTAAGGACAGCCCTTTTTGGTACAGTTTGGGTCTCCTTACCTAAGGAAGGATATACTTGCCTTCGAGGGGGTCCAACGAATGTTCACTAGATTGATTCCTGGAATGAAAAGGTTGTCCTACGAAGAGAGATTGAGTAGAATGGACCTATATTCTCTGGAGTTTAGAAGAATGAGAGGTGATTTCATTGAAGTGTATAAAATTCTTAGAGGGCTTGACAGGGTAGATGCTGAGAGGCTGTTTCCCCTGGCTGGAGAATCTAGAACTCGAGCTCATAGTCTCAAGATAAGGGGTCAGCCATTTAGGGCTGAGATGAGGAAAAATTTCTTCACTCAGAAGGTTGTGAATCTTTGGAATTCTCTACACCAGAGAGCTGTGTATGCTGAGTCATTGAATATATTCAAAACTGAGATCGATGGATTTTTGGACACTAAGGGAATCAAGAGATATGGGGATAAGGCAGGAAAGTGGAGTTGAGGTTGAAGATCAGTCATGATCTTATTGAATGGCGGAGCAGGCTCGAGGGGCCGTATGGCCTACTCCTGCTCCTATTTCTTATGTTATTATATTTCCAAAGCTCCAGCTCCAAAAAATTCAAACAAGACAAACAAGTGAATGAGATGTATAAGCACATATAGGACTGAGTTACCTGGACATTGAGGGATGGAATGCCAAGGCTTCAAGATCACATGTAGTCCATGGCTCATAGCTTGACCACCCTGTTGTACAGTGGAAACAATCAAATGGTTGACAACTGCCACCTAAAAGCTGTTTTTAGTTCACTTTGGTAGTTGTTTCTGTTGTGTTAAACCAATGCTGAAATTGTAATAGCTGATTCCATGAGCCTGCACTTCCAATGGAAAGAAGTACCCATAAGGAGTGCATCTTAGGACATTGTAGGTATGCAGCCCATGATTTCCCAAGATGCACTCACTGTAGGCACCAATCACTGCTGGGAATGCTGGATTGCTGAAATCATGCTGTATTATGGCAGTAAAATTGCCTACGGTACTCTTTTCTCTTAAAGTGTCATTTTGCATTCATCAGCAATTGGATGATAACATTACCAACATTCCAAATAGAAATCCATCATTCAACCTTACTCTTACCCAATTTCAACGCTTTCCAGCAGGAGTCACTGGATAAAGATCAGTGATTTGGGCCGATTTTCCCCTCATTAGCCCAGGTCACTAATACCAATTTCAGTGCTTTCACTGTCACTCAGCTGAGATAAGTTCCTCCATTGTCTTAATAAGTCACCCAAAATCTATGAATACAAGAATTTATAAAAATCAGTCAATTTTAATTAATACAGGCAAAACAGAATTTTGATCATTAACAAATGAAAATCCACCCAGAAGTTAAAATTCCTCTTAATGTGGCAGCTGGATCGACACTGAAATTATGTCACATATACTAGTGACATATACTCTGTTGTGCATTCCAGTGGAAATAGAAAGTACAGTTTGTGGTGTAAATTGCTATAATTTTCCTGAAGACATGCATATTTATCAACACACTAGATGATCTCCCATGATATTGCACACAAGAAGTCAAATGATATGTTGTTTGATAAGGATGAGAGGATCATATGAAACAATGGAGAATCTGTCCTGGTAGACCAATGTACAAGCTATATTAAAAATATAAGCAGATGCAAATTGGGATAAAATAGCATATTCACAGACTTTCGTGTAATCATTGAGGTTTAAAAAAGGACATCAGAGTAAAAATGAATTAAAAGGAAATTTTTAAATTGTATGACAAAATGTATTATAGATGTAATGTATATACTGCATAAGTATGAAAATTCAAAAAAGTTGCAGACATTTTTATATTGGCCCATAAATTGCTCTGAGGGGTGAACCAACAGTGTTCACTGCTCATTAGATGTAAATTCATCCACTAAGTTACCGCTACCTTTTGGCAGCAAGTTCCTTGAAATCTGAGTTTTAGTTCACTTTAAAATCTGGAATAAAAAGAACTGGTATCAGTAATGGTGGCCATGAAACAACCGGAATGTCACAAAAACCCTTCTGGTTCACTAATGTCCTTTAGGGAAGGAAAACTGCCATCCTTACCCGGTCTGGCCCATATGTGTCCTAGGCTCAACCATCTTCAGCTGCTTCATCAATGACCTTGCCTCCATCATAAGGTCAGAAATGGGGATGTTTGCTGATGATTGCACAGTGTTCAGTTCCAGTCGCAACCCCTCAAATAATGAAGCAGTCCAAGCCCGCATGCAGCAAGACCTGGACAACATCCAGGCTTGGGCTCATAAGTGGCAAGTAACATGCGCGCCAGACAAGTGCCAGGCAATGACCATCTCCAATAAGAGAGAGTCTAACCACCTCCCCTTGATATTCAACAGCATTACCATTGCCGAATCCCCCACTATCAACATCCTGGGGGTCACCATTGACCAGAAATGTAACTCGACCAGCCATACAAATACTGTGGCTACAAGAGCAGGTCAGAGGCTGGGTATTCTGCAGCAAGTGACTCACCTCCTGACTCCCCAAAGCCTTTCCACCATCCACAAGGCACAAGTCAGGAGTGTGATGGAATACTCTCCACTTGCCTGAATGAGTGCAGCTCCAACAACACTCAAGAAGCTCAACACCATCCAGGACAAAGCAGCTCACTTGATTGGCACCCCATCCACCACCCTAAACATTCACCCCCTTCACCACCAGTGCACTGTGTACCATTTACAGGATGCACTGCAGCAACTCGTCAAGGCTTCTTCGACAGCATCTCCCAAACCCGCGATCTCTGCCACCTAGAAGGACAAGGGCAGCAGGCACATAGGAACACCACCACCTGCACGTTCCCCTCCAAGTCGTACACCATCCCGACTTGGAAATATATCGCCGTTCCTTCATCATCGCTGGGTCAAAATCCTGGAACCCCCTACCTAACAGCACTGTAGGAGAACCTTCGCCACATGGACTGCAAATGAAAAAACTAATTTAAAAAAAAGTTCCAAAAATTGCAGCATACTTTCCTATGCTGTGTGATCAGAGATAGGATCTCTATGTCCCCATATCCAATCAGCTTGAAGCAAGCCACGCTATGAGAACCAGGGAAAGAAACTCATTGACAAACCGCGCAGACTAAAGACCAAGAAGTGCCTGATAAGGTTCGTAAATGTACTATAAAATGAGGTAGAGAAAGCAAAATAAGACTGAGATAAAAGAGGCAGAGAGAAAAAGTTTTTAAAAATTTACATTTTATCATTAAATTGTATTTAAATGTCCAAAAACTATTCAAATCAGGAGCAATGAGACTCCACATTTTGAAAAGTTAATTTTCAGTGCCAGAGAGGTTGTTTGGCAGTCATTAATGCTTACAATGCCATTAAAAGTTAATTTAGACCTAGAAAACTCAGCATACCTTTTATTGTGGTGAGATTCATTCATTTCCAACTGGGCAGGGGAGCAAGTTCACGCTGGTCCTCTGGTTGCAGCCGGTGAGGTCCCTTTAACGCGATGCTTTCACCGGTGAATCAGGAACATCAAGTTCCAGATTTCTGCATCTGATTGCAGATGTGCGGTCGCCGGAACTTGCTCTTCCATTTGCCCTTTAATAACTGGTGAGCACTGTTAGGCTCAATCTTATTTTACGAGCAATCTCTGGCTCAATGTGTACTAATTATTGAGTATAATTTGTAAATCATATTTTTGCATATAAAGACACGATAAAAGTATTAATAGAATTTATCATTTGTGTGAGTGTCAGTTTCTCTGTTGTTTTCAACACAAGTCTGATGTTGCAGGGGTAGATTGGGGATTAACGCTTTAGCGATGGAGAAATGTGAAACATTAAGGGAAGAAAGAAAAGCGGAAACAGTTGGGCTCTGGACAGCTTTATGGGAGCAGGTGGAAAAAAGGTTCTGGTGGCAAATGGGTTGAAAAGTTTCAGAAGGAAAGTTAGGGTATTCCAAAGAATTTGATGTTGGTGATTGCATGTTAGTCACAATGTCACAATGAAGTGAGTGCTGAGTGAAAACATAGTAAGGAAAGATTAAAAAAAAACTCTATTATTTATAACAGTTGGAAACAGGAGTCTTGGTAAGTTTTACATTGTGCGCGATTTTGAAAATGTTAGGAGTAGAATCATAGAAAGGTTACAGCGCGAAAGGAGGCCATTCGGCCCATCGAGTCCGTGCAGGCTCTATGCAAGAGCAATCCAGCTAGACCCACTCCCCCGCCTTTTCCCCGTAGCCCTGCAAATTTTTTCCTTTAAAGTACTTATCCAGTTCCCTTCTGAAGGCCATGATTGAATCTGCCTCCACCACCTCCTCGGACAGTGCATTCCAGATCATAACCACTCGCTGCGTAAAAAAGTTTTTCCTCATGTCACCTTTGGATCTTTTGCAAATCACCTTAAATCTATGTCCTCTGGTCCTTGACCCTTCCACCAATGGGAACAGTTTCTCATTATCTACTCTGCCTAGACCATTCATGATTTTGGATACGTCTAACAAATCTCCTCGCAACCGTCTCTGTTCCAAGGAGAACAGCCCCAGCTTCTCCAGTCTATTCCTCATCCCTGGAATCATTTAGTAAATCTCTTCTGCAACCTTTCTAAGGCCTTCCTGAAGAGCGGTGCCCAGAATTGGACATCATACTCCAGTAGTGGCCAAACCAGTGTTTTATAAAGGTTCATGACTTCTATACTTTTGTACTCTATGACTCTATTTTTGAAGCCCAGGATCCCGTATGCTTTTTTAGCCACTATCTCAACCTGCCCTGCCACCTTCATCTGCAAAGAACAGAAGAGAGCAATTTAAAAAATAAAAACTGTGAGTGGAACTGAAAAAGCAAACAGCTGAGCTCCGATTTTAACTCAGAGCGGGAATCGGGCGCCAAATCCCTCTGACCTCGGCAACGTGAGGTCCGATAGATTTTAACTCCCGGCCCTTTTCTGCATGTCCCTGGTCAGTTGCCCGTCCAGAAACCAGCAGGTAACGGCAGCTGGCCAGGACCGAAGGAATGGTCCCCGGCACTCAGCTAAGTCATGGGGAGGAGATTTTGCACTAGGACCTGAGTGGGGAAGTCATTGTGGCTTTCCCACCAGGTGAAGTTACATAAGAACATAAGAACATAAGAAATAGGAGCAGGAGTGGGCCAATCGGCCCCTCGAGCCTGCTCCGCCATTCAATAAGATCATGGCTGATCTGATCCTAACCTCAAATCTAAATTCATGTCCAATTTTCTGCCCGCTCCCCGTAACCCCTAATTCCCTTTACTTCTAGGAAACTGTCGATTTCTGTTTTAAATTTATTTAATGATGTAGCTTCCACAGCTTCCTGGGGCAGCAAATTCCACAGACCTACTACCCTCTGAGTGAAGAAGTTTCTCCTCATCTCAGTTTTGAAAGAGCAGCCCCTTATTCTAAGATTATGCCCCCTAGTTCTAGTTTCACCCATCCTTGGGAACATCCTTACCGCATCCACCCGATCAAGCCCCTTCACAATCTTATATGTTTCAATAAGATCGCCTCTCATTCTTCTGAAATCCAATGAGTAGAGTCCCAGTCTACTCAACCTCTCCTCATATGTCCACCCTCTCATCTCTGGTATTAACCGAGTGAACCTTCTTTGTACTGCCTCGAGAGCAAGTATGTATTTTCTTAAGTATGGAAACCAAAACTGTATGCAGTATTCCAGGTGCGGTCTCACCAATACCTTATATAACTGCAGCAATTCCTCCCTGTTTTTATATTCTATCCCCCTAGCAATAAAAGCCAACATTCCGTTGGCCTTCTTGATCACCTGCTGCACATGCATACTAACTTTTTGATTTTCTTGCACTAGGACCCCCAGATCCCTTTGTACTGCAGTACTTTCCAGTTTCTCGCCATTAAGATAATAACTTGCTCTCTGATTTTTCCTGCCAAACTGCATAACCTCAGTTGATGGGAAGGTCCGTCAGGGACAGAAGAAACAAAAAGAGGTAAGTTTTTAAAAAACTTTTTTTACTTTCCTTGTGGGGCAGGAGGAGTAGGGGTGCTCTTTTGGGCTGCACAAGGAAAGTTTAGGCCTCCCTTGTCCTGGGCTCCCCACTTCCTGATAGAAAAAAAATCCCAAAATCTCCTCCCCATGACTTAGCTGAGTGCCGGGGACCATTCCTTCGGTCCTGGCCAGCTGCCGTTACCTGCTGGTTTCTGGACGGGCAACTGACTAATTAAAACTGCAGTCGGGACCCGATGACGTCATCGGGGTACAATCTAAATATTTAATGAAGGACCAGTGTCCTTCCCATCTGCTCAGAAGAGCAAGTTAAAATAATTTAGTCCCCATTTTAAAGTCCTAAATTCTGTCCTTATTTTTGCCTACCTATTATAAATTCCTATATCCGCATTTATAATGGAAACTGCTTATGTTAACTTTATGCTGTAATTACACTCTTCCTTTGCTTTCTCAATTCCCTTTCTCTCAACCCCTTTACTCACACTCAAACCCCTCTCTTTAAATCCCTCCCTCTCTCTCAACTCCCTTCTCTCTCTCTCTTCCCTCTCTCTCAACTCCCCCTCTCTCTCAACCCCCACTTTCAAGCACTCCTTTCTCTCTATGGTGAGGGGAAGGGAAGCATTTTGAGTGATTCGATTCAATCAACAACAGACCATGACAGGCTACGGTTTATGGAGAAAAACTCCATTATAAAATGTACGGGTAACATGAGCTAGAAGATGGGGTACAGCAAGGGTAGGCAGAAACAGTGTAGACAAAGGATGGGAGTGAAGAGAAATTATTGACATCAGTGAAAGGTGAGACAACAAAGGGAAGTTGAAAATGGGGCAAATGGGAGCAGAACAGAATTAGAGAAATATAAATGAAGAAGAGATTTAAAGTAATTAGTACAAGGATTAGAGGGGAGCTGAGGAGAATTTTTTTCACCTAGAGTGTGGTGGGGGTCTGGAACTCACTGCCTGACAGGGTGGTAGAGGCAGAAACCCTCAACTCATTTAAAAAATACTTGGATGTGCACTTGAAGTGCCGTAACTGACAGGGCTCCGGACCAGGTGCTGGAAAGTGGGATTAAGCTGGATAGCTCTTTTTAGTCTGGCACAGACATGATGGGCCGAATGGCCTCCTTCTGTACCGTAACCTTCTATGATTCTATGAAGAGGGAGGCGAGACGATGGAGGGCAGCTGAGAAGGGACAAAGGGGCAGGGAAGAGGGGGAAGGGTGCATGGTAGGGAGAGAGTGCAACAGCAAGAAATGATCAACATATAAACAACCAGAAAATAACATAAAAAAAACAGAACTATGAAAGGACACTAAGATAACACCAGCAACACAAAGACAATACAGATGGGTAAGATAAGGAGCATACCTTATAACTTCCTGCGAGCAACACCGTGGGAATTCATTACTTGTTGTTCATCTACATGAACAAAGCTCACAACAGCTGAAAAATGAAAGTCAAGTGCGAATGCAAGTCATTTATATTTAACGCTATTCTATTTCTGGATGTCTTGAACTTATAGAATCATAGAATCTTACAGCACAGGAGGCCATTTGGTCCGCCGTGCCTGTGTCGGCTCTTTGAAAGAGCTGTCCAATTTAATCCCACACCCCAGCTTTTTCCCCATGACCCTGCAAATTAGTCCTCTTCAAATACATGTCCAATTGCCTTTTGAAAGTTCCTATGGAATCTGATTCCACCACCCTTTCAGGCAGTGCCTTCCAGATCCTTACAACCCTCAGTGTGAAAAAAATTCTCCTCATTTCTCCTCTAGTTCTTTTGCCAATTATTTTAAATCTATCACCTCTGGTTACTGACTCACTTGCCAGAGGAATTACTTTCTCCCTACTTGTTCTAGCAAAGCCTCTCATTATTTTGAATACCTCTATTAGGTCTCCCCTTAACCTTTTCTGCTCTAAGGAGAACAATCCCAGCTTCTTCAGTTCTATGGAGAGATTGAAGTCCCTCATCCCTGGTATCATCCTGGTAAACCTCTGTACCCCCTTCAAGGCCTTGATATCCTTCCTAAAATGTGGTGCCCAGAATTGTTAGGCTGAGGCCTAACCAGTGATTTGTAAAGGTTTAGCATTACTTCCTTGTTTTTGTATTCAATGCCCCTATTTACAAACCCAAGTATCCCATACACTTTCTTAACCACCTTATTAACTTGCCCTGTCACCTTCAAAGATTTCTGAATATGCACCCCCAGGTCCCTCTGCTCTTGCACCCCCTCAAAATAGTACCATTTAGATTGTACTGCCTCTCCATGTTGTTCCTCCCAAAGTGCATCATTTCACACTTATTCACATTAAATTCCATCTGCCATGTGTCTGCCCATTTTACCAGTCTTTCTATGTGCTCCTGAAATCTGCTACTAACTTGCTCACAATTTACTACATTGCCAAGTTTTGTATCGTCCACAAACTTCGAAATTGTACCCCCTATACCCAAGTCCAGATCACTTATATATAACAAGAAAAGCAATGGTCCTAATACTGATCCCTGGGGGACCCCACTGCATACTTCTGTCCAGTCAGAAAAACATCTGTTCACCACTGCTCTCTGCCTCCTATCCCTTAGCCAATTACGTAGCCAAGTTGCCACCGTCCCTTTAATGCCATGTGCTTCCATTTTCCAAATAAATCTGTGAAAAATTAGCTTGTAAATTTTGAATAAATGTTTTGATCTCTGATACTTTCTTGACAATATACTGAGCCAATTAGTCGGAAACAAATTTAACAAAAACAACTTTAAATTTAAATAATTCACAGATATTTATCAACAGTTCCCAACAGATCATTTATTTTCTGACAGACTATTAAAAATGTAATTCATGTTACTTGAATCAACCACCTTATTTTGCCTTTGGCCATGAATTTTTCATGGCTGTCCACGAGATACTTCTCCTCCTCCAGGCTTTGATGCCCACCATGTTTTGGGTTTTTACAATGTTGGTCCAGCAATGGTAAATCATTGTTAATCAGCTGTCCAAAAGGCATATTTACTATCAAAGTACGTAAAACTTCCAAGAACAAGTTGTTCTCAAATATTTAGTGAGCATTAATAATACTATATCTTTAGTATTTTAGAAAAATAATGCATTGGGAAGGAAAAAATGTTTAACTGATGCATTACCTGCACTATTGTAGTTTCCTGATTATGAAGGGTCCAACAACTTCTGCCGACAGAATAATTATTAAAATGGATGGGGTTAGTGAAAGGAACTTTTGCCTAAATTAGGCAGAAGGAAAAATTGGAAAAAGAACTGTAGATCGGCAATGGAAAATATTTAAGCAGGAAATGGAAAGGATACGGCGGGTGGGGGGGAAGGGGGTGCCAGAGGACTGGAGAATTGCAAATGTTACACCCTTGTTCAAAAAAGGGTGTAAGGATAAACTCAGAAACTACAGGCCAGTCAGTTTAACCTCGTTGGTGGGAAACTTTTAGAAACGATAATCTGGGACAAAATTAACAGTCACTTGGACGAGGGTGGATTGATTAGGGAAAGCCAGCACGTATTTGTTAAAGGCAAATCGTGTTTAACTAACTTGATAGAGTTTTTTGATGAGTTAACAGAGAGGGTAGATGAGGGCAATGCAGTTGATGTGGTGTATGTGGACTTTCAAAAGGCGTTTCATAAAGTGCCACATGGTAGGCTTATCATCAAGATTGGGGCCCATGGAATAAAGGGGGCAGTAGCGACAGGATACAGAATTGGCTAAGTGATAGGAAACAGAGTAGTGGTGAACGGTTGTTTTTCGGACTGGAGTGGTGTTCCTCAAGGGTCGGTACTAGGACCACTGCTTTTCTTGATAAATATTAATGACTTGGACTTGGGTGTACAGGGCACAATTTCAAAATTTGCAGATGACACAAAACTTGGAAGGGTAGTAAACAGTGAGGACGACAGTGATAGCCTTTAAGAGGATATAGACAGGCTGGTGGCATGGGCGGACACGTGGCAGATGAAATTTAACGCAGAAAAATGCGAAGTGATACATTTCGGTAGGATACAAGGACAGGCAATATAAACTAGAGGGCACAGCTCTAAAAGGGGTACAGGAACAGAGAGATCTGGGGGTAGGTGGCAGGGCAGGTTGAGAAAGCGGTTTAAAAACCATACGGGATCCTGGGCTTCATAAATAGAGGCAGAGTACAAAAGTATGGAAGTCATGATGAACTTTTATAAAACTGGAGTATTGTGTCCAGTTCTGGGCACCGCACTTTAGGAAAGGTGTGAAGGCCTTATAGAGGGTGCAGAAGAGATTTACTTGAATGATTCCAGGAATGATGGGCATTAGTTACATAGATAGACTGGAGAAACTGGGATTATTCTCCTTGGAACAGAGAAGGTGGAGAGGAGATTTGATAGAGGTATTCAAAATCATGAATGGTCTAGACAAAGTAGATAGAGAGAAACTGGTCCCATTGGCGGAAGGTTCAAGAACCAGAGGACATAGATTTAAGGTGATTGGCAAAAGAACCAAAAGTGTCATGAGGAAAAACTTTTTTACACAGCGAGTGGGATGGTGGAGGAAGGTTCAATCATAGAAACAGAGAAAATAGGAGCAAGAGTAGGCCATTCGGCCCTTTGGGCCTGGTCTGCCATTCAAAATGATCATGGCTGATCGTCTAACTCAGTACCCTGTTCCCGCTTTTTCCCCATATCCCTTGATCCCTTTAGCATTAAGAAATATATCTATCTCCTTCTTGAATACATCTAATGACTTGGCCTCCACTACCTTCTGTGGTAGACAATTCCACGGGTTCACCACCCTCTGAGTGAAGAAATTTCACCTCATCTCGGTTCTAAATGGCATACCCCGTATCCTGAGACTGTGACCCCTGGTTCTGGACTCCCCAGCCATCAGGAACATCCTCCCTGCATCTAGTCTGTCTAGTCCTGTTAGAATTTTATATGTTTCAATGAGATCACCTCTCATTCTTCTAAACTCTAGTGAATCTAGGCCTAGTCGACCCAATCTCTCCTCATACGTCAGTCATGCTATTCCAGGAATCAGTCTGGTAAACCTTTGTTGCACTCTCTCCATGGCAACGACATCCTTCCTCAGATAAGAAGACCAAAACTGCACACAATACTCCAGATGTGGTCTCACCAAGGCCCTGTATAACTGCAGTAAGACATCCCTGCTCCTGTACTCAAATCCTCTTGCAATGAACGCCAACATACCATTCGCCTTCCTAACTGCTTGCTGCACCTGAATGCTCGCTTTCAGAGACTGGTGTACAAGGACACCCAGGTCTCATTGCACCTCCACTTTTCCCAATCTATCATGATTCAGATAATAATCTGCCTTTCTATTTTTACAACCAAAGTGGATAACCTCACATTTATCCATGTTATACTGCATCTGCCATGTTCTTGCCCACTCACACAACTTGTCTAAATCACATTGGAGCCTCTAAGCATCCTCCTCACAGCTCACATTCCACCCTAGCTTTGTGTCATCTGCAAACTTGGAAATGTTACATTCCGTTCCCTCATCCAAATCATTGATATATATTGTGAATAGCTGGGGCCCGAGCACTGATCCCTGCGGTACCCCACTAGTCACTGCCTGCCACCCGGAAAAAGACACGTTTAATCCTACTCTGTTTCCTGTCTGTCAAGCAATTCTCAATCCATGTCAGTATATTCCCCCCAATCCCATGTGCTTTAATTTTGCACACTAACCTTTTGCATGGGACCTTATCAAAAGCCTTCTGAAAATCCAAATACACCACATCCACTGGTTCTCCCCTATCTATTCTACTAGTTACCTCCTCAAAAAACTCTGTAGATTTGTTAAGCATGATTTCCCTTTCATAAACCCATGCTGACTTTGTCCAATCCCGTTAATGCCCTCCAAGTGTTCTGTTATCACATCCTTTATAATAGACTCTAGCGTTTTCCACACTACTGATGTGAGGCTAACTGGTCTGTAATTCCCTGTTTTTTCTCTCCCTCCTTTTTTAAATAGAGGGGTTACATTTGCCACCCTCCAATCTGTAGGAACTGTTCCAGAGTCTATAGAATTTTGGAAGATGATCACCAATGCATCCACTATTTCCAGGGCCACTTCCTTTAGTACTCTGGGATGTTGATTATCAGGCCCTGGGGATTTGTCAGCCTTTAGCCCCATTAATTTCCCTAGCACTATTTTTTTTACGAATTCTGATTTCCTTCAGTTCCTCCCTCTCACTAGACCCTTGGTTCCCTAACATTTCCGGGAGGTTATTTGGATCCTCCTTTGTGAAGACAGAACCAAAGTATGTGTTTAATTGTTCTGCCATTTCTTTGTTCCCCATTATAATTTCCCCCATTTCTGACTGTAAGGGACCTAACATTTGTCTTCACTAATCTTTTTCTCTTGACATATTTATAGAAGCTTTTACAGTCAGTTTTTATGTTCCCTGCCAGTTTACTCTCATACTCTATTTTTCCCCTCTTAATCAATCTCTTTGTTCTCCTTTGCTGAATTCTAAACTGCTCCCAATCCTCAGGCTTGCCGCTTTTTTTGGCAATTTTATATGTCTCCTCTTTGGATCTAATACTATCCCATGGCCTTCAAAAGGGAACTGGATAAGTACTTGAAAGGAAAAAAATTGCAGGGCTACGGGGATAGGGCAGGGAAATGGGATTAGCTGGATTGCTCTTGCACAGAGCCAGCGTGGACTCGATGGGCTGAATGGCCTCTTTCCGTGCTGTAACCTTTCTATGATTCTATGATACAAATCAAGCATATTCCAGTAAGGAAAAAGGGGAAAGCTCAGATTCCAAGGGTGAATAGAGAGATTAGATCAAATTTTAGTCTGATTACACTACTGCGAAGCGCCTTGTGACGTTTTACTACATTAAAGATGCTATATCAATAAATGTAAGTTGGTGTTGGTGGTGTTGTTGTTGTTATATGTCCAAGTCAGGATGGTGTGTGGTTTGGAGGGAACTTGGAGGTGAAGGTGTTCCCATTATCTTGCTGTACTTGTCCTTCATGGTGGTAGAGGTCACGGGGCTGGAAAGTACTTAGTGAGTTACTGCAGTCTATTGTATAACTCCTATATACTGCAGACACTGGTGCTGATCAAGAGTACTGCTCTGCCCTAGATGGTGTCAAGCTTCTTGCAATAAAAGAACCTCTGGGGAAGAGTGATCATAATATGATAGAATTTCACATTGAGTTTGAAAGTAACATACTTAAGTCAGAAACTTGAGTCTAAAACTTAAATAAAGCCAATTACATAGGTATGAGGGGCGAATTGTCAAAGGTAGATTGGGAAATTAAATTAAAAGGTTTGACAGTTGAAAAGCAATGGGGAACATTTAAAGAAATATTTCAATATTCTCAACAAGTATACTTCCCATTGAGAAATAAAAATTCCCCAGGAAAAGTGATCCACCCGTGGTTAACTAAAGAAGCTAAGGATAGTATTAGATTGAAAGAAGAGGCGTATAATGTTGCCAAGAAGAGTAATAAGCCTGGGAATTGAGAGAGTTTTAGAAACCAACAAAGAAGGACCAGCCTTGGGCTGATAAATGGCAAGTAACATTCACACCAGACAAGTGCCAGGCAATGACCATCTCCAGCAAGAGAAAGTCTAACCACCTCCCCTTGACATTCAACGGCATTACCATCACTGAATCCCCCACCATCAACATCCTGGGGGTAACCATCGACTAGAAACTTAACTGGACCAGCCATATAAATACTATGGCTACAAGAGCAGGTCAAAGGCTGGGTATTCTGCGGCGAGTGACTCACCTCTTGACTCCCCAAAGCCTTTCCATCATCTACAAGGCACAAGTCAGGAGTGTGATGGAATACTCTTCATTTGCCTGGATGAGTGCAGCTCCAACACTCAAGAAGCTCGACACCATCCAGGACAAAGAGCCCACTTGATTGGCACCCCATCCACCACCCTAAACATTCACTCCCTTCACCACCAGCACACAGTGGCTGCACTGTGTACCATCAACAGGATGCACTGCAGCAACTCGCCAAGTCTTCTTCGACAGCACCTCCCAAACCCGCGACCTCTACCACCTAGAAGGACAAGAGCAGCCAGTATATGGGAACAACACCACCTGCACGTTCCCCTCCAAGTCACACACCATCCCGACTTGGAAATATATCGCTGTTCCTTCATTGTCGCTGGGTCAAAATCCTGGAACACCCTTCCTAACAGCACTGTGGGAGAACCTTCACCACATGGACTGCAGCGATTCAAGAAGGCAGCTCACCACCACCTTCTCAAAGGCAATTAGGTATGGGCAATAAATGATGGCATCGCCAGTGACGCCCACATCCCATGAACGAATAATAAAAAAGGATGACCAAAAAATTGATAAAAAGGGAGAAAATAGAATATGAAAGTAAACGAGCAAAAAATATAAAAACGGATTGTAAGAGCTTCTACAAGCATGTAAAAAGGAAGAGAGTAGCAAAAGTAAACATTTGTTCCTTAGAGGATGAGACAGGAGAAATTATACTGGGGAATCAGGAAATGGCTGATGCGTTAAACAAATATTTTGTATCTGCCTTCAATGTAGAAGACATAAAAAGCATACCAAAAATAGTGGGAAACCAAGGGGTAAATAAGAGTGAGGAACTTAAAACAATTAATATCACTAGAGGAAAAGTACTGGACAAACTAATGGGACTAAAAGCCAACAAATCCCCTGGACCTGATGGCCTACATCTGAGGGTTCTAACAGGGGTGGCTGCAGAGATAGTGGATGCATTGGTTATGATCTTCCAAAATTCTCTAGATTCTGGAATGGTCCCAGTGGATTGGAAGGTAGCAAATGTTGCCCCACCATTTAAGAATGGAGAGAGAGAGAGAAAACGGGGAACCACAGGCTAGTTAGCCTGACATCCGTCGTCGGGTAAATGCTGGAATCTATTATTAAGGAAGCGGTAACAGGGCACTTAGAAAATCATAATATGATTAGGCAGAGTCAACATGGTTTTAGGATAGGCAAATTGTGTTTGACAAATTTATTAGAGTTTTTTGAGGATTTAACTAGCAGGGTGGATAAAGAGGAACCAGTGTATGTAGTATATTTGGATTTTCAAAAGGCATTCGATAAGGTGCCACATAAAAAGTTGTTACACAAGGTAAGGGCTCATGGGGTTGGGGGTAACATATCAGCATAAATAGAGGATTGGTTAACAGACAGAAAACAGAGAGTAGGGATAAATGGGTCATTTTCAGGTTGGCAGGCAGTAACTAGTGGGGTGCCACAAGGATGGGTGCTTGGGCCTCAGCTATTTACAATCTATATTAATGACTTAGATGAAGGGACCGAGTGTAGTGTATTCAAGTTTGCTGACAATACAAAACTGGGTGCGAAAGTAAGCTGTGAGGAGGACATAAAGAGTCTGCAATGGGATATAGACAGGTTAAGTGAGTGGGCAAGAAGGTGGCAGATGGAGTATAATGTGGGGAATTTTGAGGTTATTCACTTTGGTAAGAAGAATAGAAAAAGAGAATATTTTTTAAACGGTGAGAAGCTATTAAATGTTGGTGTTCAGAGAGACTTGGGTGTCCTTGTACAAGAAACACAAGAAGTTAGTATGCAGGTACAGCAAGCAATTAGGAAAGCAAATGGCATGTTGGCCTTTATTGCAAGAGGGTTGGAGTACAAGAGTACGGAAGTCTTACTACGGTTGTACAGGGCTTTGGTGAGACCTCACCTGGAGTACTGCATACAGTTTTGGTCTCCTTATCTAAGGAAGGATATACTTGCCTTGGAGGTGGTGCAACGAAGGTTCACTAGGTTGATTCCTGGAAGGAGAGGGTTGGCCTATGCGGAGAGGTTGAGTAGAATGGTGCTATACTCTGTGGAGTTTCGAAGAATGAGAGGTGATCTCATTGAAACATAAAATTATGAGGAGGCTTGACAGGGTAGATGCTGAGAGATTGTTTCCCTTGGCTGGAGAGTCTAGAACTAGGGGGCATAACCGTAGGATACGTAGTTGGCCATTCAAGACTGAGAGGAGGAGGAATTTCTTCCCACAGAGGTTTGTGAATCTTTGGAATTCTCTACCCCAGAGGGCTGTGGATGCTGAGTCATTGAATATATTCAAGGCTGACATGGATAGATTTTTGGACTCTAAGGGAATCAAGGGATATGGGGATCGGGCGGGAAAGTGGAGTTGAGGTCAAAGATCAGCCATGATCTGATTGAATTGCGGAGCAGGCTCGATGGGCCATATGGCCTACTCCTGCTCCTATTTCTTATGTTTTAATAGGTTGGGTCTATACTCATTGGAGGTCAGAAGAATGAGAGGAGATCTTATTGAAACAAACAAGATTCTGAGGGGACTCAATAGGGTATATGCTGAGAGGATGTTACCCCTCATGGGGGAATCTAAAACTAGGGGGCATAGTCTCAGAATAAGGGGTCGCCCGTTTAAGACAGAAATTAGGAGGAATTTCTTCTCCCAGAGGATCGTGAATCTTTGGAATTCTTTACCCCAAAAAGCTGTGGAGGCTGAGTCATTGAATACATTCAAGGCTGAGTTCGACAAATTTTTGATCAGCAAGGGAGTCAAAGGATATGGGGAAAGGGCGGGAAAGTGGAGTTGAGGTAAAAATCAGATCAGCCATGATCTCATTAAATGGCGGAGCAGGCTCGAGGGGCCAAATATCCTACTCCTGCTCCTATCTCTTATGGTTTTATGGTCTTATGTTCTTGCGTGTTGTTGCAGCTGCATCCATTCAGGCGAGCACTTAATATTCCATCACACTCCAGACGTGAGCTTTTTCGGTGGCTGTGCAACTTTGAGAGGGCAGGAGGTGAGCCACTTGTATCAGAGTACCCAGCCTAGGCTCTGGTCTTACAGCAATAATCTTGATATAAAGAGGGCAAGTAAGCTGTGAGGCTTCCATAAGAGAAGAGGAAAGAATTATAAGATGGTTGTGAAATGAAATAGAGAGTGACTGACAATAACAAGCATTCTTTGTAGGAAAAGAATGCACACAAGAACAACTGGCTACACCAGGAGGGACAGCAGACATCTGTGCCTTAATGCCACATGAAGAGGGGGCCATGAAAACCCTGTGCATTCATTCAGCTAATGATGTAGGAGATGAAGACATGAGAAGGCCTACACCCATAGATGGTTTGTACTAACCAAGTGCTAAGATCAGCAACGGTTTCCTTTGTGGCTCATGCTCTGAGGAAACCCTTACATGAGCCTAACAATGAGGAAAACGTGGACCGCAGGAAACTCGTTGCATTTCTTATTACTGCACTTCCAACAAAGTTACAGGAGCAGGAGCAGCTCCGAGGAAATTCTGGGCCATTATCTACATTTTTTAAGTTAGACAGAAAGAGGTTGAGTGCGATATGTGGGTCATCATCGATCCTCAGTGTATCCAAGGGCAGCACGTTTGCACTGGAAGTGTCAGAAAAATCGAGTCATTGGAGCAGAGGATCACTGTTCAAGCAACAACCGGCTTCTCCCCACAACATCGGAGAGGATAATGTAGAAAGAGAGAAGTAAGTGACCATCTGTAGGGGCAGCAGATGGAGACCGGTCTCGCAGATGCAGTGAACTCCAAACTTATTCGAACTGACTAATAGATATTTAGGGTTCAATTTTAGGGGGAAATTGTGGGTCCGTTGGGGGCGGGGCTCTGAAAATCACAGAAATCTCATTCGGGTTCAGAGCCCGGCTCCAGCCCACTGACTTCCGAGTTTCCCAGGGACCCACCTGTGTGCGCACGAGCGACCCAAAACTGGAAGTCCCGCTTGATAGTTAGAGAGTCAAGTGTATCTCATTGAGGTAGTTCAGGCACTTTATTTGTGACAGATTAAGTGATTGTAATGATTTTTAACTTACCTGGGCAGCTTGCCCACCGTTTCTGATTCACGCCTGTTGAAACCAGGCATGAAGGGCCGGATCAGGGAAAAAGAAACTAAATAAAGTATATCAAAAACCATAGAAGGAAGCTAAAACACTGCACCCTGCTCTAATGTCCAATGTCTCCCTTTCTGATCTCCCCCTCTTCACCGCCCCCCCCGATGTCCTCCTCTACATCCCCCCGATGTGCCCCTCTTCGCCCCGATCTTCCCCTCTCCCCCCCGATCTTCTAATCTCCTGCCACCCCCTCCCCATCTTCCATTCTCCCGCCCCCCGATCTTCCACTCTCCTCCCCCCCCCCACCCCGATCTTCCACTCTCCCGCCCTCCCACTCCCGGTCTTCCAGTCCAGCGTCGGATGATGTCTTGCTCTCTCTCTTTCTCCCTAGCCTCCCCCTCCCACCACCCCCCCCCCACACGTTTCAGCTCCTGATAGCAGCCAGTTCGTCAATCAGGCTAGCTGCCAGGCGTGAAACCCGGAGAGGACATTGTTGACTGGAAGTCCGGTACCGGTTAACGGTTTTGGCTTAGTACACAGAGGAAGAGTCAATTCTCTCTTAATTCTCAATTCGCTTTATTAACGTTATTAGATCATGTACATACCGCTTATACGTCTAGTTAGATATAAGCATGCGGTTTACAGCAGGTTATACAGTTTTATACTCAAACCAGGATTTAAACGCACACCCACTAGGTTTCCCTGACTAACACTCCCTGAGTATTAAGATTTAAACGCACACCCACTAGGTTTCTCTGACTAACACTCCCTGAGTGGTCACAGAATAGAAAGGATATTATATTACCTGGAAAGGAGAGATAACGCTGGCCAGGCGATTCGCTCTCTCTCTCTCGACGTCGTCTCTACGTCCCTGACGTAGTCTCTACATCCCTGTCGTAGGGTCCCTACTTCCACGATGGTTAGTCTCTGGAGTCTCCCTCAAAAACACACACACTGGCACCAAGCCTGCAATTCTTCAGTTTTAACTCCAAGTCTGTCTTTTCGAATGATGCTGTCTTCTCCGGTTGGCTTAAAATTCCTTGAGTGGTCAGTGTCATCCCCTGATTGGCTCTGTTCCAAGGGGCTAGGTAGCATCACCTCATTACTCCTTTTCTAAATAAGGCCTGGTGTCTCATCACAGCTCCTTTGTCCCTCTAAGAAGCGGAACGAATTCAAACCGGTTCTGGCCAGTTCAGACCAGTGACTGAACTCCAGGTCACCTCAGTTCAAAAGTCAGTGCCTTTGTTAGCAATTCGAATTAAGCTCAGTAGTTTTCTGCAGCCCCTGGCCAACATCTCCCCCCTTTTGATCCAAAGATGCTTATCTTAGGATCATTATTCTCCCTTTCTGTGTACCACTCCTGAGGTTGTCATTGTCCCCCAATGGGCATGTTACATCCGCGATAACATATGGTTATAGAAAAAAATATAAAAAAGAAGCGTATGAAATATACTTCACACAATGTCCTTATATTGATAATCGCTTCTTCTGTTTAATTATAGCACTAACACTCAATTGTTGCAAAATTTCATTTTTCCACCTTCTAAGCTGATATACATTGAATATGACAAGTATTAATGCACATAAAATCATAACTACAGCAGCATGTGATAAAATCCTGACCCATGGATGTAATTGAACATTAGATCCCCAATTCCAAAATTTATTCCAGAACCCGGGGTCCCGTAGCAGTTCATCTGCTTTATCAGCATGCGTTTTAATTATTTTAGTGTGTTTAGTCCATTGATGAATTACCTCATTGGCTTCCTTCGCTATTTGCGTCCAATCTGCAGTCAGGTGCGGAATGGGTGGTAGTTCGGTAGGAACATATTTCCACAGATCTTGATCTATATCGGTACGTTGGACTGTGAGGTTTTCGTTTATTACCATCCTCATTATTGGCTTAGGCAGAACTTGTCCACCGACAACCAGGTCTAAGGTCACATTGTTAATGGCCACATTGTGTCCTTCCAGAGGGCACTGTTTCCATCCTTTATTATAGTTCATATCCGCTGTGGCTATGTAATACGTTTGTCCCACAAGGGCGTATTGTAAAAAGGACTGGTTGTTAACCGGCAAAATGGACAATGAACAATTTTCATAAGTACTGAACCCACAAGTAGTAAGTTTCTGTCTCGTTATCTCTTCTGGACAGGCCCAGTGATTCCCTCCTTGGTGACACTTTGACAAATCTACCCCTTTCTCAGCACCGTCCATTACAATAGCATGAGATGGTGGATTGCTCAAAGATATCCAAGTACCCTCATAATACTTGCCCACATTGTGAACTCTTTTTAAAGGGTAGGTCAAATTGCTTCCGTGCCGGGGAATATGAAACACCGCCCCAACGTAATATTTCTGGTATGAGTCACTACTCCAGTCAGTATTTACATAGGTGTGGTCCCAGTGGACCATATTCTACCTCAACCGTCGCTCCCCGATGGTCGCTCCATAAATGGACCCACAAATTGATTAATGATTTTTCCCTCTGGGATTACCGACAATGTCACCTCTAGAACTGTGTTACATGAAAACTGTACTCCCGCTCCCTCCGGTATACCCAAAGTCTTTCCCGCACACGCTAACCCATCCACTCCCGTATGATACAAATTTAAATCCTCTCTTTTCCCTTTGTTGGTTCGGACTGTCTTATTCTGCAGAGCAAAGTTATCCCTGGTCTCGGGATATCCCTCCGCCGTCGACACTGCTTCAGACACATTCATTCATCATGACGACTCCGAGGCAGGTTCAACCACAGTTCTGATGATGGTCAATCCGATAGCAACAAAATGCATTATCCCCTTCATTCTAGGCTGGACCTGGAATAAACAAGTGTAATTTCTGCTCTTATTTACAGTTTCTTTTAGGTACTATCACAAGTCCAGTCTCTCCATATACTGAGCCAGACCGTCCAAATCCTGTTCCCAATTTGTTTCAGATTCTAACCGTCCGTTTCTTCGAACCCACTTATTCCCCCTTTTTGTTTTATGTTCCTTTCGTTTTTTTCCTGGATTTGCCTCTGCATGTGAACGGATAGTATCAAATTTGTTTTCAATCACCTCCTCTTGGACCTGTAGCTGGTTCTGTTCTTGATCTCCCTGACCTTCAAAATTCGGAACATCGTTAGCATCGAGCAGCACATGCCAATGATGATTATCTTGTTTTTCTCCTACCGACTTCAGCTGATTAATGTGGTACCAGCCACTCTTATCTGGTGCCGTTAATATCCTGTATACAGATGGGCTAGCTTTGTCTACTATCTCATAGGGACCGGCAAACTTTGGACTCAAGAATGAGGTGGGCTGTTGTATTCTAATCATTACTCTCTGTGCGGGGCTCAACTCTATCGGGCTGGCTTTTGCATCGAAATAAGCCTTGCTTTGCTGTTTCTTCTTTCCCTGTCGGTGAGCGGCTACATAATTTGCTTCTTTTACTGTTTCTACTAGCTGTTGTACCCATTTTTCTGATATAATGTGGTCTACCTCGGGTTCAGACAAATCCAAACCTACCAACCCCTCCATTCCCCTCATGTCCCTTCCTGTCATGAGTTTATAAGGAGTGTAGCCTGTTGATGATGCCACGGTATTCCTGACTATCATCAGCACAAAGGGCAGAACCACTTGCCAGGTTGTCTTGTGCTGCTGCACCATTTTGGCTATCATGTTTTTCAATGTCCGATTCATTCTTTCCACAATTCCACTAGACTGTGGTCTATAAGGTATGTGAAATCTCTGTCCAACCCCAAAAAGGGTCATAACATCCTGCATTACTTGGGCTGTAAAATGTGTTCCCTGATCCGATTCTATACTTCGGGTAAACCCCAACGGGTAAACACCTTCTCTAATAGAATTTTCGCAGTAACTTTGGCTGTGTTTGTTCTGGTCGGAAAAGCTTCCACCCATTTAGTGAAGGTATCCACTATTACTAGAATGTACTTGTATCCTCCTGGAGTGGGAGGAAGGGGTCCTACATAGTCTATCTGTAAATTAGTCCAAGGCCCTTCTACTGGTCTAGTACGTCGGAGGGCCCCTTTCTTAACATTTCTATCGGGGTTGTGTTGTGCACAGATCAAACAATTCTTGACATAGTGTTCCACGTCACCTGTCATTCCAGGCCACCAGCACACCTCCTTTATCCTATCTAGGGTGCTTTCCGTCCCTTTATGTCCCCATAAGTCATGGTACCAGTGGATTATTTGGTTTCGTCCCCCCTCTGGCACCACAAATTTTCCTTCACATAAAACCACTCCGTCTTGAATATAGACCCCCTTGTGCCTTTTGTATGTGTCTGACTGCTCCTTCTATTAGTTTTTTTAATTCTCCGTCTTTCTTTTGCTCCTCCATTAAATCCATTACTTTGACCTGCTTCTCTTTCTGGCCCCCGATTTCCCCAATCGGTGGCTGCCATTCCTGTCCACTTACAGCACCTCGTTTAGCTAGTTCATCAGCTTTCCTGTTCCCTTTGGGAGATAGTTTTGAATGAGCTTTCACTTTTGTGACCCCATATCCTTTCCCCTGTGCTTCTTCAAAGATGTATCATAATAGCGGGGCCGAAGGAAGGGGCCTTCCATCCGCTGAGACCAGACCTCTCGCTTCCCATAGGGGCAAATGTTCTCTGAGGCCATTGCAAACATACATGCTATCAGAATATATGACTGATCTGGGCGGAAAATATTCCGGGTGACCAACCACATATGCGACGGCTGCTAGTTCTGCTGCCTGCGCACTCATAGTGTTAGGTAATTTCAGAGCCGCACTAAATCTTTCCTGTCCGTGGTCATCCTCCATGTATATTCCACAGCCAGTTCTCCTTTGCCCATCCTGTACTGATGAAGAGCCATCCACAAAAAATTTAAAATAGGGTTCTTCCTTTCCTGTTTCCTTTGTCTTTCTGCTTTCAGGCCCCGTCTTACCCCCTCCTTTTTGTTTTGATACAAATGGGCCCTTGGGGTCATTTGCTATCATCAATTGACACTCATGTTTTTCTCCCTGATAAACTAAGTTGTCTGCTAACATAGTGGTGGTTTTTACACCCTTTACGGTTATATTTCTCCCTTGCAGCAACAATGTCCATCTAGCGATTCTATTTTGGCTAACTGAACCATCCTTAATCCTTCCATCTAACAGTAGCTGTACTGGGCTGTGTTCTGTTAATATTGTAAGTGGGTTTAGTCCCACTATATAGGTAAAATGCTGCATTGCCCAAAAGACAGCTAGCAAGTGTTTTTCGCATACCGTATACCCCTGCTCTACTGGTGAGAGCATACGTGAGGCGTACGCTACTGGTCGTAATTTCCCGTGTGTCTCCTGTAATTGAAATGGCGAGAGGGTGGTGTCTGTGGTAGCCACCTCCAATGAAAACGGCTCAGTTGGATTTGGGGTTTTTAGAGCAGGCGCGGCAGCTAGTACTTGCTTTAGATCAGTCATGGCCTGGGTATGTTCTGTTTTCCACTCCCAAGCCACATTCTTTTTTAATAATTCCATCAGCGGGGCCGCCTTTGTGGCGAATCCATCAATATGGTCCCTGCAATATCCCACCAACCCCAAGAAGGACCTTAACCCTTTTACATCCCGCGGAACAGGGAGTCTGCCAACTGTCTCTGCCCTTCGCTTGTCAATGTCCCTTAGTCCTGGCGTCAGAATCATTCCCATGTAAGTAACTTTTTGTTTCATGATCTGCGCTTTTTTAGGGTTAATCTTTAATCCCAAGTCATGTAACAACACTTAGCAGTTGATAATGTTCCTTCTTGGTTTCAGTTTGTAGGAGTAAGTCGTCTACATACTGCACTAGACATTCAGGCCTTGAGAATCCTTTTAACCCTTCCCTCAGCCGTTGGTGAAATATGGACGGGGAATTGTGAAACCCCTGCGGCAGGGCGGTCCATGTATATTGCTGTCCTTGGAAAGTAAATGCAAATTTATATTGACATTCTTTCTCCAGTGGAATAGACCAAAAACCGTTACTTATGTCCAAAACCGTAAACCACTGCGCATCCTCATTTTGTCGAACTACTGTCTCTGGGCTAGTTGCTACAGTAGGGGCTGTTAGCAGGGTGACTTTATTTAATTCTCTGTAGTCTATCGTTAGTCGCCAGCTACCGTCGGGTTTCCTCACTGGCCAAAAAGGTGCGTTATTAGTAGAAGCTATTGGTCTTAATATCCCTTGCTGCAGCAGACTCTGTATCACCTTCTCTATCTCTTCTTCTGCTTGTTTTGGGAAACCATACTGCTCCTGTGGTTTGGGGTCTGGACCTTGTATACACACACTTCCGGTCATTTTCCCACAATCATGTTTATGTCGGGCAAATACTATTGAGTTTTGTGCAATAATTTGTTGTACTTCACGATCATTGCTCATTTCTCCTGGTTCTATCCACATTTCCCCGATCGTGCATATCCTATCCTGATATTCCCCCACCGGGACGAGTGTGTGATTTATACTGCCCATGCCCAAAGGCATTTGCCAAATCATACAATTAACAGGGTCGAAGCAAAATCCCGCTTTGGCCATATAGTCACTCCCTAATATATGTTCTTGTTCTCTGGGTAATTTAATAAGGACCACTGAATGCTCTATCACTATGCCTCCCACACCGACTTCCAACGGTACACTCACATATCCCACTTGTGAATGCCCTGTGAATCCGCTGAGAATAATTTTATTTTGAATTTTCCAATCTATGTCATTGATCTGAGTGGTGTTAACGGTGGTTCGGGATCCCCCTGTGTCCCAAAGGAATGTAAGAGGGCGGCCTCCGACCCTACCATTCACTAGGGGTCTCCCCGTGTCAACCAACCGCGCGTCACACACCCATAACGGAGAGGCCTGAGACCGTCATTGCAGTTCGGGGTACAACCCGGAACTCGGTGATATTTCTATCGTATCACACTGAGGACTTGGTCTATTCGGCTCTTCCACGGGTAGGCTCTGATTCCCTCCCCCGACCTGCATTCTCTCGTCTCGGGTTCGGGCAGTCCCTTGCGAAGTGTCCCTCTTGGCCACAGTTATAGCATTTGGACACCTCGCCTTGAGTTCTCCCTGTTCCTGAGAAGTTTCCTCTTCCTCTGCCTCTACCTCTTCCCACTGTCTGATAAGCTGGAGGGGGTTCCCCCTGAGTAGGTCCCCTCCCTTCATTTCTCCAGATTATCGCCTGATCTTTAACAGGCATTGCTCTGTCCCCGGATACCTTGGATCGTTTTGGTATTTCCCTTTCCCATACTCTAACCATCTTCCTTATTATCCAGGGTTCCGTATGTGTGTCATCAGCGGGGTCAAACTGATCTAGTGCCTTCCTCGACTCCTCAGTGCCATGTGACACTAGTGTTGTCAGCCATCGGTTCCTAACCTCCCGCTGTAAATTATCCCTATCTAAATCTGTACCGTAGACCCCTTGAAACACCGCCCAAATGAGGGCCGAAAATACAGTGGGGTGTTCACCTTTCCTTTGATCGCATTTCATCAGCGCCTCCACTGGATGCCCTCTGTTATCGCCCATGACAGATAATACCTGGTCCTTTAAGGCTTCATTTGTGCCTCTACCAAGTTTTTGTTCCTCCGGTAGGGCGGAGTGTATATGTGGGTGTAGGCACATTAGGATCAATTTTCTTTCCTCAGCATCGTCTAAGCCGTGTATCGCTCTTTGTTGCCTGACCGCTAGGAACAACTCCCGTGGATCATCTCCAGGCGCACACGTCCCAATATCTTTCGCAATAACCCTCAGTTCTTGTACCCCAAGTGGGGTGGAATATGTCATATCCTGGCCATCTTCCCCCATCTGTGCTGTAGTGGTTACAAGGGGGGCCATTGGGGCAGGCGGTTTTGTCGTCTCTGGAGCATATGCTGGCGGTGGGTCCCCTAGTGGAGGTTCCCTATCACCGCTGCTGTATCTATCCACCTCGTCTGCTAAATCATCCCAATCTACATCCCCTAGACCACTTTCTTCACCTCTTCCGGGTGCAAAAGCACACAATATGCCCCTCTGTGCGGCCAGCTGATCTTGCAGTCTCCCTATCAGTTTCTGACACTTTGTGTGATCGCTGGTACTACTCCTCTTCTCCTGAGCTGATCTGTGAATGACATTCATCACAGTTTTTAAATCACTACATTGTTGTTTCCATCTCTCCACCTCAGCTTTAGCTGCTTGGGCTTCTCCCTCTCTCTCACTCTGTTCATTAGTCAATTTTTCGCACTGTAACTGATATTGGTTCATGTGCATCAAATCTGCACTTCTCTGTACCTTTAGATCAGTTACCTGCTCACTAAGGCGGGCTATCTCCTCACGGAGTTTTTTATTCTCTTCCCCTAATTCGTCTTGGATTTTCTGTGTCTCTTCTCTCTCTCTCCTAGCCTGCTGTCAGCATTCTATCCATTCCTCAAGTAAAGATCCGATCGCTACGGACTTCTGTATCTTTTTAAATTTCCTATCTGACATCTTTGTTTGCGCAATTCTCCAAAGGACCTCCCCAACAGGCGTTCCCTTGTCTCCACTGTGACCCGCATACTCCCCGTATTGCGGCCATTTCCCTATTACATATTTTTGAAGGAGTCCCTTCCAATCAAAACAGGCCAAGTCCCCAGGGCTTGGTGATTTCCCTTTATTCGTCATCTTAAGTTATTAACTATGAATTAACCCAAACTCGTGTTCTCTGTATACTTTGCCAAATTCGGTTCGCCTCGAGGCTCCCACTGACGCAACAGAGAGAGTTATCCTCGAGCCCACACAGGGACACCAAAGATGTTGACCGGAAGTCACCAGTTAACGGTTTTGGCTTAGTACACAGAGGAAGAGTCAATTCTCTCTTAATTCTCAATTCGCTTTATTAACGTTATTAGATCATGTACATACCGCTTATACGTCTAGTTAGATATAAGCATGCGGTTTACAGCAGGTTATACATTTTTATAGTCAAACTAGGATTTAAACGCACACCCACTAGGTTTCCCTGACTAACACTCCCTGAGTATTAAGATTAAACGCACACCCACTAGGTTTCTCTGACTAACACTCCCTGAGTGGTCACAGAATAGAAAGGATATTATATTACCCGGAAAGGAGAGATAACGCTGGCCAGGCGATTCGCTCCCTCTCTCTCAACGTCGTCTCTAAGTCCCTGACGTAGGGTCCCTACTTCCACGATGGTTAGTCTCTGGAGTCTCCCTCAAAAACACACACACTGGCACCAAGCCTGCAATTCTTCAGTTTCAACTCCAAGTCTGTCTTTTCGAATGATGCTGTCTTCTCCGGTTGGCTTAAAATTCCTTGAGTGGTCAGTGTCATCCCCTGATTGGCTCTGTTCCAAGGGGCTAGGTAGCATCACCTCATTACTCCTTTTCTAAATAAGGCCTGGTGTCTCATCACAGCTCCTTTATCCCTCTAAGAAGCGGAACGAATTCAAACCGGTTCTGGCCAGTTCAGACCAGTGACTGAACTCCAGGTCACCTCAGTTCAAAAGTCAGTGTCTTTGTTAGCAATTCGAATTAAGCTCAGTAGTTTTCTGTAGCCCCTGGCCAACAACATTAATCATCAGCAAACACCAAGCGATCGGCAACGGTAAGTTTTGTTCATGATGGTTTGCCTCCCAACCCACCAGCATTGCAAAATCAACCCCTTAGTGTTGGACAGGCATGAGGTGGACAGGACAACAAGGGAGGTCATGAGCTACGTTGTAACACCGTGGAGTAAGCAACTACCCAAGTGGATAGGAGAGTGGCAATAGTGAGGGATTCTACATTCAGGGCTAAAGGCAGCCTTTTGTCATGACCAGAAGTCCCAACTGTTATGATGCTTCCCTTGTGGTAGAGTGAAGGACATCACTTCTGGAATAGGAGAGAAAGCAGCCAAAGATTGTTGGGATCAACAATGTAGATGAGAGTGTGTTTGAGGACTTGCAAAGGAAGTTTAAAGTGTTCGACATTTTGATTGAAACACAAAACCTCGAGAGTGGTAATCTCCTGATTGTTTCCTGTACCAGGCACAGGACAGGTTGAGGAGGGGAAGGTTAGGAAGGTCAATGTATGGCTGCAGGGCTGGTGCAGGAGGGAAGGGTTCATATTATTGGGCATTGGGGTGATTTCTGGAACAAGAAAAGGTTATAATGAAGGGATGGCCTTCACCTGAATTGAAAAGGACAAATATTGCAGTTGGGAAAGATTAAAATAATCTGGTCCCCATCCCCATACTTATCACACTTGAGGAACATTCTCCCTGGCCCGTGGAAGTTCAAAGGCGAGGAGTTTAAAGCCAGCTAGAGTTGAAACAAACTAAACACATGTGTTGAATTGGCACCAACTGCCCTGGGCACTTCCTTCCACTAACCTGCTGTAGCTCTTCATGGGGGCCTCATTTTGTTGGTTCCAAAAAGGGCCTCACTCCTTGGCCTAAGCTTCTGAAGCAGCACCTAAATGTTGGAATCTGCAAAGCAGGGGGTTCTGTGCCCTGGCACTGACTTCCCCAACATTTGAACTACAATCAAATTTGATCTGTAAAGTTTTCTGCAGCCAAAATGATTTTGAGGAAGCGTGTTCCTTTAAGTTTCTGCAGTCTTTTAAATCTGGCTGCACAATGCTATTTCCCACCTGAGCTGCAAGAGGCATTTGAGACACTTGGACTTTGCCCAAATTATTCTAAGATAGCTCTGGAAATTATGATGAGGCTGGCACCAGTGATGTTGGGCAGATGCCATTCCCACTCAACTCAGTTCCAGTGGGGATCATGCTTCAGTGGAAATACAGGCCCAAAGTCTTAAATGGGTTTTGTACACCAGTGAGAATAGGTGCAAAGGGCTCAATTTTATGGGGCAATTGCAGGTGGGTTGGAGGCGGGGGCTCCGAAAATCCCGTTCGGGTTCGGAAGCCGGCTCCAACCCGCCGACTTCCAAGTTTCCCAGGGACCCACCTGTGTGAGCGCGGGCGACCCGAAAACGGAAGTCCCGCCGGCAATTAAAGCCGGGGAGATGACAGTTAAAGAGCCAAATGTACCTCATTGAGGTACTTAAGGCACTTTACCTGTGACAGAGTAAGTGATTAGAACAATTTTTAACTTACCTGGGCGGCTTGCCCACCGCTTCTGATTCATGTCTGGTGAAAACAGGCGTGAAGAGCCGAATCAGGGAAAAAGAAACTAAATAAATTAAATAAAAAACTATGGATGGAAGTGAAAACACAAAATGAACCTACCTTTGCACCCTGCTCCGATGTCCGATGACCCCCTCTCCACCCTCGATGTCCCACTCTTCTCCTCCCCCCGATCTTCCCCAGATCTTCCACTCTCCCCCCCCGAACTTCCACTCTCCCAATCTTCCACTCTCCCACCCCCCCCGATCTTCCACTCTCCCACCCCCCCGATCTTCCACTCTCCCCCCCGATCTTCCACTCTCCCAATCTTCCACTCTCCCATCCCCCCGATCTTCCACTCTCCCACCCCCCCCGATCTTCCACTCTCCCCCCCCCGATCTTCCACTCTCCCCCCCCCGATCTTCCACTCTCCCAATCTTCCACTCTCCCACCCCCCCGATCTTCCACTCTCCCACCCCCCCGATCTTCCACTCTCCCACCCCCCCGATCTTCCACTCTCCCACCCCCCCGATCTTCCACTCTCCCACCCACCCCGAACTTCCACTCTCCCACCCCCCCGATCTTCCACTCTCCCACCCCCCCGATCTTCCACTCTCCCACCCCCCCGATCTTCCACTCTCCCACCCCCCCGATCTTCCACTCTCCCACCCCCCCGATCTTCCACTCTCCCACCCCCCCGATCTTCCACTCTCCCACCCCCCCCGATCTTCCACTCTCCCACCCACCCCGATCTTCCACTATCCCACCCCCCCGATCTCCCACTCTCCCACCCCCCCGATCTTCCACTCTCCCAACCCCCCCGATCTTCCTCTCTTCCCCCCCACCCCCGGTCTTCCAGGCCAGCGCTGGATGACAGCTCGCTCTCTCTCTTTCTTGCCCCCCCACCTCGCATTGCAGCTCCTGACGGCAGCCAGCTTGTCAATCAGGCTGTTCCTCTTATAGAATACACCCAGTAATGTAACAGCGCCTCTATTGTTTCTTAACTCTAACCAAATAGATTCTGTCCTTGACCCCACCCCAGGACATCCTCTCTCTCCAGCACTGCCAACATTGCAAAATCAACCCCAAAGGATCTGAAACTACAGTCTCAAGTTGCCTTGTAAGTTCCACAAGACTCGCACCAAAACCTCGGCAAGACCCTGGAAGGGTTTGTAAGGGGCGGAAACCCCACACGGCCCTTAAAAGGCCAATGATGCAAAGCAGGCAGAACCTACACTGGGAGTTCCAGCTTCCCCGGCTCAGAAGGAACTCAGGATTGAATTCAAGATTGGTACATCAAGTGTAATGAGACATGTCACAACTATCCTAATATAGACTGGGACAGTAATGATATAAGGGGCAAAGAGGGGGAGGGATTTTTGAAGTGTGTTAGAATCATAGAAAGGTTACAGCACAGAAGGAGGCTATTCAGCCCATCGAGTCCGCGCCAGCTCTATGCACGAGCAATCCAACTAGTCCCATTCCCCCACCCTATCTCCATAGGCCAGTAAATTTTTTCCTTTCAAGTATTTATCTAGTTCCCTTTTGAAAGCCACGATTGAATCTGCCTCCACCACCCCATCCCTGGCAGATCCTAACCACTCGCTGTGTAAAAAAGTTTTTCCTAATGTCACCTTTAGTTTTTTTGCCAATCACCTTAAATCTATGTCCTCTGGTTCTTGACCCTTACGCCAATGGGAACAGTTTCTCTCTATCTATTCTGTCTAGATCCTTCATGATTTTAAATACCTCCATCAAATCTCCTCTCAATCTTCTCTGTTCCAAAGAAGAACAACTCCAGCTTCTCCAGTCTATCCACATAAAGTCCCTCATCCCTGGAAACATTCTAGTCAATCTCTTTTGCACCCTGTCTAAGGCCTTCACATCTTTCCTAAAGTGCGGTGCCCAGAACTGGTCACAATACTCCAGTTGTGGCTGAACCAGTGTTTTATGAAGGTTCATCATGACTTCCATATTTTTGAACTGTATGCCTCTATTTATAAAGCCCAGTATTCCGTGTGCTTTTTTAACCACTTTCACAACCTGCCCTGCCACCTTCAACTATTTGTGTACATATACCTCCAGATCTCTCTGTTCCTGTGCCCCTTTTAGAATTGTGCCCTTTAGTTTATATTGCCTGTCCTCATTCTTCAGCCCATTTCACCAGCCTGTCTATATCTTCTTGAAGTCTATCAATATCCTCCTCACTGTTTATAACACTTCCAAGTTTTGTGTCATCTGCAAATTTGGAAATTGTGCCCTGTACACCCAAGTCCAAGTCATTAATATATATGTCAAGAAAAGCAATGGTCCTAGTACCGACCCTTGGGAAACACCACTGTACACCTCCCTCCAGTCCGAAAAACAACCGTTCACCACTACTCTCCGCTTCTTGTTACATAGCCAATTTTGTATCCATGCTGCTACTGTCTCCTTTATTCCATGCGCTTCAATCTTGATGACAAGCCTATTTTGCAGCACTTTATCAAATGCCTTTTGAAAGTCCACATCCACCACATCAACCGCATTGTCCTTATCTACCCCCTCTGTTACCTCACCAAAAAACTCTATCAAGTTAGTTAAACATGATTTGCCATTAACAAACCCATGCTGGCTTTCCCTAATCAATCCACACTCGTCCAAGAAACTGCTAATTCTGTCCCGCATTATGTTTCCCCGCCACCGAGGTTAAACTGACCGGGCCAGATCTGTTCTCTTTCCACTGAAATTGGCCCTCCTCCAATTGAGTATTTTTACTTGAGTGATCAGTGTCTTTTTCCATAGGTATTCTAAACCTTATGATACTATGATCGCTGTTCCCTAAATGTTCCCCCACTGACACTTGCTCCACTCGGCCCGCCTCATTCCCCAGAAATAAGTCCAGCAATGCCTCCTTCCTTGTTGGGCCGGAAACATACTGGTCTAGGAAGATCTCCTGAACTCACTTCAAAAATTCCTCCTCCTCTTTTCCCTATATTATTACTATCCCAGTCTATATTAGGATAATTAAAGTCCCCTGTTATCACAAGTCTATAGCTTTTGCACCTCTCTGTAATTTCCCTGCAAATTTGTTCCTCTTATAGAATAAACCCAGCAATGTAACGGCGCCTCAATTGTTTCTTAACTCTAACCAAATAGATTCTGTCCTTGACCCCACCCCAGGACATCCTCTCTCTCCAGCACTGCAATATTCTGCTTAATCAATACTGCCACCAACCCCCCCCCCCCCCTCAACTTTCTTCCCTTCCCTATCTTTCCTGAACACCTTATATCCAGGAATGTTTAGTAACCAATCCTGCCTTTTTTAGAGCCAGGTCTCCGTTATCGCCGCAACATCACGTTCCCATGTGGCTATTTGTGCCTGCAGCTTTCCAACCTTGTGTAACACGCTTCGTGTATTTCCACACATGTACTTTAAACCTATCTTAGACTTTCTTGTACTCTCTCTTAGTCTGGTCCCATCTGCTACCGTACTATTTCTTGCTCTAGTGCTATCTTTCTCTCCCAATCCTTTATGCACCTCACATCTCCTTTCCAATGCTACATCCTGGTGTCCATCCAGCTGCCAAATTAGTTTAACCCGTTCCCCCCCTCACCCCGCCACAGCACGAGCGAACCTCCCTGTGAGGACATTGGTCCCAGCTCCATTGAGGCGCAAGCCATCCGGCCTGTACAGGTCCCACCTACCCCAGAATCGGTCCCACTGCCCCAGGAATTTAAAGCTCTCCCTCCTGCACCATCTCTCCAGCCACGCATTCATCTGCTCTATCCTCCTGTTTCTATACTCACTAGCGCATTGCACCGGGAGCAATCCGGAGATTACTAGCATTGAGGTCTTGCTTCTTGATCTCTTTCCCAACTCCTTAAAATCTGTCTGCAGGAACCTCATCCCTCTTTCTACCTATGTCATTGGTACCGATATGGACCACAACCTCTGACTGTTCACCCTCCCACTCCAGAATGTTCTGCAGCTGCTCAGTGACATCCTTGGCCCTGGCACCAAGGAGACAACATACCATCCTGGAATCACGTCAGCAGCTGCAAAAACACCTGTCTGTTCCCCTAACTATAGAATCCCTTATCACCATTGCTCTCCTTTCTCTGACCTTTCTTCCCCCCCCACTCCTATTCAGAACTGAATACTGGTTAGAGAGTGAGATGCCCTCCATGGGCTCCTGCACTAACTGCCTGGTCCTCCCTGTCTCTCTGGTGGTCACTCGGTCCCACTCTGCCTGCACTCTCAAGTTGTGGGGTGACCACCTCCAGAAATGGGCTATCCAAGTAGCTCTCAGCCTCGCCGATGCAGTGACGCCAGCTGCTGCTCAATCTCCGAAAACTGGAGCTCAAGCTCTTCCAGCTGATGACACTTCCTGCACCTATTGTTGTCCAGGATACGGGAAGTGCAATATTCTGAGACTGAGGTGCCCTGCCATGCCTCTATTTATTAGATTATTAACTAAACTTAACTCCCAACAGCCTTATGTTGTGGAGAACTTTCTTGACCAGCACGTTTCCAGCCCAACGAGGAAGGAGGCTTTACGGGATTTGGATCTGGGGAATGAGGCGGGCCAAGTGGAGCAAGTATCAGTGGGGGAACATTTAGGGAACAGCGATCATAGTATCATAAGGTTTAGAATAGATATGGAAAAGGACATGGACCACTCCAAAGCAAAAATACTCAATTGGAGGAGGACCAATTTCAGTGGGATGAGAATAGATCTGGCTTGGGTAAATTGGAATCAAAGATTGGCAGGCATGATAGGCTTATCATCAAGATTGAAGCCCATGGAATAAAAAGGGCAGTAACAGCATGGATCCAGAATTGGCTAAGTAACAGGAAACAGAGAATAATGGTGAATGGTTGTTTTTCGGACTGGAGGGAGGTGTACAGTGGTGTTCCCCAGGGGTCGGTACGAGGACCTCTGCTTTTCTTAATATATATTAATGACTTGGATGTACAGGAAGCAATTTCCAAATTTGCAGATGAAACAAAAGTGGGAAGTGCAGTCGACAGTGAGGAGGATGGTGATAGACTTCAAGAGGATATAGACGGGCTGGTGGCATGGGCGGACATGTGGCAGATGAAATTTAATGCAGAAAAATGCGCAGTGATACATTTCGGTAGGAAGAATGAGGAGAGGCAATATAAACTAATGGCACAATTCTAAAAGGGGTACAGGAACAGAGAGATCTGGGGGCATATGTACACAAATCGTTGACAGTGGCAGGGCAGGTTGAGAAAGCGGTTAAAAAAGCATACAAGATCCTGGGCTTTAAAAATAGAGGCATAGAGTACAAAAGCAAGGAAGTTATGATGAACCTTTATAAAATACTGGTTCAGCCACAACTAGAGTATTGTGTCCAGTTCTGGGCTCCGCACTTTAGGAAAGATGTGAAGGCCTTAGAAGAGATGCAGAAGAGATTTACTAGAATGATTCCAGGGATGAGGGGCTTTAGTTTCGTGGATAGAGTGGAGAAGCTGGGGTTGTTCTCCTTGGAACAGAGAAAGTTGAGAGGAGATTTGATAGAGGTATTCAAAATCTTGAAGGGGCTAAACAGAGTAGATAGGGAGAACCTGTTCTCATCGGCAGAAGGGTCAAGACCCAAAGGACATAGATTAAAGCTGATTGGCAAACACACCAAAGGTGACATGAGGAAAAACTTTTTTACACAGCGAGTGGTTAGGATCTGGAATGCACTGCCTGAGGGGGTGGTGGAGGCAGATTCAATCATAGCCTTCAAAAGGGAATTGGATAAGAAATTTAAAGGAAAAAATTTGCAGGGCTATGGGGATAGGGCGGGGGAGTGGGACTAGCTGGATTATTCTTGCATAAAGTGGACTCAATGGGCCGAATGGCCTCCTTCCATGCTGTAAACCTTTCTATGATTCTTAATTTCAGCAGAGTGAGCATCCAGAAAGGAGGAAGCGTATGTAGGTTTGTTGATTTGGAGCTTAAAAGGAATGAGAAGAAAGGTCAGATGAGCACTGAGTGTTTTTTTTCATTCGTTCATGGGATGTGGGCGTCGCTGGCGAGGCCAGCATTTATTGCCCATCCCTAATTGCCCTTGAGAAGGTGGTGGTGAGCCGCCTTCTTGAACTGCTGCAGTCCATGTGGTGAAGGTTCTCCCACAGTGCTGTTAGGTAGGGAGTTCCAGGATTTTGAACCAGCGACGATGAAGGAACGGCGATATATTTCCAAGTCGGGATGGTGTGTGACTTGGAGGGGAACGTGCAGGTGGTGTTGTTCCCATGTGCCTGCTGCCCTTGTCCTCCTAAGTGGTAGGGGTTGCGGGTTTGGGAGGTGCTGTCGAAGAAGCCTTGGCGAGTTGCTGCAGTGCATCCTGTGGATGGTACACACTGCAGCCACGGTGCTCCAGTGGTGAAGGGAGTGAATGTTTAGGGTGGTGGATGGGATGCCAATCAAGTGGGCTGCTTTGTCCAGGATGGTGTCGAGCTTCTTGAGTGTTGTTGGAGCTGTACTCATCCAGGCAAGTGGAGAGTATTCCATCACACTCCTGACTTGTGCCTTGTAGATGGTGGAAAGGCTTTGGGGAATCAGGAGATGAGTCACTCGCTGCAGAATACCCAGCCTCTGACCTGCTCTTGTAGCCACAGTAATTATATGGCTGGTCCAGTTAAGTTTCTGGTCAATGGTGACCCCCAGGATGTTGATGGTGGGGGATTTGGTGATGGTAATGCTGTTGAATGTCAAGGGGAGGTGGTTAGACTCTCAATTGTTGGAGATGGTCTTTGCCTGGCACTTGTTTGGCATGAATGTTACTTGCCACTTATCAGCCCAAGCCTGGATGTTGTCCAGGTCTTGCTACATGCGGGCACGGAATGCTTCATTATCTGAGGGGTTGCGAAACTCCCAAACCCGCGACCTCTACCACCTAGAAGGACAAGAGCAGCAGGTACATGGGAACAACACCACCTGCACGTTCCCCTCCAAGTCACACACCATCCCGACTTGGAAATATATCGCCGTTCCTTCATCGTCGCTGGGTCAAAATCCTGGAACTCCCTTCCTAACAGCACTGTGGGAGAACCTTCACCACACAGACTGCAGTGGTTCAAGAAGGCGGCTCACCACCACCTTCTCAAGGGCAATTAGGGATGGGCAATAAATGCCGGCCTCGCCAGCAACGCCCACATCCCATGAACGAATTTTTAAAAAATGGGACTGAACACTGTGCAATCATCAGCGAACATCCCCATTTCTGACCTTATGATGGAGGGAAGGTCATTGATCAAACAGCTGAAGATGGTTGGGCCTAGGACACTACCCTGAGGAACTCCTGCAGTGATGTCCTGGGGCTAAGATGATTGGCCTCCAACAACCACTACCATCTTCCTTTGTGCTAGGTATGATTCCAGCCACTGGAGTGAGATTGATAAATTGCAGCGAGACAAAAAAGGATACAATAGAGAAAGAGAGGTTGTTTATGAGGTGGGAGAAATGTCCCTTTTAACATAAAACATTTTTTCTTGTACCTTGTCCAGGAATGTGAAAAGACCCTTTCTAACATCAGGGAAATATTTGAGTTTTAGACAAACTTAGACTTTATAGAATTAAATGTTGATAAGATGAAAATAAATCTTTGGCATGAAACAGGAAACTGAATTGCCTGGAGGTAGCTTCAACATATTGCCAACTGTTAACATTTTGCAACAACAGCCATTGATTTAAGAGTGCTGTACAAGGGTGTAACATTTGCATTTGTCCAATCATCTGGCACCACCCCCATATCTACGGATGTTTGGAAGATTATGGCCAGTAGCTCCACAATTTCCCCCCTTACTTCCCTCAGCAACCTAGGATGCATCCCATCTGGACTGGGTAACTAATTTACTTTAAATACAGGCAGCCTTTCTAGTACCTCTTCTTTATCAATTTTTAGCCCATCCAGTATCTCAACTATATTTTCCTTTACTGAGACTCTGGCAGCACCTTCTTCCTTGGTAAAGACAGATGCCAAGACCTCATTTAGTACCTCAGCCATCCCCTCTGCCCTCATTCCTTCATGAATAGATCTTCTTTATGGTCCCTAATCGGCCCCATCCCTCCTCTTACTATTTAACATTTACTGTTTACATAGAAACATAGGAACATAGAAAATAGGAGCAGGAGTAGGCCATTCGAGCCTGCTCCGCCATTCAATATGATCATGGCTGATCCTCTATCTTAATACCATATTCCCGCTCTCTCCCCATACCCCTTAATGCCTTTTGTGTCTAGAAATCTATCTAGCTCCTTCTTAAATATATTCAGTGACTTGGCCTCCACGGCCTTCTGTGGTAAAGAATTCCACAGAGAATTCTACATGCCTGTAGAAAACGTTTCGATTCCCTTTTATGTTTGCTGCCAGTCTATTCTCTTACTCTCTCTTTGCCCCTCTTATTTCCTTTTTCGCTTCCCCTCTGACCTTTCTATATTCTGCCTGGTTCTCACTTGCGTTATCAACCTGACATCTGTCATACATCCCTTTTTTCCGTTTCATCATACTCATTATCTCGTCATACTCATTAGTTGCCCTAACTTTCTGCCTCGTGTTAATGTGCCTACACTGTACCCGAACCATCTCCTCTTTAAAGGCCGCCCACCGTTCAATTACAGTTTTGCCTGCCAATCTTTGATTCCAATTTACCCGGGCCAGATCTGTTCTCAACCCATTGAAATTGGCCCTCCTCCAATTGACTATTTTTACTTTAGAGTGGTCCGTGTCCTTTTCCATAGCTATTCTAAACCTTATGGTACTATGATCGCTGCTCCCTAAATGCTCCCCCACTGACACTTGCTCCACTTGGCCCCCCTCATTCCCTAGAACCAAGTCCAGCAATGTTCAAATCCTCTTGCAATGAAGGCCAATGTACCATTTGCCTTCCTAACTACTTGCTGCACCTACATGTTTACTTTCAGTGACTGGTGTACAAGGACAGCCAGGTCACTTTGTACATCAACATTTCCCAATCTATCACCATTTAAATAATACTCTGCCTTTCTGGTATTCATTCTGAAGTGGATAACTTCACATTTATCCACATTATACTGCATCCCACCTAATACTGTGCTATTACTCGCTCTAATGCTAGCTTTCTCCCCCGATCCTTTGAGCGCATTGTTTCTCCTTTCCAATGCTACATCCTGGTGCCCATCCCCCTGCCAAATTAGATTAACGCCCCACCCTGGCACTAGCGAACCTCCCCTCAGGACTCTACTCATTGGAGTTCAGAAGAATGAGAGGCGATCTTATTGAAACATATAAGATTGTGAAGGGTCTTGATCGGGTGGATGCAGTAAGGATATTCCCAAAGATGGGTGAAACTAGAACTAGGGGGCATAATCTTAGAATAAGGGGCTGCTCTTTCAAAACTGAGATGAGGAGAAACTTCTTCACTCAGAGGGTGGTAGGTCTGTGGAATTTGCTGCCCCAGGAAGCTGTGGAAGCTACATCATTAGATAAATTTAAAACAGAAATAGACAGTTTCCTAGAAGTAAAGGGAATTAGGGGTTATGGGGAGCGGGCAGGAAATTGGACATGAAGCTGAGTTCGGATCGGTCAATGCCCTGTGGGTGGCGGAGAGGGCCCAGGGGCTATGTGGCCGGGTCCTGCTCCGACTTCTTGTGTTCTTTAGATTTGTGGTTGGGATCAGATCAGCCATGATCTTATTGAATGGCGGAGCAGGCTCGAGGGGCCGATTGGCCTACTCCTGCTCCAATTTCTTATGTTCTTATGTTCTTAGCTCCGTTGAGGTGCAAACCGTCCATCCTGTACAGTCCCACCTTCCCCTGAATCGGTCCCAATGTCCCAGGAAACTAAAGCCCTCCCTCCTGCACTCTTTCTCCAGCCACGCATTCATCTGCTCTATCCTCCTATTTCTATGGCACCGGGAGTAATCTGGTGATTACTAGCATTGAGGTCTTGCTTCTTAATCTCTTTCCCAACTCCTTAACATCTGCCAGCAGGACCTCATTCCTCTTTCCACCTATTTTGTTGGTACTGATATGGACCACGACCTCTGGCTGTTCACTCTCTCCACCCCCAGAATGTTCTGCAGCCGCTCAGTGATATCCTTGACCCTGGCACCAGGGAGGCAACATAACATCCTGGAATCACGTCTGTGGCCGCAGAAACGCCTGTCTGTTCCCCTAACTATAGAATCCCCTATCGCTATTGTTCTCCTGACCTTTCTTCTCCTCCCTGTACAGCTGAGCCATCCATGGTGCTGTTGACTTGGTTCTGGCTGCACTCCACAGAGGAACCTTCTCCCTCACCACTATTCAGAACTGAAAACTGGTTAAAGAGCGAGATGCACTCAGGGGACTCTTGCACTACTTGCCTGGTCCTCCTTGTCTGTCTGACGGTCACCCAGTCCCTCTCTGCCTGCACTCTCAAGCTGTGGGGTGACCACCTCCTGAAACGTGCTATCCACGTAGCTCTCAGCCTCACGGATGCACTGTAGTGACACCAGCTGTTGCTCAAACTCCGAAATCCGGAGCTCGAGCTCCTCCCGCTAACGACACTTATTGCACCTGTGGTTGTCCAGGACATGGGAAGCGTTCTGGAGTTCCGACATGACACAGGCCGTGCTTTCGAGGGGTCTGAGCTGCCCTGCCTTGCCTCGATTTATTATATTATTAACTAAACTTAACAAAAATTAATTAAGCTTTAAAAAAAAACACAACATGAAAAGAAACGCTCACCAGCTACCAGCCAATCATCTACCTGCTCTCCCTGTGCCATCACTCCTTGTTTTTTTTCTCGAATCCTACCGACGGTCTCCGCAAGATACACTCGGTCCGCTCCCATCGCCTCCGCTGCTCCCAGTGATTGTAGGCCTTCGAGCCTGGACCTTTATTTGAGTCCCTCTGCCCCCTCCGGTGCTCCACTCGGTCCGCTCCCACCGCCTCCGCCGCTCCCAGTGAGTGTAGGCCTTCAAGCCTGGACCTTTATTTGAGTCCCTCTGCCCCCTCCAGTGCTCCACTCGGCCCGCTCTCACTGCCTCCGCCGCTCCCAATGAGTGTAGGCCTTCGAGCCTGGACATTTGTTTGAGATTACACAATATCCTACTCATTCTTTCCCAGGACCTCAAAACTGTGAAACTTCTTACCTCCCTCAGTCTTTCCTTTATTCCACAATCTTTTAGCTTAATGCCATCTCATTGCTACTTCCTGTTTCACATTATCTTCTCTTTTGCCTTTTTCAGCATTGACAGTATCCACCACTGATCTTGGCTCGTCACTTTGATTTGAAAGTTTTTAAAAATGGAACATATCCCATGTTTACTAACATTTTTTTCACTTAATAATTAATTTTAAAACCTTTTACTTAGCTTGTTTCTTCCTTCTTGCTTCCACTGTCCTATTTGGAGATGGAAGCAAATTTAGAAAAAATGTGGATTTCAGTGGCTGAAAAGTTAATTAAAAGCCAGGTTTAGAAGAATAACATGCTCACATAACAAATTTAAGGGGTATTATGCAACTGGGTCAATCTTTAACACATTTTTTTACATCAAACAGGAAAGAGAGCAGCTGACTAATTGTATTTGTAGGTGGATCCCAGAACCCAGTGACACCCAAACAATAAACTTATGCAGCAGTCAAGGAGTTAATCACACTGCAGTCAAAGATCATTTAAAAAAAACTCCAGAATATCTAACTTTTCATCCAAGAATATATATCCTTAACCAGTTGTCATCCTTGACATAACACTTCCCTGGTTCCAGCACTTTAGGAACTATAATGTTCAATGCAGCATTTAATTATTTCTATTACCATGTAAATCTTGCCAAATGCAGTCAAATAGAAGTTGAGTCAATAAACCATGTATAACTGAGTTCTTCAGATATCAACTGGTAATGAGTTAAGTATTAACTCTCTCCTTAAGGTTAACAAACTTCCAATGCCTCTAATGTTGTGGAATGGAAACATGGCAGACAGTAAGAGTAATTTCCAACCAGTCAAACTTTTCAACTACAAAGGCCATAACCTGTCAGGAATCCATACCATTGAACGTTTGGATCAAATGGAAAACAATGAAGTACGAGATTCTGATATTTTTGTGGTAACCTATCCTAAATCTGGTGAGTAAATAAAATAAACAGAAGATCCTCATTATTCAGGCTTTTGAAATTGTACATATCTTATGTATGAGAGACATCCATATAACTGGAAAGTGCAATAGACATAATGAGATATGCTAATTAAAAAACATGTCAGTACATAAACAAGTATTCTATTATCTCACAAATTTAGGTTAAATATCATTGTAAGCTAATTCCTCATTTGTTTCTGTTTCTTCAGTGAACCTTGAAGTCCTTGTTTTTATGATGTGCGTGAGGGTCAAAATGTTTTCCTCGATGTAGCATAAAATATTTAACATAGTAGCATAAAAACAACATAAAATTTTGCAAAGGTAGGAATTGATCAACAGATAGGCCCCGAAAACCTGTAGACCATCGATCCTGGTGTAGGTGCTTGGGTTTACTTTTATTCTCAGTATTCTCGATTTGGATATATCCCTAAAGGGAGTGGTGCCACAATTTGCAGATGATACCAATGCTTTCTAAACAATTCTATTGTGTCACATGTAATCTTTGTTGTTCTCATTAAAAAAGCCGCAATTTTTCAAGTCTTATATTAGAACAACAAACATTACAGGCAATACGATGTATTGTTTAAAATTATGAAAGGATGGGACAAGATAGATAGTAGTTTTAAAGTCTAGAACAAAGGGCCATAGATACAAGATTAAATGTTAGAGATTTAGAACAGAGAGCAAGAGAAACTTCTTTACACAAAGAGTTGTGAGGCCATAGAATTCTTTTCCAGTGATAGTGGTTGAGGCAGGAACTATACCAACATTCAAGATTAGATTGAACAGGTGGATAAAGGAAAAGGGGATGAAGGATGATGTGAACAGGTGGATAGATATGATTAGGACTATTTGCTTGTGTGCAAGGTAAATGTCAACACAGACTGGTTGGGCCAAATGGCCTATTTCTATGTTGTAATTTCCATGTGTTTCCATGTGTACATTCATGATTTGGATGGGGAGCACAATCTATACATATCCCAAGGATAGGGAACACAATCTCAAAATTTGTTAATGACCGTAAGGAAGGAGTTTAGCACTGAGAAAAACTGTAAAAGACTTCAGGAAAACATATGCAGGTTAGCAAAATGGGCACACAAGTGGCAGGTGCAATTTAGTGTGGATGTGAGGTAATACATTTTGGGAGAATAAACAAGAATAGGAGTATATATAATAGAAAGTGTGGATAAACAGGGAGACCTAGGGCTTCAAAAGCATAATTCCCTGAAAATGCAGGTGCATGTAGATGAAGGCTTAAAAAATGCCAACAGTATCTTGGCTTTTATAAATAAGATCATACATTACAAGATTAAAGGAGTAATGACAAATTTGGACAAGGTTTTTGTTAAGCCACAGTTGGAGTGCTTTGTGCAGTGATAGGTAAATAGAATGTGTACAGGACAGATTCCTGAGGATGATGCCAGGGATGGGAAACTATAGTTATAAGGAAGGACTTAAGATATTGAGACTATTTTCTCTGCAGTAGAGAAGGCTAAGTGGAGATTTAATAGTGGTTTTTAAAATTATAAAAGACTTTGATATGCTGAATGAGGAGAATCTATTTCCCCTGGTTGAGGACTTCATGATGAGGCACATTCCCCTGCTCGTCTTCGTACCATGAAATCTATGAAGCCAGCACAGACATGATGGGTTGAGTGGCCTCCTTCTGTCCTGTAGATTTCTATGGTTCTATATTTCAATGGACCAGGAGGATGGGAAAAGGAGCAAGTGGAAAAGTCTGGGGCAAGGCTAGACATGCCTGGGTTTAGGGCTGGGATGCAAATTCAGATGCAAAGCATATTATTTTGTATTATTATATGAAGATAAGTTGTACCATTTGAATTAAGTGAGTCCAATCATATCTGTTGCCCTGTATGTTAAGCTGCTTGGTTTCACAATAGGTTAACAATTCGTATCTGACCTCATCTTATCAGGTATTTTCTCGATCCGTCATCAAAAGATTGAGAGGCACGTGTGGGCGTGTGCAAAAGATGAATATCTGGTTCAGATCTCAAAGGGATACTATTGTTAGACCCATTGCTTTGCTGTACATAGGCATGCATGTGTATTTGTATACACATATGCATATGCCTATATTCTGATGTGCATGAGCATACATTTTGCATTAGTCCTCAGATGATTAGGTCAGTGGAAATTGTACCCAATGTTGGGGATGTACATGAGGCCTATCAGATTATGAATGTGTGCGTGGGGACAATTTGCTGAATAACTTGAAAGATGGAATGTGTAAGTTTATGGGTATGTTTGTGATTTTTTTTCTGAATTGTTCAATTTTTCATCTGGTTATGTCACGTTTTATTTTTAGGTACATAGAGTGAGGTGAGCGAGGAACTGCCTGTTAGCTGTATGTCAAGAGAATGGTTTTTGGTGCCATGTAATTGGGGAGAGAAATTTTGGGGGAAGAAGAAGGAGGTTAGAGAGAAAAGTTTTCTGCAATGTAATAGGTAAGATAACAAAAGTAGTAAATAACCAATTAGAACGCAAAATATCATACATTAATGGAGGAGGGCATTGTTTGAAGCACAAGTATTTAGTTATTAAGCTGAGAAGAAGAATTTTGTTAGAGGTGTTTCTTCAATTAGATCTAATTAGCAAAGGTCAGGCAAAGAGTGAAAACCTGAAGAGCAAATTGGTTTTGTTAAAAACACCCACAGCCCTGAAGGGCAAACAGACTTGTATAATTCAGACACAATGCTCAGAGCTTTGGAAAATATTACTATTTCAGTGTATAAAATGATCCTGAATTTGAATCATTTATGTTAATAAATGTAGAGACATACGTTTGTAGAAAACTGATATCTGTGGATTCTGATCATTCTAACGTACATTTAGATGTTACCTTTGTTTTCCATGAAATGTGATTCACCATTTAACAATTGCATTTGTAGAGATTAGCTAATGACTATTCTGTAATACTTATCAAACTAAAGGGACAATATGGATGCAGAATATTATGATGTATATTTGTATGGATGGAGATCTACACACAGGAGAGAGCAATCCAACCTATTGTGAAGCTCCCTGGCTTGAGTTATCAATAAAGGAAATTAATACTGACAACCGCCCATCACCTCGTTTGTTTGTTACACATCTACCTTATCAACTGATTCCAAAAGCTCTGAAGAACAAAAAGTCCAAGGTAAAATTTTACTGTTCCAAATCTAGCTTGAAAGTGCCCAATCCTGATGAATGAATGAAAGAAAAGTTTGAGAGAAATAAATACATGAAGGTCTCTAGTTTCATCCAACCTGGACAAGTGACAGATAAAGCTACCGAATCATTTCTAGCATGATTAGCATTGGAAAGTTGTCCACAACCAGAAGATGTGTACCAGCCAGGTGCCTGGGACATTAGCCACTGAATGTCAGTGTGAATCTGCAGCATTAAGTAACCTTGTGCTTGCATTGTACTTGGTGCTTGATGCTTCTTGGGACCAGTGTCCTGGCGAATCAAATAACTAGGGCTGTAGTTAGAGCTTTAAACTAAAAAGGGGGGGAGGAGTCAGGTGAGGGGAAATTTAGAAATCTAATGAGAAAAGTTAAGACAATAGAACGGCGTAGTGACCTGGGTAAAGATAAGCAGAGTGTGGCAAGAAGGGACAGAGAGTTTACCAATAATAGTGCAACAACAAGTAAGGTCAAAGCAGGAAAAAATGGAAAAAAAGTCAAAATTAAAGACTCTTTATCTGAATGCATGGAGCATTCGTAACAAGATAGATAAATTAATTGCACAAATAGAGATAAATGGGATTGACTTAATAGCCATTACAGAGACGTGGTTGCAAAATGACCAAAGTTGGGAACTAAATATTCCAGGGTACGTGACATTTAGAAAAGACAGGCAGAATGGAAAAGAAGAGTAGCCCTAATAATAAAGGATGACATAAGGACAGTAATGAGAAAGGATCTTGGCTCAGAGGATCAGTAAGCAGAATCAGTATGGGTGGAAATAAGAAGTAACAAGGGGCAGAAAACACTGATGGGAATAGTTTATTGCCCCTCTAATGGTAGCTGTACCATTGGACAGAGTATTAATCATGAAATAAAAGGAGCTTGTAACAGAGGTAATGCAGTAATCATGGGTGACTTTAATATGCATATAAACTGGGCAAATCAAATTGGCAAAGGTAGTTTGGAAGATGAGTTTATGGAATGTATTTGAGACGGTTTCCTAGTGCAATACGTCATGGAACCAACCAGGGAACAGACTATTTTAGATCTTGTATTATGTAATGAGATAGGGTCAATTAGTAATCTCACAGTAAAAGAACCTCTGGGGAAGAGTGATCATAATATATCAGAATTTCACATTGAGTTTGAAAGTAACATACTTAAGTCAGAAACTAGAGTCTTAAACTTAAATAAAGCCAATTACATAGGTATGAGGGGCGAGTTGTCAAAGGTAGATTGGGAAATTAAATTCTTAAAAGGTTTGACAGTTGAAAAGCAATGGCAAACATTTAAAGAAATATTTCAATATTCTCAACAAGTATACATTCCATTGAGAAATAAAAACTCCATGGGCAGAGTGGTCCACCCGTGGCTAACTAAAGAAGTTAAAGAGGGTGTTAGATTGAAAGAAAAGACCTATAATGGTGCCAAGAAGAGAAATAAGCCTGGGGATTGGGAGAATTTTAGAAACCAACAAAGGTTGGCCAAAAAGTTGATAAAAAGGGAGAAAATAGAAAATGAAAGTAAACTAGCAAGAAATATAAAAACGGATTGTAAGAGCTTCTACAAGTATGTAAAAAGGAAGAGAGTAGCAAAAGTAAACATTGGTTCCTTAGAGGCTGAGGCAGGAGAAATTATAATGGGGAATCGGGAAATGGTAGAGAGGTTAAACAAATATTTTGTATTTGTCTTCACAGTAGAAGACACAAAAAGCATACCAAAAATAGTGGGGAAACAAGGGGTGAATGAGAGTGAGGCACTTAAAACAATTAATAACCCTAGAGAAAAAGTACTGGACCAACTAATGGGACTAAAAGACGACAAATCCCCTGGACCCGATGGCCTATATCCGAGGGTTCTAAAAGAGGTGGCTGCAGAGATAGTGGATGCATTGGTTGTGATCTTCCAAAATTCTCTAGATTCTGGAATGGTCCCAGTGGATTGGAAGGTAGCAAATGTTGCCCCGTTGTTCAAGAAGGGAGGGAGAAAGAAAACAGGGAACTACAGGCAGTTAGCCTGACATTGATCGTCAGGAAATAGCTGGAATCCATTATTAAGGAAATGGTAACAGGGCACTTAGAAAATCATGTTTAACAAATTTATAAGAGTTTTTTGTGGACATAACTAGCAGGGTAGATAAAGGAGAACCAGTGGATGTAGTATATTTGGATTTTCAAAAAGCATTCGAAAAGGTGCCTCAACTCATTTAAAGAGTACTTGGATGTGCTCTTGAAGTGCCCTAACCTACAGAGCTATGGACCAAGTGCTGGAAAGTGGGATTAAGCTGGATAGCTCTATTTTGGCCGGCACAGACACGATGGGCTGAATGGCCTCCTTCTGTGCCGTAACTTTCGATGATTCTATGATAAAAGGCTGTTACACAAGATAAGGGCTCATGGGGCTGGGAGTAATATATTAGCATGGATAGAGAATTGGTTAAAGGACAGAAAACAGAGAGTAGAGATAAATGGATCATTCTCAGTTTGGCAGGCTGTAACTAGTGGAGTGCTGGAAGGATCGGTACTTGGGTCTCAGCTATTTACAATCTATATTAATGACTTAGATGAATGGACCGAGTGCAATGTATCCAAGTTTGCTGATGATACAAAGCTAGGTGAGAAAGTAATTGGTGAGGAGGACACTAAGAGTCTGCAAAAGGATATAGACAGATTAAGTGAGTGGGCAAGAAGGTGACAGATGGAGTATAATGTGGGGAAATGTGAAGTTATTCACTTTGGTAGGAAGAATAGAAAAACAGAATATTTTTTAAATGGTGAGAAACTATTAAATGTTGGTGTTCAGGGAGACTTAGAATCACAGAATCCTAGAAAGGTTACATCACTGAAGGAGGCCATTCGGCCCATCAAGTCCGTGCCGCTCTATGCAAGAGCAATCCAGCTAGTCCCACTCCCCCGACCTTTCCCCGTAGCCCTGCAAATTTTTTCCTTTCAAGTACTTATCCAGTTCCCTCTTGAAGGCCATTATTGAATCTGCCTCCACCGCCCTGTCGGGTGGTGCATTCCAGATCCTAACCACTCGCTGTTTAAAAAAGTTTTTCCTCATGTCTCCTTTGGTTCTTTTGCCAATCGCCTTAAATCTATGCTCTCTGGTCCTTGACCCTTCCACCAATGGGAACAGTTTCTCTCTATCTACTCTGTCTAGACCCTTCATCATTTTGAATACCTCTATCAAATCTCCTCACATCCATCTCTGTTCCAAGGAGAACAACCCCAGCTTCTCCAGTCTATCAATGTAACTAAAGTCCCTCATCCCTCATTATTCTAGTAAATCTCTTCAGCACCATTTCTAAGGCCTTCACATCTTTCCTGAAGAGCAGTGCCCAGAACTGGACACAATACTCTAGTTGTGGCCAAACTAATGTTTTATAAAGGTTCATCATGACTTCCATGCTTTTGTACTCTATGCCTCTATTTATAAAGCCCAGGATTCCGTACGCTTTTTTAACCACTTTCTCAACCTGTCCTGCCACCTTCAATGATTTGTGCACATATACCCCCAGATCTCTCTGTTCCTGTACCCCTTTTAGAGTTGTGCCCTCTAGGTATATTGCTTCTCCTCGTTCTTCCCATCAAAATGTACCACTTTGCATTACTTGCATTAAATTTCACCTGCCATGTGTCTGCCTATGCCACCAGCCTGTCTATATCCTCTTGAAGTCCATCACTATCCTCCTCAATGTTCACTACCCTTCCAAGTTTTATGTCATCTGCAAATTTTGAAATTGTGCCCTGTACAACCAAGTCCAAGTCATTAATATATATCAAGAAAAGCAACAGTCCCAGCACTGACCCCTGGGGAACACCGCTGCACACCTCCCTCCAGTCCGAAAAACAACTGTTCACCACTACTTTGTTTCCTGTCCCTTAGCCAAATCTGTATCCTGTCGCTACTGCCCCCTTTATTCAATGGGCCACAATCTTGATGAAAAGCCTACCGTGCGGCGCTTTATCAAACGCCTTTTGAAAGTCCATACACACCACATCAACAACATTGCCCTCATCTACCCTCGCTGTTACCTCATCAAAAAACTCTATCAGGTAAGTTAAACATGATTTGCCTTTAACAAATCTGTGCTGGCTTTCCCTAATCAACCCACCCTCATCAAGTGACTTAATTCTGTCCCCGATTATCATTGCTAAAAGTTTCCCCACCACTGAGGTTAAACTGACTGGCCTATAGTTGCTAGGTTTATCCTTACATCCTTTTATGAACAAGGATGTAACATTTGCAATTCTCCAGTCCTTTGGCACCACCCCCGTATCTACGGATGTTTGCAAGATTATGGCCAGTACCTCCACAATTTCCACCCTTACTTCCCTCAGCAACCGAGGATGCATCCCCTCTGGACCAGGTGACTTATTTACTTTAAGTACTGTTAGCCTTTCAAGTACTCCTTCATCATCAATTTTTAGCCCATCCAGTATCGCAACTATATCTTCCTTTACTGAGACTCCGGCAGCATCTTCTTCCTTGGTAAAGACAGATACAAAGTATTCATTTAGACCCTCAGCCATTCCCTCTGCCTTCATGAGTAGATCACCTTAATGTTCCCTAATCGGCCCCACCCCTCCTCTTACTACCTGTTTACTGTTTACATGCCTATAGAAGACCTTTTATGTTGGCCGCCAGTCTATTCTCATACTCTCTCTTTGCCCCTCTTATTTCCTTTTTCAATTCCCCTCTGAACTTTCCATATTCTGCCTGGTTCTCACTTGTGTTATCAACCTGACATCTGTCATAATCCCCTTTTTTCCGGTTCGTCTTTCTCACTATCTCTTTTGTCATCCAGGGAGCTCTGGCTTTAGTTGCCCTAACTTTCTGCCTCGTGGGAATGTGCCTAGACTGTACCCATACCATCTCCTCTTTAAATGCCGCCCATTGTTCAATTACAGTTTTGCCTGCCAATCTTTGATTCCAATTTACCCGGGCCAGATCTGTTCTCATCTCATTGAAATTGGCCCTCATCCAATATTTTTAAAAATTCATTAATGGTATGTGGGCGTCGCTGGCAAGGCCAACATTTATTGCCCAACCCTAATTGAGTATTTTTAATTTACAGTGGTCCATGTCCTTTTCCATAGCTATTCTAAACCTTAAGATACTATGATCGCTGCTCCCTAAAAGCTCCCCCACTGACACTTACTCCACTGGGCCCACCCCATTCCCCAGAACCAAATCCAGCAATGCCTCCTTCCTCGTTGGGCTGGAAACGTACTGGTCGAGAAAGTTATCCTGAACACATTACAAAAATTCCTCCCCCTCTGTGCCCCTTATATTATTGTTTTCCCAGTCTATATTAGGATAGTTGAAGTCCCCCATTAACACTACTCTATAGCGTTTGCACCTCTCTCTAATTTCCCTGCAAATTTGCTCCTCTATATCCTTCCCACTAGTTGGTGACCTATAGAATACACCAAGTAGAGTAATGGCACCTCTTTTATTTCTTAACTCTAACCAAATAGATTCTGTCTTTGACCCCTCCAGGACATCCTCTCTCTCCAGTACTGCAATATTCTCCTTATTCAATACTGCCACCACCCTCCGCCCCACCCCCCACCGCTTCTTTCTTTCCTTCCCTACCTTTCCTGAACACCTTGTATCCAAGAATATTTAGTATCCAATCTCCCTCTTTTTTGAGCCAGGTCTCCGTTATCGCCACATCATATTCCCATGTGGCACTGCAGCTCACCATCCTTGATTACCACGCTTCGTGTGTTTACACACATGCACTGCAAACCAATCTTAGACTTTCTTGTACTCTCTCTTAGTCTGATCCCACCTAATACTGTACTATGACATGCGTACAGTTTAAGTCTCCTTATCAAAGGAAGGATATACTGAGGGTGCAACGAAGGTTCACTAGATTGATTCCTGGGATGAGAGGGTTGTCCTACGAAGAGAGGTTGAGTAGAATTTTTTTAATTTTTTAAAATTCGTTCACGGGATGTGGGCGTCGCTGGCGAGGCCAGCATTTATTGCCCATCTCTAATTGCCCTTGAGAAGGTGGTGGTGAGCCGCCTTCTTGAACCGCTGCAGTCTGTGTGGTGAAGGTTCTCTCACAGTGCTGTTAGGAAGGGAGTTCCAGGATTTTGACCCAGCGACAATAAAGGAACGGTGATATATTTCCAAGTCGGGATGGTGTGTGACTTGGAGGGGAACGTGCAGGTGGTGTTGTTCCCTTGTGCCTGCTGCTCTTGTCCTTCTGGATGGTAGAGGTCGCGGGTTTGGGAGGTGCTGTCGAAGAAGCCTTGGCGAGTTGCTGCAGTGCATCCTGTGGATGGTACACACTGCAGCCACAGTGCGCTGGTGGTGAAGGGAGTGAATGTTTAGGGTGGTGGATGGGGTGCCAATCAAGCGGGCTGCTTTATCTTGGATGGTGTCGAGCTTCGAGTGTTTTTGGAGCTGCACTCATCCAAGCAAGTGGAGAGTATTCCATCACACTCCTGACTTGTGCCTTGGAGATGGTGGAAAGGCTTTGGGGAGTCAGGAGGTGAGTCACTCGCCGCAGAATACCCAGCCTCTGACCTGCTCTCGTAGCCACAGTATTTATATGGCTGGTCCAGTTAAGTTTCTGGTCAATGGTGACCCCCAGGATGTTGATGGTGGGGGATTCGGTGATGGTAATGCCGTTGAATGTCAAGGGGAGGTGGTTAGACTCTCTCTTGTTGGAGATGGTCATTGCCTGGCACTTATCTGGCGCGAATGTTACTTGCCACTTATGAGCCCAAGCCTGGATGTTGTCCAGGTCTTGCTGCATGTGGGCTCAGACTGCTTCATTATTTGAGGGGTTGCGAATGGAACTGAACACTGTGCAATCATCAGCGAACATCCCCATTTCTGACCTTATGATGGAGGGAAGGTCATTGATGAAGCAGCAGAAGATGGTTGGGCCGAGGACACTGCCCTGAGGAACTCCTGCAGCAATATCCTGGGGCTGAGATGATTGGCCTCCAACAACCACGACCATCTTCCTTTGTGCGAGGTATGACTCCAGCCACTGGAGAGTTTTTCCCCTGATTCCCATTGACTTCAATTTTACGAGGGCTCCTTGGTGTCACACTCGGTCAAATGCTGCCTTGATGTCAAGGGCAGTCACTCTCACCTCACCTCTGGAATTCAGCTCTTTTGTCCATGTTTGGACCAAGGCTGTAATGCTGTCTGGAGCCGAGTGGTCCTGGCGGAACCCAAACTGAGCATCGGTGAGTAGGTTATTGGTGAGTAAGTGCCGCTTGATAGCACTGTCGACGACACCTTCCATCACTTTGCTGATGATTGAGACTGGGCTGATGGGGCAGTAATTGGCCGGATTGGATTTGTCCTGCTTTTTGTGGACAGGACGTACCTGGGCAATTTTCCACATTGCCAGGTAGATGCCAGTGTTGTAGCTGCACTGGAACAGCTTGGCTGGAGGCGCAGCTAGTTCTGGAGCACAAGCCTTCAGCACTACAGCTGGGATGTTGTCGGGGCCCATAGCCTTTGTTGTATCCAGTGCACTCAGCCGTTTCGTGATATCACGTGGAGTGAATCGAATTGGCTGAAGACTGGCTTCCGTGATGGTGGGGATATCGGGAGGAGGACGAGATGGATCATCCACTCGGCACTTCTGGCTGAAGATGGTTGCAAACGCTTCAGCCTTGTCTTTTGCACTAACGTGCTGGACTCCGCCGTCATTGAGAATGGGGATGTTTGAAGAGCCTCCTCCTCCCGTTAGTTGTTTAATTGTCCACCACCATTCACGACTGGATGTGGCAGGACAGCAGAGCTTTGATCTGATCCGTTGGTTGTGGAATCGCTTAGCTCTGTCTATAGCATGTTGCTTCCGCTGTTTAGCATGCATGTAGTCCTGAGTTGTAGCTTCACCAGGTTGGCACCTCATTTTTAGGTACGCCTGGTGCTGCTCCTGGCATGCTCTTCTACACTCCTCATTGAACCAGGGTTGATCCCCTGGCTTGTTGGTAATGGTAGAGTGAGGAATATGCCGGGCCATGAGGTTACAGATTGTGCTGGAATACAATTCTGCTGCTGCTTATGGCCCACAGCGCCTCATGGATGCCCAGTTTTGAGTGCCACACAACACGTTGGATGGTATCCTCAGTGCGAAGACGGGACTTCATCTCCACGAGGACTGTGCGGTGGTCACTCCTACCAATACTGTCATGGACAGGTGCATTTGCGACAGGTAGATTGGTGAGGACGAGGTCAAGTAAGTTTTTCCCTCGTGTTGGTTCGCTCACCACCTGCCGCAGGCCCAGTCTGGCAGCTATGTCCTTCAGGACTCGTCCAGCTCGGTCAGTAGTGGTGCTACCGAGCCACTCTTGGTGATGGACATTGAAGTCCCCCACCCAGAGTACACTCTCTGGAGTTTAGAAGAATGAGAGGTGATCTCATTGAACCATATAAGATTATGAGGGGGCTTGACAGGGTAGAATCTGAGAGATTGTTTCCTCTGGCTAGAGAGTCTAGAACTATTGGGATAACCGCAGGATACGGAGTCGGCCATTCAAGACTGAGATGAGGAGGAATTTCTTCACGCAGAGGGTTGTGAATATTTGGAATTCTCTACCGCAGGGGGATGTGGATGCTGAGTCATTGAATATATTCAAATCCGAGATGGATAGATTTTTGGACTCTCAGAGAATCAAGGGATATGGGGATTGGGCAGGAAAGTGGAGTCGAGGTTGAAGATCAGCCATGATCTGATTGAATGGCGGAGCAGGCTCGAGGGGCCGTGTGGTCTACTCCTGCTCCTATTTCTTATGTTCCCATAATTAATGGGGTGACCCCTCAGTCAGCAATTTGAGATGACACTTTGCCATGAAGGAACAGCAGTATGCCTGTACATTCTGAAAGATGAACAGCTGATAAAAAAGTGCATCACATTTTCCTTCTATGATGATGATGCTCCAAATTTACAGTGAAGAGTAATAAAAATGCTTGGCAAGATAACATAGTAAACGTTGTCACATGTTTGCACACTTACTTTGGAAACCTTACTCAACCCAAGAACTTCTTCATCGCCTGTCCCCAGTTAAACCCACAGGTGAGACTGCATTTATGTACTTTACAAGATAAATGTGGTGGTTCCTATAGCAATGGGAAGTGCATCCTGTATAATCGAAGCACATCAGTATTCAGTTCTGTATTTTCTTTTGGTCAGCTGGGTGCAGAGACTCATCACCATATTTAAGAACTTCCAAACCAAGCTACTGAGAAATCCACATAGGTGGCATTTCTGTTTGCCTTATCTGGACTCATACTCTCCCGGTAAGGACATGCCTCACTTACCCAAGTCCAAAAATCATGGGCACAGGTTAGTGGAGCCAAGATTTAGGGATACACAAGTGTGTGCAAAGGTACTGCAGAAGTTTAACCAGATGTCAGCCTTGGTAATAGCACTCTTGCCTCAGATAATATAAATACAACCAATAGCATCTGATTCGAATTGTTCGATGCACCCTAGAAAAAAGAACAAAGAATGAAAACTGCTATCTATGTAAATGAGCATTACTCTAATTATAATGAACTTTTATCTGACAGGTAATCTATGTGTACAGAAACCCCAAGGACGTTGCAGTTTCTTATTATCATTTTCACAAGTTTGCTAACTATTTGGAAACCCCAGAAAATTTGGCAGCTTTTCTGCACAGCTTTCTGAATGGCCAAGGTAAGATAGCATAAATTTCTCTTACACTCTCCGATAAGTATCCACTGAATCTGATAATATCCATCAAGAACTTGATGCTGATTCTGGTGAAAGGCAAATTGGTGCGTTTCATTCAAATTTTGAAGTGTGGAAAAAACTTTCCAACTTTCCAAATGGCAACTTCTTCTCAAATGTCATCAGCTGAAATAGCTTTCTATCCATTTCTAATGATAATTCCCATGGGGTAGATTTGGGAACATGTATAGACCTACAGAGCATTTCCTAATAATCTTAGGATAAGATAATAAATGCAATATTGCACTGTGGTTTGTTGTGGAAATGCTGCTTAAGTCGTTAAAGGGTTAAAGTGCATCAGCTATTTCTTTTCAAAGCTGTGATTTCAGTCGCACAACCTGTATTGACATTGGCACAGGTAAGAACACAAAAACATAAGAAATAGGAACAGGAGTAGGTCATAAGGCCCCTCGAGTCCACTCCACCATTCAATAAGATCATGGCTGGTCATCTACCTCAACTCCACTTTCCTGCCCTATCTCCATATTCCTTGACTCCCTCAGTGTCCAAAAATCTATCGATCTCAATCTTGAATTTATTCAACAACTGAGCAGCTTTCTCAGTGGAGAATTCCAAAGATTCACAACCTTCTATGTGAAGACATTTTTCCTCATCTCGATCCTAAATGGCCGACCTCTTATCTTGAGACTGTGACACCTAGATTCTCCAGCCAGGGTAAACAGCCTCTCAGCACCGACCCTGCCAAGCCCTCTAAGGATTTTATACGTTTCAATGACATCACCTCTCATTCTTCTAAACTCCAGAGAATATGGGTCCATTTTAATCCATCTCTCCTCATACGACAACCCTCTCATCCCAGGAATCAATCTAGTCAACCTTCATCGCACAGCCTCTAAGACAAGTACGCCCTTCCTTAGGTAAGGAGACCAAAGCTGAACACAGTACTCCAAATGTGGTCTCACCAAAACCCTGTACAATTGCAGCAAGACTTCCTTACTCTTATACTCCAACCCCCTTGCAATAAAGGTTAAAATACCATTTGCCTTCGTAATTGCTTGCTGGGACACCCAAATCCCTCTGAATACTAACATTTCTTAGTCTCTCGCCTTTTAAAAAATATTCTGCTTTTCTATTCTTCCTACCAAAGTGGTTAATTTCACATTTCCCCACATTGTACTCCATCTGCCACCTTATCGCCCATTCACTTAACCTGTCTATCCCCTTGCAGCCTCTTTGCATCTTCCTCACAGCTTATTTCCCACCTCGCTTTGTATCGTCAGCAGACTGGGATACATTGCACTCGGTTCCCTTCATCTAAATCATTATTACGTTTGTAAACAGCTGAGGCCCAAACACTGATCCTTGCAGCACTCCACTAGTTACAATCTGCCTACCTGAAAATGACCCTTTTATTCCTATTATTCTGTTTTCTGTCCATTAACTAATCCTCTATCCTTGCTAATATATTACCCCCAACCCCATCAGCCCTAAACTGTTGCAGACTTGTTCAATGATTAAAATCTGACCCAAGTAGCTATTTTCTGGACAGTTTAATGTGATCACAGTTTTGTTGCAATTCTTTAGCAATCCACTCCCTAGAAATCAATTTAAGGATCAACATTAACCTATTATATTGTTTTAAAACTTCAAAATGCTGTTTGTAAAGAATTGCTTAATACTCAAAACAGTTGAACAAGAACTGTACGCCGATCGCTATATTTTTTAAGCTCAATCATTTTATTCATTTTAACGGTAATTCATGTCAAGACTTTTATTCTTTGTTTTTATTACAGTGGATTATGATAGCTGGTTTGACCATATTAAGAACTGGTATAATCACAGATACGAATTCAATATTATGTTCCAGTCATTCGAAGAGATGATCATGGTAAATTCCACTTAAATTCCATGTGTGAACATTGTCATTTCAATAATACCAAAATGAATATTAACCGACTGAAACTACGTTTTTCTTACAGCAATTGAAAGCACTTGATGTATTTTGAATTATAGCACTATGCCTGTCAGAATCTGAAAAGCAGAAGCCTGAGTTTGTGACATGAAAATTTCAGCTAGTGGCCAGCTAGAATACAAAAGTCCTGTGTCACACAAAAATAGTACATGAGGTTCATAGTTCTGAGCTATGCCATCCAGAGAAAGCTTCAGGTGGAGGTTAGTCACTTCCTCAGAGGGAGGGAACTTCAGAGGCTGTCATACATTTCCTAGCTAATTAGGCAGAGGAGCTTTTTTAAAAAAAATATTTTCAGGATATGGATGTCGCTAGCAAGCCCGGCAATTATTGGTCATCCCTAGTTGCCCTTGATAAGGTGGTAGTGAGCATTCTTCTTGAACCGTTGCTGTCCATGTGGTAAAAGTGCTCCCACAGTATTGTTGGACTGGTAGTTCCAGGTATTTGAACCTGCTAAAGCAGGGTCCCAGGACAAAGCCATTTGTCCATCTTCTCAGCTAAATATGGTGTATAGCAGACCATGAAGGGAAGGGTGAAAAAATAAAATAACCTAAAACAACATTGCTTTATATACTAAAGATACATCTTATTTACAAAGGCTACTGACTAAAGATATAATTAATTAATTTGATTGTGTTACAATCAATAATATGTGTTTCAAGATGAATGAACAACATCAAATGAATACGTGTGTTAAAATATCAAACCATGGGGGAATGTGCTATTCCTCAGGCAATGAGTCCTGAGATAAAGGCCTAGCATTACATTTCTGCAAAAGAACATATAAACTGAAACCTTTGAACATTAATTAAGATCTGAAAACAAAAAAAACCATCAAACTCACCCTCTTATATTCAGAAATATGTGATAAAATGTGGCAGGACGAATGAGTTTTCATAGTCCTATCTTCTAGGACCAAACTTCTACATATCAATTTCCCTCCAGTTCAGAAAATATAATCCAGTATTCACTGTGCTATAATTCTAGATGGTAAATTGTTCCACAAGAAAATATTTATTTTTATTTGTCATCTTTCAAACCGTTCTATTTATTAGAATTAACACAAAGGACTTACCAGCATTAGATTTCGGATTCTCATTTTTCAAATGAGATCTATTACTCTAATAATTGTTGGAATCAGTGTTCTAATCAACTGCAGTAACAACATTGGTGGTTACTATTATTTGAATGAGATGGAGAGGAATTATCTATTTGGACCACTCTGGTCAAAATCACAATGATATCCTCTGTGACAGTGGTGCACTATCTGTCCTTGTCCTCAACATCTCTGCAGCGTTTGACATGGTCAATCATACCATCCTCCTCTATTGCCTCTTCTCTTTGGTCCACCTCTATGGGACTTCTGTTGCATGGTTTCACTATCTGTCACAGCAATGACTGCAGCTCCTGATATGACTTGTCTTCCACCTCCCACACGGTAACCTCAAGTTCCCCAAGGATTCATCCTTGGCACCCTCCTTTTCCTCATTCTCTGGATCATGTCTGCACCAACCTCATAGTATTACCCTGTACCCAGGAGAAAGCATGAGAGTCTGCTGCATCTGTAAAGTGCAAGGCAAACAATACATTGTTCCCATTATGAACTCCTTGACATCTTCATAATCCTCTAATCAAATGTAAAAAATGATAAGCAGCTTTATTATCAATGTGCACAGTAAGAAAGATTAAAGGTTACAAATGTACCAGCTATAACTCACTGCTTTCAAAGGTTTTAGATCATTGATGCTCTATTAAATTCTCTCTTATGTACACAATGCAACATTAACTGTGAATGTCCTGGTACTTTAGGATCTGAAAACGGCAGTACTGAAATTCAGCAGCTTTCTTGGACGATCTTTGGATAACAAAAGTGTTGACCTAATTGTGGAGCGCTCTACCTTTAAGAACATGAAATCAAACCCAAAATCAAACTATGAAAGTGCAGGATTTCCTAATTTTGATAAGTCAGTTGCAGAATTTATGAGAAAAGGTACATTCTTAAAAGTTATTAATCAAATTAATACAGTAATTGGTAATTCAATTTATTATATTTAGCTACCATTAAAAGGCTTCCAACTTTACCTTCAATTAAATAGATACTGCAGACATTTTCTCGGGTGACATGGTGTGGAATGGGCATGACAAGGGAGGGAGGATCAATATATGAATCATCAGAGGTACTCATCCACCTCCGGAAGTAACATTGGCACATGGGAGAAAGTCATTTTTCTGTCTTTTCAACTGATAATGATGTCTTTGTGCATCTGTTGATCTTGTAGTGTTCTAGGCACTTGAAGCCAGCACTAACATCTTCCCTCCAACCCTGTTTTTGACTGGTTGCGACATCTCTTCCCAGGTGATCATACTGGGCAGTGTTTTGTCAGGTTTTCTTGGCATTCCACATTTACTCGATATTCTGGAGCCTTACATCTCAAGCACATTCCAAAGATTCACAATCCTCTGAGTGAAGAAATTCCTCCTCATCTCAGTCTGAAATGGCTGACCCCTTATCTTGCGACTATGCCCCCTAGTTCAGACTCTCCAGCCAAAGGAAACAGCCTCTCAGCATCTACCTTGTCAAGCCCCCTCATAATCTTATATGTTTCAATGATATCTCCTGCATTCTTCTAAACTCCAGAGAGTATGGGCCCATTCTACTCAACCTCTCCTCAGAATGGGCCTATACTCCCTGGAGCATCATTTGAACTTATTTACCTTCACTGGGTGAATTTTGCCAATTCTTGGTAAAGCCACTTGAAGCACTGCAGAGGCAGAGGTCAAAACTGCCAAGCTGGTCAGAATCCCACGGAAATAAACCTCCTGATCAAAGGTTACAAAACATCAACGATGCGAGCATATGACCTTGGCTATCCCACTCTAACACTGGCTCAAGGAGATGGCATAGTAGTGGAGATCTAAAGGTAGACAGCAACCTGAAAAGTGTTTGTTGAGATCATGTAGACTGTTTCTGACCATTGACTAACTTACAATCTATGTCTTATCCTTTATTTAGGGATAGTAGGAGATTGGAAAAATCATTTCACTGTGCCCCAAAATGAGATGTTTAATACAATTTTCCAGGAGAGAATGAAAGACTTTCCACTAAAGTTCATCTGGGAAATTAGTGATTAAAAATGTTTTCTTCGACAACACTGAATACTGGGCATTGCAAAATGCTTTTGATTTTATAAAAGATTCGGTGGTAATTCTGCAAACTTTTTGTTTAACATAATTGTTCATTCTTGTCTCTAACATTCAACTACAATTTATTTAGTGAAATGTTGTCAGTACGAACAATTCCTTCTAGCAGGAAATAGTTGGATCAGTGTTAAGGACAAATCTTGATGTTCTTTCCAAAAAATGTCAGCAATTATTTCTAACATTTTTTTCCAATGTGGCAGGTTATTCCAGGCCCGTGTATCTAAAGTAGCTTTTAAGAAATAGTGATGGTTGGAAAACTTTCCAATAAACTCATTTCTTATCTGAGTACCTACGCTGCAATGTTTATTTTGAGCAACAACTAATGTTGAGGAAACTCAATGCCAGAATACTCCTCTATTAGCATCACTAGAAATATTATGATGTGGAGATGCCGGTGATGGACTGGGGTTGACAATTGTAAACAATTTTACAACACCAAGTTATAGTCCAGCAATTTTATTTTAAATTCACAAGCTTTCGGAGGCTACCTCCTTCCTCAGGTGAACGATGTGGAAATGAAATCCTCGAAATGAAGTCGCATTTATAATTCACAGAACAATGCTTGGTGATTACAGACAGTTTTTTCAACTGCCCGTTGCCAAGGCAATCAGTGTGCAGACAGACAGGTGTTACCTGACAGGTCTCACAGAATATACAAATCACCAAAAAAAACAACAAACAAAAAAAAAACAGAGATAGAGAGGTAGAAACATAGAAAAGACAGCAACTGACCCGTTATATTAAAAACAGATAACATTTGTTCGCTGGTGGGGTAACGTGTAGCGTGACATGAACCCAAGATCCCGGTTGAGGCCGTCCTCATGGGTGCGGAACTTGGCAATCAATTTCTGCTCGACGATTTTGCGTTGTCGTGTGTCTCGAAGGCCACCTTGGAGTATGCTTACCCGAAGGTCGGTGGCTGAATTCCCCGGAGCGGAGAAACTACGCCATGTTCTCCGCAGCCTTCAACATGTCATCAATGACGACGAACACCTCGCTATGGCCATCCCCACACCTCCACTACTCGCCTTTAAACAGCCACCCAACCTCAAACAGACCATCGTTCGCAGCAAATTACCTAGCTTTCAAGAGAACAGCATCCATGACACCACACAACCCTGCCGCGGTAACCTCTGCAAGACATGCCAGATCATCGACACAGACACCACCATCACACGAGAGGACACCACCCACCAGGTGCATGGTTCATACTCCTGTGACTCGGCCAACGTTGTCTACCTCATACGTTGCAGGAAAGGATGCCCCAGAGCATGGTACATTGGCGAGACCATGCAGACGCTGCGACAACGGATGAACGGACACCGCGCAACAATCGCCAAACAGGAGGGTTCCCTCCCAGTCGGGGAACACTTCAGCAGTCAAGGACATTCAGCCACCGACCTTCGGGTAAGCATACTCCAAGGCGGCCTTCGAGACACACGACAACGCAAAATCGTCGAGCAGAAATTGATTGCCAAGTTCCGCACCCATGAGGACGGCCTCAACCGGGATCTTGGGTTCATGTCACGCTACACGTTACCCCACCAGCGAACAAATGTTATCTGTTTTTAATATAACGGGTCAGTTGCTGTCTTTTCTATGTTTCTACCTCTCTATCTCTGTTTTTTTTTTGTTTGTTGTTTTTTTTGGTGATTTGTATATTCTGTGAGACCTGTCAGGTAACACCTGTCTGTCTGCACACTGATTGCCTTGGCAACGGGCAGTTGAAAAAACTGTCTGTACTCACCAAGCATTGTTCTGTGAATTATAAATGCGACTTCATTTCGAGGATTTCATTTCCACATCGTTCACCTGAGGAAGGAGGTAGCCTCCGAAAGCTTGTGAATTTAAAATAAAATTGCTGGACTATAACTTGGTGTTGTAAAATTGTTTAGAAATATTATGATCACTATGATCAGTATATTTGTGTGTAATGTGTGAATTTTAAGCAGTTTCTTTAAAAATAAAAGATCACCTCCAGTAACCTTAACTCAGTGAGTCCACAAGTACACATCAGTAGGTAGGTGGGTCAAATTCAGATGTTACAAGGAACTAACCGATCACCTCACAGATATTGGTAAGGGCACTTACCAGTTATTTCCTTCCGAATTTCATGTCTTCTGAATCCTAGTTCTCAAGAGGCACAAGGAGGGATCTATGCAAGATGTCAAAAGGCATTCAAAATAGCACTGAGTAGTAAAAAGGAGTTTTAATTATCTTAAATCCAATTTCTGTTAATTAGTAATCTCACAGTAAAAGAACCTCTGGGGGAGAGCGATCATAATATGACAGAATTTCACATTGAGTTTGAAAGTAACATACTTAAGTCAGAAACTAGATTCTTAAACTTAAATCAAGCCAATTACATAGGTATGAGGGGCGAGTTGTCAAAGGTAGATTGGGAAATTAAATTCTTAAAAGGTTTGACAGTTGAAAAGCAACGGCAAACATTTAAAGAAATATTTCAATATTCTCAACAAGTATACATTCCATTGAGAAATAAAAACTCCACGGGCAGAGTGGTCCACCCGTGGCTAACTAAAGAAGTTAAAGAGGGTGTTAGATTGAAAGAAAAGACCTATAATGGTGCCAAAAGAGTAATAAGCCTGGGGATTGGGTAAGTTTTAGAAACCAACAAAGGACGAGCAAAAAATTGATAAAAAGGGAGAAAATAGAATATGAAAGTAAACTAGCAAGAAATATAAAAATGGATTGTAAGAGCTTCTACAGGTATGTAAAAAGGAAAAGAGTAGCAAAAGTAAATGTTGGTCCCTAAGAGGCTGAGGCAGGAGAAATTATAATGGGGAATCAGGAAATGGCAGATACGTGAAACAAATATTTTGTATATGTCTTCATGGTAGAATCACAAAATATATACCAAAAATAGTGGGGAAACAAGGGGTAAATGAGAATGAGGAACTTAAAACAATTAATATCACAAGAGAAAAAGTACTGGACAAACTAATGGGACTAAAAGCTGACAAATTCCCTGGACCTAATGGCTTACATCCAAGGTGCTGCAGAGATAATGGATGCATTGGTTGTGGATCTTCCAAAACTCTTTAGATTCTGGAACGGTCGCAGTGGATTGGAAGGTAACAAATGTTACCCCGCTATTCAAGAAGGTAGGGAGAGAGAAAACAGGGAACTACAGGCCAGTTAGCCTGACATCGGTCATCGGGAAAATGCTGGAATCCATTATTAAGGACACTTAGAAAATCATAATATGATTAGATAGAGTCAACTTGGTTTTATGAAAGAGAAATCGGGTTTGACAAATTTATTACAGTTTTTTGAGGATGTAACTAGCAGGGTAGATAAAGGAGAACATGGATGTTGATTGTGGGGGATTCAGCGATGGTAATGCCGTTGAATGTCAAGGGGAGTTGGTTAGACTCTCTCTTGTTGGAAATGGTCATTACCTGGCACTTGTCTGGCGCAAATCTTACTTGCCACTTATCAGCCCAAGCCTGGATGTTGTCCAGGTCTTGCTGCATGCGGGCACGGACTGCTTCATTATCTGAGGGGTTGCGAATGGAACTGAACACTGTGCAATCATCAGCGAACATCCCCATTTCTGACCTTATGATGGAGGGAAGGTCATTGATGAAGCAGCTGAAGATGGTTGGGCCGAGGACACTGTCCTGAGGAACTCCTGCAGCAATGTCCTGGGGCTGAGATGATTGGCCTCCAACAACCACTACCATCTTCCTTTGTGCTAGGTATGACTCCAGCCACTGGAGAGTTTTCCCCCTGATTCCCATTGACTTCAATTTTACTAGGGCTCCTTGGTGCCACACTTGGTCAAATGCTGCCTTGATGTCAAGGGCAGTCACTCTCACCTCACCTCTTCTCTCTAAGGCCTTCACATCTTTCCTGAAGAGCGGTGCCCAGAACCAGACACATTAGTCTAGATGTGGCCAAACTAGTGTTTTATAAAGGTTCATCATGACTTCCATACTTTTATACTCTATGCCTCTATTTATAAAGCCCAGGATCCCATAAGATTTTTTAAAATCCCTTTCTCAACCTGCCCTGCCACCTTCAATGATTTATGCACATATACCCCCAGATCTCTGTTCCTCTACCCCTTTTAGAGTTATGCCTTCTAGTTTATATTGCCTCTCCTCGTTCTTCCTATCAAAATGTATCACTTCACATTTTTCTGCGTTAAATTTCATCTGCCGCGTGTCTGCTCATGCCATCAGCCTGTCCATATCCTCTTGAGGTCTATCACTATCCTCCTCAATGTTTACTACCCTTCCAAGTTTTGTTTCATCTGCAAATTTTGAAATTGTGCCCTGTACACCCAAGTCCAAGTCATTAATATATAGCAAGAAAAGCAGTGGTCCCAGCACTGACCCCTGGGGAACACCACTGTACACCTCCATCCAGTCTGAAAAACAACAGTTCACCACTACTCTGTTTCCTGTCACTTGGCCAAATCTGTATCCACGTTGCTACTGCCCCAATTATTCCATGGGCCGCAATCTTGATGAAAAGCCTACCGTGCGGCGCTTTATCAAATGCCCTTTGGAAGTCCATATACACCACATCAACTGCATTGCCCTCACCTACCCTCTCTGTTACCTCATCAAAAAACTCTATCAGGTTAGTTCAACAAAATTTGCCTTTAACAAATCCATGCTGGCTTTCCCTAATCAATCCATCCTCGTCCAAGTGACTGTTAATTCTGTCCTGGATTATCGTTTCTAAAAGCTTCCCTACTACTGAGTTTAAACTGACTGACCTATAAGGGTTTATCCTTACACCCTTTTTTGAACAAGGATGTAACATTTGCAATTCTCCAGTCCTCTGGCACCACCCCGTATCTACGGATGTTTGGAAGATTATGGCCAGTACCTCCACAATTTTCACCCTTTCTTCCCTCAGCAACCTAGGATGCATCCCATCCGGACCGGGTGACTTATTTACTTTAAGTACTGTTAGCCTTTCAAGTACTACTTCTTCATCAATTTTTAGCCCATCCAGTATCTCAACTATATTTTCCTTTACACAGACTCCAGCAGCATCTTCTTCCTTGGTAAAGACAGGTACTCATTTAGTACCTCAGCCATCCCCTCTGCCTCCATGAGTAGATCTCCATTATGGTCTCTAATCGGCCCCACCCCTCCTCTTACTACCCGTTTACTGTTTACGTGCCTGTGGAAGACTTTTGGATTCACTTTTGTGTTGGCCACCAGTCTATTCTCATACTCTCTCTTTGCCCCTCTTGTTTCCTTTTTCAATTCCCCTCTGAACTCAAAAGTGGCAAGTAACATTCATGCCAGACAAGTGCCAGGCAATGATCATCTCCAACAAGAGAGAGCCTAACCACCTCCCCTTGACATTCAGCGGCATTACCATCGCTGAATCCCCCACCATCAACATCCTGGGGCTCACCATTGACCAGAAACTTAACTGGACCAGCCATATAAATACTGTGGCTACAAGAGTAGGTCAGAGGCTGGGTATTCTGCGGCGAGTGACTCACCTCCTGACTCCCCAAAGCCTTTCCACCATCTACAAGGCACAAGTCAGGAGTGTGATGGAATACTCTCCACTTGCCTGGATGAGTGCAGCTCCAACAACACTCAAGAAGCTCGACACCATTCAGGACAAAGCAGCCCACTTGATTGGCATCCCATCCACCACCCGAAACATTCACTCCCTTCACCACCGGCGCACAGTGGCTGCAGTGTGTACCATCCACAGGATGCACTGCAGCAACTCGCCAAGGCTTCATCGATAGCACCTCCCAAACCCGCGACCTCTACCACCTAGAAGGACAAGGGCAGCAGGCACATGCGAACATCACCTGTACATCCCGATTTGGAAATATAACGCCGTTCCTTCATCATCGCTGGGTCAAAATCCTGGAACTCCCTTCCTAACAGCACTGTGGGAGAACCTTCACCACACGGACTGCAGCGGTTCAAGAAGGCGGCTCACCACCAACTTTTCAAGGGCAATAAATGCCAGCCTCGCCAGCGACGCCCACATCCCATGAACGAATAAAAAAAAAATTCTGCCTAGTTCTCACTTGTGTTATCAACCTGACATCTGCCATACACCCCTTTTTACAGGTTCATCTTTCTCACTATCTCTTTTGTCATCCAGGGAGCTCTGGCTTTAGTTGCCCTAACTTTCTGCCTCCTGGGAATGTGCCTAGACTGTACCTGGACCATTTCCTCCTCAAAGGCTGCCCACTGTTCAATTACAGTTTTGCCTGCCAACCTTTGATTCCAATTTACCCGGGCCAGATCCATTCTCATCCCATTGGAACTGGCCCACCTCCAATTGAGTATTTTTACTTTACACTGGTCCATGTCCTTTTCCAAAGCTATCCTAAACCTTATGATACTATGATTGCTGCTCCCTAAAAGCTCCCCCACTGACACTTGCTCCACTTGGCCCACCTCATTCCCTAGAACCAAATCCAGCAATGCCTCCTTCCTCGTTGGGCCGGAAACATTCTGGTTAAGAAAGTTATCCTGAACACATTTCAAAAATTCCTCCCCCTCTGTGCCCCTTATATTATTGTTATCCCAGTCTATATTAGGATAGTTGAAGTCCCCAGTTATCACTACTTTATAGCTTTTGCACTTCTCTGTAATTTCCCTGCAAATTTGCTCCTCTATATCCTTCCCACTAGTTGGTGGCCTATAGAATACACCCAGTAGAGTAATGGCACCTCTATTATTTTTTAATTCTAGCCAAATAGATTCTGTCTTTGACTCCTCCGGGACATCCTCTCTCTACAATAATGCAATATTCTCCTTAATCAATACTGTCACCGACTCCCCTCTTTCCTTTCCTTCCCTATCTTTCTTGAACACCTTGTATCCAGGAATATTTAGTACCCACTCCTGCCCTTTTTTGAACCAGGTCTCCGTTATCGCCACAACGTTCCCATGTGGCTATTTGCACCTGCAGCTCACCAACTTTGTTTTCCGCGCTTCGTATGTTTTCACTCATGCACTGCAAGCCAGTCTTCGACTTTCTTAGTCTGATCCCACCAATACTGTACTATCACTCACTCTAATGCTATCTCTCGCCCCTGATCCTTTGTGCCTCTTGATTCTCCTTTCCAGTGCTACATCCTGGTGCCCATCCCCCTACCAAATCAGTTTAAACCCCACCCCCACCTACGAAGCACTAGCACACCTCTCCGCGAGGACATTGGTCCCAGCTCTGTTGAGGTGCAACTCATCTGGCCTGCACAAGTCCCATCTTCCCCAGAACTGGTCCCAATGCCCCAGGATTTTAAAGCCCTCCTTCCTGCACCATCTCTCCAGCCTTGCATTCATCTGCTCTATCCACCTATTGTTATGCTCACCAGCGCATTGCACCGGGAGTAATCAGGAGATTACGATCTTTGAGGTACTGCTTCTTAATCTCTTTCCTAACTCCTTAAAAATCTGCCTGCAGGACCTCATCCCTCATTCTACCTATGTTGTTGGTACCGATATGGATCATGTCCACTGGCTGTTCACCCTCTTCCCCCACCCCCAGAATGTTCTGCAGCCGCTCAGTGATATCCTTAAACCTGGCACCAGGGAGGCAACATACCAACCTGGAATCACATCTGCGGCTGCAGAAACGCATGTCTGCTCCCCTAACTATAGAATCCCCTCTCGCTATTGCTCTCTTGACCTTTCTCCTCCCCCCACCGTACAGCTGAGCTATCCATGGTGCTATGGACTTGGTTCTGGCTGCACTCCACAGAGGAAACCGTTCCCTCACCAGTATTCAGAACTGAATACTCGTTAGAGAGTGAGATGCACTCAGAGGACTCCTGCACGACCTGCCTGGTCCTCCTTCTCTGTCTGGCGGTCACCGGGTCCCTCTCTGCCTGCACTCTCTTGAGGTGCAGGGTGACCCCTTCAGAAACATGCTATCCATGAAGCTCTCAACCTCGTGGATGCAATGCAGTGACGCCAGCTGCTGCTCAAGCTCCGAAATTCAGAGCTCGAGCTCCTCCAACTGATGACACTTCCTCCATCTGTGGTTGTCCAAGACACAGGAAGCATCCTCGAGTTCCCACGTGGCATGGCTGTGCATTTGACGGGTCTCAGCTGCCCTGCCTTGTCTCGATTTATTAGATTGTTTACTAACCTTAACAGAAGTAATTTAAGCCTTAAAAAACCTCAACAGGAAAAGAAACACTCACCAGCTACCAGCCAATCAGCTCCTTCCCCTCTTTATTTAGTTTTATTAGTCGAGTTAATAAACTAACTCAAGTTATTAAATTTAATAAACTAACAGCAGTTTAATGCTTCCAGCTTTTAATTTAATTTTACCCACTTCCCTAACTCCGAGGGAAGAAAGAATACTTACCAGCCAATCACCTACCTATGAAGTCACTCCTTGGTTTTTTTCTCGATTCCTACCGACTGTCTCCGCAAGATACATCAGTCCATTCCCACTGCCTCCGCCACTCCCAGTGAGTGTAGGCCTTCGAGCCTGGGCCTTTATTTGAGTCCCTCTGCCCCCTCCAGTGCTCCACTAGATCTGCTCCCACTGCCACCGCAGGTGTCCTCATACAAGAAACACAAAAAGTTAAGATGCAGGTACAGCAAGCAATTAGGAAGGCAAATGGCATGTTGGCCTTTATTGCAAGGGGGTTGGAGTATAAGAGTAAGGAAGTCTTGCTACAGTTGTACAGGGCATTGGTGAGACCTCACCTGAAGTACTGCTTATAGTTTAGGTCTCCTTATCTAAGGAAGGATATTCTTACGGTGCAATGAAGATTTACTGGATTGATTCCTGGGATGAGAGGGTCCTACGAAGGGAGGTTGAGTAGAATGGGCCTATACTCTCTGGAGTTTAGAAGAATGAGAGGTGATCTCATTGAACCATATAAGATTATGAGGGGCTGTGACAGGGTAGATGCTGAGAGATTGTTTCCCCTGGCTGGAGAGTCTAGAACTTTGGGTCATAATCGCAGGATACGGAGTCAGCCATTCAAGACTGAGATGAGGAGGAATTTCTTCACGCAGAGGGTTGTGAATATTTGGAATTCTCTACCCCAGGGGGGATGTGGATGCTGAGTCATTGAATATATTCAAATCCGAGATGGATAGATTTTTGGACTCTAGGGATATGGGGATTGGGCAGGAAAGTGGAGTCGAGGTTGAAGATCAGCCATGATCTGATTGAATGGCGGAGCAGGCTCAAGGGGCCGTATGGTCTACTCCTGCTCCTATTTCTTATGTTCCCATAATTAATGGGGTGACTCAGTCAGCAATGTGAGATGACACTTTGCCATGAAGGAACAGCAGTATGCCTGTACATTCTGAAAGATGAACAGCTGATAAAAAAGTGCATCACATTTTCCTTCTATGATGATGATGCTCCAAATTTACAGTGAAGAGTAATAAAAATGCTTGGCAAGATAACATAGTAAACGTTGTCACATGTTTGCACTTACTTTGGAAACCTTACTCAACCCAAGAACTTCTTCATCGCCTGTCCCCAGTTAAACCCACAGGTGAGACTGCATTTATGTACTTTACAAGATAAATGTGGTGGTTCCTATAGCAATGGGAAGTGCATCCTGTATAATCGAAGCACATCAGTATTCAGTTCTGTATTTTCTTTTGGTCAGCTGGGTGCAGAGACTCATCACCATATTTAAGAACTTCCAAACCAAGCTACTGAGAAATCCACATAGGTGGCATTTCTGTTTGCCTTATCTGGACTCATACTCTCCCGGTAAGGACATGCCTCACTTACCCAAGTCCAAAAATCATGGGCACAGGTTAGTGGAGCCAAGATTTAGGGATACACAAGTGTGTGCAAAGGTACTGCAGAAGTTTAACCAGATGTCAGCCTTGGTAATAGCACTCTTGCCTCAGATAATATAAATACAACCAATAGCATCTGATTCGAATTGTTCGATGCACCCTAGAAAAAAGAACAAAGAATGAAAACTGCTATCTATGTAAATGAGCATTACTCTAATTATAATGAACTTTTATCTGACAGGTAATCTATGTGTACAGAAACCCCAAGGACGTTGCAGTTTCTTATTATCATTTTCACAAGTTTGCTAACTATTTGGAAACCCCAGAAAATTTGGCAGCTTTTCTGCACAGCTTTCTGAATGGCCAAGGTAAGATAGCACAAATTTCTCTTACACTCTCCGATAAGTATCCACTGAATCTGATAATATCCATCAAGAACTTGATGCTGATTCTGGTGAAAGGCAAATTGGTGCGTTTCATTCAAATTTTGAAGTGTGGAAAAAACTTTCCAACTTTCCAAATGGCAACTTCTTCTCAAATGTCATCAGCTGAAATAGCTTTCTATCCATTTCTAATGATAATTCCCATGGAGTAAATTTGGGAACATGTATAGACCTACAGAGCATTTCCTAATAATCTTAGGATAAGATAATAAATGCAATATTGCACTGTGGTTTGTTGTGGAAATGCTGCTTAAGTCGTTAAAGGGTTAAAGTGCATCAGCTATTTCTTTTCAAAGCTGTGATTTCAGTCGCACAACCTGTATTGACATTGGCACAGGTAAGAACACAAAAACATAAGAAATAGGAACAGGAGTAGGCCATACGGCCCCTCGAGCCTGCTCCGCCATTCAATAAGATCATGGCTGGTCATCTACCTCAACTCCACTTTCCTGCCCTATCTCCATATTCCTTGACTCCCTCAGTGTCCAAAAATCTATCGATCTCAATCTTGAATTTATTCAACAACTGAGCAGCTTTCTCAGTGGAGAATTCCAAAGATTCACAACCTTCTATGTGAAGACATTTTTCCTCATCTCGATCCTAAATGGCCGACCTCTTACCTTGAGACTATGACCCCTAGTTCGAAATTCTCCAGCCAGGGTAAACAGCCTCTCAGCACCGATCCTGTCAAGCCCTCTAAGAATTTTATACGTTTCAATGAGATCACCTCTCATTCTTCTAAACTCCAGAGAATATGGGTCCATTTTAATCCATCTCTCCTCATACGACAACCTTCTCATCCCAGGAATCAATCTAGTGAACCTTCATCACCCAGCCTCTAAGACAAGTACGCCCTTCCTTAGGTAAGGAGACCAAGGCTGTACACAATACTCCAGATGTGGTCTCACCAAAGCCCTGTACAATTGCAGCAAGACTTCCTTACTCTTATACTCCAACCCCCTTGCAACAAAGGTTAACATACCATTTGCCTTCCTAATTGCTTGCTTGGGGGACACCCAAATCCCTCTGAATACTAACATTTCTTAGTCTCTCACCTTTTAAAAAATATTCTGCTTTTCTATTCTTCCTACCAAAGTGGTTAATTTCACATTTCCCCACATTGTACTCCATCTGCCACCTTATCGCCCATTCACTTAACCTGTCTATCCCTTTGCAACCTCATTGCATCCTCCTCACAGCTTATTTCCCACCTAGCAAACTACGGTACATTACACTCGGTTCCCTTAATCTAAGTCATTGATACATTTTGTAAACAGCTGAGCCCCAAACACTTGCGGCATCCTACCAGTTAAAACCTGCCAACCTGAAAATGACCCTTTTATTCCTATTATTCTGTTTTCTGTCCATTAACTAATCCTCTATCCTTGCTAATATATTACCCCCAACCCCATCAGCCCTAAACTGCTGCAGACTTGTTCAATGATTAAAATCTGACCCAAGTGGCTATTTTCTGGAAAGTTTAATGTGATCACAGTTTTGTTGCACTTCTTTAGCAATCCACTCCCTAGAAATCAATTTAAGGATCAACATTAACCTATTATATTGTTTTAAAACTTCAAAATGCTGTTTGTAAAGAATTGCTTAATACTCAAAACAGTTGAACAAGAACTGTACGCCGATCGCTATTTTTTAAAGCTCAATCATATTATCCATTTTAACAATAATTCATGTCAAGACTCTTATTCTTTGTTTTTATTACAGTGGATTATGATAGCTGATTTGACCATATTAAGAACTGGTATAATCACAGATACGAATTCAATATTATGTTCCAGTCATATGAAGAGATGATCATGGTAAATTCCACTTAAATTCCATGTGTGAACATTGTCATTTCAAGTAATACCAAAATGAATGTTAACCGACCGAAACTACGTTTTGCTTACAGCAATTGAAAGCACTTGATGTATTTTGAATTATAGCACTATGCCTGTCAGAATCTGAAAAGCAGAAGCCTGAGTTTGTGACATGACAATTTCAGCTAGTGGCCAGCTAGAATACAAAAGTCCTGTGTCACACAAAAATAGTACATGAGGTTCATAGTTCTGAGCTATGCCATCCAGAGAAAGCTTCAGGTGGAGGTTAGTCACTTCCTCAGAGGGAGGGAACTTCAGAGGCTGTCATACATTTCCTAGCTAATTAAACAGAGGAGCTTTTTAAAAAAAATTATTTTCAGGATATGGTTGTCGCTAGCAAGCCCAGCAATTATTGGTCATCCCTAGTTGCCCTTGATAAGGTGGTAGTGAGCATTCTTCTTGAACCGTTGCTGTCCATGTGGTAAAAGTGCTCCCACAGTATTGTTGGACTGGTAGTTCCAGGTATTTGAACCTGCTAAAGCAGGGTCCCAGGACAAAGCCATTTGTCCATCTTCTCAGCTAAATATGGTGTATAGCAGACCATGAAGGGAAGGGTGAAAAAATAAAATAACCTAAAACAACATTGCTTTATATACTAACGATGCATCTTATTTACAAAGGCTACTGATTAAAGATATAATTAATTAATTTGATTGTGTTACAATCAATAATATGTGTTTCAAGATAAATAAACAACATCAAATGAATACGTGTGTTAAAATATCAAACCATGGGGGAATGTGCTATTCCTCAGGCAATGAGTCCTGTGATAAAGGCCTAGCATTACATTTCTGCAAAAGAACATATAAACTGAAACCTTTGAACATTAATTAAGATCTGGAAACAAAAAGAACCATCAAACTCACCTTCTTATATTCAGAAATATGTGATAAAATGTGGCAAGACGAATGAGTTTTCATAGTCCTATCTTCTAGGACCAAACTTCTACATATCAATTTCCCTCCAGTTCAGAAAATATTATCCAGTATTCAATGTGCTATAATATTTATTTTTATTTGTCATCTTTCAACCCGTTCTATTTATCAGAATAAACGCAAAGGACTTACCAGCATTAGATTTCGGATTCTCATTTCAAATGAGATCTATTACTCTAATAATTGTCAGAATCAGTGTTCTAATGAACTGCAGTAACAACATTGTTGGTTACTATTATTTGAATGAGGATAGGAATTATCTACTTGGACCACTCTGGTCAAAATCACAACGGTATCCTCCGACAGTGGTGCATTATCTGTCCTTGTCCTCAATATCATACCATCCTCCTCTATTGCTTCTTCTCTTTGGTCCACAGGGTGAATTCACTGGGTGATTTTTGCCAATTCTTGGTAAAGCCACTTGAAGCACTGCAGAGGCGGAGGTCAAAACTGCCAAGCTGGTCAGAATCCCACAGGAATAAACCTCCTGATCAAAGGTTACAAAACATCAACGCTGCGAGCATATGACCTTGGCTATCCCACTCTAACACTGGCTCAAGGAGATGGCATAGTAGTGGAGATCTAAAGGTGGACAGCAACCTGAAAAGTGCAGTGTTTGTTGAGATCATGTAGACTGTTTCTGACCATTGACTAACTTTAGGGATAGTGGGAAATTGGAAAAATCATTTCACAGTGGCCCAAAATAAGATGTTTAATACAATTTTCCAGAAGAAAATGAAAGACTTTCCACTAAAGTTCGTCTGGGAAATTAGTGATTAAAAATGTTTTCTTCGACAACACTGAATACTGGGCATTGCAAAATGCTTTTTGATTTTTATAAAAGATTCAGTGGTAATTCTGCAAACTTTTTGTTTAACATAATTGTTCATTCTTGTCTCTAACATTCAACTACAATTTATTCAGCGAAATGTTGTCAGTACGAACAATTCCTTCTAGCAGGAGATAGTTGGATCAGTGTTAAGGACAAATCTTGATGTTCCTTCCAAAAAATGTCAGCAATTATTTCTAACAAATGTTTTTCCAATGTGGCAGGTTATTCCAGGCCCGTGTATCTAAAGTAGCTTTTAAGAAATAGTGATGGTTGGAAAACTTTCCAATAAACTCATGTCTTATCTGAATACCTATGCTGCAATGTTTATTTTGAGCAACAACTAATGTTAAGAAAAGTCAATGCCAGAATACTCCTCTATTAGCATCACTAGAAATATTATGATCACTATGATCAGTATATTTGTGTGTAATATGTGAATTTTAAGCAGTTTCTTTAAAAATAAAAGATCACCTCCAGTAACCTTAACTAAGTGAGTCCACAAGTACACATCAGTAGGTAGGTGGGTCAAATTCAGATGTTACAAGGAACTAACCGATCACCTCACAGATATTGGTAAGGGCACTTACCAGTTATTTCCTTCCGAATTTCATCTCATCTGAACCCTAGTTCTCAAGAGGCACAAGGAGAGGTCTGTGCTAGATGTCAAAAGGCATTCAAAATAGCACTGAGTAGTAAAAAGGAGTTTTAATTATCTTGAACCTAATTTCTGTTTTGCTGTTATTTATTGTAATAGGGGAGCATCAAATACTAGAACTGTGGACTTATCCTCATCAGAAAAATCAGTCGCCTCAAAAATAAAGTATACACAGTCGGCTGATTTACCACATGACCTTTTCCAGAAGTAATCATTGGAAAATTTCCCAAATACTGTGGAAAAAATGTATTTCATTAATTTGTGTGCAGTCATATTTACAGGCTGTGTGGTATTAATCAGTTCAATATTTAAATCTCCTTAAATTGGACCTATACCTGTGCTTGTCGCACTTAAAATAAAAATGCAAAATTCCTCTAAGTTTTAAAGCTCGCTACTCATTGAATTACCTGATAATATGGTTCAAAAATATCAGTGTCCCTATATTACACAATGACAGAGCAGCTAGATCCTAGATTTTGCATCAATTTGACATTGTTGTGTGTCACTGATGCAGGACCTACAATATAACTGCAGTTTATACCAAGTAATCCAAACATGAATGGAGATAATTTTACTATGTTTGTGTCACAACAGTTGCAGTTAAAAGATTAAAAAGTGCCAGGCTGTATATTCGATCTTTTATTTCTCATGTTAGAAGAGGATAATCAGCTTTTTTCTAACAGTAGAAAACTTTCCCAGTAGTGGGACAGCGGTGAGCTGAGCTCTAAGATATTTATTTATACCTGTCGAAACAAATATACGATGATGGTCTCTCTTCACATCAGTCGCAAAGTGGGTATTGTTTGTTAACTCATAATATCAAACTTATGTCTATGATACAATTTACTTGTGAGGTTTAGTCTATCCTCATGGAGATTCCATGCATTCACTTCTACATGAGTTGAAGTACGGTGGTAGAAGGAGAACTGAAGAGCTCGCAGGAACCTCCTGTGGCCTTTGAAGTACAAACTGGGACAAAGGAAATTAAATATGCATCTTTCACAAATAAAATTCAATCATCTATAGGATCTAACACAGAATTGGCATTCTAACACAAATCCACCTGTCAACTGGTTTCGATATAGCTTTTTCTTTCAATGGCAGTTGTGAAAGCAGGCAGTCGTGTTAAATGGTTACTTAATTGGGTTATATTTATGCTCAACAAGCTTGCATTCAAAATTTATTGGCATACAAAAATTGCAATGTCTCTGAACAATTTCTTCACACCATCGAGTTGCATCGAAACTACAGCACAGAAACAGGCCATTCAGCCCAAATGATCAATACTGGTGTTTACGCTCCACATGAGCCTCCTCCCTCCCCCTCCCCCCGCATCAGCATACCCTTCTATTCCTTTCTCCCTCATGTGCTTATCTAGTTTCCCCTTAAATGCATCAATGCTATTTGCCTCAACTACTTGTGGTAGCACTTTCCACATTCTTACCACTCTTTGGGTAAAGAAGTTTCTTTTGAATTCCCTATTGGATTTATTAACAACTATTTTATATTTATGACCTCTAGTTTCGGACTCTTCCACAAGTGGAAACATTTTCTCTACGTCTACCCTATCAATCCATTTCATTATCTTAAAGACCTCTATCAGGTCACCCCTCAGCCTTCTCTTTAAGAACAAAGAGCCCCAGCCTGTTCAGCCTTTCCTGATAAGTATATCCTCTCAGTTCTGGTATCATCCTTGTTAATCTTTTTTGCACCCTCTCCAATACATCTATATCCTTTCTATAATATGGAGACCAGAACTGTGCACAGTACTCCAAGTGTGGTCTAACCAAGAAATAAAAACAGAAAATACTGGAAATGTTCAGCAAGTGAGGCAGCATCTGTGGAGAAATAAATAGAGTTAATGTTTCAGGTCGAAGACCTTTCGTCAGAACTGGATGATGTTAAAGAGTTAAAGTTTTTAAGCAAGTACAGAGCCAGGGAAAGGGAGGGATGGAGGGGAGAGGAGGAAAGAACAATAGAGAAGGTCTGATAGGGTGGAGGGCAGGAGTGATTAAATGACAAAAGGGATGATGGTGCAAGGCAAAGAAGGTAGTAATAGGACAAGTAAAGAAACAAAAGATGGGTCGAGAGGAGCTGTGAATGGCAACAGCAGAACCATAACCAGCACTTGCTGTCCGAAAAAATGGGAGCAGTGGTTATGATCTTTAGTTATTGAAATCAATGTTGAGTCCGGAAGGTTGTAAAGGGTCAAAACGAAAGATGAGGTGCTGTTCCTCGAGCTTACGTTGAGTTTCATTGGAACAGCGTAGGGGGCCAAGGACAGAGGGGTGGGAGTGGGAAGGGGAATTAAAGCGGCAAGTGACTGGCAGGTCAGAGTCACACTTGTGGACACAGGGGGGAGTGTTCAGCAAAGCGATCGCCCAATCTGAGTTTGGTCTCCCCAATGTAGAGGAGACTGCATTGTGAGCAGCGAATACAGTATACTAAATTGAAAGAAGTACAAGAAAACTGCAGTTTCACCTGGAAGGAGTGTTTGGGGTCCTGGACGGTGGGAAGGGAAGAGGTAGCTGTTGCATCTCCTGCACTCGCAGGGGAAGGTACCGTGGGGAGGAGAGCGGGTGTTGGGGGTGATGGAAGATTGGACCAGGGTGTCACAGAGGGAGCGGTCCCTTCGGAATGCTGAAAGGGGAGGGGAGGGGGATGTGTTTGGTGGTGGGATCGCGCTAGAGTGGCGGAGGATGATATGTTGAATGTGGAGGCTGGTGGGGTGGAAGGTGAGAGAAGAGGGACCCCATCATGGTTCTGGGAGGGAGGGGAAGAGGTGAGGTGAGGGAAATAGGACGGATACGATTGAGGGCCCTGTCAACTACAGTGGAGGGGAATTCTCAGTTGAGGAAAAAGGAAGACACATCGGAAGAACTGGCATGGAAGGTGGCATAGTCAGAACAGATGCGACGGAGACAGAGAAACTGGGAGAAGGGAATAGAGTCCTTACAGGAAGCAGGGTGGGAGGAAGTGTAATCAAGGTAGCTGTGGGAGTTGGTGGGGTTATAATAGATATTGCTTTACAGTCTATCCCCAGAAATGGAGATAGAGAAGTCAAGGAAGGGAAGGGTCGAGTCAGAAATGGACCATGTAAAGGCGCAGAATGGGTAGAAATTGGAAGCAAATTTGATGACATTTTCCAGTTCAGGGTGAGAACAGGAAGCAGCACGGATACAGTCATCGATGTACCAGAAAGAGACGAGGGAGAGGACCGGAGTAGGACTGGAAGAAGGAACATTCCACATATCCCACAAAAAAGGCAGACATAGCTGGAACCCACATGGGTTCCCCGTATGGTCTAACCAAGGTTCTATACGAGTTTAACAAAATTTCTCTGCTTCTAGCCCTATTCTATCCCTCTCGAAATGAACCTGTGCTTGATTTGCCTTTTTTTTTAAATGGCCTTAATAACATGCATCACTACTGTGTGATTTGTATATCTATACTCCTAGATCCCTTTGCTCCTCTATCCCATTTAGACTTAGCCAAACAGAATGTGGTCTCCTTATTCTTCCTACCAAAACGCATCACTTCACACATATTTATATTAAAATTCATTTGCCAATTACACTCATTCTGCAAGTTTATTAATATCCTTTTGCATTTTGACACATTCTTCCTTTGTACTAACTACACCCCCCAATTAGTGGTGCCCGCAAATTTTGAAATTGTACTTCCGATTCTCAAATGTAAATTGTGAACAACAATGGTCCCAGCACCGATCATTGTCTGGCCCATATGTGACTCCAGACCCACAGCAATGTGGTTGATTCTTAATTGCCCTCTGAAATGGCGTAGCAAGCCACTCAGTTGTAAAATCTCGCTAAAAAAAGTCATAATAAAACCGGATGGACCACCCGGCATGGGACAAGGCACTGGACACGACAAAAGCAAACCAAGACCAGTTGACCCTGCAAAGTCCTCCTCACTAACATCTGGGGACTTGTGCCAAAATTGGGAGAGCTGTCCCACAGACTAGTCAAGCAACAGCCTGACATAGCCATACTCTCAGAATCATACCTTTCAGCCAACATCCCAGACTCTTCCATCACCATCCCTGGGTATGTCATGTCCCACCGGCAGGACAGACCAACCAGAGGTGGCGGTACAGTGATATACAGTCAGGAGTGGCCCTGGGAGTCCTCAACATGGATTCCGGACACTATGAAATCTCAAGGCATCAGGTCAAACGTGGGCAAGGAAACCACCTACCATTCTCTCTCAGCTGATGAATTAGTCCTCCTCCATATTGAGCTCCACTTGGAGGAAGCACTACGGGTAGCAAGGGCACAGAATGTACTCTGGATGGGGGACTTCAACGTCCATCACCAAGAGTGGCTCGGCAGCACCACTACTGATCGAGCTGGCAGAGTCCTGAAGGACATAGCAGCCAGACTGGGCCTGCGGTAGATGGTGAGCGAACCAACATGAGGGAAAAACCTACTTGACCTCGTCCTCACCAGTCTGTCTGTCGCAGATGCATCTGTCCATGACAGTATTGGTAGGAGTGCCCACCGCACAGTCCTCGTGGAGACGAAGTCCCGTCTTTGTACTGAGGACAACATCCAACGTGTTGTGTGGCAATACCACCGTGCTAAATGGGATAGATTCAGAACAGATCTAGCAGCTCAAAACTGGGCATCCATGAGGCAAAGTGGGCCATCAGCAGCAGCAGAAGAATTGTATTCCAGCACAATCTGTAACCTCATGACCCAGCATATTCCTCTCTCTACCATTACCAACAAGACAGGGGATCAACCCTGGTTCAATGAGGAGTTTAGAAGAGTATGCCAGGAGCAGCACCAGCCGTACCTAAAAATGAGGTGCCAACCTGGTGAAGCTACGGCTCAGGACTACATGCATGCTAAACAGCGGAAGCAACATGCTATAGACAGAGCTAAGCAATTCCACAACCAACGGATCAGATCAAAGCTCTGCAGTCCTGCCACATCCAGTCGTGAATGATGGTGGACAATGAAACAACTAACGGGAGGAAGAGGATCTGTAAACATCCCGATCCTCAATGATGGCGGAGTCCAGCACAATGAAAGACAAGGCTGAAGCGTTTGCAACCATCTTCAGGCAGAAGTGCCGAGTGGAGATCCTCCCGATATCCCCACCATCACAGAAGCCAGTCTTCAGTCAATTCGATTCACTCCACGTGATATCAAGAAACGGCTGAGTGCACTGGATACAGCAAAGGCTTTGGGCTCCGACAACATCCCGGCTGTAGTGCTGAAGACTTGCGCTCCAGAACTAGCCGCGCCACTAGCCAAGCTGTTCCAGTACAGCTACAACACTGGCATCTACCTGACAATGTGGAAAATTGCCCAGGTACGTCCTGTCCACAAAAAGCAGGACAAATCCAATCCAGCCAATTACTGCCCCATCAGCCCAGTCTCAATCATCAGCAAAGTGATGGAAGGTGTCATTGACAGTGCTATCAAATGGCACTTACTCACCAATAACCTGCTCACCGATGCTCAGTTTGGGTTCCGCCAGGACCACTCGGCTCCAGACTTCATTACAGCCTTGGTCCAAACGTGGACAAAAGAGCTGAATTCCAGAGGTGAGGTGAGAGTGACTGCCCTTGACATCAAGGCAGCATTTGACCGAGTGTGGCAGCAAGGAGCCCTAGTAAAATTGTAGTCAATGGGAGTCAGGGGGAAAACTCTGCAGTGGCTGGAATTATACCGAGCACAAAGGAACACGATAGTGGTTGATGGAGGCCAATCATCTCTGCCCTGAGGAACTCCTGCAGAAATGTCCTGGGGCTGTGTCCTAGGCCCAACCATCTTCAGCTGCTTCATCAATGAGGCATTCCCTCCATCATAAGGTCAGAAATGGGGATGCTCGCTGATGATTTCAGTGTTCAGTTCCATTCACAACCCCTCAGATAATGAAGCAGTCCGTGCCCACATGCAGCAAGACCTGGACAACATCCAGGCTTGGGCTCATAAGTGGCAAGTAACATTTGTGCCAGGCAATGACCATCTCCAACAAGAGAGAGTCTAACCACCTCCCCTTGACATTCAACGGCATTACCATCACCGAATCCCCCACAATCAACATCCTGGGGGTCACCATTGACCAGAAACTTAACTCGACCAGCTACATAAATACTGTGGCTACAAGAGCAGGTCAGAGGCTGGGTATTCTGCGGCGAATGACTCACCTCCTGACTCCCCAAAGCCTTTCCACCATCTACAAAGCACAAGTCAGGAGTGTGATGGAATACTCTCCACTTGCCTGGATGAGTGCAGCTCCAACAACACAAGCAGCTCAACACCATCCAGGACAAAGCAGCCCACTTGATTGGCACCCTATCCACCACCCTAAACATTCACTCCCTTCACCACCGGCGCACAGTGGCTGCAGTGTACACCATCCACAGGATGCACTGCAGCAACTCGCCAAGGCTTCTTCGACAGCACCTCCCAAACCCGCAACCTCTACCACCTAGGACAAGAACAGCAGGTACATGGGAACATCACCACCTGTACGTTCCCCTCCAAGTCACACACCATCCCGACTTCAAAATATATCGCCGTTCCTTCATCGTCGCTGGGTCAAAATCCTGGAACTCCCTTCCGAACAGCACTGTGGGAGAACCTTCACCACACGGACTGCAGCGGTTCAAGGCGGCAGCTCACCACCACCTTCTCGAGGGCAATTAGGGATGGGCAATAAATGCTGGCCTTGCCAGCGACGCCCAAATCCCGTGAACGAATAAAAAAACAGGCTCCGATCTTAGTCACAAGTCTACAATGCGGTACCTTATCTCTTACTTCATCAAAGAATTTAATAAGGTTGGTCAAGCACGACTTTCCCCTTCTGAAATCCGTGCTGATTATTCTTTATATTTTCATTCTCTACATGTTTTTCTACTACATATTTGAGTAAAGATTCCATTATCTTTCCTACTACCAACATTAAGCTAACTGGAGTTTAGTTCCCTGCACTTGTTCTGTCTCCCATTTTAAATATAGGAATAATATTCCTATACGACAATATCCAGCTAACCATGAAGAATGTGAATTGTCTCCCAAAAGATAACTTATGCCCATTGTAAGCCAAATCAAAATTAGACTATTAAAATTCTAAACATAAAAAATGCAGCCTTCCTTTGCTTTGATAGCACCCGATCAGTTCCCTGACTACCTCTCCTCATAGTTTCCAAACGTGCTCAGCTAACACTTCACTGGTGAGAATCGTAACTACTGCAGTACTCCTGCACCATGCTTTTCCTAGAGTCTCATACGCTGTACGCTGCCTGGCCTTCATCGCATTGTCATGTTTGTATTTCGGACCAATAGCCTCGCTCAATCAGCTAAAGTAATCTCTGCACCCTTTCCTCGAGCAGGGCTATTCGTAATGGACGGAGTGTGATGTGGAACTCTGCCACGTAGGGGCGTTCCTGAGTGACTAACATGTTTCTGGTACAAAATCATTCTCCAAACCTAAACTATATTGCGTGATCTATTCTCTGCCTGCCTCCTCATGATTCCTTATACAGGGTCAGTGAACCGTACTGAATTTTCATTACCAGACTTTCCTGGAATGAAGAATATGAAATTATATTCCACCTGTGACTTGCCGCCACTCCAGAAGCCTCCATTGGGCTTGGACCCACACTAATAGGTTCCTTGCCCGCAAGACGTACTGCACCTGACTCCGTTCAGATAGGTGACTGCACTGATCTGGCACTAAAACTCCAATCATGGACAGCTTCGGGGCTTGATGGCTACCCTACCCTCCACTCAGCGTTCATTCCTCTCCTACTGAAACTCCAATCACGTTAACTGGATACTGAAAATGCATTCAACCAAATAGAGCAGAAATTCCTTCTCGCAGTGCTCGAAAGAATGGCTGCGCTGACACATTCAGGATAGGGTTCCCAACCCTCCTGGAATGAACGGGAGTTTCCCAGAATTGAGGGTTCCTCAACCAAGTGCCTCCTCCAGCAGCCCAGGAGAGTCAACAATTTAAATTTCCCACCATATTGCGTGTCTCCCCCCCCCACCCCACACCGTGATGTCACCGGCTGCTGTTGGAGAAGCCTCTGGCTCGGTGAGGTTACCTGGTAGGGGCTGGAGAGTCAGGAATCGGGCTTTTTTTTGATGGACCAATAACGATGACACTGGGTTGCCCCAGGGTCACCATACAAGTATCATAACATAAGCATCAAGTGTAGGGGGCCCAACCTTTCTCTGAGTGGATTGCAATATGCACCCCACATACAGTCTAGACTAATCGCCTCAGCATGGTCACTGCACCCAGACACCAGATAAGAATGGCCCCATCCTTCCTCCGTTTTGTCTTGAACATAGAACCTCTAGTGACGGAGTAAACACAGGCATCTAGAGTCGACAGGAAGGAATGAAAAAAAATCCCTGCAGGCTGATTACATACTACAATATATAACCAACCCAATCACCTTACCTGCATGACCAAAGACAGGATAGTTTATCTGTAGGCAGCCTGGGAACATGATCTTGGCTGGTTGTTAAGGGAGAAGTCACACACTGAACACTATCACCTACAGCAAAATCCAGGATGGCCAGTTCAAAATCATGCATCGCAAATACCACACCCTGCACGTTCTGGCCAAATTCCATCCCTCCATACCAGATGGCTGCTGGACAGGCTGCAGCCAGAAGGACATCCTCCTACACATTGGCTGGATGCAAGGGCATGACCAGACTTTCTGGACAGCAGTCTGGGAGACCACATGGCCAGTCTCTCAATCTCAAGATAATCAAGCTCAAAAGGGAAAAAGACCACCCCCAAACCTCCGCCCTTCAACTACAAGGTGGCTAGCACGACTCCCGTTACTAACTACAAGGTAGTGTTGGAATGCAGTACCATCCGCAACGCACGGCAGGAACGTGGACATCTGCCGAACAGAATAAGTAATGTTTAGCCTCCACCTGGAATTGGGGAAATACCAGGCTGTCTGGGGCATGTTCTCGAGATCCAGTCGACCCAAACTATACCCTTGGCTTAGCAAACCCACCCATTGGCCAACATGTTCACCAATACAAACAGGACTCCTCCCCATTGTCCCCAACCCTAATTTCAGTACCTAGGTCTAAATGAGATGCCCTGGCCCCAATACCCGCATTGTTCCCAGTGCAAGCAGCTGGCGTGTCAATGCATTCCTCCTACAGGCATGAGTAGGTATTTACACACTAATAAAAAGTGAGAGATTATACATCTAAATATAGTGACTTTTAAAGTATGTATGTAAATGTAACTAAAGATTTCATAGAATATATGAATGTACACCAATTTGTAGAATAGCATCACAAAATATATGTATGAATGTATAAAGAGATGCAAGATAGCTTCAGAAATAATGTATAAATGTCCATATGTATAACATTAATGTGTACAAATATACACCTATAGTCATAAAATGCAATGCTTCAGGAAAAAAAATGGCAAAATCTGTAACATTCAAAACATTTGGAAAGCTGACAATTTCTCTTAATCATAGGTTTCTACCTTACAACCAGTCCACTGCAAAGTCATTCAAATTATTTTAGAAATTTATTTCGAGAATTCAGGTTTTCTGAAAATATATTTAAAAATTGTGTTTTTACTGTCTCCTAACTAATAGATCAGTGTGGATGAATTGTGTTAAGACTGCCATTTAAAAATACACTACCACAGAACTACTCTTTCACAATGTAAACAATAACTTGGACTGGCTTCAATTTTTACTAAAACAAAATAACAGCATTAACTTCAATTTGACCAGTATTTACTTGGCTTGCAATCTGCATGGGAGCTATTTAACCTGCATGATCTAAAGAGATAAAAGTTACTTTACTATTGTAATACTGGATATTGGGATGCATAATAAAAACATTACTAAAATAATTGAGGTTATGGCAACATACCAAAAGCCTTCATTTACCAACAAAGCTTAAGGCAAGTATAATAAATTAGCACAATTAGGTGGAATAGACTGAATTTATGAGAAAGGCAAACATTTCAAAGAGAAGGAAACATTTCTGATTAAATTCAAAATAGTTTCACTTTGAGAAAATTTATTGAACACAGTGATGGAAGCATACATAAGAGGGCATGAGATTTTAAAAAATGTTTGTATTTTATGACCGTTGCTTGCTAGTTGCAATACAAAAAGTCACAGATGCTGTGACTTCATTCTCATTCACTGATGTATTTGAATCCTGTAATTGTGAATGGTGCATTTTACAAAATCAATGCTAAGTACTTAGTCTTCTTCACTCTCTAAATCAGGATTATAATCTGGGTCGTCATCATCTAATTCTAAATCATCCATATCTTGGAACAGGGATTCGTCAACTTCCACATTGTTACCTGTTGTAAATGTACATAGAACAGTTTTAATCACAATCCAGTTATATAAACAAGTGAAAATAGTAATATTTTGATAATGGTCTCATAATATTGATTTAGGATCCAGTTAATCGAGCATCATTTTAAAATCATACACAGCTGCTTATATCACTATACGATATCAGAATGGCAGTCTATACAAAAAAAATCAAAACACGACTTAATTAAATTAATATAATTGAAACAAAAGATGAAACATTGTTTATTTCACAATTAAGGAAACAAAAAGATCAAATCAGGACCCTTCCCCTGCCACCTTTATGAAATACATACAATTGGAGACACCAAAGTGTGGATGGGCTACACAAATCTTTATATATAAACGTACCAATTTTAAACTTCAAACCCTTTAATAGTACACAAACTAACAATACCAGTCAAAATAAAGAACATGCAGAGTTTCATTATAAATTGAAATAACTCATGCTTTACCTTCTTCCAAGAACTGAATATCAGATGTATCAAGGTTATGATCGGTTTCAAACAGCTGCTTCCCTGAAAAATAAAAACACAATGCTTAAGGTGCAGCACTTAGAATCATTAAATACAGATCAGAATTTTATAGTACATTGTGCCTGTGCTGACTGCCTGAAAAAGCTATCCATTTAGTCCCATTCTCAGTTGCAAGGAAATTGAGACAAAGGAGGAGAGATTAATGGGGTGACAAGAAAGCTTGGTCAAAGAAGTGGGTTTTAAGGAGGGGCTTAAAAGGAGGAGAGTGAGGTGGAGAGGAAGAAGGTTTAGGGAGGGAATTCAGGATATGGGGCCGAAACAGCTGAAGGCACGATCGCCAACAGTGGAGCAAAGAGTTAGTTAGTTAGGAGTCTCCTGTACCTAGTGGCACGAGGCAACTCATTTCTTCCACTGATGCCGATCCAAAGCAAGATAGTTGACTCCAACGAGAGTATCATCTTGCCTTACATCGAGCAGATCATGGTTTTCCACAGTGGACATTTATTTTTGCAAATCTGTAACGGGCTCATCTTGCCTCTGGGCTGTTTCCATAATTAAAGGCATTTTTACACGGCCAGATCATTAGTCTGACTCACAACTCCTTACCAGGAGGGCAGGTGAACACCCTTTAGTCTGGCTCCTACCTTTCGACCTGTCTGGCTTGGGTGACCCTACCAGGAGTTATACTCCCGCGTATAGACCTCAGGGTCATAGAGCACGCAAGCCTTCCGGCCACATCAAGGTGCAGTCCCTAGAGAAGGGTGGAGTGCGCAAGAGAGAAATGGAGCACGAGACGAACTGGGAGTTCAGGAGAGGTGGGGTTATAGGATTGAAGGTTAGGGAGATGAGGAGCGATGAGTAATGGATGGATTTAAGCACAAGAATAATAAAGAAATTTTAATTTGAGGTATTGGAAGCCAATGTAGGTCAATGAGGGCAAGCATGATGGGCAAGCATGACTTAGTGCAGGATAGGATAATCAGCAGAGATTTAGAGAAGTCTATGGAGGATGGGAGGCTGGCCAGGAGGTCACTGGAGTAACCTGGTTTGGAGGTGATTAAAAACACCAATGAGGTGTTCTCATTGAAACATATAAAATTCTGACAGGGCTAGACAGACTGGATGCAGGGAAGATGTTTCCCCTGGCTGGGGGGTCCTGACAAGGGGTTACAGTCTCAGGATATGGGGTAGGACATTTAGGATTGAGATGAGATTAAATTTCTTCACTCAGAGGGTGGTGAACCTGTGGAATTCTCTACCACAGAAGGCTGTAGAGGCCAAGTCACTGAATATATTTAAGAAGGAGCTAGATAGATTTCTAGACACAAAAGGCATCAAGGGGTATGGGGAGAGAGTGGGAATATGGTATTGAGATAGAGGATCAGCCATGATCATATTGAATGGCGGAGCAGGCTCGAAGGGCCTTATGGCCTACTCCTGCTCCTATTTTCTGTTTCTATGTTGAGAGTATTAGTATCAAATAAGCTGTTAAACATGGAGGTTAAAGTAACAAATTTAAGTCAGAGTTGACACACAAAATAATGGTCATCTACTGAAACCTTGATTTTTGGAGGAACATGATAGCACATTACAATCTTCTTTGGAAAACCTGAGCAAAGTGTTGTTCATAGATTTTATACACAGTTTAATACAAAATGAGCTGTGCAAATACTAAGATGAAAGGGCCATTTCAGAGGATTGAAAAAAATCTTGAAAAAATTATTAATAAAATCAAAGTGCTTTCATATTCAAAACAAGTACATCTAACCTACCTGTCAGTTTAATTTTTCCAGCCTGCTCCTCTTCCTTTTGTTGTTTCCTTCTGATTTCGACTAAGTCTGCATCAAATCTTGCTTTCCATGCCAAGAAATTCTCAATTGTAACAGCTGTACCATGGAAAACAGCCTACAAGAGTTTGCAAAAAAAATATAGCTCTTTGAAACACTGCATGGAAAATAGATACTAGTGAATGAATTACGCAGCTGTAACTCAGTAAAGGGACTAAGATGACAACGTAAAAAAAGCAAAACTAAAGATCTTCATTATCTACAGGATAGAATTTCAGCCTTATATATAAAATTAAAAACCAAAGAATGTATTCTCAGTTCAAAAGAAGAGTTCATTCTAGTAACTTTCCCTTTTCCGTATTATGCAAAGGAATGTTTTATTCCTATTTAGTAGAGCTGATTATTTTGCAGCTTAGATCTTGTGAATGAGCTGACTGCACTACTCTTATGCATGTAACTGCTGGTCTTCCTATAAACTAGCTGTACTATGGGCTCAATACTCCATCCAAGCACAGATGTTACGTGACATTTTGACCATTGTATACGACGGAGCAGCAAGTTTACCAGCCCCAGGAAGACTGGTAGCAGTCAAAAAGACCAGGTTAAAAAAAAATGGATCTTTTGGGCCACAATTCTTGAAAATCTGATGAGTTTCTCTTGATGTTCACACCAGCTGCTATGGGGCTAGCAGCTGAAGACCAGTATAAAAGTAGCTTTAGACATCTCAGCCAAAGTTTAGAACAAAATCACTGCAATTTAGAATGACTAGTTACAGTGAGTCTGGAAGCATATAATTTATGTAGCCTTTCCCCTTGTATTCAATTGTATTGATTTAACTCAAATGATACTAAAGTTGAGCTAAAGAACAAGGGGCAATCGCACTATTGGGAGTGTAAAATAGACCCCCAAACAGTGAGAGAGAGATAGAAGAGCAAATATGTAGGCAAATTTTTGAAGTGCAAAAACAATAGGGCAGTAATAGTAGGGGATTTCAACGACTATAATATTAACAAGCAGTGTAAAAGGTATGAGGGCACAGAAATCTTAAACTGCATTCAGGAGAACTTTTTTAGCCTGTACATAGCAAGCCCAACAAGAGGGGAGGGGCAGTTCTGGACTTAGTTTTAGGGAATGAAGCTGGGCAGGTGGAAGGAGTATCAGTGAGAGAGCATTTTGCTGTTCGTTATCATAATTCAGTTAGATTTACTGTAGTTATGGAAAAGGACTGAGATAGAACAGAAGTAAAAGTTCTCAATTGGGGAAAGGCCAATTTTACTAAGCTGAGAAGTGATTTAGCAAAAGTGGACTGGAAACAGCTACTTGAAGGTCAGAGCAGTGGGAGGCATTCAAGGGAGAGATTGTGAGGGTACAGATCAAACATGTCCCCACAAAGAAAAAGGGTGGGACTGCCAAATCAAGAGCCCCTAGGATGACAAGGAGCGGAGCTACAGGCGGGAGTGGACCTTGGAGAGAGCGCAAGACTCGGAGACGACTAAAGGCCGAGACTCAAGGCCTACCCACACTCGGAGCGGCAGAGAGGCAATCAGTGAAAAAACAAGGAGTGACGTCACAGGACAGCAGGTAGGTGATTAGCTGGTGAGTATTAGTTTTTTTTCCTGAGTTAGGGAATTGGGTAAAATTGAATTAAAAGCTTGAAGCGTAAAACTACTGGTAGCTCATTAAAATTAAAGCTTAAACTACTTAACTAGAGTAATATAACCAAAAATAACCGTATTTGAGGCTTAATTTGTTTGTGCTTGGTTTAAGTTAATCTAACAAATTAAGGCATGGCAGGGCAGCTCAGCTTAAAAGAGCCAGCATGGATTTGTGAAAGGTAGGTCGCGCTTGACAAACCTGACTGAATTTTTTGAAGAGGTGACTAAAGTAGTGGACAGGGGAATGTCAATGGATGTTATTTATATGGACTTCCTGAAGGCATTTGATAAGGTCCCACATAAGAGACTATTAGCTAAGATAGAAGCCCCCATGGAAGAGGGAAAAGTACAGACTTGGTTAGGAAGTTGAGCGAAAGACGACAGAGAGTAGGGATAATGGGGAGGTACTCACATTGGCAGGATGTGACTAGTGGAGTCCCGCAGGGATCTGTCTTGGGGCCTCAATTATTCACAATATTTATGAACAACTTAGATGAAGGCACAGAAAGTCTCATATCTAAGTTTGCCGATGACACAAAGATTGGTGGCATTGTAAGCAGTGTAGATGAAAACATAAAATTACAAAAGGGATACTGATAGATTAGGTGAATGGGCAAAACTGTGGCAAATGGAATTCAATGTAGACAAATGTGAGGTCATCCACTTTGGATCAAAAAAGGATAGAACAGGGTACTTTCTAAATGGTTAAAAGTTAAAAACAGTGGATGTCCAAAGGGACTTAGGGGTACAGGCACATAGATCATTGAAGTGTCATGATTAGGTGCAGAAAATAATCAATAAGGCTAATGGAATGCTGGCCTTTATATCCAGAGGACTGGAGTACAAGGGGGCAGAAGTTATGTTGCAGCTATACAAAACCCTGGTTAGATCGCACCTGGAGTACTGAGAGCAGTGCTGGGCACCGCACCTTCGGAAGGACATACTGGCCTTGGAGGGAGTGCAGCGTAGGTTTACTGGAATGATACCCAGACTTCAAGGGTTAAGTTACGAAGAGAGATTACACAATTGGGGTTGTATTCTCCAGAGTTTAGAAAGTTAAGGGGTGATCTGATCGAAGTTTATAAGATACTGAGGGGAACAGATAGGGTGGATAGAGAAACTATTTCTGCTGGTTGGGGATTCTAGGAGTAGGGGGCACAGTCTAAAAATTAGAGACAGGCCTTTCAGGAGTGAGATTAGAAAACATTTCTACACACAAAGGGTGGTAGACATTTGGAACACTTCCGCAAACGGCAATTTTTTAAAAAAATTTATTCGTTCATGGGATGTGGGCGTCGCTGGCGAGGCCGGCACTTATTGCCCATCCCTAATTGCCCTTGAGAAGGTGGTGGTGAGCCACCTTCTTGAACCGCTGCAGTCTGTGTGGTGAAGGTTCTCCCCACAGTGCTGTTAGGAAGGGAGTTCCAGGATTTTGACTCAGCGATGATATATTTCCAAGTCGGGATGGTGAGAGACTTGGAGGGGAACATGCAGGTGGTGTTGTTCCCATGTGCCTTCTGCCCTTGTCCTTCTAAGTGGTAGAGGTCGCGGGTTTGGGAGGTGCTGTCAAAGAAGCCTTGGTAAGTTGCTGCAGTGCATCCTGTGGATGGTACACACTGCAGCCACTGTGTGCCGGTGGTGAAAGCAGTGAATGTTTAGGGTGCTGGATGGGGTGCCAATCAAGCGGGCTGCTTTGTCATGGATGGTGTCGAGCTTCTTGAGTGTTGTTGGAGCTGCACTCATCCAGGCAAGTGGAGAGTATTCCATCACACTCCTGACTTGTGCCTTGTCAATGGTGGAAAGGCTTTGGGGAGTCAGGAGGTGAGTCACTTGCCGGAGAATACCCAGTCTCTGACCTGCTCTTGTAGCCACAGTATTTATATGGCTGGTCCAGTTAAGTTTCTGGTCAATGGTAACCCCCAGGATGTTGATGGTGGGGGATTCGGCAATGGTAATGCCATTGAATGTCATGGGGAAGTGGTTAGACTCTCTTGTTGGAGATGGTCATTGCCTGGCACTTGTCTGGCGTAAATCTTACTTGCCACTTATCAGCCCAAGCCTGGATGGTGTCCAGGTCTTGCTGCATGCAGGCTCAGACTGCTTCATTATTTGAGGGGTTGCGAATGGAACTGAACACTGTGCAATCAGTGAACATTCCCATTTCTGACCTTATGATGGAGGGAAGGTCATTGATGAAGCAGCTGAAGATGGTTGGGCCGAGGACACTGCCCTGAGGAACTCCTGCAACAATGTCCTGGGGCTGAGATGATTGGCCTCCAACAACCACTACCATCTTCCTTTGTGCTGGGTATGACTCCAGCCACTGGAGAGTTTTCTCCGATTCCTGTTGACTCCAATTTTACTCGGGCTCCTTGGTGCCACACTCGGTCAAATGCTGCCTTGATGTCAAGGGCAGTCACTCTCACCTCACCTCTGGAATTCAGCTCTTTTGTCCATGTTTGGACCAAGGTTGTAATGAGGTCTGGAGCCGAGTGATCCTGGCGGAACCCAAACTGAGCATCAGTGGGCAGGTTATTGGTGACTAAGTGCCGCTTGATCGCACTGTCGACAACACCTTCCATCACTTTGCTGATAATTGAGAGTAGACTGATGGGGCGGTAATTGGCCGGATTGGATTTGTCCTGCTTTTTGTGGACAGGACATACCTGGGCAATTTTCCACATTGTCGTGTGGATGCCAGTGTTGCAGCTGTACTGGAACAGCTTGGCTAGAGGCGCAGCTCGTTCTGGAGCACAAGTCTTCAGCACTACAGCCGGGATGTTGTCAGGGCCCATAGCCTTTGCTGTATCCAGTGCACTCAGCCGTTTCTTGATTATCACGTGGAGTGAATCGAATTGGCTGAAGACTAGTTTCTGTGATGGTGGGGATATTGGGAGGCGGCCGAGATGGATCATCCACTTGGCACTTCTGGCTGAAGATGGTTGCAAACACTTCAGCCTTGTCTTTTGCACTCACGTGCTGGACTCTGCCATCATTGAGGATGGGGATGTTTACAGAGCCTCCTCCTCCTGTTAGTTGTTCACCACCATTCACGACTGGATGTGGCAGGACTGCAGAACTTTGATCTGATCCGTTGGTTGTGGAATCGCTTTGCTCTGCCTATAGCATGTTGCTTCCGCTGTTTAGCATGCAAGTAGTCCTGAGTTGTAGCTTCACCAGGTTGGCACCTCATTTTTAGGTACGCCTGGTGCTGCTCCTGGCATGCTCTTCTGCACTCCTCATTGAACCAGGGTTGATCCCCTGGCTTGTTGGTAATGGTAGAGTGAGGAATATGCTGGGCCATGAGGTTACAGATTGTGCTGGAATACAATTCTGCTGCTGCTGATGGCCCACAGTGCCTCATGGATGCCCAGTTTTGAGCTGCTAGATCTGTTCTGAATCTATCCCATTTAGCACGGTGGCAGTGCCACACAACACGTTGGATGGTATCCTCAGTGCGAAGACAGGACTTCGTCTCCACGAGGACAGTGCAGTGGTCACTCCTACCAATACTGTCATAGACAGATGCATCTGCGACAGGTAGACCGGTGAGGACGAGGTCAAGTAGGTTGACAGTGAGGAGGAAAGCTGTGGACTGCAGGAAGCTATCAATGGACTGGTCAGGCGGGCAGAAGAGTGGCAAATGGAATTCAATCCAGAGAACTGGGAGGTAATGCATTTGGGGAGGGCAAAGGCGTCAAGGGAGTACACAATAAATGGGAAGATACTGAGAGGGGTGGAGGAACAAAGGAACCTTGGGGTGCATGTCCACAGATCCCTGAAGGTAGCAGGACAGGTAGGTAAGGTGGTTAGAAAGCATACGGGATACTTTCCTTTATTAACCGAGGCATAAGAGCAGGGAGGTTATGTTAGAACTGTATAAAACACTAGTGAAGCCACAGCTTGAGTACTGCATATAGTTCTGGTCACCACATTACAGCAAAGATGTGATTAGACTAGAGAGGGTACAGAGATTTACAGGGATGTTGCCAGGGCTGGAAAAAAGATTGGATAGGCTGTGGTTGTTTTCTTTGAAACAAAGGAGGCTGAGGGGAGATTTAATTGAGATATATAAAATTATGACGGGATTAGATAAGATTGGATAGGGAGGACCTATTTCACTTTGTAGAGGGGTCAGTGACCAGGGGGCATACATTTCAAGTAATTGGTAGAAGGATTAGAGGGGAGCTGAGGAGAAATTTTTTCACCCAGAACGTGGTGGGGGTCTGGAACTCAGAGCCTGAAAGGCTGGTAGAGGCAGAAACCCTCAACTCATTTAACAAGTAGCTGGATGTGAACTTGAAGTGCCGTAACCTAAAGGGCTACGGACCAAATACTGCAAAAATTGGGATTAAGCTCGATAGCTCTTGTTCGGCCGGCATGAAAACGATGGGCCGAATGGCCTCTTTCTGTGCCGTAACTTTCTATGATACCATGAATGGGGGACAAAGGACACTGAGCAGATGTTCTGGCAAAGACTAGAGTGTATAATGGAATTCAGACACATTGTGCCAGAGCACAGACACACTGCATCATACCTCTCAGCAGTGGGGGATTCACACCACTGTGTGAAACTTCACAATGAATATGTTAATCAGGATCAAATGATGGCATCACAACCCCTGGCACCTTTTGATTTCTGCCCATTGGATCACTGCCAGTTCCTGCTCCCACCCATCAAATGTGGGCAGTAGAGGGTTGTCAACACCTGGAACAAGTTACCGGCTCAAGTGGCGAGTGCGGATTCGCTGCAACAGTTCAAAAAGGAACTGGACAAGTGCCTAACTGTAGCCAATATCAATACATGCACAAGATCAATGCGACTTGGGTTTGTACCTCATGGCACTGTAATCTCCTGTAACTTGTGGAGGGGGGGGGGTCAAGAGGAATTTGCTAGATTTTTTTGTTCCATAAATTGGCCTAGTGCCACAGTTCACACCTCTCTATTCTGACTGGCCTATGTGCATCACCCTCCCTCTGCTGCATCACTGGTGGGAGATTTTAAACCACCGTGGCTTTGCCCACTGAATTTCCTTCCCTAAAGCCCTTTTTCTTGCTACATTTGAACATAAGAAATAGGAGCAGGAGTAGGCCAATCGGCCCCTCGAGCCTGCTCCGCCATTCAATAAGATCATGGCTGATCTGATCCTAACCTCAAATCTAAATTCATGTCCAATTTCCTGCCCGCTCCCCGTAACCCCTAATTCCCTTTACTTCTAGGAAACACTCGATTTCCGTTTTTAATTTATTTAATGATGTAGCTTCCACAGCTTCCTGGGGCAGCAAATTCCACAGACCTACTACCCTCTGAGTGAAGAAGTTTCTCCTCATCTCAGTTTTGAAAGAGCAGCCCCTTATTCTAAGATTATGCCCCCTAGTTCTAGTTTCACCCATCCTTGGGAACATCCTTACCGCATCCACTCGATCAAGCCCCTTCACAATCTTATATGTTTCAATAAGATCGCCTCTCATTCTTCTGAACTCCAATGAGTAGAGATCGTAAAGACTGAAACAAAGTATTTGTTCAGTCTTTGCTCCCAGCTTCAAAAGTCTGCTCAAATCAACATCTGTCCACAATGCTATCAACATCCTAGGGGTCACCATTGATCAGAAACTTCTGAATCAGCCACATAAATACTGTGGCTACAACAGATCAGAGGCTGGGTATTCTGCGGCAAGTGACTCACCTCCTGACTCCCCAAAACCTTTTCACCATCTACAAGGCACAAGTTAGGAATGTGATGGAATACTCTCCACTTGCCTGGATGAGTGCAGCTCCAACACTCAAGAAGTGCGACATCATCCAGGCGCTTGATTGGCACCCCATCCACCAACTTAAACATTCACTCCCTCCACCACCAGTGCACCACGGCTGCAGTGTGTACCATCTACAAGATGCACTGCAGCAACTCGCCAAGGCTCTTTCAACAGCACCTCCCAAACCTGCAACGTCTACCACCTAGGACAAGGGCAGCAGGCGCATGGGAACACCACCACATGCATGTTCCCCTTCAAGTCACACACCATCCTGACTTGGAAATATATTGTCGTTCCTTTGTCATTGCTGGGTCAAAATCCTGGAACTCCCTACCTAACAGCACTGTGGGAGAACCTTCACCACACGGACTGCAGCAATTCAAGAAGGCGACTCACCACCACCTTCTGAAGGGCAAATAGGGATTGGCAATAACTGCTGGCCTTGCCAGCGATGCCCACGTCCTATGAATTAAAAAAAATTCCCTCTATTTAACCACATCTTTGGTCACCTATTCTATTTATTTTCCTAACATGCTTAACATCTGTTTTTTTTGAAGCAGTTTGAGATTTTTGGGAACATTAAAAAGGAACTATACAAGTGAAAATTGTTGCTAATAAATGCAAAGTGACGAGTCTGAGGAAGGGGAATAAGCTATGGAATATAAGCTAAAGTACATTTGTATACACAACATGAGAGGTAAACACAATGTCAGAGGGAACAAAGGGGTAGAGCATAAGTCCCTGGAAGTGATAATGAATTTGTACAGAGCACTCGTCTGGCTCAACTGGAGTGAACTGTACTACGCTGGGAACATCCAAATACTGGAGAGAGTATTGCAAAGGACAATTAAATTGATACCGTGGATTAGGCAGCCGAACTATGAGTGACTACAGAAATTGGGAATACTGTATTTACACCAAAGAAAAGGCGGGTCAGGGAAGAGATTGTTGACTTACTGAAGATTCAAGGGGGTATAGATAAGTGAAACATTGGGGTTCAGTTTAATTGCCAATTCTAAAAAGGGGCATGGGACTCAAGTTCAAAAAAAGGGGTGAACAGATAGTGTGGTTTAACTACTTTATACAAAGGGTGAACATTTGGAATAAGGTCCCTGGACAAATGTGGATGCTGATATTGTCAACAGCTTCATAGGGAACCAAATATATATTTGGCAGAAATAGTATCGATAGGTATGAGATACAGTAGTGATGAGCATTTTCTAAACTTTTGGACTGGATACGTGAATAGCAACAGTTTTTTCAGATTTTGTACAGATCCAAAATACTGATCTACAAACCTTTTCAACTTCTTCGGCTGCTTTTTCTTTTAATATCTTCTCCTCTTCTTTGCGAGACTTTATTTGATCCACAATTTCATTTAATTTTTCTTGTACAGCTGTCACTAAGGTAAATATCATCACCATTCCAATGTTTTCTTGTGCCTGTAAGGACATGTTGTACAAGTGTAAGCACAAGTTGAAAGAATGTAACATTTTTTCCCCCAAGAACATAACTGAAGGCAGTGATCACTATCAGCAACCAGCTGCAAAGCTTGAAAAAAATAAAATCGCAACATTGTGAAATTAAGGAGGATTCAACTGCTGGAAATAAGTCTTTTTTTTAAAAAATATACAACATCTCTTCACTCCAAGTTGACTTGAAGCCATGTGCTTATCTTTTTTGAAATTATTTACTTTCCTCTCATTCGCCTTTCTGATCCCATAGTCCAAGTCTATACTTACAATGTCATAATAGTAAGACAGCAGCACTGGCCATGTGCTGACTGGTATAGTACTACAAATGTGCACATTATTAATTCCAAACACTGGTCCAAAGAAGTGGCAGTGAATTACATTTCAATAATAGTTTTATTTTAGCATAAATTGTGGCTGACTTGAAACACTATGGTGGTCTTTGCTTTCCACACCAGTATCGGGATAATGGCAAAATACAATTTAAAATGGTCAGCTGCAACCCGAAAGGTTACCAATACAAATTTTAAAAGTTTGTTAGGAGAAGAATGTAGCACTGAGGTGCTATGCATTGGTACCAACTTGTAGCATCAAGGAGGCATCCAAGTTTGAGCCTCAGTAAGTTCCCAATCTTAACTATGCAGCTAGAAATGGCAGCAATAAGAGTCAGCCAGCTGAAAAGTGAGACCAAAAAAACCCAGAAGGGGCTTATGGACCAGTATCCATGATTCACCACAGCAACCAAGCAGGTAACTTAGAGTGCTGGGAAAGAGAAATCTGCAACGAGGAGAAATCAGAAAAAAACAGGGCTAGGGAGAGCAAACAAAAAAAGGAGTATAGAGTAGGAATTTCAAAATATTGTTGCAAAAAGTTACAATTTTGATCAATTGTGGCATCATATTAACACAAATTGCTTCAGAATTGACTTAAGCATGTGAAACATTCTGCACAAATAAATTAACACAGCAGTATGCAAACAATAATTACAGTATAGCACTTGACCATTGCATGCTGCATGATCTTATCAGTAGCACATGGAAAATTATATTTTTATCTCTGGTAACCACAGAAACCAACAGCACTATTGTAGTTTCAAACCCATGGAGCTCACGTTCAATTAGGTCAAAGAAGTGCTAAATTGAATGCAATTCACCCATGGTTCATAGTTAGAGCTCCTCCTACACACTCCATGACTTAATTTACCTGCCTGATGCCGCTTTGCAGTCCGACAAAAGGATAAAGCACTGAGATTGCATGCAAGGAACATTAAAGTCATTTTATTTAAAACCAACTTCCTCAAATTCCCAGATTTTTGGGGAGTTGACGAATCAGTAAAAGAACAATTTTTCTCTCAATTTTGGCATTAAAACTCAAATTGTCTCTGGCCATCGCACTAAAAATAAGGTTAGTGATGCACACAGGTCATGTATGGGATGCGATCAAGCAACATATCATATATTAATATACAGCGTATACATTATGCATTGCATGTGATGTGATACGCACACACCTCAAGACCTGACTTTCAGCATTAAATTCAGGCAGTTGAAGACTTAAGTTCAATAGTGAGAGTAGCCCATGTGGTTGCCAACGAGGAACGAAAGAAAATGCAACAGCAAAATAAAGAGTTCTGTCCATCACCGATAATATATAAATGTGAAGTCTCAGCTCCATTAATATTTTCCAAGTAATTTAATAGAGCCCCCACATTATGCCTAGGGTTATATCATTTTATATGTGTTCACAATACTGTTTGTACCACTGCTTTAAATATGTGTAGTATTCAAGCAGAGCTGGGTATTTTCTCCTTTGTTAAGGATGAAGCATTTCCTGGAACCTGTTGTTTGCTCTCTTCTAGATCGGACAATAAGGATCACAAACCCATAGTGGACAGAAAATGGGCTTTGTTACAGGAGTGTGATTCTCCTTGCCTAATTTTCCTCAATGTGCTCTACCTAGTCGATACTTTATGCCCAGATGATAAAAAGGAAAACTTGCCCCAATATCTTTAATTTTCTTACCTGTTCATTTAATAGTGTCATTATATCTGCAACATCAGACTTTTGAAGATTCTCTTGTCCAGTGATTTCAAAAATTGGAGGGTCATCTGGATATTGTTCTACATATGTGAATTGGAGGGTTGCTTCAACAGCTATTAAGACAATTATTGAATGTAATAAAATATTCAATAGGCTATTGTACCTACAGATAATTACATACTAGGACAAATTCAGATTTCAAATAAAATGAACCTGTGTACAATGTACAAGTTGTAATTATAGTAAAACTTATTAGCCTAATACAAGCATGATTCAAACAGTGTAGCATCATTGCAAAGCAGTTTCAGCTTCACACTTAAGCTAAACTTGAGGCATGTAAATCTATTACTTTAGGAATCACTGCTGTCCAATTAAGAATAGATGTTGGAGTTGTGATACATTTTTTAAGTTTAGTATAACAGTAGCAATAGAATCATAGAAATTTCAGCATGAGTCCATTTTGCCAGCTCAATATTGGAGCTATCTACTCTACTCCCATTTCTTGTAACTTAATATTTTTCTCATTTATCACATTTTTACATACTTAATTCATAAATGTTGACCAATTTGGCTTCAATATAAAAGTATAACTATGCAACGATAGGATTTTTTTTTAAATGGACCAGGAGTAATGGAGGGAGCTTGGCAGTTAAAATAAAATGGCCAGGTGTTAAAATGTTGACAGCAAGACAGAGAAGAATGCACCCAAGACTACTGAATAAGTTAGCTCTTTTGTTACTCCATAAGATCAGTAATGTTCATCCATCACAGACTAAAATTTTGGGTGAGTAAAGCAATATTGTAATCAATGCGGGGGATGAAGTACTGTTTATGCAACAGTTTTTTTAAAATAAAGACAACAGATCTCCCAGAGAATTATTTAGTGAGTCAAGAAACAAGCTATTTTACAACAGTAGGACTATTATGTTACGAAACGTACAATGTATTATCAGGGCACCAATTTATAACAACTGAACACATCAAATTCCTTTTTTATTCTAGGAATTTTACTGATGTTCTGGGCATCAAATTCTATGACTTTTTTTGCAAAAGCTGTAAATAAATGGCCTTGACTATTATATGTTCCTTGACTACATATTTAATTTTTGCCACTTAGCTTTTTTAAGGATACACTGGATGATGGAATGAATGTATAGCAGTTTGACAATAGGTATGTGGGGTAAAACGGTAGTGGAGAGGGAGGGGTTATCATACAATCATACAGCACAGAAGGAGGCCATTCGGCCCATTGTGTCCACGTCGGCTCTTTGAAGAGCTATCCAATTAGTCCCACTCCCCTGCTCTTTCCTTATAGCTCTACAAATTTCTCCTTTTCAAGTATATATACAATTCACTTTTGAACGTTACTACTGAATCTGTTTCCGCGACCCTTTCAAGCAGTGCATTCCAGATCATCCTCTCTAATTAAAAAACATTCTCCTCATTTCCCCTCTAGTACATTGGTTGGATTTGGAGAGTTGAGAGTTTATAACCACAATTAACCATAACCACAATTAACTGGTTGATGGACCAGCAGACTGCCTGGCAACACAAGGAAAGATGAGACATTGAACATGAACAAAGGGATTTTATTCCACCAGAGATGTCTCGGTATCAACTGGAATGCAAGGGAGCGTTGCCTAGAGCGGAACATAAACCACGACCAATTAACGTAGGAACTATAAGTCCATAGTATAGCCAGAATGCTTTGAACTTGGTGTCCCTAATAAGGTCCGGAGACAGCTAACAAGGGAGGTAGTAGGAGTTGAAATCTGAAGGTCTATGAAAATATTATGGTATGTTGTTTTTGTAGTAAATGTGTACAAAAAGGGGTACAGTTACAAGGCTAAAGCAGCTAGCTGGAAAGAGTGAAACCAGATGCTACCCTTGTACTGTGTGGATTGATCGCTTGTGCTGTACAATAAAGTCTGTTCCATATACTCAACTGTCTCATGCTTACTCGAAGCGTGTTGCTGTGAACCATAGGAGGAAGGAGCTGGACTAACAAAATTGTATCCAGTTTTATATTTGACAGCATCACATTATTTTTCTTGCAATTCCAGGAACTCAAAAATACTATTTTTCTTAATAGGCAGGTCTCATTTTGAATACTATATCCAACTTTAACCACCATGAAATACATGAAAGTTTACAAAGGCAAAAAATCCAGAGCTTAATCCATACATGGTGGCAATGGACTGAGAAACAATTAGAAAAATATAATACAAGTTTAGATATTCATATCGAATCTGGAAAGAATAGGCTAGCAAAACTTCTGACAAGCTCATTTGCATGGTGTAAGCTGCCACCTGGTGGCTTGGGGAAAGAGCAGTGGAATGGGACAATGAATAGTTCTTTCAAAAAGCCGGCACAGACATCATGGGCTTAACAGCCTCCTCCTGCTGCAACATAGTGATTTTGTTGGGAAAGCTAAATTCAAGGATTCAAAAAATGTTTGACATTTTATGACAGCAAAGCAGTGTTTAGTATTTTTTGACAAGAGACAATGTCAATTTACCGCAAGGAAGGGTGAGAGGCACATGGGTTTGGAAGCTTAAGAACACAGAAATTATGCTTCAGTGGCATCGAAAGCAGGAGAGTAAAAATGAAGATAGAAGAAAATGAGTGATCAGTTTCCTCTCTTTTTTCCATTTACACAGCTTTCCTTCAGCAAGGCAATAAACTATTGCTAGAATTTTGTTAATAAATGGTTAATAAGCATGAGAATTTTTATACTAAAAGAAACATATACAAGTTCTGATACATCAAAATTTCAGGCTCAGTGTGTATCTTGTGATTTATGAGCACTGCATGCTAGAAATTTGTGTTATTTCTTTTTTTAAAAGCATCTTTTGCTTCAAATATTATTCCTCACCTAAAATTTTGCACACCCAAAAGCTTTTTTAGCATAGAGAAAATATATGGCTTCAACTGGTCCTATCAGTGATTCCTGCTGTAGAGTCCTTCCCCATATTTCTAATATTTTATCAAGATTGATTAAGCAAAGATATTTCTTCCCAAAATGTTTTGAATGGGGAAAATACACTGCAGTATTTTTGAAAACATGGTAATAATATGCCAATGTATAAGACAGCAAAACTGTTCATGATTTTGAACACCTCTATCAAATCTCCTCTTCAACTTCTCTGTTCTAAGTAGAACCACCCCAGTTTCTCCACATAACTGAAGTCCCTCATCCCTGGTACCATTCTAGTAAATCTCTTCTGCACCCTAAAGCCTTGACATCCTTCCTAAAGTGTGATGCCCAGAATTGAACATAATACTCCAACTTCTTTGCTTTTGTACTCTATGCCTCTATTATAAAACCTAGGACCCCATATGCTTTTCAACTTGGCCTGCCGCCTTCAAAGATTTGTGTACAGACACCCCCAAGTATCTCTGTTCCTGCACGCCCTTTAAAATTGCACCATTTCGTTTATATTGCCTCTCTTCATTCTTCCTACCAAAATCTAATCACTTCACACTTCTCTGCATTAAATTTCATCTGCTATGTGTCTGCCCATTTCATCAGTCTGCCTATGTCCTCCTGAAGCCTGTTACTATCCTCAACATTGTTTATTGCATTTCTAAGTTTCGTGTCATCTGCAAACTTTGAAATTATACCCTCTATAGCCAGGTCCAGGTCGTTAGTAAAAATCAAAATGAGCAGTGGTCTAAATATCAACCCCTGGGGAACACCACTGTATACTTCCTCCAGTCTGAAAAACATCCATTCACCACTACTCTATGCTTTCTGTCCCTTTCGCAATTTTGTATCCGCGCTGCCACTATCCAGTTAATCCTATGGGCTTTATCAAATGCCTTTTGAAAGTCCATATACACATCAACCGCACCACCTTCACCAACCCTCTCAAACACAATTTTCCTTTAACAAATCCATGCTGATTTTCATTTATTAGCCCATACTTTTCCAAGTGCCAATAATTTTGTCCCGGATTATTGTCTCAAAGTGTCCCCACCACCATTACGTTGACTGGCCTTTAATTGCCGGGTTTATCCCTCTCCACTTTTTTGAACAGGGGTGGAATATTGCAATCCTCCAGTCCCCTGGTACTACCTCCATATCCAAGGAGGAATAGAAGATTGTGGCCACAGCCTCTGCAATTTCCACCCTTACTTCCCTCAGTAACCTAGGATGCATCCCATCTGGACCGGGTGACTTTTCTACTTTGAGTACTGCCAATTTTTTTAAGAATCTCCTCTTTATCTATTTTCATCCTATCCAATATCGCTACTACCTCCTCCATTACTGCTACGTTGGCAGCATCCTCTTCTCTATTGAAGACTGATGCAAAGTATTCATTTAGTACCTCAGCCATGCCCTCGCCACGAGATCACCTTTTTTGTCCCTAACTGGTCCCACTACCCTTCCATTGACTACCTATTTACGTGTTTATAAAAGACTCTTGGGTTCCCTTTTATGTTAGCTGCTAATCTATTCTCATGCTCTCTCTTTGCCCCACTTATTTCCTTTTAAGATCTCCTCTGTACTTTTTGTATTCAGCTTAGTTCTCTCCTGTATTATGAACCTTACATTTGTCATAAGCCTCCTTTTTCTGTTTCATTTTGATCTCTATATCTTTAGTCATCCAGGGAGCTCTAGCTTCAGATGCCCTTCCTTTCCCCCTTGTAGGGGATGTGTCTACTCTGTACCTGAACCATCGCCTCCTTAAAGGCGCCCCATTGTTGAATTACTGTTTTGCCTACTAATTTTTCATTCCAATCCACCTGGGCAAGATTCCTTTTTTATTCACTGAAATTAGCCCTCCTCCAATTAAGTATTTTCACATTTGATTGTTCCTTGTTCTTTTTCATAACTATTCTAAATCTAATGATATTAAGATTACTGTTCCCCAAATGTTCCCCCACTAAAACATGGTCCATGTCATTCCACAGAAATTGATTCAGCACTGCTTTCTCCTTCGTTGGGCTAGAAACACAATGATCAAGAAAGTTCTCAAACACATTTCAGGAATTCCTCTCCCTCTTTGGCTTTACACTGTTACTATCCCAGTCTATACTGGAATGATTGGAGGCCCCCATTACCACTACTCTATAGTTATTGCACCTTTTTGTAATTTGCCTGCAAATTTGCTCCTATCTCTCCTTCCCAGTATTTGGTGGCCTATATTATACACCTAGTAGTATAATAGCTTCTCTATTGTTCCTTAATTCTAACCAAATGGATTCTCTTTGACCCTTCAACTACATTCTCCCTTTCCAGTGCTATAACAGTTTATTTGATCAATACAGCCACCCCTCTCCTTTCTTTTACCCAATCCTCTTCCTTTTTGAGTCAGGTCTCTATTATTGCCACTATATCATAGTCCCCTGTGGCGACATGTGCCTGCAGCTCACCAACCTTATTTACCACACTATGTGCATTTACACAAATGCATTCCAAATTCATCTTAGACTGCCTCGCATTTGCCCCCCGTCTGATCCCTCCTATTTCTGAACTATTCTTTACTCTAGTGTTATTGGTCTCTCCCAGTCCTCGGTGTACCATGTTTATCCTCTCTAATGTTTCATCCTGGTGCCCACCCACCTGCTAAATTAGTTTAAACCCTTCCTCAACACTAGTTAACCTCACTGAGAGGACATTGGTCCCAACTCTGTTGAGGTGAAACCCGTCCATCTTGAGCAGATCCCGAAACCAAAAGCAAAATACTGTGGGTGCTGGAAATCTGAAATAAAACCAGAAAATGCTGGAAATACTCAGCAAGTCAGGCAGCATTTGTGGAGAAAGTAAGTTAACATTTCAGGTCAATGACTGACAGATCCCTCCTGCCTCAGAACTGGTCCCAATGTCCCATGAATCTGAAGCCCTCTCTCCTGCACCATATCTCCAGCCACACATTAAACTGTCTTATCCTACCATTCCTATACTCACTAGCATGTGGTACAGGGAGTAATCTAGAGATTGCTACCTTTGAGGTCCTGCTTTTTAACTTCCTCCCTAGCTCCTGAAACTCTGACTGCAGGATCTCAATCCTTCCTATGTCATTGGAACCACATTTCTGGCTGTTCCCCTTCCCCCCTCAATATGTTCTGCACCCTCTCAGTGACGTCCATTACCCTGGCACCAGGGAGGCAATACACCATGCAGGACTCACGTCGGCAGTTGCAGAAACGCCTGTCTATCCCCTGACCATCGAATCTGCTATAACAACCGCGTTTCTTGTAAATCGCCATGCAGCGGAGTCTCCCATGGTGCCGTGGATTTCCTCTTGACTGCACTCCACTGGTTAATCCTGGTTATCTGCCATTTAAAATGGTAAGCACTTATTAAATTCTTTACACTTCCAACCAGTTGCTGCAATTATGGTACCTTCACAAAATCATCCAAAAACATTAGTGTTTGATTTTAAAATTACTGTTACTTATGCTAGATCCTAAGAACATATATTACAATATATCAATGTTAAATAATCAGGATTCACCATTAGTTCAGTATTTCTATCCCATTCCTCCATATGATCACCTTCATTACTACCGTCAATAGATTGTTGGCTGTAGAGTCGACTGCAGAGAAATGTCAAATGTGGTCTCTGAAGATGCAGTTAAGACTCCAGAGGCACTTATGAGGTTATTCTAAGTTAAGGCTTGCTACAGAACACCTACAAATGGTTAGAATGTGTCATATATAGCCTTTGAATATTTTTGCAAGAGAAATAATGTAATGTTTTCAAGCAAGAAACTTGAACCAAAGTAATAGATTGGAAAAAAAGCTAATTTTGAGGGGTTGAGAAGGGAACTAGGGAAGGTAAACTGTAAAAAAGAGAAAGAAATAGAACAGCAGTGGGAAACATTTAAAACGGGGAAAAACAGAGTTCAGGAGAAGTAAAAAGCAATAACGAACGAACCAATAATGAAACACCATGGATGAATGAAGGGATGGGGGTAAAATTGAAACTAAAGAAAAAGGCATACTCTAAGTACATAGACAGTAGAGGATGACAAGGGAACACGAAGAGGTTAGGAAAGTAGTTTTAAAAAAATCAGGAAAGCAAAGAGGAACTACAAGATTAAATTATCAAGGAATATAAAAAAGAAATAGTAAAATATTCTACAGAGACAAATAGCAAAAGAATCAGAATAGGGATAGGGCCACTAAGGAATGCACACGATAAACTCTCATAACAGCAGCAAAATGGCAGAAATATTGAATAGTAACTTTGCCTCAGTATTTACCAGAGAAACTAACAAGGTGGCAGAACATTAGAAGAAGAGATTGAAAAAGTTATCAAAACATTTAAGATAGAAAGGGGGGAGATAATTGATAAACTAATCAAACTTAGGGAGGATAAGATCCCTGGTCGGGATGGATTGCATCCGTGAATATTAAAAGCTAGGTAGGAGATAGCAGAAGGACTATTACAACAACAACTTGCATTTATATAGCGCCTTTAACATAATAAAACATCCCAAGGTGCTTCACAGGAGTGATATCAAACAACATTTGACACTGAGCCACATAAAGACATATTAGGACAGATGACCAAAAGCTTGGTCAAAGAGGTAGGTTTTAAGGAGCGTCTTAAAGGAGGAGAGAGAGGTAGAGAGGAGGAGGGGTTTAGGGAGGGAATTCCAGAGCTTAAGGCCTAGGCAGCTGAAAGCACAGTCGCCAATGGTGGAGCGATTAAAATCAGGGATGCGCAAGAGTCAAGAATTGGAGGAGCACAGAGATCTCGGAGGGTTGTAGGGCTGGAGGAGGTTACAGAGATAGGGAGGGCCGAGGCCGTAGAGGGAATTGAAAACAAGGATGAGAATTTTAAAATCAAGGCGCTCCCGGACCGGGAGTCAATGTAGGTCTACGAGCACAGGGGTGATGGGAGAACACGATTTGGTGCAAGTTAGGATACAGACAGCAGAGTTTTTGATGAGCTCAAGTTTATGGAGGTCAGAAGATGGGAGGCCAGCCAGACGACCATTCGAATAGTACAGTCCAGAGGTAACAAAGGCATGGATGAGGGTTTCAGCAGATGAGCTGAGGCAGGGGCAAAGATGGGCAATGTTAGAGGTGGAAGTAGGCGATCTTGGTGATGGAGCGGATGGGTGGTCGGAAGCAAAGGTTTCGCTTCGTGCCCCTGCATCATTACCTCCGGAGTCCCCAGGGATTCACTCATGGCCATCTCCTCTCCCTCATCTACTTGCTGCACCTGGTCGTCCTATTTGACCATGCTAAGCTTCCAACCCCATACCCTCTCAGTCAAAGGCCACCTGTAGTGCGTCACCTCCTCTGCCCATCTATTGGTGAAACAGTCATCCATGCCTTTGTCACCTCCAGATTCGACTATTCCAATGCTCTCCATAAACTTAAGCTCATCCAGAACTCTACTGCCTGTATCCTATCCTACACTAAATTCTGCCCAACCATCACCTCATCCTTGCTGACCTACATTGGCTCCTGGTCCCCCAATGCCTTCAATTATTATTTTTTTCAAAAAACTGGATAATATCTGGTTAAAAATGGGACAGAAAATTGTAACCAGACAGATCAGCAAATACTGTATGGAATGTAATAGTTCCCATGCTGCTAGGGCCATGGAAATATCATTGGACCAATACAACCAGGGGGCTAAGTAATAGAGGTTCTAATCTTATGTTAATATTGTGCAATTTTGCATGGTTGCTTAGGGGTAGGGCAGGGAGAAAGCATTTCTTGTGCTTATTCAGCACCCTCAAGGACTTTAAATTGTGTACAGACGGTCAATAAAGCAAATTGTCTGCAGTTTGTTGGCCTCAAATATCCAAATGGATCTTTTCCAGTACTGTTCCATACTTCATCTACTACAAATAGGGCATCAGTAACAAATATTACACATCCAATCAGGCTTTCTGTTTAACAATTATACAGAATGAAGAGACAGCTGGTCAGTACTCAATAAAATACTTGGAAACGTATTATTCAACCAAGTTTTGGCACTTACTTTCTTCATTTTCACCTGTTTCAGATGTTACCGTGATAGTAAAACTTGCAGGATTCTCCAACACCACTAGAAGAAAAATAAATGTTAGCACCTACAGAAGAATAGAATAGATTAATAGAAATTGCTTCAAGCAGAATATATTACATTAATAAGCTGTTTAAATACAATGCATTTAATACACATTTATTTTTCCCCATCATGCAGTTTTAGCAATTTTAATCCTTTTGGATCTCCCTCTGACAATGGCACTTCAGCATAAAGCTAAAGCACAAGCAACAATCCCAACTGCCCAGAGAATCGTGAGTCAAATCTGCATTTTAGCAGATCTCCTGTTGCAATGCACAGAGTGTAGCAGAGGATATACTTTTATAGCAAAAAGATGGTATGATAGTGTAGTGGTTATGTTACTGGACTAATAATCCAGAGAACATGAGTTCCAATCCCACCATGGCAGTTTGGATATAAAAAGATGGATTTTCGTAAAAACCCAATTGGTTCACGAATGTCCTTTAGGGAAAGAAACCTGCCGTCCTTACCCAGTCTGGCTGAGATGTGACTCCAGTCCCACACCAACGTGGTTGATTCATAACTGCCCTCTGAAATGACCTAGCAAGCTACTCAATTGCATCAAACCCACCAATGTCTTCTCAGGGCAACTAAAGCTGGGCAGTAAATCCTGGCCAACATCCCAAGAATTAATTAAAAAATGATGACTGAATACTCCAAATTCTATTACAAGATTTTAGGATTTTTACTAGTGCTTCAGGGATCACATTTCATTACTGTTCACGTTCCTGTGAAAACTTTAATTTGTTCCTTTACCTATGCATTTATTTCTTTACCCCTCACTTTTTTTTTTAAAGTTCAGGATCCACAGGAAAATAATAGTAAAAAATATATGTAGGTATAAGGGATTAGCAGCAGAAGGCCATAGTGTGTAGCCAGCAGTTATGGGGGTTGCCATGCGTTGGTAGCACTGGGGATGGTTCAGGGAATGGAAGTACTATGAGGGGGAGCTTGGGGTGTTGAATACGAAGGTTGATTTACTGGATAACTCCTGGGGTCTGATAGTGATTGGGGATTCCTAGGTTTTGGGAGAAGCAGACGGCTTCCTAGATGTGGCAGCAGCATGAGAAGGGTGATTTGGAAGCATTAGAGAGGGGTACCAGAATCTATCTCTACCCTGGGGAAAGGCAGTGGTCTGGCTGTACTGGGAAGGGAGGGTCTTGAGGTTTGGAAGCAGAGGTGTGGGATCCCCATGTCTATTAGGTTCCAGTATCTTGAAGCATTGGGGGCACAGGGTCCCATATAAACGTTGGGGAGAGGGGACAGGCCCAGGGAAATGTGACCGGCTTCTCCATCATCTCAGGTCCTGGCCTTAAATTGTTCTTCAGCAACAAAGTCTGCTTTTATTGTAGCTGCAACATAGGAATCTGTAGGGATCGAGCCAAGGCTGCAGGATCAAAACAATATGGAGAGGGAGGGATCTGGCTGGGTCCACCAAAATGCATAGCAAGTGATAGGGATCCATCCAGGGTTACTCCTCCTCGAGGATTAAATATTACAAATTGTATGCTATAAATATGGTTAAATATACAGACACTAAATACGCAGTAAGTGCTTCAAAAATACTTAAGCCCAAGGCGGGCTGAGCTGTTGAGAACTGCACCACTTGCAACTCGTAGACACAAATCATGGGAGGACCAGAGTTGGAGTGAGACATATGGAAAGAATAAGTCAGAGACAAAAATAAGAACTAGGGATTAGAAATTGCTAATTTAAATATGACAGAAAGATCAATGACAGAAAAGTGTTACATGAAGTGTGCACTATGTGCAAGACATTTAATTATACACACAGTAGATTTGCAAAACAGGAATCTGAGATTTGTGACATACACAGAATCACTGAATCACTTCACTGAAATTGTTATATGAAGACCCAGACCATTTCCTGTAGAACCAGACGAGCTTCATCCCCTCTTCCAAATGACAATCATACCTACTTCATCCTGCTGACTATTTGCATCCCTAATGGAACGATCCAAACCACTTTCAATCGCAAATTTCTTTCAATCAATCGCAAATTTCTTTCATTCAATCAATCGCAAATTTCTTTCATTCAATCAATCGCAAATTTCTTTCATTCAATCAATCGCAAATTTCTTTCATTCAATCAATCGCAAATTTCTTTCATTCAATCAATCGCAAATTTCTTTCATTCAATCAATCGCAAATTTCTTTCATTCAATCAATCGCAAATTTCTTTCATTCAATCAATCGCAAATGTGAAAAGGGAATTCGATATATATTTTAAAAGGAAAAATGTGCAGGGCAATGGGGAATGAGCTGGCGAGTGGGACTAATTGGTAGCTCTTTCAGAGCGCCAGCACAGGCACGATAGGCCAAATGGCTTCCTTCCGTGCTGAGAGATTCTATAATAGATAGCTTTCACAATATGCTTGGATAGGTGAAAGATGCTGAATTCGGATGACAAATAAAAGATAATGATTTCAAATGATGTTTCCGATGCGAAACAAAGCATCAGATGCCAGGACAAAGCTTGCCAGGAGGTAGTGATGGGATTAACAAGAGTGAATCAAGTAGTCACCAGGATGTAACAAAAAGGAACCAGAACAAAGGATACTGTCCCACCTCTTGTCTTGCCCTGCACCAGAACACATTTGCAGGTCCAGATTATTAAATGCAACTGCTACAGTATTACCTTATTCAATGCTTCAATATTCTACATCCCTTACCTAAACCTGGTCTGATATACGTGACACATCGATAAAATAATGGAATCCTGCACAAATCTGCACATCATTGCTGTACAGACAAATCTTTGGACTGCTCCAATTTCAACATAGATGCTCCCAAAATAAAGTACCAAAAATCATGAATATCCATCCCATCACATCAATGGAGGGCTTTGGCACTTTTAAAAAGATACAGAGCTGCAAGTGTCACTTGTTAGGAATGACTATCACACAATTTAAAAAAGTGATCTAGCTTGACATCTATAATTTTTAAAAATGAAACACAGCTCGTACCTTTAAAGGGGCTTTTTATACATCACATTTTGCCACACCATTCATAATTTCCCTTATGATGAGATCTATGGATTTATAACACATATAATACTAAGGCTTTTCCTTACTAATTTTCTCCCATTCATTTCTGCCACTGCTGACCTGGGTGCTTCACCCAAGAGACATTGTTCACATTAGACAGCAAATGTCATTAGGATATTCAACCATGGGTGCAAGAACCAAATGGTGGGAGGGGAGAGATTTGTTGCTCTCGACATCAAGGAAGCATTTAACCAAGTATAGAATCAGGAAGTCCTTGGAAAGTAACCAGTGTAGACGGGAACATAAAATTACAAAGACATTGGTAGATTAAGTAAGTGGGCAAAACTGTGGCAGATGGACTTCAATGCAAGTGTGAGGTCATTCATTTTGGACCAAAAAAGGATAGACCCGAGTTTTTTTTAAATGTTAAATAGCCAGGAACAGCAGAGGTCCAAAGAGATTTAGGGGTCCAGGTGCACAGATAGTGGTCGGGTACACAAAATAATAAAAAGGCTAATGGAATGTTAGCCTTTATATCTAGAAGGCCAGAATGTAAAGGGAAGTTTTGCTACAGCCAAACAAAGCCCTGGTTAGACTACATCTGGAGTACTGCGTACAGTTCTGGGTACCGCACATTAGAAAGGATGTATTGGCCTTGGAAGAAGTGCAGCGCAGATTCACCAGAATATTACCAAGGCTCCAAGGGTTAAGCCATGAGGTGAGATTACCTAAACTAGCCTTGTATTCCCTAGAATATAGACGGTTATGGAGTGATTTAATTAAGGTTTTTAGCATTTTGAAAGGAATTGATAGGATAGATAGAAACTTTTTCTACTGGTGGGGGAGTCTAGGACAAGTACATGCTAGTCCAATTAATAATTTTAAATCAGATCGATATTTTTGTTAACCAAGGATATTAAGGGATATGGAGCCAAGGAGGATAAATGGAGTTATAATACAGATTAACCATGATCTCACTGAATGGCGGCACAGGCTCGAGGGTCTGAATGGCCTACTCTTGTTCCTATGTTCAACCTGAGGTCAACAGGAAAACCTTCCAGTAACTGAAGTCATACCCGACACACAGGAAGATGCTGTAGTTGTCAAGAGGCCAATCATCGCAGTACCCAGGATATTACTGCGGGAGTTCCTCGGGCACAACTATTTTCAGCAGCTTTATCAATGATCTTCTTTCCAACGTAAGGTCGGGAGTGAGCCTTTGCCGACAATTCCAATGTTCATCTCCATTCACAAGTTCTCTGATAATGCATGGGCTGACAAGTGGCAGGTAATATTTGTGCACACAAGTACTAGGCAATAACTATTTGCAACAAGAAAAACTCCAATCCCTTGACCTTCAGTAGCACCTCCACAATCAACATCCTGAGGGTCATTATTGACCAGAAGCTTAATTGAACCAGTTAACAACATTGTGGTTACAAAGGCACGGTAGAGGCTGGGCATTCTGCAATAAGTGACTCACCATATGATCCCACAAAGCCCCTCTGACATCTACATGGCTCAAGTCAGATGTTTGATGGAATCTCACCACTCGCCTAGAGGGGACAGCTGCAATGCTCAAATAGCTTGACAATATTTTCTACTCAATTGGCACACTTCGCCAAACTCAATATCCATTCTGCCCATCACCCATGTATTGTGGCTGAGTACGTATGACCTAAAGGATGCACTGCAGTAACTCCGTAAAATTACCTCCTCAAAAAGTCCTCCCTTCCCCACAACCTGTACCACAGTGAAGGACAACAGCAGCAATGTCATGGGAATATCATTACCTCATATCCCTCCAAATCACTCACCAGCCACCTTTATTTGTTCTTGGGATATGGAAGATGCTGGAAGGCTTGCATTTATTGCTCATCCTAGCTGCCCTGAAAAAGTAGTGGTGGGCCTTCCCCTTGAACTGCTGCAGTCCTTGTGATGATCATGCTCCCACAGTGTGAGGTAGAGATTTCCAGGATTTTGACCCAGCATTGGAAAAGGAACAGCAATATGTGTCCAAGTCAGGATAACGTGTGACACAGAGGGGGAACTTGGAGGCGATGGTGTTCCAATTATCTTGCTGCCCTTGCTCTCCTTTAGTCTTAAGAGGTCACAGAGTCAGTCCTCACAACATCCACACGTACTTCCAGCAAGGGTCACTGGATAGTATATTTATCCAGTGAGGGGCTTGATCCCAGACCTGTGCTCAGTTAATGGACTTCACTCAAAGTGGTGGTAGTAGTCCTATAATTGGCTTCAAACTCCTAGGTTAGGGTGGAACAAAAAAAATCAAGTATCTTTGTTTTCAGGTTTGCCGTCCGAAAGCTGCGCAGCAGGCGGACTGCACACCCGCATGACCTGCTGTCAGCTGGAGTGTCTGGATTTAGAGGGCCATTGCTCCAATGGCTTTTGCTGGAGCAAGGAGTAAGCACATGGAATGGAGCAGCGGAGGAGGAGGAAGCACCTTACCTCTGCCACCAAGGCCTGGCTCGAGCAACACCTGCCGCACTTGGGTCCACTGCAGGAAGCGTTTCAATTATCTAACTAGGTCAGCAAAAATTAGTAGACTTACTGATTCTCCTGCATTCCGTGGTACACATCACCACCCCAATGTCATTCTGCACTACCAAGTCTACTCCATCACAGAGGAGAGTCTAGAGCGAGCGTGGACCTGCGAGACACCAGGGGCGTAGCAGGTAAAAAGCAAGACCCAAAGAACGAGGAAAAAACCTAAAGTGACATCAGCACAAGGGTCAGTGCTAATCGGTGAGTAGCTGGTGAGTGTTTTATTTTAGTCTTCAGTTTATTTCTGGTAAGTTTATTTTGTAATCTAATAAATTGAGGCAAGGCAGGGCACCTCAGTCCCATCGACTGCACATCTTGTGCCATGTGGGAACTCCAGAACACTTCCCATGTCCTGGACAACCACAGGTGCAGGAAGTGTTGTCAGATGGAGGAGCTCGAGCTCCAGATTTCGGAGCATGAGCAACAGCTGGTGTCACTATGTGAGGCTGAGACCTACGTGCATGGCACATTTCAGGAGGTGGTCACCCCACAGCTTAAGAGAGTGCAGGCAGCGAGGGACTGGGTGACCACCAGATAGACAAGGACGACGAGACAGGTAGCGCAGGAGTCTGCTGAGGGCATCTCGCTTTCCAACCAGTATTCAGTTCTGAATATTGATGAGGGTGAGGGTTCCTGAGTAGTGCAGCCAGAGCCAAGTTCACAGCACCATGGGTGGCTCAGCTGTACAGGGTGGGGTGGGGTGGGGGAGGGAAAAGAGAACCGTCAGGAGAACAATAGTGAAAGGGGATTCAATAGTTAGGAGAATGGACAGGCGTTTCTATGGCCGTAGATGTGATTCCAGGATGGTATATTGCCTCTCTGGTGCCAGGGTCAAGGATGTCACTAAATGGCTGCAGAACATTCTGAACAGGAAGGATAAACAGCCAGGGATTGTAGTCCATACCGGTACAAACGACATAGGTAGCAAGTAACATTCGTGCCAGACAATGACCATCTCCAAGAGAGAGTCTAACCACCTCCCCTTGACATTCAACGGCATTACCATCACCGAATCCCCCACCATCAACATCCTGGGGGTCACCATTGACCAGAAACTTAACTGGACCAGCCACATAAATACTGTGGCTACAAGAGCAGGTCAGAGGTTGGGTATTCTGCAGCGACTGACTCACCTCCTGACTCCCCAAAGCCTTTCCACCATCTACAAGGCACAAGTCAGGAGTGTGACGGAATACTCTCCACTTGCCTGGATGAGTGCAGCTCCAACAGAAGAAACTCGACACCATCCAGGACAAAGCAGCCCACTTGATTGGCACCCCATCCAGCACCCTATACATTCACTCCCTTCACCACCAGCGCACAGTGGCTGCAGTGTGTACCATCCACAGGATGCACTGCAGCAACTCGCCAAGGCTTCTTCGACAGCACCTCCCAAACCCCGCAACCTCTACCACCTAGAAGGACAAGGGCAGCAGGCTCATGGGAACACCACCACCTGCACGTTCCCCTCCAAGTCACACCCCATCCCGACTTAGAAATATATAGCCGTTCCTTCATTGTCGCTGGGTCAAAATCCTGGAACTCCCTACCTAACAGCACTGTAGGAGAACCTTCACCACATGGACTGCAGCGGTTTAAGGCGGCAGCTCACCACCACTTTCTCAAGGGCAATTAGGGATGGGCAATAAATGCTGGCCTTGCCAGCGACGCCCACATCCCATGAACGAATAAAAAGAGGGATGAGGTCCTGCAGGAAGAGTTTAGGGAGTTCGGAAAGAGATCATAAGCAGGTAGTAATCTCCGGATTACTCCCGGTGCCACCCGCTAGAAAGTATAGAAATAGGAGGACAAAGCAGATGAATGCCTGGCTGGAGAGGTGGTGCAGGAGGGAGGGCTTTAAATTCCTGGTGTATTGGGACCAGTTCTGGGGGAGTAGGACCTGTAGAGGCCGGACGGGTTGCACCTCCAACAGAGCTGGGACCAATGTTCTCGCGGGGAGGTTCGCTAGTTCTGTGGGGGAGGGTTTAAACTAATTTGACAGGGAGTTGGGCACAAGGATGTAGCACTGGAAAGGAGAAACAAGGTGCACAAAGGATTGGGAGAGACAGATAGCATTAGAGAAAGAAATAGTACAATATTAGATGGGATTAGACTAAGAGAGACTACAAGGTCTAAGATAGGTTTACAGTAGGTGTGTAATTGTACGAAGAGTGGTAAACAAAGTTGGTGAGCAGTAGGCGCAATTAGCCACGTGGGAATATGACGTTGTGGCGATAACGGAGACCTGGCTCAAAAAAGGGCAGGATTGGGTACTAAGTATTCCTGGATACAAGGTGGTCAGGAAAGAATGGAGGGGGGGGGGGGTGGCAATATTGATTAAGGAGAATATCGCAGAGCTGGAGAGAGAGGATGTCCTGGAGGGATCCAGGACAGAATCTATTTGGTTAGAGTTAAGAAACAATAGAGGTGCCATTACATTACTGGGGGTATTCAATAAGTCACCGACTAGTGGGAAGGATAGAGAGGAACAAAGTTGCATGGAAATTACAGATATGTGCAAGAACTATACAGTAGTGATAATGGGGGACTTCAACTATCCTAATATAGACTGGGATAGTAATAGTGTAAAGAACAAAGAGGGGGAGGAATTTTGAAGTGTGTTCAGGACCAGTACGTTTCCAGCCCAATGAGGAAGGAGACATTGCTGGATCTGGTTCTGGGAAATGAGGTGGGTCAAGTGGAGCAAGTGTCAGTGGGAGAACATTTAGGAAACAGTGATCATAGTGTCATAAAATTTAGATTAGCTATGGAAAAGGACAAGGAGCAATCTAGAGTAAAAATACTAAATTGGACGAGGGACAATTTCAATGGGATGAGAACAGGTCTGGCCCGGGTAAACTGGAATCAAAGACTGGCAGGCAAAACTGTAATTGAACAATGGGCGGTCTTTAAAGAGATGATTCGGGTACAGTCCAGATACATTCCCATGAGGGGGAAAGGTAGGGCAACTAAAACCAGAGCTCCCTTGATGACGAGAGGTAGAGAGTAAGATGAAGCAGAAAAAGGGGGCGTATGACAGATGTCAGGTTGATAATACAACACAAAGTTCAGAAGGGAAGCAAAAAAGGAAGAGGGGCAAAATGAGAGTATAAGAATAGACTGGCGGCTAACATAAGAGGGAATCCAAAGGTATTCTATAGGCATGTAAACAGTAAACGAGTAGTAAGGGAAGGAGTGGGACTGATTAGGGACCAAAAAGGAGATCTACACAGAGGCAGATGGCATGGCTAAGGTACTAAATGAGTACTTTGCATCTGTCTTTACCAAGGAAGAAGATGCTGCCAAAGTCACAGTAAGTAAAGAGGTAGTTGAGATACTAGATAGGCTAAAAGTTGATAAGAGGAGGTACTAGAAAGTAGATAAGTCACCTAGTCTAGATGGCATGCATCCTAGGTTGCTGAGGGAAGGGTGGAAATTGCAGAGGTACTGGCCATAATCTTCTAATCATCCTTAGATACAGGGGTGGTGCCAGAGGACTGGAGAATTGCAAATGTTACACCCTTGTTCAAAAAAGGGTATAAGAATAAACCAAGCAACTACAAGCCAATCAGTTTAACCTCGGTAGTGAGAAAATTTTTAGAAACTGAAAAATAAGAAGGGAGAGATCACTTTGATAGGATTGTACTACAGACCCCCAAATAGTCAACGGGAAATTGAGGAGCAAATATGTAAGGAGATTACAGACAGCTGCAAGAAAAATAGGGTGGTAATAGTAGGGGACTTTAACTTTCCCAACATTGACTGGGACAGCCATAGCATTAGGGGCTTGGATGGAGAGAAATTTGTTGAGTGTATTCAGGAGGAATTTCTCATTCAGTATGTGGATGGCCCGACGAGAGAGGGGGCAAAACTTGACCTCCTCTTGGGAAATAAGGAAGGGCAGGTGACAGAAGTGTTAGTGAGGGATCACTTTGGGACAAGTGATCATAATTCCATTAGTTTTAAGATAGCTATGGAGAAGGATAGGTCTGGCCCAAAAGTTAAAATTCTAAATTGGGGAAAGGCCAATTTTATGGTATTAGACAGGAACTTTCAGAAGTTGATTGGGAGAGTCTGTTGGCAGGCAAAGGGACGTCTGGTAAGTGGGAGGCTTTCAAAAGTGTGTTAACCAGGGTTCAGGGTAAGCACATTCCTTATAAAGCGAAGGGCAAGGCTGGTAGAAGTAGGGAACCTTGGATGACTCGGGAGATTGAGGCCCTAGTCAAAAAGGAGGAGGCATATGACATGCATAGGCAGCTGGGATCAAGTGGATCCCTTGAAGAGTATAGAGATTGCCGGAGTAGAGTTAAGAGAGAAATCAGGAGGGCAAAAAGGGGACATGAGATTGCTTTGGCAGATAAGGCAAAGGAGAATCCAAAGAGCTTCTACAAATACATAAAGGGCAAAAGAGTAACTAGGGAGAGAGTAGGGCCTCTTAAGGATCAACAAGGTCATCTATGTGCGGAACCACAAGAGATGGGTGAGATCCTGAATGAATATTTCACATCGGTATTTACGGTTGAGAAAGGCATGGATGTTAGGGAACTTGGGGAAATAAATAGTGATTTCTTGAGGAGTGTACATATTACAGAAAGGGAGGTGCTGGAAGTCTTAACGCGCATCAAGGTAGATAAATCTCCGGGACCTGATGAAATGTATCCCAGGACGTTATGGGAGGTTAGGGAGGAAATTGCGGGTCCCTAGCAGAGATATTTGAATCATCGACAGCTACAGGTGAGGTGCCTGAAGATTGGAGGGTAGCAAATGTTGTGCCTTTGTTTAAGAAGGGCGGCAGGGAAAAGCCTGGGAACTACAGACCGGTGAGCCTGACATCTGTAGTGGGTAAGTTGTTAGAGGGTATTCTGAGGGACAGGATCTACAGGCATTTGGAGAGGCAGGGACTGATTAGGAACAGTCAGCATGGTTTTGTGAGAGGAAAATCATGTCTCACGAATTTGATTGAGTTTTTTGAAGGGGTAACCAAGAAGATAGATGAGGGCTGTGCAGTAGACGTGGTCTACATGGACTTCAGCAAAGCCTTTGACAAGGTACCGCATGGTAGGTTGTTACATAAGGTTAAATCTCACGGGATCTGAGGTGAGGTAGCCAATTGGATACAAAATTGGCTTGACAACAGAAGACAGAGGGTGGTTGTAGAGGGTTGTTTTTCAAACTGGAGGCCTGTGTCCAGCGGTGTGCCTCAGGGATCGGTGCTGGGTCCGCTGTTATTTGTTATTTATATTAATGATTTGGATGAGAATTTAGGAGGCATGGTTAGTAAGTTTGCAGATGACACCAAGATTGGTGGCATTGTGGACAGTGAAGGTGGTTATCTAGGATTGCAACGGGATCTTGATAAATTGGGCCAGTGGGCCGATGAATGGCAGATGGAGTTTAATTTAGATAAATGTGAGGTGATGCATTTTGGTAGATCGAATCGGGCCAGGACCTACTCCGTTAATGGTAGGGCGGTGGGGAGAGTTATAGAACGAAGAGATCTAGGAGTACAGGTTCATAGCTCCTTGAAAGTGGAGTCACAGGTGGATAGGGTGGTGAAGAAGGCATTCAGCATGCTTGGTTTCATTGGTCAGAACATTGAATACAGGAGTTGGGATGTCTTGTTGAAGTTGTACAAGACATTAGTAAGGCCACACTTGGAATACTGTGTACAGTTCTGGTCACCCTATTATAGAAAGGATATTATTAAACTAGAAAGAGTGCAGAAAAGATTTACTAGGATGCTACTGGGACTTGATGGTTTGACGTATAGAAAGAGGTTAGATAGACTGGGACTTTTTTCCCTGGAGAGTAGGAGGTTAAGGGGTGATCTTATAAAAGTCTATAAAATAATGAGGGGCATAGATAAGGTAGATAGTCAAAATCTTTTCCCAAATGTAGGGGAGTTTATAATGAGGGGGCATAGATTTAAGGAGAGAGGGGAGAGATACAAAAGGGTCCAGAGGGGCAATTTTTTCACTCAAAGGGTGGTGAGTGTCTGGAACGAGCTGCCAGAGGCAGTAGTAGAGGCGGGTACAATTTTGTCTTTTAAAAAGCATTTGGACAGTTACATGGGTAAGATGGGTATAGAGGGATATGGGCGAAGTGCAGGCAATTGGGACTAGCTTAGTGGTATAAACTGGGCGACATGGACATGTTGGGCCGAAGGGCCTATTTCCATATTGTAACTTCTATGATTCTATGATAATGTGGGACAAAAATTAACAGTCACTTGGACAAGTACAGATTAATAAAGGAAAGCCAGCACGGATTTGTTAACAGCAAATCATGTTTAACCAAGTTGAGTGTGAGTTTTTTGATGAAGTAACAGAAAGGTTGGATGAGAGCAATGTGGTTGATGTGGTGTATATGGACTTCCAAAAGGTGTTTAATAAAGTGCCGCATAATAGGCTTGTCATCAAAGTTGAAGCCCCTGGAATAAAGGGGGCAGTGGCAGCATGGATAAGAAATTGGCTAAGTGACAGGAAACAGAGTATTGGGTGAACGATTGTTTTTCAGACTGGAGGGAGGTATACCGTGGTGTTCCCCAGAGGTCGGTACTAGGACCATTGCTTTTTTTGATATATACTAATGACTTGGATGTACAGGACAATTTCAAAATTTGCAGATCACAAAAAACTTGGAAGGGTACTGAACAGTGAGGAGGATAGTGACAGACATCAAGAGAACATAGATAGGCTGGTGGAATAGGTGGACACGTGGCAAATGAAATTCAACGCAGAAAAGTGTGAATTGATACATTCCGGTAGGAACAATGAGGAGAGGCAATATAAACTAGAGGGTACAATTCTAAAAGGGATACAAGAACAGAGATCTGGGGCTATATGTGCACAAATCGTTGAAGGTCGCAGGTTGAGAAAGCAGTTAAGAAAGCATATGGGATCCTGGGCTTTATAAATAGAGGCACAGAGTACAAAAGGAAGGAGGCCTTTACAAAACACTGGTTCAACCACAACTGGAATATTGTGTCCAGTTCTGGCGCAGAAGAGATTTACTAGAATGATTCCAGGGATGAGAGACTGGATGGATAGACCGGAGAAGCTGGGGTCATTCTCCTTAGAGCAGAGAAGGTTAAGAGATTTGTTAGAGGTATTCAAACCCATGAAGGGTCTAGACAGAGTAGATAGAGAGAAACTGTTTCCATTGGCAGAAGGGTCAAGAGCCAGAGGACATAGATTTAAGATGACTGGCAAAACAACCAAAGGCGACATGAGAAAAAGCTTTTTTAAAAAAAAACATAGCAAGTGGTTGTGATCTGGAATGCACTGCCCGAGGGGGTGGTGAAGGCAGATTCAATTGTGGCTTTCAAGAGGGAATTGGATAAGTGCTTGAAGGGAAAACATTTGCAGGGCTATGGGGATAGGGTGGGGGAGTAGGACTAGCTGGATTGCTCTTGCAGAGAGCCGGCACCGACTGAACAGGCCGAATGGCCTCCTTCCGTGATGTAACCTATGACTCTTCTACCATTCCTAAGGTCGACAATTGTAAACAATTAGTTATAGTCCAGCAATTTTATTTTAAATTCACAAGCTTTCGGAGGCTTCCTCCTTCCTCAGGTGAATGTTGTGGGAAAAAAATCCACATCATTCCTAAGGTCAGAATTAACAAAAAGGGGAAAACCACGGTTGGGGAGTCGGGACTGTCGGGGAGTCGGAGCTGGAAGCTGAAATGAATGAAGTCGGTATTTATAATTAAGTTTTTTTTTGAAGGAAGGGTCTGCCAAACACAAGTGAGCCGCCCACAGACAGGAGCGGGCACCTGATTCACTGGTCTCCATGTTAAAGGAGGAGTGAAATTGAGCGGAGTGAGTGTTCACAATGATGGAGAATGGGCCTCCTCCCACCCTGGACACGGGCCGAGACACACACACGATTCCCGGTTCAGATCACAGCGGCTCCCACTGTCCCCCCGCCCCGGCCCGCCCCGGCCCGGCCACACTCCTGAACTCACAGCGCTCCCGGGAGTGTCTGAATGAGGGCCCGTAGCCCAGGGGAGGAGGAGGAGGAGGAGGAGGGTCCATCCTCTCCCTCCCCGCCCGCCTCACACTGGAGACCGGCAGGAGTCCAAACCCCGGGACACCCTCCCCCCACCCCCCACCCCCCCCCGCACCAAACCTCAACCTGACGGCCGGCTGCTCCCTCCATCAATCCGCTGGGCCCGGGGCCTCGCTCACGTGTTGCCGGCCCCGGGGCGGGGGGGGGGGGGGGGAAGAGAGGCCGAGGCCGCTCACCTGTGAACGAGTCCGGGTAAATGGACTCCAGCGCCTCCAGCTCGTTGCGCTGCTCCTCGGTGTAATCGGTCATCTTGCGCGGTTTAGAAATGCCATTGAGAGGAAACCCCGGCTCCCCCCTTCCCTTCACTCCTCTCCCCGCCGCCGCCTCAGCCGCACTGCACGAACCGGAAACCGCCCGATGGGCCGGAGGGAGGAGGGACGGCCGCCGCCACGTGACCCGCTCCGCCCCGCCCACCCGCCGCCACGTGACCCGCTCCGCCCCGCCCACCCGCCGCCACGTGACCCGCTCCGCCCCGCCCCGCCCCGCCCGGCCGCCGCCACGTGACCCGCTCCGCCATCGACCCGCCCAGCCGGCCATCGCGTCACGTGATGTTGGAATGACGTCACTGATTTCGATTGCAGGGAGGCCGAGCTCAGGTCTAACCAGGGTTTTATAAAGGTTCAGCCTAACTTCCTGGCTTTTCTGCTTGGTGCCTCTATTAACAAAGCCCAGGATCCCCTATGCATTTTTGAAAGCTTTTTCCAAGTATCCTGCCACCCTCGAATATTTGTGCACATACACCCCCAGGTCTCTCTGGTCCTGAACCCCCTTGCACCATTTAGTTTTCGTTGCCTCTCCTCATTCTTCCTACCAAAATCCATCACTTCACACTTCTCTGCTTTAAATTTCATCTGCCATGTGTCTGCCTGTTTCACCAGTCTGACTATGTCCTCCTGAAGTCTGTTACTATCCTCCACATTGTTTACTACATTTCAGAGTTTTGTGTCATCTGCAGACTTTGAAATTATACCCTCTATAGTCAGGTCCAGGTCATCAATATACATCAAAAAGAGCAGTGGTCCTAACACTGACCACTGGGAAATATCATTGTATAGTTCCCTCCAGTCTGAAAAACAAACGTTCACCACTACTCTTCTTCCCACCACTAGCCAATTTTGTTTTCACGCTGCCACTGTCCCTTTGATCCCATGGGCTTTAGGTTTGCTAACAAGTCTATCATATGATACTTTATGAAATACCCTATGAAGCGAGACGGTGTGGGGGGAGGGGGTAAGTGCGGGAGGGGCTTATCAAATGGACCTGAGGCAGCTCACAAATCAAGGATTGACTCAGCAGGGTCAATTTCCACTTCTTTCACCTGGTGTTAATAACAACATGCATTTATATAGCACCTCTAACGTAGTAAAATGTCACAAGGTGCTTCACAGAAGCGATTATCAAACAAAATTTGACACCGGGCCACGTAAGGCTATATTAGGTCAGGTGACCAAAAGCTTGACGAAAGAGGTAGGTTTTAAGGAGCGTCTTAAAGGAGGAGAGAGAGGTAGAGGCTTAGGGAGGGAATTTCAGAGCTTAGAGCCTAGGAAGCTGAAGGCACGGCTGCCAATGGTGGATCGATTAAAATGGGGGATGCGCAAGAGGCAAGAATTGGAGGAGCACAGAGATCTTGGAGCATTGTAAGGCTGGAGGAGGTTACAGAGATAGGAAGGGGTGAGGCACATGGAGGGATTTGAAAGCAAGGATGAGAATTTTAAAATCGAGGCGTTCCCGGACCGGGAGCCAATGCAGGTCTATGAGCACAGGGGTGATGGGTGAACCGGACAGTGGAAGATGGGAGGCCAGCTAAGAGAGCATTGGAAGAGTCATGTCTGGAGGTAACAAAGGCATGGATGAGGGTTTCAGCAGCAGATGAGCTGAGGAGATGTTACAGAGGTGGAAGTAGGCCATCTTGGTGACGGAGCGGATATGTGGTCAGAAGCTCATCTCAGGGTCAAATAGGATGCCAAGGATGTGAATGGTCTAGTTTAGCCCCAAGACAGTGGCCAGGGAGAGGGATGGAGTTGGTAGCTAGGGAACGAGTTAATGGTGCGGCAGCAGGAAGAGAAGCCATTGCAGGTGATTCTCTGGCTACAACTGGATAGATAAGAATGGAACCAGACAAGCGCAGTCCGCCTAGCTGGACGACAGAGGAGAGGCTTTGGAGGAGGATGGTGTGGTCAACCGTGTTAAAGGCTGCTGGCAGGTCGAGAAGGATGAGAAGCGATAGTCACAGTCACATAGGATGTCATTTGTGACTTTGATAAGGGTCGTTTTAGTACTGTGGCAGGGAGGAAACCTGATTGGAGGGATTCAAATATGGCGTTGCGGGAAAAATGGGCACAGATTAGGGAGGTGACAACATGTTCAAGGACTTTGGAGAGGACAGGGAGGGTTGAGATGGGGCGGTAATTTGCAAGGACAGATGGGTCAAGGGTGGGTTTTTTGAGGAGATGGATGTTGACGGCAGATTTAAAGCGGAGGGGGACAGTATCTGAGGAGAGGGAACAGTTAACAACATCAGTTAACATGGGGTCCAGGAAGGGAAGTTCATCAGTTTGGTGGGAATAGGATCGAGAGAGCAGGAGGTGGGTCACATGGTCAAGATGAGCTTGGAAGGGGCATGAAGGGAGACAATGGGGCGGTAATGGTAATGGCCTCAAACTGGGGTCGGTAGCCCATTAACACGATGAAGAAGCCAACGACATTTTGAAAGGGGCTGGGTGCGAGAAGTGTCCACCTCTCTCAGACGGTCCTAGGATCCCAATTGCTATTTTAGGTTGGAACTGGTTGGAGTGGCGCCCTGCACAATCTGACCAGTTCCACGGGTGTTGGAGCTGAAAAGGCCAACCAAAGGCCACAAAAATAACCTGAGCCACTGCCACCCCCGGTGCCCCACCCTCTCCCAAAAGTCAAAATCCACCCTGCTCTATGCAATGCCATAGGACATTTCACCCAGTAACTACAAGTCCATTTGCCTATTACCAATGACAGGCTGAATAACCTTTTCTCATCCCTGAATTTTCTTACCTTCTTGTAAGCGGGAACAAAGAAATTTATTTTATTATCTCCTTCCTCTTGCATAACCAATTCACCAAATATTCTGCCTCTTTATGTCAGCATAAAAATGTCTGGACTCCTTAAATTGTGATAAGCTAGGTAGAAATAACAAGTTTGATGTAAATGGGATGGAAGTATTCGACCGGCTTAAAGGGCTTTTAATAAATAAATCCCCAGGGACAGATGGTATTTATCTCAAGAGGGCTGAGAGAGTCTAGGGGGAAATTTTGTAAAGCATTGGGAGTTACTGAAAAAATGTTGGAAATCCCGGAGGTGCCCATTTTCTAAAAGTGTTACAAAGACCCATCAGCCTTCCTTCAATACCAGGTTAAATAATGGAATTGATTATTAGGACCAAACTTGAGGATTAGTTGTACAACAATCTAGTAAACAGCAGCCAACATGGATTCAGAGGGGGAGGTCCTGCCTGACCATCCTCCTTGACCTTTTTTTGAGGATGATGTGGAGATGCCGGTGATGGACTGGGGTTGACAATTGTAAACAATTTTACAACACCAAGTTATAGTCCAGCAATTTTATTTTAAATTCACAAGCTTTCGGAGGCTTCCTCCTTCCTCAGGTGAACGAAAATTTCGTTCACCTGAGGAAGGAGGAAGCCTCCGAAAGCTTGTGAATTTAAAATAAAATTGCTGGACTATAACTTGGTGTTGTAAAATTGTTTACAATTTTTTTGAGGAAGTGACATTCAAAATGGATTGCAGAAAGCCCTAGGTCATGGTGTATCTAGACTTACAAAAAGCATTCTAAAAAGTCCACTTGAAAGCCTATTAATTTCTCCCTCTCTTTTTCGGTGTGGGAATCAGTTGGTGTGGTTAAAACAACCATAAGACCATAAGAGATAGGAGCAGGAGTAGGCCATTTGGCCTCTCGAGCCTGCTCCACCATTTAATGAGATCATGGCTGATCTGATTTTTACCTCAACTTCACTTTCCCGCCTTTTCCCCATATCCTTTGACTCCCTTGCTGATCAAAAATTTGTCTAACTCAGCCTTGAATGTATTCAATGACTCCGCCTCCACAGCTTTTTGGGGTAAAGAATTCCAAAGAATCACGACCCTCTGGAGAAGAAATTTCTCCTAATTTCCGTCTTAAATGGGCGACCCCTTATTCTGATTCTATGTCCCCTAGTTTTAGATTCCCCCATGAGGGGTAACATCCTCTCAGCATCTACACTTTCGAGTCCCCTCAGAATCTTGTATGTTTCAATAAGATCTCCTCTCATTCTTCCGAACTCCAATGAGTATAGACCCAACCTGTTCAAACTTTTGTCATAAGACAACCCTTCCATACCCGGAATCAACCTCGTGAACGTTCTCTGAATTGCCTCCAATGGAAGTATATCCTTTCTTAAATAAGGACACCAGAACTGTACACAGTACTCCAGGTGTGGTCTCACCAGCACCCCGTACAGTTGTAGCAACAATCTTTATTCAGCCACAGAAGTGGTTTATTTGAGGCCAGGTCAATGCTACCAGTTACAAATATCGAATAAGCATTCTGTTTAGAAAATAGACATTTTTTCACCAAAGTTACTAATACATTTAATATAAAGAGTTGCATTTAATTGATCACTATTACACAGACCAAAGCACATAAGCCTGGTTATGACTATATGTTTTTCTTTCAATTCTAAACGTAACTTTAAACAATAAATGTTCACATCATAGTTCGAGGCATAAACTACAATGCTATGAGCAAAAATAATACAAATTATAATCCCTTTTAAGGATTGCTATGGAGGGTGGTTGAATTCAGCAGGCTTTATCTACAAATGGCCTACTCCTGCTCTTAATTAGTATGTATGTTCGTATTGAGTCTTATCAAATGGCAGAACAGGCTTGAGGGGCCGAATGGCCTATTACTGCTCTTAATTCGTAAGAATCTATTAGTATACTGTTCCATGGGGTTAGGTACTGGGATTTTATAATGAGGAACAAAAATTATAACATTTAGGAAGAAATTGAACTATTTTTCATCTTTCTTTCTTCACAAAATATCTCTGCAACAGCGTTTGGTCACTAAAAATTTTCTCGTATTACATGTTTGAAGTCAGGACTTTTATTCAGAAATCCCCCTCCAAATAAATGATACACTCCTACCAGAATTTCCTTCCGTTAAGTTAACACTTTCTTTGTTCTTGTTTTTGTGTTATCTCTAAGATATACATAAATAAAGGAGATTCAAATGGCCCAACCACTCAGAACACATTATAAAGTAAACAATGAGAGCATTTCCGAGTACAAAGTTTCATTTGTCACACTTTTTGCTGTTATCTCAGTTCACAGATTGTTCTCATTCCAAGTTTGTGAAATAACGGACAACAGCAACCACAGGATTAGTAGTCCTGTGCAACTGATTATATATCGGGCCGGAAATTGCTTTCAAAATAACGGTGAGCCCAACAGCACTCAGCGTTATTAATGGTGAAATCAAACAGCATGTTCCAGCGACCACTTAGTGGGCGAATTTAAATCTAATGAGCCACTCGGAGCAATTTAGGGGCCATCACTTTTGATACTTTTATTTTAAACTGGGCAGAAGCAGATACAGCATTAAATATCTACCAGTGGCAGTTCAAATTTCTGGTGCTTGGTAATTAGTTTTAATTTTATTTTTAACTTCACTATTATCCATGCCAGTTGAGAATATGGGATATCTGGTCTGTTCCACACTCTTAATTGAGGTGACCAGTGTGGATGTGGGGAGCTAAATTGTGGAAGAATGAAAAAAAATTAGAAAAACAAAATTAAAAACATGGGGTACAAGACAAGGCCACTCTTCAGAGTTCCCTCATATTATGCTTCAAATATCTAATATTTGACATTGCATTTTCCTCCTGCCCAAGTGATCCACCTGTCCTTCCCCTGTCTGATTAGGAACATAGGATCATAGGAACAGGAGTAGGCCATTTAGCCTCTAGAGTCTGTTCCGCCATTCAATGAGATCATGGCTGATCTGACCTAATTCATATACACGCCTTAACCCCATATCCCTTAATATCTTTGGTTAACAAAAATCTATTAATCTCAGATTTAAAATTAACAATTGAGCTAGCATCAACTGCCATTTGCAGAAGAGAGTTCCAAACCTTTACAACCCTTTGTGTGTAGAAGTGTTTCCTAACTTCACTCCTGAAAGTCCAGTCTCTAATTTTTAGGCTATGTTCCCTAGTCCTAGACTCCCCAACCAGTGGAAATAGTTTATTTCTATTTACTCAATCAGTTCCCCTTAATATCGTGAAAAGTTCGATCTATGTACATGGACCCCTAAGTCTCTTTGGACCACCACTGTTTTGAGCTGTTCACCATTTAGAAAGTACTCTGATCTATCCTTTTTATGTCCAAAGTGGATTACCTCACACTTGCCTACATCTAATTCCATATGCCACAGTTTTGCCCATTCACTTAATCTATTAATATCTCCGTAATTTTATGCTTCCATCTACACTGCTTATAACGCTGCCTATCTTTGTGTCTACAGCAAACTTGGATATGTGGCTCTCTATCCCATCATCTAAATCGTTAAGAAATACAGTGAGTAGTTGAGGCCCCAACACAGATCCCTGTGGAACACCACCTGTCACATCCTGCCAATTTGAGTTCCTGCCCATTATCCCCACTCTCTGTCTCCTGCCACTCAGCCGGTTTCCTAACCAGGTTAATAATTTGCTCTCAATTCCATGAGCTTCAACTTTAGCTAACAGTCTCTTATGAGGCACTTTATCGAATGCCTTCTGGAAATCCATATAAACAACATCCATAGGCATTCCCCTGTCCACTACTTTAGTCACCTCTACATAAAAATTCAATCAAGTTCGTAAAGGTTAGGCATAACCTACCTTTTACAAATCCATGCTGGATCTCTCTGATCAGCTGAAAATTTTCACGGTGTTCAGTCACTCCATCCTTAATTATAGACTCGAGTAATTTCCTAACAACAGATGTTAGGCTAACTGGCCTGTAATTCCCTGGTTTCCTTCTCTCACCTCTCTTAAATAACGGAGTGACATGTGCAATTTTCCAAACTAAAAGAACAGTTCCTGCATCGAGAGAACTTTGGAAAATTATCATTAGGCCCTCTGCAATGTTTTCACCTACTTCCTTTAAAGCCCTGGGATGGAAACCATCTGATCCTGGAGATTTGTCACTCTTTAGTGTCATTCTTTTCTTCATTACTGTTAATTTGCTTACGTTAATTATGGTGAGTCCCCATCCCTGATTCAAAATTAGTTTCCTTGGGGTGTGCTATCCTCTTCCTCTACTGTTTTTAAGGGGCTCACATTGCTCTTGACCACCCTCTTTTTCCTAATATAATTGCAAAATTTTTTTATATTGATTTTGATATCACTTGCAAGTTTCTTTTCATAGTAGCTGTTTTGTAACCCTTTTTATAACTCTTACTATCTGTTTTGTCACCCTTTGTTTTTCTTTGTATCTCTCCCAGGTGCCAGGATCTGTGCTATTTTTTGCATTTTTGTATGCTTTTTCTTTTAGTTTTATGTTATCCCTTACCTCTTTTGTCATCCATGGCTTTTTTTGGCAAGTAGAGCTCTTGCCCCTTAGGAGTATAAACTGGTTCTGTATCATGTTAAATTCTTTTTTGAACACCTCCCACTGATCTTCTGTCATTTTATCCACTAACAGATTTTCCCAGTATACGTTGAAGTCGGCCTTACCTAAATTTAGAACCTTTGTCGCTAATATGGGTTTCTCCCTTTCAAACTCAATCATATTATGATCGCTATTAGATAAATGTTCACGCACCATTAGGCTGTTAACTAAATCTGGCTCATTATTATTATTAAATCTAATATGGCCTGCCCCCTTGTTGGTTCTAGGATACACTGTTGCAGAAAGCTGGCCTGAACACACTCAAAAAATTTGCTTCCTTTTTGACATTGGCTCATCTGCTTATCCTAATCAATATAAAAATTAAAATCCCTCATTAAAACCTCTTTGCCTTTGCTACATGCTTGTCTAATCTCTGCATTTATATATTGTGCCGCTTCACAGCTACTATACACAACTCCCACTAGAGTCTTAAATCCTTTTCTATTTCTTAATTCTACCCATAATGTCTCCACTGCCTGTTAACCTCTCATTATACCCTCTCATCATTGAAGTAATTTCATCCTTAATCACTAAGGCTACTCCTCCCCCTCTACCAGTTTCCCTATCCTTCCCGTAGATCATATAACCTGGTATGTTCAGTTTCCAATCCTGACTGTCTTGCAGCCATGTCTCAGTTATGACTACCATGTCGTACCCTCTAAGTTGAATTTGCGCCTGCAACTCATTCAGTTTGTTCTTATACTCCATGCATGTGTATCAAGAACGCTTATTTGGGCCACACACCCTAACCTGTGCTTCTGCTCAAATGTTGTTTTTCTCATATATTTCTTATTTCTCTCTCCTAATTTAGTTACTTAATATCTTTTAGTTTTCCCTTTACCTGTAGTGCCTAAAGCATAATTTCTAACTATCATTCTACTCTCTTCCTTTTCATTTGTTTTTGAATTATTATTTACACTATCTTTTCCACCTGAGCACTCCCTCCCATTTACTAGTTTAACGTTCTTGTGACTGCCCTATTTATCCTTTCCGCTATGACCCTGGTCCTAGCCCGGTTCAGGTGAAGCCTGTCCCAACGGTACAGTTCCTTCCTCTCCCAGTGCTGGTGCCAGTGTCCCATGAAATGGAACCCCTTTGTAGCAAAAGACATATGAAGGAAAGGGTTAATCATGCCCCTTTTAAACAAAGACATTTGAAAACCTGCAAACAAAAGTTAACTGTGTTCTCGCAAATTTTGTTTTCCCTCAGTGACACTGATGGCATTGGAGAAGTATGAGTTTTGGGATCAAACTCATTGTACTGCAGATAGATATCTAGATTATTAAATAAATAAGCTAGATTGATAATATTGAGCTTAAAGGGTTGTCAGGCTCTTAAAATACATAGGCTTTTGGAAGCACAAGCTTTTCAACACAGCAGGGGGTAATGTAAGAGATGACGACAAGAGCATACATCAAAGCCTTCAGATCAGGAAATGGGTGTGGAAAGGTAGGGGCCTCTCATTCCTATCTGGTAGTCTGTTCAAAGAACTGGGATTTGTAAAACATCAAATAGTATTACATCCAGCATATGGTCAAATGGTATAAGGAATGGATTTGAAGCCACTGAAGCAATCAAAATTGGAGACGTAAGGACCATTAAGAATGTCTGTGCATAGAAATGAAAGGGGCTATCTCTACATAAAAGGCCATAAACAGAGACAGTAAAGGGGCCTTTTACAATCCATGGTTTGAGCATGTGGTCTTTTCTACAATCCATGGTTTGAGCATGTGGTCTTTTCTACATTAAAGGGGCCTCCAGTCACATGATCAAAGCCTAAACTGTCAATCATTGAGGTATGTTAATGATTGAGGCATTGCAACAGGGAGCGATTGGACAAAAAGAATGACACTCCCTAATAGTACATCCTATTGGTTACAACAATATAAACATAAGAACATAAGAAATAGGAGCAGGAGTAGGCCAATCGGCCCCTCGAGCCTGCTCCGCCATTCAATAAGATCATGGCTGATCTGATCCTAACCTCAAATCTAAATTCATGTCCAATTTCCTGCCCGCTCCCCATAACCCTTAATTCCCTTTACTTCTAGGAAACTGTCTATTTCTGTTTTAAATTTATTTAATGATGTAGCTAAAAGGAAGACATTGAGAGAAGAGCAGCCTCTTCCCCACATGACAGTTACAAGGAACGCACATTGCACTCAAGCATTACGGAAGAAGAAGAGGACCTCGAGACACAAGAAGCTGATCACTTCTGAGCTGCCTTGATGAGTAAAATCCTTGGTTTAATGGTTGTATTAATGGTTTGCCTGATGTGTTTATGAATTGTTAAGTCATTGCATAATAATGTTGCAAGTTATTAAGTGTATAATGGGATTTTGTAAAGTAAAGTCATATTTATGGTTTGATTTTGCTTTATGAAGGCTTGTAGGAATTATAACATCATTAAATAATTGCATTTGATTAATGAAACTACCGTGAGTGAGGGTGACTTTCTTTGCTTGACTATTCGTCCAGTTCCAAGAATCACAAGAAATAAGGATTACCCTACAGGGGGAACTGGCCAAGAGGAATAAGTTTTGCTCCAAATGAGCTATACATGGCTAGAAGAGCATGTCCAGCAATCTGCCTGAGAGAGAGAACAGCAGAGTGGGAGGACGAGGGCAGAGAGGGGGATGCAAGCCTGAAAGTAACAAGATGAGAGGCAGATCTGGTGCAGCAGTAGGATATAAAACCTGCTGCTGCTTAAAAGGGCAATTGGCAATACTGGAGGAAGCAGATAACCTGGGCACCAAGGATGGCAGCCAGATAGAAAAATGAGAAACAAACTGCAGGGAGTTGGACCTGCATGACTTCCTAATGGAGATGTGGAGCAAATGCGGGAGTGGGTGCCAGCAGCCAATCCTTACAGAGAGAGAGACATCGAAACTACAGCACAGAAACAGGCCTCCTCCCTCCCTACTTCATCTAACCCTATCAGCATACCCTTCTACTCCTTTCTCCCTAATGTGCTTATTAGCTTCCCTTAAATGTATCTATGCTATTTGTCTCAACTATTCCCTGAGGTAGTGAGTTCCACATTCTTACCACTCTTTGGATAAAGAAGTTTCTCCTGAATTCCCTATTGGATTTATTAGCGACAATTTTATTTTTATAACCTCTAGTTTTGGACTCCCCCACAAGTGGAAACGTTTTCTCTACGTCTAACCGATCAAACCCTTTCATTGTCTTAAAGACCTCTATCAGGTCACCCCTCAGCCTTCTCTTTTCTAGAGATAAGAGCCCCAGCCTTTCTATAATATGGAGACAGAACTGTGCACAATACTCTCAGTGTGGTCTAACCAGGGTTCTATACAAGTTTAACATAACTTCTCTGCTTTTCAATTCTATCCCTCTAGAAATGAACCCCAGTGCTTGATTTGCCTTTTTTATGGCCTTATAACACAGTGATCAATAGAGTTCAGGAAAAGTTTATTCCTCTAAAAAGCAAGAACAAACTAGCTAATAATGAAACACCATGGATGAATAAAGAGATAGGGGTAAAATTGAAACTAAAGAAAAAGGCATACTCTAAGTACATAGACAGTAAAGGACAGGATGACAAAAGGGAATACGAAGAGGTTAGGAAAGAAGTCAGAAGAACAATTAGGAAAGCAAAGAAGAACTATGAAATTAAATTATCAAGGAATATAAAAAGAAATAGTAAATTCTACAGACAAATAAATAACAAAAGAAAAATCAGAATAGAGATAGGGCCACTAAGGGATGCACACGATAAACTCATAGGTAATGACAGCAAAAATGCAGAAATATTGAATAGTTACCGTGCCTCTATATTTACCAGAGACTCTAACAAGGTGGGCAGGACATTAGAAGAAGAGATTGAAAAAGATATTAAAACATTTAAGGTAAAAAGGGGGATGATAATTGAAAAATTAATCAAACTTAGGGAGGATAAGACCTCTGGACCAGGTGGATTGCATCCGATGGCTGAGGTTCACTAAAGAGATCATGATGGAGAATTGTCAACTGCTGCAGCCACAACTGCAGCCTCAGAGCAGGGCAAGGAGAGCATTGTGTGGTGCATGCGGCACTACCTCACTCTTATGAGAGGACAGCCCTTGCCACCGCAAGATCCTGAGGCAGAGGAAGAGGAGGTAAAGGTGGAGGAGAAGGACGGGAAACAGTGGAGGAAGAGGCAAGGAGGCAACAAGGTGCACAGGCCCTGTCTGCCAGGGCTCTGCGTGCTCACCTTATTCATGAGCTATACCAGTAACCTCAACAATACCTCCCAAATCACCAACAGTCCTACACTCCTCACCTTTCCTCTCCCACATGACCATCAAATCATCCTCCTTATGATTATACATTGCTTCCTCCCACAGCTCATCGCAGAAATAAAAACCACCACCAAATGTGAGTTCAAATACAAATTTATAAATTAACACATGAAATTATGTAAACAACATTACACTATTCACCCTTGTGCATTCCCTTAGTGCCTGTCATTCGTGTGCCTTTTCCTTTGCTAGTGCTCCCACGAGGTGCATCTCCAGTGATTGGAGCATGGGTAGTGGAAGTTTGCTGACCTTCAATTGAGGAGCATGCAGATGGAAAGCGTTTGTTGGTGGGTGGGTGACAGGTGGTGTCGTGCGTGGAGCCATGGATGAGGCTAATGGGGCAGTTGGTAGGATATGCCACAGTTGAATTCACTCACATTGACCATTCGTGTCAAATCATTGAACTTCTTCCTGCACTGCATCCATGTTCCTGGCATTTACTTCTAGCGCCACTGCCTCCCACTGCCTCTGCAGCTGGTGTCTGGAAGGCCTCCTGCCTCCCTGCGAATACAGGATGGCCCTCTGTGTGTCCACCTCATACACCAAGGCCTCTAGTGCGTCATCTGAGAACCTTGGTGAATGCAGGCCCAGTCATTACTATGTATTTTCCAGCACAGATTTAATTGTCAATGCACTTCCTGCAGCCATAATGCACCTCCCCGACAAGAGGTGCAGGCTGTCTTTAAGTAGTGCTGGCCAAGCCTCATATCGGGCCCCCTGCTGGTGCGTGCAGCCACTCAGCAGCGCACGAAGCGATGGCTGCAGGCAACAATCATGCAGATTATCAAGCTGCACGAATCTTACATGCTGCCTACATCTCAACCAAAGGGCACAGGATAATCATGCACTGCGATCCCAATGCCCATTTTCGGGCATTAACCAATTTAACCCCCTAATTGTCTACAATTTGTAACTCTGAGAATGGGAGTAGCAAGTGGACAATAATTATCTTCAAATACAATCAACCAAGCAGGATTTATACAAATGAGTGGGTTGGGAATTTTGGTTTTCAACAGTTCAGTACTCACAACTAGTGCACACTTAGGTGGAGTCAATGCAATTTCATACTAAAAATTATAAAAATGGTAACTGCATTAAAATACATAGGCCTAGAAATTGGCCCACTTTTCGGGTGCTACTCTGACTACTAAAGCCCCAATATAGGGGGCAGGAAGCATGTGCACATTTCTGGCTGGAAGTGCGCTGCCCGCCATATTGGGTAAGGATAATAAATATGCATCCTTTACCCATGCTTGAAACAGGCATTAGGACCATTGCATATGCCAACAAAGGGTTTAACAACTGTTTGGGGCCCCCTCTCCAAGATTGGTTTGCTGGCTACACTCAGGGAAACAGATCGCCTGCTGGGCCCAACCAAGAGGTAAGTAACTTACCTGAATGTGGAGCCGAGAAGTACGGGAGTGCTCCTCCTGACCCCACGTTAAAGGAACCGTTCGCCACCACTCCCCCACCCATAGCCGCTGCGCCCCTCTCCCATCACCACCTATTCCGGTCCCCACACCCAATCTAACCTGCACCCAGTCCCAGCCAGCCCTCCCATGGCCCACCCGATCCCCAGCCCTGTGATTCCCGACCCCCCCGATCAAAGACCCAACCACCCTCCCCCAGTGATTGGGGTCCCGACCCGAGGCCCTGATCTCGGACTCGACTCCCGGCTTTGATTCCTGACCTCGACACCATACCCCAGCCGCAGCCCCCACTTCTGCTTTGTCAGGTGAACCTGGCAGCTGCTGCACTTCATAAATCTCAGTCCAAGTTACTACCAGGTACGGTAGCATAGTGGTTATGTTACTGGACTAATAATCCAGAATCATGAGTTCAAATCCCACCACTGCAACTGGGGAATTTAAATTCAATTAATTAAATAAAAATCTGGAAAAAAGAAACTAGTATCAATAATGGTAATCATAAAACTACCAGATTGTCGTAAAAACCCATCGGTTCACTGAAGCCCTTTAGGGAAGGAAACCTGCCATCTTTACCTGATCTGGCCAACATGTGACTCCAGACCCACAAAAACATGGTCAATTCTCAATCACCCTCTAAAATAGCCCAGCAAGCCACTCAGTTGTACAATCTTGCTACAAAAAGTCAAACCACTAGGCACCAGACACGACAAAGGCAAACCAAGCCCAGTTGACCCTGCAAAGTTCTCCTCACTAACATCTGAGAACTTGTGCCAAAATTGGGAGAGCTGTCCCACAGACCAGCCAAGCCATAGCCATACTCATAGAATCATACCTTTCAGCCAACATCCCAGACTCCTCCATCACCATCCCTGGGTATGTCCTGTCCTACTGGCAGGACAGACTGACCAGAGGTGGTGGTACAGTGATATACAGTCAGGGGGGAGTGGCCCTGGGAGTCCTCAACATTGACTCTGGATCTCATGGCATCAGGTCAAACATGGGCAAGGAAACCTCCTGCTGATTACCACCTACTGCCCTCCCTCAGCTGATGAATCAGTCCTCCTCCATGTTGAGCACAACTTGGAGAAAGCACTGAGGGTAGCAAGGGCACAGAATGTACTCTGGGTGGGGGACTTCAATGTCCATCACCAAGAGTGGCTTAGTAACTACTGACCGAGTCCTGAAGGACATAGCTGCTAGACTGGGCCTACGGCAGGTGGTGAGCGAACCAACACGAGGGAGAAACTGACTTGACCTCGTCCTCACCAACCTACATGTTGCAGATGCATCTGTCCATGATAGTATTGGTAGGAGTGACCATCGCACAGTCCTTGCTGAGACGAAGTCTTCACACTGAGGACACCATCCAACGTGTTGTCTGGCATTACCACTGTGCTAAATGGGATAGATTCAGAACAGATCCAGCAGCTCAAAACTGGGCAGCCATGAGGCGCTGTGGGCCATCAGCAGCAGCAGAATTGTATTCCAGCACAATCTGTAACCTCATGGCCTGGCATATTCCTTACTCTACAATGACCAACAACCCAGGGGATCAACCATGGTTCAATGAGGAGTGTAGAAGAGCATGCCAGCAGCAGCACCAGGCATACCTAAAAATGAGGTACCAACCTGTTGAAGCTACAACACAGGACTACATGCATGCTAAACAGCAGAAGCAAAATGCTATAGACAGATCTAAGCGACTCCACAACCAACGGATCAGATCAAAGCTCTGCAGTCCTGCCACATCCAGTCGTGAATGGTGGTGGACAATTAAACAACTAGCGGGAGGAGGAGGCTCTGTAAACATCCCCATCCTCAATGATGGCGGTGTCCAGCATGTGAGCGCAAAAGACAAGGCTGAAGCATTTTGCAACCATCTTCAGCCAGAAGTGCCGAGTGGATGATCCATCTCGGCCTCCTCCTGATATCCCCACCATCATAGAAGCCAGTCTTCAGCTAATTCGATTCACTCAACTTGATATCAAGAAACGGCTGAGTGCACTGGATACAACAAAGGCTATGGGCCTTGACAAAATCCCGACTGTAGTGCTGAAGATTTGTGCTCCAGAACTAGCTGCGCCTCAAGCCAAACTGTTCCAGTACAGCTACAACACTGGCATCTACCCGACAATGTGGAAAATTGCCCTGGTATGTCCTGTCCACAAAAAGCAGGACAAATCCAATCCGGCCATTTACCACCCCATCAATCTACTCTCAATCATCAGCAAAGTGATGGAAGGTGTCGTTGACAGTGCTATCAAGCGGCATTTACTCACCAATAACCTGCTCACCGATGCACAGTTTGGATTCCGCCAGGACCACTTGGCTCCAGACCTCATTACAGCCTTGGTCCAAACATGGATGAAAGATCTGAATTCAAGAGGTGAGGTGAGAGTGATTGCCCTTGACATCAAGGCAGAATTTGATCGAGTGTAGCACCAAGGAGCCCTAGTAAAATTGAAGTCAATGGGATTCAGGGAGAAAACTCTCCAGTGGCTGGAGTTGTCCCCAGCACAAAGGAAGATGGTAGTGGTTGTTGGAGGCCAATCTTCTCAGCCCCAGGACATTGCTGCAGGAGTTCCTCAGGGCAGTCTCCTGGGCCCAACCATCTTCTGCTGCTTCATCAATGACAGTCCCTCCATCATAAGGTCAGAAATGGGGATGTTCGCTGATGATTGCACAGTGTTCAGTTCCATTCGCAACCCCTCAGATAATGAAGCAGTCTGTGCCCGCATGCAGCAAGACCTGGACAACATCCAGGCTTGGGCTCATAAGTGGCAAGTAACATTCGCGCCAGACAAGTGCCAGGCAATGACCATCTCCAACAAGAGAGATCTAACCACCTCCCATTGACATTCAACGGCATTACCATCACTGAATCCCCCACCATCAACATCCTGGGAGTCATCATTGACCAGAAACTTAACTGGACCAGCCCCATAAATACTGTGGCTACAAGAGCAGATCAGAGGCTGAGTATTCTGCGGCGAGTGACTCACCTCCTGATTCGACAAAGCCTTTCCACCATCTACAAGACACAAGTCAGGAGTGTGATGGAATACTCTCCACTTGCCTGGATGAGTGCAGCTCCAACAACACTCAAGAACCTCGACACTATCCAGGACAAAGCAGCCCGCTTGATTGGCTCTCCATCCACCACCCTCACTCCCTTCACCACCGGCGCACCGTGGCTGCAGTGTGTACCATCTTCAGGATGCACTGCAGCAACTCGCCAAAACTTCTTTGACAACACCTCCCAAACCCGCGACCTCTACCACCTAGAAGGACAAGGGCAGCAGGCACATGGGAACAACACCACCTACACATTCCCCTCCAAGTCACACACCATCCTGACTTGGAAATATATCACCGTTCCTTCATCGTCGCTGGGTCAAAATCCTGGAACTCCCTTCCTAACAGCACTGTGGGAGAAGCTTCACCACACGAACTGCATCGATTCATGAAGGCGGCTCACCACCACCTTCTCAAAGGCAATTGGGGATAGGCAATAAATGCTGGCCTTGCCAGTGACGCCCACATCCCATGAACGTATAAAAAAAATAGCAGTGCAAACTCATGAAACCTGCAGCTGGTATGGCACAGGCTCTCACTCTGACATATGGGGAATTGGCAGACGGATCACGGGAAGGCCCAAAAAGCATGAAGAAGCTCGAGAGAAAGGTGCACAAGCAGCAGAAACGACTTCCACCTGAATTTTATTGCTAAAAAAAAATTCTCCGCTACTTATATCGCTAATGTGCTGAAAACTGTGAGGAAATTCACCCCTGGAATGTCATTTGGGTGTCAATGCCTGAACTGACTCTGAAGTGAAGAAGACTAAGACTCCGTACTCCAGGGAATCTCACTTCACATCATTCCTACACCATGTTGGGCCATGATACTGGATTCCGGCTGCAATTTGCACTAATCCTGCAGCATCAATGCAAAATGAAACTGCTTTGCACCAAAGCTACAATTGTAATGTGAATTCACCCGTAGACATTCTGTAACTGAATTTAAACCCATACTAAACAAATTACTGTACAAAAATATGATATTTTACAAGATTTGGTGCACATAAAGGATGATTGACGTGCTGGTCTGATGATATTCAGTGTTTTGAGAGATGAAAGCAGAAATAGTGGAACAGGTTAAGGTGGATTTATTCATGCCTCAAGAATTTTATAGAACTGGGATAAATCTATGAAACAGGATTATACTTGAATTAAAAAGTGCAAAAGCATTAGTAATTAACCCATTCAAAAGTAAAACGGTTAGGAAGTGGTGAAGTTAGAAATACAAAATACCTTCAAAAGCACGAATACAAACTAACATATTTCCTGTCACCTACTAATTATCGAGCATCTTGCCATGGTAATGAGAAGCAAATAGAGATTTCAACAAAGGAAGTGACGCAACCTGTTTATAAGAAGCTGCATTCACCGTACTCTGCCTCATAATCTCATCCCTGAATTGAAGGCAATACAGCACTGATATCTTTGTGGTGGTAAAAGAGGGGAGTCAAGGTTAAAAAATATGACAACATCTAATATCTTGTCATTTTTCAAAGACAAACAGAAAACGATTCTACATTCAATGATTGTACTGGTAACAGTCTTTGGCCAGCAAACATTCTCGTTTTTTGCCTTCAGTTGTCCATGCAAGCCAACAGTAAATCAATACTACGGTCTAGCTTTTTTTGGAGTTCCTGCACTGGTGTTGCTGATCCTTGGATATGTCATCAATGGCCTGACTTGGAAATTAATCATGAGTTTTAGAAATGGCCCAAATTTGAAGCATAGAGATTTCAATCTAACCTGCTATGTCCTTTGTAGCATAACAGGATCAGCCATAGTCGCTCCAATAACCTGGTTGGCAGTTACTCTGCTAAATGGCTTGTATTACCAGTGCGGCATGAGCGAGTTTTTATCAGTTGATAGCTGGAAAGTTTTTGAGAATATCAGCCTTCGTGAGCAGAAGGACATTCTCGCTCGTTTTCCCTGTCCTAAAGTGAGCATTAAGGAAATAAAAAACATCAGTGAAATAAGAAATGAAGGCAATCGTATTCTCCTGTTCCAGTCCCAGGTATGTACGGTAAACGATCGTTTTCTTTATTTAGTCTTCAAATTGTGTACGTACTTTGATTTCAGGCAGTAAAAATGAATTGTCATTTTATTTTTCTAAAATAATTTTAAAAGTTATTTGTTTCTCCAGTTCTTTACCAAAGTTGTATTTGCCACTTTTAGCAAACTTACAATGTGAACGTATACATTACGTTACAATGATGATAATGGATTATTTATACTGATTATTATGCATGTTAAGTCTTTTAACTTTAGAAAAATAGCTCGGTACTCACAACTTCCAGATGTAACATGAAGCTCATTCTCACAAAGTGCTTCAATCAGAACAAATTACAGTGCTGCACCAGAAATATGAAACTAAATGGAAGGCACAATCCTCCCTTGTTATAGTACTGAGCTCTCTCCAGCATTGCTTTCACCTATTAATTAAAAGTAAAATCTGGAGTGGATTTCTTTACATTTTATTTTGTTGTGATTCTGACCCCTTGCTCTGCATCATCCATCAATTTAATGTTGGAAAAATTAGTAACTCCACTCCTGTGTGTTTGCCTACATTACAACAGTGACTACACTTCAAAAGTAATTGGTTGTGAAATACATTGGGACATCCTGAAGTTGTGAAAAATGGTATTTAAATGCAAGTTCTTTCTTTCTTCTTTCTTTAACTGAATGCTGATGTGTACCTGTAGTGTATTTATTCTATTGTGATGCAGTGGTCAGAAGGCCCCTCAGCCAGCAGCAGAAACCTAGTGCAGAAATCTATGGGGATTTTCATCCCCATTTCCAACTGCATGGCCCAATGTCAATGGAATAAAAAATCAGGAGAGGTGTAAAACGGGCTGCCGTCTCGCTATCACCCATTTTACACTATCTCACAAAGTCAAAATTCCCCCAAAAAAGTGATTGACACATTTTCCGGGGTCAGGGTCTGATTGAAGCACTGGATTTCCTGGGCACAGTGAATATCGGAAGATCGTGTGGTTCAGAGCGGTGTCTGTAAAGGAATCCGTCCAATTGTCCTTCATTTAAATTAATTTAGAATCAACTTTCAGGCAGAGACGGGGAAGCAAAAAGGCCGGAATCATTTAGGAAACCATTGCATACTGTGATGGGGCGCTGTAGATTGTTTCTGGATGGATGAGCTAAGATGTGGTGAAGGGCCTTCTTCATCTGTATCAGTTTTGTGATCTAGTGAATTTAATCATTCACTAGATCCTAGGTTGAAACCTATTCAACAATCATAGGTTGAATAGGTTTCTCTTCAACCTATACAAATTTACAGTTTGTCATTGTAAATAAATGAGTTGATCTGCTTCTAAAGCAGCTAATTTTAACCTAAATCACCCAGCGGGAAACAGATGTAATCAGATCAGTCGACCGATTTTACTTTCCATTGGACCTGACTGCATCAGTTCCTTGGTGGGCAAGTTAGGTTAAAATTATCCTCACAGATTTGACAGCAAATGCTTTCAAAGAAATCAGATGTTTCTAACTTTTTCTCTTTTTACCATAGGTGGCTGGTTGGATTTTAATTGCTTGTGTGACTATGGTTGCTTTTCTGACTCTCTGTATTCCAAGATATTTCTCTCCTCTCAGTTTTCTGCACCTAAGCTACTGGGCACAGTACCTAGAAAATGAAGAGTGTCTCTTTCAAGAGACGGTTAAAAAACATTCTCAACTGTACGCTTTGAAGCACATCAAGAAGTTCTTTGGGTTTATACCAGAGGAGAAACAAGTGCAGAAAATCCGTTTGCCTGTCAGAGAGGACTGGAGAATGATCTCAGGCATTAATGTGTTCACTAAATTGGAGCAGGACTCCTGTCAGTACAGCCTCCTGCACACGTGGGCTGAGGAATCAAGTGCAGGTGGCCGTTATATCCCAGTGGATGATGTGGTGTTTGAAGCATAAAGTATTTAGGCCTGGAATTTCCTTGTGAATAAATCCCAGCAGTTACACCAGGATTACACCCACTAGTAACCTTCACTGCTGACCCTATGAAAATTCATGGGGTCACGGGGAGGGATCACGAAGAAGGAGCCTTTGACAAGTTGGACGTGCACCTGGAGCACCACGCGCTGCCAACAAAACTGTAAATACCAGCCTAACCTTGCTATCCTGGGTTGGGGGGGGGGAGGGTGTCCAGGCCCCTGCTTAGAAAATGGAAGAGGCCCCCTCAGTCAGGGGGCTGCTTGCAATGTTAAAATAGAAATCTTTGGGCGGTCCAAGCCCCGATCCCTGTCTGGATCTCAAGATGGGCATCACTTCCACCAGGTGCTGGGGACATATGCCCATGATGAGACCAGGTATACCTCCATCAACTCTACACCAGGTCCTAACTGAGGACCGGGGCACAGCAACCCCTGACTTAGTGAGACCCTGCCCTTTGCTCCTCCCCCCACCTTACGTCAGTGGCCTTGTAAGGATGGGCAGAGGCTCTGCTCCCGCAAGGCTATCCCAGAAATATTGGCACAAGGCCAGATCCCGTCGTATCTGGACCCTGGTGAGATTTGTGGTCATTCCAGAAGAATTCTGCTAAAGTCACGGCGTGTTTTTACCGATACAACTGTGGAATGTTGGCCCCTTATTGTTATTTTTGAAACTTTTGCATTGGCATTTGCTGTTATACGTTTAGCTGGAGTTTATCTTGTGTGATAATACCATTATGTTATAATAATCTAAAATTTGTATGCATTCAATATCTGGGCCAATCGTGATAGGAAAATCTTTACTGAAAAATTATCTTTACGATCAAGCAGTTCATTTCATGGTCCCAGAAGTATGCAGGAAATTGAAGGAAATTCAGGTTCATAGCAGTGAGGTTTTTTAATGATTATTTTTTCCCCCTCAAATTTCCCCCCCCCCCCTTCACTGATGGTGCTGGTTTATGCTGGGGTATAAGTCCATAGGCACTGGCTATCCACCTCGCCAAGTGACCATTCTTCACATGTGAACCTAGACAGTAAATGTCAGCAGACTATTCAATCACAACTGAGCCCTGACATTCTCACACACTTTTCAACAGCAGTCATTGAAAGTGAGTGGAAATCCTGACCCATATTTTTTCTTCTTAGCCCAGGGCACTGGCTCAAACGGTAGCATCCTTGCCTTAAATCAACAAATTCAGCACAAACTGTGTTTGAACCTCAGTCCTGCCTTGTATGGCTCAGTTCCACAGTTAAACTAGGCAGTGCCCTTATAAACTGAGCTATCAGGTGTGGTGATTGTTGAAAAATGATCAGGGTCTCGTCTGAAGCTCCTGATAATGTAAACAAACCATACCAATCGGATATCCCGATATTCATTTTATTTGACAATTTAAAACTTTTTTTTGCACAATCAGAATTACCTTTTAATTCACTTGGCAATTGGAAAATGGGTTCCCAATGTATATTGTGGTTTAAAAAGTAATTGTGAAAGCTCATTTTGAAATGCCTCATTTGGCACTGATAATTATACACTTTACTTTGTACGTAATAAATTCACATAAGGAATAACTCTTCTCTTTATTTACTTGGACTTTGTCTTGAAGGTGGCTGATCGAAGCATTAAAGGGTAAGGGGGTAAAATTCACTAACCGTGGAATCCAGGTGCAGGGGTCGCGGTGCACGATTAACCCGGGCCTGGTCATTCCAATGCAGGCAGCACGTAAAATTCATGCTGCCTGCTTACTTACCTGACTTCAGTGCGAGCGGCCAGGCCTAGCTGCGTTGTTCAGTGACTTCTCACCAGCAGGGGTCCCAATATCACGTGTGTGGCTCGCACCTCTTAAAGATAGCCTATACCTCTTAAAGGCATGATGTGGAGATGCCGGTGATGGACTGGGGTTGACAATTGTAAACAATTTTACAACACCAAGTTATAGTCCAGCAATTTTATTTTAAATTCACAAGCTTTCGGAGGCTTCCTCCTTCGTCAGGTGAACGATGTGAAAGGCAGCCTGCACCTCATCTTAAAGGCAGCCTGCACCTCATTTGTGCAAAATATAAGATACGGTCCGCACGGAGTCTGAACATTGCAGATGTAAAATACAGATACAGGTCCCGTCCCTATGTTTACAAGCTGATGAGTTATGTTAAAACATTCAATAAAGGTTGCACACTACTAAATCCCACATCTCTAATCTGCACGCCAGATTTCAACAATCTGAGCTTGTACCAGGCCCGCGAAAGTGCGTGAACCAAGGTTCTCTGCTGATGCTCTAGAGGCCTTGATGCAGAAGGAGGGGCACCTGATATCCTCAGGGGGGCAAGAGGCCCTCCAGAAAGATGCTCAAGAGGCAGTGGGAGGTAATAGGGGGCGAATAGCACTATGAACATGGATGCAGTGCAGGAAAAAGTTCAATGATTTGACACAAGTGGTCAAGGTGAGTGAAGACAACTGTCAAGTGGCATCTCCTACGAACTGCACACTAGCCACATCCACTGCTCCACGCACTGCACCCACATACCAAAAAACTCTTTCAATCAGTACTCAACTTTTCCAATCAGATGCTTCCTCTCACCCTCACACATTACCACTGTTGCAAGCCACACACCCACAACTCACAGGTCGCACACACTAGCATCTATTCAACCATGACAGGCACATCATCCAAACATCCTGCAGGACACTCACCAATACACGTCCCGCTTTCTTGCAGGAGAAGGTGACGCATAACAGGAGGCGGTAAGTGGCAGTGGCATTTAGCCCCTTGAGCCTGTTCCACCATTCAATGTGACCATGGTTGATCTGTGACGTAACCCCATATACCCACCTTAGTCCCATATCCCTTAATACCCATCTCAGATTTAAAATTAACAATTGAGCTAGCAAGAACTGCCGTTTGCAAAAGAGCGTTCCAAACTTCTACCACCCTTTGCGTGTAGAAGTGTTTCCTAACGTCACTCCTGCAAATCCTGGCTCTAAATTTTAAGCTATGTTCCCTCGCCCTAGAATTCAAATATCGGAGACCTCCAAAAACAGTTACATGCATCAGCAGCCAGAAGCAATAATCCAGCAACTAACCTGCAAATTCTGCGTGGTTCCTTTAAGTAGCGCTGGTGGGGGGGTCCTCCAGGCTGTTCATCGTTAAGACAGTGCGTACCTGACGAAGGAGGAAAGCTCCGAAAGCTTGTGATTTTCAAATAAAGCTGTTGGACTATAACCTGGTGTTGTAAGACTCCTTACATTTCCCCTGCCTGTTCTCGTACTCATAGGTTGCCCCAGCCAAATACTTAAACTGTATCGCCTCCCGGGGGGACCCACTCCTGCTATTATCGGTATTAATTTGCCTTTTGGTTACTGCAAATATTATACCCTCATGTTGTTTCAATTGCTCTTTTAAGAACATAAGAAATAGGAGCAGGAATAGGCCATACCGCCCCTTGAGCCTACTCTGCCATTCAATATGATCATGGCTGACCTTCGACCTCCACTCCACTTTCCCACCCAATCCCCATATCCTCTGGAGTCCAAAAATCTATCGCTCTCAGCCTTGAATAAATGCAATGACTCAGCATCCACAGCCCTCTGGGGTGGAGAATTCCAAAGATTCACAATCCTCCGAGTGAAGAAATTTCTCCTCATCTCAGTCCTAAATGGCCGATCCCTTATCCTGCAACTATGCCCCCTAGTTCTAGACTCTCCAGCCAGGGGAAACAACCTCTCTGCATCTACCCTGTCAAGCCCTCTCAGAATCTTAGAGGTTTCAATGAGATCCCCTCTCATTCTTCTAAACTCCAGAGAGTATATGCCCATTCTACTCAATCTCTCCTCATAGGACAACCCTATCTCCCCAGGAATCAATCTAGTGAACCTTCGTTGCACCAACTCTATGGCAAGTATATCCTTCCTTAGGTAAGGAGTCCAAAACTGCACACAGTATTCCAGGTGTGGTCTCACCATAGGCCTGTACAATTACAGCAAGACTTCCTTAAGAACATAAGAAATAGGAGCAGGAGTAGGCCATACAGCCCCTCAAGACTGCTCCGCCATTCAGTAAGATCATGGCTGATCTTTGACCTCAACTCCACTTTCCCGCCCGATCCCCATATCCCTTGATTCCCTTAGAGTCCAAAAATCTATCATTCTCAGCCTTTTAACTTTCTGTGTTTCATGTACAAGGATACCCAAATCCCTCTCAACACCAACATTTAATAGTTTTTCATCATTTAAAAAATATTCTGCTTTTATATTCTCCCTACCAAAGTGAATAACCTCACATTTCCCCACATTATACTTCACCTGCCATCTTCTTGCTCACTCACAATGTATCTATATCCCTTTGCAGACTCTTTGTGTCCTCCTCACAGCTTACTTTCCCACCAGCTTTGTATCGTCAGCAAACTTGGATACATTACACTCGGTACCTTCATCTCAGTCATTAATATAGATTGTAAATAGCTGAGGCCTCAGCACTGATCCTTGAGGCACCCCACTAGTTACAGCCTGCCAACCTGAAAATGACCCGTTTATTCCTAATCTCTATTTCCTGTCCGTTAACCAATCCTCTGTCCATGCTAATATATTACTCCTGACCCCATGAGCCCTTATCTTGTGTAACAACCTTTAGTGTGGCACCTCATCGAATGCTTTTGAAAATCCAAATATACTACATCCACTGGTTTCCCTTTATCTACCCCGCTAGTTACACCCTCAAAAAACTCTAATAAATTTGTCAAACACAATTTTCCTTTCATAAAACCATGTTGTATCTGCCTAAACATATTATGATTTTCTAAGTGCCCTGTTACGACGTTCTTAATAATGGATTCCAACATTTTCCCAATGATTGATGCCAGGCTAAATAGCCTGTAGTTCCCTGTTTTCTCTCTCCCTCCTTTCTTGAATAGCGGGGTAACATAGATAGCTTTTTGGCAACCAAAGGTATTAAGGAATATGGGCCAAAGGCGGGTATATGGAGTTCGATCACAGATCAGCCATGATCTTATCAAATGGCAGAGCAGGCACAAGGGGCTGAATGGCCTACTCCTGTTCCTATGTTCCTATGTTCCTAACATTTGCTACCTTCCAATCCACTGGGACCGTTCACAACCAATGCATCCACTACCTCTGCAGAAACCTCTTTTAGAACCCTTGCATGTAGCCCATCAGGTCCAGGGAATTTGTCGGCTTTTAGTCCCATTCATTTCTCCAGTACTTTTTCTTTACTGACATTAATTACTTTAAGTTCTTCACTCTCATTAGACCCTTGGTTCCGCATTATTTCTTTTAATTCACTAATCTCTTTTTGACATTGCTCATGATTGCCTTGTTTATTAGCCTTATGTCGACCTTCTTGATTCTGACTAATTACCCCTCGTAGCGCGGGTCCTAATTTCTCCACTTTTACTACGAGTTTCTCCGCCAGGTCTGTTTTTTCTGCCACGGCCGCCTGGTATTCTTCCATTTTTTGTGCCTTATAGCTACTATCTGTCTGCAACCAGGATACTGACACCGTGAGAGTTTCACAACAATGTTTTGTCGGTTAATAATTTCTAGGCTAGAAATTGGGCATCTAGCGCCCATTATTTCGGCGTTACATGGCCTCCTGAACATCCAAGATGGTGTCCTGGATGCGCATGCACGCTTCTGGTGTGATGTACGCTAGGTGCCATCTTGGTAAAGGATTTAGCGCAAGTGCAAATAATGAACGCCAGCAACTTGTAAAGTCAGGAGAAAATGTGTTCGATCAGTGTGCAATGCTGATTTAAAGTGATAGACATCATTTTGGGATTTAACGCTCCACTCAACGCATAGTCTTAACCACGACTGTCTGAACTTGTCTAAGAGTGCCTGGAGGACCTCCACCAGAGCTATTTAAAGGGACCATGCAGGATTTACAGGATAGTTGCTGGATTATTGCTTTTGGCTGCTGATGCATTTGTAACCATTTTTGGAGGTCTCCTATACTTGAATACTAGGACGCAGGAGTGAAGTTAGGAAATGCTTCTACACACAAAGGGTGGGAGAAGTTTGGAACGCTCTTCTGCAGACGGCAGTTGATGCTAGCTCAATTTCGAATTTTAAATCTGAGGTTGATAGATTTCTGTGAACCAAGGGTACTAGGGGATATGGGGCTAAGGCAGGTATGTGGAATTAGGTCACAGATCAACCATGATCTCATTGAATGGCAGCACAGGCTCAAGGGGTTAAATACCATTGCCACTTGCTGCCTCCTGTTATGCATTACTTTCTCCTGCAAGACAGTGGGACATGTGTCTGTGTGATGTGTCTGTCATGGTTGAATAGCTGCCAGCGTGTGTGGCCTGTGAGTTGTGGGTGGGTGGCTTGTAACCATGGTAATGTGTAAGGGTGAGAGAAAGCATTTGATTGAAAGAGTTGAGCACTGATTGAAAGAACTTGTTGGTAGGTGGATGATGGGGGATGTAGTCCGTGGAGCAGTGGATGCGGCTAGTGGTGCAGTTGGTAGGAGATGCCACTTTACAGTTGACCTCACTCACCTTGACCACTCGTGTCAAAGCATTGAACTTCTTTCTGCACTGCATCCATGTTCATGGTGCTATGCGCCTGGCATTGACTTCATCCCCTGCTGCCTCCCACTGCCTCTTGAGCATATGTCTGGGGGGGTCTCTTGCACCCCCCCCCCCCACCCCCGTGGATAAAGGATGCCCTTCCTTCTGTCTATCTCTTGCACCAAGGCATCTAGTGCATCAGCAGAGAACCTTGGTGCATGCACTCTCACAGGCCTGGTACAAACTCGGTCCGGCAGATTGGCGAGGTCTGGCGTGCAGATTGGAGGATGTGGGATTTACTAGTGCGCAACCTTTATTCAATGTTTTAACAAAACTCATCAGTTTGTAAACATAGGGACGGGACTTGCATCTTTGTTTTACATGAGTGATGTCTGATCTCCGTTCAGACTCCATGCAGGCAGCAGACTGTTATTTTTAACAAGTAACAGGTACAGGCTACCTTTAAGAAACCGAGATTCAGGCTCTCCCTGCTGGCGGAAAGTGCGAATGTTGTGGAATCATAGTGACAAGGCCTGGCTTTTTCGCATGCACGAGGTAAGTTCTGTGGTAGCACAAATGTCTCGACTTACCTGCGAGGGGTCGACCAGGCGCAGGTTAATTACACAATGCAAAGCCTGCGCCCGTTTTCGGGGGTTAACCAATTTAACCCCCACTGACTTTTTTCCACTTCTACTTCATGTTTACTTCATTCTGTCTTTAATTTGCTTATCTGTATAGTTTGCCACAGTAAGAGTACAGCTTTCCAACTACCTTTCTTAAGTTTCTTTTCCTTAGTGAGGGTCCACACCAGGACCTCTAAGACTTTTATATTATTGTAAACAATTTTACAACACCAAGTTATAGTCCAGCAATTTTATTTTAAATTCACAAGCTTTCGGAGGCTTCCTCCTTCCTCAGGTGAACGATGTGGATCCACATCGTTCACCTGAGGAAGGAGGAAGCCTCCGAAAGCTTGTGAATTTAAAATAAAATTGCTGGACTATAACTTGGTGTTGTAAAATTGTTTACAATTGTCAACCCCAGTCCATCACCGGCATCTCCACTTTTATATTATCAATATCTTTTACCAGGGTTCTACATAACCGTAATTTACCTTCGACATATTTCTGAAGTGTTGACACCAAACTATCTTGCATCTTTGCCATGGTTCCTGTAAAGATATATATATATATATATATATCACTACCGAGGAATCGGTTACCACTTTTCGGTTCCAACCGTACACTCCTCCAGAGGAATCAGCTGCAACTGCACTCTCCTCCCAGATGTCTAATTTACCATAGAGTCGTCTTATAGTAAGTCTCACGTATTACAATCACTTAAACTCAAGCCAACCCAGGAATGCCAGAATGTTGGAAATATGTTGTTATTAACGCTACCAAGGGTTGTTAATCCTTCTTAATAATAATTTCCACGATGATTCGGTCCCGAGTGTGACAGAATATTCGAGCTTTATTACAGCCACAAGAACAATGTCCTAATGCAGTTATACCAAACAACAAGTATTTATATAATAACGTTCTAATACATCTAATATATCAAATAAACAAGTATTGTACAACCTGCTTATCCCTAGGAGATGTCAAGCTGACCAGGCTGGACCTCCCCCGTCCCGAGAAGCTTCCATTTTTTAGTGGGACAATAACCCAGTTCTTGTATCTTTTTGAAGCATATTTACTACTAGTAGCTTAACGACATTAGCCCAGTGATGTCATCTGTCCCGGACATCTTCTCCCCAGGGTGCCCACTATTCAAGACACCTTTCTGATATCGATTCTGTGATGTTAACTGTTTATCAGACACCTTTTCTATGGGGTTAACTGTTGTCAATTCTGCCTACCTTATGGGGGAGGAACATGCCCTTATCTTTCCGTGTAGGCAGGCCCCTGTGTGTCCTGTTTTTGCTCCACAATCTGTGGGGTTCAAAGCCCCTTTTGAAACAAAGACATTTGGAAACCTGCAAACACAGTAATGTGGTAAACTGTGTTCTCACAAATCCTGTTTTTCCCTCACTGATGCTGATGGCATTGGAGAAGTATGAGTTTCGGGATTGAAGACATTGTACTGCAGATAGATATCTAGATTATTAAATAAATAATCTAGATGGATAATATTGAGCTTAAAGGGTTGTCAGGCTTTTAGAACACATAGGCTTTTGGAAACACAAACTTTTCAACACGACAGGAGGTAATGTAAGAGATGGCAATAAAGGCATACATCAAAGGCTTCGGATCGGGAAAGTGATGATAGGTAAGAAAAAAGCATGGGCCTCTCATTCCTATCTGGTGGTCTGTTCAAAGAACTGGGATTTGTAAAACATCAAATAGTATTACATCCATCATATGGTCAAATGGTATAAGGAATGGATTTGAAGCCAATGAAGCAATCAAAATTGGAGACGTAAGGACCATTAAGAATATCTGTGCATAGAAATGAAAGGGGCTATCTCTACATGAAAGGCCATAAACAGAGATAGTAAAGGGGCTTTTTACATTCCATGGTTTGAGCACATGGTCTTTTCTACATTAAAGGAACCTCCAGTCACATGATCAAAGCCTAATCATCCACTGTCTCTGCAATCTTCCCAATCACTTTGCCTGATGTCCGACTTATCATTTCCTGTGGAACGTTGGCTCCCTTGTGCTTCCCACAACATCGCTTTTTAGCCAAGCGCCTGAAGCTTTGCATGATGGGATACATGATTCTGATTTGGTCTAGAAATCGTATTTCTTACAGAGAGAAAAAAGTAAAGGAAAGAAAAAGTTTTTAAAAAATAATTAAATTTTTTTAAAAATCAACAACAACAAAACCTGCTGCTCGCCTTGCTACAGCAGAATGTCGCTGCCATGTTGCGGTGGGCACTGCGTTCTGCTGATCTTGCTGAACTCTTTATCTTTAGCCTGACTTTGTGTTTGTGGGTTTTTTTTACTGCCAGTCCAGCTATTGGTTTTTTTTAACTACCATTCTCCGTATTTGTGTTTTTCTTTAGTATCCCTTTTGAGCGTTTCAACTTTTAACCACATCTCTGCTGTTTCCTTTTAAGTCCCTCTCCCTGTTTTACTGTTTATTTCATTCTCACTGCATTCTTTGTACTCTCACTCCCAGTATTTTGCGGGCTTTGCTTTCAAACTCCACATATGCCTAAACCTCTCAAGACTCATGTGCCCAATTGTTATAAAATACATATGATTTATATTATCTTTCCTCACTATGTTTTTCACTCACTGTTCTCCTCATTGCAACAGCACTAACTCTCTTTCCTGCTCACGCCACTAACATGCACTCCGTCACTCAAATTTTCCTACCCTCTCACCACCACAATTTGTTTTCCACATACTATCATCAACCACTGCAGAACCCAACTATTCTTCTATTTTCTTATGATAATGCTTCACAGCTCCCCATCATTTAAGCGTTAATCACCAATCATGCAACCATCCTATGTAAGACTTCACACACTGAAAACTTAGGAACTGAAACAAAATGTAAATTTTAATACTTTCAATGTATCCTTTATATGCAAAATACTACCTATTCAATACTTTATACACATTATAGAAAAAGTATTCTACAAGTTTTTTCTATATATATAGCATCCATACACATTATATCTATTAATACATTTTAGTACACAATTTATATATTTCATTTATTTATTTTTACTCTGATTTCCTTTTTCTGAAACCTCTACAATGAAATGAAAACCTTCTATATTATCCGTATTTATAGTTGCTTACATTATTTTTAATAATTTCTATATTGTTCTACAATGACACATTTTCCATTGTAGCATCTTAATCCTTCTGTCCTTATCAAACACAATATTGTCTGACATCCTCTGTGCAAGGTCAGAGGAAATGGACTAGTAAATATACATTAAAAAATTATACTGCCAGCTGGCTGAAAGTTTATTGTATAAAAATATTTTATTGAAGGCTGCCCACTGCCACTGTAGGTATCGACACATATAATGCCATATCTTCTGTCCCGTTAGCTGTGCCTGGTTTCCCCAGCTCCTGATATGGCCTTCTCAGTCAATGGGCTGGATTTTCCTGTGAAAATAACAGCGAGGCTAACAGAACTCACCGTTATTTCTGTGCAAATGGTAGACCAACTTCCAGCTACTACAGATGCGCAGTTAAACGTGGAGATCCGGAAGTTGCTGTACCAGATGCCCTGCTCCTCTGTGAGCTTGGTGGGAAGACATCTCGCTGGCTGACTCACCGTTCAAATGAATGGAACAGCGTGAAGTTCCTGCACTGACCTGATGGATACGAAATAACCTCACCAAAAAATGGTACGTCAAGTCATTTCAAGTCTAAGCACCCAGGTGCCCTGTAGAAGGCACCGCACTGGATTGAGGGCCCGATGAGTGGAACTTGCTGTGTAAAAGCCCATGAATAGTCTATGAGCAAGTGCAAGTCTAACGAGCAGCGGGCACCATTCATTCGCCGCTCACAGGAAAATCTGGCTCATTGACTTGTTCCCTCCGCAGCTCTGGTCCACAATGTGTCCACCGCCACCAGTTACTCAATGGCTCTGCAGTTTCCAAAAAATAAAACTTGCCTAGTTCAGTTATTTAAGTATATTAAGAGTGAACAGTTCTGTTTAAAAAAAAGGCTGACTCTGTTCCAGTTTCTAAAAGATACATAACTACTGGCCAAACTCCATTTTGTAAAAATATATATAGAATTGTTGCATTCCTTTCAAAAAAAATACTGGTCAAGCTCCCATGGTATTACACACAGAAAGTTCAATACCAAGTGTAGTATTTAGATCAAGTGGGGTTAAAAAGGATAATTGGAGGAGGAGGGAGTCGAAGAGGGAAGGGGAGAGAGAGAGAGAGAGAGAGAGAAAAAGTGAGGGAGAGAAGGTAAGGAGTAGAGGAGAAAGGAGGGCAGGGCAAGGAGAGGGAAAGAAGAGGGTAGAGGCGTGTGTTAGGGATATGAGGGGTGTTGGGAGAGGAAGTGAAGAAGAGGTGAAAGGAAGAGGGAGAGTGGAGGGGGAGAGGGAAGGGGAGAGGGAGTGAGGACGGGGGGGGGGGAAGAGGGGGAAAGAATTGGCAGAGTTGAGGGGGAGAGGGATATGAGAAGGAAAGATGAGAGCCCAAAAAATTGCTCAATGAAGAGGTGAGGAGAACATATTATTCCTCACTGGAGGGGGGGGGGGGGTGGGGTGGGGAGGTGAGAGATGCTCCATAGTGGGAAAGGGCCTAGATTTTGAGGGGAAATCTCAGAAATCCTGTTCTGTGAGGGAGCAGGTGGGAGGGGCTTTTTTTTATTCATTCATGGGATGTGGGCATCACTGGCAAGGCCAGCATTTATTGCCCATCCCTAAATGCCCTTTTGAAGATGGTGGTGAGCCACCTTCTTGAACCGCTGCAGGTTCTCCCACAGTGCTGTTAGGAAGGGAGTTCCAGGATTTTGACCCAGTGACGATGAAGGAACGGCGATATATTTCCAAGTCAGGATGGTGTGTGACTTGGAGGGGAACGTGCAGATGGTGTTGTTCCCATGTGCCTGCTGCTCTTGTCCTTCTAGGTGGTAGAGGTCGCAGGTTTGGGAGGTGCTATTGAAGAAGCCTTGTCGAGTTGCTGCCGTGCATCTTGTAGATAGTATACACTACAGTCATGGTGCTCCGATGGTGGAAGAAATGAATGTTTAGGGTGGTGGATGGGGTGCCAATCAAATGTGCTGCTTTGTCCTGGATGGTCTTGAGCTTCTTGAGTGTTGTTGGAGCTGCACTCATCCAGGCAAGTGGAGAGTATTCCACCACACTCCTGACTTGTGCCTTGCAGATGGTGGAAAGGCTTTGGGGTGTCAGGAGGCGAGTCACTTGCCACAGAATACCCAGCCTCTGACCTGCTCTTACAGCCGCAGTATTTATGTGGCTGGCTGGTCAATGGTGACCCCCAGGATATTGATTGTGAGGGATTCGGTGATGGCAATGCTATTGAATGTCAAGGGGAGGTGATTAGACTCTCTCTTGTTGAAGATGGTCATTGTCTGGTACTTGTCTGGCGTGAATGTTACTTGCCACTTATCAGTCCAAGCGTGGATGTTGTCCAGGTCTTGCTGCATGCGGGCACGGACTGCTTCATTATCTGAGGGGTTGCGAATGAAACTGAACACTGTGCAATCATCAGTGAACATCCCCATTTCTGACCTTATGATGGAGGGAAGGTCATTGATGACTCAGCTAAAATGGTTGGGCCTAGGACACTGCCCTGAGGAACTCCTGCAGCAATGTCCTGGGGCTACGATGATTGGCCTCCAACAACTACTCAGGTGTGGATAGAATTGGATTCTATTTTGACCGAATATTTTACAAAGAGGTTTTGTGACTCATTTTGGGGGTGGGGTAGGTCAGCGATGTCGTTTAGTAGGGGAGAGCAAAATCCCACTACCAAAGTCCAAAATGCAAAGCGCCCTACTAAGCAACAGTAAGTGCAAGTGAGGCAGCATCTGTGGAGAAAGAAAGAGTTAACTTTTGTCAGAACTGACGAAAGGTCTTTGACCTGAAACGCTAACTCTGTTTCTTTCTCCACAGATGCTGTCTCACTTGCTGAGCTTCTCCAGCATTTTCTGTTTTTATTTCAGATTTCCAGCATCCGCAGTAATTTGTGCAGCTGAAATGAGGCTTTTTAAACAGGGGCTTTTTGATCGCAATGAACCACTTACAATGAACCATTTGGTTAGTGAAGTGGCCATTTAAATATGCTGAGGGCACTATTGCCAGCTCTTGCCGATTTGCAGGAAAAATTGATTTTGGGACTTTGGGGATTTTTATTTCTTACCAGTTTTACAGAGCTTAAGCTTGGAGAGTTTCTGATGTCATTTGGTCAAAGGTTATTGTAAATAATGAGGATAACTGGCATTTCTGGATTTCTGAAGTGGGGAAAGAGTACAAAAGTCTGTCTTATAACATATGGGGGATTTTACATTTTTAGCTGATTCCCATCATGTGATATTCACACTGCCACCTACAGGCACAATACCATTAGACTGTTGCAACCATTCACTGTGGTGGGATGGGGGGGGGATTTTAACCCTACCCGTAAGACAGAGACTGGGTGGGTGGCCAGTTAAAATCACCCCGGTTTACTTACCTGCCAGAAAGCTGCACAGATCTCACCACTTCCGATTTTAACAGACACTTCTGGATAGGCGTCTAAGCCGCCCACCCAAAGTCGGTGGGATCCTAATTCATGTACTGATTGAGATCCGATGATGTCATCGGGTCTCGACAGCGATTATATCTCCAGCCGGAGCGGGGAAGCTGCCGCGGCTTTCGAACCAGTTGATGGCCAGCATGAAGAGGATCGGAAAGCTGAAGAGGTCCTCCAGGTAAGTTTTTACTTTTCTTTGTGGGGCCAGGAGGAGCAGCAGTAGAGGAAAAGGTGACAAACATTTTGCACACAGCAAAATCCCACTAACAGCAATAGGATGAATGACCAGTTAATCTACTTTTGCTGGTGTTGATTGAAGAAGCAATGTTGGCCAGGACACCAAGAACTGGCCGCTCTTCCATGGTGCCATGGGATTTTTAACATTCAACTGTTGGAACAGGCAGACAGGGGTTTAGTTTCATGCCTCACCGAAGGAGACAATTCTGACAATGCAGTACTCTACTGGATTGTCAGCCTAGATAACATGGTCAGGTCCTAGACTTGGATTTGAGTACATAAAATAAGAGTTGGACCCTTAAAGTCAAAAGACAGAAGAGATTTCAACCGCACTATTTAGAAACAATGATCCTGAAGGTGAAAGACCTATGTACTAACCTACCAAGCCACCTAGTACTAGGTCTCATTTTTAAGCCAGCAATAATCGTTCATTATTCCTAACAAGCATCTTAACATAGCAGTAGGTACAAAATTTCCTATCAAATCTACTTTCTTCTCCTTCTATTTCACCTGCCTCTAAATATGTCTACTTACACCAGCTGAAGTGGAGAATCAGGAAACAGTACTCGGAGATGGAGATATTCTATCCTCGCCTGTGACGTACAACTAATCTATTACTTGGACATTGAGACAGCCCCACCTCCCATTTACACACACATTCATTGAAATGTCAGCTATATTCAGAGAACAATGCTCTCAGTTCCACAAAAAGTAAAATAATTGTTATTCCTTTAGTTTGAACAGACATATCTTTAGATGCTGATCAGACAGGGGAAGGACAAGTGGATCACTTGGGCAGAAGGAAAATGCAATGTCAAATATTAGATGTTTGAAGCATAATATGAGGGAACTATGAAGAGTGGCCTTGTCTTGTACCCCATGTTTTTAATTTTGTTTTTCTAATTTTTTTTTCATTCCTCCACAATTTAGCTCCCCACATCCACACTGGTCACCTCAATTAAGAGTGTGGAACAGACCAGATATCCCATATTCTCAACTGGCATGGATAATAGTGAAGTTAAAAATAAAATTAAAACTAATTACCAAGCACCAGAAATGTGAACTGCCACTGGCAGATATTTAATGCTGTATCTGCTTCTGCCCAGTTTTAAATAAAAATAACAAAAATGGCCCGTAAATTGCTCCGAGCGGTGAGCCAGCAATGGTTGCCGCTCATTAGCTTTAAATTCACCCATTAAGTTACCGCGTTCTTTTTTGGCTGCAACTTCCTTGAACTGCAACTTCAAAAAACTTTCTTTCCTGGGTTCTGTGAGTGGTGAAAGGAGCGCTAAGGCCCCTGAACCGATCAGCTTGAAGCAAGCCATGCTATGGGAACCAGGAAGTGCAGTTCATAAACAAACAGCGGAGACTAAAACCCCAGATGTAACTGATAAGGTATTATTAAATGACATGGAGAAAGCAAAATAAAAAGTTATTTTTCAGTGCCAGAGAGGTTTTTTGGCAGTTAAAATTTAGTTCAGACTTAAAAAACTGAGCCTACTTGTATTGTGTCGATATTAGTTAGTTTCCAGCTGGGCAGGAGAGCAAGTTGGCGCTGGTCCATTGATTCTATTGATTGCAAGCGGCGATGTCGCTTTATGGCGAAGCTGTCAGATCACCGGCAAACCAGAAAGAGCAAGTTCTGGATATCCCCGTTTGACTCTGCATGTGCGGTTGCCGAAATTTGCTCTTTGATTTCGCCATTAATAACGGTGAGCGCTGTGGGGCTCACCGTTATTTTGAAAGCAATTTCCGGCCCGATGTATAATCAGTTGCACAGGACTACTAATCCTGTGGTTGCTGTTGTCAGTTATTTCACAAACTTGGAATGAGAACAATCTGTGAACTGAGATAACAGCAAAAAGTGTGACAAATGAAACTTTGTACTAGGAAATGCTCTCATTGTTTACTTTATAATGTGTTCTGAGTGGTTGGGCCATTTGAATCTCCTTTATTTATGTATATCTTAGAGATAACACAAAAACAAGAACAACAAAGAAAGTGTTAACTTAACGGAAGGAAATTCTGGTAGGAGTGTATCATTTATTTGGAGGGGGATTTCTGAATAAAAGTCCTGACTTCAAACATGTAATATGAGAACATTTTTAGTGACCAAACGCTGTTGCAGAGATATTTTGTGAAGAAAGAAAGATGAAAAATAGTTCAATCACTTCCTAAATGTTTTAATTTTTGGTCCTCATTATAAAATCCTAGTACCAAACCGCATGGATCAGTATACTAATAGATATTTGTAGATGAAGGCTGCTGAATTCAACCACCCTCTCTAGCAACCCTTAAAAGGGATTATAATTTGTATTATTTTTGCTCATAGCATTGTAGTTTATGCCTCGAACTATGATGTGAACATTTATTGTTTAAAGTTACGTTTAGAATTGAAAGAAAAGCATAGAGTCATAACCAGGCTTATGTGCTTTGGTCTGTGTGATAGTGATCAAGTAACTGATCATTATTATTTACTTTATATTAAGTAATATAAAGTATTATATTATATAATATATATATTATATATATTTATATTAAATGTATCAGTGACTTTGATGGAAAAGTGTTTATTTTCTAAACAGTCTGCTTATTCGATATTTGTAACTGGCAGCATTGGCCTGGCCTCAAATAAACCACTTATGTGGCTGAATAAAAGTTGTTGTTTTAACCACACCAACTGATTCCCACACCGAAAGAGAGAGGGAGAAATTAATAGGCTTTCAAGTGGACTTTTTATAATACTTTTGTAAATACACCATGACCTAGGGCTTTCTGCAATCCATTTTGAATGTCACTTCCTCAAAAAAAGTCAAGGAGGATGGTCAGGCTAGACCTCCCCCTATGAATCCATGTTGGCTGCTGTTTACTAGATTATTGTACAACTAATCCTCAAGTTTGCTTCTAATAATCAATTCCATTATTTAACCTGGTATTGAAGGAAGGCTAATGGGTCTTTGTAACACTTTTAGAAAATGGGCACCTCCGGGATCTTCAGCGTTTTTTCAGTAACTCCCAATGCTCTACAAAATTTCCCCCTAGACTCTCTCAGTCCTCTTGAGATAAATACCATCTGTCCCTGGGGATTTATTTGTTTTGAGACCTTTCAGCCGGTCGAATACTTCCATCCCATTTACATCAAACTTGTTAATTCTATCGAGCTTATCACAATTTAAGGAGTCCAGACATTTTTATGCTGACATAAAGAGGCAGAATATTTGGCAAATTAGTTATGCAAGAGGAAGGAGATAATAAAACAAATTTCTTTGTTCCCTCTTACAAGAACGTAAGAAAATTCAGGGATGAGAAAAGGCTATCCAGCCTGTCATTGGTAATAGGCAAATGGACTTGGAGTATCTGGGTGAAATCTGTTTCAATGTACATGCACACGAATCTCCTATGGCATTGCATAGAGCGGGGTGGATTTTGCCTTTCAAAATGTCATCGGCCTTCATCGTGTTAATGGGGCCAGACAGGCTACCGACCCCAGTTTGAGGCCATTACCGTTACCGCCCCATTGTCTCCCCTCATGCCCCTTCCGAGCTCATCTTGACCATGAGACCCACTTCCTGCCCTCTCGATCCTATTCCCACCAAACTGCTGACCACCCAACTTCCCTTTCTGGCCCCCATGTTAGCTGATATTGTTGAAGGTTCCCTCCCCTCAGTTACTGGCCCCTCCCCTTTAAATTTGCCATCATCACCTCACTCCTCAAAAAATTCATCCTTGACCCCTCTGTCCTTGCAAACTACCACCCCAACTCCAACTTCCCTTTCCTCTCCAAAGACCTTGAAAGCATTGTCGCCTCCCAAATCTGTGCCCAACTTTCCCGCAATTCCATTTCTGCCCCAACCGCATTACTGAAATGGCCCTTGTCAAGGTCACAATGACATCCTAAGTGACTGTGACCGTGATAACTATTCCTCCTCATCTTTCTTGACCTGTCTGCAGCCTTTGACACGGTTGTCCACATCATCCTCCTCCAACGCCTCTCCTCCGTCGAACAGCTGGGTGGGACTCTGCTTGCCTGGTTCCATTCTTATCATTCCAGTTGTAGCCAGAGAATCACCTGCAATGGCTTCTCTTCCCGCTCCCGCACCATTACCTCTGGAGTCCCCCAAGGATCTATTCTTGTCCCCCTCCTATTTCTCATTTACATGCTGCCCCTCGGCGACATCATCCTAAAACACGACGTCAGTTTCCACATATACGCTGGCGACACCCAGTTCTACCTCACCACCACCTCCCTCGACCGCTCCACTGTCTCTAATTTGTCACACTGCTTGTCCGACATCCAGTGCTGGATGAGCAAAAATTTCCTTCAATTAAATATTGGGAAGACCAAAGTCATTGACTTCGGTCCCTGCCACAAACTCTGTTCCCTAGCCATCGACTCCATCCCTCTCCCTGGCCATTGTCTGAGGCTGAACCAGGCCATTCGCAACCTTGACGTCCTATTTGACCTTGAGATGAGCTTCCGACCACATATCCGCTCCATCACCAAGATCGCCTACTTCCACCTCCATAACATCCCCTCAGCTCATCTGCTGCTGAAACCCTCATCCATGCCTTTGTTACCTCTAGACTGGACTATTCCAATGCTCTCCTGGCTGGCCTCTCATCTTCACCCTCCATAAACTTGAGCTCCTTCAAAACTCTGCTGCCCATATCCTAACTCATACGAAGTCCTGTCCACCCATCACCTCTGTGCTCGCTCACCTACATTGGCTCCTGGTCTGGGAACGCTTCAATTTTAAAATTTTCATCCTTGCTTTCAAATTCCTCCATGGCTTGGCCCACCCCCCCCCCCCCCCCCATCTTTGTAACTTCCTCCAGCGCTACAACCAGCCGAGATCTCTGCGCTCCTCCAAATCTTGTCTCTTGCGCATCCTCGATTTTAATCGCTCCACCATTGGTGACCGTGCCATCAGCTGCCTAGGCCCTAATTCTGGAATTCCCTCCCTAAACCTCTCCGCCTCTCTACCTCTCTACCTCTCCCTCTCCCTCTCCCTCTCCTCCTTAAAAACTACCTCTTTGACCAAGCTTTGGTCACCTGTCCTAATATCTCCTTACATGGCTCGGTGTCAAATTAAATTTGATAACGCCCCTGTGAAGCATCTTGGGACATTCTACTATGTCAAGGCGCTATATAAATGCAAGTTGTTTTTGCCGGTAACATCAGGTGACAGAAGTTGAAATTGACCCTGCTGAGTCAATCCTCGATTTATCAGTGGGCTCGGGTCCCTTTGATAAGCCTTCCCCCACTCCCCCACCACCCCCATTTGGAATCGGAAGCTGTGGGAAAGCTGAAAATCGTTGTAACTACCTACTATGTAGCAAATAAAGTACCTTAAGTACCTCAATGAGGTACATTTGCTTCTTTAAATATCGTCCCGCCGATTGCCGGCTGCACTTCCAGATTCCAGAACCGTGTGTGCACACAGATACGTCTGTGAGAGACGCGGAAGTCAAGGGGTTGAAACCGGGTTCCTTACCTGCTCGGGATTTTACCGATTTTCGCTGCCCCTGCCCCCAATGCACCTGGACTTTCATTTGAAAATCGAGTCCAATGATTCCACTGCTCTTTCCCCAAGCCACTAGCTCGCAGCTTACACCATGCAAATGAGCTTGATAGAAGTTTTGCTAGCCGATTTTTTCCTGATCTGATATAAATATCTTAACTTGTATTATATTAATTTTCTAATTGTTTCTCAGTCCATCGCTACCATGTATGGATTAAGCTCTGTATTTTTTGCCTTTGTAAACTTTCATGTGTTGAAAGTTGCCTGATTTTCCGCTATGCACTGACTAGCTTTCCATCTTTAAGATGGGATCTTTTAAAACAATTTTTGGAAAATCTTGTGTTTTCTGTGCATTTTTTCCCTGCATTCATTTTCTCTGGCTGTTTTTTCCTAAGGCCTTCTGTACCACAAACCCTCCCCAAATAGAGGGCGGGTAGCCAACTGTCCCATAAGCCAGCTGCTAGGAAGTGACATCCTTGTGTTTTATCATTTGGAAAGTATTTCCATTTGGTACTTTTCTCATTTCCTGCTGTGTTTATAAAAAGTTCAAATTACTATAAATTATTATCCTGGAAATTGACAATTGTGGTCCTTTGTTGGCTTTGAAAATCAATTCACAGAGATAGAGTTACACAGAGAACCGTTAGAAATCGGAAGCAAACTTTCCTGCAATTTATTTATATAATTGCAAGTGTAAATTCTATGAATTTTCACTCTCGGCAAGGAACATTGCATGCTGGAAGCGGCTATCAGGAATTCGGGAACAGACGTCAGCCGGCCCTGCAGGATCTTCTGTGAGCAAAGTTCGACACAAGGAGTGTGATTTTATGAAATATATCCTATGATGTTGCAAAATATCTTGCCCAGAAAAAAACCTCCAACTTGCAGAAAAACAAAGTCTCCTCATAGGGATGTTGTATGAAAGTTTGAAAATTGGGATGTTTGAGTTGGTGTGTTACATGAAGAATATACAGACTTCTATATAATACAATTCAAAGTGCATTTTCCTCAGATGTATAAGGGGTTAATCATGGGACAAATTTTTACCTGGGCATTATACTGGCAAATTAACAGCTGATTCCTCATCTTTCTCTGATAATGGATGATGCACTATAAGTGTTACTCACATTTTATCCAACTCTTTATTGATATCCTCATCCTTTTCATAGTCTTTGCACAGCTGTGCTACTAAAGTTCCATATGTGAGTATGAAGAGTTCAGTACTCTGCAGAGTAATGACAACACTTTAGGAAACTAGTCAGAGAGGTAGGAAGAATTTACACGAATTTAAATTATATCACACTCTACCAATCAAATTATTCTATATATTATAAAAAATGATGATTTATTTTCTATTGGTCAAGGTGAGGGTGCCACTACTGGGAATAGGAAGTTTTTGCACTTTGGACACCCAAATATCAGCATTAAATACTCTGAGACCAGGTATAGCATATCAAGGTGCAGTCTTATGTTCTGAAAAGCCCCTCTACAATATGTGTTAATCTTTTCGAACTGAGTTAAAATTTTCCAAGCTGCTGCTTTGGAGAGGCAAGTGTTCAAAAAATCTGTGATGGAGTGTGTTGGCAAAGTACTGAGATGCGCCTGTCAGGAACCTTTGCTGCTGACCCTGGAAGACTTGCCAGGGTCAGAGTTGGTGGGGCAGTGCTGGGGAGCAGTAAAAAATTTTAAAAGTTGGGAGCGGGAACGAGTCCCGGCTCCAAAGCGCCGAGAAATTAGTTTCACCCAGACGCATCTGGGTGCGTGCGCGCTTCGGAAACCCGGAAGTCCTGCCGGCAATTAAAACCGGTGTGATGACATCTAAAGGGGGAATTAAGATAGCTGAAGTACTTAAATCAATTAAATTTGTGGGGAATGAGGCAGACGATGATTTTAATTCTGGCTGAAGGTGTCTCCCGTGGCCGCTGAAACACGCCATGGAAACGGAGGCGAGTTGCAGCTGGCAGCCATTTGGACATTTAAACTAGTGATTTACAAATGGGGCTTAAAGATGAGTTTTTGCAGCAGGGCAAGCAGTTCTCTCAGACAAACCTTTGCCTGGGAGTTCTTAGTACATGATATTTCCGAACTCTAAATACACACTCTTCCGAATAAAATACATTCCTTCTCACCGACTCTTTTGTAGCTTTCAGTTTTTAATATCACAAACAGTTTTTAGAAAAATCAATATAACTAAAAGCACACTATATAAACCATTATTATGTACAAGGCATTGCACTTCAATGACTGCAATTTAACATTATTTTTCTTTATATATTCTCTCTTTATACTCCATTGTACTCAAAATATTTATTTATTTTGCAGTTTTATAGCAATATTATTTGTTGAAATTCTGTTTTATTCACATTAGCAACAGGAATATTTTCTCAGGGTCTGACTATCTATCAACACTTTCACACCCACTCTAAATAAAATACCAAGACGGTGTAGAAGTTGATTCCTATCAAGAGACTGAAGCTACTCCAATCTTACAGACATGAAAGACGATTGTAATAATGGAAAGATTTGCATGCGATAGTGCAGAAAGATCTTACTATTTTTTGTTTTTCTGATCGTCTACTTGATTGCCGAGACATGATTTTCTGAAATCTATTACATGATATTCATTATCCTGCTGTTCAGGATAAACCATGTCTTGTAATTCTCTCCTCCTGTGATCGGATGGGAGCCAGCCTGCTCCTTCTGATTTATTTTCTTATTAAAGGCATCAACAGCATCGAAGAAAACAAACAACCAGTCTGTGGTATCACAAACATTGCCAGTGAGAATCTTTGAAAACCAAAGAAACATCTCCCCCTATCGGTGCAAAGAACGTAGAACGTGAAATATGACACTGGAGAACTCACAAAATGATGAATGAATCATTGATAAATATTCTGAATATCTGTATGAAAACAATATTTCTTGTGTGGAATCTGTTAGATTTCATCAATGTCAACAGATAAAACAACAACCCTTTATTATATATTTTGCCACTAATGGTGTATTACTGAATTTAATTCATGTGAGAACCTTGCAATTCAAGAGAATCACCAAATTATCAGGCATTTCTGAAAAGTGAGGATAGTTGAACCTGTACTTATTGTCACCTGCATAAAGAGGCCACTTGTCTGTAACTAGTACAATTTGAAGGTAATTATTTACTGTATCAGGTTCAACTCCAAAAATGAACTGTCTGATTGAAAACTGAATGGTTGGTGAACTTAATTTTATGATACATAAATGTGCACTTCAAAGGACATTCAAATGTGAACGGTTTAACCATTTGTTAAAGAAAGAACTTGCATTTATAATGTCCTCAGGACATTCCAAAATGCTTTACAACTAATGGATTATTTTTTGAGGTGTAATCATTGGGGCTGATTTGAAGGGCTTTGCCTGGCAAAAACGGGTCTGAAAATGGTGTTGGGTCACTTATAGCCCTCTGGCCACCGCCATCTTGGGTAGGGTCTTGAGAAGGGTGATGGGAGCGTTTGCCTGCTTCAGGCGGGAGGCCACTTGTAATATGCAAATCAGAGTCCTAAAAAAACTGCTGGAGGCTGCTCAAAATATGGCCTGAAGTATTTCTAATGTTTATTTTTGTGGAGCCTCCTGGGCCACAAAAATACTCTGGCCCACTGCATGCCTATGTGAACTCCCCCCCCCCCCCCCAACTCCCCAGATCTCCTCCTCCAGGCTCTGGAAGTCAGCTGACTCCAAAAAGGAGCCAGTCAAATTCTCCTCTCCCACCCCCCAACTGGCGAGTTCATCGGAATGCCAGTTTGCCGCCTGCACTCATTGACAGCCTGCAAATGAGCCCTTGGCCTCAAAATATCTCGGGCCTCACAGCCATAATAACGAGCGAATGGCAGGGACACTCCGCCTGGCAACCACCCATTGTGTGCCTAAAATTAAAGTTAGCCCCATTGTGTTGAAACACCTGAATAATTGATTATATATGAAGTGTTCACTGAATCTATAAAGAATGGATACAAAGGATGTATTCGAAAAATTTTGAATAGTTTGTGTCTAATGCAAATTTTTCCACAGCCCATGTACACAAATCATTCTTATCATTCTTTTGTGAATTTCCCCCAACATATCAATGTCCTTTTGAAGGCTGCGTACCCAGAACTACATAGAATAGTCCACATGTGTCCATAAGAACATAAGAAATAGGAGCAGGAGTAGGCCAATCGGCCCCTCGAGCCTGCTCCACTATTCAATAAGATCATGGCTGATCTGATCCTAACCTCAAATCTAAATTCATGTCCAATTTCCTGCCCGCTCCCCATAACCCCTAATTCCCTTTACTTCTAGGAAACTGACTATTTCTGTTTTAAATTTATTTCATGATGTAGCTTCCACAGCTTCCTGGGGCAGCAAATTCCACAGACCTACTACCCTCTGAGTGAAGAAGTTTCTCCTCATCTCAGTTTTGAAAGAGCAGCCCCTTATTCTAAGATTATGCCCCCTAGTTCTAGTTTCACCCATCCTTGGGAACATCCTTACCGCATCCACCCGATCAAGCCCCTTCACAATCTTATATGTTTCAATAAGATCGCCTCTCATTCTTCTGAACTCCAATAAGTAGAGTCCCAATCTACTCAACCTCTCCTCATATGTCCGCCCCCTCATCCCCGGGATTAACCGAGTGAACTTTCTTTGTACTGCCTCGAGAGCAAGTATGGACACCAAAACTGTATGCAGTATTCCAGGTGCGGTCTCACCAATACCTTATATAACTGCAGCAATACCTCCCTGTTTTTATATTCTATCCCCCTAGCAATAAAAGCCAACATTCCGTTGGCCTTCTTGATCACCTGCTGCACCTGCATACTAACTTTTTGATCTTCTTGCACTAGGACCCCCAGATCCCTTTGTACTGCAGTACTTTCCAGTTTCTCGCCATTAAGATAATAACTTGCTCTCTGATTTTTCCTGCCAATGTGCATAACCTCACATTTTCCAATATTGTATTGCATCTGCCAAATCTCCGCCCACTCACCCAGCCTGTCTATATCCCCTGTCGGTTTTTTATGTCCTCCTCACTCTCCACTTTCCCTCCCATCTTTGTATCATCTGCAAACTTTGATATGTTACACTCGGACCCCTCCACCAAATCGTTAATATAGATTGTAAAGAGTTGGGGACCCAGCACCGACCCCTGCGGAACACCACTGGCTACTGGTTGCCAGTCCGAGAATGAACCATTTATCCCAACTCTCTGCTTCCTGTTAGATAACCAATCCTCCACCCATGCCAGAATATTACCCCCATGGTAGGTCTTGTTGATAACTTCACACTGACTGGATACATTTGGTGAAGGATGTAGAATTAGGACAAGCAATTTCTTGCAACAAATGATTTGTTACCATTCTGATTTACTCATAAACCAGCATTTTCACCAGCTTCAGGATTATTAATGGAAAATTATACTCAGGCAGAAAATCTGGCAATGCACGGTAAATGTGGAAATTTGAGAATTTGCCACAAGACGTCCTAATGCATCAAATCACTTGCTCTTGTGTAGTCACCCCAAAGTACTTTTCCTTTTTCTCCTTTGTTAATGAAGATTCCCCATTGAATCAATACTAACCATTTTAAGATGTAACTATCTCCACGATCTTTATATCAGATTAGGCATTGTATTGTGGAGATTTGTAAATGGGAATGAATAACACCTGGACAGATTTCAGTAAAAACAATTCAAAAATGTTACTAAACTATGAATATTATTATATTTCACCTTAATGATTGCTGAATAAAGAATACATATTATATGGATTTTTTAAAAAGTCTCTTAAACACAAATATTGAGACCTGTACAGGGACATCTTAGAAAAAAAACAGGAGGTTGCCCAATGAGTCCAGTTATTTTTATAGTTAATAGATGGCTCCTGAGGATAATGATTACTTGAGGCACTGTTACTAAATGTATTCCATCATCCTTTTGTGTTAATTCCAAAAAAAATACCAGGAAAACCTAAACCCTGTTTCTAAATGCAAGCTTTTAGACTTTTTTCTTTTTAAAGCTGTAGGGATGCTATTTGCTGGCAGCTATGAATGGGGGGAGGCTGGATGATGTGGAATATCAGAGGGATTTGGGGGTTCTGGTTCACAACACATTCAAAGCAGCATCTCAAGTGGTTAAGGTCAATGGAATACTGGGTTTTATGACAAGAGGTATAGAATATAAAAGTCCAGATGCAATGGTGAATCTACATAAAACCTTAGTAAGGCCACAGTTGGAGTACTGTTTATAGTTTTGGGCTCCACAATACAGGAAGTATGTTGAAGCAATAGAGAGGGTACAGAGTAGATTCACCAGGAAGCTGCCTGGAATGAGGAAACACAAATACAAAAAAAGATTTGAAAAATTGGAGCTATTTTCATTACAACAAAGGAGATTAAAGGATGATTTGATAGAGGTGTTTAAAATTCTGAAGGGATGGGACAGCATAGATAGAAACAGACTGTGTCCAGTGATTCAGGAGTCTTGAACAAGGGGGACATAAATATAAATTTAAATGTAAGAGATTTAGGACAGAGAGCAGAAGAAACTCTTTTTTTTAATACGGAGGGTTGTGAGGCTGTGGAATGCACCCCCAGAGTTAATGATTGAAACAGAGACCGTGGCTGGGAATTTTCTCGGAGCTGCTCCCACTCCGCTGCTGTAACTTCACCAGAAGTGCAGCGCAAATCCCGTTTACGCGTGTAAATGGGGTTTCTAGCACACTTCCAGCAAAGTTACAGTGGCGGAGCAATAGCAGCTCTGAGTAAATTCCTGGCCTGTCAACATTTAAGAATAGTTTAGATAGGTGATTGAAGGAAAGGTAGATAAACAGAACAGGGCAAGAACATGGGATTAGGACTACTGCTTATGTGGAGGACATAGACCAAAATGGACTGGTTGGGCCAAACAGCATGTTTTCATGTTGTAATTCTGTGTAATTTCTCCCTCATTGTTCGTTGCTATTCTCTAATCCAGCACCATCAACTGGAGTTCTGTAAAACTTACAACAGGGAATTGGAACAACATAAGAAAATATGCCAAACAGTCTGCTGAAAAATTAGCTGAAGAATGTACAGCTCAAATTCTGAAGCTGAGTGATGGTGAGAAAACAAAGGTCCCAGCAGTGAAGAATGGAGTAGGGTTTCCTCTGTGAATATCATCAGTGGAGACAGATCATTCGACAGTAAAATACTGAAACATATTTTACAAAGACAGGAGAATACCAACCAATGCGGAGATCGCTTCAAATGGTAAAAAGCAACAGGGGAGGAGGAACCATTGCTGTCTGACCATGTTCGAGCATCATAACCATACCAGGCCATACTGCTCGGTCTCTTAAATAATCAATGTGGGTCACAATATGTAAACAGTTTTCATTGTGAGATGCACTGTCCAAAATTCATTGGAGAGGTAATGTTGCAAGTTTTCAACTTGTCGCATGAGTGTCAAACTGGCGTTGTGGATTGGCCTCCCCTTAAAGAAACCGCCCGTAAACCAGGCTGCCAATTCACTATCGCCCATTTTGTGCTACCACTGAAGTCAAATTTCAGCCCCTACCACTGATACCAGTAAATTACAGACTTGTACAGGCAGACACACTATAAAGAATTTACTAGGCTGAAAGGGAGGGGGAAGGATGGGATGGCATCTTGCGTGTGGTAGCTCAGCACACATGGGAATTCCATGGTGGTACAAGTTGGCTCGTGCACAACAACTCTATGCGCAGCATTGTTTAAAGACATGAAAATGTAGAACATGAGAGGAAATAACGAGGGTAATTTTAATTTTTGGAGATAGTGTAACGGGTGATAACGGATCAACCATGTTGTACATTTTCCACGATTTTAATTTCCATTGACTGCAATGGAAACAAAAATCGGGAGACGTGTATAGCAATCGGCCAATTCGCTATCGCTCGTTTTACCCTATTGCCAAAAGTCAAAATTACTCCCAATGTGTTGCAGCCTATTTAAATGTGACAGTGAACAGCACCCTCTACTGTTTTTTAAATGAAGTCATCCATGTGGAGATGCCGGTGATGGACTGGGGTTGACAATTGTAAACAATTTTACAACACCAAGTTATAGTCCAGCAATTTTATTTTAAATTCACAAGCTTTCGGAGGCTTCCTCCTTCCTCAGGTGAACGTTGTTACTTCTAAATTCCAGGGTTGTAGTCCCTGGAATTTAGAAGATTAAGGGGTGATTTGATCGAAGTTTTGATTAGCCTTTTTGATTATTTTCTGAACCTGTCCATGACATTTTAATAATCTATGTACATGGACCCCCATGTCTCTTTGGACCGCCACAGTTTCGAGCTTTACACCATTTAGAAAGTACTCTGTACTATCCTTTTTGGATGTGGATGACCTCACACTTGCCGGCACTGAAATCCATTTGCCACAGTTTTGCCCATTCACTTAATCGATTAATATCTCTCTGCAATTTTACGCCTCCATCTACACTGCATACAATGCTGCATAACTTTGTGTCATCGGCAAACTTGGATATGTGGCTCTCTATCCAGTCATCCAAGTCGTTAATAAATACAATGAATAGATGAGGCCCCAACACAGATCCCGATGGGATACCACTAGTCACATCCTGCCAATTTGGTTACTTGCCCATTATCCCTACTCTCTGTCTCCTGCTGCTCAGCCAATTTCCTAACCAGGTCAATAATTTGCCCTCAATTCCATGAGCTTCAACTTCAACTTAAGCTAACAGTCACTTATGAGGGACTTTATCGAATGCCTTCTGCATCAGACCACTAGGCATCGGACACGACAAAGACAAGCCAAGCCCAGTTGACCATGCAAAGTCCTCCTCACTAACATCTGAGGACTTGTGCCAAAATTGGGAGAGTTGTCCCACAGACTAGTCAAGCAACAGCCTATCATAGCCATACTCAGGGAATCATACCTTTCAGCCAACGTCCCAGACTCTTCCATCCCAATCCTGGGTGTATCCTGTCCCACCGGCAGGACAGACCCACCAGAGATGACGGTACAGAGGTATACAGTCAGGAGGGAGTGGCCCTGGGAGTCCTCAACATTGACTCTGGACACCATGAAATCTCACGGCATCAGGTCAAACATGGGCAAGGAAACCTCCTGATTACCACGGACTGCCCTCCCTCAGCTGATGAATCAGTCCTCTTCCATGTTGAGCACCACTTCGAGGAAGCACTGAGGGTAGCAAGGCCACAGAATGTAATCTGAGTGGGGGATTTCAATGTCCATCACCAAGAGTGGCTCGGTAGCACCACTGACCGAGCTGGCCGAGTCCTGAAGGACATAGCTGCCAGACTGGGCCTGTGGCAGGTGCTGAGCGAACCAATACGAGAGAAATATCTACTTAACCTCGTCTTCACCAATCTACCTGTCGCAGATGCATCTGTCCATGACAGTATTAGTAGGAGTGACCACCGCATAGTCCTTGTGGAGACGAAGTCCCGTCTTCACACTGAGGACACCAGACAACGTGTTGTGTGGCAATACCACCGTGCTAAATGGGATAGATTCGGAATAGATCTAGCAGCTCAAAATTGGGCATCCATGAGGCACTGTGGGCCATCAGCAGCAGCAGAATTGTATTCCAGCACAATCTGTGACCTCATGGCCCGGCATATTCCTCACTCTACCATTACCAACAAGCCAGGGGATCAACCCTGGTTCAATGAGGAGTGTAGAAGAACATTCCAGGAGAACCACCAGGCATATCTAAAAATGAAGTGCCAACCTGGTGAAGCTACAACTCAGGACTACATGCGTGCTAAACAGAGGAAGCAACATGCTATAGACAGAGCTAAGCGATTCCACAACCAATGGATCAGATCAATGCTCTGCAGTCTTGCCATATCCAGTCGTGAATGGTGGTGGACAATTAAACAACTAACGGTAGGAGGAGGCTCCGTGAACATCTCCATCCTCAATGATGGCAGAGTCCAGCATGTGAGTGCAAAAGACAAGGCTGAAGCATTTGCAGCCATCTTCAGCCAGAAGTGCCGAGCGAATGATCCATCTCGGCCTCCTCCCGATATTCCCATCACAGAAGCCAGTCTTCAGCCAATTCGATTCACTCCACGTGATATCAACAAACAGCACTGGATACAGCAAAGGCTATGGGCCCCAACAACATCTCGACTGTAGTGCTGAAGACGTGTGCTCCAGAACGAGCTGCGCCTCTAGCCAAGCTGTTCTAGCACAATTACAACACTGGCATCTACCTGGCAATGTGGAAAATTGCCCAGGTATGTCCAGGTACAAAAAGCGGGACAAATCCAAACCAGCCAATTACTGCCCCATCAGTCTACTCTCAATCATCAGCAAAGCGATGGAAGGTGTTGTCCACAGTGCTATCAAGTGGCACTCACTCACCAATAACCTGCTCACCGATGCTCGGTTTGGGTTCCGCCAGGACTCCAGACCTCATTACAGCCTTGATCCAAAAACGGACAAAAGGGCTGAATTCCAGAGGTGAGGTGAGAGTGACTGCCCTTGACATCAAGACAGCATTTGACTGAGTGTGGCACCAAGAAGCCCTTGTAAAATTTAAGTCAATGGGAATCAGGGGGAAAACTCTCCAGCGGCTGGAGTCATACATAGCACAAAGGAAGATGGTAGCGGTTGTTGGAGGCCAATCATCTCTGCCCCAGGACATTGCTGCAGGAGTTCCTCAGGGCAGTGTCCTAGGCCCAACCAATTTCATCAATGTTCTTCCCTCCATCATAAGGTCAGAAATGGGGATGTTCACTGATGATTGCACAGTGTTCAGTTCCATTCGCAATCCCTCAGACAATGAAGCAGTCCGTGCCTGCAAGCAGCAAGATCTGGACAACATCCAGGCTTGGGCTGGTAAGTGGCAAGTAACATTCGCGCCAGACAAGTGCCAGGCAATGACCATCTCCAACAAGAGAGAGTCTAACCACCTCCCCTTGACATTCAATGGCATTATCATCGGCGAATTCCCCACCATCAACATCCTGGAGGTCACCATTGACCAGGAACTTAACTGGACCAGCCACATAAATACTGTGGCTACAAGAGCAGGTCAGAGGCTGGGTATTCTGTGGCGAGTGACTCATCTTCTGACTCCCCAAAGGCTTTCCACCATCTACAAGGCACAAGTCAGGAGTGTGATGGAATACTCTCCACTTGCCTGGATCAGTGCAGCTCCAACAACACTCAAGAAGCTCGATCCCATCCAGGACAAAGCAGCCCGCTTGTTTGGCACTCCAGTCACCACCCTCACTCCCTTTACCACCGGTGCACCGTGGCTCAGTGTGTGCCATCTACAGGATGCACTGCAACAACTCACCAAGGCTTCTTCAACAGCACCTCCCAAACCCGCGACCTCTACCACCTAGAAGGACAAGGGCAGCAGGCACATGGGAACAACACCACCTGTATGTACCCCTCCAAGTCACACACCATCCCGACTTGGAAATATATCGCCGTTCCTTCATCGTCGCTGGGTCAAAATCCTGGAACTCCCTTCCCAACAGCACTGTGGGAGAACCTTCACCACACGGACTGCAGCGGTTCAAGGCGGCGGCTCACCACCGCCTTCTCAAGGGCAATTAGGGATGGGTAATAAATGTTGGCCTCGCCAGCGACGCCCACATCCCATGAACGAATAAAAACAAAGTCCAGATAAACAACATCCATAGACATTCCCCTGTCCACTACTTTAGTCACCTCTTCAAAAAATTCAATCAGGTTCGTCAGGCATGACCTACACTTTATAAATCCATTCTGGCTCTCCCTGATCAGCTGAAAATTTTCAATGTGTTCAGTCACTTTATCCTTAATTATAGACTCTCGTAATTTCCCGACCACAGATGTTAGGCTAACTGGTCTATAATTCCTTGGTTTCTCTCTGTCGCCTTTCTTAAGTAGCAGAGTGACATGTGCAATTTTCCAATCTAAAGAAATGGTTCCTGAATCGAGAGAACTTTGGAAGATTATAGTTATGACATCGGCAATGTTCTCACCAACTTCCTTTAAAACCTTGGGTGGAAACCATCTGCTCCTGGGGATTTGTCACTCATTAGTGCCATTAATTTCTTCATCACGTAATTTGCTGACATTAATTATGGCGAGTCGCCGTCCCTGATTCGAAATTAGTTCGCTTAGGGTGTCCGGCATGCTATCCTTTTCCCTACTGTAGATATTGTTGCAAAGTAATTATTTAACATGTCCACCTTTTCCTCATTTTCATTTACAATATCACTATTATCAGTTTTTAAGGGGCCCACGTTGCTCTTGACAATCCTCTTTTTCCGAATATAATTGTAAAAATGTGTTGATTTTGATGTCCCTTGCAAGTTTCTTTTGATACTCCCCTTTTGTAGCTTTTACGAGCTGTTTTGTCACCCTTTGCTGTTCTGTATATCTCTCCCAGTCGCCAGGATCTGTCTATATTTTGCATTTTTATATGCTTTTTCTTTTAGTTTTTTGTCGTCCCGTACCTCTTTTGTCATCCATGGCTTTTTTTTTGGCAAGTAGAGCTCTTGCCCCTTAGGGATATATACTGGCTCTGTATCACGTTAGTCACCTGATCAGCATCCATAATGATGTCTGTTCACTCCGTTCAAACCAAAGGAACAACAATTATTTTTCTTTTTGTGAGACTGAGAGCATTGAACTTTGAATGTAGTTGACATTTCAATGAATGTGTGTGTAAATGGGAGGTGGGGCTGTCTCAATGTACAAGTAATAGATTAGTTGTACATCAGAGGCGAGGATAGAATATCTCCATCTCCGAGTACTGTTTCCTGATTCTCCACTTCAGCTGGTGTAAGTAGACATATTTAGAGGCAGGACAAATAGAAGAAGAAGAAAGCAGATTAGTTAGGAAATTTTTTACCTACTGCTATGTTAAGATGCTTGTTAGGAATAATGAACAATTATTGCTGGCTTAAAAATGAGACCTAGTACTAGGTGGCTTGGTAGGTTAGTACATAGGTCTTTCACCTTCAGGATCTATGTTTCTAAATAGTGAGGTTGAAATCTCTTCTGTCTTTTGACTTTAAGGGTCCAACTCTTATTTTATGTACTCAAATCCAAGTCTAGGACCTGACCATGTTATCTAGGCTGACAATCCAGAAGAGTACTGCATTGTCAGAATTGTCTCCTTCGGTGAGACATGAAACTAAACCCCTGTCTGCCTGTTCCAACAGTTGAATGTTAAAAATCCCATGGCACCATGGAAGAGCAGCCAGTTCTTGGTGTCCTGGCCAACATTGCTTCTTCAATCAACACCAGCAAAAGTAGATTAACTGGTCATTCATCCTATTGCTGTTAGTGGGATTTTGCTGTGTGCAAAATGTTTGTCACCTTTTCCTCTACTGCTGCTCCTCCTGGCCCCACAAAGAAAAGTAAAAACTTACCTGGAGGACCTCTTCAGCTTTCCGATCCTCTTCATGCTGGCCATCAACTGGTTCGAAAGCGTCATCGGATCCCGATCAGTACATGAATTAGGATCCCGCTGACTTTGAGTGGGCGGCTTAAACGCCTATCCAGAAGTGTCTGTTAAAATCGGAAATGGTGAGATCTGGGCAGCTTTCTGGCAGGTAAGTAACCCGGGGCAATTTTAACTGGCCACCCACCCAGTCTGCCTTGTGGGTAGGGTTAAAATCCACCCCCCCCCCCACAGTGAATGGTTGCAACAGTCTAATGGTGTTATGCCTGTAGGTGGCAGTGTGAATATCACATGATGGGAATCATCTAACAATGTAGAAACCCCCCTAATGTTATGAGACAGACTTTCGTACTCTTTCCCTCACTTCAGAAACCCTAATACCGACCCATGGGGAATACCACCATATACCTTCCTCCAGTCCAAAATACAACCCTCCACCACTACTCTCTATTTCCTGTCACTTAGCCAATTTCGTATCCATGCTGCCACTGCCCCATTTATACTATGTACTTCAATTTTGCTGACAAGCCTATTATGTGACACTTTATCAAATGCCTTTTGAGAGTCCATACACAACATCAACCGCATTGCCCTCATCAACCCACTCTGTTACCTCATCAAAAAACTCAATCAAGTTAGTTAAACACGATTTGCCTTTAACAAATCCATGCTGGCTTTCCTTAATTAAGCTACACTTGTCCAGGTGACTATTAATTTTGTCCCAGATTATCATTTCTAAAAGCTTCCCCACCACTGAGGTTAAACTGACTGGCCTGTAGTTGCCAGGTTTATCCTTACACCCTTTTTCGAACAAGGGTGTAACATTTGCAATTCTCGAGTCCTCTGACACTACCCCCATATCTAAGGAGGATTGGAAGATTATGGCCAGTACCTCTGCAATTTCCACCCTTACTTCCCTCAGCAACCTAGGATGCATCCCATCCGGACCGGGTGACTAATCTACTTTAAGTACAGCCAGCCTTTCTAGTACCTACACTTTATAAATTTTTAGCCCATCCAGTATCTCAACTACCTCCCCTTTTACTGTGACTTTGGCAGCATCTTCTTCCTTGGTAAAGACAGATGCAAAGTATTCATTTAGTACCTCAACCATGCCTTCTGCCTCCTTGCTTAGATCTCCTTTTTGGACCCTAGTCGGCCCGACCCCTCTTCTTACTATTTATATGCCTTGAGAAGACTTTTGGATTCCCTTTTATGTTAGCCGCCAGTCTATTCTCATACTCTCTCTTTACCCCTCTTATTTTCTTTTTCACTTCTCCTCTGTACTTTCTATATTCAACCTGGCTCTCACTTGTATTATTAACCTGACATCTGTCACACGCCCCCTTTTTCTGCTTCAACTTAGTCTCGATCTCTTTCGTCATCCAGGGAGCTTTGGCTTTGGTTGCCCTATCTTTCCCCCTCGTTGGAATGAGACAATGAATAGTTCTTTCAAAAAGTCGGCACAGGCATCATGGGCTAAACAGCCTCCTCCTGCTGCAACATTCAATGATTTTGTTGGGAAAGCTAAATTCAAGAATTCAAAAAATGTTCGACATTTTACAACAGCAAAACAGTGTTTAATATTTTTTGATAAGAGACATAATGCCAATTTACTGCAAGGAAGGGTGAGAAGCACATGGGTTTGGAGGCTTAAGGACACAAAAATTATGCTTCAGGGGCATAGAATGCAGGAGAGTAAAAATGAATCAAAATGAGAGTGATTATGGTTTTCCCTCCCCTTTTTTCATTTACGCAGCTTTCTTTCAGCAAGCGGGACATAAACAAGCAATTGCTAGAATTTTGTTAATAACTGGTTAACAAGCATGATAACTTTTATACTAAAAGAAACATCCCCAAGTTCTGTTACTTCAAAATCTCAGGCTCAATGTGTATCTTGTGATTTATGAGCGCTGCGTGCTAGAAATCGGTATTATTTTTAAGCATTTTTTTGCTCCAAATATTATTCCTCACCTAAAATTTTGCACACTACTCACAATGCCTCACCCAAAAGCTTTTGTAGTATAGAGAAAATACTATGGGGAAATGGGGAAAATACTCTGCAGTATTTTTGAAAAGATGGCAATAATATGCCAATGTATAAAAGAGCACCATGTTGGAAAACCTGGATTTACTATATATCCAACTTAACTTAACCAAAGGGACAAGGCAGTTTACTGTACCTATATTTGTGCTAAAAATTACATTAAATTTGTCATGCCCTAAATTAATACAGAAAAAAAGTTAAGGAAACGCATTGACTGGACTACGTGGTGTTAACGTAGTCCAGCAAATTCACACACACACACACACACACACACACACAAACATTTTATGTTAGCCGCCAGTCTATTCTCATACTCTCTTTTTTCCTTTTTCACGTCCCTTCTGTACTTTCTATATTCAGCCTGGCTCTCACTTGTATTATCAACCTGATATCTATCACACGACCCCTTTTTCTGCTTCACCTTACCCTCTATTTCTTTCGTCATCCAGGGAGCTCTGTCTTCAGCTGCCCTACCTCTCCCCGGGAATGTACCTGGACGGTACCCGAACCATCTCCCCTTTAAAGGCTGCCCATTTGCCTGCCAATCTTTAGTTCCAATTTACCTGGGCCAGATCCGTTCTCAACCCACTGAAATTGGCCCTCCTCCAATAAAGTATTTTTACTCTAGATTGCTCCTTGTCCTTTTCCATAACTAATCTAAACCTTATGATACTATGATCACTGATCCCTAAATGTTCTCCCACTGACACTTGCTCCACTTGGCCCACCTCATTCCCCACAACTAGATCCAGCAATGCCTCCTTCCTCGTTTAGCCGAAAAAAAAACATACTGTTCAAGAAAGTTCTCCTGAACACACTTCAGAAACTCCTCCCCCTATTTGCCCTTTACACTATTACTATCCCAATCCATATTAGGATAGTTGAAGTCCCCCATTATCACTACTCTGTAGTTCTTGCACCTCTCTGTAATTTCCCTGCAAATTTGCTCCTCTACATCCTAGCCACTAGTTGATGGCCTATAGAATATACCCAGTAGTGTAATGGCACCTCTATTGTTTCTTAACTCTAACCAAATACATTCTGTCCTTGACCCAAGGACATTCTCTATCTCCAGCACTACAATATTCTCCTTAATCAATACTGCCACCCACCACCCCCACTCCCCCAATCTTCCTTCCTTCCCTATCTTTCCTGACCACCTTGAATCCAGGAATACTTAGTACCCAATCCTGCCCTGTTTTGAGCCAGGTCTCCATTATCGCCTCGACATCATATTCCCAAGTGGCTATTTGCGCCTACAGCTCACCAACCTTATTTACCTCAGAAACCTCATGACTTCAAAATCCTCAACAAGCTTAAGCTCCATAAAACTGTCAGGAAATGAAAACCCCCAATGTCCCGCAGTCAATTTTTCCTGCAAATTGGCAAGGACCAGCAATTAGAGCTCTCAGCACATTTAAATGGCCACTTTGCTAACCAATTAGAACTGTAAGTGTTTCATTGCGATCAAAAAGCCCCTGTTTAAAAAGCCTCACTTCAGCTGCAAAACAGGTACTTAATGCAAATCACCCTACCAAGCAACATTTCGGACTTTGATAGTGAGATTTTGCTCTCCCCCAACTAAACGACATCTCTGACCTACCCCACCCCCAAAATGAGTAGCAAAACCTCTTTGTAAAACATTCAATCAAAATAGAATCCAATTCTATCCACAGGACCCCTCCAGCTGCTCCCTCACAGAACAGGATTTCAGAGTTTTCCCCTCAAAATCTAGGCCCTTCCCCACTGAGAGTATCTCCCAACACCCCAACTCCCCCTCAATGAGGAACATTATGTTCTCCTCACCTTTTCATTGAGCAATTTTTTGGGCTCACACTATTATTTCTCATATCCCTCTCCCCCTCCTCTCTGCCAATTCTTTTTCCCCTCTTCCCCTCCTGTCCTCGCTCCCTCTCCCCTTTCCCCTCTTCCTTTCATCTCCTCTTCACTTCCTCTCCCAACACCCCTCATATCCTTAACTACCCTCATCTCCCCTCTTTCCCCCTTCTTTCCCTCTCCTCCTCTCACCCTGCCCCCTTTTCTCTGCCTCTCCTCTACTCCTTACCTCCTCTTCTCCCCGCTCTCCTACTCCCTCCTCCTCCAGTTATCCTTTCTAACCCCACTTGATCTAAACACTACACTTGGTATTGACTTTCTGTGTGTAATACCATGGGAACTTGACTAGTATTTTTTTGAAAAAAAGGAATGCAACAATTCTATATATATTTTTACAAAATGGAGTTTGGCCAGTAGTTATGTACCTTTTAGAAAATGGAGCAGTCAGCCTTCTTTTAAAAGAACAGAACAGGGCCACTCTTAATATACTTCAATAACTGAACAAAGCAAGTTTTATTTTTTTAGAAAATGGCAGAGCCATTGAGTAACTGGTGGTTGGTGGACACATTGTGGACCAGAGCTGCGGATGGAACAAGTCAATGAGCCAGATTTTCCTGTGAGCGGCGAATAGAGATAAACAGAAAGAAAACGTTAAAAATTTTAATTTTTAAAAAAAATGTCCAACAACAATTAAAATCTGAAGGAATGAGACTCCACACTTGTAAAAGTTAATTTTCAGTGCCAGAGAGGTTGATTGGCAGTCATTAAGACTTATCAGCTGTTAAAAGGGTGCTTGGACTTGAAATGACTTGATGTACCTTTTGTTGGCAAGATTAGTTCGTATCCATCAGGTCAGTGCAGGAACTTCACGCTGTTCCATTCATATGAACGGTGAGTCAGCCGGCAAGATGTCCTTCCCACTAAACTTACGGAGGAGCAGGGCATCTGGTACAGCAACTTCTGGATCTCCACATTGAACTGCGCATGTGCAGTAGCTGGAAGTTGCTCTATTATTTGCACAGAAATAACGGTGAGCCCTGTTAGCCTTGCCGTTATTTTCACAGGAAAATCCAGCTCATTGACTGAGGAGGCCATTTGGGGCTGGGGACACCAGGCACAGCTAATGGGGCAGAAGAAATGACAATTGCTGTGTCGATACCTACAGTGGCAGCCTTAAATAAAATATTTTTATATATTAAAATTTCAGCCGGCAGTATGATTTTTTTTATACATTTACTAGCCCATTTCCTATGACCTTGCACATTATTATAGGAAAACAGAAGAACAGTTGGGTTCTGGAGTGGTTGATGATAGTATGTGGAAAACAAACTGTGGTGGTGAGAGGGTAGGAAAATTTGAGTGACGGAGTGCATGTTAGTGGCATGAGCAGGAAAGAGAGTTAGTGCTGTTGCAATGAGGAGAACAGTGAGTGAAAAACATAGTGAGGAAAGATAATATAAATCATATGTATTTTCTAACAATTGGGCAGATGAGTCTTGAGAGGTTTTACCAAATGTTGAGTTTGAAAGCAAAGCCTGAAGTAGAACTAAAAAGACCAGAAGAATTGCAATTCAAAATACTGGGAGTGGGAGTCCAAAGAATGCCGGACTGGCAGTGAGAATGAAATAAACAGTAAAACAGGGAGAGGGACTTAAAAGGAAACAGCAGAGATGTGGTTAAAAGTTGAAACGCTCAAAAGGGATACTAAAGAAAAACACAAATACGGAGAATGGTAGTTAAAAAAACAATAGCTGGACTGGCAGTAAAAAAACCCCACAAACACAAAGTCAGGCTAAAAATAAAGAGTTCAGCAAGATCTGCAGAACGCAGTGCCCACCGCAACATGGCAGCAACATTCTGCTGTAGCAAGGCGAGCAGCAGGTTTTGTTGTTGACTTTTTAAAAAACTAATTTTTAAATTTTTTTAAACTTTTTCTTTCTGTCTCTTTTTTCTCTCTGTAAGAAATACGATTTCTAGACCAAGTCAGAATCATGTATCCCATCATGAAATGCTTCAGGCACATGGCTAAAAAGTGATGTTGTGTCTGTAAAACAAAGGGAGCCAACGTTCCACAGGAAATGATAAGTCTGACATCAGGCAAAGTGATAGGGAAGATTGCAGAGACAATGGAAGCATGAAACAGACATATCAAAGACCAATTGTCAGAAACAGATAACAGAAGTCCCAAAGCATAATCAAAGGCTCAGGACATGGACACAGACTAACCCTGTTTATGTTAATTGCAGGAACTTTGTTCAGATAATTAGGTAACTTTCATGATTGGCATATATACAGGATGAGACAGCTTACATGTTTGCATCCGAACAATCCAAATTAAGATTGTGGAGCAAAAACAAGACACACGGGGGCCTGCCTACGTGGAAAGATAAGGGCATGTCCCTCCCCCATAAGCTAGACAGAAATGACAACAGTTAACCCCCTAGAAAAGGTATCTGATAAACAGTTAACACCAGAGAATTGCTATCTGAAAGATGTCTGCAAGAATGGGTACCCTGGAGAGGGGAAGTGGGGGGGAGAAATGTCCGGGACAGATGACATCATGGGGCGAATGTCGTTAAGCTACTAGAAGTAAATATGCTTCAGAAAGATATAAGAACTGGGGCATTGTCTCACTAAAAGTTAGAAGCTTCTCAGGACAGCAGAAGTCCACACACCCTATGAACCAGGTCTGGTCAGCCTGACATCTCCTAGGGACAAGCAGGTTGTACAATACTTGTTTATTTGATATAACTTATATAAATACTTGTTGTTTGGTATAACTGCATTAGGACATTGTTCTTGTGGCTATAATAAAGCTTGCATGTTCCGTCACATTTGAGCCCATGGAAGTTATTATTAAGAAAGATTAACAACCCTTGGTAGCATTAATAACAACATATTTCCAACATTCTGGCGTTCCTGAGTTTAAGTGATTGTAATACGTGAGACTTACTATAAGACGACTCTGTGGTAAATTAGACGTCTGGGAGGAGAGTGCAGTTGCAGCTGATTCCTCTGGAGGAGTGTATGGTTGGAACCAAAAAGTGGTAACCGATTCCTCGGTAGTGAGATATATATATAGTTCTTTAAGGACATAACGTACAGGGTGGATAAAGGGGAACCAGTGGACGTAGTGTATTTAGACTTCCAGAAGGCATTCGACAAGGTGCCACATAAAAGATTATTGCTCAAGATAAAGAATCACTGGATTGGGGGTAATATTCTGGCATGGGTGGAGGATTGGTTATCTAACAGGAAGCAGAGAGTTGGGATAAATGGTTCATTCTCGGACTGGCAACCAGTAGCCAGTGGTGTTCCGCAGGGGTCGGTGCTGGGTCCCCAACTCTTTACAATCTATATTAACGATTTGGAGGAGGGGACCGAGTGTAACATATCAAAGTTTGCAGATGATACAAAAATGGGAGGGAAAGTGGAGAGTGAGGAGGACATAAAAAACCGACAAGGGGATATAGACAGGCTGGGTGAGTGGGCGGAGATTTGGCAGATGCAATACAATATTGGAAAATGTGAGGTTATGCACATTGGCAGGAAAAATCAGAGAGCAAGTTATTATCTTAATGGTGAGAAACTGGAAAATACTGCAATACAACGGGATCTGGGGGTCCTAGTGCAAGAAAATCAAAAAGTTAGTATGCAGGTGCAGCAGGTGATCAAGAAGGCCAACGGAATGTTGGCGTTTATTGCTAGGGGGATAGAATATAAAAACAGGGAGGTATTGCTGCAGTTATATAAGGTATTGGTGAGGCCGCACCTGGAATACTGCATACAGTTTTGGTGTCCATACTTAGGAAAAGACGTACTTGCTCTCGAGGCAGTACAAAGAAGGTTCGCTCGGTTAATCCCGGAGATGAGGGGGTGGACATATGAGGAGAGGTTGAGTAGATTGGGACTCTACTCATTGGAGTTCAGAAGAATGAGAGACGATCTTATTGAAACATATAAGATTGTGAAGGGGCTTGATCGGGTGGATGCGGTAAGGATGTTCCCAAGGATGGGTGAAACTAGAATGAGGGGGCATAATCTTAGAATAAGGGGCTGCTCTTTCAAAACTGAGATGAGGGAAACTTCTTCACTCAGAGGTTAGTAGGTCTGTGGAATTTGCTGCCCCAGGAAGCTGTGGAAGCTACATCATTAAATAAATTTAAAACAGAAATAGACAGTTTCCTAGAAGTAAAGGGAATTAGGGGTTACGGGGAGTGGGCAGGAAATTGGACATGAATTTAGATTTGAGGTTAGGATCAGATCAGCCATGATCTTATTGAATGGCGGAACAGGCTCGAGGGGCCGATTGGCCTACTCCTGCTCCTATTTCTTATGTTCTTATGTTCTTATATATCTTTACAGGAACCATGGCAAAGATGTAAGATGGTTTGGTGTCAACACTTCACAAATATGTCGACGGTAAATTAGGCTTACGTAGAACCCTAGTAAAAGATATTGATAATATAAAAGCCTTGGAGGTCCGGGTAATGACCCCCACCAAGGAAAAGAAACTTAAGAAAGGTAGTTGGAAAGCTGTACTCTTACTGTGGCAAACTATACAGATAAGCAAATTAAAGACAGAATCAAGTAAATATGAAGTAGAAGCGGAAAAAAGTCAGAAATTATTAGCCGATAAAACAATGTGTTGTGAAACTGTCACGGCGTCAGTATCCTGGTTGCAGACAGATGGTAGCTATAAGGCACAAAAAATTGGGAGAATACCAGGCTGCCCTATCAGCAAAAACAGACCTGGCGGAGAAACTCGAGGTAAAAGTGGAGGAATTAGGGTCGAGGGTTTTCTAGTCAGAATCAAGAATTCGGCATAACGCTAATATCCAGGGCAATCACGAGCAATGTCAAAAAGAGATTAGTGAATTGAAAGAGCAATTAAAACAACTTGAAGCTATAATGTTTGCAGTAACCAAAAGGCAAATTAGTACCAATAATCGCAGGAGTGGGTCCCCCTGGGATGCGATACACGATGAGGATTTGGCTGAGGCAACCTATGAGTACGAGAACAGGCAGGGGAAAGAAAGAGAGAGAGAGAGCTGCTGAACGAGGGCGAAACTGGCCGAAGTCCCGAGGCTAGAATGTTGCTGATAAAGGCACTTAAGCTGAGTGGGGCAGGGGAGCCGACTGGAGAAACGTCCATCCCATACGATAACCAGCAGTTAAAAGAGATGGCATTTGACATCCCGATAATAAAGGTCCGAGAGGATCCCGGTACCAGCCTGACTATGGTCGAACAAGCCTTCAATCTACACGAATGTGATAACAAGGAAAGGATAAAGTTAGTACTTTACTTATGTCACCCCGAGGTATATAAGGCATTACCAGGCAACCTTAAAAATGGGAAAGATACCTGGGAAGAAGCTAGAGGGATGGTATGGAAAGCCACAGGGCATGGAACAGATTCAAACTGGGCAACCTTGAAAGGGTTATTAGACTGTAGGCAGGTTATGGTTCCTTTTGCAATGGAAGACCGTTCTGGTTTGGACCATCCCAGCAGAAGGCAGTGGGTTCAGTATCTCCTTGGGGCATTAAATGATAAATATGGGACCATTAGTGACATATATGATCCCTCAGTAGCAACCCATGATGAGGCATGCGTAGTGGGATGGATGAACAGCAAATGGGAACACTATAAGGCAAGGCCGGCCAAGATACATGCGGTACAGCCCCAATCGACCCACTCTGGAGCAACGAGGAAAGATCCCAGTACCGCCCTGCCCCATCAGCCCCAACCAGAGACCGGTCAGGACCAGAGTGTTGGTGTTGCAGCAAGGCAGGTCATTTCTCCCAGCAAAGTCCTAAGAAGGTGGCGGGTGCAGCTTGCCCAAACAGAAATAGTAAGGAAGGGGAGTCACAGATAGAACGCTTGAGGAAAAAAATGGAACAACTGGAAAGGCATATGGGTAATTCTGGAAAAGGGGGCTGGATAAATAGCACCCAGCCATTCAGTATGGACGATCACGGCCAGCATACAAGTCGACAATCCTCGGCCTAGCCGGTAGTCGGATCCATTAGTTGATTACCTATGGGCCCCCACGGTAGATCCCATGTAGTCGCCTGGGTAGGAGGCCGTCCCAAAGTGCTACTAATCGACACTGGGGCATCTCACACGTGTCTGTGGAGAGACATATCACAACAGTTTGGTTTTAAGGGATTTATAGAATTAGGAGGATTTGGAGGAGGCGGAGAGAAAGGGGAAGAAGTGGACGGCTCCAGCGTCTTAACCCCTAAAGGCCCGGTAGCTGGCTTCAGTGTTTTCATCCCAGAACTCAGGATAGAGAAAGCAGTAATCCTTTCCAGATGCCGCTCAGCCCAACAGGCCGAATTGGCAGCCGTGGCATTAGTTCTCCAGATGAACTTAGACCAGAGATCCCTAACAATTTTCTCCGACAGCCATTTTACATACTTATCTCTAACTGATCATTTGCCTATTTGGGAAAAGCGGAGTTTTACCTTGGTCGATGGTAAACCACTCCCCACCGCTAACCTATTGCAAGATATCTTGGCGATGGCCAAGGGGTGCACGCTTCCAGTTGCTATAATAAAAGTAAAGGCAGAATCTAAAAACACCCTGTGGGCAGACGAAAATGGAGTAGCAGATAAACTCACCTGCACCTTCCAGCAGAGTGATGAAAGTTGGAGTCGAATCCTCCCTGATTACGCCCCAATGACGCTCCACTATCCCTACACCAAACCCACTGAACTTAATAGAGTTACAGGATCAGGATTCCAGGATCAAACAGATTAAAGAGGCCATTATGGGCACAGCATTGTGGCCTCCTAAAACCCCTAAGGACTCACAGTATGTCCCGATGGCTTGGGATGTTACCAAGAACGAGTTCATAATTCCCACCCCCTTACATATGGAAATTGTCCGGTGGACTCATATGTCCAGTGTTCATCAGAAGAGAGATGACCCAATTCAGAGTCTACTCCAGAATACGCGTTGGCCCGCAATGGGCGACATTGTTGGGGAAGTGGTAAACCAATGTATCACTTGTGCCCAAAATGACCCCGGTCTAAAGATTAAATTTCCATTGGGACAAAGCCACATCAGGGCTATGGAAATGCCTGCAGATTGACTACATTCGGGCCTTGCCTCAAACTACGTGAAAAAAGGAATTTGCTCTGGTAGTGGTAGACTGTTTCTCGAAATGGGTAGAGGCCTTCCCATTGGTAAGGAACACGCCTATCGAACAGCGAGGGTCTTGATTGAACATTGAACGCTGGGGTTGCCAGACACTCTTGAATCAGATAAAGGAACCCATTTCATGGGGGAAGTTATACATGAAACACTATTAGGAATCCAGCAGCGATTCCACATTCCATATAATCTTCAAGCGGTAGGGATAGTGGAATGAATGAATTGAACCATAAAGAATAGATTAGCCAAGTCCCTCTCCAATTCAGGAAGACAATGGGATCACTTACTGCCCCTCCTTCTAATGGCCATTTGAAGCACCCCTTATAAAAGCACAGGGTTTAGCCCATTCGAAATAATGAGTGATAGAAAGATGCACCTCCCTGAAGTGTGGATGGCAGGTCATTTATCATGACCTCAGCTAGAGGGTGTAAAAATGGACAACCAGATACAGCAGTTACAACAGCACTCACAACAAGTGAACTATCAGCAGCCCGAAATATGGAACACGCCCAAGTAGGCCCACTGGGCCAGACTCAGACCAGCTCAGAAGGGACGGTCTGCCTTGACAGGTATGAGGGAAAATGGAAACCAAAATTTGAAGGCCCGTATCCCATTATTGACAAATTAAGTCCGCAGGTATACAAAATACACTGTCGAGGACTTACCCGTCGATCCCATCATCGCTGGGTTCATTCAAATCAGCTGAAACAGTACAACGGACCCAAGCTTAAGGGTATTGCGGCCAGCATGAAACTTGTAACAATAGAGAGTGCGGATGACTGGTGGCCATACCTCGATCCTACGAACGTAACAAACATGGAGCTTCGAGCTCGATCTAGCGCAAAACTACAGTGGCTTGCCTCAGACAATTACGTGTGTAATAGAAACATAGAAAATAGGAGCAGGAGTAGGCCATTCGGCCCTTCGAGCCTGCTCTGCCATTCAATATGATCATGGCTGACCCTCTATCTCAATACCATATTCCCACTCTCTCCCCATACTCCATGATGCCTTTTGTGTCCAGAAATCTATCGAGCTCCTTGTTAAATATATTCAGTGACTTGGCCTCCATAGCCTTCTGTAGTAGAGAATTCCACAGGTTCACCACCCTCTGAGTGAAGAGATTTCTCCTCATCTCAGTCCTAAATGTCCTACCCCGTATCTTGAGACTGTGACCCCTCGTTCTGGACCCCCCAGCCAGGGGAAACATCCTCCCTGCATCCAGTCTGTCTAGCCCTGTCAGAATTTTATATGTTTCAATGAGATCCCCTCTCATTCTTCTAAGCTCTAGTGAATACAGGCCCAGTCGACCCAATCTCTCCTCATACGACAGTCCTGCCATCCCAGGAATCAGTCTGGTGAACCTCTGCTGCACTCCCTCTATGGCAAGTATATCCTTTCTTAGGTAAGGAGACCGAAACTGTAATGTGACGCCCCCTCAATGGAAACTAAGAAGGAATGTTAGGAGGGTGTCAATTAGTCCGTGATTCAGAAAACAATAAATTTGCAGATGGCTTAACATTAAGAATGCTACAAACGTTTAAAAAGCTGCAGCATTTCTTTTGTTTAAAAGCCTCTTTTTAAAAAATATGTCTGCGTGATGTTGTTTTCGGAATCAGCTCCACCCTTTTCTTTTCACAGAGCTAAAAGCAGTTTACCCTCTGTGGTCTTGTCTTTTATGGCAGAAATTTAAAGCATTCTTGCTATAAGCGTGTCAAACGTGTTCATTTCAAATTAAATTTAAGGAAAACTTTTGTGCTTTACATTGGCACAAAGCAGCATTTTATTAATTTGGTCACAGCAAGTCATATTATATACTGGTCATGTACGTAAATAAATAATGGTATCAGATATTCACCTAGAGCTTATATTACATCTTTCAGGCATATTACACATTACCAAGGTTGGATCATGAACATATTGGTGGCTGTCGTGTTGGGATGAGTCATGTCTCTCGGTGAAGCTGAACACTTTCGGAACTACTGGGACTCTGTCGTCAAGAGTTATACCACCCATGATTCCAGGCCATGGTCAACACGGGACCTTTTGGCACACGTACCCGCAGGGCAAGAGCTTCGATTGGCATGTACGTGTATCAGCAAAGGAAAAGAACCAGCTACTATCAAATGGTATCAGATGAGTGCAAACACCAGTAAAGACTGTGACCGTGCCTTTTGGCATGCCCTATATGGGGGACACTAAGGACACATTTGCGTTCCCCAATGGGACATGGGCAATAACAAGTCCTCTCGATTTCCCTCAGGTGACTTGCCGATTGCTACGCGTGCCTACTCAGATAAGAAACCAGAATGCTTTCATCCTGGTCCTCTTGCTTTAAAGTAATCGAGAGATGCAAAGTTGTCAGATACAACCGCCCATTAGGCTCCACTGGGTGTCTGGTTGCGAACAAAGGTCCCAGCAATGGTTTATTGGTTTTCAAAGTATATCAGACTCTATACAATGATGTGAGATTCAACATCTTCCCTGTGCTGTTTAATTTTTCAAAAGTTGCTCTGTTACTAGGTTTGTGTTATGAAACTTATGAGAGATTCTACCAACAGATGTTGTCTGAGAAACTGAGATAGTTTATGGAGAAACTCAGGTCGGGACAGCGACAAAGTCCCAAGGCGTAACCCCACACACCCCAGTAGATAGAAAAGAAAATGGGAAGTGGCTGAATAGTTGGGTCTAGGGGCTATAACTGAAATGGCCACTTGGAACAGGATAGAAGTAGAGAGCATGTAGGAACATGATGAAGCCATGTGAAAGCAATTAAAAGGCATTGTGAAAGGGGAGAACAAGACAGGGTCGCTGTATGAACAGCAACAAGTTTTAGTGTCTCTGAAGGAGATGGTCGACAACTTTCGGCAGATTCAGGAAAGGTTAATACAAGGATCAGTGACATGGATGCATCTAAGATTCATATCACTAAAGGAATTACGTGCAGCATGTATGGTGCGTTTATGCTGTCTCAGGTGCAGAAGGGATTGGAAGACATTGAGAGAAATCGCATCCCTTCTTTTATAATAGATGAACAGCTAGATAAATGGATTGGTGAGAATGGAGGAAACCATTGTAATATCAGGCGCCTGGGATCTGTATACCCAGTGAAACACCCCTGTGAAGACAGAAAAGATGGATACATTTTCACTGTGACTATTGCCATTCCACGCCTTTCACCCAATCAGAAGCCTTCAGAGGTCTTCAAGGTGGAGTCCATGGGGATCCTTGAAGGTGACGTACCAAAAGAACTTGTCAACTATCCAAAGGTATTAACAAAGGATGGTGAAACCTGGGTGGCACCAGATTTATCTTGCTGTAATCAGATCAAGGGCACATGGATGTGTCGGTGCGATGTCACCCAGAATAGTGTCCCAGCTTATGGTTTCACCCCACATGAGAACTCCCCTAACTATAAAGTTAGTATTAGAAGATGGAAATCGGGACAGACAGAGCACAGATACATGGGAAGAGGTCATTACCATGTGACGACATCAGACTTGACTTACCACCATGGGAAACAGGAGTACCCTGCATTAACTCCATCATTTTGCTTTATCCCTGAATTACCTACGAGAATTGTGAGTTCAGTCCTGATCCCAGTGAACATTCATAATGCTACGGAAATTCAGGTGGAAATCGGTTTAAGGGATGAAGATCGGAAGGCAGCTATACAATTTGGAAACCAATTCCACAACTGTCACTGAATCTTGAAACTATACTCAACCAGACGGTCACATCAGTGCATCACCTAATTGATCTACAACAACAAAATGCAGCCAGAGAAAGCAATGTAGGACAGATAAGAGAACCTAAATGGTGGGAAATAGTATATAATGTAGAACAACATCCTTGGGCCAGAATTCTCTCACAGGTTTTAATCCTTGCTCAGTTGTTCTGATTATAATTGTTGCTATAATATTTTGTGTTGTATTTTCAATGTATAAAAAGCTGTATACACGAATTTCTCTGTCCATCCGTGGACAAGAATGGTGGTACAACTATTAGTTATTTTTCAATGCTGTGTACTGTGGCTAGTAATTATTTTGTACGTATTGATTGGGCGGGCCCTTATTGAGAAACGGGGCCCGCTTAAGCAGTTTGTACACATATATGTCAATGTGTGTTTATGTGAACATAATGTTGATAAAATGTAAACCCACGGTGATCTTAGGTAAGACCAAGACAAACTTTAAAAGGGGGAGGGGGGGTAAGGTGAAATATGACCCAGAGTGGTCGCACTCAACGTCAAAAGGAGGGAGATGTAAGAAATACGATTTCTAGACCAAATTATAATCATGTATGCCATCATGCAAGGCTTCAGCACTTGGCTAAAAAGCGATGCTGTGGGAAGCGGTCCCGTCTTGGTGGCAGTAACATGTTCTGCTATTGTCACTGACAGGATGTGGGAGGACAATACTCACCCAACCCTTTGTCTGGAATATGTAATTTGATCCAGTCTGCTCCAGAGTAGTTCAAGTGCTCTGGAATGTGTGATTTGATCCAGTCATTGTCAGGCAGGCTACAGAGTTCAGACGAGGCACAGCGCTAACACTCCCAAGTTCAGAGAAATGTAAGGAATCTTACAACACCAGGTTATAGTCCAATGGTTTCCAACAAAACTGTTGGACTATAACCTGGTGTTGTAAGATTCCTTACATTTGTCCACCCCAGTCCATCATCGGCATCTCCACATCAAGTTCAGAGATGGCACTGTGCTGACTCTACCGTGTTCAGATCGGAAAGTGTGAAGCCATGGAGGGATTTTAACACGAGGAAGAGAATTTTAAAATCAAGGTGTTGGTGGACCGGGAGCCAGTGTAAGTCAGTGAGCACTGGGGCGAAGGGTGAACGAGAGTTGTTGTGAGTTAAGATACATGCAGCTGAGTTTTGAATGAGCTCAAGTATATTGAGGGTAGAAGATGAGAGGCCAGCCAGGAGAGCATTGGAATAATCAAGCCTAGGGGTAACAAAGACATGGATGAGGGTTTCAGCAGCAGATGAGCTGAGGCAAGGGCGGAGACGCACGATGTTACAGAGGTTAATTGATCGAACAATGGCGGCCTTTACAGAGGACATGGTTCGGGTACAGTCTAGGTACATTCCCATGAGGGGGAAAGGTAGGGCAAACAAAGCCAGAGCTCCCTGGATGACAAAAGAGATAGAGAGTAAGATGAGGCAGAAAAAGGGGGTGTATGACAGATGTGAGGTTGATAATACAAGTGAGAACCAGGCTGAATATAGAAAGCTCAGAGGGGACGTGAAAAAGGGAATAAAAGGGGCAAAGAAAGAGTATGAGAATAGACTGGCAACTAACATAAAAGGGAATCCAAAAGTCTTCTATCGGCATATGAATAGTAAATGGGTAGTAAGGAGGGGTCGGGCCGATTAGGGACCAAAAAGGAGAGCTACTCATGGAGGCTGAGGGCATGGCTGAGGTACTAAATGAGTACATTGCATCTGTCTTTACCAAGAAGATGCTGCAGAGTCACAGTGAACGAGGGGGTAGTTGAGATACTGGATGGGCTACAAATTGATAAAGAGATGGTACTAGATCCAGGTCTGAATGGGATGCATCCTAGGTTCCTAAGGGAAGTAAGAGTGAAAATTGCAGAGGTACTGGCCACAATCTTCCAATCATCCTTCGATACGGGGATGATGCCAGAGGACTGCAGAATTGCAAATGTTAAACCCTTGTTCAATAAGGATGTAAAGGATAATCCCAGCAACTACAGTCAGTTTAACCTCAGTGGTGGGGAAGCTTTTAGAAACGATAATCCAGGACAAAATTAACAGTCACTTGGACAAGAGTAGATTAATTAAGGAAATCCAGAATGGATTTAATAAAGGCAAATCGTGTTTAACCAATTTGATTGAGTTTTTTGATGAGGTAACATAGAGGGTTGATGAGGGCAATGTGGTGTTGTGCATATTTTTAAAAATTTGTTCATAGGATGTAGGCGTTGCTGGTGAGGCCGGCATTTATTGCCCATCCCTAATTGCCCTTGAGAGGGTAGTGGTGAGCTGCCTTCTTGAACCGCTGCAGTCCGTGTGGTGAAGGTTCTCCCACAGTGCTGTTAGGAAGGGAGTTCCAGGATTTTGACCCAGCGACGATGAAGGAAAGGCGATATATTTCCAAGTCGGGATGGTGTGTGCCTTGGAGGGGAATGTGCAGGTGGTGTTGTTCCCATGTGCCTGCTGCTCTTGTCCTTCTAGGTGGTAGAGGTTGCGGGTTTGGGAGGTGCTGTTGAAGAAGTCTTGGCGAGTTGCTGCAGTGCATCCTGTGAATGGTACGCACTGCAGCCACTGTGTGCCGGTGGTGAAGGGAGTGAATGTTTAGGGTGGTGGATGGGGTGCCAAACAAGCGGGCTGCTTTGTCCTGGATGGTGTCGAGCTTCTTGAGTGTTGTTGAAGCTGCACTCATCCAGGAAAGTGGAGATTATTCCATCACACTCCTGACCTGTACCTTGTAGATGGTGGAAAGGCTTAGGGGAGTCAGGAGGTGAGTCACTCGCCGCAGAATACCCAGCCTCTGACCTGCTCTTGTAGCCACAGTATTTATATGGCTGGTCCAGTTAAGCTGTTTGTCAAGGGTGACCCCCAGGATGTTGATGGTGGGGTATTCGGCGATGGTAATACCGTTGAATTTCAAGGGGAGATGGTTAGACTCTCTCTTGTTGGAGATGGTCATTGCCTGGCACTTATCTGGCGCAAATGTTACTTGCCACTTATCAGCCCAAGCCTGGATGTTGTCCAGGTCTTGCTGCATGCAGGCTCAGACTGCTTCATAATTTGAGGGGTTGCGAATGGAATTGAACACTGTGCAATCATCAGGGAACATCCCCATTTCTGACCTTATGATGGAGGGAAGGTCATTGATGAAGCAGCTGAAGATGGTTGGGCCCAGGAGACTGCCCTGAGGAACTCCTGCAGCAATGTCCTGGGGCTCAGATGAATGGCCTCCAATAACCACTACCATCTTCCTTTGTGCTAGGTATGACTCCAGCCACTGGAGAGTTTTCCCCCTGATTCCCATTGACTTCAATTTTACTAGGGCTCCTTGGTGCCACACTCCGTCAAATGCTGCCTTGATGTCAAGGGCAGTCACTCTCACCTCACCTCTGGAATTCAGCTCTTTTGTCCATATTTGGACCAAGGCTGTAATGAGGTCTGGAGCCGAGTGGTTCTGGCGGAACCCAAACTGAGCATCGGTGAGCAGGTTATTGGTGAGTAAGTGCCATTTGATAGCACTGTCAACAACACCTTCCATCACTTTGCTGATGAATGAGATGATGTGGAGATGCCGGTGATGGACTGGGGTGGACAAATGTAAGGAATCTTACAACACTAGGTTATAGTCCAACAGTTTTATTTGAAAATCACAAGCTTTCGGAGCTTACCTCCTTCGTCAGGTGAGTGAGTCACTCACCTGACGAAGGAGGTAAGCTCCGAAAGCTTGTGATTTTCAAATAAAACTGTTGGACTATAACCTTTGTAAACAATTTTACAACACCAAGTTATAGTCCAGCAATTTTATTTTAAATTCACAAGCTTTCGGAGACTTCCTCCTTCCTCAGGTAAATGTTCAGGAGCTCCTTGAAGCCTACGCATTTATACATATAGAACAATACATGGTGTTTACAGACTGCCCCTGCAACTGCCCGTTGCCAAGGCAATCACCGTGTTCAGACAGAGAGGTGTCACCTGCAGAACCCCCGAATACACATTCAACAAAAAAACGGGACGCAACCAACAGAGTACCCTTTGTCGTCCAGTACTTCCCCGGAGCGGAGAAACTACGCCATGTTCTCCGCAGCCTTCAACATGTCATCAATGAGGACAAACACCTCGCTATGGCCATCCCCACACCTCCACTACTCGCCTTTAAACAGCCACCCAACCTCAAACAGACCATCGTTCGCAGCAAATTACCTAGCTTTCAAGAGAACAGCGTCCACGACGCCACACAACCCTGCCACGGTAACCTCTGCAAGACATGCCAGATCATCGACACAGATACCACCATCACACGAGAGGACACCACCCACCAGGTGCATGGTTCATACTCCTGTGACTCGGCCAACGTTGTCTACCTCATACGTTGCAGGAAAGGATGCCCCAGAGCATGGTACATTGGCGAGACCATGCAGACGCTGCGACAACGGATGAACGGACACCGCGCAACAATCGCCAAACAGGAGGGTTCCCTCCCAGTCGGGGAACACTTCAGCAGTCATGGACATTCATCCACCGACCTTCGGGTAAGCGTACTCTAAGGCGGCCTTCGAGACACACGACAACGCAAAATCGTCGAGCAGAAATTGATAGCCAAGTTCCGCACCCATGAGGACGGCCTCAACCGGGATCTTGGGTTCATGTCACGCTACACGTTACCCCACCAGCGAACAAATGTTATCTGTTTTTAATGTAATGGGTCATTTGCTGGCTTTCTCTGCCTTCCGGATGTTTCTGCCTCTCTCTGTTTTTTTTCCCTGTTTGTTTTTTTGTTGAATGTGTATTCGGGGGTTCTGCAGGTGACACCTCTCTGTCTGAACACGGTGATTGCCTTGGCAACGGGCAGTTGCAGGGGCAGTCTGTAAACACCATGTATTGTTCTATATGTATAAATGCGTCGGCTTCAAGGAGCTCCTGAACATTTACCTGAGGAAGGAGGAAGTCTCCGAAAGCTTGTGAATTTAAAATAAAATTGCTGGACTATAACTTGGTGTTGTAAAATTGTTTACAATTGTCAACCCCAGTCCATCACCGGCATCTCCACATCAGGACTATAACCTGGTGTTGTAAGATTCCTTACTGATGATTGAGAGTAGACTGATGGGGCGGTAATTGGCCGGATTGGATTTGTCCTGCTTTTTGTGGACAGGACGTACCTGGGCAATTTTCCACATTGTCGGGTAGATGCCAGTGTTGTAGCTGTACTGGAACAGCTTGGCTAGAGGCGCAGCTAGTTCTGGAGCACAAGTCTTCAGCACTACAGCCGGGATATTGTCGGGGCCCATAGCCTTTGCTGTATCCAGTGCACTCAGCCATTTCTTGATATCACGTGGAGTGAATCGAATTGGCTGAAGACTGGCTTCTGTGATGGTGGGGATATCGGGAGGAGGTCGAGATGGATCATCCACTCGGCCCTTCTGGCTGAAGATGGTTGCAAACACTTCAGCCTTGTCTTTTGCACTCACGTGCTGGACTCCGCCATCATTGAGGATGGAGATGTTTGCAGAGCCTCCTCCTCCCGTTAGTTGTTTAATTGTCCACCACCATTCACGACTGGATGTGGCAGGACTGCAGAGCTTTGATCTGATCCGTTGGTTGTGGAATTGCTTAGCTCTACCTATAGCATGTTGCTTCCACTGTTTAGCATGCATGTAGTCCTAAGTTGTAGCTTCACCAGGTTGGCACCTCATTTTTAGGTACGCCTGCTGCTGCTCCTGGCATGCTCTTCTACACTCCTCATTGAACCAGCGTTGATCCCCTGGCTTGTTGGTAATGGTAGAGTGAGGAATATGCCGGGCCATGAGGTTACATATTGTGCTGGAATACAATTCTGCTGCTGCTGATGGCTCACAGCGCCTCATGGATGCCCAGTTTTGAGCTGCTAGATCTGTTCTGAATCTATCCCATTTAGCACAGTGGTAGTGCCACACAACACACTGGATGGTGTCCTCAGTGCAAAGACAGGACTTCGTCTCCACGAGGACTGTGCGGTGGTCACTCCTACCAATACTGTCATGGACAGATGCATTTGCGACAGGTAGATTGGTGAGGATGAGGTCAAGTAGGTTTTTCCCTCGTGTTGGTTCGCTCACCACCTGCCGCAGGCCTAGTCTGGCAGCTATGTCCTTCAGGACTCGGCCAGCTCGAGCTTGCTAGTGGTGCTACTGAGCCACTCTTGATGATGGACATTGAAGTCCCCCACCCAGAGTACATTCTGTGCCCTTGCTACCCTCAGTGCTTCCTCCAAGTGGTGTTCAACATGGAGGAGGACTGATTCATCAGCTGAGAGAGGGCGGTAGGTGGTAATTAGCAGGAGGTTTCCTTGCCCATGTTTGATCTGATACCATGAGATTTCATGGGGTCCAGAGTCAATGTTGAGGACTCCCAGGGCCACTCCCTCCTGACTGTATATCAATGTACCGCCACCTGTGGTCGGTCTGTCCTGCCGGCGGGACAGGACATACCCAGGGATGGTGATGGAAGAGTCTGGGACACTGGTTGAAAGGTATGATTCTGTGAGTATGGCTATGTCAGGCTGTTTCTTGACTAGTCTGTGGGACAGCTCTCCCAATTTTGGCACAAGTCCCCAGATGTTAGTGAGGAGGACTTTGCAGGATCGACTGGGCTTGGTTTGCCTTTGTCGTGTCCGGTGCCTAGTGGTCTGATGCCGGGTGGTCCGTCCGGTTTTATTCTTTTTTTAGCGAGATTTTACAACTGAGTGGCTTGCTAGGCCATTTCAAAAGGCGTTTGATAAAATGCCACATAATAGGCTTGTCAGCAAAGTTGAAACCCATGGAATAAAAGGGGCAGTGGCAGCATGGGTACAAAATTAGCTCAGTGACAGGAAAAAGAGAGTAGTGGTGAACGGTTGTTTATCGGACTGGAGGTTCCCCAGGGTCGGTACAAGGACCACTGCTTTTCTGGATATATATTAATGACTTGGACTTAGGTGTACAGAGCACAATTTCAAAATTTGCAGATGACACAATACTTGGACGTATAGTGAACAGTGAGGAGGATAGCGACAGACTTCAAGAGGATATAGACAGGCTGGTGGAATGGGCGGACACGTGGCAGATGAAACTTAATGCAGAGAAGTGCAAAGTGATAATTTTGGTGGGAAGAATGAGGAGATGCAATATAAACTAAATGGTACAATTCTAATGGGCTGCAGGAATAGAGAGACTTAGGGTATATGTGCAAAAATCTTTGAAGGTGGCAGGACAGGTTGAGAAAGCGGTTAAAAAAGCATACGGGATCCTGGGCTTTATAAATAGAGACCTAGAGTACAAAAGCAAGGAAGTTATGTTGAACCTTTACAAAACACTGGTTTGGCCACAACTGGAGTATTGTGTCCAATTCTGGGTACCACACTTTAAGAAGGACATGAAGGTATTAGAGAGGGTGCAGAAAAGATTTACTAGAATGGTTCCAGGGATGAGGGGCTTCAGTTATGTGGGTAGACTGGAGAAGCTGGGGTTGTTCTCCTTAGAGCAGAGATGGTTGAGGGGAGTTTTGATAGAGGTGTTCAAAATCATGTGGGGTCTATACAGGGTGGAGAGAGAGAAACTGTTCCCATTGGCAGAAGGGTCGAGAACCAAAGGACACAGATTTAAGGTGATTCGCAAAAGAACACTATTGGATAAGTACTTGAAGGGATAACATTTGGAGGGCTACAGGAAAAGTGCAGATGTGTGGGACTAGCTGGATTGCTCTTGCAGACAGCCGGCATGGGCTCAACGGGCTGAATGGCCTCCTTCTGTGCTGTAACCATTCTATGATTTTAGGTGGAAGTCGGCGGTCTTGGTGATATGAGCTTCCGACCACATATGCGCTCTATCAGGGTCAAATAGGACGCCAAGGTTGCAAACGGTCTTGTTCATCCCCAAACAGTGGCCTGGGGGAGGGATGGAGTCGGTGGCTTGGGAATGGAGCTTGTGGTGGGGACTGAGGACAATGGCTTGATGACAGGAGAGAGGGATCTTGGAGGTGTCAAGAGAAAAGAAGAAAAAAGGGGAAATAGAAGCGATTGGCTCGGGTCTGGAGCAGGAGCCAAAACGTGCACGCAAATGGTTACAGGGAAACCCAAGTTACATAGACTGGTTACATTGCAAGATTAGGATAGATATGTCCTGGCAATAAACAGTGATTCGGGAGACAATAGAAGGGAGGTCCTATGTTGGGATAAGGTTGACGTCGATCGGGTGGAGTCTGCTTGGAGCTTAGACAAACTGATATCCAGGGTCGGAGAAATGTGTGGAGGGCAAGCCAATAGGTTGCCTCCAATTCCACGTGCTCTCATTTGTTAATAGCCTCTTACGTGGAACCTTGTCGAATGCTAGCAGCATGATCTGTAAAAGCTCCCACCAAACCCCCCTGTCTGCTGAAGGAGTGAGGCCTCCACATTGAACAGCCTCCCACCTCGCTTTGACTCTGAAAACACTCCACGCCAGGCCAACCCAGCAATTGACTTGTGGGCCCCTTAAAATATGTGGTCCCATGAACGGGCACTGCATGATCATGTTGGGGGCTGCAGCCGTTTCTCTGAGGCTGAATTTGACAAATCCACAGCATTTACTATTTCACAAATTATGAGCTGCAATCTTGGTTTTATGAGGGCGCATTTCATTTAATGAGAACGGGTGAGGGTGACGCCATTGGAAGTGATGTCACCAGCGAAGCTGTAGCTTTTTAGCATTCGCTGAGTGTGATGTCATCGGGTGTCCCGGCCCATGCGCAGGAGGACGTCAGGCATCGATCGAAAACTGGAAATACCCACACCGTCACCAATCACTCCGTCAAACTAAACACTGGGAGAGAGCTGCGGTGACTGATGGGGCATTGTGTGTGGGTCTTGGATTGTTTCCAGGTTTATTGGGTAGAAAGTGGGGGCGAGTCACCTTTTACATCACAAACTGAATAGTGACACTGCGTCCGATGACGTCACTTGCCGCGCATGGGCCGAGCTTTCCGAGAAATCAATTCACTGCTGCTCATGGTTAACACCGTGATCCAGATCTAACGGGGGAGGGGGGTCGGGCGGTGAAGAGGGAGGAGAACACGATCCATCTCCCCATCACTCTCTCTTACCCCCCTTACACTTGTATCACATTCTTTCCCCTCCGCCACCCCCCCGCACCACTGCTCTGCTTCCTCCAGGCTGCCCCCTTCCCCCCTGTTTCTGCTCCCCCTGCTTCTCCCCTTTTTCTGGTCTCTGCTCTCCTCCCCCCCCCTTTTGGCGGCATTTTTGGCGCTCGGCCTCCGGTCCACGCTTTTAGTGAATGGCGGTGAGGGCAGTTGGTGACCTACGATGCGCATACGCAGCCCAACATGCTCCAGGCCCAAGGGCGTATGCGCTAGTCCCTGGCACTAGTCACAGCGGTGGGAAGCGCAGACTCAGTGTCTGTAAAACAAAGGGAGCCAACATTCCACAGGAAATGATATCATTGATATTGCTGACACAGAGAAGATTACACAGACAATAGAAACATGAAACAGACACATTGAAGACTAATTGTCAGAAAAAGATAACAGAAATCCCAAAGCATAATCAAAGGCTCAGTACATGGACACAGATTAACCCTGTTATGTTAATTGCAGGAACTTTGCTCAGATAATTAGGTAACTTTCATGATTGGCACATTCAGGATGAGACCGCTTACACGTTTGCATCCGAAGAATCCAAATTAAGATTGTGGAGCAAAAACTGAACACACAGGGGCCTGCCTACACGGAAAGATAAGGGCATCTCCCTCCCCCGTAAGCTTGACAGAATTGCTAACTGTTAACCCCATGGAAAAGGTGTCTGATAAACAGTTAACAACATAGAATCGATATCCGAAAGATGTCTGGAACAATGGGCACCCGGGGTGGAAGGTGTCCGGGACAGATGACATCATGGGACTAATGTCGTTAAGCTACGAGAAGCAAATATGCTTCAGAAAGATACAAGAACTGGGGCACTGTCCCACTAAAAGTCAGAAGTTTCTCAGGACAGCAGAGGTCCATACACCCTACAAACCAGGTCTGATCAGCCTGACATCTCCTAGGGTCAAGCCGGTTGTACAATACTTGTTAATTTGATATAACTATATTAGAACATTGTTATATAAATACTTGTTGTTTGGTATAACTGCATTAGGGACATTGTTCTTGTGGCTGTAATAAAGCTTGCATGTTTGGTCACACTTGGGCCCGAATTTTCGTGGAAGTTACGATTAAGGATTAACAACCCTGTGTAGTATTAACAACAACATATTTCCAACACTCTCAATCCAATCTATCCCTTTCTTTATTTTGTTTTCTGTACCTGATTTGACATTGAATTCATTATTCTAACTTACATTTCCTGGTTCAGACTCTGCGCTGGTCATTTCCAATCCTTCCATCTGATTGGTTAAAGAGACACAGTTGCATTCCCTGTTCACACAAGTCCCTGATGCCCTGTAGAGGGCGCCATGCCATTTCCATCTCCAACTTACAGCAACTTGCAGGGCAAAGTTTCATGGACATTGAAGAGGCAAGGGCAAGTCTAACGAACACTGGGTGCCATTCGTTCGCCGGCTATAGTAAATTCTGGCCCAATATGTGCACAAGCCAATACATGAATATACTATTCTTACTGTTACATTAGTAGATCTCCCATGGAGTTATTGACAATCGGCTGATAAAGGGGCTGTTTTAATCCCTTCTGCTGGGCAGGAACGGGAAGCAGCACATTCAAAATAGCAATGCAGCATTTATTGCCCCGTCCCACTGACGCCCTGGACACCATAATTTCGGTTCAGGCTTTGAAATGGGCACTCGAGGTGCCCGCCTGAAACAGCAGCAGCCTCATTAGCCCATGCAAAACACGGTCCTAGGCAGTCAATACTACCCCAATGCAATTTTGAAGCTCCAATGGTTGGAACATGCACCGTGCACATTGAGCAACTGAAGGGATTCTGGTCCTTCAGTAACCTCAGAGAGCCTGATAGACTGCTTGTCTACCATGTGTAGAAGCTTCTGAGAAAACGCTGAGACTTCAAAGCAGAATAGGTGTCGATGCCGCATACAGCAACAATGGGCCAGATGATTATCAGAAGGAACCGTCAACAAATCAACAGCTGCAGTGGAGTGTCTTTAAATCAACACTACTTGAATAGATTGGGCAAAACAATGACTACAGAAGACTTTAAACCATAGCTTTCTTGATCGGAGCTTGTTTGATATGGACATGAAAGCAGAGATGAGGCATAAAGAAGGCATGACTCATAAGCTAAGGTGTGCACCCAGAATCAGGAGATCTGATGAAAAGGAGACGTCAGGGGGTATCTAGAAAACACCAACACTGGTAAAGAAGGGACAGAAGCCGACACATCCGGCCAGCTCCCAAGATTGAGGATCTGATCATCCTGAGGTCCCGAGTTCCATTCTCCAAGTTAAGGTTGTATTACTGTCATTCTTTCCATGTATAACTAGTGTCAGCGTCTGTAATAAAGTTAATCTTGAATTGACAAAGTAATGTACGTTTATCTCTTTCCGTAACAGGTTGAACTTGTGATAAGGAACGGATAGAAGTAATCTTTTATCTTATAAAATCTAACCAGTGGTGCTTGAAAGGGACCGCTGGAGGCAACCCAGAAAGATGGGAAGAAAAGGTTTGTTAATGAGTTTTATAGGGTCAGGAGGAGCATTAATAGGCACCCTCTGCCCATCTCATGCCCAATAAAAGCGGTCACACGAAAATCTACCCCATACTGTTTTATAAGGAAATAGAAATGGTGCGATGTTGTTAAATAAAAGGATGTGGTGTTTGGGAGGGTGTGCTAACTGCATGGTGATTTGTTTCCATTTTCTAAAAGTACATAACTACCGGCCACACCATTTTTTATAAAATATAGATGTAGATTTGATACAATCTATTTTAAAAAATTGTACATGAGGAATCCAGATCGTGTGTACTTTTTAGGACAAATGGGTTTAGAAAGTATAATAAGAGGAAGGGGGAGAAAGTAAGTGAGAGAAAGGAGCTGGAGAGAGGAAAGGCAGGAGTAGAGGAGAGGAGGTGAAAAGGCAGGGAGAGGAGAACAGAAGAGGTGAAGCAGGAGGAGGGGGAAGTAAAATTTATGGGGGGTAGACAGAGTTTCAGGAGCAAAGAGAATAGTTGGTAAGAATTAAGGATTTGGGAAGAAGGATTTTTGAGGTAGAGTACTGAGTTGTGAATGTAGGAATACAGAGGTGTAGTGAGTAGCTTATGGGGAAAGGAATACTGTGGGTAGTGAGTATTTTGGGGGATTGGATTAGCCAGTAATCAAGATAAGTTGCAATGGGTAAAACTTGGATTCCATTCATTCAGCCACACATTTATAATATATTAAAAATCTTAAGTCTATGCTCACTTCCTGTCTGCACCACTTAACTTTCTGTTGTCTTGTTTTGGTCATAAATGGACATTGCCTGTGAACTCATCACACTGACTGCACACTCCAAGGGCTCGATGTTACCAGGGCTGCGGGTTGGCGGCGGGGGGGGGCTATCGGGCGCGTTACCCACGCGCCCGGTGAAATCAGTCTGCCCCGCGCGCGATCGCAGCCCAATTGGATCCACTCACCTGGTCTTCCGGGTTCCCCACTGCTGATCTGCGCGTCGGGCGGATTGCGTATGCGCAGTAAGCTCTGTCAGCTGGAGGAGCTCTATTTAAAGGGGCAGTCCTCCACTGACAGATGCTGCAACAAATAGGAAAAATTACAGCATGGAGCAGCCCAGGGGGAAGGCTGCTCCCAGGTTTAATGATGCCTCACTCCAGGTATCATTAGATGGGGTGAGGAGGAGGGGGAGGACAGAGATCTTCCCCCCGGCGGGCGGGAGGAAGCGGCCTGCCTCTGCCACCAGGAAGGCCTGGCTCGAGGTGGCAGAGGAGGTCACCTGCACCACCAACATATCGCCCACCTGCATACAGTGCAGGAGGCGCTGCAATGACCTAAGTAGGTCAGCCAAAGTGAGTACACTTATTCATTCCCCTACACTCTGTCTGCCACATCACCGCCCCCACCCCACATCTCCTTCTGCACTGCCAACACTACTCCGTCACATCACCCCTCACACCCACTCAAACCTCATCCTCATCTTACCTGCACTTACTCACCTCGCCAGTACTCATCCCACCACTACCACTCAACCCAATCCTCATACAATCTCATGGCTCTATCTCATACTCACCCTCTCATGCATCTCTTTCAGTCAGCCTCACTCAACCTGCCACTACCTGTGCTGCAGCTGCAGGGCATGCATCACATATGTGCAGTAGGAAGCGTAAGGCAAACGTGTTGTGATCATGAAGGGGATGCACAAGGGTGTTTGAGGGTTTGTCATGGTTTTTACTTATATTTAATTTCTGATCAACTCACATCACATATTATATTGGCACCACTACTGCCACATCTTTGCGAATCTTGTCTGGTTTGTGCAATAATGCCCTTTCCTGAGGATCACTATGAAGACCCACAACTGAAGCCACCCATTGTGTCACTGCAAAGTGGGTGTAGGTGTATTTGCAGGGCTCTTTTGTGCAGACGACTGAGAGACGTCGGCGATGTCCCCGGTGGCACCCTGGAAGGATGCGGAGGAGAAGTTGTTGAGGGCAATGGTGACTTTGACAACGACAGGTAAGAAGATGGTGCTCGGGCCAGCCGGGAGCCGCTCGGCATGAAGGAGGCTGCAGATGTCCACGACTACATGTCGAGTGACTCTGAGCCTCCGTGTGCACTGCTGCTCAGAGAGGTCCAGGAAGCTGAGCCTCGGTCTGTGGACCCTATGGCGAGGGTAGTGCCCTCTGCGACGCATCTCTCTCTGCGGTTGCCCTCCCTCCTGCTGTGCAGGTGGATGTGTCACAGCACTGTGTTGTGGAACTCCACGTGTCAGAGGTGGACGGCTTGACCGGCGAGGCTGGTGATGCTGTTCGCCCTCTGAGGAGGTCATGACTGCAGCTAAGGCGGCCCCCATCCGGAAGATGTACATCTGAGGGGGTCCACAAGGTAGGTACATGTCGCCGGACCCCGGGGTAAGTGTGCAAGTTGGTGAATTTTCTTGTCAGGAGGAGGGTGGTGGAGGCCAAACTTTGTCCCAAGTGACAGAGAGGCCTCCTGCAATGAGTGAGGATCTCCCCCCCAAAACTGTCAAATGGACCTTTGCAGCTGCCACAGGCTGACAGCTGCAACACGTCCATTTGAACTGGGAGTGTTTCCCCCAGTATGAGAAACAGTCCCAGTTGTTTCTAAAATCCCACCCCTCCTGAAATATTCCCTTAATCAGGTCTGTTAATGACCTGAAATACCAAGGTAAATACTGTTAAGTGGCACCCGTTGGCTTTAATTGCCTGCGGGAGTCCCACATGGGGGGGCTGCACGCGCGCGTCAGCGCGTCTGTGGGGAACCCGGAAGTGGGTGGGTTAGAGCCGGGCTCCCGACCCGCTCCGGGATTCCCTGATTTTCGGAGCCCCCCCGCCAGGAATGCACCCGATCGCGGGTGCTAATATCGAGCCCCAAATGTCTGTGCCAACTCAGCCACCATCTTGTTTTATTCCAAATGTGGAGAAGATAACTATTAAAGCTTTTCGTCAGCCATTTAAATATTTTTTTCAATTTGAAAATAAATACTTACTTTCAAGATTTCGTTCCCTTCATAAAATTTGGTACTGATTAATGATTATGCCATTTTGATAGCCATTAGAGCATAATGCTTTTCCTCTCTATTGACGCTGTTTGTCCACTTTTTTGCAGACCTCTAGGTTTTTTAAATTTTTTAAAATTATTATATAATTGTTTATAAGTTTGACTTTTTTTTTAAAAAAGAGCATGTCTGCTACTCACTGGCTGCCAAACTGTTCTCAGCCACGTTACTCTGCACCCCAGTTCCCAGTGCTCAACCACTTCCTATGGTCTGTGCCCCATAGCTCCTCCTGAGAATCAACACACTCGCCCATTCCTGGATCCTGCTCCTTGTATTTATTGATTCAAAATTGCAGCCCCTTTCTGGTGTGTCATTTAACTTTTTACTTTCAAAATCACAACTACATTCTTAGTTGCTTTCCCCTGTTCTCTTCCCTCTACCCCGACTCCTCCCCCTCCTCTCTGCCACTCCCCTCTTACAATTTCCTCTCCCATGCCCCTTTCCCTTTATATTCCTCCCTGCCTGTTTCCCGTTTACCTCCTCCTCATACCCCCTTCCCACTCCCATTCTCCCGGTACCTTCTCCCCTCTTCTTGCTCCTTCACTCCTCCTCCCATCCTTTCCTTCTCTCTTCCTCCTTTCCCCCTTCCCCCCTTCTCATCTTACTCCTCTCCCTTTCTCCCCATCCTGCTCTACCTTCCCTCCTCACCTCCACTGTCATAATACTCCCTCAGCCATGGTCTAATTGTCCCTCACTCTTTAACGTCACTTCACCTGAAGATTGCACTCAATATTGACTCCATGTGTGCCATGCCATGGGAGACAGATTAGTAATATATTGTATATCTCGTGCCTACGCATACATCCTGTTTCTCAAAAAAATTCTTCCTGTTATCATGTTTTTCTCAAACTTTTGTGTTAACTCTTCCCATTATAAAAAATTCCTATGTCTAAATTTATAATGGAGATTGCCTATATAAAGCTGTCATGCTATAATTAGACCCTCTCAACAGTGATGATTTTGTGTCTCCCTGATCCTCACCATATACGGCAGAGAAATTCCTACATTCCAACCAACTCTACTTCTCTGCTTCCTAAATGGTCGACAGTTTTGCTCTTGAACTATAAATGATAATATAACATCAAAGTAACATTTAACAATAAGGTCAGAATGTATGACTAAACCGGGGCCTAAATAACATCTGCAGCCTTGGTGGAATTGTCACATGCCTTCTAATCCCACTTCACCCAAAGACTACACTTGGTCTTAACTCCCTGTGTGAAGCAGGATGAGAGATCAACTAGTTATCAAATGAATTGCTGGCTTCCATTCACAAAGCAACACATTAAATAATTCACTGAGTTCAACTGATTCACATTATGTAATTAATTTTCTGGGCTAAATTCACTGAGACATACATGCTTAAATTGAATTTGCTTGTTTACATTGAATAAGCCACACATAATTAAATTAATTCATTGATTCATTCACAGTTACAAATCAAGAAATGAATTGTCTGAATTCCATTTACTCAATCTCATATCATTGAATTTATTCCCTAGAATTGATTTAGTCGTCAATGGATTACTTAAACAATTCAATGGAATTAATTCATTGAGGCCGAGGTTAAAGGGCCAGTATAGGGGAGTGAGGCAGAAAGGATGCCAGAGGAATAGAAGAGGGAGCAGAGCCAGCAAGCAGGTCTGGTTGGTTGCAGGGCAGAAGGGTAGGAAGTGCAGCAGGAAAATCTGGGAACAAGCCCAAAAATGGTTCAGAGTGAGGCTGAAGGGCTGCGAGTGCTGCAGAAGAGAATGTGAGGTTGAGAGTTGTAACAAAGGTCTCTCAAATCATAATGGCATTTGATAGGGTAGGTACAATGAAACTATTTCCTCTGGTGCAGGTATCCAGAACAACAGAGCACAAGGTTAAAATGAGAGCTCGGCTATTTACGAGTGAAAAAAGGAAGCACCTTTTTCCACAACGGGAAGTAGAAATCTGGAACACTCATCACCAAAAGGCTGTGGCTATTGGGTCAATTGAGATTTTCAAGACTGAGATCAATAGATTTTTGTTAGTTAAGGATACTAATGGATACAGAACCAAGGTGGGTAAATGGAGTAGAGGTACAGATCAGCCATGATCTAATTGAATGGCGGAACAGCTCGGGGAGCTGAATGGTTTACTCCTGTTCCGATATTAATAATAATGGCCCTGGTGGGTGTCCGCGCCACTAAAGACACACCTCTGATTCCCACTTACCCTGGGATACCCCAAAATGTGGCCAAGAGTGACCAGTCAGGGAAGTTTGTCCAGACACATTTTAAATTGCAGCGCGAAAAGACAAGGAGGCAAGTGAGGAAAAATTGGACTCCCTGTGAGATAGGGGGCCTAGCAGGGCACTATGATGAAGCAGGAGGCCTGACTTTTCAAGTCTGTGTGGTATTACTGGGGAGGTCTAGCAAGGAGCCGAACAGGACCGATGGCCTGAAATTGAAATTTGCAGACGACTGGGAGGTGTTGGAAACTGGAGGGAAAATATGTCTGGACAAATTTCCCTGACTGGTCACTCTTGGCCACATTTTGGGGTATCCCAGGGTAAGTGGGAATCAGAGGTGTGTCTTTAGTGGCGCGGACACCCACCAGGGCCATTTAAATTAGTTGACCTCACACTGACCCCACATACTTCAGCACGGTCATCACTAGAGGTCACCAGTGGTTGAAATCCTGATTTAACTGGCAGGATCATGCCCCGAGGATTTTCAGCTCCGGTTGATGCTTGCTCACTTCCATACATGGGTATCTTCTCCTCTTCAGCCATTCATCCTGCCAGCAGGAAAAATAGACACTTACCCTTTAATGCTTGGATCAGCCACCTTCAATACAAAGCCCAAGTAAATAAAGGGAAGAGTTATTCCTTATGTGAATTTATTATGTACAAAGTAAAGTGTGTAATTATCAGTGCCAAATGAGGCATTTCAAAATGAGCTTTCACAATCACTTTTTAAACCACAATATACATTGGGAACCCATTTTCCTGTTGCCCCAAGTGAATTAAAAGGTAATTCTGATTGTGCATCAAAATAGTTTTAAATTGTCAAATAAAATGAATATTGGGATATCCGATTGGTATGGTTTGTTTACATTATCAGGAGCTTCAGACGAGACCCTGATCATTTTTCAACAATCACCACACCTGATAGCTCAGTTTATAAGGGCACTGCCTAGTTTAACTGTGGAACTGAGCCATACAAGGTAGGACTGAGGTTCAAACACAGTTTGTGCTGAATTTGTTGATTTAAGGCAAGGATGCTACCGTTTGAGCCAGTGCCCTGGGCTAAGAAGAAAAAATATGGGTCAGGATTTCCACTCACTTTCAATGACTGCTGTTGAAAAGTGTGTGAGAATGTCAGGGCTCAGTTGTGATTGAATAGTCTGCTGGCATTTACTGTCTAGGTTCACATGTGAAGAATGGTCACTTGGCGAGGTGGATAGCCAGTGCCTACGGACTTATACCCCAGCATAAACCAGCACCATCGGTGAAGGGGGGGGGGGGGGGGGGGAGAAAATTTGAGGGGGAAAAATTAAATTAAAAAAATTCACTGCTATGAACCTGAATTTCCCTCAATTTCCTGCATACTTCTGGGACCATGAAATGAACTGCTTGATCATAAAGATAATTTTTCAATAAAAGTTTTCCTATCACTATGGCCAAGATATTTAATGCATAAACATTTAGGTTATTATAACATAATGTTATTCACACAAGATAAACTCCAGCTAAATATATAACAGCAAATGCCAAAGCAAAAGTTTCAAAATTGATATTAAGGGGCCAACATTCCACAGTTGTATCAGTAAAAACACGCCGTGACCTTGGCAGAATTCTTCTGGAATGACCACAAATCTCACCAGGGCCCAGGTATGACGGGATCTGGCCTTGTGCCAACATTTCTGGGCTAGCCTTGCCCATCCCTACAAGGCCACTGACATAAGCTGGGGGGGCAGGGGAGGAGCAAAGGGCAGGGTCTCACTAAGTCAGGGGCTGCTGTGGCCCGGTCCTCAGTTAGGACCTGGTCTAGAGTTGGTGGATGTATACCTGGTCTCATCAGACACATGTCCCCAACACCTGGTGGAAATGATGCCCATCTTGAGATCTGTTTTCTAATCAGAGGCCTAGACACCCACCCTGCCTCCCCCCCATTCCTCCTCCTCCTCCTCCTCCTCCTCCTCCGCCCCACCCCACCCTCCCTCCCTCCCTTCCCTTTCTCCCTCTCTTCCTTTCCCCTCCTCCCAACCCTCCCCCGCAAAGACAGCAAGGTTAGGCTGGTATTTACAGTTTCGTTGGCAGCGCGTGGTGCTCCAGGTGCACGTCCAACCTGTCAAAGGCTCCTTCCTCATGATCCCTCCCCGTGACCCCATGAACTTTCATAGGGTCAGCAGTGAAGGTCACCAGTGAGTGTAATCCTGGTGTAACTGCTGGGATTTCATCCACAAGGAAATCCCTGGCCTAAATATTTTATGCTTCAAACACCACATCATCCACTGGGATATAACGGCCACCTGCACTTGATTCCTCAGCCCACGTGTGCAGGAGGCTGTACTGACAGGAGTCCTGCTCCAATTTAGTGAACATATTAATGCCTGAGATCATTCTCCAGTCCTCTCTGACAGGCAAGCGGATTTTCTGCACTTGTTTCTCCTCTGGTATAAACCCAAAGAACTTCTTGATGTGCTTCAAAGCGTACAGTTGAGAATGTTTTTTAACCGTCTCTTGAAAGAGACACTCTTCATTTTCTAGGTACTGTGCCCAGTAGCTTAGGTGCAGAAAACTGAGAGGAGAGAAATATCTTGGAATACAGAGAGTCAGAAAAGCAACCATCGTCACACAAGCAATTAAAATCCAACCAGCCACCTATGGTAAAAAGAGAAAAAGTTAGAAACTTCTGATTTCTTTGAAAGCATTTGCTGTCAAATCTGTGAGGATATTTTTAACCTAACTTGCCCACCAAGGAACTGATGCAGTCAGGTCCAATGGAAAGTAAAATCGGTCGACTGATCTGACTGTATCTGTTTCCCACTGGGCAATTTAGGTTAACATTAGCAACTTAAGAAGCACATCACTCTTATTTGCCGCAAGGATCTAAGTCATTGATATAGATTGTAAACAGCTGAGGCCCCGGTGCTTGAGCCTCAGCTGTTTACAAACTGTATCAATGACTTAGATGAGGGGGCCGAGTGTAATGTATCCAAGTTTGCTGACGATACAAAGCTAGGTCGGAAAGTAAGCTGTGAGGAGGTACTGGGGCAAAGGGGCTGCAAAGGGATATAGACAGATTAAGTGAGTGGGTGAGAAGGTGGCAGATGGAGTATAATGTGGGGAAATGTGAAATTATTGACTTTGTTAGGAAGAACAGAAAAGCAGCATATTTTTTAAAAGGTGAGAGACTAAGAAATGTTGGTAGTTAGAGGGATTTGGGTGTCCTTGTACATGAACCACGGAAAGTTACCATGCAGGTATAGCAAGCAATGAGGAAGGCAAATGGTATTTTAGCCTTTATTGCAAGGGGGTTGGAGGAGAAGAGTAAGGAGGTCTTGCTGCAATTACATAGGGCCCTGGTGAGACTACACCTGGAGTACTGTGTACAGTTTTGGTCTCCTTACCTAAGGAAGGATATACTTGCCTTAGAGGAGGTACAGCGAAGGTTCACTAGATTGATTCCTGGGATGAGAGGGTTGTCCTATGAGGAGAGATTGAGTAGAATGGGCATATACTCTCTGGAATGTATGAGAGGTGACCTCATTCTGAGAAGAATGAGAGGTGATCTCATTGAAAAGTATAAAAGTCTTAGAGGGCTTGACAGGATAGATGCCGAGAGGCTGTTTCCCCTGGCTGGAGAGTCCAGAGCTGGGGGTCACAGTCTCAAGATAACGGGTCAGCCATTTAGGATCAAGATGAGGAGGAATTTCTTTACTCAGAGGGCTGTCAATCTTTGGAATTCTCTATCCCAGAGGGCTGTGGATGCTCAGTCATTGGGTATATTCAAGCCTGAGATCGATGGATATTTGGACACTTTTTTATTTGTTCATGGGGGCGTCGCTGGCAAGGCCAGCATTTATTGCCCATCCCTAATTGCCCTTGAGAAGGTGGTGGTGAGCCGCCTTCTTGAACCACTGCAGTCCGTGTGGTGAAGGTTCTCCCACAGTTCTGTTAGGAAGGGAGTTCCAGGATTTTGACCCAGCGACAATGAAGGAACGGCGATATATTTCCAAGTCAGGATGGTGTGTGATTTGGAGGAGAACGTGCAGGTGGTGTTGTTTCCATGTGCCTGCTGCCCTTGTCCTTCTAAGTGGTAGAGGTCGCGGGTTTGGGAGGTGCTGTCGAAGAAGCCTTGGCGAGTTGCTGCAGTGCATCCTGTGCATGGTACACACTGCAGCCACAGTGCGCCGGTGGTGAAGGGAGTGAATGTGTAGGGTGGTGGATGGGGTGCCAATCAAGCGGGCTGCATTGTCCTGGATGGGGTTGCGCTTCTTGAGTGTTGTTGGAGCTGCACTCATCCAGGCAAGTGGAGAGTATTCCATCACAATCCTGACTTGTGCCTTGTAGATGGTGGAAAGGCTTTGGGGAGTCTGGAGGTGAGTCACACGCCTCAGAATACCCAGCCTCTGACCTGCTCTTGTAGCCACAGTATTTATGTGGCTGGTCCAGTTAAGTTTCTGGTCAATGGTGACCCCCAGGATGTTGATGGTGGGGGATTTGGCAATGGTAATGCCATTAAAAGTCAAGGGGAGGTGGTTATACTCTCTCTTGTTGGAGATGGTCATTGACTGGCACATGTCTGGCGCAAATGTTACTTGCCACTTATCAGCCCAAGCCTGGATGTTGTCCAGGTCTTGCTGCAAGAGGGCACTGAGTGGTTGCGAATGGAACTGAACACTGCAATTATCAGCGAACATTCCCATTTCTGACCTTATGATGGAGGGAATGTCATTGATGAAGCAGCTGAAGATGGTTGGGCCAAGGACACTGCCCTGAGGAAATTCTGCAGCAATGTCCTGAGGCTGGGAAGATTGGCCACCAACAACCACTACCATCTTCCTTTGTGCTAGGTATTACTCCAGCCACTGGAGAGTTTTCCCCCTGATTCCCATTGACTTCAATTTTACTAGTGCTCCTTGGTGCCACACTCGGTCAAATGATACCTTGATGTCAAGGGCAGTCACTCTCACCTCACCTCTGGAATTCAGCTCTTTTGTCCATGTTTGGACCAAGGCTGTAATGAGGTCTAGAGCCGTGTGGTTCTGGTGGAACCCAAACTGAGCATCGGTGAGCAGGTTATTGGTGAGGAAGTGCCGCTTGATAGCACTGTCGACGACACCTTCCATCACTTTGCTGATGATTGAGAGTAGTCTGATGGGGCGGTAATTGGCCGGATTGGATTTGTCCTGCTTTTTGTGGACAGGACATACCTGGGCAATTTTCCACATTGTCGGGCAGATGCCAGGGTTGTAGATGTACTCGAACAGTTTGGCTAGAGGCGCAGCTAGTTCTGGAGCACAACAGCCTGGATGTTGTCGGGGCCCAGAGCCTTTGCTGTATCCAGTGCACTCAGCCATTTCTTGATATCACATGGAGTGAATCGAATTGGCTGAAGACTGGCTTCTGTGATGGTGGGGATATCGGGTGGAGGCCGAGATGGATCATCCACTTGGCACGACTAGCTGAACATGGTTGCAAACACTTCAGCCTTGTCTTTTGCACTCACGTGCTGAACTCCGCCATCACTGAGGATGGGGATGTTTACAGAGCCTCCTCCTCCCGTTAGTTGTTTAATTGTCGACCACCATTCACGACTGGATGTGGCAGGACTGCAGAGCTTTGATCTGATCCATTGGTTATGGAATCGCTTAGCTCTGTCTGTAGCATGTTGCTTCTACTATTTAGCATGCATATAGTCCTGTGTGCTAGCTTCACCAGGTTGGAACCTCATTTTTAGGTATGCCTGGTGCTGCTCCTGGCATGCTCTTCTACACTCCTCATTGAACCAGGGTTGATCCCCTGGCTTGTTGGTAATGGTAGAGTGAGGAATATGCCGTTACAGATTATGCTGGAATACAATTCTGCTGCTGCTGCTGACGGCCCACAGCGCCTCATGGATGCCCAGTTTTGAGCTGCTAGATCTGTTCTGAATCTATCCCATTTAGCACGGTGATAGTGCCACACAACACGTTGGATGGTGTCCTCAGTGCGAAGACTGGACTTCGTCTCCACAAGGACTGTGTGGTGGTCACTCCTACCAATACTGTCATGGACAGATGCATCTGCGACAGGTAGATTGGTGAGGACGACGTCAAGTAGGTTTTTCCCTCGTGTTGGTTCGCTCACCACCTGCCGCAGGCCCAATCTGGCAGCTATGTCCTTCAGGACGCGGCCAGCTCGGACAGTAGTGGTGCTACCGAGCCATTCTTGGTGATGGACATTGAAGTCCCCCACCCAGATAACATTCTGTGCCCTTGCTACCCTCAGTGCTTCCTTCAAGTGGCGCTCAACATGGAGGAGAACAGATTCATCAGCTGAGGGAGGGCGGTCGGTGGTAATCAGCAGGAGGTTTCCTTGCCCATGTTTGACCTGATGCTGTGAGATTTCATGGGGTCCGGAGTCAATGTTGAGGACTCCCAGGGCCATTCCTTCCTGACTGTATATCACTGTACCACCACCTCTGGTCGGTCTGTCCTGCTGGCTGGACTGGACATATCCAGGGATGGTGATGGAAGAGTCTGGGATATTAGCTGAAAGGTATGATTTTGTGAGTATGGATATGTCAGGCTGTTGCTTGACTAGTCTGTGGGACAGCTCTCCCAATTTTGGCACAAGTCCCCAGATGTTAACGAGGTGGACTTTGCAGGATCGACTGGGCTTGGTTTGCCTTTGTCATGTCCGGTGCCTAGCAGTCTGATGCCAGGCGGTCCGTCCAGTTTTATTCTTATTCCAACTTCTTGTAGCGAGATTGTACAACTGAGTGGTTTTCAGAGGGCGCTTAAGAATCAACCACATTGCTGTGGGTCTGGAGTCACATATAGGGCAGACCGGGTAAGGACGGCAGGCTTCCTTCTCTAAAGGGCATTCGTGAACCAGATGGGTTTTTACAACAATCCGGTATTTTCATTATTAATACTATTTTTTTAATTCCAGATTTTATTTAATTAATTGAATTTAAACTGCCCAGCTGCCGTGGCGGGATTTGAACTCATGATTCCGGATTATTAGTCCAGTCCTCTGGATTTCTATTCCAGTAACATAACCACTACGCCAACGTACCCATATTTGGACACTAAGGGAATCAAGGGATATGGGGGTAGGGCAGGAAAGTGGAGTTGAGGTCGAAGATCAGCCATGATCTTATTGAATGGCGGAGAAGGCTCGAGGGGCATTATGGCCTACTCTTGCTCCTATTTCTTCTGTTCTTATCTATTTACATTTTTCATAGTTTGAATGACAATGACTGTAAATTTGTATAGGTTGAAGAGAAACTTAATCATTCACAAGATCACAAAACTGATACAGATGAAGAAGGCCCTTCACCACATCTTAGCTCATCCATCCAGAAACAATCTACAGCGCCCCATCAGAGTATGCAATGGTTTCCTAAATGATTCCGGCCTTTTTGCTTCCCCGTCTCTGCCTGAAAGTTGATTCTAAATTAATTTAAATGAAGGACAATTGGACGGATTCCTTTACAGACACCGCTCTGAACCACATGATCTTCCGATATTCACTGTGCCCAGGAAATCCAGTGCTTCAATCAGACCCTGACCCCGGAAAATGTGTCGATCACTTTTTGGGGGAATTTTGACTTTGTGAGATAGTGTAAAATGGGTGATAGCGAGACAGCAGCCCGTTTTACACCTCTCCTGATTTTTTATTCCATTGACGTCGGGCCATGCAGTTGGAAATGGGGATGAAAACAGCAGCCAGAAGGCCTCCAACCCCAAAGATGAAGGGGGACATGAATAAAAGGGGGAAGCTTTCTTTTTGGTTCCTCCATGGTCTTGCTGCCTGTCCCTCTCAACTCCTCATATCTAAGGGTGGCTGGGTGCAAGGACTATGTCTTCTACCTAACCTTCCTAATGAGCATCCAAATGAACTAGGGGAGGTTAAATAGGCAGGCACGTGCTGGGACATCACTCCCATCTCATTTATATCTATTTAAAAGCTTGCATCTCTCCTCTCCTCTCCCCCCACCCCCTTCAAACCCAGAAAACCCTGGAAATCCCACAGCAATGCTAAGTGGGCAAAAATCTCGCATCACAAATCTCTGCCACTTTTTCCTTTTCTTTACATTGATACTGCACATTTCCTGGGTGCAGAGGAAAATAGATCCTATAAAATTTAATTTATATCCTATATACTCCAATGCAGTTTATATAATTTGTTTGCGTGACAATTCAGTAAATACACTATAGGTACACATTGGCATTCAATTAAAGAAGAAAGAATTTGCATTTAAATACCATTTTTCACAACTTCAGGATGTCCCAATGTATTTCACAACCAATTACTTTTGAAGTGTAGTCACTGTTGTAATGTAGGAAAACACATTACTAATGTTTCCAACATTAAATTGATGGATGATGCACAGTAAGGGGTCAGAATCACAACAAAATAAAATTTAAAAGAAATCCACTCCAGATTTTACTTTTAATTAATAGGTGAAAGCAATGCTGGAGAGAGCTCAGTACTATAACAAGGGAGGATTGTGCCTTCCATTTAGTTTCATATTTCTGGTGCAGCACTGTAATTTGTTCTGATTGAAGCACTTTGTGAGAATGAGCTTCATGTTACATCTGGAAGTTGTGAGTACCGAGCTATTTTTCTAAAGTTAAAAGACTTAACATGCATAATAATCAGTATAAATAATCCATTATCATCATTGTAACGTAATGTATACGTTCACATTGTAAGTTTGCTAAAAGTGGCAAATACAACTTTGGTAAATAACTGGAGAAACAAATAGCTTTTAAAATTATTTTAGAAAAATAAAATGACAATTCATTTTTACTGCCTGAAATCAAAGTACGTACACAATTTGAAGACTAAATAAAGAAAACGATCGTTTACCGTACATACCTGGGACTGGAACAGGAGAATACGATTGCCTTCATTTCTTATTTCACTGATGTTTTTTATTTCCTTAATGCTCACTTTAGGACAGGGAAAACGAGCGAGAATGTCCTTCTGCTCACGAAGGCTGATATTCTCAAAAACTTTCCAGCTATCAACTGATAAAAACTCGCTCATGCCGCACTGGTAATACAAGCCATTTAGCAGAGTAACTGCCAACCAGGTTATTGGAGCGACTATGGCTGATCCTGTTATGCTACAAAGGACATAGCAGGTTAGATTGAAATCTCTATGCTTCAAATTTGGGCCATTTCTAAAACTCATGATTAATTTCCAAGTCAGGCCATTGATGACATATCCAAGGATCAGCAACACCAGTGCAGGAACTCCAAAAAAAGCTAGACCGTAGTATAGATTTGCTGTTGGCTTGCATGGACAACTGAAGGCAAAAAACGAGAATGTTTGCTGGCCAAAGATTGTTACCAGTATAATCATTAAATGCAGAATCGTTTTCTGTTTGTCTTTGAAAAATGACAAGATATTAGACGTTGTCATATTTTTTAACCTTGACTCCCCTCTTTTACCACCACAAAGATATCAGTGCTGTATTGCCTTCAATTCAGGGATGAGATTATGAGGCAGAGTACGGTGAATGCAGCTTCTTATAAACAGGTTGCGTCACTTCCTTTGTTGAAATCTCTATTTGCTTCTCATTACCATGGCAAGATGCTCGATAATTAGTAGGTGACAGGAAATATGTTAGTTTGTATTCGTGCTTTTGAAGGTATTTTGTATTTCTAACTTGACCACTTTCTAACCGTTTTACTTTTGAATGGGTTAATTACTAATGCTTTTGCACTTTTTAATTCAAGTATAATCCTGTTTCATAGATTTATCCCAGTTCTATAAAATTCTTGAGGCATGAATAAATCCACCTTAACCTGTTCAACTATTTCTGCTTTCATCTCTCAAAACACTGAATATCATAAGACCAGCACATGTCAATCAACCTTTATGTGCACAAAATCTTGTAAAATATCATATTTTTGTACAGTAATTTGTTTAGTATGGGTTTAAATTCAGTTACAGAATGACTACGGGTGAATTCATGTTACAATTGGTGCAAAGCAGTTTCATTTTGCACTGATGCTGCAGGATTAGTGCAATTGCAGCCTGAATCCAGTATCATGGCCCAACATGGTGTAGGAATGATGTGAAGTGAGATTCCCTGGAGTAGGGAGTCTTAGGGCCCGATATTATCATGGTGGCGGGTTCGCGGCGGGGGGTTAGTTGGGCGCGTGGGTAACGCGCCCGATAAAATCAGTCTGCTCCGCACGCAATTACAGGGTGGTTGGATCCACTTACCTGGTCTTCCAGGTTCCCCACTGCTGATCTGCGCGGCGGGCGGACTGCGCATGCGCAGTAAGCTCTGTCAGCTGGAGGAGCCCTATTTAAAGGGGCAGTCCTCCACTGACTGATGCTGCAAGAAATAGGAAAAATTACAGCACGGAGCAACCCAGGGGGAAGGCTGCTCCCAGGTTAATGATGCCTCACTCCAGCTCTTATTGGATGGGGTGAGGAGGAGGGGGAGGACAGAGATCTTCCCCCCGGCGGGCGGGAGGAAGCGGCCTGCCTCGAGGTGGCAGAGGAGGTCACCTGCACCACCAACATATCGCCCACCTGCATACAGAGCAGGAGGCGCTGCAATGACCTAAGTAGGTCAGCCAAAGTGAGTACACTTACTCATTCCCCTACACTCCTTCTGCCACATCACCGCCCCCAACCCACATCTCCTTCTGCACAGCCAACACTACTCTGTCACATCACCCCTCATACCCACTCAAACCTCATCCTCATCTTACCTGCACTTACTCACCTCGCCAGTTCTCATCCCGCCACTACCACTCAAACCAATCCTCATACAATCTCATGGCTCTATCTCATACTCTCCCTTTCATGCATCTCTTTCACGGTCAGCCTCACTCAACCTGCCACTACCTGTGCTGCAGCCACAGGGCATGCATCACATATGCGCAGTAGGAAGCGTAAGGCAAACATGTCGTGAGCATGAAGGGGATGCACAAGGGTGTTTGAGGGTTTGTCATGGTTTTTACTCCTATTTAATTTCTGATCAACTCACATCACATATTATATTGGCACATCTTTGTGAATCTTGTCTGGTTTGTGCAATAATGCCCTTTCCTGAGGATCACAATGAAGACCCACAACTGATGCCACCCATTGTGTCACTGCAGAGTGGGTTTAGGTGTATTTGCAGGGCTCTTTTGTGCAGACGACTGAGAGACGTCGGCGATGTCCCCGGTGGCACCCTGGAAGGATGCGGAGGAGAAGTTGTTGAGGGCAGTCGTGACTTTGACAACGACAGGTAAGAAGATGGTGCTCGGGCCAGCTGGGAGCAGCTCGGCATGAAGGAGGCTGCAGATGTCCACGACTACATGTCGAGTGACTCTGAGCCTCCGTGTGCACTGCTGCTCAGAGAGGTCCAGGAAGCTGAGCTTCGGTCTGTGGACCCTGTGGCGAGGGTAGTGCCCTCTGCGACGAATCTCTCTCTGTGGTTGCCCTCCCTCCTGCTGTGCAGGTGGATGTGTCACAGCACTGTGTTGTGGAACTCCACGTGTCAGAGATAGATGGCGTGGCCAGCGAGGCTGGTGATGCTGTTCGCCCTCCGAGGAGGTCATGACTGCAGCTACGGTAGCCCCCATCCGGAAGATATACATTTGAGGGGGTCCGCAAGGTAGGTAAATGTGTCTGGACACTGAGGTAAGTGTGCAAGTTGGTGAATTTTGTTGTTAGGAGGAGGGTAGTGGAGGCCAAACTTTGTCCAAAGTGACAGAGTGGCCTCCTGCAATGAGTGAGGGTCTTTCCCCCCCCCACCTGCTGATGGCTGCAACACGTCCATTTGAACTGGGAGTGTTTCCCCCAGTACGGGAAACAGTCTCAGTCAGTTGCAAAATCCCATCCCTGCTGAAATAACAGGTCAATCAGGTCTGTAAACAACCTGAAGTACCTGTTCAATTACTTTAAGTGGCACCCCCGCCGGCTTTAATTGCCGGCGGGAGTCCTACATGCGTGTGAGCGCGTCAGTGGGGAACGCGGAAATGGGGCAGGTTGGAGCCGGGCTCCCGACCCGCCCCGGGAATCCCCGATTTTCGCAGCCCCCCCGCCACGAACGCACCCGATTGCGGGTGCGAAAATCGGGCCCTTAGTCTTCTTCACTTCAGAGTCAGTTCAGGCATTGACACCCAATTGACATTCCGGGGGTGAATTTCCTCACAGTTTTCAACATTAGCGATATAAATAGCAGAGAATTTTTTTTTAGGAATGAAATTCATGTGGAACTCGTTTCTAATGCTTGTTCACCTTTAATGTGGAGTCAGGAGGAGCATTCCTGCACCTCTCGGCTCCACATTCAGGTAAGTTACTTACCTTCTTGGTTGGGCCCAGCAGGCAATCCCTAGGTTTGGTATCACTGAGTGTAGCCGGCAAACCAATCTTGGAGAGGGAGCCTCAAACATGTGTTAAGCTCTTTATTGGCATATGTAATGGGCAGGCCTAATGCCTGTTTCAAGCGTGGGTAAAGGTCACATTTTATATCCTTACCCAATATGACACCCAGCGCCGTTCCAGCCAGAAATGTGCACATGCTTGCCACTTCCACTTAACTTTGCATTTGTTGTGATCCTGCCCACCATATTGGGGCCTGTGTAGTCAAAGTAGCACCTGAAAAATGGGCCAATTTCTAGGCCCATGTATTTTAATGCAATTGCCACTTTTATAATTTTTAGTATGAAATTGCACTGACTCCATTTAAGTGTGCACTTGTAAATACTGTACTATTGAAAACCAAAATTCTCAACCCATTTTTTATAAATTCTGCCCTGTTGATTGTCTCTTAAGAGAACTATTGTCCACTTGCTACTCCCATTCTCAGAGTTACAAATTGTAGTCAATTGATGTGAATATAATAACTTAACTTTGTTAGGTACTCACATATCATCATGAATTTAAGACATATCTTTATCTGATCGAAGTTTATAAGATATTAAGGAGAACAGATAGGGTGGATAGAGAGAAACTTCTTCCGCTGGCTGGGGATTCTAGGAGTCGGGGGCACAGTCTAAAAATTAGAGCCAGACCTTTCAGGAGCGAGATTAGAAAACATTTCTACACACAAAGGGTGGTAGAAGTTTGGAACTCTCTTCCGCAAATGGCAATTGATACGAGCTCAATTGCTAAATTTAAATCTGAGATAGATAGCTTTTTGGCAACCAAAGGTATTAAGGGATATGGAGTTAGATCACAGATCAGCCATGATCTTATCAAATGGCGGAGCAGGCTCGAGGGGCTGAATGGCCGACTCCTGTTCCTATGTTCTTACGTAAACTATTAACACCCAGTACCATAGCAAACACTTACCAGATTTTATTTCATCATATGTTAATGCCATTAGTGTATTAATATATTGTAACCCCAAATTAAAAGAAAAGAAAACTTTTCATTGCTTTTCTGTTTAGCACCTTCTGCACAAACGCAAAGTCAGCTCAAAATGTTATCATTGAAGCAATTCAGGAAACCAGAAAGCTGCATCCTGTTTTTGCAACAATGACCACAGATCTGAACAGCAAATGAGAAAATATACCAGTATAATTGCTTCTTCGTTAAAACTACGCAACCAAATAGACAACTCCTTATATACATATCACAAATACAGTGCAGGATAAGTGTATAACCACTTTATAGTTTTCAGCAAAAAATATTGCAGTTGTATTGGTACATTCCACTTAAGTTTGCATTTGTTGTGAATACTGTAGTGTTTAAAAACCAAGATTCGCAACTTGTACATTTATATAGAATCCTGCTCTATTAATTATATAATAACATAATAAGGTTTAAAATAATGATTGAGAAAGACATAAGTAAGACAAAGACCAAAGTAATAGATTGGAATAAAGCTAATTTTGAGGGAATGAGAATGGAACTAGGGAAAGTAAACTGGAAACAAATTTTGACAGATAAAGAAATAGAACAGCAGTGGGAAATATTTAAAACGGTGATCAGTAGAGTTCAGGAGAAATACATTACTCTAAAAAGCAAAAACAAACTAGCCAATAATGAAACACCATGGATGAATAAAGAGTTGAGGGTAAAATTGAAACTAAAGAAAAAGGCATACTGTAAGTACATAGACAATAAAGGAGACAATGACAAAAGGGAATGCAAAGAGGTTAGGAAAGAAGTAAAAAAAACAATTCGGAACACAAAGAGGAACTATGAGATTAAATTATCAAGGAGTTTTAAAAGAAATAGTAAATTCTACAGACACATAAATAACAAAAGAAAAATCAGAATAGGGATAGGGCCATAAACTCACAGGTAACGACAGCGAAATGGCAGAAATATTGAATAGTTACTTTACCTCTGTATTTACCAGGGAGACTAACAAGATGGGCAGGACATTAAAAGAAGAGATTGAAAAAGATATTAAAACATTTAAGATAGTATGGGGGAGATTGTTAAAAAAAACTATTCAAACTTAGGGAGGATAAGACCCTGGACCAGATGGATTGCATCTACAAATATTAAGAGAAATTAGGGAGGAGATAGCAGAGGCAGTATTACATATATATAAATATTGACTGGAAAAATAAATAGTGTCAGAGGACTGGCGGACAGCTAATGTGATTCCTACACTTAAAAAGGGAGATAGAACAAGTCCAGGGAACTATAGACCAGTTAGCTTAACGTCGGTGGTAGGAAAGGTAATGGAATTTCTAATCAAAGATATAATAGCAAGACATCTAGAGAATGTAAAACATAATAAAGAATAGTCAACATGGATTTCAAAAGGGAAACTCATGCTTGACCAACCTTATTGAATTACTTGAAGAAGTTACAGAAAGAGTAGACAGGGGTAATGCAGTAGATGTAACATATTAGGTTTTTCCAAAGGCCTTCAATAAGGTACCACATTGTAAGGTCAGAGTCAGGGGACAGGTAGCAGAATGGATAGCAACTTGGCTACTAAACAGAAAACAGAGAGCAGGGGTTAAGGGTAGCTACTCAGACTGGCATAAGGTGGGAAGTGGTGTTCCACAGGGATCGGTGCTGGGACCACTGTTGTTCACAATTTACATTAACGATTTGGATTCAGAAATCGGAAGTACAATTTAAAAATTTGCGGATGACACCAAATTGGGGGTGTAGTTAATACAGAGGAAGAATGCGTCAAAATGTAAGAGGACATTAATAAACTTGCAGAATGAGCATGTAATTGGAAAATTAATTTCAACACAGATGTGCGAGGTTTTTCTTCATTCAATGTGGGGCATCGCTGGCAAGGCCAGCATGTATTGCCCATCCCTAATTGCCCTTGAGAAGGTGGAGGTGAGCCACCTTCTTGAACCATTGCAGTCTGTGGTGGCAAAGTTACTCCCACAGTGCTCCTAGGTAGGGAGTTCCAGGATTTTGACCCAGCGACAATGAAGGAACAGCGATATATTTCCAAGTCAGGATGGTGAGTGACTTGGAGGGGAATGTGCATGTGGTGGTGTTCCCATGCGCCTGCTGCCCTTGTCCTTCTAGGTGGTAGAGGTCGCAGGTTTGGTAGGTGCTGTCGAAGAAGCCTTGGCGAGTTGCTGCAGTGCATCCTGAGGATAGTACACACTGCAGCCACGGTGCACCGGTGGTAGAGGGAGTGAATGTTTAAGGTGGTGGATGTGGTGCCAATCAAGCGGGCTGCTTTGTGCTGGATGGTGTCGAGCTTCTTGAGTGTTGTTGGAGCTGCACTCATCCAGGCAAGTGGAGAGTATTCCATCACACTCCTGACTTGTGCCTTGTAGATGGTGGAAAGGCTTTGGGGAGTCAGGAGGTGAGTCACTCGCCACAGAATACCCAGCCTCTTACCTGCTCTTGCAGCCACAGTATGTGGCTGGTCCACTTAAGTTTTTGGTCAATAGTGACTCCCAGGATGTTGATGGTGGGGGATTCGGCAATGGTAATGCCGTTGAATGTCGAGGGGAGGTGGTTAGACTGTCCATTGTTGGAGATGGTCATTGCCTGGCACTTGTGTGGCATGAATGTTACTTGCCACTTACCAGCCCAAGCCTGGATGTTGTCCAGGTCTTGCTGCATGCAGGCATGGACTGCTTCATTATCTGAGGGGTTGCGAATGTAGCTAAACACTGTGTAATCATCAGCAAACATCCCCATTTCTGACCTTATGATGGAGGGAAGGTCATTGATGAAGCAGCTGAAGGTGGTTGGACGTAGGACACTGCCCTGAGGAACTCCTGCAGCAATGTCCTGGGGCTGAGATGATTGGCCTCCAACAACCACTACCATCTCCCTTTGTGCTAAGGAATGATACCAGCCAATGGAGATGGTGCATGTTAGTAGGAAGAATAAGGAAGCCACATACTGCTTGAATAATAAGAGTTTAAATGGGATAGAGGAGCAAAGGGATCTAAAGATACAGGTACACAAATCTCTAAAAGTAGCGTTGTATGTTAATAGGGCCATAAAAAAGGCAAATCAAGCACTGGGGTTCATTTCTAGAGGGATAAAATTGAAAAGCAGAGAAGTTATGTTAAACTTGTAGAGAACCCTGGTTAGAGCACTTGGAGTATTGTGAAAAGTTCTGGTCTCCATATAATAGAATGGATATAGAGGCATTGAAAGGATGCGAAAAATATTCATAAGCATGATACCAGAACTGAGAGGATATACTTATCAGGAAAGACTGGACAGGCTGGGGTTCTTTTCTCTAGAAAAATGAAGGCTGAGGGGTGAACTGATTAAGGTCTTTTAGACAATGAAAGGGTTTGATAGGGTAGACATAGAGAAAATGTTTCACTTGTGGGGGAGTCCAAAACTAGAGGTCGTAAATATAAAATAGTTGCTAATAAATCCAATAAGGAATTCAGGAGAAATGTGTTTATCCAAAGAGTGGTAAGAATGTGAAACAACTACCACAAGGAGTAGTTGAGGCAAATCGCATGCATGCATTTAAGGGGAAGCTTGATAAGCATGAGGGAGAAAGGAATAGAAGGGTATGCTGATAGGGTTTGATGAAGTAGGGAGGGAGGAGGCTCACGTGGAGCATAAATGGCGGCATAGACCATTTGGGCCGAATGGCCTGTTTCTGTGCTGTAGGTTCAATGTGTCTTGATGTAAGAATTGGCTGCTGGCACCCACTCCCTAATTTGCTCCACATTAAGAAGTCATGCAGGTCCAACTCCCTGCAGTTTGTTTCTCATTTTTTTATCTGGCTGCCATTCTTGGTGCCCAGGTTACCTGCTTCCTCCTTGTGATTTTCAAAGAAAACAGTTGGACTATAACCTGGTGTTGTAAGATTCCTTACATTTGTCCACCCCAGTCCATCACCGGCATCTCCACATCATGACTTCTCTCTCTCAGGCAGTTTCCTGGACACGCCCCTCTAGCCATGTATAGCTCATTTGGAGCAAAACTTTTTCCTCTTGACCAGTTCAACCCTCTGTGCCCTGTATATCTGAGGCATTGCAGACTGGATTTGGACAGCCTACGCACCTCTGTATATTTAAGTTAGCTGACCCTGCAAATTACAGTAGAGACAGTACCATGACCTCAAGTGGGCAGATGTCCTACTCTGCCTCAGTTCAAATGTAAACAATTTTACAACACCAAGTTATAGTCCAACAATTTTATTTTTAATCCCACAAGCTTTCGGAGGCTTCCCCCTTCCTCAGGTGGTGTGGAAATGACATTTTCGAATCCTTCGCATTTTAAAATCATAGAACAATGCCTGGTGATTACTGCCCGTTGCCAAGGCAATCACAGTGAGCAGACAGAAAGGTGTCACCTAAAAAGGCCACCGAATATACAAACCCCCCCAAAAAAAGAGAGAGAGAGATAAGGAAGACAGTCAATGACCCGTTATATTAAAAACAGATAACATTTGTTCGCTGGTGGGATTACGTGTAGTGTGACACGAACCCAAGATCCCGGTTGAGGCCGTCCTCATGGGTGCGGAACTTGGCTATCAATTTCTGCTCGACGATTTTGCGTTGTCGTGTGTCTCGAAGGCCGCCTTGGAGTATGCTTACCCGAAGGTCGGTGGCTGAATGTCCATGACTGCTGAAGTGTTCCCCGACAGGGAGAGAACCCTCCTGTTTGGCGATTGTTGCGCGGTGTCCGTTCATCCGTTGTCGCAGCGTCTGCATGGTCTCGCCAATGTACCATGCTCTGGGGCATCCTTTCCTGCAACGTATGAGGTAAACAACGTTGGCCGAGTCACAGGAGTATGAACCGTGCACCTGGTGGGTGATGTCCTCTCGTGTGATGGTGGTATCTGTGTCGATGATCTGGCATGTCTTGCAGAGGTTACCGTGGCAGGGTTGTGTGGTGTCGTGGACGCTGTTCTCCTGAAGGCTGGGTAATTTGCTGCGAACGATGGTTTGTTTGAGGTTGGGTGGCTGTTTAAAGGCGAGTAGTGGAGGTGTGGGGATGGCCATAGCGAGGTGTTCGTCATCATTGATGACATGTTGAAGGCTGCGGAGAACATGGCGTAGTTTCTCCGCTCCGGGGAAGTACTGGACGACGAAGGGTACTCTGTTGGTTGCGTCCCGTGTTAGTCTTCTGAGGAGGTCTACGCGATTTTTCGCTGTGGCCCGTCGGAACTGTCGATCGATGAGTCGAGCATCATATCCCGTTCTTACTAGGGCGTCTTTCAGCGTCTGTAGGTGTCCATCGCGTTCCTCCTCGTCTGAGCAGACCCTGTGTATTCGCAGGGCCTGTCCATAGGGGATGGCCTCTTTGACGTGGTTAGGGTGGAAGCTGGAAAAGTGGAGCATCGTGAGGTTGTCCGTGGGCTTGCGGTAGAGTGAGGTGCTGAGGTGCCCGTCTTTGATGGAGATTCGTGTGTCCAAGAAAGAAACTGATTCTGAGGAGTAGTCCATGGTGAGCTTGATGGTGGGATGGAACTTGTTGATGTTATCGTGTAGTCTCTTTAGTGATTCCTCACCGTGGGTCCATAGAAAGAAAATGTCGTCAATATATCTGGTGTATAGTGTTGGTTGGAGGTCCTGTGCAGTGAAGAAGTCCTGCTCGAACTTGTGCATGAAAATGTTGGCGTATTGGGGTGCGAATTTGGTCCCCATGGCTGTTCCGTGTGTTTGGGTAAAGAACTGGTTATTGAAGGTGAAGACATTGTGATCCAGGATGAAGCGGATGAGTTGTAGGATGGCGTCTGGAGATTGGCTGTTGTTGGTGTTGAGTACTGAGGCTGTTGCAACAATGCCGTCATCATGGGGGATACTGGTGTAGAGTGCCGAGACGTCCATCGTGGTGAGAAGTGTTCCTGGTTCAACAGGTCCGTGGGTACTGAGTTTTTGTAGAAAGTCTGTAGTGTCGCGACAGAAGCTGGGGGTTCCCTGCACGATGGGTTTCAGGATGCCCTCGATGTATCCAGAGAGGTTCTCATACAGGGTTCCATTGCCTGATACGATAGGACGTCCGGGTGTGTTGGCTTTGTGTATCTTTGGGAGGCAGTAGAAGTCTCCCACGCGGGGAGTACGTGGGATGAGAGTGCGTAGGATGTTTTGAAGGTCTGGATCGAAGGTCTTGATCAGTTTGTTGAGCTGATGGGTGTGTTCTTTGGTCGGGTCTGCGGGTAACCGTCTATAGTGTTCCTGGTTGTCCAGTTGTCGGTATGCTTCTTTGCAATAGTCCGTTCTGTTCTGTATGACGATGGCTCCTCCTTTGTCCGCTGGTTTGATGACGATGTTGCGGTTGGTCTTGAGAGCTTTGATGGCGTTACGTTGTGCTCGGGTGACATTCTGGACTGTCTTCCGAGTGCGGCTGATGAATTTGGCATAGACGCATTTCCTGACAGCTTGAGCATACATGTCAAGCTGAGGGCAGCGACCCTCTGGAGGGGTCCAGTGAGACTCTTTCCTCTTCGGTTGCTGTATCGTGGATCCCTCTGTCTGCTGTTCCGGATCGTTGATTGTCTCATTGGGTTCGCTGCTGAAATTTTGTGGTTTGTGGTAGAATTCCCGGAGCCTCATTCTCCTGATGAATTCCTCTGTGTCTGCCGCGAGACTAGTGGGGTCCATTTTGGTAGTGGGGCAGAAATTGAGCCCTCGGCTGAGAACTTCGATTTCATCTGGTTGAAGGGTGTGGTCGGACAAATTGACGATAGACTTCCCTGTGGTTACAACCGTGGTACCAGGGGAAGCTTGGTCGATGCTGGTGGTGATGCCGAGTTTCTCAAGCTTCCTGCTCTTGGTTTTCATGTAGGCAGCGTAGTTCCGTTGCCTCGTCTGTTTGGCGGTATATCGTAGCTGGTCTGCTGTGTCCTGAGTACAGGTTGAGAGTATGGACTCTATCTTAGTTTCGAGGTTGCGGCGTCTGCTGTAGAGTTGGTGTATGAGATGGTTGCGGAGTGTGCGAGAGGTACGACGGCAGAGTCTCTCAGCGTAATCTGAGTTGTATGTGGACTTGAGTGGGTTTGTGATCTGTAGTCCTTTCGGGATCTTGTCTGCTTTCTTGCAGCTCTGTAAAAACTTGATGTCTGTGTCTAAATGCGCGATCTTCTTGGATATCCTTTCCACTGTGAGCCGGCAGTTTGTGGTGTCGATGGTAGCCATGATGTGGAGATGCCGGTGATGGACTGGGGTTGACAATTGTAAACAATTTTGCAACACCAAGTTATAGTCCAACAATTTTATTTTTAATCCCACAAGCTTTCGGAGGCTTCCCCCTTCCTCAGGTGGTGTGGAAATGACATTTTCGAATCCTTCGCATTTTAAAATCATAGAACAATGCCTGGTGATTACTGCCCGTTGCCAAGGTTTGTGGTAGAATTCCCGGAGCCTCATTCTCCTGATGAATTCCTCTGTGTCTGCCGCGAGACTAGTGGGGTCCATTTTGGTACCAAAACTCAGTACCCACGGACCTGTTGAACCAGGAACACTTCTCACCACGATGGACGTCTCGGCACTCTACACCAGTATCCCCCACGATGACGGCATCGCTGCGACAGCATCAATACTCAACACCAACAACAGCCAATCTCCAGACGCCATCCTACAACTCATCCGCTTCATCCTGGATCACAATGTCTTCACCTTCAATAACCAGTTCTTTACCCAAACACACGGAACAGCCATGGGGACCAAATTCGCACCCCAATACGCCAACATTTTCATGCACAAGTTCGAGCAGGACTTCTTCACTGCACAGGACCTCCAACCAACACTATACACCAGATACATTGACGACATTTTCTTTCTGTGGACCCACGGTGAGGAATCACTAAAGAGACTACACGATAACATCAACAAGTTCCATCCCACCATCAAGCTCACCATGGACTACTCCTCAGAATCAGTTTCTTTCTTGGACACACGAATCTCCATCAAAGACGGGCACCTCAGCACCTCACTCTACCGCAAGCCCACGGACAACCTCACGATGCTCCACTTTTCCAGCTTCCACCCTAACCACGTCAAAGAGGCCATCCCCTATGGACAGGCCCTGTGAATACACAGGGTCTGCTCAGACGAGGAGGAACGCGATGGACACCTACAGACGCTGAAAGACGCCCTAGTAAGAACGGGATATGATGCTCGACTCATCGATCGACAGTTCCGACGGGCCACAGCGAAAAATCGCGTAGACCTCCTCAGAAGACTAACACGGGACGCAACCAACAGAGTACCCTTCGTCGTCCAGTACTTCCCCGGAGCGGAGAAACTACGCCAATGTTCTCCGCAGCCTTCAACATGTCATCAATGATGACGAACACCTCGCTATGGCCATCCCCACACCTCCACTACTCGCCTTTAAACAGCCACCCAACCTCAAACAAACCATCGTTCGCAGCAAATTACCCAGCCTTCAGGAGAACAGCGTCCACGACACCACACAACCCTGCCACGGTAACCTCTGCAAGACATGCCAGATCATCGACACAGATACCACCATCACACGAGAGGACACCACCCACCAGGTGCACGGTTCATACTCCTGTGACTCGGCCAACGTTGTTTACCTCATACGTTGCAGGAAAGGATGCCCCAGAGCATGGTACATTGGCGAGACCATGCAGACGCTGCGACAACGGATGAACGGACACCGCGCAACAATCGCCAAACAGGAGGGTTCTCTCCCTGTCGGGGAACACTTCAGCAGTCATGGACATTCAGCCACCGACCTTCGGGTAAGCATACTCCAAGGCGGCCTTCGAGACACACGACAACGCAAAATCGTCGAGCAGAAATTGATAGCCAAGTTCCGCACCCATGAGGACGGCCTCAACCGGGATCTTGGGTTCATGTCACACTACACGTAACCCCACCAGCGAACAAATGTTATCTGTTTTTAATATAACGGGTCATTGACTGTCTTCCTTATCTCTCTCTCTTTTTTTGGGGGGGTTTGTATATTCGGTAGCCTTTTTAGGTGACACCTTTCTGTCTGCTCACTGTGATTGCCTTGGCAACGGGCAGTAATCACCAGGCATTGTTCTATGATTTTAAAATGCGAAGGATTCGAAAATGTCATTTCCACACCACCTGAGGAAGGGGGAAGCCTCCGAAAGCTTGTGGGATTAAAAATAAAATTGTTGGACTATAACTTGGTGTTGTAAAATTGTTTACATTTGAACTGAGGCAGAGTAGGACATCTGCCCACTTGAGGTCATGGTACTGTCTCTACTGTAATTTGCAGGGTCAGCTAACTTAAATATACAGAGGTGCGTAGGCTGTCCAAATCCAGTCTGCAATGCCTCAGATATACAGGGCACAGAGGGTTGAACTGGTCAAGAGGAAAAAGTTTTGCTCCAAATGAGCTATACATGGCTAGAGGGGCGTGTCCAGGAAACTGCCTGAGAGAGAGAAGTCATGATGTGGAGATGCCGGTGATGGACTGGGGTGGACAAATGTAAGGAATCTTACAACACCAGGTTATAGTCCAACTGTTTTCTTTGAAAATCACAAGCTTTCGGAGGCTTTCTCCTTCGTCAGGTGAGTGTGACTCACCTGAAGAAGGAGAAAGCCTCCGAAAGCTTGTGATTTTCAAATAAAACAGTTGGACTATAACCTGGTGTTGTAAGATTCCTTACATGAGAGAGAGAAAACAGCAGAGTGGGAGGACGAGGGCAGAGTGGGGGATGCAAGCCTGAACATAGCAGGATGAGAGTCAGATCTGGTGCAGCAGAAGGATATAAAACCTGCTGCTGCTTAAAAGGACAATGGCAACACTGGAGGAAGCAGGTAACCTGGGCACCAAGAATGGCAGCCAGATAGAAAAATGAGAAACAAACTGCAGGGAGTTGGACCTGCATGACTTCTTAATGTGGAGCAAATTAGGGAGTGGGTGCCAGCAGCCAATTCTTACATCAAGACACATTGAACCTACAGCACAGAAACAGGCCATTCGGCCCAAATGGTCTATGCCGCCATTTATGCTTCACGTGAGCCTCCTCCCTCCCTACTTCATCAAACCCTATCAGCATACCCTTCTATTCCTTTCTCCCTCATGCTTATCAAGCTTCCCCTTAAATGCATGCATGCGATTTGCCTCAACTACTCCTTGTGGTAGTTGTTTCACATTCTTACCACTCTTTGGATAAACACATTTCTCCTGAATTCCTTATTGGATTTATTAGCAACTATTTTATATTTACGACCTCTAGTTTTGGACTCCCCCACAAGTGAAACATTTTCTCTATGTCTACCCTATCAAACCCTTTCATTGTCTAAAAGACCTTAATCAGTTCACCCCTCAGCCTTCATTTTTCTAGAGAAAAGAACCCCAGCCTGTCCAGTCTTTCCTGATAAGTATATCCTCTCAGTTCTGGTATCATGCTTATGAATATTTTTCGCATCCTTTCAATGCCTCCATATCCATTCTATTATATGGAGACCAGAACTTTTCACAATACTCCAAGTGCTCTAACCAGGGTTCTCTACAAGTTTAACATAACTTCTCTGCTTTTCAATTTTATCCCTCTAGAAATGAACCCCAGTGCTTGATTTGCCTTTTTTATGGCCCTATTAACATACAACGCTACTTTTAGAGATTTGTGTACCTGTATCTTTAGATCCCTTTGCTCCTCTATCCCATTTAAACTCTTATTATTCAAGCAGTATGTGGCTTCCTTATTCTTCCTACTAACATGCACCATCTCCATTGGCTGGTATCATTCCTTAGCACAAAGGGAGATGGTAGTGGTTGTTGGAGGCCAATCATCTCAGCCCCAGGACATTGCTGCAGGAGTTCCTCAGGGCAGTGTCCTACGTCCAACCACCTTCAGCTGCTTCATCAATGACCTTCCCTCCATCATAAGGTCAGAAATGGGGATGTTTGCTGATGATTACACAGTGTTTAGCTACATTCGCAACCCCTCAGATAATGAAGCAGTCCATGCCTGCATGCAGCACGACCTGGACAACATTCAGGCTTGGGCTGGTAAGTGGCAAGTAACATTCATGCCACACAAGTGCCAGGCAATGACCATCTCCAACAATGGACAGTCTAACCACCTCCCCTCGACATTCAACGGCATTACCATTGCCGAATCCCCCACCATCAACATCCTGGGAGTCACCATTGACCAAAAACTTAAGTGGACCAGCCACATACTGTGGCTGCAAGAGCAGGTAAGAGGCTGGGTATTCTGTGGCGAGTGACTCACCTCCTGACTCCCCAAAGCCTTTCCACCATCTACAAGGCACAAGTCAGGAGTGTGATGGAATACTCTCCACTTGCCTGGATGAGTGCAGCTCCAACAACACTCAAGAAGCTCGACACCATCCAGCACAAAGCAGCCCGCTTGATTGGCACCACATCCACCACCTTAAACATTCACTCCCTCTACCACCGGTGCACCGTGGCTGCAGTGTGTACCATCCACAGGATGCACTGCAGCAACTCGCCAAGGCTTCTTCGACAGCACCTACCAAACCTGCGACCTCTACCACCTAGAAGGACAAGGGCAGCACGCGCATGGGAACACCACCACATGCACATTCCCCTCCAAGTCACTCACCATCCTGACTTGGAAATATATCGCTGTTCCTTCATTGTCGCTGGGTCAAAATCCTGGAACTCCCTACCTAGGAGCACTGTGGGAGTAACTTTGCCACCACAGACTGCAATGGTTCAAGAAGGTGGCTCACCTCCACCTTCTCAAGGGCAATTAGGGATGGGCAATACATGCTGGACACCGCGCAACAATCGCCAAACAGGAGGGTTCTCTCCCTGTCAGGGAACACTTCAGCAGTCATGGACATTCAGCCACCGACCTTCGGGTAAGCATAGTCCAAGGCGGTCTTCGAGACACACGACAACGCAAAATCGTCGAGCAAAAATTGATAGCCAAGTTCCGCACCCATGAGGACGGCCTCAACCGGGATCTTGGGTTCATGTCACACTACACTTAACCCCACCAGCGAACAAATGTTATCTGTTTTTAATATAACGGGTCATTGACTGTCTTCCTTATCTCTCTCTCTTTTTTTGGGGGGGTTTGTATATTCGGTGGCCTTTTTAGGTGACACCTTTCTGTCTGCTCACTGTGATTGCCTTGGCAACGGGCAGTAATCACCAGGCATTGTTCTGTGATTTTAAAATGCGAAGGATTCGAAAATGTCATTTCCACACCACCTGAGGAAGGGGGAAGCCTCCAAAAGCTTGTGGGATTAAAAATAAAATTGTTGGACTATAACTTGGTGTTGTAAAATTGTTTACAATTGTCAACCCCAGTCCATCACCGGCATCTCCACATCATCAGTTCAAATGTGCAATGGTGCCTTTGGCCCAAGATTTTTAAACATGATTTTAGCTTCCATGAAAAAACAACTGCCAAAATTCAAACATTGTTGCTTTAAAGAAAAACCTACACTTCTATATATATTTCCTCATAATCTTTATTTTCGTACATCTGTTGAACAAATAAAGTTCACAACTATTGAATACAATTAGGTTGCCATGCACTATATGAAAAGAAACTGTAATTTCAGAATGCACAAAGTTTAATTGACCAATTCATTTTTTTTATTCATTCATGGGATGTGGGCATCACTGGCAAAGCCAGCATTTATTGCCCATCCCTAATTGCCCTTGAGAAGTCTGTTTGTTCAGATTAATTATTGCTCAAATACAATCACACTGTCAAGCCTGTTTTATGAACTTAACTAAAAGTAACAATGGAACAAACTACTCCATTGTGGAAAGTTACTGTACATCACAAAGACTAACGGCCGTAACAGCAATCGCTGCACGAATTCACTAGTAACTGGTCTCCACGTGGAACCATTACCATTAGTAACAACCCTCTGACTAGGAGAACGCATCCAATACGCTTTCCAACTCAGGATCTAACCTCCAATTCCAAAGAACTCTTTCTTCTATCATAGCTTATTGTGAGAGTTGGGGAGAACAGGTAGACGATCTGGCCTCTCCATCCTCCTGGAATTTTCCAACCTCCTCACCACGGTGCGGATTTTTCCCCGTCCAGCAGCACCCCCCCCCAAACAACTTTGGCTATAATGGCGGAGATAGGCCCAGGGCAGAATTTTGGGCTCCAATCCTGAACTGGTGCCTCTATTTAATCTTCTTTCAGTAGAGTGCACTCATGTGGAGCCATTCTGTCACTATGTCTATATGGATGACTTCATTTGAAAAACAGTAGAGGGTGCTGTTCACTGTCACCTTTAAATAGGCTCCAAAACGTTGGGGGTAATGTGCAATAGTGTAAAACAGTCGGTATCGAATTGGCAGCCTGTTTCACGGGCGGTTTCTTTAAGGGGCGGCCAATCCACAATGCCAGTTTTACACTCATGCGGCAAGTTGATCTCAGCATTGGTTGGTATTCTCCTGTCTTTGTAAAATATGTTTCTGTATTTTACTGTAGATTGATCTGTCTCCACTGATATTATTCACAGAGGAAACCCTACTCCATTCTTCACTGCTGGGACCTTTGTTTTCTCACCATCACTCAGCTTCAGAATTTGAGCTGTACATTCTTCAGCTAATTTTTCAGCAGACTGTTTGGCATATTTTCTTATGTTGTTCCAATTCTCTGTTGTAAGTTTTACAGAACTCCAGTTGATGGTGATGGATTGGAGAATAGCAACGAACAATGTGGGAGAAATTACACAGAATTACAACATGAAAACATGCCGTTTGGCCCAACCAGTCCATTTTGGTCTATGTCCTCCACACAAGCAGTAGTCCTAATCCTATGTTCTTGCCCTGTTCCCATGTCCATTTATCTCTCTTTCCTTCAATCACCTATCTAAACTATTCTTAAATGTTGACAGGCCAAGAATTTACTCAGAGCTGCTATCGGTCTGCCGCCATAACTTTGCATATATCTATATCACCTTGTTCAAGACTCCTGAATCACTGGACACAGTCTGTTTCTATCTATGCTTTCCCATCCCTTCAGAATTTTAAACACCTCTATCAAATCATCCTTTAATCTCCTCTGTTGTAATGAAAATAGCTCCAATTTTTCAAGTCTTTTTTTGTATTTGTGTTTCCTCATTCCAGGCAGCTTCCTGGTGAATCAACTCTGTACCCTCTCTATTGCTTCAACATACTTCCTGTATTGTGGAGCCCAAAATTACAGACAGTACTCCAACTGTGGCCTTACTAAGGTTTTATATAGATTCACCATTGCATCTGGACTTTTATATTCTATACCTCTTGTCATAAAACCCAGTATTCCATTGACCTTAACCACTTGAGATGCTGCTTTGAATGTGTTGTGAACCAGAACCCCCAAATCCCTCTGATATTCCACATCATCCAGCCTCCCTCCATTCAAAGCTGCCACTATTCCCAGCAAATAGCATCCCTACAGCTTTAAAAAGAAAAAAGTCTAAAAGCTTGCATTTAGAAACAGGGTTTAGGTTTTCCTGTTTTTTTTTTTGGAATTAACACAAAAGGATGATGGAATACATTTAGTAACAGTGCCTCAAGTAATCATTATCCTCAGGAGCCATCTATTAACTATAAAAATAACTGGACTCACTGGGCAGCCTCCTGTTTTTTTTCTAAGATGTCCCTGTACAGGTCTCAATAATTGTGTTTGAGACTTTTAAAAAATCCATATAATATGTATTCTTTATTCAGCAATCATTAAGGTGAAATATAATAATATTCATAGTTTAGTAACATTTTTGAATTGTTTTTACTGAAGTCTATCCAGGTGTTATTCATTCCCATTTACAAATCTCCACAATACAATGCCTAATCTGATATAAAGATCGTGGAGATAGTTACATCTTAAAATGGTTAGTATTGATTCAATGGGGAATCTTCATTAACAAAGGAGAAAAAGGAAAAGTACTTTGGGGTGACTACACAAGAGCAAGTGATTTGATGCATTAGGACGTCTTGTGGCAAATTCTCAAATTTCCACATTTACCGTACATTGCCAGATTTTCTGCCTGAGTATAATTTTCCATTAAAAATCCTGAAGCTGGTGAAAATGCTGGTTTATGAGTAAATCAGAATGGTAACAAATCATTTGTTGCAAGAAATCGCTTGTCCTAATTCTATATCCCTCACCAAAAGTGTGAAGTTATCAACAAGACCTACCATGTGGACACATGTGGACTATTCTATGTATTTCTGGGTACGCAGCCTTCAAAAGGACATTGATATGTTGGAGGGAATTCACAAAAGAATGATAAGAATGATTTGTGTACATAGGCTGTGGAAAAATTTGCATTAGACACAAACTATTCAAAATTTTTCTAATCCATCCTTTGTATCCACCCTTTATACATGAAGCGCTCTCTGAATCTGTAATCAGTTATTCAGGTGTTTCAACATAATGGGGCTAATTTAAATTTTAGGCACTCAAAGGCCAGTTGCCAGGCAGCATGTTATTACGGCTGTGAGGCCTGAGATATTTTGAGGCCAAGGGCTCATTTGCAGGCTGCCAATGAGTGTAAGCGGCAAACTGGCATTCCGAGGAACTCGCCAGTTGGGGGCGGGAGAGGAGAAATTGTCTGGCTCCTTTGTAGAGTAGGCTGATTTTCAGAGCCTGGAGGAGGAGATCTGGGGAGTGGGGGGAGTGGGGGGAGGGCGGTTGGGGGTTGTGGTGGGAGCCAGTGGGCCAGAGTATTTTTGTGGCCCACTGGCCCCACAAAAATAAAAGTTAGAAATACTTCAGGCCATATTTTGAGCAGCCTCCAGCAGTTTCTTAAGATTTGCATATTACAAATCGCCTCCCGCCTGAAGCAAGCAAATGCTCCCATCACCCTTCTCAAGACCCTACCCAAGATGGCGGTGGCCAGAGGGCTATAAGTGACCCAACACCATTTTCAGACCCGTTTTTGCCAGGCAAAGCCCTTCAAATCAGCCCCAATGATTACACTTCAAAAAATAATCCATTAGTTGTAAAGCATTTTGGAAAGTCCTAAGGACATTATAAATGCAAGTTCTTTCTTTAACAAATTGTTAAACCATTCACAGTTGAATGTCCTTTGCAGCTTTTGAAGTGCACATTTATGTATCATAAAGTTCACCAACCATTCAGTTTTCAATCAGAAATTTTTGGAGTTGAACCTGATACAGTGGATAATTACCTTCAAATTGTACTAGTTACAGACAAGTGGCCTCTTTATGCAGGTGACAATAAGTACAGGTTCAACTATCCTCACTTTTCAGAAATGCCTGATAATTTGGTGATTCTCTTGAATTGCAAGGTTCTCACATGAATTAAATTCAGTAATACACCATTAGTGGCAAAATATATAATAAAGGGTTGTTGTTTTATCTGTTGACATTGATGAAATCTAACAGATTCCACACAAGAAATATTGTTTTCATACAGATATTCAGAATATTTATCAATGATTGATTCATCATTTTGTGAGTTCTCCAGTGTCATATTTCATGTTCTACGTTCTTTGCACCGATAGGGGGAGATGTTTCTTTGGTTTTCAAAGATTCTCACTGGCAATGTTTGTGATACCACAGACTGGTTGTTTGTTTTCTTCGATGCTGTTGATGCCTTTAATAAGAAAATAAATCAGAAGGAGCAGGCTGTCTCCCATCCGATCACAGGAGGAGAGAATTACAAGACATGGTTTATACTGAACAGCAGGATAATGAATATCATGTAATAGATTTCAGAAAATCATGTCTCGGCAATCAAGTAGACGATCAGAAAAACAAAAAATAGTAAGATCTTTCTGCACTATCGCATGCAAATCTTTCCATTATTACAATCGTCTTTCATGTCTGTAAGATTGGAGTAGCTTCAGTCTCTTGATAGGAATCAACTTCTACACCATCTTGGTATTTTATTTAGAGTGGGTGTGAAAGTGTAGATAGATAGACACCTGAGAATAAATTACTGTAGCTAATGTGAATAAAACAGAATTTCAACAAATGATAATATTGCTATAAAACTGCAAAATAAATAAATATTTTGAGTACAATGGAGAATAAAGAGAGAATATATAAAGAAAGAAAATGATATTAAATTGCATTCATTGAAGTGTAATGCCTTGTACATAATAATGGTTTATATAGTGTGCTTTTAGTTATATTGATTTTTCTATAAACTGTTTTGTGATATTAAAAACTGAAAGCTACAAAAGAGCTGGTGAGAAGGAATGTATTTTATTCGGATTTGGGGAATATAGATGTATTTTATGAGATTCCAGCAGCTGGCCAGTGATCACTGCTGTCCAATGGGGTCCTGAGGTTGAAATGCTACTTTTGGTCGAAAATCGGACACAGATCGATCTATTTGTTCCTAGTGGTATTACAGCCTTCAGTAGCTCCTTTTCAGGGAACCTCAAACTGATTTAAGACCTGGCTATTGGTTAGTGCTTAATTGATATGAAGGTTATTAAATCCAAAGCTGCTGCTTTGCATGAGTTAAAAATGAGAACTTTCTTTGCAAATTGCTTCTCACTTGCTAAACAAAGGCAGATTAACATTCAGTTCTTCACTGAAATCTGAAAGGAATGTCATCACTGCAAGAACGTTATTCCTTTCGTCATATGGTAAACAGGGATGCCAAAACTTCCTGTTGTAAATAGTGTTTTATTATAACCTGAAAAGGGTACAGTATACCTAGTACAGTTAGTGAGGATGTTAATCATGATTGTCTGTGGCAGAGCAAAAAATAACTTTTCAGGCTGCAGGGATGGGGAGAATTTTAACCCCCCCCCCCCCCCCGCCCCGCCATGTTGGGTGGGAGAGGAACGGGGGGGCTGGGTTAAAATTTCAAACATCTGAATCCTGACCCCAACACGCCTCAAATGCGCCAACTTCTGATTTTAACAGAGGTGGGTTGGGGGTGGGCGACTAACCTGCTCTCGAGAGGCGGGTCAGTTATTTAAATATGTAATTGAGGCTGCTCGCCTCAAATTTTAACAGCTTTTTTACATTTTACTAGTATAAGGCTTTAAACTAGCAAGATGGGGGGAGGAATCTGGTAGCAATAACCGAAGTTTAAAGATAAAAGAAACAGGAGATGAGTATAAAGGTCAGACCAGGATAAAAAATAAAGATAACATAAATGGTCAAGGAACGAATACAGTTTTAAAACAGAAGGATAAAAGGACTGATTAAAAATAAAGAAAAAGGAATAAGTATTAAAGATGAATTAAACTGCCTGTACAGCAATGTACACAGCGTCCAAAATAAAACCGGGGAACTGGAGGCAATAATCCGTAGTGAGGAACAACTGAAACATGGCTGCATAAAGAACAGGACTGGCAACTGAATATTGCAGGTTATAACATAATCAGAAAGGATAGGGAAGGAAGAAAGGGGGTGGAGTAGTTGTACTGATTGGAGATAACATAATGGCAGTAGAAAAAAGGGACATCACCAACAGAAGGATAGAAACAGAAATCATTTGAATTGAAATAAAAGATAGGAAGGGATTGATCACACTAATAGGGGTATACTACACACCGCCTAATAGTGGAAAGGAGGTGGAAGAAGAAATATGTAAGCAAATATGTGAAATGAGTAAAGGACACAGAATAATAATCATGGGAGATTTTAACTATCAATTTTTTACAATGTGAGCAGGACTCTCTTCTTACCTAGTATGTAAAACGCCCAACATGGGAGGAAGCACTGCTGGATCTAGTAATGAGAAATGAACCAGAACAGATAAAAGAAGTTTGCTTAGGGGAACATCCAGGCAATAGCGATCAGAACATAATAAGGTTTAAGATAAATATTGAGAAGGACGTAAGTAAGACAAAGACTCAAGTGATAAACTGGAAAAAAAAGTTGATTTTCATGGGATGAGAATGGAACTAGGGAAAATAAACTGGAAACATTTACTGCTAAACAAAGGAATAGAACAGCAGTGGAAAACATTTAAAACAGTGATCAATAGAGTCCAGGGGAAATATATCCCACTAAAAAGCATGAACAAACTAGCCAGTAATAATGAATAAAGAAATAAGGGCAAAATTGAAACTAAAGAAAAAGGCATACTCTAAGTGCATAAACAACAAAGGAAACAATGACAAAATGGAATATGAAAAGGTTAGGAAAGAAGTTAGAAAAACAATTAGGAAGGCAAAGAGAAACTACAAAATTAAATTATCAAGGAAAATAAAAAGAAATAGTGAAGTATTCTACAGAGACATAAATAACAAAAGAAAAATCAGGATAGGGATATGGCCACTAAGGGATGCATAAGATAAACTCACAGGTAATTTCAGTGAAATGACAGAAATATTAAATAATTACTTTGCCTCAGTATTTACCAGGGAGATTAACATGACGGACATGACATCAGAAGAAGAGATCAAAAAAGATATAAAGACATTTAAGATAGAAAGGGGGGAGATAATTGAAAAACTAATCAAATTTAAAGAGGATAAAACCTCTGGTCTGGATGGATTGCATCCGCACATATTAAAAGAAGTTAGGGACGAAATAGCAGAGGCACTATTACAAAAATATAAAAATTCATTAGAAAAAGGAATAGTGCGAGAGGACTGGCGGACAGCTAATGTGATTCCTACATTTATAAAGGGAGATAGATCCAGTCCAGGGAACTATCGACATATTAGGTTAATGTCGATCTAAAGAAAGATAATAGAATCCTTACTGAAAGATGTAATAGAAAAACATCTAGAAACCGAAAATATAATAAAGAATAGTCAGCATGGATTTCAAAAGGGAAGATGATGCTTGACCAATCTCATTGAATTCTTTGAAGAAATAACAGAAAGGGTAGACAAGGGTAATGTAGTAGATGTAATATATTTGTTTTTCAAATGGCCTTCGATAAGGTACCATATAGTAGACTCATGACTAAGATCAGAGCATGTGGAGTCAGGGGACAAGGAGCAGAAAGGATAACAAGCTGGCTACAAAACAGAAAACAGAGAGTAGGGGTTAAAGGTAGTTAATCAGACTGGCAAAAGATGGGAAGTGGCGTTCCACAGGGATCGGAACTGGGCCCACTATTGTTCACCATTTATATAAATGATTTGGACTCAGGAATCGAAAGTACAATTGCAAAATTTGTGGACGACACCAAATTACATGGCATAGTTAATACTGAGGAGGACTGCGACAAATTACAGGAAGACATTAATAAACTTGCAGAATGGATGTATAATTGACAAATTAATTTCAATGTAGATAAGTGTGAGGTATTACATTTTGGTCGGAAGAATAAGGGGGCCACATGTTGCTTGGATAATAAGAGTCTAAGTGGGGTAGAGGAGCAGCAGGATCTAGGAGTACAGATACACAAATCACTAAAAGTAGCGAAGCAGGTTACTAAGGCTATTAAAAAAAACAAGCACTGGGGTTCATTTCTAGAGGGATAGAATTGAAAAGCGGAGGCACTGGAGAAGGTGCAAAAAAGATTTACTAGGATGATACCAGAACTGAGAGGTTACATCTATCAGGAAAAATTGAGCAGGCTGGGGCTCTTCTCTCTAGAAAAGATGTGGAGATGCCGGTGATGGACTGGGGTTGACAATTGTAAACAATTTTACAACACCAAGTTATAGTCCAACAAATTTATTTTAAATTCCACAAGCTTTCGGAGGCTTCCTCCTTCCTCAGGTGAAGGCTTCCTCCTTCCTCCATTCACCTGAGGAAGGAGGAAGCCTCCGAAAGCTTGTGGAATTTAAAATAAATTTGTTGGACTATAACTTGGTGTTGTAAAACTCTAGAAAAGAGAAGACTGAGGGGTGACCGCATAGAGGTCTTTAAGATTATGAAAGGGTTTGATAGGGTGGACGTGGAGAAGATGTTTCCACTTGTGGGGGAGACCAGAACTAGGTGCCATAAATATAAGATAGTCACTAATAAATCCAATGGGAAATTCAGGAGAAATTTCTTTACCCTGAGAGTGGTTAGAATGTGGAAATCACTACCACAAGGAGTAGTTGAGGCGACTAACATAGATGCATTTAAGGGCATGCTAGATAAACACATGAGGGAGAAAGGAATAGAAGGATAAGCTTATAGAGTTGGATGAAGTAGGGAGGGAGGAGGCTCGTGTGGAGCATTAACGATGGCATGGACCTCTTGGACCGAATGGCCTGTTTCTGTGCTGTACATTCTATGTAATTCTATGCTCCCCGGTTGCAGCCTACCAGAGTAGGCCTTCCCGCCCAACAGTCAGCCGGCCTCTCAATCTGGCTCAAATTTGGCAGGACCTCCATGTTAACCGTATTTCCCACCCTCCACTTATGCTTCCTCCTTAAATAAGCTAGTCCACAAATTCACTATCTATATTCGGAATAATTTTCAACTTCTCTCCCTGGGCAGTATCCTGGCAGCGCGGATCACCCACCCTTTATAGAACCCACCCAATTTACATTCCATTGATTACAGTGGAACATTATTAGGTGGGTTATACAACAGGTACACCAGGTTGCTGCCTAGGCGGTGAAGTTGAAAGTTACCCCATTATGTCTTAAGTGTGTATTGACCTTTTGTTATCTAAGCTTCAATCCATGATCCCCTGGTCCTAAAACTTATGCTAATATTGATCATCACTCTGGGATCCAGTTTATTTTTATTCAGATGCTTAAGGATCTTAAATACCTCAATAAAATCACCTTTTCCTGTCTTTTTTCAATTTACACATCCTTAGTACACTAAGGGGTGATTCTGCAATCTGACATTAAGAGACAGAAAATCATGCGCTGCTCACCCATAATTTCATGAGATGTGCTGTCTAGAAGCAACAGTTTGCAGGATCACTCCTACAGTCATTTGTCACAGCACGCATGTCCAGTTCCATTTACTCCTTTCATGGCCAGGATGTCCCTATGGTACAGTGCCCAGAACTACGCACAATACTCAGGTGGGTGCTGACCAGAGCAAACTAATTATCACGTCCTGAGCCTTGTGTTCAATCCCTCGATCTGTCATAACATGTCACAAATATTTTAATATCCTCACGTCACACCCGGTTGTGAAGCACCTAACTCCAATATCACTGTAAAGAAAGAGACCGGAATACACGTGTGATAATTATTAACAAAATACACTCTCTGTATTCTCCAGAATTCTACTCTTAAATGGCTTATATTCAATTCTAAAAAGTATGTTTACTTTAGTGGCTCAGTCTCACACATCTTTAATTTTCCTGATGTAATTTTTGTAATCTACCAAGTAGAGCTTATTTGGGTCTAACCCCTTGTTGTGCAGTCTTTTATGAATTACTCAACAATTCCTCTTTAGTAACTGGAATATTTTTCAGTAATAATAGAAAGGTGAAGTCCTGACAAGAGCAATTATGGTTACATGCATATTTCCTGTACCAAACTTAACTTATTCATAAAGGAGCATGCAACTCCAAAATTAGTACCGCGCGCTGTAAGTGACTACCCCTAGAGGATTCTTTTGTCACTTTTTCAAACAACTTAATTTTCAAAATACTCATGTTTATATAATCCCTTCTTTTGGAGCTTGTATTTCACCAAGTAAACAGGGAGTAGATGTACTGACGAGACATAAGCTGATGTAAATATGTTCACTTTCTATCGGTGATCAGAGTGTTTGGTCTGTTTTCAGACAAATTGTGAACCAGATTTTCTTTCCATCAGTATCTCCTAAGTTACTTTCAAAAGACTGTTTAGCGGGTAAAATGGGGGATATACAAGCCTCTAATAATGAACTTGAGAGTTAATTGTCAAAGATGAATATCATTGATGCTCAATGAGAAGCAAATCCATACCATTCATATTACTGATCATAATTTTCACAAAAATGAACAGAAGCAGTTTGTACTTTTCAAAACTTGTAGTTTGAATGAATGGTTAGTCTTAATTTGTACTTATTTGTCTTAGCTTCAGTGGTTAACACATTAGCAGTTATCATTTTAAGGTAGGCATAACTGGAACTGTCCTTTTGCTGAATTGTCATTAAGATTTTTTTCTCTTCTGCTCCCTATCCTTTAGGATTGGCATTTGCCATCTACATCATCCACAGGTTCAGCACATCACATGGTATGTGTGAAAGCTTCAATAAATTGCATCATATTGATCAATTATTTAATGGCAAGCATTTATTTTGCTTTGCAGAGAGCCTTGATATATTAATAAGCTAACACAAAATTCAAACACTATTCTTTGAAAAATATTACATCCATTTTATTGTTTGTTAGTACAAGCTGATGTTCACATTTAACTTTTTAACCCATTTGAGGACTATTGCACTGTATTGGTTTTACCAATTAAGTCACCCATAGTCAGATCTTCTTTTCTCCTTATCTGAGCTGCTACTCATTCAAGGAGTCCTCTAATACATCACCCAAGCAGTCATTCCTTATGTGTGAGCCTTGTCAGGAACTCCACTGGGAACTGGGTGGTAGTGAGCCTAAAATGGCAGTGTAGCACCTACCGCCCCTTTCTTGCTCCCCATATGGCTCCTGCCATTTTCTTTGGGGCCTTCACATGGGTTGTCAAGGCGTCTGCCTGTTTCAGGTGAAGGCCTATTATAATATGCTAATTGGGGTTCTATGATGTACGCATGTCTCCCAAGGTAATTTTGAGGTAAGAATGTGCACCAAGCACGCTCTGCCTATAGGTACCAGGCATTGAGTATCCTAACCAGTGGGCTTTGAATGGACCCCTGCAGGCTACTCAGAAAACACCCCAGGTTAAGTTTTTTAAAAGTTTTTTTAATGCTGCTCCTCGCTCCACAAATATCTGTCAGCCTCTCCTCGTCAACACTTCCCCCACGAATGCTTCCCCCCTTAACATACAACTTCCAGCCCGTCTCTGTGGAGTGGCTGCCAGGATTCCTGCTCCTCTCCTGACCAGCGAGCTGCCTGTGAGTACTGATACAGCATTCCCACCCAGCTGGGAGTAAACAAATGAGGCTTGAGCCTTGCAGCATGAACTTCAGGAGGGTTGTGTGAGTGTTGCTCCCGCTGCCTGCCCGAAGTGAAAATCTACCCCATTTACTTTTAAAACACATCTTTTTAAGTAGAGAACACTATGAAGCAGATCACAGTAGTCTTGCAAAAGCCCCAGTAAAATTCAATAAATAGTTTAGTAAAGGTATCTCACCCAGGTGATCATTCATCCAGGATTAGTGGCAGGTCAGAAGATTGGACAGAATATAAAAAACAGCCAAGAATGACTAAAAGAATTAAAAGGAGGGAGAAATTAGAGTACGAGAGAAAGGTAGCTAGAAATATAAAAACAGATAGTAAGAGTTTCTGCAGGTAGTAAAGCAAGCGTTGGTCCTCGAGAGAGTGAGTCTGGGGAATTAATAATGGAGAATAAGGAAATGGCAGATGAATTGAACAGAAGATATTTTGTGTCCATCTTCACTGTAGAGGATACAAGTAACATGCCAGAAATAATTGTGAATCAAGAGGTGGAAGGGAAGGAGGAACTTACAACATTTACAATCACTAGGGAAAGGGTTCTGAAAAAATTATTGGAACTAAAAGTTGACAAGTTCCCAGGTCCTGACGGACTTCATCCCAGGGTCTTAAAAGAAGTGGCTGCAGAGATAATAGATGTATTGGTATCAATTTTCCAAAATTCCCTAGATTCTGGAAGAGTCCCATCAGATTGGAAAATAGCAAATGTAACTCCTCTATTCAAGAATGGAGGGAGACAGAAAGCAGAAAACTACAGGCCAGTTAGCTTAACATCTGTTATAGGAAAAATGCTAGAATCTATTATTAAGGAGGTTATAGCAGGGCACTTCGAAAATCTCAATGCAGTCAGGCAGAGTCAACACGGCTTTGTGAAAAGCAAATCGTGTTTGACTAATTTATTAGAGTTCTTTGAGGAAGTAACAAGCAACATGGATAAAGGGAATCCTGTGGATGTGGTGTATTTGGATTTCCAGATGGCTTTTGACAAGGTGCCACATCAAAGGCTACTACACAAAATAAGAGCTCATGGTGTAGGGGGTAACATATTAGTATGGATAAAGGATTGGTTAGCTAACAGGAAACAGAGAGTAGGCATAAATGGGTCATTTTCAGGTTGGCAAGATGTAATGAGTGGAGTGCCACAGGGATTAGTGCTTGGGCCTTAACTATTTACAATCTATATCAATGACTTGGATGAAGGGACCGAATGTATGGTTAAATTTGCTGATGACACAAAGGTAGTAGGGAAGTAAGTTGTGAAGAGGACATAAGGAATCTGCAGAGGGATATAGATAGGTTAAGTGGGCAAAAATTTGGCAGATGGAGTATAATGTGGGAAAATGTGAACTTGTACACTTTGGCAAGAGGAATAGAAAAGCAGCATATTATTTAAATGGAAAGAGATTGCAGAACCCTGAGGTACAGAGTGATCTGGGTGTCCTGGTACATGAATCACAAAAAGTTAGTATGCAGGTACAAGAAGTAATTAGGAAGGCAAATGGAATGTTGTCATTTATTGCAAGGGGAATGAAATATAAAAGTAGAGATGTTTTGCTACAGTTGTACAGGGCATTGGTGAGACCACATCTCGAATACTGTGTGCAATTTTGGTCTCCTTATTTAAGAAAGGACATAATTGCTTTAGAGGCGGTTCAGAGAAGGTTCACTCGACTGATTCCTGGGATGAGGGGGTTATCTTATGAGGAAAGGTTGCAGAAATTAGGCCTGTATACATTGGAGTTTAGAAGAATGAGAGTTGATCTTATTGAAACATATAAGATCTTGAGGGGACTAGAAGGGGTAGATGCTATTCGTATGTATGTTTGTATGACTATCCTATCTATTAGGTACTTTTTTCAAATTTTGCACAGCACCCCATGCAAACTGAATCTTCATACCTCTAATGGAGTGATGCATTATCATCAATAGTTGCTACGTCCAAACCAAATATTTCCCACTCATCTCTGACAAGCAATTTCTGACAAGGTTTTGTAGACTTTCAAGCATTGCCAAAAATAGAAAGGAAGAGTATAACTGACCAAATTTTTAGCATTCATTATAATTTACGCTGTTCCACTTTAAGTGAGTGGCGTCTGACCAAACTGTTCCCAAAAATAAATTAAATTTTAGGATTTGTGCAAGGGCAACCTGCTGAGTCACTTTTCAATTTTCTCTTCCTTTCCTATAAGGCATGTTGGCCCTGAAAACCCACAGATGTTCTGGGGTACCCCTGCTACACCTTTGGCAGAAGTTTGCCAGAATGGCTGGAAACTAGGCTGATACCTGGATACACTATGCATTTCATATTTGTTGCAGGAGCCCGCTTACATAGAGAGCCATGTGAGGCAGTTATATCTCCTTTCCACAGGGCATGCGGTGGCCACATTCCCTCCTCCAGCTGGCACACCTCAGACCCTGGCAAGTCTTCCAGGGTCAGCAGCAAAGGTTCCTGACAGGCGCATCTCAGTACTTTGCCAACACACTCCATCACAGATTATTTGAACACTTGCCTCTCCAAAACAGCAGCTTGGAAAATTTTAACTCAGTTCTAAAAGATTAATACATATTGTAGAGGGGCTTTTCAGAACATAAGACTGCACCTTGATATGCTATACCTGGTCTTAGAGTATTCGATGCTGATATTTGGGTGTCCAAAGTGCAAAAACTTCCTATTCCCAGTAGTGGCACCCTCACCTTGACCAATAGAAAATAAATCATCATTTTTTATAATATATAGAATAATTTGATTAGTAGAGTGTGATATAATTTAAATTTGGTCTAAAGATGATGTATAAATAGTTTCTACCTCTCTGATTAGTTTCCTAAAGTGTTGTCATTACTCTGCAGAGTACTGAACTCTTCATACTCACATATGGAACGTTAGTAGCACAGCTGTGCAAAGACTATGAAAAGGATGAGGATATCAATAAAGAGTTGGATAAAATGTGAGTAACACTTATAGTGCATAATCCATTATCAGAGAAAGATGAGGAATCAGCTGTTATGATGCCAGTATAATACTCAAGTAAAAATTTGTCCCATGATTAACCCCTTATACATCTGAGGAGAATGCACTTTGAATTGTATTATATACGTGTCTGTATATTCTTCATGTAACACACCAGCTCAAACATCCCAATTTTCAAACTTTCATACAACATCCCTATGAGGAGACTTTGTTTTTCTGCAAGTTGGAGGTTTTTTTCTGGGCATGATATTTTGAAACATCATAGGATATATTTCATAAAATCACACTCCTGGGGGCCGATTTTCAGATGGTTGAGCGGGTGCATTGGGGGCAGGGGGGCTCCGAAAATGGCGGAATCCCAGAGCGGGTTGGGAGCCCGGCTCCAACTCGCTCCCTTCAGGGTTTCCCAATGACGCGTTCGGGTGCGCGCGCAGTTTCCACATGCGGGACACCCACCGGCAATTAAAGCCGGCCAGATGATAATTTAGATAGTTATTTAGCTAGTTGAGGTGCTTGACAGACCTCATTGAGTGGAGATTTTGGCAGGGGAGCAATTTTGAAGGATCCTCAGTGTGTTTCCCGTGCTGTGGGAAACATTCCCTGTTGGAGCAGATGTGTTTCAGCCAGCAGCCAGTGGGAGATGCAAAGGATTTTTTTGACAGTTGGGGGGAAAACCTCATTTATTGCAGGAGGGCACTCTGTCACTTCAGACAAAGTTTTGGCTGCAACACCTTTGTTTTTCCACTCAAAATTATTAATTTATACCCTGAACTCTGCTGTGCAAACACATTTACCTACTTTGCGGACCCCCTCAAACTCACACCGTCAGGATGGGGAGCACCATAACTGCATTCATCACTTCATCCGAGGATGAGCAACATCACCAGCCTCGCCAGGCATGCCGTCCACCTCCGCCACGTGGAGCTACACAACACAGTGCTGCGCCACAGGCACCTGCACAAAATAGTCGCGTAACTACACATACACCCACTGTAGGGTGACCCAATGGGTGGTATCAAGCGTGGGTGTTCATGGTGAACCTCATGAAAGGGACTTATTGCACAAGCCAGTCACGAATGGCCAAGACGTGTCAGTAGTGGTGACAATAATGATATTTAATGTGCCATTAACAAAAATCAAATATAAATAAAAACATGACAAACCGTCAAACACCCTTGTGCATTCCCTTTGTGCTCACAAAACCTTTGCCTTACGCTTACGAGTACTCCTACGTGGTGCTTCCCCTGTGGCTGCAGCAGAGGTAGTGGCAGGTTGCTCTTGTTCATGCCCTGACCGATTAGATGCTTTGGGCCTACGCCCTCTGTGTTTCGGTGCTCATGAGGGCCCCTCCAAAGACTGCTCCACCTGCACCTATGCAGGGGCAGACTCGACCACCTGGAGAGGAGGCAGCATTGCGGGTACTGGTTGAGAGAGGGGCAACGGGTGAGACGTGGGAGCACTTTGAGTGGTGTCCCCACTTCCATGTCCTCTTTCGCCATCATCCCTCTCCAGGCCCAGGCCCACGTCACTCCTACCACCCTGCTGGACGACAGTTTGGAGGACATGTGTGAAGCCTTGTAAGGCCAGTGCTAGTGTATCTGCCTGCCTGTTTAAGATGGCAGAAAGTTGCTCACCCTGAGTCCATTGTCTGGGCCTCAGTGGACTCATTGGTGAGCCAGGCTTGAAGCTCAATGGAGGCTAGCCTTCCCTCCATCGCAGACATTCCCGCACTTACCCGCGGCACTATCTCAGAGATGCCCTCACGTCCCTGTGACAGTATCTCAGATATTCCCCCCTGTAGCTGTGCCACCATTCCACTCATGCAGGAGTTAGACTCCTCCATCCTCTGCACAGTTGTGGGGAGTGCGCATGGCACCTGTTCCAGCACCTCGCAAATGTGCTGCTGCCCCTCGATCATTCTCCTTTTAAAAGATGGCCCCCAGGGTTCAGCATCTGTGTCCAGCTGAGCAGAGCCTGGAGAAGAGTGCTTTCACCGACGCGGACTCTCCACAACTGCCCCTGCCTCCAGTGTCTGCTCGTGCTCACATTTGTGTGGTGAACTTACCATGTGCGAACCCAACTAACTGAGAACGGGGACCCACCGAGGTGAGTGTATCTGCGCTGGTGGATGGCTCGCTCAGATGTGACGGTGTCCCCTCAGAGGCTGGCAGGTCCTCTGAGGAATCGCCCTCCGCCATTATGGCGGTCGCTGAAGGCCCTGTAAGAGAACTGAAGGCAATATTAAGCATGATGACAGATGTTGAGGTGCTGAAGATGGCAAGGCATGTTAACATCATTTGCTATTGTGAGTGCTGAATGTTAAAGTTCTGTCACCAGCCGTTTGTCGGGTGGCAGTCTCGGCATTCCCGATGGACAGGCACTCGAGGGTGTGGCTCAGTTCGAGAGCCTCCTGCTCCGCATCCGTGAGGATGACCTGATGTTGTGGCCCCCCTCCGGTCTTCGCCCTCTCCTGTGCATTCTGGGCTCTCTTCTCCTATAAGGGGAGAAAGTAGAGAGGCGTGAGTGTGGGATGGTGACGTGGCCAACCGCTGAATACATTGGTTTGGGTGAGGCTGACCGTGAAAGAGATGCATCAGAGGGTGTGTATGAGACAGAGCCATGGCATTATATGAGGATTGGGTTGAGTGGGAGTGGTGGGATGAGTACTGGGGAGGTGAGTAAGTGCAGGTAAGTTGAGGATGAGTTTTGAGTGGGCGTGAGGAGTGATGTGATAGAGTTGTGTTGGCAGTGCAGAAGGAGCTGTGGGGTGGGGGGCGGTGATGTGGAAGACGGAGTGTAGGAGAATGAGTAAGTATATTCACTTTGGCTGACCTGGTTAGGTCATTGAAGCGCTTCCTGCACTGGATCCAGGTGCGGGAGACGTTGCTGCTGCCGGTGACCTCCTCTGCCACCTCGAGCCAGGCCTTCTTGGTGGCAGAGATAGGCCACTTCCTCCCGTCCGCTGGCTCGAAAATCTCCCTCCTCCTCCTCACCCCATCCAGTAGATCCTGGAGTGAGGCATCACTAAACCTGGGAGCAGCCTTTCACTTGGTCTGCTCCATGCTGTCCTTTTGGTTGTTTGCTGCAGGAGCAGCATTGGAGGACTGCACCTTTAAATAGGGCTCCTCCAGCTGACAGCCTGTGATGCGGGTGCGCAGTCCGCCCGCTGCGCAGGTTGATGACAGGAAACCTGGAAGCCACGGTAAGTGGCTTCAATTTACGCGCGATCACTTGGGGAACGGACCGATTTCACTGGGCGGGTTACCCACGTGCCCAGTCGCCCCCCCCCCCCCGCTGCGATCCCGCCTCCCTGGTAATATCGGGGCCCTGGTGTGGAACTTTGATCACAAAAGATCCTGCAGGGCCGGTTGACTTCTGTGCCCGAATTCCTGATATCCGCTTCCAGCATGCAAAGTTCATAAAATTTACACTTGCAATTATATAAATAAATTGCAGGAAAGTTTGCTTCCAATTTCTAATGGTTCACTGTGTAACTCTATCTCCGTGAATTGACTTTCGAAGCCAACAAAGGACCACAATTGTCAATTTTCAGGATAATAATTTATAGTAATTTGAACTTTTTATAAACACAGCAGGAAACGAGGAAAGTGTCAAACGGAAATACTTTCCAAATGATAAAACACGAGAATGTCACCTCTTAGCAGCTGGCTTATGGGACAGTTGGCTACCCGCCCTCTATTAGGGGAGGGTTTGTGATACAGAAGGCCTTAGGAAAACAACAGCCAGGGGAAATGAATGCAGGGAAAAAAATGCACAGAAAAGGCAAGATTTTCCAAAAATTGTTTTAAAAGACCCCATCTCGAAGATGGAAAGCTGGTCAGGAAAGAGTTCCTCTCCATGTCACGCAAGTGCAGTGACTGACAACATCGGTAGAGTGTTGTGCGCTGCACTTTTTAGCTGAGGAGATGGATAGTGTCAAGGGGTGTGCTCGAGAGAGAGGGGGGTGGGGGGTTGGGTTAAGGCAGGGACAATAAAATTAAAGTTGTTAGTTTTTTCAAACTTCTGTAGTCACAAAAAAATTGAAATACGGCAGACAGACATTATTTTGGCTAATTTCAAGAAAAATACATGATACTGATAGTAATTAAGTTCTCATCAAATAATGGCACTGAACCACGACAGACCAGCAAACCTAAGAACATTAGAAAAGGATGAGCAAATGCCATTCAGCCCGTTGACACTCATCCTTCGAACTTAACTCTGCCCTCATGGCATTTAATTGTACTTTGAATAACGCCAATGTTTTTGCTTTTATTTCCTTGCTTATGGACTACTCCAAATATTTATCACCCATTGGGGCGGATTTCCCAGTCAACACAACCTGGACCAAGTGTGCGGGGACCAGGTAATCATTCAGGAATCGGTTTTGTCCAATTCTCTCTCAACTTGTGCTGGGCAATAATTTCCAGCTGGCCTTTTTTGGCTGGTGTGAACTGCTCCTGCATAGAGTCTACAAAGCTGCTATTTTAATAGACAATCTCATGTAAATCATATGAAAATGAAGTCAAGCTTGAAATCCGGTTCGTTGCGACGGGATTTTGCTAATTGTAGAGTCTGCCCTTAAATAATAGTTATAAAAGTCGGAAATGTTCAGTCTTGCTCCTAGAATAAACTTTTTGAAAGGAATCTGAGGTAATTTTGGTTGCTACAACAAAAATTGCTAAAATGGGTATTACAGATTACGGATGCTTTAATCACCAGGGAAACACGTTTGTCACTTTCCCCATGCAAAAGCAACAGCAGAATAAGAGGGCATTGCAATTGTTTAAATAGCCATCTAGGTGGTTAATGATTAAAACCACGTAGCCGTTCGAGCCCCTAAACATAATACCAATTCTTTCATGAACCAGATGGATGTAGTATAAATTAGGGAGAGTTGGTTAGAATGGAGAAAACAGGGAGCAGGCGTTAAAGGCAGTTTTTCAGAGTGATCTCCGCCAACTGTTTGCCTCCCTCCTGATCATCACCACCCTCCCTCCCGATCATTGCCACCCTCCTCCCAGCCACTGCTACCTTTTTTCCTGTCCACCGTTCCCCTCCTTCCTGGTCCCATTTAAGGACATTTCCTGAGGGCCGCTGCTGGCATCGCAGCAGCCCGATCTTCATGGCCTCTTCTCCAGCGAGCTGCTTGGGGAGGCCAATTAGATGTCCGCAGCTCATCAGCCCGATGATAATAAGGCCCAAGTCCGAGGGTTGCCAACTCTGGTTGGATGTATTCCTGGAGGTTTCATCACATATCCCCCCATTTCCAACCATTCTGCCCAAACAGCCTTTTTTCCCATCCCCAATATTTTTATAACTAACAAACAAAAGTGTTCAAAGAAAATAAAAAACACACATATTTTATTACCCCTATGATTTTTCTCCTGGGTTGCTCACAGCAGTGTTCTGGAGACTCCAGGAGGGTTGGCAACCCTACTGAGGCCCAATATTATGTCCGCCTCAAGCCTATCCGTTCAGGCTCCGGGACTGATCCCTGCGCCTGCTGCATGTCCATTTTTGAACACGCTCGAATTTCTAGGCCCTGGTTTACATACTACAAAAAGGATATTGAAGCACTGGAGAAAGTGCAAGGATGTTACCAGAATTGAGAGGATGCAACTAACATTAAATATTAAGCAGGCTGGAGCTCTTGGGCTTCATTTTAGCATCCGCTATCGGGTGCGTTCCTGGCGGGGGGGCTCCGAAAATCGGGGAATCCCGGAGCGGGTCCGGAGCCCGGCTCCAACCTGCCCACTTCCAGGTTCCCCACTGACGCGCCGACGTGCGCGCGCAGCCCCCGTATGTGGGAATTAAAGCCAGCGGGGTGCCACTTGAAAGTATATATTGTGCTATTTCAGGTCATTAACTGACCTGATTAAGGGATTATGTGAGGAGGGGTGGGATTTTATAGACAACTGGGACTGTTTCCCATACTGGGGGAAACACTCCCAGCCTGTGGCAGCTGCAAAGGTCCATTTGACAGTTTTGGGGGGGAGACCCTCACTCATTGCAGGAGGCCTCTCTGTCACTTGGGACAAAGTTTGGCCTACACCACCCTCCTCCTGACAAGAAAATTCACCAACTTGCACACTTACCCCGGGGTCCAGAGACATGTACCTACCTTGCGAACCCCCTCAGATGTACATCTTCTGGATGGGGGCCGCCGTAGCTGCAGTCATGACCTCCTCGGAGGGCAAACAGCATCACCAGCCTCACCAGCCTCGCCGGCCACGCCGTCCACCTCTGACACGTGGAGCTCCACAACACAGTGCTGTGACACATCCACCTGCACAGCAGGAGCGAGGGCAACCGCAGAGAGAGATGCCTCGCAGAGGGCACTACCCTCGCCACAGGGTCCACAGACCGAGGCTCAGCTTCCTGGACCTCTCTGAGCAGCAGTGCACACAGAGGCTCAGAGTCACTCGACATGTAGTCATGGACATCTGCAGCCTCCTTCATGCCGAGCTGCTCCCGGCTGGCCCGAGCACCATCTTCTTACCTGTCACTGTCAACGTCACCACTGCCCTCAACAACTTCTCCTCCGCATCCTTCCAGGGTGCCACCGGGGACATCGCCGACATCTGCACAAAAGAGCCCTGCAAATACACCTACACCACTCTGCAGTGACACAATGGGTGGCATCAGTTGTGGGTCTTCATTGTGATCCTCAGGAAAGGGCATTATTGCACAAACCAGACAAGATTCGCAAAGATGTGGCAGTAGTGGTGCCAATATAATATGTGATGTGAGTTGATCAGAAATTAAATATAAGTAAAAACCATGACAAACCCTCAAACACCCTTGTGCATCCCCTTCATGCTCACGACACATTTGCCTTACGCTGCCTACTGCACATATGTGATGCATGCCCTGTGTCTGCAGCACAGGTAGTGGCAGGTTGATTGAAGCTGACTGTGAAAGAGATGCACGAGAGGGTGAGTATGAGATAGAGCAATGAGATTGTAAGAGGATTGGGTTGAATGGTAGTGGCGGGATGAGTTCTGGTGAGGTGAGTAAGTGCAGGTAAGATGAGGATGAGGTTTGAGTGGGTATGAGGGGTGATCTGATAGAGTAGTGTTGGCAGTGCAGAAGGAGATGTGGGGTGGGGGTGGTGATGTGGCAGATGGAGTGTAGGGGAGTGAGTAAGTGTACTCACTTTGGCTGACCTACTTAGGTCATTGGAGCACCTCCTGCACTGTATGCAGGTGGGCGATATGTTGGTGGTGCAGGTGACCTCCTCTGCCACCTCGAGCCAGGCCTTCCTGGTGGCAGAGGCAGGCCGCTTCCTCCCGCCCGCTGGGGGGAAGATCTCTTTCCTCCCCCTCCTCCTCACCCCATCTAATGATACCTGGAGTGAGGCATCATTAAACTGGGAGCAGCCTTCCCCCTGGGCTGCTCCATGCAGTAATTTTTGCTATTTGTTGCAGCATCTGTCAGTGGAGGACTGCCCCTTTAAATAGAGCGCCTCCATCCAACAGACCTTACTGTGCATGCGCAGTCCGCCCGACGCACAGATCAGCAGTGGGGAACCCGGAAGACCAGGTAAGTGGATCCAATTAGGCTGCGATCGCACGGGGGGCAGACTGATTTCGCCTGGCGCGTTACCCACGCACCCAATCGCCCCCCCGCCGCGAACCCGCAGCCCTGGTAACATCGAGCCCATCTCTGGAAAAGAGAAGACTGCGGAGTCCTGATAAAGACTTTTAAAATTACAAAGGGGTTCAATGGGGTGGACATGGAGAAACTGTTTCCACTTGTCGGTGAGTCCATAAATGGGGGCCATGAATATAAGATTGCCACTAACAGATAAAATGAAGAATTTAGGAGGAATTTCTTTACACCGAGAGTGGTGAGAATGTGAAACTCACTGTCAGATGGAGTTGAAGCAGACAGCATTGATCCATTTAAGATGAGGTTTGATGTATAAATAAGCGAGAAGGGAATAGTGGGATTCGAGGACTGGCTGGGAAGAGGTAATTAAAGTGGAATGATATTGGCTCTCAGCTTGGGGAACATCTCTGATTTCACCTTTACCTATTCCTTCTATGATCTGTATTGCCAAGAATTTCCACAGCTGTATCCCAGTCTATGTGTGAGTAGATGATAATCGTGCAGATAGGTTTTGTTGGAATAATTATTTCAGGGATCATCTTTAAAGCTGTAAGTGTGACAAAATTTTGACTTGTATTTTGCAGATGTATGCCCTGCTGAAGTCCAGGCATGCATGTTAAGCAATGAATGCTTTACATGGAGCTATGGTCCATGCATAACATGTTGAGAGGAAATTCTTTGTAGCAAGCATATTTTGCTTATCTACTTAGTAAAGGGAAATTTTGGGTAGCCTTGTCGTGGCAGATTTTTGATACCCAAAAAAGTTCTTGCACATCAGCCTTAATGTGCATGTGCTATGGGCATTCATAATGGCCACCATATCCTCCCAGGCACCCTAATGTACCATCGTATGGGTAGAGTGCCCCGGAATGCTAAACATGGCAACACTCCTTTGATGCACCTCTAGCAGCCTTGAGCTCAAATGTACAGCATGCTCTCTCAGCCAGCTTCAGCATGTTGAAGGATTAAATTGAGAGAACTTTTGGCTCAAGGTTTCTCAAACCTCATTGTTGCCAAATCCCAAATCTACACATTAATTTTTTTTAACATGGCACCATCACAGCTTCACTTTAAATGTTGCATACTCTCTATAATTGTACAGCAAGTGAACTTACGTTTAAATGCCTGGTGCGGCCCTTTATATTGCTGCATATTCACAGGAATTCCCACTACCCCCAACTGTGAGTGTTCCTAGTGGCAAGCTTCAATCTTGCTGGGAGCTCGTTGTGAATATATAATGAACCCTGGCCCACGTAGGCTCAATGGGATGTGTCTCAGTGGTCTTGAAGACCCTAACTGCAAGACAGTCCTGATCGGTTCTGGCATTTGAAGCACTACTCAAGATGCAGGCGCTCTATTCTGTTATAATCATGGTATTTGCATGGGTCTCAGTGGGATATGCTAAATTTTAGTGTGTGTAAGTCAAACACTGAACTTTCCCCACTGCCTCAAAGACAATAGCATAAATTCTACTCCAATTCTGTAAAGATGTTTTTCTTGAAATGTGTTCTAAATTTACTTTCCACTAATTTAAATTTATGCCCTCTGGTCCTACTTTCTTGGCATACTTTGAAGGAATAATCTGGGTTCACCTTATAGGGTAAATTCTGCAAGGCTGCATTCCTAGACAGGAGAGCAGGTCAGAGAAAGGGTTATAATTGGCCATTTCTACAAGCTGTGCCCCCCATTTAGTGAGGCTCCTCCAACCTCATAAAATTAACACTTATTTGTGTGATTTAATATTTTATATACCTTGATGAGGCACACCTTATGTACTTTCTGAAATCTGTCTTGTTGGTTACTCAGCATATGGGCAAGAACTAGAAAAGAACATCAAAGAGCTCAAAAAAAAACATTGCTAGGGACCCAAGAAAGTTTGCATTTCCACAATTAAACTTTCAGCTGCTTAATAAAAGACATTATTCATATAAGTGCGGAATTATATTTAAACAAGGGACTATCCTTTAACTGTTCAGTGGAATATTTTAACAACAGTAATTGTTCAGTCAGTTTGGAAAATTGTTATTTTGTTTACAGTAAATCATCAGTGAGGGTAAGAATCATAAATTGAACTTCTTGTGTTTATATCACATTTCCTGTGATAAAATGAATTGCCTGCAAGCCATTCGTATAACATCTGAATGATAAAGTTGACAGGAAACATACAAGACTGGATTTCCCTCTCGGTGAGAGATAACACGTCCAGATTTCAACAGTGTTAAACCCACCTACTTACTGTTAATGTTATTTTTCATTCCTGGCAGTGACCAGCAGATTCAAGTATGTAAGTCACTAACTGGCAGAACATAAAACCAAACACAAGGCAATTGTTGACAAGAGAGAGTGGAAAGTTGGCTGGGCTCCTAAGGAGAATAAGGCGGAGGTACAGTAAGGGAAATCTTTTTGTTGTAGTCTCCTTTGAGTGGAGTTGAATACACAGCTGCAATCTTGTCCACTGAAGAGAGGATTCGAGATTTGCCTGAGAGAAGACAGGCCATTTGAAAGAAATATGGGTGTGGAGTTCTGTCCATTTAATTAGCACATTAATTAGCATTTCAAAAACAGGTCAGTAGTTTGGTTGGCAACTGCCAGCCCTGTCCTACAGTAATAACTAATTATAGGCTAGAAAATACACTTGGTAGTATTGATGCAAAAATGCTTAGTACAACATTCCTCTATCCCTTATTTTTAAGATGTGGAGATGCCGGTGATGGACTGGGGTGGACAAATGTAAGGAGTCTTACAACACCAGGTTATAGTCCAACAGCTTTATTTGAAATCACAAGCTTTCGGAGCTTTCCTCCTTCGTCAGGTGAGTGTAGGATTCCATAAAGGTACAGCATATATAGTCAGATATATATGCTGTACCTTTATGGAATCCTACACTCGCCTGACAAAGGAGGAAAGCTCCAAAAGCTTGTGATTTCAAATAAAGCTGTTGGACTATAACCTGGTGTTGTAAGACTCCTTATTTTTAATGGTGACATTAACCCTTTATTCTAAACTGGTTACCACCTCCATTAAAAAACAGACGGAGGAGTATCAGACAGGATTCCATTCTAAAGGACAGAAAATCACGGGCTGTGTGCCCGCGATTTTCCATCAAGTGCTCCCTGAGAGAGCTGCTCCTCCCTGGAAGTGCAGGCGTGCAAATTCAGCCATATCACACAATTGTGTAAAGTGCAGATCCGCTAATATTGCAGTAATTTCTAACCTATTATCAACATTAGTGGCAAAAGAAACATCGGGCTAGAAATTGGACTGTGTAGCGCCCATTGTTTCGGCGTTACACGGCCTTCCGAAGTGCCAAGATGGCGTCTTGGCTACGCACGTACATTTCTAGCGTGATATATGTCGGACGCCAACTTGGTAAAGGTAGTAGAGCATGCGCAAATAATGAACACCGGCAGCATGTAAAGTAAAGAGGTGGCTAACGTGGTAGATAAGGGAGTGTCTATGGATGTTATTTATATGGAATTCCAGAAGGTATTCAACAGGGTTCCGTATAAGAGACTGTTAACAAAAATGAGAGCGCATGGATATGGAGGCAACCTATTGGCTTGAATAGGGAATTGGTTATGATGTAGGAGACAGAGTAGGGATAATGGGTATGTATACAAATTGGCAGAATGTGTCTAGTGTCCTCCGGGGATCTGTACTGAAGCCTCAGCTTTTCACTATATTTATAAATGACTTGGATGAAGGAATAGAGAGCCGTATATCTCAGTTTGCTGACCACATTAAGTTAGGTGGGTCAGTAAATAATGTTGATGGGGGCAGAAGTATGCAAAGGGACACTGATAGATTAAGTGAGTGGGCAAATGACAGATGGAGTTCAATGTGGGAAAGTGTGTGGTCATCCACTTTGGACCTAAGAAAGATAGATCAGTGTATTTTCTAAATGGCTTGAAATTAGGAAATGTGGATGAGCAGAGAGATTGTGGGGTCCAAGTACAGAAACCACTAAAAGCTAATGGACAGATACAAAAAATAAATGAAAAGGCTAATGGAATGTTGGCTTTTATCTCAAGAGGACTGGAATACAAAGGGGTGAAAGTTATGTTACAGCTGTTCAGAACTCTGGTTAGACCCCATCTGGAGTATTGCATTCAGTTCTGGCATCGCACCTCAGGAAGGATATATTGGTCTTGGTGGGGGGGAGCAGTGCAGATTCACCAGAATGATACCAGAGATAAAAGGGTTAAATTATGAGGACAGGTTGCATAGACTCGGCTTTTATTCCCTTGAATATAGAATATTAAGGGGTGGTTGAGGTGTTTTAGATGATTAAAGGATTTGAGAGGGTAGATAGAGAGAAACTATTTCCTCTGGTGGTGGAGTCCAGAACAAGGGGCAGAACCTTAAAATTAGAGCTAAGCCATTCAGGGCTGATGTCAAAAAGCACTTCTTCACACAAATGGTAGTAGAAATCTGGAACTCTCTCCCCCCCAAAAAAGCTGTTGAGGCTAGGTCAGTTGAAAATTTCAAAACTGAGATTGATAGGTTTTTGTTAGGCAAGGATATTAAGGGTTACAGAACCAAGGCAGGGAGATGGAATTAAGATAGAGATCAGCCATGATCCAATTGAATGGCGGAACAGGCTCGAGGGGCTGAACAGCCTACTCCTGTTCCAATGTTTCTAAAAAAAACAAAAGGAAAAAAATGCATGTGAAGCCAGGAAGGAGATATTAGGAGGGATGACCAAAAGAGGTGGGTTTTAAGTAGGGTCTTAAAGGAGGAGAGGGAGCTGGAGAGATAGAGGAATTTAGGGAGGGAATTCCAGAGAGTGGAATTTAGGTGACTGTAGGCATGGTCACCAATGGCAGATGAAGGAAGGGAGAATTATCTAGGGAAGGATATACTTGGCTTAGAGGCGGTGCTACGAAGGTTCACTAGATTGATTCCTGGGATAAGAGGGTTGTCCAATGAGGAGGGATTGAGTGAAATGGGCCTATATTCTTTGGAGTTTAGAAGAATGAGAGGTGAGCTCATCGAAACATATAAAATTCTTAGAGGGCTTGACAGGGTAGATGCTGAGAGGTTGTTTCCCCTGGCTGGAGAGTCTAGAACTAGGGGTCATAGTCTCTCAAGATAAGGGGTCGGCCATTTAGGACCGAGATGAGGAAAAATTTCTTCACTCAGCGGGTTGTCAATCTTTGGAATTCTCTATCCCAGAGGGTTGTGGATGCTCAGTCGTTGAGTATATTCAAGACTGAGATCGATGGATTTTGGACACTAAGGGAATCAAGGAATAAGGGGATAGGGCGGGAAAGTGGATTTGAGGTAAAAGATCAGCAATGATCTTATTGAATGGTGGAGCAGGCTTAAGGGGCATATGGCCTACTCTGCTCCTATTTCTTATGTTCTTAGGATACACAAGAGACCAAAATCAGAGGCGGGAGAATTTGGGGACGTGGGGTTTGTAGGACCGGAGGAGATTACAGGGCAGCACATTAATTGATTTAAGTACATAGATGAGAATTTTAAATTTGAGACACTGGAGGACCGAGTGCCAATTTAGGCCCTTGATCACATTGATGATGGGCGAACAGGACTTGGTGTGGGTTAGGACACAAGCAACAGAGTTTTCGATGAGCTGAAATTCACGGAGGGTGGAGGATGGGAGGCCGGCCAGGAGAGCATTGAAATAGTCGAATTTGGAAGTGACAAATCATGCATGGGCGATTCAGCAGCTGACGGGCTGAGGCAGGGGCTGAGGCGGGCGATGTTATGGAGGTGAAAATATGTGGTCATTGTCATGGTGAGGATATGAAATCAAAAGCTCAATTTGGGGTTGAATAGGAGGCCAAGGTTGTGAACGGTCAGTTTCAGCCTGAGACAGTGGCCGGGATTAAGGATGGAATGATGGCAAGTGTATGAAGTTTGTTTTCGGGGCCAAATACAATGCCTTTGGTCTTCGCAATCCTTAGCTGAAGGAAACTGTGGATTATCCAAGACTGGATGTTGGATAAGCAGTGTGTCAGCACAGAGGCAGTGGGCAAGTCGAGAGAAGTGGCAGAGGGATACCGCTGGGTGTCATCAGAGTACATGTGGAAGTTGACCCCATAAAGTACTCCAGAGATAACGGTGTGGGGGTGGAACCAGAAGCCATTGATAGAGATGCTCCGGCTATGATCGCATAGGTAAGTGTGGAACCAAGTTAGTGTACACCTATCAGGCTGGATAATGGAGGAGATGCATTGAAGGAGAATGATGTGATCAACCATGTCAAAGGAAGAGAAATTGAGGAGAGAGAAGGCAGGTAATGCACCAGTCACAGAAAATGCCTTTCGTGACCTTAGTTAGGCCCTTTTCACTGAGAAGGGTAGAAACCTTTTTGGAGGGATTTAAACAGAGAATTGCAGGAGAGATGGGCATAGATGTGGGAGGCTGCAACACCTTCAAAGACTTTGGAGGGAAAAGGAATTTGGAGATGGTACAATAGTTTGTAAAGTCAGAGCAGGTAGATTTTTTCAGGAAGGTGTTACGATGGATGTTTTGAAAGGGGGAGCTGTACCTGAGGAGAGGGAACAATTTACAACATCAGTTAGTATGGAAGGTCAGGAAATAGAAGTTGGGTGGTCAACAGTTTAGTGTGACTGGGGCTGAACGAGCAGGAGGTGAGTGTCAGGGATGTGATGACCTCCGAGAGGGCACCGGGAGAGATGGGAGAGAAAAGAGAGAGCAATGGGGCTTCAAGACTAGAGTTAGTGGTGGTGGGGGAGGATTGGCTTGATGGGCAAGGGGAAAGGGGTAAAGCAACAGAGGCAGCTGAAAAGATGCATCAGGAATTTCCTCATCGATTCTTCCGATCGGTTGCTGTAATTTTGGTGGACGATTGGCAGAATCATTGGATAGAGACATAACTGAGATTTCCGCTCAAGTAACTGCAACCAATCAGGAGAACCTCCAAGGAAATTTCTTTTTCTGAGGTGGACACAGAAGGAAGTGGGGTTGGAAGGGATTTGGGGATGTGACTGGTGAGGGATACAAAGAAGTCGTCGGAGATGATCTTATCACTGATTAAGACTATGGCAAATTGCAATTTCCGCTTAGTATTTATTGCAATTTTATTAACTTACTATTTTGTTTTCTATAAAGGGGACACAATATTGGCACAAGGCTGGTAGAAGATTTTCTGGCTCGATCAAACATTGCACAATGTCGTAATTTTCACGAAACAGCAGAAGTAATTGCTAAGGTAACATTTTATTGCACACGTTATTTAGAAGGAAATAGATTGTGAGATATACAGCAGCTCATCCAAACACTGCAGTTGTCATGATTCCCAGTGTGAACCATAGATCAGTTCAAATATTAATGGCTGTTGAAAGCATTCAATTTCATAATGCAATAGCTCAAGAATTAATTCGGTCAATAAAGTACATTTGCATTAATAATAAACCTGCAATTCCTGACAATTGGCTATTGCGCAATATGCCAAGTGGAAATTCAAAAATGCAGAGATCATTCTTTTGCTTACTGGCAAATCAGATCAATAATGCTTACTTAAGATCTTATTGGTGATATCAGTGCTTTACACCTCTAGGCCTCAAATTTCCTTAGGGGTTCTGATGGGAATTGCACCAAGTTGCACTGACATTTCTGGCATTTTCCGGGTGGAACCAGTGCCATCCCTTACAAGGCCAGTGATGTCAGGGAAGGAGCTGATGGTATGGACTTGCTACGTCAGGAGTTCCCATCTCCTTGGTTCAGTATAGGATTGGAGACAGGTATACTGAGAGAGATAAGTGGTGCCAACCTCCATATGGGCAGCAGTTGGCCCCACTGAGAAGGTCAGGCTAGGGAAGCAGCTTGGACTTCCAAAGAATAGAATTTTTTTTAAAAAAACAGATCTGGATCAGCCCCCTGATATGAGGAGCCAACGTGCTGCAAATGCGGTCTGGGGGAGGCCAGCGTAGCTTTCCTCCCCCCACTATGGTGGGCAGGCCCCAGATTTTCTGGCTGTATTGGGATGGGCAGATGCCAAAAACACAGGGGCTGCTGACCTCACAAACTCCATCAGGCTCAATAATGGAAGACACGGGTGGGCATAATCCCGGGATCACGGCTCACAAATTGACAGGGCCAAATGCGTTTTCTTCTCTGAAGTTCCATCTGATTTCTTCCTTTCTGAAGGTACTGATTAATGCTGGAACACAGTTTCACAGACACTAGTGGCAATTATTAAATGATAGGCTCATGTGGGAGGCTGGACAATGAGTGTCAGGAAGATATTCAACCACTGTCGCCATAACAACCCAGTCCAATCTTGGCCTCAGTTGATGTTTGCAGATGCATATTTTCCAGAAAGAAAAGAAAGAACAAGTTTGCATTTATATAAAACCTTTCATGATCTCAGGACATCCCAAAGTATTTCACAGCCAATGAAGAAATTAGGCCAGAGCCTGTGCTATCTCCTCTCTGACTTATTTCAACAGCCTAGAGTACACACCATCAGGGCCCTGTGACTTATCCACCTTGAGTTTTGCTATTTCTTTCAGAACCAATTCCTTTTCTACAAATATCTCTGACATATCCACATCCTCCTCTAACTTGCCACTTCCACCTGTCATTTGTAAAAACCAATGCAAAATATTTATTTACTATCTCCACCATATTGTCATCCTCCACAATTAGACTCCTTTCTTTATCTCTGAGTGGTCCTAGTGTCTCTTTAACTATTCTTTAATTTTGTATATGTTAATAAAAGCCCTCACTGGTTCATTTAATATTATCTGTTAGTCTTTTTACATGTTCCATTTTAGCCCTTCTAATCTCCCTCCAATACTTTCTAGATCCCTCATGATTATGTTTAACATGATTAGCCTTAAATTTACCATATGCCTTCCTTTTAAGTTTAGTTGTAATCTATTTACTTACCCATGGAACTCTATACCTTGATGCATTCCATTTTTGCCTTCTGGAATATATTTATTTTGTACTCTTATACTTGAAGATTTCCCACTGCTGATCTGTTAACCTGTTTGGTAACTTTTCTGCTGAGTTAATTTGGGCCTGATCCTTTTTTATCCCGAAGAACTTTTCCCTTTTTCCAGCAACATTACTTTTGACTCTTCATTATCCTTTCCTAGTCATACATTGATTTTAACTATGTTGTGGTCACTATTTCCCAATTGTTCTCCTACTCTCACATTTCTGCAGCAACAAGACATCAGGAGGAGGTTCTAAAGATGATCTGGTAGCCAAAACTACTTCCGTAGATTCCCTCAAGAGTACCTTAGCTCAGGGCTTTCAGGACTTAATTGAAAATATTCGGTCTGTTGTCATACAGACTATTAGCTCAACTGAGCCCATGCCCGCGACACCGTTCTCCTGTGGGGTCAGTGGGAGAGATTAACAACTGGCACAATCCCTATGTATTTGCTGGGATCGTATCCCTGAGGAATTTTATCCCCATTGTATTTTCTGCAAAGAGAATTTACCCTGGTGACTAATATATGGTGAACTTTTAGCTGCTTTGAAAGAGGATATTGTTAGTTAGTGCAATGTGCATTTTCTCTGAAAACTGCAGTTAAATTGATAAGATCTAGTCATCCATTTAGATTGATATATTTGGCTATGACAGGAGAGGAGGGCAAGGAGAAAAAATTGGCTAAAAAAGACTTTAAAAAGAACAGGAAGTGCCCACTTAGAAGATATTTACTGAAGGGACATTTCTGATTGTACTTCCCCAGACTGCCAGGTTAATGTGGTGCAAGGCAGAATAACAGTTACTCTGTTTTTTGGTTCTCAGGTTGCTTTCAAGATGTACCTTGGTGTGACCCCTCGTGTGGCGTTCTGGACCCCAGCTGGAGATGATTGCTCACTATTCCTGGAGAAGAATCCACTGATGGGCTATGTGGAAATACCTGACAAGCATCCCTATTTGCTCTACTCCAACCTGATCTGTGGGATCCTGAGAGGGGCACTGAAAATGGTACAAACAATGAGGCAGCTCAGAATATAGAAGAAAGTTTTTATACAAAGGGTTGTTGGAGCATGAATGCTTTGCCACAGGGAGTGGTTGAGGCACAGCCACCTTTTAAGGGAAAATTGGATAAATATTTGAAGCAAAGAAAGCTACAAGAGAGCAGTGCAGTGGGATTAGTTTTGGATTGCTCTAGCAAAGAATCACCTCAGATATAATGGGCAAATGGCCTCCTTCTGTGCTGTAAACTTCCATGGTTCAATGGTTCTTCTATTTAAGATTCTAAGCTTGAATACTGTTCCCTGCTGAGTTAGCTGATGTTGGTATTGGGCCTTAGTTAGTGTCCCTGGATTAGGGAGGAGAAAATCAACAATGGTTCCCAGTTGTGATCATTACCCAGTAACATCTGCTGGAAAGTCCATGTGTGTGGATATGAGGTGAGAACAGGAACCGGCACGGCTATAATGCACATGATGATCAAGTAGCCTGCTGACATTCACTCACGCTAAACTCACGCATGAAGAGTAGCCAGCTGGACAAGATACATGAAATTGTGCCCTGAAATGAGTAATTAGGGGAACTTTTCCTTAGTTCCATGCCCAGGTGCACCGGATACTTGGGCGCAGCAAGTATCAGAAAATTGGATGGGTCGAAGCATATGCCTGTAATGGAACCCACTCAGTTTTCCTCTATTTAAATTAATGGGAAAAAAATTGAGTGTGCACTATAACCAATTTTCTGGTATTCGCTATGCCCAGGTGACTCTGCCCCGGGTGCAGACCCAGGAAAATCTTTCCTATTGCCTTCAGGGGGAAAAATTTGGGGAGGGAAGTTAAGAAAAAGAGGTAGGTTCACCCTCAATTTGAAGTGCTCAGTAAATGCAATGAGTTTTTGTACATAGAGCGAGGGACAGCAGGTCAATTTGGGACATTTATACGCGCTTCCGAGCAGCTTGTTAGAGAGGCTGTACTGCAAAAAAAACTAAAAAGAGAAAGGACCTTGGGGGCAAAATCTTGCAGGTCCTTGTAAGGGGGCAAAAGAGCAGCGGGAAAGGGCAGGATTTCTAGCCGCCACTTTGCCCAGGTGTAGACCCAGTCCCAAATCCTGGGAATGGGGTAATTTTAATACACATTTTATATAGCTGTAGAGGGCAGCAGATGTGCCCACTCTGAGGTTCCAGCAGAAAATCGGAGCAGTACCCTGCCGCTCTGATGGGGAGAGCCTGAGGTCCTTATTGGCTAAAGACTTAAGTTATCCAAAAAAATATTAATTTCCTTGCAGGGAACAGATAGGGCAGCATTCTAAAGGCAATCGATCCTCTGGGAGCAGTTATCTTACCATCTTTGGGGCCTTAGAGAGGCTCACAGTGGAACTCATGCCTGCTCTCAACAGCTCACCATCTCTCCAAATCAAGATTTCCAACAAAATTTAAACGGGGTGGAAATCCAGGGCACTTGGGTCTGCTCCAAATTGCAGCCCTTCCCGCCATTAGGGTGGCATCATATTTCTGCCCTTCCTGGTTCCCAGAATTTCAGTCTGTTAAAACTTGTAAGAGAGGAAGGATATTCCTTGTTAATGTATCTAACAACATTAACTCATGCCACCTGGTGTATACTTTTAAGTCCACAATAAGGACATAAGTCCATTTCCAATTCATGTTATTATCGCCTATAAAAGTACACTTGTTACTTGTTTGGTCTGAGAAAGACAGCATCAGGGCAGAAGGACAGGTTAAGGTCTCTTGCCCAGTAAGAGTTTTATATACTAATGCACAGAGTATAAGAAATAAATTGAGTGAATTAGAGGCTTAACTGCAGCTTAGAGGGTATGACATGGTGGCCATTACTGAGACATGGCTGCAAGCTGGTCATGCTTGGGAGTTAAATATTCCAGGTTATAAGCTATTTTGAAACGATAGGGAGGAGGGGTAGCCTTATTGATTAAAGATACTATTACAACATCAGTAAGAGAGGATATAGGTAAGGGAAAGCAATCAGCGGGACTCTATAGTTAGAATTGAGGAATAAAGGAGGACTTAAAACTGTAATGGGAGTTGTCTACAGGCCTCCTGATAGCAGCAATGAAGTGGCAGAATGTATTAATTCAGGGATTAGAGAGGCTTGCAGCAAAAGCAGAGTTGTTTTAATGGGAGAATTTGATTTTCATATAGATAAAGAACTGAATAGCGGGAGAGGCGAGAATTGTTACTCTCAACATCAAGGTAGTATTTAACCAAGTATGGAACCAGAAAGGCCTAGCAAAGTAAGTAGTATAGATGGGAACATAAAATTACAAAGAGACATTGATAGATTAAGTGAGTGGGCAAAATTGTGGCAGATGGACTTCAACACAGGTAAGTATGAAGTCATCCATTTTGGACCAAAAAGGGATAGATCCAAGTATTTTTAAATGGTGAAAAGTTAGGAATATTGGAGGGCCAAAGAGATTTAGGGGTCCATGTACACAGAGCACTAAAATGTAGTAGTCAGGTACAAAAAATAATCAAAAAGGCTAATGGAATGGTAGCCTTTATAACTAGAGGGCTAGAATATAAAAGGGAGAAAGTTTTGCTACATATACAAAGCCTTGGTTAGACCACATCTGGAGTACTGTGTACAGTTCTGAGCACCGTACCTTAGAAATGATATATTGGCCTTGGAAGAAGTGCAGCACAGATTCACCAGAAAGTTACCAGGGCTCCAAGGGTTAGATTATGAGGAGAGTTTACATAAACCAGGCTTTATTCCCTTGAATATAGAAGGTTAAGGGGTGATTTGATTGGGGTTTTTAGGATTTTGAAAGGAATTGATAGGGTAGTTAGAGAAAACCTTTTTCCGCTGGTGGTGGAGTCTAGGACAAGGGGACATAACCTTAAAGTCAGAGCAAGGCCACTCATGAGAGAAGTTAGGAATCATTTTTTTAGACAAAGGGTGCTAGAAGCGTGGAACTCTCTCCCACATAAAGCAGTACGTGCTAGCTCAATTAATAATTTTAAATCTGAGAGCGATAAATTTTTGCTAGCCAAGGGAATTATGGGATATAGAGCTAAGGTGGGTGGATGCAGTTAGGATATAGATCAGCCATGATCTCATTGAATGGCAGAACAGGTCAAGGGGCTGAATGGCCTACTTCTGTTCCTATGTTCCTATGTAGAATTTGCTTTTGGTGCATTACTTTTGGAGCACATATCTTTTCAATAAAAAAGATAGGAGCCCTGAATATCCACAGGTTGTGATCCAAATGGTTGTGCAATTACTTAGGTGGCCCTGCAGGCTGCAAATAACTAATGAAGCCCTCTCTTTTTAATTCTCTCCCTTTGCCACCACTGCCATTACTCCACCTCCCCGTCTTCAGGTCAAGTCAAATCCTTCAATGCAGAAGACATCTTAGAACATCACTGCACATCAGACCGCTTCACCCCTATGAGACATGTCAAGCCCCAGGACTAACTGAGCATGAAATCAATGCACCTTTTTTTTAATTAAAATAATCTTGCATGTTAACATTAGCCATCCTATTGCTTCTTCACACTGTGTTTTCTGCCATCTCAACTGTGACAATGGGCCAGAACTTGCAGAAAAAATAATGGCGTGTGAATGACGCACACCGTTATTAATGTACAAATCAGCCAGCAACTTGTGGCGAGGAAGAGATACCCTGTGAATTGCAAATCGCCACAAGTTGCTGGACGATTTTAGGCTGCTCCACCGTTAGCTTTGCAAAATCGTCATCTCACCCTTACCCATCCCATGAGCTTCATGAAGTTGCTGCATTTGCACATTCATTTCCCATTAAACTCGCCTCATAAAGTTAAATCTAGTAATTAATAATGTAAGTACCTTTTAACTAATAATTGTTAATGACTGCCAATCAACCTCTCTGGCCCAGAAAGTGAACAATTACAACTGTGGCATCTCATTCCTTCAAGTTGTGAATTGTTGTTGGAGATTTTAAAAATGTCTAATTTTAAATTTTTACATTTTTTTCTTACTTTTCTTTTCTGTCTTTTTTTTCTCTCTCTTAATCCAATATTTCCTCTCCTCTCTATATTTCTCTTTCTGTACCTGATTTGACATTGAATTCACCCATTCTAATTCACCCTCCACCCCCATTGTTCCTCTGTTTATTTCTCAATCCTTAAAATTCATTGGTTAGGGAGATAGACTATTGGTTCTGTCATTCACCAAGGTCCCAGATGCCGTGTTGCCCTCGCCACACCATTATCAGTTCGCACTACTAGCAACTTACAGGGCAAAAAAATTTTGAGCTGAAGGGTACAGGAAAACGTCTAACTAATCATGCCCTGCTCCAGCAAATTCTATTCCATTATTGTTGCCCTTATAACTAATTTATTGTAAATGATGCTTTCTGATATTTAAGCTCTAACGCACAATGGGTGAATTTCCTAGGAGCTTCTCCTGCTTTGCCACTGGAACTTTGGCAGAAACCCCATTTACATGCATTCTGCTGAAGTCACAGCAGCAGAGCGAGAGAAGCCTTGAGGAAATTTACCCCCATGATGAACAACAAAGGCACAATCATATCCTAAGTATCTAACTGGACTACACATCTGCATTCCCAGGTTCATCTACAGGTGGATGTCCAACTTCTTCAGGACTCAGTGAAAGAGAACAAGGTAACTGAAATAAGAATGAAGCTGATGAGAAGACACAGAGTGGTTCTCTCAGTTGAGAAAAAGCAACAATAGTTTGACATTTTTGTTGTTATTAAAAAAAGCTTATGTGTCTACTGCTGTACTGACAGAGAGGGTTGGCCCAGAAATACCCTTCAACAGCTTTGGAGTACTGTCCTATAACACTCTGAAGTTTTCATACATTCTTCAGAGCACCATTTTTGCAATTTCAAATAAACAACTGATATAAAGCATGAAAATCTACAATATCAGTGGAAGAAGAGTTACGACCATTGAAATAGTCTCTGACCATTATCTTCTGGATTGACTTTTTATTTATGGTTTAGCAATGTAAGTAATAATGTTCAAGCTCCCGTGGAAAAATGTATGCACAGGAAATTAAAACTCTGGACTATCAATACTGCATGAATTAAAGCATACTAATGATTAATAGTTCAGCACCATATAAGGTTCTCACAAATCATGTATATTTTTACATAGCCTGAAACAAATTTCACGATGCTCAGGCTTCAGACTTCTTTAAGATGATTGTGTAAGACAACCTTGTTAATTGACTACTATTAGTTAATAACACTCAATGAATGATAATACAAATGTTATTAATATGCACAAAGTGAATCCTATAATAAACAGGTAATGGACTGTAATATACATGAAGAATAAACACCTCCTGTATGTTCCCTAAAAACAATGCAGTGCTTCTTTAGATTACACAAAACACATGTCTATTTTCATCATTTGCCCGTAATAACTTTTAAAGGAATTGACCCTAAACCTAAAAGCATTGCCAATGTGATTAACTCTATCTTAAAGCCTTCTTCAGCTGGAAGGGCCGCACGGTCCCACATTACTGTTACTACCATTGTGGACCTCTGTGAGGCAGGACTGGTCTTCTCCAATTTTCCTCCCAGTGAGGTGGAGCATTCCTCCCATGCACAGTACTCCACTGGACTGTCTGACCGAGAATCCTTTAATGAACAGAGGCAAATTCCAATATAAATTGCAGGTAGGATTTGAACTCATCTGATTGGGAAGCCATTGCACTCGTGCTGTGGAGGTAGCAGTGTAATATCAACTCTTTTAGTTGTAACTCTCCGTAGTTATAATCCCCCTCAGAGTGCTACTACTTTTGTGTCAAAACAGAAAACATTTTACTCACAAAAGTAAAAATACATATTAAAACTTTTATTCAACGGCATTACCATCGCCGAATCCCCCACCATCAACATCCTGGGGGTCACCATTGACCAGAAACTTAACTGGACCAGCCACATAAATACTGTGGCTACGAGAGCAGGTCAGAGGCTGGGTATTCTGCGGCGAGTGACTCACCTCCTGACTCCCCAAAGCCTTTCCACCATCTACAAGGCACAAGTCAGGAGTGTGATGGAATACTCTCCACTTGCTTGGATGAGTGCAGCTCCAACAACACTCAAGAAGCTCGACACCATCCAAGATAAAGCAGCCCGCTTGATTGGCACCCCATCCACCACCCTAAACATTCACTCCCTTCACCACTGACGCACAGTGGCTGCAGTGTGTACCATCCACAGGATGCAGTTCAGCAACTCGCCAAGACTTCTTCGACAGCACCTCCCAAACCCGCGACCTCTACCACCTAGAAGGACAAGAGCAGCAGGCACATGGGAACAACACCACCTGCACGTTCCCCTCCAAGTCACACACCATCCCGACTTGGAAATATATCGCTGTTCCTTCATCGCCGCTGGGTCAAAATCCTGGAACTCCCTTCCTAACAGCACAGTGGGAGAACCGTCACCACACGGAATGCAGCGGTTCAAGAAGGTGGCTCACCACCACCTTCTCAAGGGCAATTAGGGATGAGCAATAAATGCCGGCCTCGCCAGCAACGCCCACATCCCATGAACGAATTTTAAAAAAAATTAACTAAGATAATTCAATACGATACAACAGCAACAACTTGTATTCATATAGCGCCTCTAACATACAAATAAATCCCAAGTCACTTCACAGAGGCATAACCAAAAAAATCAAAAAAGAAAGATGCCAAGCCAAAGAAGATGATGTTAGGAGAGGTCACCAAAAGCTTGATCAAAGAGGTGGATTTTAAGGCAGGTCTTAAAGGCGCCGAGGGAGGTGGAGAGCAGAGGCATTTAGGAAGAGAATTCCAAAGTGTGGCACAGCCGCTAATGGTGGGGTGAACAGAGAGAGGATTTACAAGAGTCTAGAGTCAGAAGTTCAGGAGAATTCGGGGTGGGATTGAAGGGCTGGAGGAGGTTACAGAGATAGAGAGGAATGAGGTCATGGAGGAGTTTTTACCACGAGGATGAGGATTTTAAATTTCAGGCATTGGGAGACTGAGAGCCAATTTAGGTCAGTGAAGACAGGAGTTGATGCGGGCCAGGGTACAGGCCACAGAGTTTTAGATGAGCTGAAATTCATGGAGGGTGAAGGATGGGCCAATTCAGGAAAGCATTTGAATAGTCGAGTCATCCAGAAATGAGTCACTGAAAGCTAACAAGCAATTAGGAAGGCAAATGGTATGTTGGCCTTTATTACAAAAGGATTTGAGTACAGGAGTAAAAATGCCTTACTGCAATTATATAGGGCCTTGGTGAGACCGCATCTGGAGTATTGTGTACAATTTTGGTCTCCTTACCTAAGATAGGATATATTTGCCATAGAGGGAGTGCAATGAAGTTTCGCCAGACTGATTCCTGGGATGGTGGGATTGTCGTATGATGAGAGATTGAGTAGACTAGGCCTGTATTCTCTAGAGTTGGAAGAATGAGAGGTGATCTCATTGAAACATACACAATTCTTACAGAGCTCGACAGGGTAGATGCAAGGAGGATGTTTCCCCTGGCTGGGGAGTCTAGAACCAGGGGTCACAGTCTCAGAATAAGGGGTAGGCCATTTAGGACTGAGATGAGGAGAAATTTCTTCACTCAGTGGGTGGTGAATCTTTGGGAATTCTCTACCCCAGAGGACTGTGGAGGCTCAGTCATTGAGTACATTCAAAACAGAGACCGATAGATTTCTAGATATTAAAGGCATCAAGGGATATGGGGATAGTGCAGGAAAATGGTGTTGAGGTAGAAGTTCAGCCATGACCTTGTTGAATGGCAGAGCAGGCTCGAGGGCCGGGTGGCCTATTCCTGCTCCTATTTCTTACGTTCTTATGAATCTAGAGGTGACAAAAGCATGGATGAGCATTTCAGCAGCAGGTGAGCTGAGGCAGAGGTGAATTTCATTGATGAGATGAGCTCGGAGAGGGTATGAAGGGGGTGGGGGGGAGGTGTTTGGGCCGACAGGACGGAAGGCAGAGTGAGAAACACTGGTTCAGGGCTAGGTCAGGTGGGGGTGGGGGGAGTCTACAAGGGGGTTTAAGTTGGTAGGCAAGGGAAAGAGGTAGATGCAGCACAATGGAGGGTCTCAATCTTAGTCCATGACCTCCTTGCACTTAGGAGTGCCAACTCTGGTTGGACCTACTGCAGGAGGTTTGATCACCTGATGTTTAATCATGAATCATTTGTTCGCAGGTTACAAATGTTAACGGATACCCTTTTTATGTAAAAGTAGACTGTATATTTTTTGTAACCATCTTATCTATTGCAAAGGCAACATTTGTAAGGCACTCTTACATTTTTAGGTTTGTTCTTTTTGCAACTTGTAGTAGATGGTTTTGGCAGAGGAGAGTGAGGCTCGATAGTGCTGGATAGTTAGATCTGGTGATGGATGGCTGAACCAGCTGTGCGCCCGATACGCTCCAGTCTGTGCCCCTTGGACTTGAGGGAGTGAAGATGAGGGCAATACCAAGGGAACAAGCAGGATGGCAGAGAGTTAAGGTTTTACTGGGGACAAGGGCATCAAAGGTGGAGGTGAGAGCGTAGTTGAGCAAATTAACGGTTGCAGAAGTATCATGGTGACTGGAGAGCCAAAAGTTAGCCAGTTGGCAGTTTGTGGAGATTTTATTTGCATCAGTCTATGTCATTTTCCTAAATTTAGAAGGCATTAGTTGTATACTAGACTGTGTAGCAGTTTATTTAGCAAAAAAATCATAATTTGTCCAGTTTTAACTCCTATGCACTGATTCATTTTTGTACATGTTGATATTTGTACAATTGTAAACAATTTTACAACACCAAGTTATGGTCCAGCAATTTTATTTTAAATTCACAAGCTTTCGGAGGCTTCCTCCTTCCTCAGGTGAATGTTGTGTAAATGAAATCCTCGAAATGAAATCGCATTTATAAATCACAGAACAATGCTTGGTGATTACAGACAGTCTTTTCAACTGCCCGTTGCCAAGGCAATCAGTGTGTAGACAGATAGGTGTTACATACAAGGTCTCCGAATATACAAATCACCAAAAAAAAAACAGAGATAGAGAGGTAGAAACATAGAAAAGACAGCAACTGACCCGTTATATTAAAAACAGATAACATTTGTTCGCTGGTGGGGTAACGTGTAGCGTGACATGAACCTAAGATCCCGGTTGAGGCCGTCCTCATGGGTGCGGAACTTGGCTATCAATTTCTGCTCGACGATTTTGCGTTGTCGTGTGTCTCGAAGGCCGCCTTGGAGTACGCTTACCCGAAGGTCGGTGGCTGAATGTCCTTGACTGCTGAAGTGTTCCTCGACTGGGAGGGAACCCTCCTGTTTGGTGATTGTTGCGCGGTGTCCGTTCATCCGTTGTCGCAGCGTCTGCATGGTCTCGCCAATGTACCATGCTCTGGGGCATCCTTTCCTGCAACGTATGAGGTAGACAACGTTGGCCGAGTTACAGGAGTATGAACCATGCACCTGGTGGGTGGTGTCCTCTCGTGTGATGGTGGTATCTGTGTCGATGATCTGGCATGTCTTGCAGAGGTTACCGTGGCAGGGTTGTGTGGTGTCGTGGACGCTGTTCTCCTGAAAGCTGGGTAATTTGCTGCGAACGATGGTCTGTTTGAGGTTGGGTGGCTGTTTAAAGGCGAGTAGTGGAGGTGTGGGGATGGCCATAGCGAGGTGTTCATAGTCATTGATGACATGTTGAAGGCAGCGGAGAACATGGCGTAGTTTCACCACTCCGGGGAAGTACTGGACGACAAAGGGTACTCTGTTGGTTGCGTCCCGTGTTAGTCTCCTGAGGAGGTCTATGCGATTTTTTGCTGTGGCCCGTCGGAACTGTCGATCGATGAGTCGAGCGTCATATCCCGTTCTTACTAGGGCGTCTTTCAGCGTCTGTAGGTGTCCATCGCGTTCCTCCTCGTCTGAGCAGACCCTGTGTATTCGCAGGGCCTGTCCATAGGGGATGGCCTCTTTGACGTGGTTAGGGTGGAAGCTGGAAAAGTGGAGCATCGTGAGGTTGTCCGTGGGCTTGCGGTAGAGTGAGGTGCTGAGGTGCCCGTCTTTGATGGAGATTCGTGTGTCCAAGAAAGAAACTGATTCTGAGGAGTAGTCCATGGTGAGCTTGATGGTGGGATAGAACTTGTTGATGTGAAGATGAGGGCAATACCAAGGGAACGAGCAGGATGGGAGAGAGTTAAGGTTTTACTGGGGACAAGGGCATCAAAGGTGGAGGTGAGAGCCTGGTTGAGCAGATTAACGGTTGCAGAAGTATCATGGTGACTGGAGAGCCAAATGTTAGCCAGTTGGCAGTTTGTGGAGATTTTTTTTTCAAAGGAGCAAATATAATAAGTTTGTAGCAATTAAAATATCCTGTGATGAGAATTTGATCATTTTCTTTTTGTTTTCAATTTGGTTATCATTGATTTATTTTAAAACTTTAATTTAGAGATGCCACAACATGGAAAGGTGAATGTTGCGCACTTAATTGAACGGCCTAGAAATTGGCAGGCCGGCGTGAACAGGGAGCAGAGAATAATCCCTCTGCCAGAATGGGTAGGCCTGAGGCACAGCCGATATTGGGCCTCGGATCTCATTTACATGAACCCGGTGAGCTGTCGACGCCTGCTGGACATCCTCAGGAGGATTTCAATTTCGGGCCGCTGTGTTGATTAATGAGCCTATGTGCTCCACCTGCCATTTTGGATGTTTTATGCGCCATTTTGCGCCTGAAAAACTGCAGCAGTGCCATCAAATTTCTAGGCCATGGTGTCAAACTGCAGAGAGAAAAGTAGTTGAATTATTAATCATACTTTGGTTTTAATTACTGCGCTGAACAAAATATTAGAAACAAAATTCATATTTTATTCTTCGAGCATGCTGCTTGTTATGTTCTTAAGACCAGCACAGCTCAACTATTACAAACAAGTAGTATGTTGTTGACTCAATGAATGTCGGAAGAGCATTTGCTCTATTATAACATTAAACCATTCTGGCTAATTAACGACGAGATGTATCTTATGCACAAGCTCCAAAGAGGACAGTGTTTTTATCAAAGAGCTCATTGAGGCCTGTTGAATGTACTTGTGACAAATCAACTGTAAGAAAGCCCCAGATAAAAATAAACTGCAAATGCTGAAAATCTGAAATAAAAGCAGAAAATACTCATCTGGTCAGTCAGCACCGATGGAGCGAAAGATCGGTTAGCATTCGAGATGGGATTCTTCATCAGAACTGAACTGATCGATAATCTTACTCTTTTGGGTGCTGAAGAACTTGCTAATCGTTCCCAGCATTTTCCATTTTCATACAAGGAAGATAGTCTCATTTTTCTTGCATTCCCCAGTACCTTAGCAGCTTGGCTTGATTTGGTCCCTTCCTCACAGACATGGTTAAAAAAGGAATAGAGAACTGTGGGTACCAGTTCATGTCTCGCCATTTCACAGTACTACATATTGGAGGACAAATAGGCTGCCCACCAAAGGCAACTTTACAAACATTTACAATAAATAGTCATAGCTCAAGTAATTCTTTAAATAATTTTTATTCAGCTTAAAATGTTAAACAGAATGGATAGTATCAATAAACATCAGTAAAAATAGCTTATGGTTTATGGCAAATTAAATGAAACATGTTATATCTCTATCTTTCAATATAATTCTTGCAACTTTACAAATGAACATGCAGCTGTTAAGCAGGCTGGCAATTAGCTTCAGATAAGCATTGGCTCACATATTCTATACTCCCCAGCACCCAGTATTAATTCTTTCAATAAATGTATACCAGGTTTACCTTCTTTATTCATAGATGTCACGTGTTGACAAATCAAATAATTATATTTTTAGGCAAATTGTGCTTTTATCTTTTGCTTTCGCACTTTTATATTTTTTACCTTGTAATCTGATAGAATATCATGTTGTGAATTGTTGAGAAAAATAATGATATATTAATGTTAAAACTTTGGGTTTAAATTAACATTGTGGCCAGGAATCTCTTTTGAGCTCCTCCCACTCCACTACTGCAACTTCACCACAATTACAGCCAAAACCTCGTTTACACTTCCACCAAAGTTACAACGGCAGAGCCGGAGCAGGTCTGAGGAAATTCCCAGCCCATGACATCAGCTTAAAGTCTTCACATGACAAACTAAATTCTATTTTGCATTATAAATATAGATATATCTCTTTAAATAAGTTTTTTTAAAGTTGGTTACAGATATTCCTTGCTATAACAACATTTTTAAAAGTTTGTTTACCCGTGAAATTATAAAATAATACTTTTGCACGATATCAAAAAAAGTTACCAATGCAGTTTTCTCTCACTAAAACTGTACCATAAAAATCTTTACTTCAGCATAAAATGTAATTATAGGATATAAAAGATGCAAGAGAAAGTTTGTGCAGTGGAAAGTGCTGAGCAGATTTAAGCCACATTTTATTTTCTGGGTCTAGCCTTTTAGAACACCTTGGTGAAGATATCCTTCTGTGGCTACAAACTGAGTCTGTTACAATGGTCTTTTTGTGTCCTGCCCTAGTGGAGCAGTTAATTGCAAAACAAAATGTAGAAAAGTAAAGGCGGCCCAGTTCAGGAACCTGCAATACCATTCTGAGTACTGTTTCTGAGCAATTTTCTCCATGGGTAAATTCTATATAAGTAGAGCTCTGGCTGGTTGGGTAGTGTCAGCAGTCAAGAGTTGGGATAAAATATCCAGGCAGAGGTGATAGTTTCAGGAGGGAAAGATCTTTCCGGTGTGCTAGGCGCAGGGTGATCATAAATGTATTGCTTAGAAACAGGTTTACAATTTTACTACGCCTGCTGCATAGGGGAAATATTCTGCGATTTTTCCTATTTGGATGTAAATAGAGACTTTCAATTTTATTCTCTATGTTATTGTGCCACTGTACCTTCTGAGGACTACAGGCCTGTGGTAACTTCTTTAGGGATTGGAACTGTTGTGGAGTTTTGCTTTTGTAAACGCCAACGGAAATTTGGCCTTCAGCCTTCATTGGGCTAAGTGGATAACTTAGCTAAGGGTGTGGTGGCAAGACTGAACATAGCACTGTGCATGCCCACTGTGCCTATTTTGTTACAGGCTGTGGTGGCATCCAATGCACCAGGGGTGAAATTCGTCAAGTAGTAGCGCAAAATGGGCAATAGCGAATTGGCAGCTCTTTTTACACTCCATCCAATTTTCATTTCCATTGACTTCAATCAGTCGGAGTGTAAAATAGGCGGCCGATTCGCTGTTACCCATTTTACAATACCGCCCAAGACAAATTTAATTCCCGCCCACTCTGTACTTCTGGCCTCCCATGGTAGATTAGTGTCAATTGCAGTTGATGGCTAATTCTGTGCTGTTCCATTAAAAGAAAAGGTGCTTGGAAAAGTTTTTCTCGCTTGGAAAGTGAGAAGAGCCAGAAGATATGCATCACAATGACTGTTGGACAGCTGATTTAGCCAAGCCCAGGAGCAGATTGACCTGGAGAGTCTTCCAGCTTCATTTCAGAGTAAAGGATAGATTTTCCAAATCCCAAAACATGGCAAGGTGCCTCATTGCATACAATGATTCAGAAAATCTACACTTAAATGTCAATGTTACACATCAGTTTAAGTGTGTAATTTAAGGGTATTATCTATTATCACTATTTGGCAATACATCAATTAGATCAGGAGCTTCCAACCTTTTTGTCTTTGTGGACCACGTTGGTGCATATCGAGAAACCTCGGGGGATGTATATAAAGTTTAAATCCGTGTCCCTATTAATGTGCTCTGATTTAGGATTTATCCACAGTGCTAAAACCAGACTGTTCCAAATCTCCAGGCCAATAAAATTCAAACAGAACAAACCAGAAAACAATAAATATAAGTGCAAATAGGACTGAGTTGTCTGGGTTACGAATAGACCTACCTCCGACCCTCACTCCCATCAAGCTCAGCTCTCAGCTGGGAATATGGCATATCTGAATTTACCCGAAAATGCTCCTGCCAGAGCACTGAAGATAAAAAATGTTAGCGGAAGAAAAGCTTCTGCATATAGTGCATTTTAAGTCTTGATAACATTATTTCTGTTCGTTCAATTTGGATTACAAAGAACTGGAAGACTAGTCAAAGATAAGAAATTTACTCACTTGAAAAAATGCTCGCGAAACATTTTGTTTTCATGAAGATGTCATCCCTTTAAGATTCTCTGAATCCATTTCACTTAGGATTGTAACTATCCATCACAGACAGAAGAGACCAGCTCCTCTCTGGAAGGCCTCAGTTCAGACCCAACCCCCAACAGATAGCAAAACTCTTCCTTAACACAACGTTACTCACACTCTCAATAAAAGAGTTTTTGTACAAATGTATAAAATACATCAAATGTAATAAAAAAAAGTGATAAGAACCTTTTGTAAAAATGCCGTTACATGTCTAATAAGAGGAAATCTTATACAAATACTGCCGTGCAGTTTTGCTAAGCAAGCATTGTAACACTGCTCCTTTCAGGTACTGAGGCAAAGCATAGATTTACTGCCGTGTCTGAGTGCATTTTCAAACATGGGTGTCAGCAGAACTTTTGCCACCATCAACAAAGTCCAGTACAGCAGGCACCTCCATGTTGAGAGTGGAAGACAATGCATTGGTGTTGTCCATCTTCCTTTCTGCATATTTGTGTATCGTGCTGTAGTAGTTTTCAGTTCTGCTGAAAGAGTAGAGCAGGGACACCTCCTCCCATGCCGCTCTGCTCGGGGTTTTGATCTCCTTCGGTCCTACAGATTCGAAGAAGCTCTTCAGATTTCTCTCCGCCAGTTCTTTAGCATGCTCGGCTGATTTCTTCTCAAACAGCTCGTTCTCCTTTTCCTTGTATGTTTTCCAAAACTGCAATTGGAGGAAGCTGACAGGAGAGCAGCAGCGTACAATGCAGGTAGAGGCCAGCGCAAATACCACGATGGCTGCTATCAGGCTCCATCCAATCACCTGCATGCATCAAATGTAAGGAAATATAAATACACTTCATATTCTCATCATACACAATGCATCCAATTAACCACAGTTCTGGCATACAAGGCTATAGGTGGAATGTGTACTGAGACTCACCTCTACCAAATTCAATAATTGAATCTGCTGTTTGAAGTTAAAACAATTGTCAAAATATAAATCACGTGGGCATTAAGGCTCACCTGAGTGGAGCGCTGAAAGGAAAATTGGGTAGGGAGGATCCCAAAGGATCCTTCCAGTGCAGTTATGGAGCCATCATTTTCTGCCTATGGACAGATACTAAGAGACCAAGGCAAAAGTCCAAGTGTAGACAACCTGAAATTATTTTCTATATTGCCTCTTAATAAGCAGGGTTTTTAACTCCAACCTCATTTATAGTGTGCAATCTGTACACTTGTTTAAATCATTCAGTACTATGAAAAATGGAGCCCAGATTCAAACTACAATTCTGTACATGCTGCAGCCCTTGTTTGCAAAGAAAAGAGAAACAGTCTTTGGCTAGGATTGGTACTTGTAGAGCCATTGAAATCCAGTACAGCTGTACATCAAATGAACTCATTTGATGTACTTGCAAATCCTGCTTAATATAATTCTCCCAAAACTTCAGAAGTACAGTCTTGTGCCAGTTCTTACAATACCTAACAAAGATGAAAGGAACAGACAGGAAGAGCCAACAGCCAGCAGAATTTTCTTTCCTACTTTGAAGAATTGAAGACACAACAGAGACTTGGAGTTCAGGAGAAATGGCAAAACAATGACAGTGAAGAAACAAAGATTTTTTTAATTGGTGGCAATGGATGAGTACAATTAGCAGCAGTACACAGGTGCAGCAAATAATGTGGCTTTTTATTCTGGCCTGTTAATGCAGACCCTTCCGTTGCAAGACTTCCATGACCCACTGGCACCAAATTCAAATTCCAGATGATCTATTGCACACCATAATTCGATCTGTTTGTCTGTTTTCATAATAAACCAGTGACCTTGACCATCTTAATGTAAGGAATATTGTTATCGTAGTCATCACTATTAATAAAATTCAAATCGAATTACAGATGCAAATTGACCCATGTCAGACGTTATGGGGGTAATTTTTACCCCCAAGAACAGGTGCCCGGCTCCAACATGCCCACTTCCAGGTTTAACCCAGACACATTTGGATGTGCGCTACTGGCACCCGGAAGTGCCAGCTATCGATATTTAATGCGCAAGTTAACATATTTAAACCACTTAAAGCGATGAAATGTTTGTGTATTGAGCCACACAAACCATTTTAACTTTCCCTGAACGTGTCTCCCATGGCATCCGAAACACGCCATGGAAACGGAGGCGAATTGCAGCCGACCCTCGTTTGGACCAGTGATTGACACGTGAATAAAAGGTGAATTTTTGTAGCGGGGCACTTCGTCCTCTCAGACAAACCTTTGGCCAGGAATTCTGTGTGTTTAGACTGAGATTTCTTTGTTCACACTGAGAATTCTTGTGTTCAGACAAATTTACCTGCATTTTCAACCCCCTCAAACTGACATCATTAGGATGGGGTGGGGGGAGGCGCAATGGATGTATTCCACAGTACATCTGAGGAGGAGGCACATCACCACTCACGGCAGGCACGGCTTGCAGTTCTGGAGTTTCAGGTGCACAAGTCAGAAGTGTGTCATAAAGACCTGCAGAAGATCAGAGAGGGGACCAATGGAGGGGCTGAGGTCGCAGGAGGCACCACCCACGTGAGCGGGTCTACAAGCAGAGGCTGAGCTTCCTGGACCTCGCTGAGGAGCAGTGCCTACGCAGGCTCAGATTGAGCTGCCAGATGGTTGCAGATATCGGCATGCTTCTTCATGCAGAGCTGCTCCTGGCTGGGCCTGGTGGCCACATATTGCCCATTGCAGTTAAAGTTACCACTGCCCTCAATTTCTTCGCCTCTGGATCCTTCCAGCAGGCCACCGGTAACATCTCCAGGGTCTCTCAGTCATCTGCACTTAAGTGTATAAGGCAGGAGACAGAAGGGTTGTTTGCCAGGGCATCCGACTATGTCAACTTCCTCTGTGACAACATCAGCCAGACTGAGAGGGCAGTAAGTTTCAACTCTCTGGCTGGCTTCCCACGGGTGCGGGGCACAGTTGATCGTACACACGTAGCAATCTGAGGATCTGCACATGAGCCAGGACCGTTCATGAACCAAAAGGGATATCATTCCATCAATGCACAGCTGGTTTGCGACCACTGGAAGAGGTTTCTGCAGGTGTGTGCCACATTCCTTCATTTTGCACAAGTCCGACATCCCAGCCCTCTTCCACACACAAAACAGACTTAAGGAATGGTTTCTTGGAGATAAGGGATACTCTCTGCAGACTCATGGCACCTGTGAGAAACCCCACCAATGAGGCACAGCAGTGGTACAATGACAGTCATGTCATCACCAGGTCTGTCATTAAGCAAGCCATAGGAACATCGATGATGCGCTTCAGGTGCCTGGATAGATCAGGGGGATCCCTTCAGCACTCGCCAGCGAGGGTGTGCAGAATAATAGTCGTGTGCTGCATCTTGCACAACACCACTCAGCAGAGAGGGTTACAGGTGGAGGAGCTCGAATGCGCTCATGAAGCATTCTCATCTGCTGGCAACATTGAAGAAGACGATGAGGAGGAGGACGATCATGGGAAACCCATCACCAGAGCAGCAGCGCGTATGATGCCAGGGATTCACTTATATCTAACAGGTTCTCATAATGAGATCTGCAAACTGAAGATAGTGAAGTACTCAGACCACCTGGAACAACCACCATCAACACCAGCCCCCCTCCCCTCCGTTTGCACAAAACAGTCCTTCAACCATGCATACTCCCATTGTACACGTGCCCAATGGGTGGCATCATGTATTGGCGTTCATGATGAAACACATGTAAGGGTGCTTTCAGAAAAGGGACTCAAGAATGGGCAAGATGTAGCAGTGTTGGTGATAAGTATAACATTTAATGTGAATTTAACAAAAAACAAATATAAATAAAAACATCACATTCCGTCATACACCCTTGTGCATACCCTTGGTGATTACAAATCCTTAGCCTTCCTCTTCCTAGCGCTTCTATGTGATGCATCTCCTATGGTTTCAGCAGAGGTAGTGGCAGGTTGCTCAGATTCATGCCTTGCTGCTTAGATGCTTTTGGCCTATGACCTCTGGGTTTTGGAGACAGTGAGGGCCAAAGACCACTCCACCTGCACCTTTGAGTGGAGTCCCCACTTCCATGTCCTCTTTTGCCATCACCCCTCTCCCGGGCCAGCGAAAGATCACTCCCACCACTCTGCTGGACAGCAGGCTGGTGAGGAGATGTGATGCTTTCTAAGGCCATGGATGACGTTTCTGTCTGCCTGCTTAAGGCGGCAGACATATTGGCAATCCAGAGTCAGCACAGCCATCCACGACCTGAAAGGACTCATTTGAGAGCTGTGCTTGAAGCTCAACGGAGACTGCCACACTCCCCATCGAAGAGCGGGCTCGAGGGGCTGAATGGCCTACTCCTGTTCCTATGTTCCTATGAAGACATTCTATCCACTATTGTGGAGAGTATACGTGACTCCTTTTCCATTACCTCCCAGAGGTGGAGTTGTACCTCGTTCACTCTCACTCTGAACGATGTCCCCCGGGGTTCATCATTTGGGTCCAGCTGAGCAGAGCTTGGAGAGGAGTGCGCCCTCCGACACAATCTTTCCACAGCTGCCCCTGCCACAGCATCTGTTGGTGCACACTTGTGAGTGTTGAATCACAAGGTGACACCCAACTATCTGCCTAACAGGACCCACCATGTATCTGTGCTGGTGCATGGCTGGATGTGATGTGACGGTGCACCCTCAGAGGAATTGAGCTCCTCTGAGGAATTGCCCTCTTCCAAGGCCCCGGAAGAGAACACAAAGCAATGTTAAAAATCATCACAGAAGTTAGTTTGCAATGAGCATACTTAGGTGTGCAACAGGTCAATCATTGATAACATCAATTCATGATGTGTGAGGGATGTTAAAGTTCTGACACCAGCTGTTTGCGGGTTGCCAGTCTCACCATCTCCGACGGCCAGGCATTTCAACGTGCGGCTAAGCTCCAAGGCCTCCTCCTCCACATCTGTCAGGGGCACTATTTGTGGTGGCCCCCTTCCAGCCCTACTTCTCTCCCGTGCATTTTGTGCTTTCTTCTCCTATAAGGGGAGAAAGAACAGACGTGTGGGTGAGTGAGGGTGACGGGGTCACCTGATGGATGCATTGCTTTGGGTGAGGCTGACAATGAAACAGATGCATCAGAGGGTGACTATCAGACAGATTGATCACATTGCATCAGGATTGGTGTGAGTGGGAGAGGTGGGTTCACAAATGGGAAGTGAGGAAGTGCACAGAAAGTAAAGGTAAGTTGATGATGAGACTTGAGTGGGTGTGAGGAGTGATGTGATGGAGTAGGCTTGGCAAGTCAGAGTGAAGGTGGGTAATGTACACCACAGGATGTAGGTGAATCAGTAACTGCACTCAATTTTCCTGACCTGGTTAGATCATTAAAGTGCTTCCTGCACTCCACCCACGACCTTGCCATCATGCTCCTGCAACCTCCAACCACGCCTTCTTGGTGGCAGAAGCTGGGCGCTTCCTCCGGTCAGCAGGGTATAGTATCTTCCTCTCCTGCTCCTGACACCAACCAGTTGCAACTCAAGAGAGGAGTCACTAAAACGGGGTGCTGCATCTCTGAAGATTCCTCCTTTTTCCTTCAAAATCCATGGTTACAATGGCCCTTTACATAATCCAATTCACAGCACATCATTCAGGTGCACAGTACGCCCGTTGCGCAGCTTGGAGATGCGAAACCCGGAAGTAACATTAAGGGCCTTCAATTTAGTCACGATCATTCGAGCCGACGCACAGAAAAGTTTTCCAGGTTTCCCACATGGCTACTCACCCAAATGCTGACTTCCCACTGCCATTAAAATCATGCCCCATTGCGTATTTCCAGCATTTTCTGATTTTATTAATAATTTTATGTGGATAGTCAGGATATTTTTTGCTTCACCCATGCCACAATCTTTAGCTATGAAGAAATGAGCTAAAAACAGAATAAAACCCAAGGGGCCTAACCCTAGTACTGAATGCTGTCCTAGCGACCACAATGATTTACATTTGCAGGTGGCAAGATTGGCAAAACAGTGTATACGTGAATTAAGGGTGTGCTACACTAAACGTATTTTATCAGAACTAAGCAGCCTTCAATCAAGATTCATCCCAGACCCAAAGTAGAGAATATGATGCAATGTGCCTTACATTCCAATGTGATATTAGCACAGCCGGGAAGAAATGTTTTGCTAAGGCAACCCAACCCCCTACCCCAGGGCAAGTTGAGGCATGTTGCCTTCTCATACATGCCCCTTCCATTAAATACCAGCCTTGAGAACCTGATCACTTGGGCTTCTCATGCATTCTATGTGCGATCAGATATATATAGTAATAGTAAATATAATAAATGCATAATTTTATTTGGCTAAATGTAAAAGCAAAGCTTTTGCATGATGTGGCACCAGTCCGCAGAAGAAAGTAACAGTAACATATGTCACCAAAAGTATTTCTTACCTGGGAGTGTGCACGAAGGGTAAAGAGAATATCCTCCCGGTTGGATAGAGACAATGATGCACGAGCACAAGGCAGTTCAAAAGGATTTGGATGACAGTCCTTGGATTTGTTATTGCAGATTGGCTTGAAGAAGTGCTCGTTGTAATAGCCGCACATGCCACATTCATAGAAAGTGCCATTCAGCAAAGCAACAGAAATCCATGTTATGGGGGCTACTAAAGCTCCCACTGTGATTTGCACAAAGATCTTTATGCCACGACAGAGGATTCTTTTAGAGCACAGCTTTGCTTGATTAATGCAACAGCCAGTACATAGCTTCCAGGTTCTGATGCTTATAAAGTAGCCAAGTAAAAACAACACGAGGGCTGGGACGAAAAGAAAAACCATGCTGTAGGAAAAATTCCATGAGTTACAGGGGCAATTGAACACAACAACAGAGAACAGTTGTTCTCCCCCAGCTGTTGCTAAGGCCAGAAAGCCGTATCCTAGGGTGGCATGCTGCTTCAAAACTAAATTCAGCATCGTCTTAAATTTCTCCATCTTTGCAGTACGCATGCAAGAACCTAATGACTGCTGATGTAACTTCCTTTCAGACGTCTGAGAGAGCTTGATAAATAATTTATATCAAGTATTCACTGGTGATGTCCATTTATAGGAAAAGGCTTGAAAAACGAAACAAAATCTAATTAAAAAGGAAAGTACTGCAGAGTGCATTGTGCCTGCCAAAAGAGCCCTTTGATAATTGGCTCCAGACGTAACCCTGTATAAGCACCAGAAGATATTGCAGCTCTGTGGTTAGCAGCTGTTGGTGTTCCCAACACAGAGTGGTGATCTCTGCAGCAATGTATACCTTTATTCATCTTTTTGAGCTGTTCGTAGCTTTACCAGGTTTTTCAAGGAATCATTCAAGGGAACGATGCTATCCTTTAGATCAATTTTCTTAATAATAAAATAGCTTTTGCTTGTGATCTTTAACATTATAATGTATGTTGACTGTTACAAAAACACAGATTATTTTTAATCAATATTTGCATCCATTACAGAAATTAAAGAGAAGCATCAGCTGCAGGAAAATGAGAGAAATCAATATTCCCACCCTCAGAGATCATGCTGATCTTCTTTACCCATCCCCCCCTCCAGTTAATGTGGGCACTCTTCTTTCTCCCCCACCTAAAGCAATGCTCCCAGCTTCTGCTCCTTTCCCCTTCCCCTTTATAACCAACCCTTGCCTTACATTCTACCCTCTCCCTTCTCCTTACTTCAAATTCTGCCCCCTCCCTTCCCCTTGGCTTGAATTTTGCCCCCACCTTCCCTTTGCCATGCACTCATGACCCCTCCCCTTGCATTATCTCCTCCTCCCATCCCCTTGCATTTGACACCCCTTGCATTCTCTCTTCTATTGCATTTTCTCTTTTAATTCTTTCCCCCTTGACATTCTTACATTCTCTCCCTCTTGCCCTCCCCTTGCATTCTCGACCCCGCTTTTTCTCCCCTCCACTTGTCATGTCATTATGCCCCCTCCCATGCTTTCTGTCCCCTTTCTTTGCCTATGCATTTTGTCCAATTTCATTTCTATGCATTATGCTGCCTACTCACTCTTGATCAGCATTTTGCCTGCTCCGTTCCCCATCTTATACATTTTCCCCTCCCTTCCCCTTGCTATGGATTCTACCCCCTCCCTTCTTCTTGCTATGCAATATGCAACATCGTATCCCCTTGCATTCTCTCCCCTCTCCATCCCCCTTCTATTTTGCCCACCCCTCCCTTTGTATCCCCCCCCACTCCCCACCCTTTGCATTCTACCCCCGAGTCTGGTGGCTAATGAACTGGACAGGCCCTGTTCCTGCTTTTCATATTGTCTCAGCGCTATTAACCTGCATGGTCACCTCTATATAGAGGTGACAGTTCTATTGAGAGTTCCTTCCTCCAGTACACAAAGGCGGCAACAGGGCAAGCATTGCAGGGGGCATAAAAAAATGAGAATTTAGGCCTGTCTTGACTGTTCGACACAATGGCCAGGATGATACGCTTCTGCCTCCTATGCCCACAATTAAAATGAATGAATGGAAAATCGCGGCCAGAAGAGGAAAAAGAATGGATAATGAATTTTGGAAAATTGCATAAATGATGCAATCGGGACTTCATTACAGTATTCAAATGTAGACCTTGTCTGAAAGAAACAGAACCTTCCTGGGCCATCTCCCACTGGAAATCCACACGATGCCTAGAGTCAGGAGAATTGGAGGTTCAGTCTGATGGATCTCTACCTTACTTTTCAATCAGTAACTCTCACTTTACAACTGGAAATGATCTATTACCGATCTAAAATACTATTTCATTCACTCACCATTTAAATTTCCAGACAGAATTAAGGTCAATTGGAGCAGTCTCCTTGAACTTCATGAGAAGTACACTTGTAGTTGATGACGTTTTTAACAGTGCAGAATCGTTTTAAATTTGTCTTCATTTAGATGCAATTCCACCTGTTCATATACAAAGCTGTCACAATGGGTAAATATTAGGAGTGAGATTTATGAGCAGCATTAGGGATACTGATTGGAAATCCATTTAAACACATGGGGGTAGAATTTCCATAGGGTTTATTAGAAATAAGTGGGCTAAGATGGACTGAAGGTCTTTTTCTGCCTGAAACTGTTATAGGCCTCAATTTTAATCCTCTCCCCTTGGCAGAAACCAGTTCAAAATGGAATGGGGGATTTACCCACTCCTTTCCCGCCACGATCTGACTGTCTGCAAATTTAAATTGCAGGTGGCCAATACATCCACCCCAACCCAACCCGGCGGAGTCTTCTTGGATACAAAGCAGTGGTGGCTTCCCAGTTGGGCCAAATCTGCCGTGAGCTGAGTCGAGGGCCAAAATAAAGTTTTAATTTAAAAAAAAATTTCCTTGTGGGCCAGGAGGCGCAGGATTTCTCCTCTGGTCCCTGCAAAGAAACCTTAGATCTCACTTGCCCTAGGTTTCCCCCCCCCCCAACCCACCAGATTGCATCTGAAGCCCCTCCCTCACCACTTACCTGACTACTGGGGACCTTTCCTGCGGGTCCTTGGTGATGGCCTCCTGCCGCCCAAATTCCCAATCCGATTCCCCACCCGTCGGCCAGGCAGTGATTTCTGCCAGGTTTAGGCGGATGGATATTAAAATGAGGCCCAAGAGTTAAAATCTCTACGGGCCTCGACACACGAGCTTCTCGCTTGCCCAGGCCACTCACACAGACCAATCCCGTCCCGCGATAAAATTGGGGCCTATTAGTTAACTGTGAGTTTACAAAGGGGAGCACCATGGAAGAGAGTACCAGTAGGGTTGGAATTTAATTGTGATGGTTCTTAGTGTGTATAAATATTTGATGTTCAAAATAACTGCTCCCCTAGATCAAAGAACCCTAGTCAATCTTCCAGTAATCAAATAACAGAGTCGAATAACAGAACCAAAATACTCACAGTAACCAAGTAGTTAAAAGTCCTCCACCATTGATAGCTGCAACCAAGTGACACCTTGGGCTCGAATTTAGCAGGCCTGCGGGTTCCCAGCGGGTGGTCCTCCGGGAGCGTCGAAAACGCGGACGGGTAATTGTGTGCGTCCCCCACGCGATCGCGGGATAATTGGACCCATTAAGGCCTGCTTCCGGGTTCTGCGCTCCCCAGCTGCGTGCCGGCCGGCTGCGCATGCGCAGTACCGTCGACGCGATGTCGGAGCTCCAGTTAAAGGGGCAGTCTCCCAAAGCCCCTCCTGCTGCAAGCAAGAGGTCTGGGAGAATGGCTCAACCAAGGGGAAAGGCTGCGCCCCGTTTTTCAGATCTGGCACTGCAGCTGATGCTGGAGGGCGTGAGGAGGAGGAGGGAAACACTCTTCCCTGAGGATGGGCGCAAGTTCCCTGCCGCCGCAACCAGGAAGGCATGGGCAGAGGTGGCGGCGGAGGTGAGCAGCAGGGGCAACACCCCAAGGACTTGGGAGCAGTGCCGCAAGCGCTTCAATGACCTGACTAGGTCTGGCAAGGTGAGTACACCAACGCACCCTCCCACATCCCGTCCCCACCATCACGCCAAGCAGATCACAACCCCCTCCTGCACAGCCACCACTGCGCTCCATCAGCAATCCTCACAGCCACTCATTCACCATCCTCGCCGTGCACGCAAGTACCCACCGTCCCTGACCCCACCCGAACACTACCACACACCCCAATCCCCATGCAATGGGATGGGCACGTGGCCCACACTTCCTCCCATCCGTTCCGCGCCACGCTCAACCCAACCACACCGATGCTCGATGCGTCTCACGATGCAAGACGCACCCACTCACACATCTGTGTTTTGCCTTCACAGGAGAAGAGGAGCAAGAACAACCGCGAAAGGGCACGCACCGGAGGTGGGCCGCCGCAAGTGGTGGAGCTCACCGACGCAGAGGTGGAGGCGCTCGACCTCGCCCGCACGCGACATTGCCTGTCGGTGGCCGATGGCGAGTGTGTCGCTGCCGAAACGGCCGGTAAGGGAAAGCTGACACTCAACACCCATGATCGCGAGTGACCGTATCATCACCTGCCATCAGGCGCACTGTCAAGTTGGTCCACATGCCTCAAAGTGCCCTCTGTTCTCTTGCAGGTGCGTCTTTGGATCAAGCGAGCATGGAGGGCGATTCCTCAGAGTACATGGCGGTCTCTGAGGGTGCATCGTCACATCAGAGCCAACCATCCACCAGCGCAGAGACACGCACCTCGGTGGGTCCCCCTCGCCAACTAGTTGGGGTAGCACTTGGTGAGTCACTGCGCACGAGTGAGCATGAGCAGACCCTGGTGGCAGGGGCAGCCGCGGAGGGTCCGCGACGGAGGGAGCACTCATCTCCAGGCTCTGCTCAGCCGGACCCAGATGCTGAACCCAGGGGGCCACCAGAGAAAAGGAGAGTCGTCGAGGGCCACCAGCTAATTGCTGAGGTGCTGGCAGAGGTGCCGCGCGCATTGTCCACAATAGCGCAGGCGATGGAGGAGTCCACCTCCTGCATGTGGGCATTGGTGGCGCAGGCACAGGAGGGTACCGGCGACACAGTGTCGCGGGTAGGTGCGGGACTGTCTGCGGTGGAGGACAGGCTGGCCTCCCTCGAGCGTCACGCACAGCTCCACTTCGAGTCCTTGCAGGCCCTCACAACGTCTGTACGGATTCAGGGTGAGCAACATTCCGACGCCACCAACAGGCTGAGGGATACACTAGGGGTGGCCTTGCAAGGCCTCACACATGCCATCCAAACTGCCGTCCAGCAGGGTGGAAGGGGTGATGTGGGCCGAGGCCAAGAGAGGGATGATGGTGACCGGGGACATGGAAGCGGGGACGCCTCTCAAGGCGTCCCCACGTCCCACCCGTCGCCCACCTCTCAACCAGCACCCGCAATGGTGCCTCCTCTCCAGGTGGCCGAGTCTGCCCCTGCCCCGGTGCAGGAGGAGCAGTCTGTGGAGGTGCCCTCACGGGCACCGAAACCCAGGGGCCGTCCGCCAAAAGCATCTACCCGGTCAAGGCAAGAAGACGAGCAACCTGCCACTACCTCTGCTGGAGCCACAGGGGTAGCACCACGTAGGGGTTCCCGGAGAAGAATTCCAAAGGCCTTATAATCACAAAGGGAATACACCAGGGTGTTTATTATTTTGTACTCTGTTTCTTAAATGATGTCACATTCCACATATTAAATAGTCTATTCTCACCACTCCTGCCACCTCTCGTCCATTCTTCCGCGGCTTGTGCAGTAGTTGCGTTCCGTGGAGGCCATCATGACGGCGAACACCTGCTGCCACCCATTGGGCACACTGCTGTGGGTGCAGGATTACTGGCAGCACTCTTCAGTGGAGGGGGCTGGTATGGCCGCTCGCATGTGCAGGTGAGGAGATGCGAGCGCCTCGCAGTGTCTGACTCTAGGAGAACCGTTGACGTATGAGTGCGTCCCTGGCCCGGCGACCATCCCGGTGAGTCGCGGCTCGGCGCATGGGTCGTCCAACATCCTCGGGCGCGTCCTCCTCCTCCGCCTCCTCCGCCTCCGCCTCCTCCTCCTCCTCCTCCTCCTCCTCGCCCTCGCCTTCCTCAATGTGGGTGGCGGGTGTGGATGGGGCCTCCTCCAGCGGCACCCCTCTCTGTTGGGCCATGTTGTGCAGGGCACAGCAGACAACTATGATTCGTCCCACTCTGAATGGTGTGTATTGGAGCGCTCCCCCAGAACGATCAAGGCACCTGAAGCGCATCTTGAGAAGCCCTATGGTCTGCTCAATTGTAGACCTGGTAGCAGTGTGGCTGTCATTGTACCGACGCTCCGGCTCGGTGATGGGGTTCCTCAGAGGTGTCATGAGCCACGTGTGGAGGGGATACCCCTTGTCGCCGAGGAGCCAGCCGTTGCCGGCGTTGGGTGCCTGCAGGATGGGCGGGACGGCGGACTCCCTGAGGACGAAGGCATCGTGGCAGCTGCCGGGGTATCTGGCGCACACGTGTAGGAATCTCTGGCGGTGGTCACAGATGAGCTGGGCGTTCATGGAGTGATACCCCTTCCTGTTGATGAACAGCCCTGGCTCATGCGGAGGTGCCCGTATTGCGATGTGGGTGCAGTCGATTACACCCTGCACCCGTGGGAAGCCGGCCATGGCATGGAATCCAACCGCCCTCTCCATCTGGCTGCGCTCGTCCATGGCGAAGTTGATGTAGTGGGAGGCCCTGCGGAACAACCCATCGGTGACCTGCCTTATGCACTTGTGTGCAGAGGACTGACAGACCCCGGTGATGTCCCCGGTGGCACCCTGGAAGGAACCGGATGCGAAGAAGTTGAGGGCAGTGGTGACTTTGACGGCGACAGGTAAGAAGATGCTGCTTGGTCCATCAGGGAGCAGCTCGTCGTTAAGGAGGCTGCAGATGTCGGCGACTACCTGGCGATTGACTCTGAGCCTCCGTATGCACTGCTCCTCGGAGAGGTCCATGAAGCTGAGCCTCGCTCTGTACACCCTGTGCGGAGGGTAGTGCCTCCTGCGACGCATCTCTCTCTGCGGTTGCCCTCCCTCCTGCTGTGCAGGTGGGTGTGCCGCAGCACCGTGTTGGGGGGCCCCACCTCTCCGAGGCGGACGGCGTGGACTGCGAGGCTGCTGGGGCTGGTCATCCTGTTCGTCCTCCGACGATGTCAACGCACCACCCATCTGGCAGGTGTTGGTGTGAGGGGTTGTGCAGGGTAGGTGGGTGGGTCCTCGGACTGGGGCTGCGGTTTCGTGTCGGTCTGTCCTCTGGCTTGGCGGGGGTTGGTGGAGGGCAGGGGTTGCCCTATGTGACGCGGTGGCCTCCTGCGTGGGTGAGGGCGCTCCCCCGTGGAGCGCACCTTGGCACCTGGCACAGGCTGCTGGCTGCAACACGCCTGGTTTGAAGGGTCCTGTTTCCCCCAGTGTGGGAAACTGACTGCTTTGACCGTAAAATCCCACACTTCCTCTTTTGACAGCTGCTTCAGCTCATTAACTGACCACAACGAGCAAGTTAAGTGCTCTCAAGTGGAACCCCGCTGGCTTTAATTGCCTGCGGGATTCCCACCAGCGGGGCTTGCGCGCGCAGCCCCGCACGTCAGCGCGGTACCCGGAAGTGGCCGGGATTTCGTCCGAATCCGGTCACGTGATCGGAGATCGGGATTTTCGGGGCCCCCCCGCTGGAAACCCGCAGGTAACCCGACCCTAAAATCGAGCCCCTTCTAACTGCTGACATCCCAAGTCTCAGAGTTTCCTCATCAGTGTTGAGGATGCTGGAAGGATTGATATAGGGCAGCTTGTTTTGTGTCAATTATCTATCCAAATCCAGTGCCATCTCTCAGGCTTACTCATCAACAACTCCTCAATCCAGATCCTCATGTCAGGGGCTTTCATATAGAAGTGTGCTTGCTGTGAGGATACTGAATGACAAGGCGGTATAAAGTGAGGCCTCCTTCCCTGTATCCACTTCCACGTTGCCACAAATTCACCTCATAGCTTTGTCCTGGATCCTGCAAATGGGACAGAGAAAGCCCTCCTATTGCATATCTAGGATTTACAAACTTTATTGGGATTTTGATGTCATTGAAAAAGATGAGACCAAAATGCCTTTTGCCCTGTCTCAACATGGTCCTGAATAACTATGTCAGGTCTGAAGGTGGTATCTGGCAGGATTCCTCGGAACTGATATGAATCAATAATTGGCCCCTACATCTTCAAATAAATACCTACAGAGATCTCCTGTTGGATCATGCAAAACCATACTATTTTTGATTCATTCACATTTAGTCAATCGGATATTTGATTTGCAACTTTACAGACAAGTGGTTATTTGAGCTAATGATAATTTTTGCCCTACAGGTGTGTGATACTTTGGAATTATGGCCTCTCTGAAATCTCACTTTCAAATGTCATGCCTTCAAAAGATGTGAAGCTACAGAAACAAGGGCCCTGGAAATCCTTGGGCTTGCTCCGCTGGCAGAAGTGATTATTGATCCCACGATTTATAATTATGAAATCAGGCCTTATAGTTATAAAATGGTGAATCCTTTGACTCACCATGCGAAACTCCATTGGAGAGATCCATTAGTTTTAATATAAAATATTACTCATTGCAAGAATTGGGTATATTACAAATTTTGGACCACCATAGGTACCTCCTTGGCTTCAGTGGCAGCAGTCACTCCCGTAAGCAGTCTGAGCATCTTACTTTCATTGGAGTTGATTCTAACTTCCCTATATCTACTTGTATGATAGCGTAACCCAGGGGCACAACAATCATATACCTTTGTGATCTGAGCTGACTACTCATGTCTTTTGCAAGTGCACTTCTTCAATCTCTGGAAAAGCGGACCAAGCAAACAAGGCCTGATACGAATCGATAAGCTCCTTTATTTCACAATAAGGTGAACATACAAAACAGCAGTTATGATCTGACTTACTTAATTCAATCAATAATTTATCTTCATGTACTAATACAAATAAAGAACAGGTCACATTTACCCACAGCAGTGGGTTGTCTTACTGGACTTAAAACAAAAATGTCTGACGACTCTCTCCTGCACTCGAACCTTCTCACAATTTTTGCTGCCTGACTGCACAGTATTCTGTTTCAAAAACCTAACTGACTGCCTGTGTCTGCCTCTTGTGTTTTGTCTCTAGCAGTTTTCAGACAGAAAATGAACCAAAGACTTCCCAACACAATGAGTGTGAGATGTTTTCAGATTGCCAAGTGAGTCTAACAAATTGCTTATTATTCACAATCAATGCTAGCTCATTAGTATCTTAACTATCTATAATCTCAGAGCTCTTTTTAAAATTTGTATGAATAGACTGGGGGCGATCTTTATCTTCTGCCAAAACAAGCCCAAAGTCAATGCAGCAGCCGCATCACCCAACCATTGGAGTCATTTTGAGGCCCGGGCCTCATTAACATGCTGCTGCAAAGTTGTGGGCATCAAGCAGGCACTGCACTGCAGCTTGCCGGACCACTGCTCAGGCTGCTCAACGCCTGGTACAAATGGGCAGAGAGTACACAGTGCACGCTCCACTCATTTGTACCTGTAAATTGCAATTGGGGTCTTTCAAATGGCATAGGGCCTGGATCTGCATATTTAAGCAATCTCCTGCCTGTTTCAGGTGAGCGAGGCGATTGCCCATTTACAGGCCCACCTGATAATTGCATCAGGTGGACATTGGGCATCAAAGGGGTGGCCAAGGTGCCCCCACCCCCACCTGCCTATTTTTCAGACAGAAACAGGCAGCTGGCAGTTGAAAATCATCTTCAGTATGCTTTTAAGAACTCAACATCAAGAGTAACTCTTCACAAATCCCCTCTATGTAAAAATGGTCAAACAATTCCGACATAAGGCATATTGCTTCTTTATCAATTTGCATTTTTCAAACACAGCATTATTGTAACTTAAACAAAATGAGAGATAGCATCTGTTAATTTTAAAACAATAGGTTATAACTGACAACCTTATACAGAGGTTGGAAAATATGAATTTATGTGCCTCAAGTATAAATCAAAATTTATTTTCAGTTGATTACTAAGCAAAGTTGCAGTTTATTGTGGTGTGATTAATGTTGTTTAATGCACTGATACATTTCAATAACAACTGGAGTAGTTCACACTGAGTGCAATAGTTCTTATAAACACTAGCTGGCAGGCTTTAGCTGCACAAACAAACTCCAGTGATAAATATTACTTTAAGCATCTGAAGTGAGCAGCATTGGTTTTCCACTTTTAGTATAAGAGCTTTCTGACTTTTATTTAGAAAATAGGCAAGCATGGAGAATTTCTTAAGTAGAAATCGCTGAAATTATTATCTGTTCACAATTTTCTTCCTCAGCTTGACAACTACAGGGTAAATGTTCCACTTCTGCATTACTGCTGTGGAGCCTTGCCTATCTGAAGCGCAAAGTGGAGAACAAAGGGCTACACTTACAGTTTTACAATATGTGTTCCCAATAGGCAAAGCTCCCCATTGGGAGCATAGAAGCAGAAAAATTACTCTTCTAAGCCTGAAGTAAGATTTTATGTAGAATTACATAGAATTTACAGGCCATTCAGCTCAACTTGTCTTTGCCCATGTTTATGCTCCACACAAGCCTCCTCCCACCCCTCTTCATCTAACCCTATCAGCATAACCTTCGATTCCTTTCTCCCTCATGTGTTTATCCAATTTCCCCTTAAATGCATCTATGCTATTTGCCTCAACTACACCTTGTGGTAGCGGGTTTCACATTCTAACCATATTATTTGTCCAGATAAAATATTTTTTTGTGCTTGAAAGAAAATAAATTTGCTGTCTTTTTGTATCTAAACATGGAAAGAGTGTGCAACAATAATTTTTCAATCCTTTGTGAGGTAATTTTTAAAATAGGGCTTAGGGCCCATTTTACAAATGCATGCTCCTGTTGGGGAGTCCCACCTGGCAGGAGCGCATGCCAGGAAATTCTGTGTGTGCACCTATGATTTTTCATCCATTAAAATGAATAGAAATATTATGATATAAAGAGACAAAGGCAGCCATTGATAATGTACTAGAAACTCCCAGGCAATGGAAAGTGCTAGAGGTAGAGGACTAGATATCCCAATCTGTTGAGAATCCAGACAGATTGATGGCAGAGCAGTCTATGTGACATCCTTCTCCCCTCCAGGGACTTAAGTACACAATCTAAGCTGACACTTTAGTGCAGTGCTGAGGGAATGCTGCACAGAGGCAGAGCCATTTTTTGATAGAGACCAAGGCCCCATCTGCCCTTTTAGGTGGAAGTAAAGGATCCCATGATATAATTTAAAGAATAGGGGAGTTCTCCCAATGTCCTGGTCAATATGTATCCCTCATTTATCTCATTTACATTTCTTTGCAAATTTGCTGCTACGTTTCCTTACAGCAATGACTATACTTCAAAAGTACTTCATTGGGATATCCTGAGGTTGTGAAAGGTGCTTTATAAATGAAAGTTCTTTCCTTCCCTGACTCAAGCATTCCTACACCCTATCCTCTTACTTACTCCAGGTCCAGCCCTAAACCATCAGGTCATGGCCTGCTCGATCTGGCCCCTAACATGCTTCACCCCCAATGCTCTGCTTCCTTCCTGCTGCAGCCCTAATCTCATGGTCTGATAAGAACTTAAGAACACAAGAAATAGGAGCAGGAGTAGGCCATCCAGCCCCTCAAGCTTGGTCCATCATTCAACAAGATCATGGCTGATCTTCTACCTCAACGCCATTTTCCTGCACCATCCCCATATCCCTTGATGCCTTTAATATCTAGAAATCTATCGATCTCTGTTTTGAATGTACTCAATGACTGAGCCTCCACGGCCCTCTGGGGTAGAGAATCCCAAAGTTTCACCACCCTCTGAGTGAAGAAATTTCTCCTCATCTCAGTCCTAAATGGCCAACTTCTTATTCTGATATTGTGACCCCTGGTTCTAGACTCCCCACCGAGGGGAAACATCCTCCCTGCATCTACCCTGTCGAGCCCTGTTAGAATTTTATATGTTTCAATGAGATCACCTCTCATTCTTCTAAACTCTAGAGAATACGGGACTAGTCTACTCAATCTCTCCTCATACGACAATCCCGCTATCCCAGGAATCAGTCTGGTGAACCTTCGTTGCACTCCCTCTGTGGCAAATATATCCTTTCTTAGGTAAGGAGACCAAAATTTTACACAATACTCCAGGTGCAGTCCCACCTTCTCCATCAATTACCCATGTCCCTAATCCCACCTTCAACTTGGTCTATATTGCCTCTCATTTTCCTGTGTATTTTAGGACTTAGAAAAAGATAATACAGGGAAATAAAAAAAGGAAGACATTATTAATTAAATACATGAATACAACCATAGAAAATATATTTGTTTTTATTGAGAGTGGTGTGCAGACAGTCTTTGTCTGGGTTGAGTTAAGAAATAAAAAAGGATCTGTTACCATACATTGAGAGTAAATTATAGGCTACTGAACAGTGGGAATGAAATTGAGGATGAGGTTTCTAGGCACTAGAAAGGCTTGAAAAATAATAGGGTTTTAATAATGGGGGAGTCTAACTATTTTAAGGCGGACTGGGATATAAAAAATCCGTGGTCAAAATGTGGAGCAGTTTCTAGAATGTCAGTTCCTTAACCAGAAAGTTAGATGTCCAACAAGAAATGAAGCAGTACTAGATTTAGCTCTCAATAAAGTAAGGTATTCCAAGGTAGAAAGTATAGGAAATAGTGACCCTAGGCAGATTAACACATAGGCCTATGGGGCTCGTGTCCAGGGGCACTGTGCAAATATGGGTTTTTCCGGTAAAATTCATCAGTACACAGAAAAACTCTGTACATTCGCTGGATCAAAATATGCTAGCACCCCAGTATCTCTGAGAATGCATTACTTCTTCAATACTGCACTGAAGTGTCAGGCTAGATTACATGCTCAAATTCTGGAGTAGAGCTCGAATCCACAATCTTCTAATTCAGGAGTAAGAGCGCTACCACTGAAATAAAGCTGCTATTCAGAGTCATAGAAAGTTACGGCGCAAATGGAGGCCATTCGGCCCATCTTGTCCGTGCTGGCCGAAAAAGAGCCAGCACGGACAAGATCCAGCTTAATCCCACTTTCCAGCATTTGGTCCGTAGCCCTGTAGGTTACGGCTCAAGTGCACATCCAAGTACTTTTTAATTGAGTTGAGGGTTTCTTCCTCTACCACCCCTTCAGGCAGTGAGTTCCAGACCCCCACCACCCTCTGGGTGAAAAAAAATTCTCCTCAGCTCACCTCTAATCCTTCTACCAATTGCTTTAAATCTATGCCCCCGGGTCACTGACCCCTCTGCTAAGGGAAATAGGTCCTCCCTACCCACTCTATCTAGTCCCATCATAATTTTATATACTTCAATTAAATCTCCCCGCAGCCTCCTTTGTTCCAAAGAAAACAACCCCAGCCTATCCAATTTTTTCTCATAGCTAAAATTCTCCAGCCCTGGCAACATCCTCGTAAATCTCCTCTGTACCCTCTCTAGTGCAATCACATCTTTCCTGTAAAGTGGTGACCAGAACTGTACGCAGTACTCAAGCTGTGGCTTAACCAATGTTTTTATACAGTTCTAGCATAACCTCTCTGCTCTTATATCTATGCCTCGGCTAATAAAGGAAAGTATCCCATATGCCTTTTTAAACACCTTATCTACCTTACCTGCTACCTTCAGGGATCTATGGACATGCACTCCAAGGTCCCTCACTTCCTCTACACCTTTCAGTATCCTCCCATTTATTGTGTACTCCCTTGTCTCGTTTGCCCTCCCCAAATGCATTACCTCCCACTTCTCTGGATTGAATTCCATTTGCCACTTTTCTACCCACCTGAATAGTCCATTGATATCTTCCTGCAGTCCACAGCTTTCCACCTCACTATCAACCACACGGCCAATTTTTGTATCATCTGCAAACTTCTTGATCAAGCCCCCCACATTCAAGTCCAAATCATTAATATATACCACAAAAAGCAAGGGACCTATTACTGAGCCTTGCGCAACCCCACTGGAAACAGCCTTCCAGTCGCAAAAACACCGGTCAACCATTACCCTTTGCTTCCTACCACTGAGCCAATTTTGGATCTGACTAGCCACTTTTCCTTGAATCCCATAGGCTTTTACTTTTACTTTTTTGACCAGTCTGCCATTTGGGACCTTGTCAAAAGCTTTGCTAAAATCCATGTACACTACATCAAACGCGTTACCCACCTTCCTTGTTACCTCCTCAAAAAATTCTATCAAGTTAGTCAGACATGACCTTCCCTTAACAAATCCACGTTGACTGTCCTTGATTAATCCGTGCCTTTCTAAATGACGATTTATGCTGTCCCTCAGAATTATTTGCAATAATTTGCCCACCACTGAAGTTAGACTGACTGGCATATAATTTCTCGGTCTATCTTTTTCTTCCTTTTTAAACAACGGTACAACGTTGAATACTTCTTGCATTGAGGTATATACCATTAAGCACTGCCAAACTCCTTTGTTGTCTAGTTTCCAACCTGTGCTTCCTCTGCCTTCTAAACTCACTTACTAATTTTCTGCCTTCCATTTCCAGCTCTGCTTCTCTCCCTTCTGAATCTACACTCAGGTTCCCATCTCCCTGCCAAGCTAGTTTAAACCCTCCCCAACAGCACTAGCAAACCTCCCCGTGAGGATATTGGTCCCGACCTTTTTGAGGTGCAACCCATCTGGCTTGTACAGGTCCCACCTCCCCCAGAACCGGTCCCAATGCCCCAGGAATCTAAAGCCCTCCCTCCTGCACCATCTCTCCAGCTACGCATTCATCTGCTCTATCCTCCTATTTCTATACTCACTAGTGCGTGGCACTGGGTGTAATCCGGAGATTACTACTCTTGAGGTCCTGCTTGTTAATCTCTTTCCTAACTCCTTAAACTCTGCCTGCAGGACCTCATCCCTCTTTCTACCTATGCTGTTGATACCAATATGGATCACGACCTCTGGATGTTCACCCTCCCCCTCCAGAATGTTCAACTGAAAATTGGTTTATTTCCATGGCATGGAAGGGGACCTAACCCAGATTAATTGGTTGGAAAAGTGGCAGAGACAACAGCAGACTAACAGTGGAAGATTTTCAAATATTAGACCAATAAGATACAGGTTAAATACACATATGGACTAAAAGTCTGAAGTTCTGTGGATAAGGAAAAATTGGCAAATTGAGCAAAATTGAGTTTAGGCAGAGGCATACAATGAATATGAATGAATAATATAGAAGATACTACACAAAATATAAAAAATATAGCAGGGAAGCAAAAAGGGGGATTAGGAAAGGTAAGATTAAGTCATAGTGGTCAACATAAAAGAATATAGCAGGACTTTTATAAGCACAAAAGAAAAGGATAGTTAATCAAGGGGTGGGACAATATGGAGGCAAAGGGGCCACCTTGTGCTAGAGACTGAGAGAATGCTGGAGATATTTGTAAGAATTCCACATAGTTTTTTTTTAAACAGAGGAAGGTGGAATTAGGGTTGCAGGAGCACCTGAAGAGGATGTGGAAGAACCATTATTGAAGATAAGTGTTCAGAAAGCTCTATTACAAACATTAATGGGGATAAAATTGAAAAGTAACCAGGACCAGATAGAACCCATCCCAGAACATTAAAAGGGTCTGTGGGAGGTGATAGCTGAGGCACCAACCATACTTTTCAAAAATCTTTGGAAATAGGAATATTACACTTCAAAAAGCATGAAAAGGACACACCAGAAAACTATAGCCATGTGATCTTAACTCAATTGTAGTTAACTTCTAACGGGTAGTTTTACAAGTTCACATTACCGGTGGAGAGCATCACGGGCAGTATGTATCAGAAATTCAGACACACTGCCCATGATTTTCCAACAATTAACTTGAAAAGTTGGAAATGATAGGCAGCATGTGCCTGAATTTCCAACAAGTGCTGTAGATGGCTGAGGCTCCCCATTGGCAACGTGGGCTCATAAAATTACCCATCTGAAGTCCAAAAGTACAGGATGAAATTAGTGAACACTTAGGAAAGCATGGATTGGTAAAGGGCAGGTTGTGTCCGATCAATTTAAGTGAATTGTTTGAGTAATTTACATGGTGTATGGACAAAGGAAATTCAGGCAATATTGTATGTATGAATTTTCTGAAGATGTTTGATAGGGTATCGCATAAGAGACTTGTTATGAGAATTAAGGCACATGATATTAAAGAAACCGCAGCTTCACGGACACGGTTGGCCAGGGATCCATGGATATTTTTCGGATTGGGTGGATGTTTGTATTTGTGTGCCGCACGGACCTCTGTGAGCACCTCTTCTGGACCAATTTATCTGAATTACTTGCACGTAGATACATGAGGAACAATATTGAAGTTTCCTGGTAATACCAAATTAAAGAGTATGGCAAACTGTGAGGAGGAATGCAGAATGTTGCAAGAAGACACAGAGAGGTTAACAGAATGGGAGACAGACGGCAATGCAGAGAAATGCAAAGCAGTGCATTTTGGGAAAAGGAAGAGTGAAAGGAAGTATAGGGGTAATGTTCTCACTGTGCACTCCCAGTGAGAGAGTATATTGGAAAATCCAGGTCACCTGCACACAATTTTCTGACCCTTAATTAAAAGTTGAAAATGATGCACTTCATATTCCTGGATTTCCTAATATTCACGACAGGTCAGTGGGACAGTGCTTGATATGGCGTTATCAGTTCTAAATTGTTATAGGCTTGAATCAGATTGTTGCTGATCTATATTCCACCCATTAAGTGTGAAGAACAATAAGCCATAATTCAAATTCATTAAAGAAAAACAATCTCAGTCAGTTAATGTTATAAAGTTTAAGGAATGCTTAATAACATTTGTACTTTAATGAGTGATCATGGAAAGAATGACAAACTGAACAATCCAGCTGCAGTCAGTAGACATATTGTGAGCACAGTCATTGCTGTTCACTGAGATCTCACCAGTGACCAGAAGAATCTTGTTAAAACAACACAGAACTTTGAAAAATAAAGAGAAGGTATGGGCCCACCTCCTCACCATTTACATATACATTATATATATATCAGGAATATATAGTGAAAAAAGTCAAATTAAAAATAATAAAACAATGAGCTTATTCAATAAACTGTACATTTTAGTTTAGTGGAATGCCACGATCCACCATAATGAAGGGAACCCTCCTGCTGGATAACGAAAATTGGCAGAATATCAAGACTTCCCAAAATTCTGGTCTTACACTGCGATATGGGAATGAAGGCAAGTACAGTACAAATAACAAAAGAAACATTATGTAGTTTTATTCACCAAGAAGAGATGATGAAATACAAATAATAAAAGAAGCTGTGCAATGAGGCGATGTCACACAAGGCCTTGTCCTGGGAAAATTCTGGTAGATAATCAGGATGGCAGATAATAGGAGTGCGGATAATGGAGGTTCCACTTATTTGCATTTTTAATGATGCTTCATCAAATCTTTGGCTTTCCTGCTAAATATCTTTTTGTAAAAATCTGTTAAAAGGTATGTGCAAACCTCGTATTTGCATTAAGTACTCAGTTTAGTAATATCACTGTGTATTTGTTTAGTCTTTCACAAGATGGCTTCCTTGGTCTAGCACTGTGCTTGAGAACAAGAGGAATACAAGCAAAGCAGTACAAAGCTGTCCAGTAGAAGCACTGCATAGAGAAATCTTTGGGCGTGCAAGCTTGGAGCTTTCTGAAACCGAATTAGTTGTAATGCTAACAGGAAGAAGAAGGTTGCAATATTTAAAATTAAGAAGACTCTTGTGTATGAAGCTGAAAGGGATTGTGCAGTGCTTCGAACAGTGGCTCCTGGTTTGACAGAACCATTTTTTACAACTTTGTTTCTGTCTTGTTCTTGTTTCACATAAGGGAAGTCCACAAAGTCAAAAAGCTCCCTCACATCCTCATTTCTCTCATCAGAGGTTTCTTCTTGCATTTGCTTCAGCAACTTCTTCCGTTCCCTTTTCTCATTCATTTCGATTTGTGCAAAAATATCTGGAAGGCTGTTGGGAAATTTATCACCATCACCTTTTCCTTTCCTCATTTTTTTGGCCTTGTTTTGGCCAAATGAGATCGAAAATAATTTTTCAATGGCTTCCTCGGTCTTCTTTTTGTCTGATAGTTTCAGAAGACGCTCGGCAGTCTTTCGGAAGTTACCAGTGTTAAGGACTCGAGCCAGGATCTGTTTTTCTAGCTGCTGAAACACCGGTTTTGCATGCTGAAGATTTTCCTCAACAACATTCATGTAATCTTCCACCTCCTGCACTGAAACATCCCTGATTGCAGAAGCCCTATCAAACACGATTTTCTGGCGGTCAGCTAGTACCATGGCAAACAGTGGTTTCACAGCAGTTTCCCCAGTTAAGAGATAAACTGTATAGGTTTTTTCATTTGTTGCTAGATATACATCTACTCGATCCAAATCTCCTCGAATGCTAAAGCTTTGAATCTCCACAGAAGGTCCAAAGAAGATATAGGCTGTTCTGGTGACTGGGTACCTCAGTGTGGTTGTGACATTCACATAATGCGTTCCATTGTACGGGTATCCACGAGGGTAAGTCTTGAATGCCAGTGCAGCCTTATCACTATTGCCTTTATCATCCATCCAGAACATTGTATACTGGCCATCCTTTTGTCTAACAAATGCTCCATTCACTCCATCTTTAGAGATTTCCTCAAAGGCCACATCAGTGTTATGGAAAAATGCACTCATTTTCTCAAGTGGGCTGTCTTCTTCCAAATGGATTTGATCCACTAGGAGTAAAAGCTGGGGTTGCAGAAGGAGGAGGTTCCTTTGGGAACTCTTCAGCTTCAGGCTAGGACTGTAGGCCCCCACTGCCTCTCCTCTGATAAAGACCACCCCATTCTGCTCTAAAGCTGCAATGACCTGGCCACGACAATCCCCAGAAATCCCATGTTTATATTTCAACCACTTTGAGTTGCACGCTTCTGTCACCTGCCCTTCCCAAGGATGGAAACAAGTGTCTGATTTGGCTGGAGAGAACATTAAAGCATTGTTGAGAAAGGTATACTTTGGGCCATACAGAGCCTCTGTGATGAAAGGCACACCGTTAGGTGCGAATGTGAAAGAGTTCTGATCCGGATGTTCATGCCCAGCATTGAAATTCTTCCATCCATTAATCCACTGTGAATATTTCTTCTGATGAACGATGTCATAAATTGCACGTCCTCCCAGTTTACTGGATTTGAAGGACAGGAAGGGCCTGTTAACTTCTGCTGGTGAAGCACCTCCATAAGTTACGACTCCCCAGTCATCAAAATAATGTAATTTTGGTAACCCATAATCCAGAGGTGGAACTGGAGTCAAGGAGCCATCATACCTGACAACAAAAAAAAGGCTAAAACTATTTTGACAGCAGAAAAAATGGCAAATCATCTTATAAAATTATATTTTAATATGGACTCAAAAAAATCCTCTGAATTTTAAAAATGCCTTTGAATATCAGTTAAGGAAAACACAACATAACTTTTGAATTACTCAGTTTTAGCAATATATCAGAATAGATCAATAATCAGGTTATAAATGGTCAGTCATCTCTTACTTTTTGAAATATTTATCGCATCTTTTATAAATAACATTTTTCTGTTTTCTTTACACAGAATTTGTGCTCATTTAGATGAGAGATCTTAGCACTTAGAAATAGAGCACCATCCCATTTCTGCAACCCAGTATCATCATCAAGCACTTTCTGATGAAGTATAGCACAGTATATGCATAGTAAAACCCCCTCTACTCTACCCAAAAATGTGGCCTAGCCCCAACCACAGAACTCCACTTACTCCACCAAGTCACATTTCCACTTCTCACACCAACCGTCCTGTGATCTTGGAGTGAGATTGCCAATCAGTGTCACGGTAGGGATAATTTTGTGCTATGATCCCGTGCCACTAAAAACAGGGTTGAAACTGCCCAAGCTCATTTTCATGTAGAACCTTTGCTGCTATCATATTATCTAAAATAGTCAAATAGCTGTGACTTACATTCATTATGATCAGAAAAGACAGATGATAGGGGCTAAAGCTGTGATCAACATGGGGTCTTTTTAATACATTTTATTTATAGCTCTGCAAAAAAGTGTGCCATATTATTTCTGATGAATAGGAATAAAAACCTCTGGACTGTTTAACAAGACCATTCCTCCTGAAACCATCAATTCTAACTAGCAGTGGTCACATGACAAGGAGGTTTTCTTCAAAACAGTATACAGGCATATCAAGGAACTGTCACACCTGTATATTCAGATGCATTTCATTTAGTTTTCATACTGTACTTGGACATTGACATGCTGCAATAAAACATTTTACTACTTGTGCACATTTAACTAAAATAAAACCGTAGGGTGCTTTCAGCTACTGCGGCTGCCAAAACTAACCCTGGGAAAGCCACAAACTGAAAATCATCACATAGATGTGGAAAAACCAATTCCACTGATATTTAACAAGCCAAGCTTACACTGGAATTATTGTGAATGTGCAAAATAAATTGGCTTTCCAAAATGTATATATTTAACTCTTAAATGTAGACATTGTCAGAATATCTTGCACTTTCAGGTCAGCCATTTTTAAGATATGGTGAAGCAGAAGAATAGCTTATATCACATAACAATGCTACCGAGTTTTTATTCCTGAAGTGAAATATATGTACAATATATAGCTATTCTGTATAAATCTAAACTGTTCCAAATAGATTACGGGTCAAGTTGTGACTGTTACATTTACTAACAGTAGATGCTGTAGGTCAGCGGGTCCTGCAGCAATATCTGTCCATTAAAATTAATGTACAGACAATCCTATGGGCCCCGAATTTTTGGCATGTATTCTTGATGGGCAAAGCTCCATGCTGGCATTGGTAAAATTACCCCTTATATAAGCCAGAGGGGCTTAAAGGTAAGTTATTGCTTTATCTTGTCTGAAGCAATTAGATACTTTTTAAAACAAAAACTCCCCCTTGTTGGATCCTCTGCACAACTATAGAAATCTTCCTCAAAATAGATGTTCTCAACTTCCTCTTCGTTTCAGAACTCCAAGGAATGTAACAGAAGACTTTCTCCAGCCCATGTGCGAGATTCAGGACCTAGGTAGGAGGTGGAATTGCAGGCAAACGGGAAAGTGATTTTAGGGAGAGGGGGCTCCGGCCTACAACGATCTGTTACTGAATACCTTGGAGAGGGAGTTGGCCTCACAACGGGCACACCTCTTTGCCAGAGCCCCTCATGCGAGGACCTGGATTAAGCGATTGGTGATGAGTAAACCTGCTACACAGCACTGGACCTGGACGTCTAGAACATCCAGGTGTCTGGCTCAATGGAAGTTACCTATGTAGCTCCTTCCATCACGCTGAAGGCAGATGTCAGTTGTATATCTGATGAAGAAACACTCACTTTGGATGACAGCTGGAGACCAAGTATGAGAATACAAGTTCAGATATCCAGGGCTTGATTCCCAACATGAGTGGGTATTGGCTGGGGGGGGTGTGGTTGGGGTTGGGGTTGGGGTTGGGGTCAAGCAGCTGCTGCTGAAACTCCTCAACTTCAACTGTTGGCAACATCATTCCTTAGGACTCAGTTGTGTCCGTGATGTGGTAAAGAGGATGGTGCCAGCGCACTAACACATTTATAGTGAATACTGATCACCATGTTGCCCATGAGGAGATCCTGGTACTTGCTGTCTACCGAACGAAAGCTCAAACCTATGCTTGACCAACTATCCTCCTTTTTCACTATACTCCAAATTATTTCATTCACCCAATTGAGCATCATCTTACCACAGAAATTCAGTATGGAGTGTACACCATCTCTGTCCTTTGGCTGGTGTGCCCGGTCCCTCCCGAATTCGATTCTTTCTGACCTGCTCTGCCAACCAGTTGCCACTGCCATTGCGCATTACGTAGGTATCCAGAAACACCAATTGGCTCTCGGGCCCATAGAACCAGTTGTAGTTTGAATCAGCAATAGCCACAGTCCTTCGAAAACCTAGAAGACATTCCCAAAACCAAAATTCAGTGCGGAAGAGAAACCACAGAACGTGGAGTAACAGTAATATAAAAGACCATTTTTTTTTAATTATTATTCATTCTCGGAATATGGGCATCACTGGCAAGTCCAGCATTTATTGCCTATCCCTTGTTGCCTTTGAGAAAGTGGTGAGCCTTCTTCACTTTCATTACTTTCCTGGAAGTCATTCAGAAAATAGGAACAATGAAACGAGAGCTGTAACTGACAGGACACGCCAATGTAACTCAAACTATTTGCACCACTAGATATCCACGTCAATTTTATGTCAATTTTGATATTTCAGGGTTATCTTTTTCTCCTGTATGTATAAGTACTTGTACATATAAATTTTGAAATACAATTATTAGAAATGCTATATTATAATGTTAGAGTGGTAGATCCACAGGATCTACAGGTCAGTCATTTATTTTTGGGGTGGGGTGGGGTGGGGTGGGGTTGTGGGGGGGTGGTGAGTTGGAATTTAATGGTTTACATTTTTTTTAACTTTGAAGTACTGAAGGAGTACTGCATTGTCAGAGATCTTTGAATGAGGCCCTGTCTTCCTGTATCCGTGTTTCAGGTGGATGTTAAAGATTCCATGGCGCTATTCGAAGAACAGAGAGCATTTTTGGTGCCCTGGCCAATATTCCTCGCTCAACCAATGCCACCAAAAATAGATTAACAGGTTGCTTACCTCAGTCCTGTTTGTGTGCAAAATGGCTGTTGTGTTCACCTACATAGCACAGTGACCGCACTTTAAAGCAAGTTATTAAACACGAGTGCTTTGAGATGTTTCTTAGAGATGTGATAAGTTGATATATAAATGCAAGATCTTTCTTTCTTAAGGTTTATTTAATATCACATACAAGGGAAAGTTTCACAATCCCATGCTCTTGTGAGCTGTGCTCATAGGATCAAAGAAGTCAAACTATTATATTCTAGACCACATCTTCATCCTACGCTCCCTTTGGGCACCACTTCCCTACCTGTTGCGTAGGAACAAGGAATTTACCCTTAAGTTGATTCCATGGTAACATGCCACCCAGTGACGTAGGCAGGGCTTTTTCCCCAGGGGTGTTTTGATATGAGCAGGCCAGACCAAACAAAACTACTTCAAAAGGTCTACTTTTCAAATAGGAATTTCATAATAAGGTTCAAATAGAAACATTATTACTTCTACTAATCTAACAACTCAAATAAAGCAAATGAAAAGAAAAAAAAATACTCGTCAGACAAAAACTCTAAAGCACGAAGTCCAAATGCCAGTGAAATGTCGCTCATCTATCAGCAACTTCACTACTCGATGAGGGTAGTGCATTTGATGTAGTCGACATAGATTTTATCAAGGCTTTTGGCAAACTGGTCAAAAATGTAAAAGCCCATGGGATCCAAGGGAGAGTGGCAAGTTGAATCCAAAACTGGCTCAGTGGCAGGAAGCAAAGGATAATGGTTGACGGGTGTTTTGGCAACTGGAAGGCTGTTTCCAGTGGGGTTCCACAGGGCTCAGTACTAGGTCCCTTGCTTTTTGTGATACATATTAATGATATGGACTTAAATGTGGGGGCATGATTAAGAAGTTTGCAGATGATACAGAAATTGGCTGTTTGGTTGATAGTGAGGAGGAAAGCTGTAGACTGCAGGAAGATATCAATGGACTGGTCAGGTGGGCAGAAAAGTGGCAAATGGAATTCAATCCAGAGAAATGTGAGGTCATGCATTTGGGGAGGGCAAACAAGGCAAGGGAGTACACAATAAATGGGAGGGTACTGAAAAGAGTAGAGGTAGTGAGGGACCTTGGAGTGCATGTCCACAGATCCCTGAAGGTAGCAGGACAGGTAGATAAGGTGGTTAAAAAGGCATATGGAATACTTTCCTTTATTAGCCGAGGCATAGACTATAAGAGCAGGCAGGTTATGCTGGAACTCTATGAAACACTGGTTAGGCCACAGCTTGAGTACTGCGTACAGTTCTGGTCACCACATTACAGGAAGGATGTAATTGCACTAGAGAGGGTACAGAGGAAATTTATGAGGATGTTGCCAGGGCTGGAGAATTTTAGTTATGAGGAAAGATTGGATAAGCTGGGGTTGTTCTCTTTGGAATAGAGGAGGCTGAGGGGTGATTTGATTGAGGTGTACAAAATTATGAGGGGCTTAGATAGAATGGATAGAAAGGACCTGTTTCCCTTAGCAGAGAGGGCAATAACCAGGGGGTATAGATTTAAAGTGATTGGTAGAAGGATTAGAAGGGAGCTGAGGAAAAAAAATTTCACCCAGAGAGTGGTGGGGGTCTGGAACTCACTGCTTGAAGGGGTGGCAGAGGCAGAAACCCTCAACTCATTTAAAAAGTACCTGGATATGCACCTGAAGTGCCGTAACCTACAAGGCTATGGAACAAGTGCTGGAAATTTGGATTAGGCTGGGTGGCTCATTTTCAGCCGGCGCAGACACAATGGGCTGAATGGCCTCCTCCTGTGCCGTAAATTTTCCATGATTCTTTACTATTCAGTGCAATACACTGATCAACATTCAGAAGCGTAAGCCTAACTAATCGCTGGTCAAATTGAGACAGTAAATCTTTAATCATATAAGTGAGGAAAAAGATTTTTCGGGGCGTGAGGTTGAAACTTGTAGTGTAACTAATATTTGCAGAAGCTTTTGCACATTTGAATAAAACAATGGATTTTGTTTTTTCTGCAGTATTTTACCCACTTTGGCCTCACAATTTCATTTCCATAAATACTATTGAGCAGAATGTTTCTTTCCTTTTCCTTTGGATCACTCCTACGAGTAAGGGTCCGATTTTAAAAAATTACAGACATTTTGGAGGGTGTTTGAACACCCTGGACACCCTCCCTGCCTACGACTCTGATGCCACCATTTCCTCTACCAATGCAGCTGCTAGGATTTTTTTTGCCTCACATTCTGTGTGGTATCCTCCTAGTAGCACAGCTGGGATCAGGAGTTTAAAAGAGGGGAATTATGAGCACAAATTAATCCCCTAATACTTCATGACACAATGCATTTGGATAGAGTTCCCCTTTTTATACGTCACCGTGCCCCCTGGATCCTTCTCAAGGGCAATTAGGGATGGACAATAAATGCTGGCCTTGCCAGCAACACCCACATCCCATGAACGAATGAAAAAAAACTCAGATATCCGAGGTTTTGTGGAGCCCAGAATGAAGCTCCTTGTGTTTAAAGAACAGTTGATGATAACTTTATTTTTTAATGTCGGATTCCTACCTGGGAGCACAGTCCTGTAGTAGAAAGCAAAATGCTGCTTGATCCAGGGGTGGTCGAAGTGGCTGATGTTGAAGTGCTTTTGTACCAGAAACATGTACTGGAATAGGGATCTGGTGGTGTAACTGCCATAAGCCACGCCTTCATACAAGGAGCCATCCTTAACATCCTTCAGTAGGACCATCGACTTCTCCAGAATAGCAAGGACTTGTTTTGTCCATAAGTAAGCTTCTTGGAGATAACCTAAGGTTCACAATGAGAAAAAAAGCATCTGAGTAAAATTGATAACATACTAAATTACAAATTCAACAACCCCTTCAAAAATGTTGCCTTTAAACAAATGCCAGATTTTTGTTCAATAAAATTATAAGGCACCCTTCATGTTGAAACATCTCAAAGTGCTTCACATAATGAATTAATTTTTTTTTAAATGCATTTAAATGGCGATTCCAGCAGTTACACATTAAACATTAAACAGTGGCTACCCCAAGAATTTCTATTCTAATCTTGACAACAGAACTTGTGCTATTTTCAGTATAAGCTAATTTTAGAATAATTTTTTAAAATAATGCTTTAAAGAAGCAAAGTTTGGATCAACAATTGTTTGACAAAGTGTTTTGATTGCTAAACACTGATAAGAAATACAGAATCGTAGAAAGGTTACAGCATGGAAGGAGGCCATTCGGCCCATCAAGTCCGTGCCGGATGATGTGAAAATATTATGACAAAAATGATATGCAAATGTTGAAGTTATTTTCTCCTCCCACAATAAAGACAGTCGCTCTTTGTTACAAATTCTTGGATTCAGTGGCGTCAGTCACCCCTGTAAGTGGATCCCCTACCCCTTAAATGCTTGAGTAAATTCAAACTGCCCAATACCTAACTTCATGATAGAGCAATCCAAGTGTAACAATAGTACCCGCCTGTGATTGAAACCAGATATTTGTATCTTTTCATGTACCCCCACGTCGTTTTTCAATCTTTTCCAAAGTGGACTGAGTAAACACCTGGTAAGATTAGGCCAGATATGATTGTTAAACTGCAGTTCTGATCAGATTCACTTAACTCAATTAGTTCAACTTGTCTTTGTGTAATAATAAAACATAAAAAGCATCAGTGAGTCATTTTGCTTGACTGAAATAAAGTAAACACTAACTACTGTTCTGCATTCTACTTCTGTTTTAAACCTGACTGCTTTTGCGGCCTTTGCTGGACCTGACTGACTGCCTGCCTGCGTCTCTGTTTCTACCTTTAACACCCTGGCCCTGATTTTGAGGGCCTCCGCCTAGTGGGAATGGGGTGGCAGTGTCCTGAAAATCATGGTAAAACACTTACCGCCCTGTCGCTGTTACTAATCCGCCTGCCAGCAATTTTGTTGGGGCCTTTGCTTGGGCGGCCCAGGCACTTGCCTGCTTCAGGCGGGACCCTAATAGTAATATGGCAATTGAGGTTTTACGACGTACATAGGGCAGCAATGCAATTTTGACCAACCAATGGCAGAGCACGCACCATGCATGCTCCAGCAATTGGTATCAGGCATTGAGCGGCCTCCATTAGAATATCAACAATCTTCCAGCTAGGTGATCTTTTTTTCTAAACTTGTGTAAATACACTTTGCATTAAAAACCCAACATTTAAAAGTAATTATTTTTTCCAAATCCTTTCTGTGGCAATATTGTCATAAAATCCCAAAACGTAACACCTTTTAAAAGAAACTCCCCACGACCACTTACTAAATGAGCTTCTAGATGTTGCTGAGTAATCCATTGCATTAAATACAGTAAATTTAATCTGAACGGTTTACACATTATTGTCACTAAAACAGCAAGAATCAGACAATGGAATAATATATCCCTAAATCAGGAAACACTTCTCCACACAAAGGGTAGTGGAAATCTGGAACTCCCTCCCCCAAAGTTGGGAGTTGATGGGTCAATTTGAAATTTTTGTTGGGTAAAGGTATCCAGGGATACGGAACAAAGGCGGGTAAATGGAGTTGAGGTACAGATCAGCCATGATCTAACTGAATGGCAAAACAGGCTCGGGAGGCTGAATGGACTACTTCTGTTCCTATGTTTCTATGTTCTTACACAAAGTGTGATTTCAAAGTTATTTAGTCCTGTGTCAAGGTTCTTGAGCAGTGTTTTTTGAAAATCATACACTTATAAATTCTATTTTTTAAATTGATTTTTGCTGTGGTTTTTTTAGATGCATTTTCCCCTTTTTGTTGATAAGATTTCTCCCATTTTTAAAAAATCTGCCTATCCTGACACTCAGCAGCTAATAGGGCAGACACACAACCTGCTTCCAGCTTCCTGTCCATAACCCTCTGACCAGCAGCTGGAGTGTAACTTTCCCCTGTTCTGGGAGATGCCACAGCCTCTGCTCAGCACCACATCACAAGTCTTTTTAACCCTTAAATGTTATCCTGAACCACACAGATTCAAAGAATACTTTTTCTAAAATTACAGCTTTATTACATTTTTAATAGCATTTGGTGCTTGACTTCACAAAACAGCGACTATCTAAAATATGTATGTGAATGGAACGTCACTGTTCTCTTTCGAAAAATAACGTACCAAAATATTATTCAAAGAACAGTGGATATCAGATCTAATCAAGACAAAAAAAAAACACACCCTGTTTGGTTCTGCACCCTCCACCTGCTAGCATTTTTTTAAAAATCCTGTTTTATCCTCTCCTTTTAGTTTATGCCGAGATCTGGGGGGTTAAATTTGATAACCCCCTAATCCGGGCGCGGGGGTCATGGTGCGCGATTAACCCGGTCAATGCGATGCAGGCAGCACGTGAGATTTGTGCTGCCTGGATTCCTGGAAGCAGCCAGGCACAGCTGTGCAGTTGAGTGGAAGTTCACCAGCAGGGGGACTCCAATATCGCACGAGTGGCTAGAACTACTTAAAGGCAGCCTGCACCTCTTATTTGCAAAATGTAAGATACGGGACTGCATGGACTCTGAACGGAGATCAGACATTGCACAAGTAAAACACATATGTAGGTTCCTTCCCTATGTTTACAAACTGTTGAGTTATGGTAAAACATTGAATAAAGGTTGTGCACTACTAAATCCCACATCCTCCAATCTGCACGCCAGACCTCACCAATCTGCCGATCTGAGTTTGTACCAGGCCTGCGAGAGAGCGTGCACCAAGGTTCTCTGATGATGCACTAGAGGCCTTGGTGCAAGAGGTGGTCAGAGGGAGGGGCATCCTATATCTGCAGGGGGGCAAGAGGCCCTCCAGACATATGCTCAAGAGGCAGTGCCAGGTGCATAGCACCACGAACGTGGATGAATTGCAGGAAGAAGTTCATTGCTTTGACACGAGTAGTCAAGGTGAGTGACGACAACTGTCAAGTGGCATCTCCTACCAACTGCACCACTAGCCGCATCCACTGCTCCATGCACTACACCCCCCATCACCCACATACCAACAAACTATTTCAATCAGTACTCAACTCTTCCAATCAGATGCTTCCTCTCACCCTCACACATTACCATTGTTGCAAGCTACACACCCACAACTCACAGGTCACACACTCTGGCAGCTATTCAACCATGACAGGCACATCATGCATTCATCCTGCCGGACACTAACTGACACATGTCCCGCTTTCTTGCAGGAGAAGGTGGCGCATAACAGAAGGCAGCAAATGTCAGTAGCTCCATGGAACATGAACCTGCTGTCCTCGTGCAGGGTGATAGCATTCCAGTTCCACCCCTGCCACTCTGCCAGTGCCCTTGCTGTTGCCTGTCAGATAGCCAGCTCACTCCACGTAGAGTATTGAACTTTATTATCGGAACATAGGAAGATAGGAACAGAAGTAGGCCATTTAGCCCCTCGAGTCTTTTCCACCATTCAATGAGATCGTGATTGATCTGTGACCTAACTCCTTATACCTGCCTTTTTTTAAAATTCATTCATGGGATGTGGGTGTCGTTGGCGAGGCCAGCATTTATTGCCCATCCCTAATTGCCCTTGAGAAGGTGGTGGTGAGCCGCCTTTTTGAACCGCTGCAGTCCGTGTGGTGATGGTTCTCCCACAGTGCTGTTAGGAAGGGAGTTCCAGGATTTTGACCCAGCGACGATGAAGGAACGGCAATATATTTCCAAGTTGGGATGGTGTGTGACTTGGAGGGGAACGTGCAGGTGGTGTTGTTCCTATGTGCCTTAGCCCCATATCCCTCAATACCTTTGGTTAACAAAAATCTCAGATTTAAAATTAACAATTGAGCTAGCATCAACTGCCATTTGCAGAAGAGCATTCCAATCTTCTGCCACTCTTTGCGTGTAGAAGGGTTTCCTAACTTCGCTCTTGCAAGTCCTGGCTCTAATTCTTAGGCTATGTCCCTTTGTCCTGGCATTCAAGTATTGGAGACCTCCAAAAACAGGTACAAATGCACCAGTAGCCAGAAGCAATAATCCAGCAACTAGCCTGTAACTCCTGCATGATCCCTTTAAATAGCACTGGTTGGGTGGGGGGGGGTCCTCCATGCTGCTTACGACCTGTTCAGCTGTGCGAGGTTAAGACAGTGCGTCGGCTGGTGTGTTGAGTTCCAAAATCATATCTGTCCCTTTAAATCAGCATTGCACACTGATCTAATGCATATTCGCCCTACTTTACATGCTACCGCCGTTGGTTATCTGTGCGCGCGTGAACGCCTTTACCAAGGTGGCATCCAGCGCGCATCACGCTAGAACCTTTCGCATTCCGCACGCCATTTTGAGTCCTTAGGAGGCCACGTAGTGCCTACAAAATGGGCGGCCCAAATTATAGCCCCTGGTTCCTTGGGTGGTGGCAGCCCTCTTGCTTCCAGTGTTCTTCATTTTTTGAGTTTAGGCAATATTGGCAGGCGATTGAACCACAATAGGTCACCACAGCCAAACCCAAAACCGTTCCTCACCCAACATCCATATACACATACTACTCCCATTTTAAATTAGTTAAATTAACACAATGCAAACATGTAAGTGCACTAAAAGTAGCATTCAGAGGAAATTAAACTCCTTGGTTGAGATTATAGTAAACTAACACAAGATGGAACTATTTAACATTTATTTTGGTGTGGCTCTTGTAACTTCAAGAAAGAACTTTACACAATGTTTCTTTCTCTAAAATATAATTACTAGTATCTATGGGAACTAATAAGGCTCCAGTGAATTAATAGGATTTCCAGAAATTCAACAAGTCCATTTGGTCAGCCCTCCCTGTTGATAAGTGGCCAGCCAGAACCAAGGCCCAGTGCCAGTGGTATGGCGGAGTTTGCACACATGATGTTGCTGACCTTTATAACAGCAGCACACGTGAGGCCTCTGGCTGCCCCTTAGATGTCACAGGAAGGCAGCAGGAGCGGGCTGCAAAACATACATCCTGCAGCAGTCCCATCCCAGAGATCAGCTGTCCCAAGAGGCTCAGTCACAGTTTACAGATGGCCAGAACCCATGCCTCTGCCCTCATACAGCACCGAGAAGGAGCACTGGATTACACAGGGACACCAAAACGAAGCATGGTGTTCATAAGGAGTAGTCACTGTGATGTAAGCCTCTTCTGCAAATAAGTCTCTTCTGAAAGTAAAGGTGAATTGATCATGAGAAGTGTGGTTAGCTGATGGAATGTGAGAAATCTGTGTGACTGTTCAGACAGGGTTACTATGGAGGACTAGACTAAGTGGAGCTGGTACATGGGCAAGAGTCCTGGAAGGTGCCATCAATAGCGAGATTGAGGAGTTCACCTTCCTAAAGTGATAACATTTTTCTTATGATTGGTCCTTGCAACTGGCAATCTTCTAACTCTTCTAATATTGCTCCTCTGCAAAATGAAAGAACTGGGCAGCCTTGCTAAACAATGCATTAATCACTTGATGAATACAGGTATGCACAAAACATTGCCTTATGCCAGTCAAGTCCACTGCAACACCCTGAAAAGAACCCATGGTTATTTTCACAGGGATTGTAAGTGCAGTCCAAATGGCGGAAGAGGGTTCCAGGTCTGGCTGCAGCAGGAGACATAGATCTTCCAGTTTTTTTTTGATGAAACACAGCCTTCTCAGGCAGATCTTTTGACGCAGATCATGGAAGATGGTCTGTGTACTCTTCATCGTATCTGGTCATTTCTCTACATCCACAAGAAGGTGGAGTGAGCACTTCTTATACCCATTCACACTCACAGTCGATTTATTTTGCTGATGTAAAATGGGGTGGAAAGTCAATGCAATTGGATCCCATCCCAAATCTCCAAGTAACACTGCAAATAAGTTTCTCCAATGGAGAATTCTGAGGGTTGGCGGTGCCTTTACAATTTTGCTATACTTCGCGCACAGAGAAAATCTACTTCTGATTGGTCAACCAGAAAATGGCGATTCTATTTAGAAACAGAGGAAAGCAAGCTTTAGAGAAGGTGGGAACTGAGAAACAGCAGCTGATTCTTTTGCAACCCTCCTATTTCCAATCCTAGAAATGCTGATTTTAAAAAAATAGAAGTGACAAATATTTCAATATCAAGGAATTCCACAATACTTTGATCTGAAAGGTGACCCAGAATTCTAATCTATATCATAGAATCAGACAACAAAGGAGGCCATTCGGCCCATCGTGCCTGTGCCGACCCTTTGAAAGAGCTATCCGATTAGTCCCACTCCCCTGCTCTTTCCCCATAACCTTGCAATTGTTTCCCCTTCAAGTATTTATCCAATTCCCTTTTGAAAGTTAGTATTGAATCTGCTTCCACCACCCTTTTAGGCAGTGCATTCCAGATCATAACAACTCGTTCAACAAAAAGATTTCTCCTCATCTCCCCTCTGGTTCTTTTGCCAATTACCTTAAATCTGTGACTTCTGCCAGTGGAAACTGTGTCTCCCTATTTACTCTATCAAAACCTGTCATAATCTTGAACACCTCTATTAAATCTCCCCTTAACCTTCTTTGCTCTAAGGAGAACAATCCCAGCTTCTTTAGTCTCGCCACATAACTGTAGTCACACAAAGTTTTTTAATAATTAAAAAAACTGGTGATTTCATTAGTTCTCTTAAATCCGATACAGCGGGGGCAATTTTAACCTTACCTGCCCGATGAAAACCGGACGGGTGGGCAGGTAAATCGCCCAGGTTACTTACCCACCCTGAAGCTGCCGGTAGCCAACCAGTTAGGATTTTAACCTACAGGCAGCAAGGACACACGCCCAAAGCCGGCAGGGTCCTTTTTCACACATACATATTGGGACCAGATGACGCCATGGGGATCTGTCTGCAATTTTAACTTGCCGGCCTGAGCGGGAAACCGCAGTGAGTTTCCTGCCAAGCCAACCCAACAAAGAAGTGGGTCGAGGACAGAAGAGGCACAAAAAGCTATGTTATTAAAACTTTTTTTTTTACTTTTCTCGTGGGGCCCAGAGGAGAAGGAGTGCTCCTCCAGGCCCCACAAGGAAAGCTTAGGCCTCCTCTGCCATGAGTTCGTAATACCCTTTCTGACTGTAAGAGCCCTGTGAGACTGCCACAGCAACCAATCCCACCACTTACCTAGCCTCAGCGAGTAGCCGCTGGGCGGCACAATTTTCCACCGCTTCCCGCCCGGAATTGGAAGGTAGTCAGCCGGTGGGATTTAAATGAGGTTAAAATTACTTGTGTGCCGCATATGGGCAGGAAATTGACTCGACAGCGTGATTTCCCGCCAGAAATTAGTGAGCAGTTAAAATCAAGTGTGAACATTTATTATGCAACAATAACCTCAGTAAACACATCTCCGAGACCTTTCTGAAGTTTTTTGCACAAATTAGGAAAGCAAAGAGAGGGCATGAAAAAATACTGGCAAGTAAAATCAGGGAAAACCCAAAGATGTTTTATAAATACATAAAGAGCAAGAGAATAACTAAGGAAAGAGTAGGGCCTATTAGAAACCAAAGAAGTAACCTATGTGTGGAGGTGGAAGATGTGGGTACGGTCTTAAATGAATACTTTGCATCTGTCTTCACAAAAGAGGGGGACAATGCAGACATTGTAGTTAAGGAGGAGGCTCATTAGATATTGGATGGGATAAACATAGTGAGAAAGGAAGTATTAAGGGGTTTGGCATCTTTGAAAATAGATAAATTGCCAGGCCCGGATGAAATCTATCCCAGACTGTTAAGAGAAGAAAAGGAGGAAATAGCAGAGGCTCTGACATCATTTTCCGATCCTCCCTGGCTTCAGGCATGGTGCCGGAGGATTGGAGGACTGCTAATGTTGTACTGTTGTTTAAAAAGGGAGAAAAAGTTAGACCGAGTAATTAGAGGCCAGCCAGCCTAACCTCAGAGGTGGGCAAATTATTGGAATCTATTCTGAGGGACAGCATAAATTTTCATTTAGAAAGGCACGGGTTAATCAAGGACAGTCAGCATGGATTTGTTGAGGGAAGGTCTTGTCTGATTAACTTGATTGAATTTTTTGAGGAGGTAACAAGGAGGGTTGATGAGGGTATCACATTTGATGTAGAGTGCATGAATTTTAGCAAGGTACCACATGGCAGATTGGTCAAAAAAGTAAAAGCCCATGGAATCCAAGGAAAAGTGGCGAGTTGGATCCAAAATTAGCACAGTGGCAGGAAGCTAAGGGTAATGGTTGACAGGTGTTTTTGCGACTGGAAGAATGTTTCCAGTGGGGTTCCGCAAGGCTCAGTACTAGGTTCCTGCTTTTAGTGCTATATATTAATGATTTGGACTTGAACGTGGGGGGCTTGATCAAGATGTTTGCAGATGATACAAAAATTGGCAATGTGGTTGATAGTGAGGAGGAAAGTTATAGACTGCAGGAAGGTATCAATGGACTAGTCAGGAGGGCATGGCTGATGTATTAAATGAGTACTTTGCATTGGTCTTTACCAAGGAAGAAGATGCTGCCAGAGTCTCAGTAAAGGAAGATATAGTTAAGATGCTGGATGGGCTAAAAATTGAGAAAGAAGAGGTACTAGAAAGACTAGCTGTACTTAAAATAGGTAAGTCACCTGGTCCGGATGGGATGCTGAAGGAAATAAGGGGGGAAATTGTGGTCGTACTGGCCATAATTTTCCAGACATCCTTAGATACGGGAGGGGGTGCCAGAGGACTGGAGAATTGCAAATGTTACAACCTTGTTCAAAAAAGGGTATAAAGATAAACCCAGCAACTATAGGCCAATCAGTTTAACCTTGATGGTGGGGAAACTTTTGGAAACGATAATCCGGGACAGAATTAAAGTCACTTGGACGAGTGTGGATTGATTAGGGAAAGCCAGCACAGATTTGTTAAAGGCAAATCATGTTTAACCAACTTGATAGAGTTTTTTGATGAGGTAACAGAGAGGGTAGATGAGTGCAATGCAGTGATGTGGTGTATATGGACTTTCAAAAGGCGTTTGATAAAGTGCCACATGGTAGGCTTGCTATTAAGATTGCGGCCCATGGAATAAAGGGGACAATAGCAAGATGGACACAGAATTGGCTAAATGACAGGAACAGAGAGTAGTGATGAGCGGTGTTTTTCAAACTGGAGGGAGGTGTGCAGTGGTGTTCCCCAGGGGTCAGTGCTGGGACCACTGCTTTTCTTGATATATATTAATGACTTGGACTTAGGAGTACAGGGCACAATTTCAAATTTCTCAGATGACACAAAACTTGGAAGGGTAGTGAACAGTGAGGAGGATATAGACTCTCTGGTGGCATGGGCAGACATGTGGCAGATAAAGTTTAACGCGGAAAAATGCGTAGGAAAATTGAGGAGGGGCAATATAAACTAGAGGGCACAATTCTAAAAGGGGTGGAGGAACAGAGGGATCCGGGGGTGTATGTACATAAATCGTTGAAGGTGGCAGGGCAGGTTGAGAAAGCGGTTAAAAAAGCATACGGGGTCCTGGGCTTTATAAATAGAGGCAGAGAGTACAAAAGCAAGGAAGTCATGTGGAACCTTTATAAAACATTGGTTTGGCCACAACCGAAGTAGTGTGTCTAGTTCTGGGCAATGCACTTTAGGAAGAATGTGAAGGCCTTAGAGAGGGTGCAGAGGAGATTTACTAGAATGATTCCTGGGATTAGGAACTTAAATTACGTGGATAGACTGGAGAGGCTGGGGTTGTTCTCCTTGGAACAGAGAAGGTTGAGAGGCGATTTAATAGAGATGTTCAGAATCATGAAGGGTCTAGACAGAATGGATAGAGAGAAACTGTTCCCATTGGCAGAGGGGTCAAGAACCAGAGGGCATAGATTTAAGGTAATTGGTAAAAGAACCAAAGGTGACATGAGGAAAAACTTTTTTACACAGCGAGTGGTTGGGATCTGGAATGCACTGCCTGAGGGAGTGGTGGAGGCAAATTCAATCATGGCCTTCAAAAGGGAACTGGATAAGTACTTGAAACGAAAAAATGTGCAGGACGACAGGGATAGGGTGGGACAGTGGGACCAGCTGGATTACTCATGTATCGAGCCGGCGCGGACTTGATGGGCTGAATGGCCTCCATCCGTGCTGTAACCTTCTATGATTCTATGATAAGTGGCAAATGGAATTCAATCCAGATAAGTATGAGGTAATGCATTTGGGGAGGACAAACAAGGCAAGAGAGTACACAATAAATGGGAGGATATTGAGTGGTGTAGAGGAACAAAGGGACCTTGGAGTGCATGTCCACAGATCCCTGAAGGTAGCAGTTCAGGTAGATAAGGCATACGGGATACTTTCCTTTATTAGCCGAGGCACAGAATATAAGAGCAGGGAGGTTATGCTGGAACTGTATAAAACACTGGTTAGGCCACAGCTTGAGTACTGCGTACTGTTCTGGTCAACACATTGCAGAGAAGATGTGACTGCACTAGAGAAGGTACAGAGGAGATTTATGAGGATGTTACCAGGGCTAGAGAATTTTAGCTATGAGAAAAGATTGGATAGGCTGGGGTTGTTTTCTTTAGAACAAAGGAGGCATATAAAATTATGACTGGACTAGAGTGGATAGGGAGGACCTATTTCCCTTAGCAGAAGGGTCAGTGGCCAGGAGGCATAGATTTAAAGTAATCAGTAGAAGGATTAGAGGGGAGTTGAGGAGAAATTTTTTCACCCATAGGGTGGTGGGGGTCTGGAACTCACTGCCTGAAAGGGTGGTAGAGGCAGAAACCCTCAACTCATTTAAAAAGTACTTGGATGTGCACTTGAAGTGCCGAAACCTACAGGGCTACGGGCCAAGTGCTGGAAAGCGGCATTAAGGAAGATAGCTCTTTTCCAGTCGGCATGTACATGATGGGCCGCTGGCCTCCTTCTGTGCCGTACCTTTCTATGATTGATATATATATATATAAATATATAATCGATAGATTTATTATTGCAATAAGTCAATGCTGAAAAGATTTACTGGAAACTCATTTGAAATATTTCTATTTTACCCTCAAGTTTATGTGAAACATCTCTGTTTCACATAAACAATTAAATATGAACATTAGCCAGAGATTTTAAACTGATTTCAAAGCTTTATATTTTACATTCTCAGGGAAGTGCAATACATCAATAGGGATGGAAAATCACAATCTGCATAGTCACAATTTCCCAAGCTGCATTCGCTGTGAGCATCAGATTGTGAAATCACCATTATCAACCACATGAGAATTTGTAGTTAAAGGAAAACATTAATGGAAGTCTCACTTGATGACTCTTACTCATGACTCCCCCAAAGACTGGCTTTAACACTTATCAGTTTTTCATACTGGTTGTAGAAATTAGGAAACAGCTCAGTTAAAAATGACAATATTTTTAAGTAGGTCAGCTGTCACTAGCAAAGTCTCCTCAAGGAGAGGTTCTAGAAAACCCCGCTGTTCCATAATTTTATTACTAACAATCTCCATGAACATGCTGCAAGCAAAATGTCCATGTTTGTGGCTGCCATGAGGTTATGAGAGAAAGGAGAATGTTCTGAGATGACATATGAGGGCAGATCTCACAAACTTGTACTCTCCTGAGAGGCTTCACCAACCAGGAGCACGTATCAGGAAGTTAGGAACAGAGGTCAGGGGGTCCTTTATAGACAGGAAATCCTGTGGGGTCCACTGGTGATCACACATGTATTTCTGCTCTATGCTTCGGCAGGCAGAGCCCTGCGTCGGGAGCACAAAGTTGTGAAATCTACCCCGTACTGTTCAAAGAGACCATTAGTCACACTGGAGTTGGGCAGCTGCATAGCAAATACTATTTAATATTTAGATAATATAAAATATGTTTACACAAAGGATGTATTGTTAAATTAAGTGCAGCAAAGGAGGAATTGAGTACATTGGTTCATTGAACATTGCATGCCAGCAATTGTCACTGCAAAAGCAGAAGTTAAAAGAAGTAAAGCGTATTCCATAAAGAACTGAACATTGAGTATTGTGTCATTTTTGTCATTGTATTTATGAAAACAGGTAATGGAAATGGAAAGGACACAAAGAAGGCATATGAAGAACAGTTAAGGGGATGAAAGCCCACTCTCATTTAAAAAAACAGAAGGTTAAGGTGGATGGGGGCAGAATGATCCAAGTTTATAAAATCACAAAGGGATACAGTGTGGTAAATTACAGTGATCTCAGCACAGAGTTTCAAAATTAATCAACAGAAAACCAGGGGAGGTGCACAGCTGAATTCCCAATATGTGATCCCAGCCCGCTGAACTCGGTATCAAGAGCACAGGAGATAAAAATTTACCCCACTATTTGAGATGAACCATAATTATAAGAAAAATAAGCTGAATGTAGCCTTAAGGGTCACAGTAAGGGCAGTACGAAAATATTACCTTTCCCTCTAAGATGGCCCTCTTGTTCTAATAAAAGGCCACCACTCGGTTACTGGACCTTCCATGTATGGGGCTCAAGCCATTGTTGTTACTGAAGGCATAGCTGCAAAACATTTTACAGCCTTTAGAAAGGTTCAGAAGGCCTTTTAACCTGTTGGGAGACTTTGCCAAGTCTGAAGGGGGAGAGAAGGAAATAAGTGCCCGGCAAAAATAAAGTGAAAGGAAACTTTCACTCTTATTGTGCTTGGGTGTAAAGGAACGCCTGGGCAGTGCATAGAGCAAAATCAGGCAGGTACGAGTGCACCTCTGTATCACAGCCCACCAAATTTTCCATCATTTGAATTAATAGACAGAAAATTGAACATTATGGCAGTACTGTTCAGATTCTCCCTGCCCCGTTTCTCTCTATGCACTGCCCTCGGGTGGTCCTTTATGCCCAAATACAAAGAGGGATATTTGCCGCCTAATATGGAGACATGGTACCAAGTGTGTGGGCAAGTGACAGAGCAGCCTACTGTCTTATTGCTGGCAAGTGAACGACATGTAGGTGCAAGGAGTGTAGCCCTGTTTGCCATTCCAGCATTGTACCATGCTTAGAAGGACGCAGAGGCAGAGAACTTGGGGGCACAGCTGGCCGTTATTGGATTGGCAGCATGTCCTTGCAGCAGACGCTCCAGTTTTGCCACTATCTATCTCCCTGGTGAATCAAAATATCTGCAGGGCAAAGTTCCTCTGACAAATCCAGCTGCCTATAAGAGTGGATTTGAGTATAACATTGGTGGCACAGTCTGCAGCCTGATCTGCCCGGACATTCCCTTCATTGCTCCTCCTTTCTTTGCTCAAAAAAAAGGAAATAAAGGGGGAAATCATTGTGTTAATATTGTGGATGTTCCAAAAAAATGAGTCAGCACGTGGTAATTTTGGAGACTTTGCACTCTGGCAGGGAATTTCCTCAGAGTTGCGCCTGCTCCGCCGCTGTAACTTTCTCAGGAGTACGGCGTAAACCACTGCTTATGTGAGGAAATGGGGTTTCCACCCCATTTCCGGTGAAGTTATGGCAGCAAAGCTGAAGCAACTCCGAGGAAATTCCCTGCCAGAGTGCAAAGTCTCCAAAATGACTATGTGCTGACAAAGAAAAAAAAGGGAAAAATACAATAAAGCTGGAAAAAAAACTTTAACACTTCTTATAGGCCTCTTTAACTGCACTCAACTAACCCAGCCCCTTGCTGGTCTGGATGCTCAATGTGTATGGGCAGGTTTATAACTCTGCTATTCTGGTACAAACTCCTGGAAGTTGTGTAGTCATCGAACCAACATCATTGGGACCTCATTTAAATGGCCCTGGAAATAGTGGATGTATTGGTGATCATCTTCCAAAATTCTATAGACTCTGGAACAGTTCCTACAGATTGGAGGGTGGCAAATGTAACTCCACTATTTAAAAAAGGAGGGAGAAAAAACAGGGAATTACAGACCAGTTAGCCTAGCATCAGTAGTGGGGAAAATGCTAGAGTCTATTATAAAGGATGTGATAACAGAACACCTGGAAGGCATTAACAGGATTGGACAAAGTCAGCATGGGTTTATGAAAGGGAAATCATGCTTAACAAATCTACTGGAGTTTTTTTGAGGAGGTAACTAGTAGACTAGATAGGGGAGAACCAGTGGATGTGGTGTATTTGGATTTTCAGAAGGCTTTTGATAAGGTCCCACACAAGAGGTTAGTGTGCAAAATTGAAGCACATGGAATTGGGGGGAATATACTGGCATGGATTGAGAATTGGTTGACAGGCAGGAAACAGAGAGTAGGAATAAACAGGTCTTTTTCCGGGTGGCGGGCAGTGACTAGTGGGGTACCGCAGGGATCAGTGCTTGGGCCCCAGCTATTCACAATATATATCAATGATTTGGATGAGGGAACGGAATGTAACATTTCCAAGTTTGCAGATGACACAAAGCTGGGGTGGAATGTGAGCTGTGAGGAGGATGCAAAGAGGCTCCAATGTGATTTAGACAAGTTAGGTGAGTGGGCAAGAACATGGCAGATGCAGTATAACGTGGATAAATGTGAGGTTATCCACTTTGGTTGTAAAAACAGAAGGGCAGATTATTATCTGAATGGTGATAGACTGGGAAAAGGGGAGGTGCAACGAGACCTGGGTGTCCTTGTACGCCGGTCGCTGAAAGCGAGCATTAAGGTGCAGCAAACAGTTAGGAAGGCGAATGGTATGTTGGCCTTCATTGCAAGAGGATTTGAGTACAGGAGCAGGGATGTCTTACTGCAGTTATACAGGGCCTTGGTGAGACCACATCTGGAGTATTGTGTGCAGTTTTGGTCTCCTTATCTGAGGAAGGATGCCCTTGCCATGGGGGGAGTGCAATGAAGGTTTACCAGACTGATTCCTGGGATGGCAGGAATGACGTATGAGGAGAGATTAGGTCGACTAGGCCTACACTCACTAGAGTTTAGAAGAATGAGAGGTGATCTCATCGAAACATATAAAATTCTAACAGGACTAAACAGATTAGATGCAGGGAGGATGTTCCAGATGGCTGAGGAGTCCAGAACCAGGGGTCACAGTCTCAGGATACGAGGTATGCCATTTAGAACCGAGATGAGGAGAAATTTCTTCACTCAGAATTCTGTGGAATTCTCTACCACAGAAGGCAGTGGAGGCCAAGTCATTAGATGTATTCAAGAAGGAGATAGATATATTTCTTAATGCTAAAGGGATCAAGGGATATGGGGAAAAAGCGGGAACAGGGTACTGAGTTAGATGATCAGCCATGATCAATTTGAACGGCGGAGGAGACCCGAATGGCTGACTCTTGCTCCTATTTTCTATGTTTCTATGTTTAAATGTTGGAACCAAGAAACTGACTGATGCTTATGGCCGTACTTGAAAACCTAACCAGAAAATTAACTAGGAATCTAAATTGGCAAGGATCCAGTGTAAGCAATCATTGGCAGTATTTCTGATCAATTACATCCACTTTAGATCCACTTATTGGATGTAATTGATCAGAAAATTGACCATTATCTTATGCAATAAAATGTCACCTTATTCAAGAAATGTGGAACCGGTTGAAGTATTTAAAGGGAAAATTTATAAAAAGTGTTAATACCTCCTAATGCATGCTGAATGGTAATCCTTCTGATTCAACAGGGACTGGAGGAACAGAGGTTTGATGCCTAGACATAAAGAAAATGAAAATGGCCTGACTGGGCCCTGCACATGGACCTAATCTATACCATGAGTAGCATGGGCTGATTTATATTTAATCCTAGGAATGACAGAAGATCACAGGACATAAGGAGGCCATTCAGCCCATTGTATCTGTGCTGGCTTTCTGTTACAGCAATCCAAATCTTCCTCTGCTTCAAATACTTATCCAAATTTCCCTTAAAAAAAATGCAATGGTTTCGGACTCAATGGCCTGAAACTTGAGACCTCCCGCCCGGAGGAAACAGGGCAGTAATACCCCGAAAATCGCATCCCGTCCCCGTCATCGCTGTGGCTGTGGCAATCTTATGTTGTACGTAGGACCCCAATTGCCAATTTAGGAGAGTTCTGAGTGGCAGTCCAGTTGAACAGGATTCCACAGGCAAGTCTGTCATACTTTTGCATGGCGTCAGGAAGAGCAGGAATGCTCCTCTGAGCCCCACAAAAATATCGCAGGCCACTGCTGGCCCAGCTCGACCCCACCTCACCCGCTCCTAGGACCTGCTTTCAGCTGCTGCTGGTGTTCCAGTTGGCTGACACCCCTGTAACCCAAAACCGGCGTGCTGCCTCAGGACACCCATTTGGACGGTCGGATTCAAATGAGGCCCAGGCCTCAAAATCGCGGTGGCCTTTTCGCCGCTGGAACGTGTGGCTGGCCAGTGCGCTCTGCTGGTAGACTGCCCGAAAGTCAAAATCTGTCCCAACCACTCTCTGCGACAAAGCATTAAAAGCTTCAACAATGCTCTGCACAAATAAATATCTCCTAATCATTCTCCTCACACTTTTAATGACAATTTGAAATTGATTACCCCTCATCACTGACAGGCAAATTGTTTTCCCTATTAACCTTAACAAAACCCCTCAATTTTAAAAACCTCAATTAAATCTCCTCTTAACCTTTTCTGCTCCAGTGGAAACAGTTCTAATATTTCAAATCTCTCCTCACAACTATCGTTTTCCACCCCTGGCATCACCTTGGTGAATTCTACACTGTGTGCTATCTACGGCTTTAAATTTCTTTCCTATAACAGGGTGTCCAAAACTGCATACAATACTCACAATGCGGCCAAACCATTATCAGCTTTCCATTTCCTACTGTAGGGAGATGGAGAACTGACAATGATTAGGCCACAGTTAGATTAGATGCACACCATGGAGCCTCAGGGGTCACATACAGATTTTAAATGGATGCTCCAATCATTTTACGCATATCTCAAGCTATGGATACTAACAGATCCTGTTGTGATTGAAGATTTATCCATCAATGAGGCAACAGAATTAAGAGCAGCTCTTTCCAAACGTCCAGGTCCATGAAATTCAAACACAATAAACCAGTTGACAAAAACTATAAGTGAAAATAGGACTGAGTTGCCTGATATTCAAGGACCAGATTGCCAGGACTTGGAGATTACGGGGTAGATTTTGACTTTCTGTGATAGTGTAAAATGGGTGATAGTAAATCGGCAACCCATTTTATGGGCTTTCAATTTTAAAACGGAGCCGGGAAGGGGGCAGGAGGGTCAATTTGAGGTCAGGAAAGGGTTTCCCGATCTCAAATTGACGTAAGGACGTCTTTTATTTGTTATGCCGGTTTCCCGTCCAACTGACTAGCTGATTGACAGGCTGGTCTCAGTCGGATGGGAGACCAGCCAGGGAGAGGACGTCTAAAGGTAAGTCTTTGTTTGTATGGATAAGGAGGGCACTGGCGGGCATAGGTGGACACGAGTCATGGGGGATGGGATCGGGGGTCAGTAGGATTGGGGGTTATTGCGGGGGTCCGCGATCGTTGAGGGAGGATCAGGATCGGGGTCGGGGTCGGAGGATCGGGGCCGGAGGTTGGCGATCGGGGTGGGGGTCAGTGCAGGTAGGCTTGTTGAGCCTGGGGGAAGCACTCCTGCTCCTACCGGGCTCACAAGCTGTGCCTTTCTAGGCACTTACCTGTTAGTCTCGGACCTTCTCACCTCCTTTCATGAGGGATAAAACAGAAGGCCTGGGAATCCCGGTCCACCGGGGTTGAAATGGGGAATTAGTGAAAAATGGAGGCCTAAGGCTTCCTTGAAAGGTTTTCAGGCCCGACCCACCTCCTGGGAGCGGGTTGGCCGCCCGCCCCTCGTCCCGCCCCCGTAAAAAATAGAAATTGCCGGGTTGTGGGGACGGGTATGAAATGGTGGCAATTTTCAATGCTCCCCCACCCCCAACCTACCCGTTTTTTACTTTTAAATTCAAGCCCTATCTCTCTCCCGATTATTATTTCCATCGACTTCATAACAGCCTTTCAAATTTTTCTGGAAACATTCCATGCTTCTCATCACCAGCGTTACATACCTTGATTCATGAGAATGAGGCTTCCTGTCAATAAGGCCACACAGTTGGTAGGTTGATGGTTGTGCAGATACTGAAATCCCCATCCGCGGCTGTAAGACTTTTCATACATATATCGAGAGGCATCAGTAATGACCTCCACATACCTTTCCTGTTGAGTTTTGTTCAGTTGGTCATACAGAAAGTCATATGCAGTGGCAAAACTCACCAATGAGTGAGCCAGTGGAACCTCATCCCACGGAGCATCCTTCACCAGCCTTCAAAGAGAAGAAAAATGTCATGAATACATTGAAATATAAAAACACCGAGCACTTAAAAGCTGCTTGACCCCTGCAATACATAAAATTGGCATTGAAAGCTTTAGTTAGTTATAACAACTCAGTTAAAAATAGACTTTGGGATGTCTTGTCTGTAATGTGTCAATTCAGGGTGATTGCAAATACACAAGACGACACAGCAAGAGTGACTCCCAACCTCAGGTGTTCCAAATCTTTCCAGTTTGTCCAATCCAGTGCCTAAAAGAGCTTCATTGCAATTCCTGAGTCATTGTTTTAGGGGATGAATCAGGTGGTCAAATTGGAAGAGGAGGGGAAAAGAAAACAACATTTTTTTTTCCAGACTGATTTGTTGTTGGAGAAAACTACATAAATAAAAAACAGCAGCAAGATGATGTCATTTTGACTGTGCTTTTAATTTCACTTGGAATTATGGTAGACAATATTCTCTTACCCTAACTCTACAATGGGCAAGGCAGATGAACTCAGGGCATGGATGGGTACATGGGACTGGGATGTTATAGCTATTACTGAAACATGGCTAAGGGAGGGGCAGGACTGGCAGCTCAATGTTCCAGGGTACAGATGCTATAGGAAAGATAGAGCAGGAGGTAAGAGAGGAGGGGGAGTTGCGTTCTTGATCAGGGAGAACATCACGGCAGTAGTGAGAGGGGATATATCTGAAGGTTCGCCCACTGAGTCTATATGGGTAGAACTGAAAAATAAGAAGGGAGAGATCACTTTGATAGGATTGTATTACAGACCCCCAAATAGTCAACTGGAAATTGAGGAGCAAATATGTAAGGAGATTACAGACAGCTGCAAGAAAAATAGGGTGGTAATAGTAGGGGACTTTAACTTTCCCAACATTGACTGGGACAGCCATAGCATTAGGGGCTTGGATGGAGAGAAATTTGTTGAGTGTATTCAGGAGGAATTTCTCATTCAGTATGTGGATGGCCCGACTAGAGAGGGGGCAAAACTTGACCTCCTCTTGGGAAATAAGGAAGGGCAGGTGACAGAAGTGTTAGTGAGGGATCACTTTGGGACCAGTGATCATAATTCCATTAGTTTTAAGATAGCTATGGAGAAGGATAGGTCTGGCCCAAAAGTTAAAATTCTAAATTGGGGAAAGGCCAATTTTGATGGTATTAGACAGGAACTTTCAGAAGTTGATTGGGAAAGTCTGTTGGCAGGCAAAGGGACGTCTGGTAAGTGGGAGGCTTTCAAAAGTGTGTTAACCAGGGTTCAGGGTAAGCACATTCCTTATAAAGTGAAGGGCAAGGCTGGTAGAAGTAGGGAACCTTGGATGACTCGGGATATTGAGGCCCTAGTCAAAAAGGAGGAGGCATATGACATGCATAGGCAGCTGGGATCAAGTGGATCCCTTGAAGAGTATAGAGATTGCCGGAGTAGAGTTAAGAGAGAAATCAGGAGGGCAAAAAGGGGACATGAGATTGCTTTGGCAGATAAGGCAAAGGAGAATCCAAAGAGCTTCTACAAATACATAAAGGGCAAAAGAGTAACTAGGGAGAGAGTAGGGCCTCTGAAGGATCAACAAGGTCATCTATGTGCAGAACCACAAGAGATGGGTGAGATCCTAAATGAATATTTCACATCGGTATTTACGGTTGAGAGAGGCATGGATGTTAGGGAACTTGGGGAAATAAATAGTGATGTCTTGAGGAGTGTACATATTACAGAGAGGGAGGTGCTGGAAGTCTTAACGCGCATCAAGGTGGATAAATCTCCGGGACCTGATGAAATGTATCCCAGGACGTTATGGGAGGTTAGGGAGGAAATTGCGGGTCCCCTAGCAGAGATATTTGAATCATCGACAGCTACAGGTGAGGTGCCTGAAGATTGGAGGGTAGCAAATGTTGTGCCTTTGTTTAAGAAGGGCGGCAGGGAAAAGCCTGGGAACTACAGACCGGTGAGCCTGACATCTGTAGTGGGTAAGTTGTTAGAGGGTATTCTAAGAGACAGGATCTACAGGCATTTGGAGAGGCAGGGACTGATTAGGAACAGTCAGCATGGTTTTGGGTAACCAAGAAGATAGATGAGGGCTGTGAAGTAGACGTGGTCTACATGGACTTTAGCAAAGCCTTTGACAAGGTACCGCATGGTAGGTTGTTACATAAGGTTAGATCTCAAGGGATCCAAGGTGAGGTAGCCAATTGGATACAAAATTGGCTTGACGACAGAAGACAGAGGGTGGTTGTAGAGGGTTGTTTTTCAAACTGGAGGCCTGTGTCCAGCGGTGTGCCTCAGGGATCGGTGCTGGGTCCGCTGTTATTTGTTATTTATATTAATGATTTGGATGAGAATTTAGGAGGCATGGTTAGTAAGTTTGCAGATGACACCAAGATTGGTGGCATTGTGGACAGTGAAGAAGGTTATCTAGGATTGCAAAGGGATCTTGATAAATTGGGCCAGTGGGCCGATGAATGGCAGATGGAGTTTAATTTAGATGAATGTGAGGTGATGCATTTTGGTAGATCGAATCGGGCCAGGACCTACTCCGTTAATGGTAGGGCTTTGGGGAGAGTTATAGAACAAAGAGATCTAGGAGTACAGGTTCATAGCTCCTTGAAAGTGGAGTCACAGGTGGATAGGGTGGTGAAGAAAGCATTCAGCATGCTTGGTTTCATTGGTCAGAACATTGAATACAGGAGTTGGGATGTCTTGTTGAAGTTGTACAAGACATTAGTAAGGCCACACTTGGAATACTGTGTACAGTTCTGGTCACCCTATTATAGAAAGGATATTATTAAACTAGAAAGAGTGCAGAAAAGATTTACTAGGATGCTACCAGGACTTGATGGTTTGACTTATAGGGAGAGGTTGGACAGACTGAGACTTTTTTCCCTGGAGAGTAGGAGGTTTAGGGGTGATCTTATAGAAGTCTATAAAATAATGAGGGGCATAGATAAGGTAGATAGTCAAAATCTTTTCCCAAAGGTAGGGGAGTCTATAACGAGGGGGCATAGATTTAAGGTGAGAGGGGAGAGTTACAAAAGGATCCAGAGGTGCAATTTTTTCACTCAAAGGGTGGTGAGTGTCTGGAACGAGCTGCCAGAGGCAGTAGTAGAGGCGGGTACAATTTTGTCTTTTAAAAAGCATTTGGATAGTTACATGGGTAAGATGGGTATAGAGGGTTATGGGCCAAGTGCAGGCTACTGGGACTAGCTTAGTGGTATAAACTGGGTGACATGGACATGTTGGGCCGAAGGGCCTGTTTCCATGTTGTAAACTTCTATGATTCTACAATATTAATCAATATATATGCTCCTCCATGCGAAACCGTGGTGGAAGGGGACATGTTGGAAAGGTAAGTAAGGTAGAACATTGAAATTATGATCCCATTACTTCAACAGCTTTAAACATCCTGTCTCTATAAAACTGTTTTATTTAGTTTCTCCATTAGTGAAGGAATCATGCACAGTGTGCATTGTATCAGAGGCTGCGTTACGATCGCTGTGTCGCTGTAAGCCAATACATGCCATAAATCAGTTTTCACAATTAATTTACACTGAAACTAAAGAGCACGGGGGTGAAATTGGTCGATGCGTATAGCGCAAAACTGGCTGCTGATTCACTATGAGCCCGTTTCGCACAACTAGCGGAGACCAATTTCACTCGCCATTGATGTGAATAGAGTTAGCCTGCTGAATGCTACAACAATGAGAAATATGGCTCGCTATCAACCCTCTGTCACATCATGACCAGAGTAGCATCACAAGTTTGAAAGTGCTGAAGTCAGACCTCTATGTTTAACCCTGGACTACAAGAGTTGATACAACCGCACTTCAATATTCTGAAGTATATCAAAAAAAAGGCTGCACAGAATACAGTAGTAAAGCTTCATACAATGTCTGTATAACTGTCTTTCCAAAGTGTTGACTCCTAGAACTCCCCACCCATCACCTATGCATTTAGCAGGATTCTAACACAAGATCGCAATCTCCTGCCTTCCCATCTAGTGTAATCACACACTAATGGAGGGCCTATTTTTCCATGTGGCTCTGTGCAATGCACAAATTCATTCTGTACATGTGCTTGTCCATATAAACTGTGCTCTTGCTTCCCAATTACATAGGTCTGACACATTTTATCTTTCTTGCTCTCCAGCAAGAGACTACAATGAAGATGGGGTTACCACAGTATCCACTGTGTATGTGAAAGCACACTATTAATAATAATAGCTATAATTTTAACAAGAGCTTTCACTGGCCCAGTGGATGCTGAATTAAATATATCTTTTGACTTCTCTCACTGTATGAAGATTGCTAAGGCAGAGTTTCATGCATACTCAAATGCAATATTCATGGAGCACGGTGTAGTGCTTCCCACTGCCAGTGCACTTCTTCCCATAGTTATCAGAAAATGTAGCTCAATTGTCCTAATAATAACTGAAGAAAATCAATAACTCAGCATGGCCATATTGGTGGTAAAAGAACAGTGAGCTTGGATTAAAGAACAAACTTGCACTTATATAGAACCTTTCATGACCTGAGGATGTCCCAAAGTGCTTCACAGCCAATGAAGTATTTTGAAGTCTATTCACTTATAATGTAGGGAAACGTGGCAGCCAATTTGCGAGGCCTCACAAATGAGATAATCTGTTTTAATGATGTTGGTTAAGGGGTAAATATTGGCCAGAACACTGGGACAACTCCCCTATTCTTCTTCGAAAAGTACCATGGGATCTATTGCAATCATCTGAGAGGGCAGACAGGACTTCGGTTTAAAAATTCATCCAAAAGATAGCACCTCCAACAGTGCAGCAATCCCTCAGTACAACACCGAAATGGCAACCTAGATCATGTGCTCAAATCTCTGCAGTGTGATTTGAATGCACAATCTTTGGACTCAGTGACAAAAGTGTTAACACCGAGCCAAGGCTGACTCACCTAAAGCTATGAAAGTTCATCACTACTGAATGACTGGTGCTACTTGATTCAGTCCAGAGCAGAACCCACTAGTAGTTCCTCTAAAAAGTCTTTCTCCTGGATTTCATGTATGTCTTGGTTTTCTCAGATTACAGTTTTCATAAATCATCTGATGTGACCTACTGGGGATACAAGTTCCTGAGTACCAGCCACTCATCATACACATCAGCTATCGCTGCCTACCTTATTCTGCTACCTGCATTGGACACGTGCAAACCTTCAGGCATCCAGGTTTTTTCATGGCTCCCGACAACACTGACTGGCCTATTAACAATTGTAACTTTCAGCTGATGAGGATAGGTTTGGGCTCTAGGGATCACAGCTGGTGTTGTGCTTGCTCACCTTATCACATTTTGAACACTGTCCAGCTTGTGGGTCTGCACAGGGTTAAGTATCCCTCATTTGTGCAGACTTCCTTAATCCACTATAGGTCTACAGGCATCCAACTTTAAATATTTACTTGGCTAGTGATGAGGGGATCATTTTTCATGTACAAGGGGTTTCCATTTAAAAATGAGCATCAGCCGCAACTAATTGCTCTTTGCCATAACTGCCAGTACTTTAATACAGTTGGTCTGGCTAGGGCCCAGTCATTGACAGAGCATTTCCCTCAATACTTCACAGTTCTGCTTTCTACTGAGTCAAAGTTCGTAACCTCAGCCATGTTTCTAGTATTCTGGAAACTGGCATCTTCCTACATAAAAAGTGAATTCAAAAGTAATTAATTGTCAATAAAGCATTTTGGGAAATTCTGAGGTTGTGAAAAGCACTCTCTATATAAGTGCAAGTTCTTTCTTTTGACACTATTTTACTGGTCAATGTCCCCTTGCGATCAGGTGTTGATGCTTAGTCCACTTATGACCAGGCTAACCGATGGAGTTCCACATGCCAACCAGTTTCTTCAGTGGACAGGTGGACAGACGCTCATGGATGAGGTTAACACTGGTGTCAGCAGAAGTCTCTTTTTAATCTGTCGGTTTGTGCTGAGTATTTGCTAAAGCCACAAAGACTGAAAGTGAGACCAAAAGGGAAACACAGCACCTATGATCAGTTTGCAAAAGCAATATTATGAAGCAGACACGCTCCATTGAAATCCTGCTAGCTGACATTACCTCAGCACATTGGCTCCACTGCACCCCTTACTGAATGCGATGGGTCACATTGAGATTTTTGACCGTTTCTTGAAAAAAAAATGATTTGGAAAAGAGTTGTATTTAAGTGTGGGGTTTCACTCAAATTTTAAAAAAGCACCATGAAAAGATGGTTAAAAATGTTAAAAAGCAAGCTAATCACTGAAGTTGTTTCCCCAAAGACTGAAAACAATATGCAATTTGTTAGCCTGTCTCTATAAATTGATAAATACATCACACCCATTGCATTGGGAAGTGCCTGATCTTGGTGCTAGGCTGGGGTTATCTGGTTTGGCCCCCTCTCTGATTATGAACACAGGGAGATAAAATAGGGCCAGAAGCACACACTGACAATCAGGGTAGTTTGAAATTATTTTGTTTTAGTCAAGCAAGACAACTCACTAATGTGGGGAAGTGTAGCGTGTTCATTATTTTGTAGTATTATATGAAAACAAGTTGCATTGATTAAGAAAGTCTGATCGTAACTGTTGCTCTGTATGTTCACTTGCTGTCTGAGAAATAAAACATCTTAATGACTCTTTCTGGCCTCATCTCACTGAAGTTTAAACAGTCCACCTATTGAAAGATTGAATAAGAATGCATAAGTCACGTGTGAAAGACATGGGCCATGCTATTAAACCTACCCGCCAACAGGCAGGAGAGGGTGGGTTAAAAATTAAAAATTGGGGAACGTGTCCCCAACCCGCCGCGTACGTGCCTGCCGCCATTTTTATGGCGGCGGGTTGAATAGAGTACTTGTGTCCCATCTTGAAGAGGCAGAATACTTCATTATTATATTTGAATCAGGTTCCCACAGTGCAGCTGGGTGCCTGATGTAAATTGAACAGTTGCCGGCTGGATTTCCCAGGGCTGGGAAACCCGGCAGCTTAATGGAGGAGAGCGCTGCTGGCTCCAGCACGTTAGTGCTTTTTATAGCACTCCCTGTGGGCCAGGAGGAGCAGGAGTGCTCCAACCGGCCCCTCAAAGAAGCTTTCGACCTCTCTTTTGGTGATCGGCAACCGCCCCCACCTAACTCTGATCCTGAGCCTCCTGCCGGGCTCTGACCACCCCCCCACCCCACAAGCTCAGATCTCATGCCTCCTGGGCCCAACTGTCCCCTGTTGCATCCTCCTGCCGCTAGTTTTCCTGCCCAGCAGCCGGCCAGCCTGTCAATTTGGCAGACTGCCAGGTGGGAAAAGGAAGAAGAAAATGTAAATGAGTTCCTGCCGTTAATATTGGCAGGACCTCCATGTCCCCCCCTTGCCGGGTTTCAGATCCCCCGCACCCTCCCCGTAAATACTGGGGCCATGATATCCAGTTCCTATGTCAAGGGGGATGCATTGTTATATCTCTTGGGTTATGCTATTGGATAAGTAAGTTCTGGGCAGTGCGTGTCAACTTTGGAGGGTAAGGAACATGGATATGCTTACGGGAGCGACTGACGCCAATGAACCCGAGAAGGCATCTGCAACACACCCGGAATTACTAGAAATAACCAAGCTGAATATTTTAAAAGATTTTTAAAAAGAAAAACCTAAATCAAATCAATGGAGGTAATCTATAAATTCTTACCATCTCCTTTAACAATATCCGCTGAATTGCGCCAGTTTAATGTTACAGAATTAACCTAGATAGATCATTTAATTGATTTTACTAAAGATAATCACCAATAAAAGCTTCAGGCAATCTAGAAGGAATTCAATCTGCTTTAACACTGGCAAAAAAGGTACTGGACTCTGAATAACATGCAAAGTGCCACTAATATCTGCTTTGTCTTACAGCCGGATCAAATTTATTACAGCGTCTGGAAAACATGAGGCTTGTCTGAACTCAAAATTCAATCTTCCCTTTTCTAATTAGTTCTATTTTTGCATTCAAAAAAAAAAGTTGAAATGAGTTTTGATAGGCACTGTCTTCCTGGAAAAGTTCTATTTATTTTGGTTGGAGACCGGAGACGAGTGTATTGTTTTTGTCAGAAGACATCACGAGCAAGTCATGCAATGATGCCCTTCAGTGTAATGTATATCACTGTTTTGCTGAGAACTTGGAAATAATAAAGAATAGCATTGCCAACTATTTTTTCATGAATATGCTGCACATTTTAAAAAATGTAAAACAGATCATTTACTGAACATTGCTTTACTTCAATTTCTTCCCCCTCACTTGCTCCTCTCTTAAAAAGATGTTGACACTGCACTGGGTTAGTTGCACAAGTCTTGGCCACCCTCTGTAACCAGGTGTCGTCAGGTGTCGTTCTTCATATGAGTCTGAACAATGAAAGCTCTGAACTATTTGATTACACGAGACATCAAAGTCATGCTCAAACTCACTCAATATCCACACATGCATACTTCCAACAGGATTGCTGGATAGCAATCCAGACCAGAAACCCTGATTATTTCCATATCTCCCTCCCCCACCCCCCTCCCCCTACCAACCCAGGAATGCTGAGGTCAGTTGTAGCACCCATATTGATCAAACCTGGTGTCTATCTAGTCCATGTGGTTGAGTCACAAACTGCCTTCATAGTTGAATTATATGGGGAAACCCAAGATGCACCTACAGCACAGAATAGGAAGTGAAACAATAAAAAACAAGAAATGTGAGAGCATTTTTGTGATCGGTTCAGTTTAAGTTTAGAAGTTCATAAAGTAAAATATTTATTACATTTAGTTCTTTTATATGAACATTTAGGCTACAGTTTCACTCTACTGTTCATTATTGAGACTAAACTTGGCAATTTCTCATCAGTTGATGGGGTGAGGAGAGAAGTATTTCTTGAAAAGGAGGAAAGGACCCACATAACTGTCTCAGAGTGGAACAATTTCTGTCATACATATATTGTCCTCTTCCCCTACCTGTGAGGAAAAAGCTCACTAGCTAGAACAAGTCAGGTCTTTTATTTTTTTCTCTTCACAAGAACTGAAATTCAGCTCATGGTGCAACCTGTTAAACTGAGGGGAAAAGAGCATGACTGCATACACAGCGCACCAGCATCTCCTCCTCTGGCACCCAAGTGCCAGCCTCCTGCCATATTCTTAAATGTAAGGACACAGTGCTGCACTGTCATCCATACAGGTTGCACAGGAAACACTGGTGTCCCAATATAAGATCCCTGGCTATTCGATAAGTGTTTCCATTGTACTTGATTCTATAATGAAGAAACTGGTCAGAAATAGATCAGATATTTTCGAAGATTTACAATGTTTGTCATTTATAAATTAAGAATTATACAGAGCCTAATTTCCAGTGACTGGCTTTATGTGCGCTATCCGTGCTTTACAACTCAGATGCACTAAAGCTAAGCAATTAAACAAATGAAGCCCATTGCAGTGAGTCGACATGCGTTCTTTCATTTATATAAACTAGGTTCATCTTAACTCAGACTTGATTAGATGAAAGTACCTAACTTCTGCTAGCTACAAAGATCCTGAATGAGTTGGGGGGGGGGGGGGGGGGCGGGGGATCATCCTAATTCCTAGTTTTATATTTAGTTCATAGCCTGAAACTATCAATAATTTGACACTGATCAGTAATTGTTGTACAAGGGTACAGGGACAATTGGACTAAATTGACAGTACCCACACTGGTGCAGTAGATGCTCTCAAAATAGATTAAAGATGGGGAAAGCCATTTGGCCTATCTTAACATTCATCTAGAACAAGTCTAGAACTCCTACATCATAGCATCCGACTGCTTCTTGAATGACTCTAGGTTTTTAGTCTCCATTACCCTACCTGAAAGTCCATTCCACAACAACTTCTTAAGTCCTAAATTTGCCTTTCAATAATCTTAACCTGCCCCCCTTTGACCTAGTGCCATGATTCAGCTTAATAGTAGTATTTCAGATTTACTTTATACAGCATTTACTATCATATATTCCAGTCCATTAATAGCTCATTTATAAATAGCCAATTACATCTGAATGAAATCATGATTCTGCTCCCATAAAAACATCACAAATATTTAAAGCTTGATCTGAACAAGACCCTATTTATCAACATGCTTCCCAGTATTGGAGGCAGAAACTGTGCCTTTTGACTTTGCTTTTGGAGGAATGGCAAATGTCAGCAATGGCCAAGAAAACACAGCAGCTGGCAACTGGAGTACCCCAAACTCTCTTTTCTCTCTTCAAGAGGGTCATGACACATTCAGAGAAATAATTTACTTTGCCACACTGAAGTCATGACTGCCATCAATAATAAAACTATTAGCCCGGCCCAGTGATAGCACTCTTACCTCTGAACCAGAGGGCCATGAGTTCAAGCCCCACTTAACACATAATCTAGGTTAATACTTCACTGAATACTACATTGTTGGAGGTGCTGTCTTTCAGATGAGATATTAAACTATGGCTCTGTCTGCCTGTTCGGGTGGAAGTCAAAGATGGCACTATTTGAACTAGAGTAGGTGAGTTATCTTGGTGCCCTGGCCAACACTTATCCCACAAATAACATCTCCAAAAACAGATTATGTGGTCATTTACCTCATCTGTTAGTCATGGGACTTTGCTGCATGCAAATTGGTTTCCGTATTTACAAAGCAAGTGACTACACTTCAAAAATAATTCAATGGCAGTGAAGCTTTCTGGGATGCCCTGAAGAAAGGCACTTTATCAATGCAAGCTCTTTCTCACGAGTATAACCTACCATTCACAAGCTTGTGGCCTGGTAATAGCAGAGAATCTTCCAAAGATTGATGTTTCACCTACTATTTTGCCTTAAAGTAAATACACACCCAATAAGTAGGGTTGCCAACTATGGTTGAACATATTCCTGGAGGTTTCATCACATGACCTCCCATCCTGCCACTGGTCGCCCATCATGCCCATCCTCGTGACTACTGCCTTTCCACACCAATTGAAAAGAGAACTGACTCTTCATTACATGAGTGAATGATTCTTAACTTGTCAATTAAAACAACTTTTTTCTCATATCAAATATTTTTATAACTAATAAACAAAAATGTTCAAAGTAAATGAAAAAAATACAATTTTTTTTTAATACCTCTATGATTTTTCTCCCAGGTTGCTCGCAGCAATCTAGAGATTGATGTTTAATTCCTGGAGATTCCAGAACAATCCTGCAGGATTGGCAACCCTACGCAAGTTAAAAATGATATCAGCATCACTAAGGCCTACCATAAATCTGCCTATCTTCCCAGCTGAAGAATGACCTGTGGTAATTCTGAATTATTAAAGAAAACTTTAAATATGTGAATAAAAAATAAACTGATGTCAACTCAAAACTATTATTGACAATGTTGATTTTCTTTTACTATGCGGGGAAGAAAATTCCGAGAGTGCACTGTAACAGCAGATCAAACGCTACTAAAGCTGAGCTTTACATTTGTTTTTGTGCCTTTACAGAAACACATGCTTTAGAAAAACAAGACAAAAATCTACCAACTAGGCTGAGATGCCATCCTCTCCATGTAGTCCATGGCAAACTCCACAGCGTCAGTTCTTTCAGGAAACAGTACACAGAACATAGCCAGTACTCCCAGGTTGTTGCCATAGATTTCATTCCAGCGGGCACTAAAATGTTTAGGATCCCAGGGAGGTAGATACTCCCTTGGACTTGATAGCATGATCTGCACTGCGTCCCTAATCCTGTTCGCAATGTGCCAGTGAGTACTCTTCGCCTTGAGCCGCAGATCCTCCACATCTCCTTTACCAAAGTACAGCATGGGGTGACCATCGTAATTCCCATTCATAAAATGGATGCTACCACCAGATTTTTCATTTACAGTGTGTGCCAATAGGGAGCAGAACAAATTTATGAAAAATACAGCTGGTACTCCATGTGTGTATGTCTTCATTGTGGCATCAGCTCCCCAAAACCGACTTCTGACCAAATCATCTTCAATAACTCTGGAAAAAGAAAGCACTCATTAGAAAACAGAATTACTGCTACAAGTCCACATGTGTGGATGTCAGGTGAGGGCAGGATTGGGTACAGTTGTGGTGCCACCCATGTTCAAATAGACTCCCAACATTCATTGCCAAGGCTCAGACATGAGGAAAATACCGGAGGGTAGCTGGCAGCTACGGCAGGTTATCCAGCATGAGTCAGTGATTTCAGGAGAGCGAGGGAGAAATTTGGGAGAGGAGGGAGGGGAGTTGAAGTGAACCATAAAACCCTGCAAATGTACAGAAATTCCACATCATTAACACAAACATTACAAATCAGTGCGAAGCGATACATTTCAGTAGGAAGAATGAGGAGAGGCAATATAAACTAAAGGGTACAATTCTAAAAGGGGTGCAGGAATAGAGAGATCGGGGGTGGGGGGGTATATGTGCACAAATCATTGAGAGCGGCAGGGCAGGTTGAGAAGGCGGTTAGAAAAGCATAAGGGATCCTGGGCTTTATAAATAGAGGCATAAAGTACAAAAGCAAGGAGGTTATGATGAATCTTTATAAAACACTGATTCGGCCACAACTAGACTATTGTGTCCAGTTCTGGGCGCTGCACTGTGATCTGGGATCTCACTACATTTACCTAGATATTGGGCCAATAGAGACAAAGTCTGGTTCATAGGGTGTGTGAGGTCCACTTATGGAGTGACCTGTAACACGGAATCCAAGTATCTAACACAAAAACCCAAAACATCACGGCACAAATGTGCACAGCACTTGTCACAGTTTGTAACATTACATAAGTATCTTGATCGAATCACTGTCTATTCAGTGCCTTGTAATTCACCGAGAGTCATCCACTATTAACCAATGCCTGTTTATTGTAAATATTGTACAATACAGTTTATTGTAAATATCTAATTTTACAGCTTTGATTTGCTCCATGAACGAATATGAGCTGAGTTTTGCTATGTTCTCCACTGGCACAGGTTTAGAGAGTCCCAGCTCTAAAGCATCATGTAGAAATGAAACTGCTTGGTTCCATTGTTCCATACGGATACACTCTGTGACCAGATCCGGTGGAGATTTCACTGTTGACCTTCGTATAAAATGATTCCTCATAGGCAGGAGCGTTAGTTTGTGGAAGGCAGAAGAAGGTAAATATGTTACACATATTAATGTATTCCACCTCAATTGCAATTTAAAAAAAATAAAGGATCTGCTTTTTCAAGTTGTGCATTCTTTTATTAAAAATTAGAAGCAAGAACATAAAATTTGCCTATGAGCTTTAAATATTTAACCTCATATGTAATAAAGTTGTTGATTATCTGTATGTCTGCATTAATTATCTTTTGAATTAACACTGCTAAGTGTACATATCCAACCGTATATAATAACAGATTAGCTGATGCACTGGATCAAGAAACGTGATTGAAGTATTTCAGTTTGGTCATGATCTCTGACGTAATGCTTTCATTTTAGACAGCTTCCAAATGCTCCTTTGTGTGAACTTTTTAAAATGTATTATTGTGCCAGACCAAACTAAAGAATAATGTTGAGTAGTACAGGTTGGGACAGATGGACTTTGGCAGATTATAATGTGAAAAAGGGTGGACCTCAGAGTCCATGAGCTATGCTTAGCTGTGATTATCCATCCTGCACGGGGCTCTCACTGATGCTCACATCTCTGGTACCACTGTGCAGTTGTGATAGTTTAACTTGACTCGAATGAGGCTGACTGTAAATATATGGTTAGTATGACTTTAATAAGCAGTAAATTTCAGTGTGAAACAGCAATTAACTGGTTTTTGGATCAACCCTTAAAAACACAGAATCAATAGGGGTTGATTTTAGGATGGCCGAGCGGGTGCATTCGTGGCGGAGGGGCTCCGAAAATTCGGGATTCCCAGGGCGGGTCCGGAGCCCAGCTCCAACCCGCCCACTTCCGGGTTCCCCAATGACAGCGGGATCCCACTTAAACCAATTTATTACATAGTTCAGGTCATTTGCAGACCTGATTGGGAGGATATTTTAGGAGGGGTGGGATTTTCATATCAACTGAACGTGTTTCCCATACTGGGGAAAACACTCCCAGTTGAAACAGACGTGTTGCAGCCACCAGCCTGTGGGAGCTTCAGAGGTCCATTTGACAGGTTGGGTGTGGCGGGGCGCGGAGAGACACTCAATCATTGCAGGAGGCCACTCTGTCACTTTGGACAAAGCTTGACCTGCACCACCCTCCTCCCAACACTAAAATTCACCAACTTGGAACCTCAACTCCAGTGTGCAGACACATTTACCTACCTTGCGGACCCCCTCAAACGTACATCTTCCGGATGGGGGGCGCCATAGCTGCAGTCATGACCTCCTCAGGAGGACAAACAGCATCACCAGTCTGGCCGGCCATGCCGTCCACATGGAGCTCTACAACACAGTGCTGTGACACATCCACCTGCACAAAGAGCGCCCAGCAAGTGGCTGAACAAGGAAATGAGACAGGAGGTTCGGAACACCCTCCTCCTGCCACTTTATCATTGCTCCGTTGGTACAGGCCAAGCTCTGCCCATCCCCCCTCCTGGAAAGCTCCAGAAATTCTAGGGCAGAGTAAAAGGGGTGGATTCCGGTAGTCCTGGTCTCCACCCTTCTATCCTGACCTTTGCACCTGGGGACCTGAATGTTTCATGGAGCCTAGGATCAGGAAAATTGATCTGGGGGGGGGGGGGGGAGGGGGGGATATGCCACTTGTTGATAATTTTCCATTTTGTACTTTGCAACTTGCATTATAAATTAACAAGTCAGAATTCCCTATTCCCGATGCATCGTGTGGAGCATAAACACCGACACAGACCTGTTGGGCCAAGTGTGTGCTATAAATTTGAATTGAAGAACTTGCATTTATATAGTTCTTTGATACATCTCTCAGAAATGTTTCAAATGGCTTCATGTATAATTAATTACTTTGAAGTGTAGTGACTGTTGTTATATAGGCAAATGCAGCAGCCATTTTGCACTTTGTAAGATCCCTCAAAAGGGAACTGGATAAGTACTTGAAAGGAAAAATTTGCAGGGCTACGGGGATAGGGCGGGGGAGTGGGACTAGCTGGATTGCTCTTGTATAGAGCCGGCACGGACTCGATGGGCTGAATGGCCTCCTTCCGTGCTGTAACCGCTTTCTATGATTCTATGACTTCATTACAATGGGGGACAAAGGAATTTCACACAAAAATATTAACCCATTCCTCACTAATATCACACAGAGCAGTTTCAATAAAAAAAGGAAAGCTCTTTACTGCCAAAATAATCTGTTATATGGCGATATTATAATCATTTCTACTCATCGTGATTCAAATATAAGACCTGGATTACCGATGTAGTCTCTCATGGTCCACCACAATCAATGATTGCGCAATCTGGCCCTGTTTATTTCCCCTTAGTCTAAATTTCCATCTTTCAGTTGCCAAATGGCAGTCATTATGGACATCCATTTATCAAAATTAATGGAAATTTTCAATGAACTTTTCCAACTGCCATTTTTTTGTCACATTTGACATATCATTTTGCCATCTGTTTATTTTCAGGTTACTCTGTGCTCATTTTTGATGTGATCTACGTCAAAAGTCACCAGACCATTTTCCAAAATAAGGTACAGTGGTATCTCGCTATTTTGAACTATAACTGTATAATAGAGTAACTTTATGAATCTGCATTTTCAGCACGGAGCTTCACGTCAGTGCATGTCAGGAATTCAGGCGGGGAGTTCAGCAAACCCTGCAGAATTTTCTATCCATTAATTTTGAAGGATGGAGAATCATGCAGGACCCACCAACCTCTGCAGCTGAATTCCCATTATACAATTCTGGCACCAAACGCCAAACATTGGGAACGCAAATTTACAAAACCCACCCTTCATATGGAACACATAAGATCATAAGAAATGGGAGCAGGAGTAGGCTTTACGGCCCCTTGAGCCTGCTCCGGCATTCAATCAGATAGATCTTCGACCTCAATTCCACTTTCTCGCCCGATCCCCATATCCCTTGATTCCCTTAGTGTCCAAAAATCTATCGATCTCAGCCTTGAATATACTTAATGATACAGCATTCACAGCCCTCTGGTGTAGAGAATTCCAAAGATTCACAACCCTCTGGGTGAAGAAATTTTTTCTTATCTCAGTCCTAAATGGCCGTCTCCTCATCCTGAGGAAATGACCCCTAGTTCTAGACTCTCCTGCCAGGGGGAACAGCCTCTCCGCATTACCCTGTCAAGCCCTCTCAGAATCTTATATGTTTCAATGAGATCACCTTTCATTCTTCGAAACTCCAGAGAGTATAGACCCATTCTACTCAATCTCTCCTCATAGGACAGCCCTCTCATCCCAGGAATCAATCTAGTGAATGTTCATTACACCACCTCTAAAGGCAAGTATATCCTTCCTTAGGTAAGGAGACCAAAACTGTAAACTGTACTTTTTTTTTTATTCGTTCATGGTATGTGGGCATCGCTGGCAAGGCCAGCATTGATTGCCCATCCCTAATTGACCTTGGAGAAGGTGGTGAGCCGCCTTCTTGAACTGCTGCAGTCCGTGTGGTGAAGGTTCTCCCAGTGCTGGTAGGGAGTTCCAGGGTTTTGTCCCAGCGACGATGAAGGAACGGCGATATATTTCCAAGTCGGGATGGTGTGTGACTTGGAGGGGAACGTGCAGGTGGTATTGTTCCCATGTGCCTGCTGCCCTTGACCTTCGAGGTGGTAGAGGCCACGGGTTTGGGAAGTGCTGTCAAAGAAGCCTTGGTGAGTTGCTGCAGTGCATCCTGTGGATGGTACACACTGCAGCCAATGTGCGCCAGTGGTGAAGGGAGTGAATGTTTACAGTGGTGGGTGGGGTGCCAATCAAGGTGGCTGCTTTGTCCTGGATGGTGTCGAGCTTCTTAAGTGTTGTTGGAGCTGCACTCATCCAGGCAAGTGAAGAGTATTCCATCACACTCCTGACTTGTGCCTTGTAGATGGTGGAAAGGTTTTGGGGAGTCAGGAGGTGAGTCACTCGCTGCAGAATACCCAGCCTCTGACCTGCTCTTGTAGCCACAGTATTTATATGGCTGGTCCAGTTAAGTTTCTGGTCAATGGTGACCCCCACGATGTTGATGGTGGGGGATTTGGCGATGGTAATGCCGTTGAATGTCAAGGGAAGGTGGTTAGACTCTCTCTTGTTGGAGATGGTCATTGCCTGACACTTGTCTGGCACGAATGTTACTTGCCACTTATCAGCCCAAACCTGGATGTTGCCCAGGTCTTGCTGCATGTGGGTACGGACTGCTTTATTATCTGAGGGGTTGCGAATGGAACTGAACACTGCAATCATCAGCGTATATCCCCATTTCTGACCTTGAGGTGGAGGGAAGGTCATTGATGAAGCAGCAGAAGATGGTTGGACCTAGGACACTGCCCTGAGGAACTCCTGCAGCAATGTCCTGGGGCTGAGATGATTGGCCTCCAACAACCACGACCATCTTCCTTTGTGCTAGGTATGACTCCAGCCACTGGAGAGTTTTCCCCCTGATTACCAGGTGTGCTCTCACCAAAGCCCTGGACAATTGCAGCAAGACTTCCTTAACTGTTGTACTCCTATCCTCTTGCAATAAAGGCCGACATACCATTTACCTTCATAACTGCTTGCCGTACCTGCGTGTTAACTTTCTGTGTTGCGTGTACAAGGACACCCAAATCCCTCTGAACACCAACATGTAATAGTTTCTCACCATTTAAAAAATATTCTGTTTTTCTATTCTTCCTACCAAAGTGAATAACCTCACATTTCCCCACATTATACTCCATCTGCCACCTTCTTGCCCACTCACTTAACCTGTCTATATCCCTTTGAGCCTCTGGGGTCGTTTTTAGCAGGCCTGCGGGTTTCCGGCGGGTTGGGTTTCGGGAGCGTGGTCAACGCGCCCGGTGAAATTAGTGGGTTTCCCGCGCGATCGTAGCAGGCAATCCACTAATTGGAGCCACTTACCTGCTCCTCCGGGGTCCGCGCTGCTGGTCTGCGCGTCGGGCGGGCTGCGCATGCGCAGTACGATCTGTCAGTGGGAGGCTCTCTCGTTAAAGGGGCAGTCCTCCACTGACAGATGCTGCAACCAATAGAACAAATTACAGCATGGAGCAGCCCAGGGGGAAGGCTGCTCCCAGTTTAATGATGCCTCACCCCAGGTATCATCAGATGGGATGAGGAGGAGGGGGAGGACAGAGCTCTTCCCCCCGGCGGGCGGGAGGAAGCGGCCTGCCTCTGCCACCAAGAAGGCCTGGCTCAAGGTGGCAGAGGAGGTCACCTGCACCACCAACATATCGCCCACCTGCATACAGTGCAGGAGGCGCTCCAATGACCGCAGTAGATCAGCCACAGTGAGAACACGTAGTCATTCTCCTACACTCCGTCTGCCACAACACTGCCCCCACCCCACATCTCCTTCGGCACCGCCAACACTACTCTGTCACATCACCCCTCATACCCACTCAAACCCCATCCTCATCTTACCTCCACCTACTCACCTCGCCAGTACTCATCCTGCCACTAACACGCGACCCAATCCTCTTACAATCTCATGGCTCCATCCCATACTCACCCTCTCGTGCATCTCCCTCACGGCCAGCCTCACTCAACCTGCCACCACCTGTGCTGCAGCCACAGGGCATGCATCACATATGTGCAGTAGGCAGCATAAGGCAAACGTGTCGTGAGCATGAAGGGGATGCACAAGGGTGTTTGAGGGTTTGTCATGGGTGTTACCTATATTGAATTTCAGAACAACTCACATCACACATTATATTGGCACCACCACTGCCATGTCTCCGCGAATCCTGTCTGTTTTGTGCAATAATGCCCGCTCCTGGGTATCACTATGAGGACCCACCACTGATGCCACCCATTGTGCCACTGCAGAGTAGGTGCAGGTGTATTTGCAGGGCTCTTCCGCACAGACGACTGAGAGACATCGGCGGTGTACCCGGCTGCACCCTGGAAGGATGCGGAGGAGAAGTTGTGGAGGGCAGTGGTGACTTTGGCAGCGACAGGTAAGCAGATGGTGCTGGGGCCAGCCAGGAGCAGCTCGGCATGAAAGAGGCTGCAGATCTCCACGACTACATGTCAAGTGAATCTGGGCCTCCGTGTGCACTACTGCTCGGAGAGGTCCGGGGAGCTGCGCCTCGGTCTGTGGACCCTGTGGCGAGTGTAGTGCCCTCTGCGACGCGTCTCTCTTGCGGTAGCCCTCCCTCCTGCTGTACAGGTGGATGTGTCACAGCACTCTGTTGTGGAGCTCCATGTGTCAGAGGTGGACGGCGTGGATGGCGAGGCTGGTGATGCTGTTCTCCCTCCGAGGGGGTCATGACTGCAGCTACGACGGCCCCCATCCGCAATATGGACATCTGAGGGGGTCCGCAAGGTAGACACATGTCTCCGGACCCCGGGGTGAGTGTGCAGGTTGGTGACTTTGACCGTCAGGAGGTGGGTGGTGGAGGCCACACTTTGTCCCAAGTGCCAGAGCGGCCTCCTGCAATGGGTGAGGGTCTCCCCCCCCACCCTGTCAAATGGACCTTTGCAGCTGCCACAGGCTGACGGCTGCAACACGTCCAGTTCAACTAGGACTGTTTCCCCCAGTGTGTGAAACAGTCCCATGTTTCTCCAAAATCACACACAGTCCCTTAATCAGGTCAGTTAATGACCTGAACAAGCAAAATAAATGCACTCAAGTGGCATCCCGCTGGCTTTAATTGCCTGCGGGATTCCCACCAGCGGGGGCTACGCTCGCACCCCCGCACGTCATCGGGGAACCCGGAAGTGGTCGGGATCGTGGCGCGATCCGGTCACGTGCCTGGATATCGGGATTTTCGGGGCCCCCCCGCTGGAAACCCACAGGAAACCCGACGGTAAAATCGAGCCCTCTGTGTCCTCCTCACAGCTTACTTCCCCACTTAGCTTTGTATTGTCTGTAAACTTGGATACATTACACTCGGTCCCTTCATCTAAGTCATTAATATAGATTGTAAATAGCTCAGGCCCCAGCACTGATCCTTGTGGCACCCCACTAGTTACAACCTGCCAACCTGAAAATGACCCGTTTGTTCCTACTCTCTGTTTTCTGTCTGTTAACCAATCCTCTATAAACGCTAATATATTACCCCCAACCCCATGAGCCCTTATCTTGTGTAAAATCATTTCATGTGGCACCTTATTGAATGCTTTTGAAAATCCAAATATACTACATCCACTGGTTCCCCTTTATCTACCATGTTAGTTATATTCTCAAAAAACTAATAGATTTGTCAAACATGATTTCCCTTTCATAAAACCATGTTGACTCTGCCTAATCATATGATTTTCTAAGTGCTCTTTTACCATGTCCTTAATAATGGATTTCAGCATTCTATGGCGGGGTAGTGGGACTAGCTGGATTGCTCTTGCATAGAGCTGGCGCGGACTAGATGGGTCGAATGGCCTCCTTCCATGCTGTAAACATTCTAAGATTCTTTCTATGATTCTATTTTCCCGATGACTTACGTCAGGCTAACTGGTCTGTAGTTCACTCTTTTCTCTCTCCCTCCTTTCTTGAATAGTTGTGTTACATTTGCTACCTTTCAATCCACTGGGACCATTCTAGAATCTAGGGAATTTTGGAAGATCACAACCAATGCAACCACTATCTCAGCAGCCACCTCTTTTAGAACCCTAGGATGTAGGCCATCAGGTCCAGGGGATTTGTCGGCTTTTAGTCCCATTTATTTCTCCATTACTTTTTCGTTACTAATATTAATTACTTTAAGTTCCTCACTCTCATTAGACCCTTGGTTCTCCACTATTTCTGGGGTTTTTTGTGTCTTCTACTGTGAAGACAGGGACAAGATATTTGTTTAATGTCTCTGCAATTTCCTTATTCCCCATTATAATTTCTCCTGTCTCAGCCTTTAAGGGACCCATGTTTACTTTAGCTACTCTCTTCCTTTTTACATACTTGTAGAAGCACTTACAATCTGTTTTTATATTTCTTGCTCGTTTACTCTCATTCTATTTTCTCCCTTTTCAATCAATTTTTTGGTCATCCTTTGCTGGTTTCTAAAACTCTCCTAATCCTCAGGCTTATTACTCTTCTTAGCAACATTATAAGCCTCTTCTTTTAATCTAATACTATCCTTAACTTCTTTAGTCACTGATGGATCACATTTCCCATGGTGTTTTTATTTCTCAATGGAATGCATATTCGTTGAGAATATTGAAATATTTCTTTAAATGTTTGCCATTGCTTATCTACCGTCATACACTTAAATCTAATTTCCCAATCTACCTTAGCCAACTCGCCCCTCATACTTACGTAATTGGCTTTATTTAAGTTTAAAACTCTAGTTTCTAACTTAAGCACATCACTCTTGAACTCAATGTGAAATTCTATCATATTATGATCACTCTTCCCCAGAATCCTTTACTATGCAATTACTAATTAATCCTGTCTCATTACACAAGCCAAGATCTAAAATAGCGTATTCTCGGAAACTGTCTCGAATGCATTCCATGAACTCGTCCTCCAAACTACTTTTGCCAATTTGATTTGCCCAGTCTCTATGAATCATAGAAAATTTACAGCACAGAAGGAGGCCATTTGGCCCATCATGTCCGCGCAGGCCAAGAAATGAGCCACCCGGCTTAATCCCACTTTCCTGCATTTGGTCCGTAGCCCTGCAGATCATGGCTCTTCAGGTGCACATCCAGGTATTTTTAAAATGAGTTGAGGTTTGTGCCTCTACCACCCTCTCAGGCAGTGAGTTCCAGACCTCCACCACTCTCTGGGTGAAATTTTTTTTTCTCATTTCTGCTCTAATCCTTCTACCAATCATTTTAAATCTATGCCCCCTCGTTATTGACCCCCTCCGCTAAGGGAAATAGGTCCTTCTTATCCACTCTACGCCCCTCATAATTTTGTACACCTCAATCAAATCACCCCTCAGCCTCCTCTGTTACAAGGTAAACAATCCCAGCCTATCCAATTTGTCATCATAGCTAAAATTCTCCAGTCCTGGCAACATCCTCATAAATCTCCCCTGCACCCTCTCTAGTGCAATCACATCCAATGAAGATTGAAGACCCCATGATTATTGTATTACCTTTGTTACAAGCTCCTCTTATTTCTTGATTAATACTCTGTCCAACAGTATAACTACTGTTAGGGGGCCTGTAAACTATTCCCACCAGTGTTTACTGCTCCTTGTTATTTCTTATCTACACCTATACTGATTCTACATCCTGATCTTTCGAGCCAAGGTCCTTTCTCACTACTATGGCATCCTTTATTATCAGGGCTACACCCCCTCCTTTTCCATTTCTTCTGCCTTTTCGAAAAGTCAAGTACCCTGGAATATTTAGTTCCCAACCTTGGTCACCTTGCAACCACATCTCAGTGATGGCTACTAGATCAAACCCATTTATCTCTGTTTGTGCCATTAATTCACCTATCTTGTTACAAATGCTTTGTGCATTCAGATAAAGTGCCTTTAATTTTAACTTTTTACTATTTTTCCCTGATTTGACTTTATTCACTGATGCAATATTACCTTTAAACTCTCTGTCCCTTCCTGTCACATTCTGCTTATGTTTACCCAAATTGCTACACTGATCTATAGACTTGACTTTTCTCTAGATTTATAAATTTTCCCTCTCCTGAATGTCCCCCCCCCCACTCTCCATTTTTAGTTTAAAGACCTATCTAAAGTCCTAGTTACTCGATTCGCCAGGACGCTGGTCCCAGCCCGGTTTAAGTGGAGCCTGTCCCAACAGAACAGCTCCCTCTTTCCCCAGTACTGATGTCAGTGCCCCATTAATTGAAACCCCTGTCTCCTGCACCACTCTTTGAGCCACGCATTTAACTCTCTGATCTGTTTGTCCCTATGCCAATTTGCATGTGGCTCAGGTAGTAATCCTGAGATTATCATCTTTGATGTTCTGCTTATTAATTTGGACCCTAGCTCCTCATACTCCCTCAGCAGAACCTCATTCCTAGTTCTACTTATGTCGTTGGTTCCTACGTGGACCACAACAACTGGATCCTCCCCCTCATGCTCCAAGTTCTTTTCCAGCCGCGAGGAGATATCCTTATCCCTGGCACCGGGCAGGCAACACAGCCTTCGGGACTCCTGGCTGCGGCTGCAGAGAACCGTATCTAGCCCTCGTACCTGCTGGACAAGGTCAAAGGCTGAGGCTCCTCCATCACTGCATCCTATCCCCATACCTGCTTGACACTCAGTCACATCCTCCTGTCCCTGACCACTGACCAAATCTAAACTACTACCTAACCTAAGGGATGCCTCCTGGATCAAAGTGTCCAGATAACTCTCCCCATCCCAGATGCATCGCAATGTCTGCAGCTCGGACTCCAGCTCAACAACTCTGAGCCGAAGTTCCTTGAGCTGCAGACACTTACTGCAGATGTGGTTGCTTGGAATCTCACTGGTCTCCAAGACGGAACATTTCCAACCATTTGGACTTTTTCCATGTTTTGTTGTTTTACAGTTTTAATTTATATTTTTGGAAATTTTATGGAAAAAAAATGTAGGGCATATATTACAAATTTTCACTCCCAGCGTGGAGCTTAAAAACACCAGAAAAACTGAACATATAAATCGATGTAAGAATAACACAAACTAACAAGAACTTGCATTTATACAGTGCCATTAACAGAAAAATGGATGCCAAGCCAAAGAAGGCAATATTAGAAGCGACCAAAGCCTTGGTCAAAGAAGTGGGTTTTCCCAAGAGGAAAAAAGGTGAAGACAAAACATGAGGTTGCTACGTCATATCACCAGGGTCAGGGGAAGAAGCAAAGGACATCAGATGTCAAGACAGAACATACAATCCAGGTAGAATCACATAAAAAAGACAAACAGGGCCAAATCCTGAAGGAATTGTAAAGAGAGAATAATCACTATTCTTCTGGTGAAGATCCTTGCTTGTTACATGGGAAAGCAGTGATCGAACCGCTGACAAGGGGACAGTCTACTTTCCCAGTTGTCAGCTTGGCTCAGTTGGTAGGAGTCTCACGTCTGGTTCAAAGACTACGTACTCAATTCAAATATCAGGACTACAGTGCATAAATTAGGCTGACGCTCCATTGCAGTACTGAAGTAGTGCTGCAATGTTGGAGGTGCTGACCTTTGATGAGATCTTAAAATGAGGTCCCATCTGTCTGTTCAGTTAAACATTAAAAACTGCAGGTACTACTCAAAGAATCACAGAATCATGCAACACAGAAGACCATTCAGCCCATTGTGCCTGTGCCAGCTCTTTGAAAGAGCTATCCAACGATTCCCACTTCCCTACTCTTTCCCCATAGCCCTGCAAATTTTTCCTTTCTAAGTATTTATCCAATTCCCTTTTGAAAGTTACTACTGAATCTGCTTCCACCACCCTTTCATGCAGTGCATGCCAGATCATTACAACTTGCTGCGTAAAAAGAACAAGGAGTTCTCATAATGTCCCAGTCAACATTTCTCCCCAAAGAAATACCACTAAAAAATGAGAATAACTGATCATTTATTTCATTGCTGTTTGTGGGATGCTGTTGCTGCAAAACAGTTGCATGTTTGCATAAGTAACAGACATTATACTGATAACATGATATGGTTAAATAAATGCAAGTATTTTGTGTCTGAAAATTAGATTAAGGGGCCATTAAAGAGATGACAGATTATGCAATCAGTCATTACGGTACCAACAGATAGAATTATGACACATAATAGGTTGAAGACAGGATTACTGTACCGTCCATTAAGGATGATTAGTTAACAGCTGAACAATTGATAAGAACTCAAACAAATGATGATTGAGACCAATCGAAAGCTCTTCAGGAAACCAAAACGACTCAAAGAATTAGAAAATCAAGATATAAGCACCATCAAAGAATTGGTATACATGAACCTGAGCCTAGGTTTAGGGATACGTCCAGCAAAGCTGATTTTTTGCAGTAAACAGCAGAAACCAGAGGCAGACAAGAAGCATGAATTACAGAGAAGAGGGCATTAAATGATGACATTCACTTCAGGAAAGATCAATGAATTAGGAAGAGGCCCACCCTGTCTTAGTAATCTTCTCCGGTATTAAATCCCATCCTAACTATTGTGCTCCTAACTTCAGCCTTCTGTGCATCCCCCTCCTCCCTTCGCCCCACCAGCAGTGGCAGAGTCCTCAACTTCCTAGGTCCTACTCTTTCGAATTCCTTATTTAAACCCTTCCACTTCTCGCTCCACCTTTAAAAAGCTGTTGGTCACCCCTCCCAATCTCTCTCTCCTGACTTGGTATCCATTTTCATTACTTCTATTGCTTACAGTAAAGGCAATAAATAAATGCAAATGGTTGTTGTTGAGGCAAGGCATTGCTAAGCAGAGAAATGTCCTGACACAAAAAAAAAGCAAAAGAGGGAGATTTCAGTGACATCCTAAATAGACCACAGCCATCGATATAGATATCCTCACATGGAGTTACAGCAAAAAGCAATGGAACTGGAAATAGATACTCAACCATTGAGAAAGTGAGCTCTGTGAAGTTCATTGAATGATACAGCACAGAAGGAGGCCATGTGGCCCATCGTGCCTGTGCCAGCTCTTTGAAAGAGCTATTCGTTTAGTCCCACTCCCCTGCTCTTTTCCCATAGCTCTGTAAGTTGTAAGTTTTAAGAGTAGATGCGACAGAATCAAAAATGTTAACATCAGTAGCTGATTAAATTTAGCAGTGAGACATTCTGATAGATTTCAAGAGAAATCTTTCCTATGTCACTAAAGGGTAATCAGCTGACTAAGGCAACTGGAGGAAACTCTAGCCTGGATTTTCCAATTGGCATTATTTTAATACACACAGTAACCCATTTAAAATAAAAGATACCTCAATACACACACTAGACTGGATCAAGCCAGCTATGTGCTGTAAGGTTAAGGATTGGTACCCTTGCATTGTGATGGATGGTTGCCAACTAAGAAAGGTCTCATGGAAGACCAAAGCTGAGATGAAGGGACTGTTGTAGGAAAACCTGAATGGAATAGTGAATAGGCAGACATCTGCTGGAGCTGGCAGAAGGGAGTGTGTGATGACAATGGCCTTGTAGCATCTGAGGCCAGCCTGATTATGATGTTTAACTGAACAGACCATTAGAGAAAACCAACCTGAGTTCCATCCAACTTGTAAGGCTCTAGCCAGATCTAACTTAGAAAACATTTGAATTTATGCCCGAGACATCATGTGGAATAGCAGTATACTGTATTATAATATCCAAAATATAGTCGAGGAGATGTATACAGCGTAATATCATTAAAAAACCTATTCAACTGGTTTGACACAGTGGCCTAGAAATTGGATCGTACAATGCCCATTTTCCATGCGAATAACGGGCACTTAGAGGTCCAATAGGGATGCGGCGAGCTCATTCCACGCTGGGCATGCGCCGCACACAATATTGGTTAGGGTGCCGTGTAATTATCCAGATTGCACGCCTGAGACAGACATTAGATGTTAATTGTACATGTGATTTATATCAATTAGTGTTAATTGTGTTCAGGTAGTGGGTATCAATTAGGGACTCTGGTATCCATTTATAGGAGGGTGTGTAATGTTGATCTGTGTGTGAATAAAGGCTTGGAAACAAATGAAGACCAGGCTCTAGTATTCTTTCCTTCACCACCTGGCTATTCAATTTATAACATGGTAGCAGAGAATGATTGCCTAAAGGCGGAGGATGGAAACTACAATTTTTTTGGACATAAAAAGTAAAAACTTGAAAGCCTAGTGACCATTATGGAAAATGGCAGAAAGCAAGTTTCAATCGTCGAGGTACGATTTCCCTTTGATGTTCTCGGAGTTTGAACCGTATGACCAGTGGAAGAATGAGGTTGATATGTGGACACAGGTTACTACTCTACCAAAGAGAAAACAAGACATGGCCTTGGCATTGTCACTTCCTGAACAAAGTAACATCAGAAGTAAGGTATTTTCTGAGATGGATGCAGATCTTTTGGATAATGATGAAGGTTTTACCTTTCTAATAGAATTTCTGGATAAAATCTACAAGAAAGATGACCTGTTAATTGCCTACGAGGCCTGGTCAGCATTTGATAGATTTCGGAAAACGGATGATCATTCAATGGAAGAGTATATCATGGACTTTAACAAACTGTACCAAGGTTGACAAAGTTCAAATTGGGAATCCCTGGATCGGTACTAGCATTTAAATTACGAGATTGTGCTAAGGTGTCTCATATGGACAGACAATTGGTCCTAACTGGCATCCAATTTTTGAAAAAGGAAGCTCTGTTGGATTAAATGTCTGCTGTCTTAAAAAAAAATTCCTGAAGAAACAGTCATTCCCTTCAGTCTTCATAGAACACGTGGGGTCTTCTGCCATGATACAAAGAATAGAATATTCGATAGTTCCCAGGTTTCAAAATGTTCCAGATACTAAACGCAGGCGCCAGACCAGGTTTCAAAATTTTCAAGAGACCGGACACAGGCATCGATATGATAGAAGGATTAACGACAGCCAGATTGATGATGAAAGCACTACAGCAAATCCAGTTATATCAACAGAAGACAAAATTGAGGCAGTAATAACAGGCGACTGAATTCCAGGAATACCCAAGGAACAGTCAGGAGATGCTTTGAAATAATGCATAAAGAAAATAGTTCTGAGGAAGAGGATGAAGATAATGATGAATCTGAGCAGATTATATTGGCCACAAGGAGTTTTAATCCTGTGATGAATGTATTAGTCGCGGATTCCTTTAATTGTGCGGTGTTAGATAGTGAATATACTTCAACTGTATGCAGGGTACATTGGTTAAAATGTTAGCTTGATTCATTTAAGCAGTGAGGACTGACGCACGGTTAAGGAATATAAAAGTTCCACATGTTTTAGGTTTGGAGACGACAACACCTTGAGGTCACTCAAGAGAGTGGTAATTCCATGTAAGATAGCTGGAGTAAGCCATTTTAGAAGTACGGATCTAGTCTCTTGTGAGATACCTATGCTTTTGGGTAAACCTTCCATGAAGAAGGCAAAAATGAAACTTGACATGGAACACGACGAGGCAATCATTTTGGAAAATCGGTTGATCTGCAGTTTACCCAGTCAGGGTATTATTGTATCTCCTTAATAAAACCTGATGTTTCTCATCACCGTATTAGACAAGTATTAATGACATCAGGCGATAAGGATAAGAGGGAAATAAAACAAATTGTCTTAAAGTTACAGAGACAATTTGCCCATCCTACTTGTCAATGTTTAAAAATCCTGCTAAAATATGCAGGTGTATTTGATGAGTATACGAGGCTAATAAAAGAGTTTAATGAGAATTGTGAAATCTGTATGATGTATAGACTGACGCCCCCATGTCCCATTGTAAGTGTTCCGTTAGCACGTGATTTTAACAAGGTAGTTACCATGGATCTAAAGGTATGGGACAAAGACAGAAATGTTTTCAACTTACATTTTATTGACCTGGCTCCAAGATTTAGTATTTTTACACTTATAGTAAGGAGAAGAAAGTTATTCTAGATAAAATTATGGAAAAATGGATAGGGACTGGACTTGGTACACCAGCAAAGTCTTTGACCGATAACGGAGGTGAATTCGCTAACATGGAGTTCAGAGATACGTGTGAGAATATGAATATGATCGTCATGAATACAGCAGCTGAGAGCCCTTTTAGCAATGGTCTTTGTGAAAGGAATCATGCTGTGATTGACAGCATGGTGCATAAAATTTTGGCTGATCGAACAGAGTGTAAATTGTCAATTGTATGGGCAGTTCTTGCAAAGAATTCTCTTCAGATGGTTGGAGGATATAGTCCTTATCAACCAGTCTATGGGCACAATCCCAAATTACCTTCTGTTCTTTGTGATAATCGTCCTGCTCTAGAAGGTACTACAATTTGTGCCATTTTTTTCTGAGCATTTAAATGCAATGCATGCAGGGAGACAGGCTTTTATCAAGGCTGAGGTATCGGAGAAAGTTCGTAGAGCACTGAAGCATTGTATTAGACCATGAGGCAGAGTTCAATTCAGGAGATTTGGTATACTATAAAAGAGAGGGTGATAGGGGGTGGAAAGGCCCTGGTACGGTAATAGATCGTGATGGTAAGACAGTAATTGTCTAACATGGTAATCAAACTGTTAAGGTTCATTCCTCATGATTGATTTTAAAATAAATTTGTTGGACTATAACCTGGTGTTGTAAGATTCCTTACATTTGTCCACCCCAGTCCATCACCGGCATCTCCACATCATGATTAATTGGAATTAATGATAAAATCTTGGACTCTGAGCAGTTGATAGAAGTAAACGGGGCAACTTGTACCTCAGATATTCATGATTTTTTTGACAAGGTTCCTGAGTAAGGTAGAGCAAGGGCTGGACAGTGGTAATGTCCGTGATCAAGAAACACATGACAGAGCTATCACATCCACAGAACAATTACCCAAAGAGGGTACACGGGTGACTTATGTTCTAGAAGGGACTAATGAATGGAGGGATGCAACAATTTTGGGACATGCAGGCAAAGCTACTGATAAGTTTAAATACTGTTTGAATGTTCAGGATGACGGCCAATAAGTGAGGTCCATGGACTGGCAGAATGGGGTAAAAGAGTGGAGAGTACGAAAGCAGAGTACAAGTAGTGATAGGGAGTCCTGAAGTGAATCTCACGTCAGCAAAGAGGGAGATCTCGCAGTAGTAGTCCTTACAAAGAAGTGGAAGTAGAGGACGTAGCTTGACTAGGTCAGACAATGAAATAAAGACCACAGAACAGTCACATACCAGAACTAGAAGCAGAAGTCCTCACGATTGTGAAGTTTTGGTGGCTGCCAATAAACTTGAGGATAAGCGAGTAAGAGAGGCAAAACAAAGGGAGTTAGATCGTTGGAAAGAATTTGGAGTTTATTTTGAGGTAACAGATAAGGGTTAACCAGCTTTGTCACATAGATGGGTTTGTACTGAAAAAGTCCTTACAGATGGGCCAAAATGAGGTTGGTAGCTAGGGGTTTTGAAGAGAAATTCAGTGATACAGATGCTGGAATGGATTCTCTCACTGCTGGAAAGGTAATCTTCAAAATCTTTTTGGCTCTTTTGGCAACATATTCATGGGAGTGTAGGTCAATTGACATAAAAGCCGCATTGCTGCAGGATGATACTTCTCAGAGAGAGGTGTTTCTGAAACGGCAGCAGACGCTGAAGGAAAACTATGGAAACTAAACAAATGCGTATATGGCCTGAATGATGCTTCCAGGGTATGGTAGTTTTCGGTGAGATCTGTTTTGCTGAAAATAGGTTGTGTTCAACTAAAAGCAGATCCCGCAATGTTTTATTGGTACCATAACGGAAAACTTTCAAGCATCTTCATGATGCATGTTGATGATTTCTTCTGGGGTGGTACTGTGGAATTTGAGAAATTCATCATAAATAAGATTAAAGTAGAGTTTAAAATCGGGAGTCAGGCCTGTGGGGCTTTTATATATATTGGTTTAGATATTAAGCAGGGTGGGTCTGGTATAACTTTAAATCAACAGTCCTATTTAGAGAGTGTTACTCCCATCCTGGTTAATCGTACTAGGTCATCACAGAAAGGTGATGTTATATCTAAAGAGACAGAGCAATTACTAAGCTTGATTGGTCGGTTGAACTGGTTGTGCACTCAGACTAGACCAGATGCTAGTCTTGATGTGTTGGAGTTAAGCACTTCAATGAAACGTCCCATAGTAGAGAATGCTTTAAGGGCAAATAAAACATTACAAAAGTTAAATATAAATAAATGTGTACTTAAGTTCCCATCCTTAGGTGACCCAAAGAAAATGAGGCTAGTTATCTTGAGCGAATCTTCCTGATTGGTATTCTAGTGCAGCTGGTTTCGCAGTGTTTATTGTGGTTGAGAATGAGAAGTGTTGTTCTTTAGCTTGGGAAGCTAAGAAAATGAAAAGGGTTGTTAAAATTATTCTCTGGCTACTGAAGCATTGGCTCTTGTAGACGCAGTGGATATGGAATTCTATTTGGAAAATATCTCGAGTGACATTCTGTACAATGAGAGTACTGAAGATAGTATACCCACTGAATGTTATGTACACAATCGTTCATTGTGGGATAATGTACACGCTACAAAAAATGTGAGTGAGAAAAGATTACGAATTGACCTTGCTGGCTTGAAACAAATGCTGGAGAGAAAGGAAATCTCTAAAATTACATGGGTGGATTGAAGCCATCAACTGTCGGATTGTTTTATTCAAAGAAATACATGTACGAAGGAATTAATAGAGGGCTTGAGGGCGCCTCACAATGTAATGCTTTGAATAGTATAAGTTGTACAGAGTATGGAAGTTTTTAATTTTTGAAATTTTGTTTGTATTGTATATATAAAGTTTAATTTTTAAAAATTTTATTTAAAGAGAAGGGAATCTGTTAATTGTATATATGTGATTTACATCAATTAGTATTAATTTTGTTCAGGTGGTGGGTATCAATTGGGGACTCTTGTATCCATTTATAGGAGGGTGTGTAATGTTGAGCTGTGTGTGAATAAAAGCTTGGAAGCAACTGAAGATCATGCTCTAGTATTCTATCCTTCACCATCTGGCTATCCAATTTTTAACATTAGGCCCACTGCCTATGCAAAATGTGGGCCTAACGCCTATTTCAGGCCCCTTTGCAAAATTGGTTCGTGCCTGACCACAGCATGTGTCATGCATACTGTGGTTAGTTTGGTCAAAGGCACTGCAGTCAAACCAGTGGTCTTTAAAGGGAATGGCTGGAGGCTGCCACCAAAAAGGTAGCCATGATGTGGAGATGCCGGTGATGGACTGGGGTTAACAACTGTAAACAATTTTACAACACCAAGTTATAGTCCAACGATTTTATTTTTAATCCCACAAGCTTTCGGGGGCTTTCCCCTTTCCACACCGCCTGAGGAAGGGGAAAGCCCCCGAAAGCTTGTGGGATTAAAAATAAAATCGTTGGACTATAACTTGGTGTTGTAAAATTGTTTACAACCAAAAAGGTAAGTGACAAATTTTTCACTTGCTTGTATGTTGAGCCAGAAGGAGCAGGAATGCTCCATGTTAAACCTGTGGGCTGATGCCAGCCAGCACTCACTACCCCCTACCCCTCCTGATTTCCTCTCCCCGAACTCACCATTGCTCCAGTGCTGGCGTTCCTGCCGGCAGAACTGCATCATCTTCACGACCGGCACACTGCTGCTTGGCGCGTGACTGGCATTCCCCAGCACACCAGTCACGTCCTGATGACACAAGAGGACCAACTGGTGGTCCTCTTGCTCATTGGTTTTGATGTGATGGTTTGTGATTTCTAGGCTAGCAACTAATAAGGCTTGCAGTATTTCTCCAGGTTTGTTTAGCAATGGCAGAATACTGAAGGATATTTCAGTAAATTGGGTAGATAAAAAAGGCAATTGTTCCTTTGTTTTTACATTGCTGATCACATTTATGAGGGCTGAAATTTCCCAAGGCTCATGCAATGCTTTCTGTAGACAATACAATTGTTTTCAAATGTTGAAGTAATAAACATGGAATATACTCAATTAATTGTAGTGACATTCCACTGAGCAATAATAGCACAGAACATGCTGACACACTTATGTCAAATTCCTTTGTCCACTGTTTTAATAAAAGCTTTTGCCTATTTATTTTAAATGAGTTAAGAGCGTTGATTTTAACTACTGGCGGCGAAGGGGCGGGTGGTGGGCAAATCATGCCCGCTGTCTACCTATTCTTGTCAGTGGGAGGCTTGAGTCATTTAGAGGCCCGGGCCTCGTATACATTCTGCCAGTGAGCTGTGGGCACCAAATGAATGTACCACTGCAATTTGCCAGTTCTGGGAGGGTGGAAAATCGTCCGGCTTCCACGTTGAGCTGGCCGACAGCCGGATCCCGGGGTGGGGAGGTGATCTTTGGAAGGGGGGGCCTCGGATGGGCTGACAGCAGCCCGGATTTTCTTTTGTGAGTACTGCTGCTCATCCTGGCTCCACTAAAAAAAAAATTAGGTATTTCCTGGGCCGTTTTATCCCTTTAAGGACCGCTGGTTAGTTCGCTCACCAGTTAAAATGGATACTCATTCGTAACTCAAAATTGCAATCAGGGTCCTATGTATGTCATAGGACACCGATTTGCATACTTTATTGAAGCCTCCATCTGCTTCAGGCGGACACCTGAGCTGCCTTTGTGAAGGCACTGGGCAAACTGGCAACAGAGGGGTTTGGAGCGGGAAGAGGGCAGTAAGTACAGCACTCCGATTTTAAGGCTGCTGCCGCCCCGTTCTTACTGGGCAGAGAGAATGAAAATCAGCCCTAATGTCTTTCTTAAACAGCGAACAGAGGAATTTCATATGAACACGGTTACGCTTTTGTTATGTTAATATCAGTCAGTGCAATGTCACCCCAAGTGTGTTTACATCTACAGAATACTTCATCTGTAACATAGTTGTATCTTCACTACAGTGACTATTCATGCAGCCCTGCTTTAATGCTATGATTCTTGAATTTATTCCCTGTGTTTTTCTGTGTATATCAGAGATAGCACAAAGAAAAATATGGAAACAATTAAATTGTTAAGATATTTTGAAAAAATATTTTTAAAAATCAATGGTCATACTTCTCTCCCTTTTTTCTTTTTCATATTTTTATATAGGTCAATTTTTTTCATGGATATGCGACTGCAATTCTGCATCTGTTACATATTAAAGTGTTTATCTGTGGCACAGATGTCATTGTGAAAGAGTGACTCCCCCTTCACCAGACATAATAAAATCTCACTGGGAAAAGGCACTGTAAATGTTTTCCCAAATATTGATTCCCAGTTCAAATACACTAGTATGAGAATGGAATGTATTCAATGCATGTAAACACACTGATGTGCAGAAAAAACAAATGAAAAGATTCATTCAAAAAAAACAAGAACTCCCCCAGTGACTCCGTGAATTTATCCAGCAAGTGGCTGAGCCACAAAGACTAGGTTTGATGTCCGGTCTATGTTGTAATTTGATCTCAGCCGAAGCAGTGGTACGGCTTTTACAATTGCACTAAGCACCTCTTGGTTGAGGAGAAAATTGGTCCTGATTGCTACCTGTTGGAAATGCACATGTATCCATCATGGTATAGATTTTATGCAAACTAAGGAATGTGGATGAGTAGCACATCGTGGTCGACCATGATGAATCTTTTGGGGATGATCCCAATTAGACACCGAGCATGAGCTCCCTTTTTGCAATCCAAAAATTGTTGGGAGCATGCAGATTTGGGAATGTGTTATGAGGAGCTTTTGGAAGTGCAGCAGTGTTTTCAAAAGGGACTTTCTGGAAACAAATAAAGTTAAAATGTTGTCGTATTTTGTGCAATGAAATTGTAGAGCAGCCCAACCCATGTTTATGGATGCAGCAGCTGAGGTGCTGTTTGGCATTCCACATAAGTGAGCCTGGCAGGAGATGGCGCAACATGCCAATCCAAAAAAAGTTTCCAAATTTAAGGAATTCAGCCAAGGTAAGGCTATGCATCAGTCCTTTGAAAATGGACAAAGTATGAATATCACAAACTGCTTCCTTGCACTGTTACACAATGAACGGTGCCACATTTAAATCACTCAGACTACAATACAAACACTTTGAATGCTTACTCTGCATAAACAGGCTACAGCAAGACAAATATTGGTTGTAACTTATCACTGAAACTCTCGGGACATTAAGGTCTTAAAAACACTTCATGCAACAAATCTTTCTAACAAAACGTTACAACACAATGCATTTTCATGTACTCACACATGGGCTGAAGGATGGGCACTTCCAACACCTCAACACTACTTCTCTGCTTGCAGGACATGGTTACACAAAACAGAATGAGCAGATCTGAACTGGGAGACTGACCTGCAACAGTAAATCCTTGACAGCCTTTTTCAAAATGCTTAGGAATGAGAATATATAGGAAATGGGGTAGAGTTTACCCAGGCTCAGGGCTAGGACTTTTTCTTCTCTACCTACTCATTCACTGTCACTCAGGCATACACGCAAGCATGATATCCTGGCACAGAATATATTGCCATGTAAGTAATATCTGAAGGGGTGTCATGCAGCCAGCATTAGATAGATTCCTCTTCTGTGTCCAAGAATCAGCATGCTTATAAAATGTTCTATCTGAGCATGATCACTCTCGATCATCGTTGCATCATATAGAAGGTAAGTGCCTTTACAGATAACACTTGGCCCACATGATCCCCTGGACTGGTTTCGTTCGCCTGAGGGGGTCGGAGAGGAATTTTACAGAGTATTTTTTCCCTTATTGGCCTTGGGTTTTTTTGCCTCTCTCAGGAGATTACGTGGCTATGGGGGTGGGGCGGGGGGCCGGGATTCTGCAGATAAGGAAGTGTATAGTCATGATGCTCCAGCCATCATTGTGTGGGCAGGCTTGATAGACCAGCTGCTCTTCTGTTGCCCGTCACTTGTGTATATTCATACGTAGTCAGACACTATTCAAAACACCCTGCAAAGTCTGGCATCAGACTTGATGGAACTAATTGCAGGACCATTTAATGATGCAGCACAAGTTGGCCAGCTCACTCCTACAGGTGAAGCACTGAAAAGGAATATTAGAATCAATTCTAGAGAAAACACACTGGGTACACTTTCATCAAGGGGAAGCACTGGTGTCAAAAATAAACACACGCGCACAAGGGAATTAAGGTGTTGGCATTTATCAGTCCGCAATGTCTGTGTACACAAATTCTCTGATATGTGCTGCCAGCTAGTAAGATGACTCATAAAATTACCCCTGTTCTATCTGCTTTGTCCAGAGTTTCTTTCTGTTGCTGCAGAATACAATATCAGCAAATGCATGGTTGGATTTCCATGGGAGTTAAGATAATGCAGAGGAAAAGAAGATGATCTACTGGGCCATGACATAGTGCACAACTGGACAGGTGAGTTGGTGAAAGGGGGGGGCTCAGTCTTTTAGATGATTATCCCAGTTACATTTTTAGGGTTTCTTCTGATATTTCTTGTGCCCAGCACCAAAGACCATTCCCAGAAGTGAACCCTCACTCCCTAATAACTGAAGTCTGAATATATTATGTGCATATCTAGTAATATAGAGCTCTAGGGGACAAACTGAAACCCTTGTTTCTGTAATTATTTCATTGGGATCAGCATGACCTCTCTGGTGTTTTCCTAGGCATCAGAGTAGAAGAATAAATAAGCTTTCAGACCTTGCAATTCAGATTATGAACTAAAAACAAAATGTAGCAGAAAAACAATACACCAAATTTCACTTGATAACAGAATATTTAACTTGCAGCTCCTAGGTTATACAAAACTAACGACCGACATTACACTTCACTAAAAGGGTGATGCCACACAAATTATTAAAAGTAGCAATGTAGGTTAACAAGGACATAACAAATGCCAACAAAGCACTGGGGTTCATTTCTAGAGGAATAGAATTAAAAAGAGAGGTTATGTTAAACTTGTATAGATCCTTGGTTAGACCACACTTGGAGTGCTGTGTTTTGGTCCCCATTTACAAAAAGGATTCAGAGGCACTACAAAAAAGATTTACAAGGAAGACACCTGAACTGAGAGGTTATAACTATCAGGAAAGAGTAAACAGGCTGGAGCTCTTTTCTGTAGAAAAGAGAAGGCTGAGGGGTGACCTAACAGAGGTCTTCAAAATTATGAAGGGGTTTGAAAGGGTAGTCATAGAGAAGATGTTTCCACTTGTGGGGGAGACCAGAACTAGGGGTCATAAATCCAATAAAAAATTCAGGAGAAACTTCTTTACCCAGAGAGTGGTTAGAATGTGGAATTTGCTACCACATGAAGTAGTTGAGGCAAATAGCATAGATGTATTTAAGAGGAAGTTAGATAAATACATGAGAAAGGAATAGAAAGATATGCTGATCGGGTTAGATGAAGTAGGGTGTGAGGAGGCTCACCTGGAGCATAAACACCTTCATAGACCAGTTGGGTGGAATGGCCTGTTTCTATGCATGAAATTCTATGTAACTGAATAGTTGTGTGACAAAGGAAATCAAATATATATTTTTCACAATTAAATAAAACTGTCACTCATCTGTAGGATCTAACATACAGAACTGGTCTGCTGCAATTGAGTTGCCCCCCTAGTCTTTCAGCCAATTCAAAACAGGTGCTTGACAGAAACTCATGTCATCTGGTTGGGACACTGCTTTTGACTCCAAAAGGTCTTCACAGAAGAAAGCAGGCAACTATGTCAAGTGTTAACTGAGTTATATTTGTTCTTAACGAGTTTGCAAAAAAAAAACGTGTTTCCCCACAATTCCGTTTTGTGTTCATGGTGACTGAGCAGACAAAGTCTCCTATGGTCCAAAACCTGCATCTTTATATGTACTGCATATGGAATAGAATGCCCAGAATTAACGATGCTCTAGTTACACTAGAAATCACATGGGATGGACCAGGGGCAGGCACACCTAATTAAACTGAGCAAAATCCTGAAGCTCTAGAACACAATCATGTTTTCATATTTTTTTCAAGCCAGCCTTCACTCATGACTCTCTTATTCAACATATCACCCTTGACAATAAGAGTAACCAAAACTACCTAATTGATTATTCCTAGAAAATTTCAGGTACCCTGCCCTTATTAATGCACCATGTAATTCGTTTACCCATCTCCTACTTCTTTTAATTAGTTGTTACTTTTAAGCATGTTATCACACGCTTGAGCATTTGACTCTGTCAGTAGGATTGGTGTGTTAGCTCCCATTCTGCTTGAAAGTTGAAGTGAGACAATTGCGTCAAATTTCCTGGATTGCACTTACACAGGCATTGTGCCGAAATTTACTCCATTTTCTGCACCCATCTGCTGACTGGAACTTTTGCCCAAACTTCCCGCGGAGCTCATTAGTCTACACCGGAACATAAAACTGGCGTAAAACAGCGCAAATGCAGCACTATCAAATGTCGTCCATTTGTGTTACAACGGTAAATGCTATTTTTAAAATCGTGGATTCCCTCAGAAAATAAAGACTTACTGTATGTGTTTGTATTGCTGTTTAGTGGACTATTTTTGGAAAAACAGATAAAGTTGCAACTTTGTTTTACAAACTGTCATCTTTCAGTTTGATAAACTGTAGCTCTTTAGACAGACACTTCAAACAGGCAGAAGGGATGCTGAGTAGTAGGGGAGATGATTTAAAACCTATTTTCTCATGGGGAATTTTGAAGGTGGGCAGATATATTAAGCTGAAGGGGAGTACCAGAGAGTAGGGCCAAGGCAACTCATGGCACAGCCACCAAAGTTGGAGTGGAGGGAGGATCATGAGCAGGCAGGAAACCAAAGACAAAAAGGATACAAGCTGCTTTGTATGCTTGAAGAGGTAGTGGGGGGGACGGGGGGTGGGGATTGTAAAGGCATGGAGTAATTTGTAAATAAGGAGGAGGATTTTCAATTTAATTCTTCCTTCTCTGCCAGAAAATGGATTCATAATGAAACCTGGGAGAGAAAAATGGTGACATTCGCACAAAGTATTTCAGTTTTAAATAACTTTAAACCTCAATCCGTGAAAAGATTTGTATTGCAGTTTACAACGCACTCGGACATTGCCGTTGGGGATCTCCAGTTTACTCTAGGTTACAGACCATAAAAGCTGCAATTACTATAATGATGCAGCCACTGGTGCAGTGTTCTGTCCTTACAAATTATTGTTTGCAGGTAATCATTGTCAATTGTAGCATATGCTGAGAAAGTTGAAGAAGCACCACAAGTTTGTAGAGGTGAAAGTCTGAACATAAGAGAACGTATACTGCTCAAAACAAGACAGCTGCCTTGAAGGTCTTACTCTACTAACTCAATCTATAATAATACTTTTCCAGAACACCTGAGAATATCAATACAGCTTATTTTTTTCATATTACATAAATGAGTATCTCATGTGTTAAAACTCTATTAATTGCATCATTCCAAAAAATAGAAACTTCTCCATTCTGCCTTTCTTATCCTGCACAAACTTCGGTCCACTACTATAGCAATATCCAGTCTTCCCAAAGTTGAGCTGGGGTGCTCACCTAAGGCTAGATGTTGTATAAGCACTCTGATAGCATAGAGACTGTGGAGGGGGGTTGAGAAAGGTGGTGAAAAAGGTAGAGCTGGGTATCACCAACATACATGTGAAAACTGAGACCATGTCTGCAGATGATGTTGTCAAGGGGCATCACGTTGATAAGGAAGAGGAGGGGTCAAAGGATGGATCCTTGGGGGATTTCCTATGTGGTGGAGTGGAACTTGGAAAAGAAGCTATTATTTGAGCTGCTCTGACTATGATCAGATAGGTAAGAGTGGAATCAAGTGAGGGCAGGCTCACCACGCTGGGCAACATAGGAGAGCTGTTGGAGGATGATGGTGCACATAGCCATTTCAAAGAAGGCAGAAAGATCAAGGAAGATGAGGAGGGACAATGTACTATGGTCACAGTCACAGAGAATACTGTTCATGACTTGGGTTAGGGCCATTTCAGTGTTGTGGGAGGGAAGGAAACTGATTAATGGGATTCAAGCAAGGAATAGAGATAGGCAAGGATTTGCAACGCAACAACATAATCAAGGAGCTTGGAGAGGAAAGGGAAATTGGAGATGGGACAATAGTTAGTAAGGACAGAGGGGTCAAGGGAGGATTTTTTGAGGAGGGAATGTTGCCATGGGAGCAGAGGGAAAAAAAGAGAAACTGTGTCATAGCAGAGATTTCTGGCTTTGCTGGGAACAGAAGGGATAGTTCCCGTCAAGCCTTAGTGAACTAGTTTTATAAAGCAACGTATCCTCTGATTCACCAAAAGCAACAGCACATGAGATACATTGCTCTCTTTCTAAAAATGTTCACAGAAGGTGAAAATTAAAAGTCAGCATGTACAGTACAACACAGGCAGTGAGAGAGATTGACTAATTAGTGTTGTAACACAAATAGTTATTGAGACATCTCATACAACTGGATAATGTGAATAGGGATGATGATAATTCCAGAAACTGAATAACGTAAAGCAGAAGTGCAATGTTTACTTATTAAGTCAATAATTTGTTAGATGTACATGGCCATGCACTTTTAAAAGTTGTTTTTCTTTATTCTCCTGTGAGCTTTCTCCCCTCCATCACTCATGTAAGTGCTATTTTCCTTCCTGGGGTATGATTCAAAGGGTAACCTTGCTCAAACTTAAAATGTGACCTTTAAGGATTTCACTAGATTTCCTTGTTTTTTTTCCTGAAGACGAACTATAGTTCCACTGATACCAAGCACTATACTCAAACTGACCAGTACAAATTGCTTTGGGTACCAATGAGTTGAGACACAGATTCTGCAGCATCTAATCTACACTGCTGCAAGCCTGAACATTCCCTGGCACACATACATGTAGGGCACACAGTATTGGAGCAGGAGATGATCATGTCACCACAGCAACCACATCTCTTAAAGTGGTTCCTTCATCATCAACACCCTTTTTCAAAATGAAACAGTTACTAAAGAACTATGATTCATTTTAACATTATTTTGGCTTTCTTGCAACTTATTTTTACAAAATGTCTGATTATTTTTGTTTAAAATGAGTGTTGAAAACTTGCTTGGAATTGAACATAGGAGGGAGGTAAATTAATCCACAGACAGCCAGCAAGTCCTTAGAAATAACAGTACATCTGGGCCAGCCATTTTTATAAAATATTTTCAGCTCACACTCTGATTTTAATATTACAGTAATAAATACACTCAAATCTCAGGAATCAGGTTTATTTTCTGTTCCATCTAATCTAACTCAGTATTTCTATTTTAACTGTTTTCCTTTTACTTTAAAGCACTTGCTTGCCTGTTCTCCTCTTCCTTTTGGTTTCTACCAACCCTTTTGTAGGCGAGTACAACTTCCAAAAATTGGATAAATCTAATTATTATTGTACATATCCTATCATGCAAGATTTTTAAACTAATGTTTGACACCAAAATCCTTAGAAAATATCAAGTAAAGACTTTACCCAAAGATAATTCAGAAAATGTAAACACTAATTTGCCTTTATATGTGCTTTCTACAATGTGCAATTTCCAACATATCTCTATTTAGTAGATTAACCACAGTTCCGTTTTACTACAATTTTCACATTTCTAGGAATGCAGTAGCTTGTTTGTTTATTTATTTTCTGAGGCACACATCTGACCCAGCCAGTCCAGATTCCCTCCAGCCTGTCTCTGGGTCAGGTAGAATGCTATCTGGGAAACATTGTCAGGCCGTGGAAGTGCTATTTCATCTGTAATTATTAGTTTTTCTTAAGTTTGACATATTGTTAATATTATAGCTATAGCATCAGTGAATCTTATGCAAAGTGAATTGAAGCATACCATTACATTAAACTATACAAGTCTTCAAAATGGGGATGGAAAATGCATCCCTGAGGTCATCAGGTTTCTACCTATGATCATTTCTGGATTGTTCTTGTAATGTTCCCAAATCCGTGCTCATCTTTCCCGCAACTCCATATTTGAACCCCTCCAATCACTGAAACAGCCCTTATCAAAATCACAAATGACATCCTATGTGACACTGACCATGGTAAACTATCCCTCCTCATCCTTCTCGACCTGTCTGCATCCTTTGACACAGTTGACCATACCATCCTCCTCCAAAGCCTCTCCTCCGTAATCCAGCTGGATGGAACTGCCCTCACCTGGTTCCATTCCTATCTATCCAGTCGTAGCCAGAGAATCACTGGTAATGGCTTCTCTTCACCTTCCGCACCATTACCTCTGGAGTCCCCCAAGGATCTATCCTCGGCTCCCTCCTATTTCTCATCTACATGCTGCAGCTCGGCGACATCATCCGAAAACACAATATTAGGTTCCTCATGTAGCTGACAACACCCAGCTCTACCTCACCACCACCTCTCTCAACCTCTGATTTGTCACGCTGCTTGTCCGACAGTATTGGATGAGCAGAAATTTCCTCCAACTAAATATTGGGAAGGTCGAAGCCATTGTCTTCAGTCCCCGCCACAAACTCCGTTCCCTAGCCACCACCCTGTCAGGCAGTGCATTCCAGATCATAATTACTTGCTGTGTAATAAAGTTTTTCCTCATGTCGCCTTTGATTCTTTTGCCAATCATCTTAAATCTGTGTCCTCTGGTTCTCTTTATTTACTTTATCTCAACCGTTCATGATTTTGAATACTTCTATCAAATCTCCTCTTAACCTTCTCTGCTCTAAGGAGAACAACGCCAGCTTCTCCAGTCTATCCACATAACTGAAGTCCCTCATCCCTGGAACAATTCTGGTAAATCTCTTCTGCACCCTCTCTAAGGCCGTCACATCCTTCCTAAAATGCAGTGCCCAGAATTGGACACAATACTTCAGCTGTGGCCGAACCAGTGTTTTATAAAGCTTCAACATAACTTCCTTGCTTTTGAATTCTATGCCTCTATTTATAAAACCCAGGATCCCATATACTTTTCTAACAGCTTTCTCAACCTGTCCTGCCACATTCAAAGATCTGTGCACATATACCCCCAGTTCTCTCTGTTCCTGCACCCCTTTAGCATTGTACCATTTAGTTTATGTTGCCTCTCCTCATTCTTCCTGCCAAAACGTATCACTTCGCAGTCTCTGTGTGAAATTTCATCTGCCATGTGTCCGCCCATTCCACCAGCCTGTCTACGTCCTCGTGAAGTCTATTACTATTCCCCTCACTGTTTACTACACTTCCAAGTTTTGTGTCATCTGCAAATTTTGAAATTGTGACCTGTGCAACCAAGTCCAAGTCATCCGTAATATCGGCCATTTCCACCCTGCCTCACCTCATCTGCTACTGAAACCTTCATTCATGCCTTTGTTATCTCTAGACTCGACTATTCCAAAGCTCCCCTGACCAGCCTCCCACCATGCACCCTCCATAAACTTGAGCTCATCCAAAACTCTGCTGACCATATCCTAACTCGCACCAAGTCCCGTTTCACCCAACACCCGTGTTCACAGACCTACATTGGCTCCGGGTCCGGCAATGCCTCGATTTTAAAATCCCTCCATGGCCTTGCTCTCCCTATATCTGTATCCTTTTCCAGCCTTACAACCCTCCGAGATCTCTGCACTCCTGAAATTATGGACTTTGCATCTCCTTGATTTTCTTTGCTCCATCGTTGGTGGCCGTGCCTTCAGCAGCCTAGGCCCTAAGCTCTGGAATTCCCTCCTTAAACCTCATTGCCTTGCTCTCCTCCTTTAAGATGCTCCTTAAAACCTACCTCTTTGAACAAACTTTCGGTCACCTGTCCTAATATCGCTTTATGTGGCTTGGCGTAAAATTTTGTTCGATAACGCTCCTGTGAAGTGCTTTGTGACGTTTCTCTATGTTAAAGTCGCTATATAAATGCACATTGTTGTTGTTGACATAGCACATTAATTCCATTGTTGTATACTAACAAAACACTTCCTGCATAATGGCACTATTTCTCTTTGGGTATCTGACACAGTCTTTTGGAAGTTAGGACACGAGACCCTGGGAGTACATTAGTAATTCCAAAGGGTCTCCGACACAAAATAATTTACATAAAAACATAAGAAATAGGAGCAGGTCAAACGGCCCCTTGAGCCTGCTCCGCCATTCAATCAGATCATGGCTGATCTTCAACCTCGACTCCACTTTCCTGCCCGATCCCCATATCCCTTGCTTTCCCTGGAGTCCAAAAATTTATCTATCACAGCCTTGAACATACTCAACGACTCAGCATCCGCAGCCCTCTGGGATAGAGAATTCCAAAGATTCACAACCCTCTGAGTGAAGAAATTCCTCCTCATCTCAGTCTTAAATGGCTGACCCCTTATCCTGCAACTATGCCCTCTAGTTCTATACTCTCCAGGCAGGGGAAACAATCTCTCAGCCTCTACCCTGTCAAGCCCCCTCAGAATCTTATATGTTTCAATGAGATCACCTCATTCTTCTAAACTCGAGAGCATAGGTCCATTCTACTCAACCTTTCCTCACAGGACAAACCTCTCATCCCAGGAATCAATCTAGTGGACCTTCATTGCACCGCCTTTAATGCAAGTATATCCTTCTTTAGATAAGGAGGCCAAATCTGTACGCAGTACTCCAGCTGAGGTCTCACCAAAGCCCTGTACAATTGTAGTAAGACTTCCTTAATCTTGTACTCCAACCCCCTTGCAATAAAGGCCAACATGCCATTTGCCTTCCTAACTGCTTGCTCTACCTGTATGGTAACCTTTTGTGTTTCTTGTACCAGGACACCCAAGTCTCTCAGGACACCGACTTTTAATAGCTTCTCACCATTTAAGAAAACTGTTTTTCTATTCTTCCTATCAAAGTGAATAACTTCACATTTCCCCACATTATACTCCATCTGCCACCTTCTTGCCCACTCACTTAACCTGTCCATACCCCTTTGCAGCCTCTAAGCTGTGAGGACACACTTTCCCACCTAGCTTTGTATCAACAACAAACTTGGATACACTATACTGGGTCCCTTCATCAAAGTTATTAATATAGGTTGTAAATAGCTGAGGCCCAAACACTGATCCTTGCGGCACCCCACTAGTTACAGCCTGCCAACCTGAAAATGACCCGTTTATCCCTACTCTATTTTCGGTTCGTTAACCAATTCTCTATCCATGCTAATGTTACCCCCAACCCCATGAGCCCTTATCTTGTGTAACAACCTTTTATGTGGCATCTTATTGAATGTTTTTGAAAATCCAAATATACTACATCCACAGGTTCCCCTTTATCTACCCTGCTAGTTACACCCTCAAAGAAAATCTAATCGATGTCAAACACAACTTCCCTTTTATAAAAGAATGTTGACTCCCTCTAACCATATTATGATGTTCTAAGTGCCCTGTTACCACTTCCTTAATAATGGATTCCAATTTGAAAATCGCTGCTTTAACCATTAAAGCACTATATGCGCATCACCTTGGTCTTATTCAGTATGGCCTGCTAGAAAATTATGACATGCCTTTGTGCTACACAACCCTCATGGTTACACACTAGCAAAATACCCGCACAGACACAATGAGCCGAAAGGTCTCCTTCTGTAACGTAAGCTTCTATAGCTCTATACTCATGTTGTTCAGTTGGAGAAAGATGTCCTTAATAAAAAGGCTGTTACTGCCATACATTTTCATTTCCACTATTTCTACAGTAGACTTTTCAGCTAATTAATATTTCTTGGAGGGGGAAAAAAAGTAATAAACCGGTAATTAAAGGGTTAATAAAAAGTTTCTTCAAAGCCTAACAACTAAGCATGTGTCAGTTTATTGTAACTCCATCCAAAAGCAAACAAACAAAGATTTAATTTGTTTGCGGCTCCAAGTTTCCATGAAAGTGCACCGAATCCCCTTTAAAACGATCGGCGATCACTGGCACTGGGGAGAAAGCTGTCACTGGGACACAAACCTGTCACTGGGACACAAACCTGTCACTTTCCCCACCGCACACTCTTGGGTTTCTGCTTTTCTGAATGACCACTGCAGCTGTTGATGGTTTCCACCCACAAGAGAGTTGAGGGATCGGGAGCACGGTTAAAATCAGACCTCGGGGCACAGGACGAAATCCCTGGTCGTGGTCTCCCGGCACAACCCCCGCCCGGGCTTATCTTAAAATAGTCGGGGCGAAGACTCCCGGCTCCCTTCCCGAAAGGTATCGGTGAACAGCAGCTAGTTAGCCTCCAACTACCGCTCCTCTCCCCGGTTACTTTATAAACCTGGGACTTCCAAAAACAGGTTCGGCTGAGATTGAGCAGATTCCCGTTAAAAAAAAAACCAATTTAACCCGTTGTGTGCAACGAGAGCGGACTTTGAATATTTGCAGCAAGTTTCGCCCAGCAACACAGGCACAGCCCGAGGGGCAGGGAGAGGAGGAGGAGGAGGGTGGGCTGGAGCCGCTCGGTGCCCCTGGTCATTCCCGGGACAGAGTTCGCTCTCGCTCTGCCAGTCCCGCAGCACCATCCTCGGAGCATCTCCTTCAGACTGGGATTGAAAAGAGGGGGGGGGGGGGAAACCCCAAGGAGACCGTGCACGAAATTCCCTCTCTCACAACTCTCGAAATTCCTGTTACCTTTTTTTAAAAAATTTCCGCCGTGGATCCCGATGGATGATGGTTTTTTTTCTCCCTCAGCAGCGCTCCCAGGAGGAGGAGAAGGGGAGTGGGGAGGGAGGGAGGGAAGGGGGTCGGAGGCAAGAAAAGGCGCCGGTCGCTGCTGCTTGCAATTCTCAAAGACGGTGCATTTCAGCTGATCGTGAAAGCGGGAGCTTTTAGTGAAAAGTGAGAAGAGGAGGGAGTGGGGGGGGGGGGGGAGGAAGGACAACGTCACCAGCAGCAGATTTGTGTCTGAGTGGTGGTGGGAGAGGGGGAGGGAGTGAGGAGGAGGAGGAGGAGAGGGAGGAGGGAGTGGGGACAGGGTTAGGACGGGGGCACTACTGAAATCCAGGGAGCTCCGATCAACGGGAAGATCTGCAGAGAGACCTCCAACCAGTCAGGCTGATGCGGTCCAACGCAGATTGAACAAAACAACATTTTTAAACAGATTAAGTGGGAGTTAACGTGCATGCAGTTTACACATTTCAAAATGAAAATCACCCGTACAGCTTTCGAGCTTTGTTCACCTTCCCCTAAACTTGAACAAAATCTCATGCCGGCGCGGGTAGCTAGAATTAACTTGTGAATTTAAAATAAAATTGCTGGACTATAACTTGGTGTTGTAAAATTGTTTACAATTGTCAACCCCAGTCCATCACCGGCATCTCCACAGCTAGAATTAACACTTAGGTATTCGCAATTTGGAGAGAGAGGTGAAGTAACGTGCGGTTAGGTGAAACACGGCTTGGGGAAAAGGTGCGAACAAATTAGGGTCAGAGTGGAGGAACAATGAGGCACTTAAGGGGATAAAGGAGACAGAGGAGCTGACAATGGGCAAAGAGCAGGCGGGAAGGTGACGATCAGTATTAATGAGACTGAATCTGAGTAAGGGGGGAAAGAACTGGCAGGGGAAGGCAGGAAAAGAAGGCTAAAGTGAATACATATGGACGGAAAGAGGATCTTATCAAATTACCAGATTTTAAAATTGCAAAACCAGGACATTAAAATGTGAAAAACAGGAGGAGGGGACTTAGTTTTGGAAAAAAAAGAGCATTGGCTGCAGTTACTGTACTGTCATGGAAATAGTTTGAAGGGAAGGGTGATATATCTGTTACAAAAGGAAAATCCCGTGGATGCTGGAAATCTGAAATAAAAACAGTAAGCAGGTTAGGCAGCATCTGTGGAGAGAGAAACAAAGTTAACGTTTCAGGTCGATGACCTTTCATCTGAGCTACATATATTTGTTAGTTTTCTTGGTGAGTCTGGTGACTGAATTTATTTTCTTTTGGTGATTCTAGTGACGTAACATAGCCATACTCACAGAATCATACCTTTCAGCCAACATCCCAGACTCTTCCATCACCATCCCTGGGTACGTCCTGCCCCACCTGCAGGACAGACCCACCAGAGATGGCGGTACAGTGATATATAGTCAGGAGGGAGTGGCCCTTGGAGTCCTCAACATTGACTCTGGACCCCATGAAATCTCACGGCATCAGGTCAAACATGGGCAAGGAAACCTCCTGCTGATTACCACCGACTGCCCTCCCTCTGCTGATGAATCAGTCCTCCTCCATGTTGAGCACCACTTGGAGGAAGCACTGAGGGTAGCAAGGGCACAGAATGTACTCTGGTTGGGGGACTTCAATGTTCATCACCAAGAGTGGCTCAGTAGCACCACTACTGACTGAGCTGGCCGAGTCCTGAAGGATACAGCTGCCAGACTGGGCCTGCGGCAGGTGGTGAGCGAACCAGCACGAGGGAAAAACCTACTTGACCTCGTCCTCACCAATCTACCTGTTGCAGATGCATCTGTCCATGACAGTATTGATAGGAGTGACCACCGCACAGTCCTGGTGGAGACGAAGTCCCGTCTTCGCACTGAGGACACCATCCAACGTGTTGAGTGGCACTATCAACATGCTAAATGGCATAGATTCAGAATGGATGTAGCTGCTCAAAACTGGGCATCCATGAGGCGCTGTGGGACATCAGCAGCAGCAGAATTGTATTCCAGCACAATCTGTAGCCTCATGGCCCGGCATATTCCTCAATCTACCATTACCAACAAGCCAGGGGATCAACCCTGGTTCAATGAGGAGTGTAGAAGAGCATGCCAGGAGCAGCACCAGGCATACCTAAAAATGAGATGCCAACCTGATGAAGCTAGCACACAGGACTACATGCATGCTAAACAGCAGAAGCAATATGCTACAGACAGAGCTAAGCAATTCCACAACCAACGGATCCGATCAAAGCTCTGCAGTCCTGCCACATCCAGTCGTGAATGGTGGTGGACAACTAGCCGGAGGAGGAGGCTCTGTAAACATCCCCATCCTCAATGATGGTGGAGTCCAGCAAGTGAGTGCAAAAGACAAGTCTGAAGCGTTTGCAACCATCTTCAGCCAGAAGTGCGAAGTGGATGATCCATCTCGGCCTCCTCCCGATATCCCCACCATCACAGAAGCCAGTCTTCAGTCAATTCGATTCACTCCACGTGATATCAAGAAACAGCAGAGTGCACTGGATACAGCAAAGGCTATGGGCCCCGACAACATCCCAGCTGTAGTGTTGAAGACTTGTGCTCCAGAACTAGCTGCGCCTCTAGCCAAACTGTTCCAGTACAGCTACAACACTGGCATCTACCCGACAATGTGGAAAATTGCCCAGGTGTGTCCTGTCCACAAAAAGCAGGACAAATCCAATCCGGCAAATCACCGCCCCATCAGTCTACTCTCAATCATCAGCAAAGTGATGGAAGGTGTCGTCGACAGTGCCATCAAGCGGCACTTACTCACCAATAACCTGCTCACCAATGCTCAGTTTGGGTTCCGCCAGGACCACTCGGCTCCAGACCTCATTACAGCCTTGGTCCAAACATGGACAAAAGAGCTGAAATCCAGAGGTGAGGTGAGAGTGACTGCCCTTGACATCAAGGCAGCATTTGACCGAGTGTGGCACCAAGGAGCCCTAGTAAAATTGAAGTCAATGGGAATCAGGGGGAAAACTCTCCAGTGGCTGGAGTAATACCTAGCACAAAGGAAGATGGTAGTGGTTGTTGGAGGCCAGTCATCTCAGCCCCAGGATATTGCTGCAGGAGTTCCTCAAGGCAGTGTCCTAGGCCCAACCATCTTCAGCTGCTTCATCAATGACCTTCCCTCCATCATAAGGTCAGAAATGGGAATGTTCGCTGATGATTGCACAGTGTTCAGTTCCATTCGCAACCCATCAGATTATGAAGCAGTCTTTGCCTGCATGCAGCAAGACCTGGACAACATCCAGGCATGGGCTGATAAGTGGCAATTAACATTTGCGCCAGTTAAGTGCTAGGCAATGACCATCTCCAACAAGAGAGAGTCTAACCACCTCCTCATGACATTCAACAGCATTACCATCGCCGAATCCCGCACCATCAACATCCTGGGGGTCACCACTGACCAGAAACTTAACTGGACCAGCCACATAAATACTGTGGCTACAAGAGCAGGTCAGAGGCTTGGTATTCTGCGGGCGACTGACTCACCTCCTGACTCCCCAAAGCCTTTCCACCATCTACAAGGCACAAGTCAGGAATGTGATGGAATACTCTCCACTTGCCTGGATGAGTGCAGCTCCAACAACACTCAAGAAGCTCAACACCATCCAGGACAAAGCAGCCCGCTTTATTGGCACCCCATCCACCATCCTAAACATTCACTCCCTTCACCACCGGTGCACTGTGGCTGCAGTGTGTACCATCCACAGGATGCACTGTAGCAACTCACCAAGGCTTCTTCGACAGCACCTCCAAAACCCGCGACCCCTACCACCTAGAAGGACAAGGGCAGCAGGCACATGGGAACAGCACCACCTGCACATTCCCCTCCAAGTCACACACCATCCCAAATTGGAAATATATCGTCGCTGGGTCAAAATCCTGGAATTCCCTACCTAACAGCACTGTGGGAGAACCGTCACCACACGGTCTACAGCGGTTCAAGAAGGCGGCTCACCACCACCTTCTCAAGGGCAATTAGGGATGGGCAATAAATGCCGGCCTCGCCAGCGACGCCCACATCCCATGAATAAATAAAAAAATATTCTGGTGATGTGGGGGGTGGGGACATGATCCGGGTGTCGATCCTTTGCCGGACACTCTTCTGGCAGAGATTTGTGCCATTGGTGTTAGTCTATTTTTTTTCTTCTGGGGACTGATATGTTTCCAGCATTTTCAGTTATCATTTTAGCACTCTTGCATCTTCAGGCTTCGTGCTTTTTTTCAGTTCCCCCCTCCCACCCCTGCAATTTCTCACCTTTTCCCTTGTATGGTTCTCTCACCATTTTAGCTATTAGCACATTATTTTATTCTTTTAAGGGAACATTTTCCCACCAGGGTGCAGAAAATCAAGATGGGTCTGAATTCAGTGCCAGTAAAAGAACCTGCCTGAAGAAAAATTAGGCATGTTCCTTTACAGGCATGTGCTCCAACCTGCCGTATTTTCTAAAATCCACTGCACACAGGTTATCCCGGGCACGTAGCCAGGAAACTCCCCTTTTATGTCCGTCTACCCTTTTTAATCAACCAATAAGGAGACACTGGGTTGCCTCAGTGTCATTAACTAACAAAAATGTCTTTTTTAAAGGGGCATAACCTATAGAAAACTAAATCATAAAAAAAAGGAAACTTATCAAATTAAATCAGAATGTTATTGTCGCCATCAACAATGCACTCTCATCCCTGCGGTGCTCACTGGTCGCAGAAGGCCTCAAGCATACCAGCGTGCTCCTTCTCCACAGCCACCCGGGCAAGGAAAAATATGTCTTTCTATTGCCTCACCATGATGATCTTTTATTTTGTCTGACAATTTCCTGATTTCCTTTAAGCAATTGATTCCATGCTCCCAGTTGGGTGTGCATTGTGAGAAGTCACGGGCACACAGCCAGTGATTTTCTATCTATTAATTTTAATGGGAAGATGATCACAGGCTGTGCACCTGCAAGGCACTCCTATGAGCATCAGTTCCCTACTGGGGGTGTGGAATCAACCTTTTAAGTAGATTGGCGGTCATTCGACCCATTAACTTCCTCTTTGGGATTGGAGTGCCTATTCTTTGTCTCCCTATCCCTATCTTTTCCCCCAACTCGACTAAAATGTTTGTTTATCCTTCTGTTTTCTGTTCTGAAGAAGGGGTTTACCCAAAATGTTTACTTCTCATTTCTCTTTACAGATGCTGACTGACCTGCAATGTATTTTCAGCATTTTTTATTTTTTGTTTCAGATTTAAAGCATTTGCAGTTTTTTTTTTATTTGTTGCCTCTTTTTAGTTTCAGACAAGTGTGTTCACACAGTCCTTTTTTAGTTTACAAAAAAACAATCAGGTTTGTACATAATAAATATCATAACAACTTATATTTATATAGTGCTTTTCATTTAACATGTCCCAAAGTGCTTTGAAGGAGTAGAAGTGGAGATCAAGCAGAAAGTAGGAGAGAAATCAGTTTTTAAAGAAGCATTTGAAGGCGAGGAGAGCGAGAAAGGATTAATAGGTTTTTGGCTGAGAGTTCCACAGTGCAGGGCAAGGTTGGAAAAGTGGTGGTTGTGTGCTAGGACCTAGGGCTGGAGAAGATTGCAAAGTCGGACATTACGAGGCCTTGGAGGGAATTGTAAACACGGATGGGGTTTGAAATCAATGTGCTGGAGGATAGGGCAGCAGCTGAGATCAGCTAGGATGGAAATAATAAGTATGTGGGATTTTGTGGGGGATAGTGTGCAAGTTCTGGATAAGTTAGAGTTTGCTAGAATGGAGCTTGGGAAGCTGGACCAAAGAGAAGGTCATGTGCAAAGGAAGCCAGAATTGGAAGAGCAGAGTGTGCATGTAGGAACGTAGAGCTGAATAGGTTCCACAGGTAGGGAGGGGTAAAGCAACCCATGGCCTTGTAGATGAAGAAAATGATTTCAAAATCCATACATTGAGTGAGATGGAACCAATGAAGATTGCCAAGGAGAGAGGTGATGAAGGCGTGGAACTTAAGATGGAATAGGATGCATGCGTGCGGCAGAGATTTGGACAAGTAGAAGCTGAAATTCCATATCTCAGCAATTGCAGTAGGAGTGTGACATAAGGGCCAGAAAAAAGGCCAGGAGCCGTATACGCTAAGTGCCAGATTAGACTGCCGATATCCATGGGACCTTGTAAGGTGCAGAATTTATGCAAGCCCCTTTCAAAGGCACCTGCATCAGAAGGGCCAGTGCTGGGTCTCCTAAGTTGGGAGTTCCTGTGTCCTCACCCTCACTAGGAGCTGGTGTAACTTTGGTAGCTGGTACACTGAATGGGAAGAGGTGTATTGGGCACAATGGGGATCACAATGGGGGTTCCAAAACAGGTAAGCACCTTGGACCCCCGAAGACTGAAAGTAAGTTAATTGTTCTGTGGTTAGTACGACCCTCTTACAAAGGAGGGTACTTGAGGCTGATCTTGAGCATTTCCAGGAAGGGGTCCTGACAACTCCTGGATAGGTGGGCGCCGAAGATATATTTGCAATGGTGCAGATACCCAACGGACAAACTTCAGCAGGGTCAGCGCTCGAGGGCACTGGCAGACATGATGCCAGCATAAGTGTCGGGATCACAGACCATGTAATTTCAAAGGCATTGTAATTTGTGATTATGTTAGCAGCAAACATTCTTTCTCTACCTACCTGCATGTTAAAGATCCTTGTTTATACCACAGGCAGTTTTGTGAACAGGTAGGAGCATGTACTTGGACCAACCCAACATTCACTAGAATACTGAACAGGATATTTGTCACTCTGTTGATGGGATGCCAGACACACCTACATCCCTGCAGACTATCAAACATCTTTATTTTCCTTTTCATATGCTTTCTTTGGGCTTTTTTGTAAAATATGTGAATCCTTGTAGAAGGGGGAGAAGGTATTTGATCTGGACATTGAATACAAAAAAAAAATCTTCCAATGAATAAAATGGGTGGCATATTAGGTTAGCACACTGACATTTCATCTAGGCCTCTCACCTCCGTAAAGGTCAGATGCAAGCACAATATCCAGTACATGATCAAATGTGTATGATTTTTTTGTGATGCGTGGCACCAAAGTTCAGTGTGTAGCCTTTTTCTTTTGGTCAGCTGGGTGCCTGACATGCTAAGAAATCTATTACCGTGGTTAAGAGTGTCCAAATCAGAGCTACTAAATAATCAATACTGGTAGACTTCTGTTTGCCCAATATAAAGTGCACACTCTTTTCCTGTAGGGTAACACCCCACTTACATAAGTCTAGAGAGGTTAGGCACAGGTTGAAAAAACTAAGGCGTAGGGATCTCCAAGGGGTCAATTTTAGGATGGCCGAGCGGGTGCGTTGGGGGAGGGGGGGGCTTGTAAAATCGGGGAATCCCAGAGCGGGTTGGGAGCCCGGCTCCAATCGCCCACTTCCAGGTTCCCCAGTGACGCGTTCGGGTGCATGCGCAGCTCCCGCATGCAGGACTCCCTCCGGCAATTAAAGCCAGCGAGATGACAATTTAAATACTTACTTACCTAGTTGAGGTACTTGACAGACCTAATTGACAGGAGATTTTGGCAGGGGTGCAATTTTGAAGGATCCTCAGCGTGTTTCCCGTGCTGTGGGAAACACTCCCTGTTGGAGCAGATGTGTTTCAGTCAGCAGCCAATGGGAGATGCAAAGGATTTTTTTGACAGTTGGGGGGAATACCTCATTTATTGCAGCAGGGCACTCTGTCACTTCAGACAAAGTTTTGGCTGCAACACCTTTGTCTTTCCACTCAAAATTATTAATTTATACCCTAAACTCTGCTGTGCAAACACATTTACCTACTTTGCGGACCCTCTCAAACTCACACCATCAGGATGGGGGGCGCCATAACTGCATTCATCACTTCATCCGAGGACGAGCAACATCACCAGCCTCGCCAGGCATGCCGTCCACCTCCGCCACGTGGAGCTACACAACACAGTGCTGCGCCACAGGCACCTGCACAAAATAGTCCTGCAACTACACATACACCCACTGTAGGGTGACCCAATGGGTGGCATCAAGTGTGGGTGTTCATGGAGAACCTCATGAGAGGGACTTATTGCACAAGCCAGTCAAGAATGGCCAAGACGTGGCAGTAGTGGTGACAATATAAGATTTAATGTGAGTTGAACCAAAATCAAATATAAAAAAAAACATGACAAACCGTCAAACACCCTTGTGCTCATGAAACCTTTGCCTTACACTTCCTACTACTCATACGTGATGCTTCCCCTGTGGCTGCAGCAGAGGTAGTGGTAGGTTGGGTGAGGGTGACCGTGAAAGTGATGCATCAGAGGGTGAGACAGAGCCATGAGATTGTATGAGGATTGGGTTAAGTGGTAGTGGTGGGATGAGTACTGGGGAGATGAGTAAGTGCAGGTAAGTTGAGGATGAGGTTTGAGTGGGAGTGAGGAGTGATGTGATCGAATAGTGTTGGCAGTGCAGAAGGAGTTGTGGGGTGGGGGTGGTGATGTGGCAGACGGAGTGTAGGGGAATGAGTACGTGTACTCACTTTGGCTGACCTAGTTAGGTCATTGAAGCGCTTCCTGCACTGTTTCGAGGTGCAGGATATGTTGCTGCTGCTGCTGACCTCCTCTGTCACCTCGAGCCAGGTCTTCTTGGTGGCAGAGGCAGGCCACTACCTCCCATCCGCCTGGTAGAAGATCTCTCTCCTCCTCCTCACCCCATCCAGTAAGACCTGGAGTGAGGCATCATTAAACCCGGGAGCAGCCTTTCCCCTAGGCTGCTCCTTGCTGTAAGTTTGTCTGTTTGCTGCAGGAGCAGCATTGGAGGACTGCCCCTTTAAATAGGGCTCCTCCAGCTGACAGCCTGTGATGTGGGTGCACAGTCCGCCCACTGCGCAGGTTTACAACGGGAAACCCGGAAGCCAAAGTAAGTGGCTTCAATTTACTCGCGATCACGTGGGGAACCCACCGATTTTACTGGGCGGGTTACCCATGCGCCCAGTCGATCCCCTGCTGCCAACCCACCTTCCTGGTATAGGAGTAATGCTGGAGTTCAACCAGCTAAAACTGTATAGGTTACCAGCCCAGAGCACTAGTGAGCTTCCAATAGCTTATCCAACCAAGACCACCTTAACCATTAGGACACTGATTTACAGAGTTGTCTGGGTCCAGATCCAATTAATGAGCTAGGATGGCTGGTCAATCAGCCATATGATTGACCAGAGAGATGTCAATGCCTATTCTGGCCTCTATCTTTACTCTTCTGCTTTCTTCCACTTAATGAGGCACTATTAGATTTGGTGTAGGTAGAGACTGTTCTTCTGAGGATTAAGGCATCTGTCCTGTGGTATCCCTGACGTAGGAGTCCTTGATGTTGACACTGGATGGCCAAAAATGTAAAATTAGATTCATTCCCCAATTTTGACAATCCTTATGCTAATGAACAGAAAATAAATTATATATAGATGCAGAAAAAAGAACAGAAGTAACGTTTGATGCTAAGTGGTGGTCTTAAAGATAGTTCCTGAGGCAATTCCAAATCCACAAGTTTCTTTTTTGCCCTTAAAAATAGAAAAAAAAAGTGTATTATGTACATAGATCATCTTACAGGCTTTAATGTTACATAATATTTTATAACATCCAGCAAAAAAAGGTCAGAGCATTCCACACAGGTTCTTAAAAATGACCTGCTCAATCAAATTCAGGCATTTCCACAAAGCCTAAAGCATCATACAAACACACCACACACAAATACACAAATCCTTTCACTGCCTTGAGGGAAGAGCCTGCATACTCCATCGCACAAGTCCATATTCTTTACCAAAATAGAAAACACTGGGACCACACAGTGGACAAATTTATTGAATTCCGAAATAGGGTCCACAACCAAAACATTAGCTTGTCTATTCTCTCCACAGGTGCTGACTGACCAGCTGTGTGTTTCTGTATTTTCTGCTTTTGTTTCCGATATCCAGCATTTTCAGTATTTTGCTTGTTATCCATATTCTTTGCATTTGATCTGTTGGCAGCAGCAATTGCATCCTGGAAAACATCTGTTCACTCCCACATTAGGCCAAACAAAACTAATTTTCATTAGATCAGCCTTCGTAGAACAATATTTTCCAGAAGCAGTCATGACCTCTTTCTCTCCAACTAACACTTGGCCATAATGGGAGAAAATTTACACTGGTTACTGTTTCTAGAGAACACCTTTATGATTTTACTAGAAATAGAAAATATAGGAAAGCTATGCCAGGAGCACGTATCAGGAAATCACTGGTGTGCTTCCATGATTTTCTGCCCACAACCTGAGCACGTAAACAAGGCTCACTCTTCAGCGCAGTACTGAGGGAGTGCAATATTGTCAGAGATTCCATCTTTTGGATGAGACTTTAAACCAAAGCCCCATCTACCTGTTCAGGTGGATATAAAAGATCTCATGACACTTTTGAAAAGAAGAGCAGTGAGTTTTCCCGATGTCCTGTCGAACATTCATCCCTCAGGCAACATCACCAAAAAAACAGATTAACTGGTCATAGGACCTTACCATGCATAAATTGGGGGCTAAGTTTGCCTACAAGAACAACAGTGAGTACATTTGAAAAAGTAATTTATTGGTTGTGAAGCACTTTGGGATGTCCTGAGGATGTCAAAGGCTCAAGGAAGTACAATTTTAAAATTTGCAAACGACACCAAATTGGGGGGTGTAGTAAATATCTATTAATATCTTCTTGTATTTTGTCAAAATACAAGAAGACGTTAATAAACTTGCAGAATAGGCGAGTAATTGGCAAATGAATTTCAATATCGATAAACGTGAGGTGGTGCATTTTGATGTGAAAAGAGCCCACATACTGCTTTTATAATAAGTTTAAATGGGGTCGAGGAGCAAAGATCTAGGGTACACATTCACAATTCACTAAAAGTAGCGACGCAGGTTAATAAGGCCATAAAAATAGCAAAGCACTGGGGTTCATTTCTAGAGGGATAGAATTGAAAAGTAGAGAAGTTATGTTAAACTTGAATAGAACCTTAATTAGACCACACCTGGAGTACTGTGAACAGTTCTGGACTCCATATTATAAAAAGGATATAGTGGCATTGGAGAGAGTGCAAAAAAGATTCACAAGAATGATACCTGAACTGAGAGGATATACTTACCAGGAAAGGTTGACCAGGCTCTGACTCTTTTCTCTGGGAAAGAGAAGGCTGAGGGGCGATCTGATAGAAGTCTTTAAGATAATGAAAGGGTTTAATAGGGTAGGTTTAATCGGGTAGACGTAGTTAAATTGTTTCCACTTGTCGGGGGGTCCAAAACTAGAGGTCATAAATATAAGATAGTCGCTAATAAATCCAATAGGGAATTCAGGAGAAACATTTTTACCCAAAGACTGGTTAGAATGTGGAGCTCGCTACCACAAGGAGTAGTTGAGGCAAATAGCACAGATGTATTTAAGGGAAAGCTAGATAAGCACATGAGGGAGAAAGGAATAGAAGAGGGCTGGGAGGAGGCTCACGTGGAGCATAAACACCGGCACAGACCGGTTGGGCCTGTTTCTGTGCTGTAGACTCGATGTAACTCAATGAAACATGAATGCAATTTCTTTCATTTTGTCTTTATTAAAACTAATGGTTGGACAAACATTGAGAAAACATCAGTGATTTCCTGATGTCTTCATGGCCAGCAAGGCTTCCCACCAGTTGGGCAATTTCATAAAATTGTCCCTTTGTTATATTACAATTCTTCAAAATGGAATATTTGTGCATATTTCCAAAGTATGTTACAAAGAAAAAAACTGTAAAGACTGTAAAGCCGAAATAAAAACAGAAAATAATGGAAATACACAGATCATCCAGCATCTGTAAACGGAAAACACAGATCAATATGTTTCAGATGTGTGACCCTTCATCAGTTCTGTCAATTGTCCTACATTGCAATAAAAGGTACCAAGAAGGTTGCAGATATCGAGATGAGAGGAACATGATTTTGGAATCAATGTGCTGGGGGACAGGGAGATGGTTAAGGCTAATGAGAACAGAAGGATAGAATGTAGGCTGTAGAGTTCTGGATGAGTTGGAATTTGTGGATGGAGTACATGAGTCTAGTGAGGAGAGCCTTAGAGAAATCAAGCCTGCAGACATGGAGCTGTTCCTGCTCTGCCACCATAAACAGAGCTCCTGTTATGGTGGTAGAGTGGGAGCAGCTCTAAGGAAATTCCCAGCCATAGACAATTTACATGGTTTTAATGAGTTTCAAGAGGGAACACAAGGTGAATCATCAGGCTTGAAGGGCCAAATAATCTACTCCTGCTCCTATCTCTTATGGTCATCAATGACCTTCCCTCCATGATAAGGTCATTAGTGCGGCTGTTCTGTGATGATTCCACAATGTTCAGCTCCATTCACAACTCCAATAATGAAGCAGCTATGTCAGCCAACACCAGGATCTGGATAACATCTAGGTTTGGGCTGACAAGTGGCACCACATAAGTGCCAAATAATGAGCATCTTGAACAAGAGAAAGCTCAGCTATCTCCTCTTGACCTTCAATGGTACTACCATTACCAAGTCCCCAACCATTAACATCTTGGAGGTTACCATTGACCAGAAGCTGAACTAGACCAGCCGTATCAACACTGTCGCTACAAGAGCAGGGCAGAGGCTAGGTACTTTGAGTGGCTCACCTGCTGATCCCTCGAAGCTTCTCCACCATCTACAATGCTCAAGTCAGGAGTGTGATGGAATACTCACCTTTCGCAGCCACAAAAATACTAAAGAAGCGTGATATCATTCAGGACATAGAAACATAGAAAATGTTTGCGCAGTTTGTGTGATTTGCATTCCTGTAACCTGGCTCAATTTGCATTCCTTGCTCAATATCCAGCCCCTCCATCATCGGTACACTGTGGCTACAGTATGTACAATCTACAGAATGCATTGCAGCAACTCATCAATGTCACTTCAACAGCACCTTCCTCCCCTGTGATTTCTACCACCTGCAAAGTCTTTTGTGTGGGAAGGTGGGGGCAGATGAGAAGGGGAGAGCCCTGGGTAGTAAAGGCACAGACTTTCCTTGTGGTGAAGGAGCACTCCTGCTCCTCCTGGCTCCAATAAGATTAGTTTAACACTTACCTTAAAGGGCCTTCTTCCTTGACAGGTTTTACTGAGCAAGGTGCCTGTTTCAGGTGCCCCACTCAAAATGCTGTTAAAATACCATCAGTGTCCTATATAACTGAGGGGACTCTGATTAGCATGTATTAATGAGACTCCTGCCTGAATCAGTAGGGTGCCTCAGCCGCTGGCAAAAACAGCAGAGTTAAACTTGCTGTAGGTGGGAATAGAGTGGCAAATAGAGTTGCTCAATTTGAACTCCCATTCTGCTTGTTTTTTGATCGGAGTTTGGATGGACCCCCAAAAAATCACTAGCCAAAATAAAAATAAAATAAAAATTCAAATGGTCCAAGCTAGTGATCTTGTGCAATCATATTTTGATGCCTGAAACTCAGGTGATATGCTAACTACTGGAAAGTTTATTCATTTGGAAATGACTAATCTTACTGATAACCTAGACAAAAGCTGTAATCAGCACAATTAGAATAAGAGCTTGTTTTCAAGCATCTTCAAAACCAATAGCATTTCCTCAGATTAGACTGCTCACTATTAAAGTGCACCAGATTCAAAAGACAGAGTAGGCACAAACATGCATACTCATCACCCACAAAACCAGTATGAAATAATGTTATCATGAACTAGTTCAAAACTGTTACCTCAGATCATTTTCTGACATTCTTAGTATCACATTTTGATTTCTTCCTGTCAATGCACTTTTACCCATTCCAGATGAGTTCAGATCAAACTAATTGAAGTTCTGATTATTTAAGGACAAAGGGTAATTTCTGTCATGTTGCCTTTATCATCTATGGTTACATTTATTTGAAATAAATTATATTTTAGATGAGTTTGAATTGAATGGCTTTGATTGCTGTTAAATACAGATGAAATAGCTCACAAAAAGGGATGCAATCTCTGAATTAATGACCTTTGAGATTCAAACGATATACAAAGGAAAACTTTAGTTTTATCCATCTGATGAAAAGCACGCACACAGAGGTGAACACTACATTCCTTCTTCATGTGGTCAAATTGTGTAAAAGTATGTTTAATTACCTGCATCTGCCTTTACTTAAATCTGGAAGAAAGTTGTTGCTTAATGTCCAGATGCACGGTACAAAATCCAGGAGTTAAATTGTATGGCCAGTATTCTGCTTTGCATTTTCATTCCAGGGTTTATTAAGAAAATATTATGGAATGGAGTGATACCATATAAGTACATGCATATGAATTCCTATAAACCAAAGGAACTACAAAATAAAAGTTTATGTGCCAGTTGGCTCAGTTGCTAGTGCTCTTGTCTCTAAAGGGTTGTAGATCCAAGGCCTTCCTTCGGGGAGGAGTTTGAGCCTGTTGTGAAAACCACAGTATCAACTTGGCTCAGTTGGTAGCTATTTGTCCTCTGAGTCAAAAGCTTGTGGGTTCAAGCTCCACTCCAGCACTTTTGCACATAACCTAGACTGGTACTGTAGTGTAGTACTGAGAGAGTGCTGCACTGTTAGACGTGCCATCTTTTGGACGAGAGTGCTTGCTCAAAACTGGGTCAAGTTTGGGTTGATGAAGTCCCAAATTCACTTCAGCTATGGCATGGCTGACAGAGAAAGTAGAATTTTATTTCATGATTCTGGACTGGATTCAGACCAGATCCCAGTTGTGAAAGGGCAGTGTGCACGTGTGAGAGGCCCGAGGGCCAAAGTAAATTTGTAAATGCAGCTTAACTGTCGGAGTCTTCAGGATTTCAATCCGCACTGAAGCGATCGGGAACGGAGCACTCCTGCTCCTTCCAGCTCCACAAAAAACATTTTGGAAGTTTTGGGGCTTTTTCTTGACCGGCCTCCAGCAATCCTTTTAAGGACAGCTGGTTAGGCTGCTAAAGACCCACAAACAAATGTAGATGTCCGGGTCTGAGATGAGCGCAGAAGCCTCCAATTTAACAGTGGCCCGAACTCCCGTGCAAATCGGGCATGGACCTCTGCACTGCACTGTGTTTGGAGAGTTTACCCTTTGCAGAAATGTGTTTTCATGACACTATAATGCTGAGTGAGAAAGAGTATGATAGGTAAAGAGGTGAATGAAGCTGTATGATTTACTTTGGCCACCCTTGTGAGGTTGTTGAACCTTTTCCCTGCATTGTGTGCAGCTCATGGGGTGGTGGAAGTTGCAGTGACTGCCTCTGCCACCTCCCTCCAGACAGCCTGCAATGACTCTTTTATGGGGCTACCCGCCATCAGAGTCCATCAGGCAATGCCTCCCGGCCCTCACTTGTGCCAGCAGCACCTTTACACACACATCGGAAAATCTGGGGCCCTTCCCTGACACCTCTGAGGCTGCTGCTCCTTCTACCATTATTTCTCTTTTACTGGCTACAGTCTTTGAAAGGCTGCACCAGAACTGTATTTCCCTCCCTCCCAGCAGTGGTAAACCAATGAAGGTTGGTTTTCTGGCTTCCAAAGCACCTTGCCTGGATAATAAGCATTCTGGGAAGAAATTGCAGCGAGTCTGTGGCAGTTTCACATTAGCAGGTGTTAGAACCGCTTCACCACGAACCTGTCAAAAGGAGGAGAATCCAGGCCAAGAATTGACTCCAAACTTTTGCAAAGGATACACAACTTCTGCCTTTGTGTTTCCTTGCATTGTTGTTAGAATAAATGGTGGTTGAATCCATGGTTTTGCCAGAGAGACACAGTATCCGCTCATCTTTAAAACTGTAGCATTTTCACGTTATTAGGAATTCCACTTAAAATCAAAGAAAAATGAAATCATTCTAATTGCATATTTTCAATATCAACTCTTACAAGTGAAGAAATACTGCTCCTTTCAAGAAATACTTGGCAGATTTGGATTTTTACACTCTGAATGATTCACTTGTGAATGTAACAGAAATCTAAAGAAACTCTCTCCATAAAAAACTGCAATGAGCCCAATTACTTTTTAATATGTTATTTTTAAAAATACAATTTTAAGTGGGTATCATCATACCAAGGAGACTGGATTTGAAATGTTATTTTAACAGTGTTATATAGAAGCTACAGAGGACTGATTATATTTGTTAACCATTAAAAGATGGAAATTAAAAATTAATTATTATCTTCATTCTTTTATATTGAATGAAAACCTCTGAAAGTCCTCACTGGTAGTTCTAAGATTGGCTAAGCTTGGAAAACACTAAAAATAAACTGAAGTAAAGTTTACAAAGCCTGTTTTATTTATTCACAGTGCATAGAATCATAGAGAACTGGAAATTACAAATCATTCAATTGAAGCTTTCTAATAACATCATAAACCACGAAAAGGGTTTGTGAATGTCCTCTGAAACTCCAGACTGACTCCAGATTTTAACTAAGTTCTGAGGAATTGTTACTTTGTATTTTTTAAACTAGTTTCTTCCCATCACAAGCAGGTAAGACCAGTGCTTGCAAAGCTAATGAGTCGTCACTTAGGACCAAGTTTGTTACTTTTGATTGAGACATTCCAGAGCCTGAAGATAACAGCATCAAGCAACAGGTACTTTATTAGGGAATTGGGTTTTGGCAGACATTTACCTGCTTATACAAAGATAGGCATTATTAAATAGTAACAGATTCCTGATGAAAACCAGACAGAGGACCTCTTATTATCTGGTGCAAGACAATCTGTGCAGCCACAGGCTAAACTCAAAAGTCTTTGATGAGGTAGGGGCAATCAAGCCCATCATTCATTTATGGTTACTTTTCAAATTGTGACTGTAGGGCATTGTGGACTGGCTGGTTGGCAGTAAAACAATTTAGTGATAGACTGCAATGAGTAATGGATCTCATTTGAGACCTTTTTGTTTTATAAGGACTTGTTTTTGTTTTATACTTTAAGAGAGGACTGATTGCAGGGATCAGAGAATACTCTTCCTGATTGGAACTGTGGGGTAATAAAACTTAAACAGTTTCTGAAGGGAGCAATTACATGGAATAAAAGGCTTTCTGAAATTTTGGGAAGTTTGTTATTATGTAACACCTATTAGTAATCAGTAGAGGAAAATCCTCTGGATTCCAAGTAAGCTTTCCACAGACCTGCTCCTATTTAGCAGTTTCATATTTTCTGTGTCATGTATAAGGTTATATCGACAGTTCAAAGTAATGTTTTTGATAAGGGAATAAATGTTATGATTTAGCACACTCATAGAGCTTCATACGATGCAACCCTCTGGCTATGTTTTTGGTTTTCATGCTGATATTTTCTCGGGTTCAGCACCAAAGACAGACACTCCAATAAGCAGACCTTGCATCTCCTACGATCTGGACCATGACCTAACCTGACCAATATCTAGGTAAATGATAGCAAGACTCAGGGATTACAACACAGATCCATGACTCTGTATACAAGCTACTGGAATTTTTCACATGGTGGCACATGATTCTTCTCTCTTTGATGGATGGGCTGAAAATTTAAGGTGATTGGCAAAAGAGCCAGAGGCGACATGAGGAAACATTTTTTTATGCAGCGAGTTGTAATGATCTGGAATGCACTGCCTGACAGGGTGGTGGAAGCAGATTCGATAGTAACTTTCAAAAGGGAATTGGATAAATACTTGAAGGGAAAAAAAATTACAGGGCTATGGGGAAAGAGCTGGGGAATGGGACTAATTGGATAGCTCTTTCAAAGAGCTGGCACAGGCACGATGGGCCGAATGGCCTCCTCCTGTGCTGTACCAACTATGATATGATAATATACACGATGAGACTCCCCACCCATCCGGAGCCATGTAACCTCCTGGGAGTGGTAAAAAAAAGATTAAAAAACCCAGGCCAATTCAGGAAAAAAAATGGAAAATTTTTCTCCAATCCATTGAGGAAATTAAAACTCGTCCAGATCATCACAATGGCCCTGATTTATGTAACAGGATACCTTGTACAAGGTGATCTCTGCCCCAACCAGAAACGGGTCCAACTCTCGCTTCAAGGAATACTGCAAATCAGTGTCCATCGCATGGGCCAGCAACCTGTTCCACGGGTCTATAATTCACTGGGAAAAGAAGAATCTCCTAACATCCAACCTAGTTCTGCCCTTACATAACTTGTAAGTATGACCTCATGTCCTCCCTAATCTATTCAGTTGAAATGATTGGTCAACATAAACACAATATAGTCCCTTCATTATTTTATAAACCTCGATCAAATCACTCCTAAGTCTACGCTTCTCTAAAGTATAGACACCCAGCTCGTTGAGCCTGTCTGGGTGTTTTATACTGTGAATGAATCTTGTGGCCCTCTTCTGTCCCCTTTCCAAAGTTTCAATATCCCTCACCATCTGAGACGATCAAAACTGGGCACAGTATTCTAACTGAGGCCTTTCCAAGGTCTTGTACAAGGACTAGACTTAAACTGGGTGATAAACCCCGTATGGTTCCTCAGTGAGCAATTAAAGTGAACGAATTAAGGATTCATCTGGTTCCTTGACATGTGTGTGTCAGCATACCTAAATCTAGTGTTCTTACAGATGTGATCAGTGGAAAATCGCAGGCATAACATGCCAGAATCTCTGCTATGGAGGTGAGGCTCTTCTGGAAACAAGGTGGGGGGGTTGAAATTCGTCATGGGCAGTGGTGCAAATCGAGCGGAGTGTAAAACGGGCTGGTGATTCACTATCACCCGTTTTGTGTTACAACCCAAGACGAATTTCACCCCCAAGATGTTGGGAAGTTACTCCTAATGGGCAAACCTGACAGGTAAACACCAATTTTCCTATTCCTTTCAGTAACATTCTTGCCCTTTATTTGAATTGATTTTCTCCTTTTTATGCCCATCACAGTGTTCCCAGCCTCAGAAGGCAGCAAGGTAATCTGCTCCTAGATGATTATGAGTACTGGTCTTCTGTCAGCAATTAGCAAGAGCATAAGACAAGTGCAGGATGACTCACTTGGTTATTTTCCTCTTGCTATTCTTCTTAAGAGATACATCTTGCCTCTGTTTAGTCCTCCCTCACCAACTGGGAAAATGTGGACTAGTAAGTGTATCCTACAATCTGCATATTAGACTCTTAATAAGGTAATTCTTTGTGATACTGAATTTTCTATATTTTGATCCAATTTAATATAGATTTCTTCCTCAGGGCAGCATCCTAGGCCCAACCATCTTCAGCTGCTTCATCAATGACCTTCCTTCTATCGTAAAGTCAGAAGTGGGGCTGTTGGTTGATGATTACAGTGTTCAGCTCTATTCACAATTCCTTGGATAATGAAGCAGTCCATGTCCATGTGCAGCAAGACTTGGACAACATCCAGGCTTGGGCTGATAAGTGACAAGTAACATTCATGCGACACAAGTGACAAGCAATGACCATCTCCAAAAAGAGAGTCCAACCACCTCCTCTTGACATTCAATAGCATCACCATCGCCGAATCCTCCACCATCTGACCAGAAACTCAACAGGACCAGTCACATAAATGCTGCAGCTACTAAAGCAGGTCAGAGGCTGGGTATCCTGCAGTGAGTGACGCACCTCCTAACTCCCCAAAGCCTCTTCGCCACCTACAAGGCACAAGTCAGCAGTGTGATGGTGTACATTCCACTTGCCTGAATGAGTGCAATTGCAACAATGTTTAAGACGCTCGACACCAACAAGGACAAAGCGGTGCATTTGATTGGCAGCCCATCCACCACCTCAAACGTCCATTCCCTGCACCACCGGTGCACCATTGCTGCAGTGTGTACGACCTATAGGATGCACTGCAGCAACTCACCAAGGCTTCTTCGACAGCACCTCCCAAACCTGTGACCTCCACAACCTAGAAGGACAAGAGCAGCAGGTGCATGGGAACAACACCACCTGCACGTTCCCCTCCAAGTCACACACCATCCAGACTTGGACACATATCGCCGTTCCTTCATCGTCGCTGGGTCAAAATCCTGGAACTCCCTACCTAACAGCATTGTATGAGTACCTTCACCACTGCAGCGGTTCAAGAAGGCTCACCACTGCTGTCTCAAGGTCAACTAGGGATGGGCAATAATTGTTGGCATTTGTCAGCGACGCTCACATCCCGAGAATTAATTTTTAAAAATATATTTCATTGAAGTGTATAGCTTTATTGGGTTGTGGTACAATACAGAATACAAGTTGTGATATAGATTATGTAATATTTGGATACATTGTTTGTATACTGCATTGTTCATCTTGATGGTCTTAATCTGTGACAAGCCTGAGCTGTTTCATGGTCATGGGCTTAGGTTGAATGGGGGTTGAAGGCAAGGGGGTGCATGCTCCCTCTTGGTGAATTGAAGTGCTGGGCTAGGTTCATTGGTTGGTTTGAGGCTCCCTTCAAATTAGCAGTCTTGTTGGGGAGATGGGAGATTGAGTGGAATGCATTTACTCAGAGGGGGTCCACACTTCCTGATGCATTTCCAAGTTCAGGTGCAGCCTGTGTATCACTTGCACAGATTGGCAAAATGTCCTACATCTATTGTTTCTATTGTGTACATTTTAGAGAAATTCTAGATGGTAATATTTCTGGAATGACTGAGGTGCACAGGTTCTAACAACAAATTCAGAAAGAAGCTGAAGCATTATACAAGGGTTCACCTGGAAGCTGTTAAGGGAGATTTTTCTGTGCCGAGCCTGAAGAATTGGCGTTTTCCAGGTACGGAGAAGAGGGAAATAGGACAGAGAGCCATCATGTCAGGTCTCTGTCCCCATTGTGCTGCCCTGTAGTTTCCAGGGGTTTTCTCTAGTCCCATAACTAGGTCTACACCTAGTGGTAGGTGGAGGCCCAGCGTTTGTATTATAAATGAGGCAGGAGACAGTGTGCGGCATTCCACCTCATTTTCTGATGACTGTAACCATTTGGTACTCCAGTGGAAGGACACCTGAAGATAACTGTCCCTTGGGCCTGCCTCTGGACCTCCGCAGGGGAAGCAAGCAAGTACAAAAATGTTTGGTGCAACATCCCCCACCCCATCCAGGACGATCAAAAGGCTCCAATGACGGTGGCCAGGAGCACTGCTGTGGGCCTCTCAAGCCTACAGCAGAGTTCCTGTTTTCTGGCTGTTTTTTCTGATGGACTGTACATTGTTTTCTGAAGGACCAGAGTGAAACAAAATGGACCTCGGCTTTGGAACTGTAAAACTACAAATTAGAGGTGAAAAGATTTCTCCTAAAGTATTGAGTTATGGAACACAGATTTATTGTCTTAGCTTTTATTTGAATGTACAAAACCAAAGATGAAGCTGATGTTTACATGATTGACTCACAGCCCACATCACTTTAACAACGTACATTGGAATCAGAGTAGGATCTACAATACGTTGTTGAACATGTCAAGACTTATGCAATTACTGAGAACTGAAGCAGAGTACAATAGGTGCATCCAACAACTGTAGAGGTCAACATTTTTCTACAAATACTAAAATTTCAATTCAATTCAATTGTTAGATCTATTCACTAAATATTGAAAAATACTTCTATTAATGTCAAAAATCAACACTTGCACATGTTTTTATGTTGCACAAGACAATTGTTTTGTGTTGACTTTTTCCCCTTTTAATACCGCTGTCCATTTCTCAAGCCTGTAAGTTTGAAGGTGACATGACATAACTGATAACATATTTTCCCGGAAGTCGTGCTGGAACAATGCAACAATTAACACTGGATTGATTTTTGCTGCTTTTAGAGAGTTTTGCCATCTGACGAATGGAATTAGCAAAATCATTTGCCTGGCCCCAACATTATAGCTGTGTATGAAGTGAAATGTTTATTTTATACCAGTGTTGCGCATCTCTGTAACATATACAACAGTGTAGTCAGTTTCTAAATAGAGAACTCAGTCGCTAATCACATGGCAATACAGTTGATGCCATTTAATTGGGACATGGGTAATATGGTTCATAGGGAATCATTTCTCAGGCATCAGTTTGGTTCCAATGTATTGATCACAAGTAGACTGTAGAGCTTTGCTTGTTCATTTCATGAAAAAGTACATGGTAAACATTTTTAAACATTTTAATAAACATACAACATGATCAAATAAATCACTTCAAAACACATCATTGCATTAATTGGGTGTGACTTTATTGTGACCAAAATGATGCACAGTTCTTCTGACTTTTCTCCCTTTTGAAACAAAAATAATGGTTTGCCAAACATTCTTCATTAATACACTGCCCCTGTAATAAATGGAATGACGTTACTTCCACCAGTATCACTATCAACAGGCTTGAACTATATTTAGACTGATTAATGTTACCCTTACAACCAACAACATCGAAAGAGGAATTTAAAAAAAATAAAGATATAACAGCTTTTTCAAAAATAAAACCATCAGTATAGCTGATTCTAAATGCACTTAAACAGTACAGAAACTTCTCTTATGAAGGTAACGCACAGTAGCCACACTAGAGACAAAACATGTGTTGCTTTGCAGAGGGTCTTTCTTTTCTTCATAGGCTGAGGTAACAGCTCTTGCATGCTTATTCTTGTGTTATTGGTTCACTGGGTCTCGGCACAAGGGGTGCGGGAGGCCTTGGATAATAACCTTTAAACCTTGGTTGATCTGGACAAAATCTGGGGAATTTGTGGTCAAGTGACAAGTCTGCAAAGAAAAAAAATGATACAGTACTTAAGGCTAATTTGACAAGTTATCTCCAGTAGAATTAGTTTCTGTAGATATAGATGGTATGCGAGAAGAATAGCAACAGGGTATAAATTTATATCACACACATACACAGAAATATAAATTAAAACTCCAACCAAACATCTCTATTTCCTGCTAACTTGCTGAAACCAAATGCAGCTTCAACAGCACCTGGACCATGATGCTGTTGTTACTTTCCCAGGACAAGGCATCAACTGCATACATTAGATTCATTGTCCCAAATGAATTTGCAGAGACCACATGAACAGAACCCATCTTAAAAGAACTTTATTGTATTCTTTTAAGCAGAATAGACAAAATACCTGCAGAAACCTTAAATGGCTAAGGGCATCTTCCAAACTTTATTAGAAACAGCAAATACCACAGTGTACCTTTCAAAAATTTGCCCCAATAAATAAAGCCTACTTCTATGTGTAATGACATCAATGATATATTGATTTCCCCATATACCACCAGCAGCAGGGGCATGCACCACCTCGCTTGCTAACGAATTGTTAATTAACTGTACAAAGTCAGAACTGTTGGTGAATTGGGTTACAGGAAACTAGCATTAAAGCCATTACATGATAAAGAAAATAGAGTACTTGTTTGCTGGTGTGAGTGCTACAATTGTTAAAATACTATACTCTGATTTTTTTTGAAGTTTAGATAATACATACAGGTCAACAAAAACTAAACAGTTCAAATCTAAACTGTTTTTCTGGATAAAGTTTTGGTTTAAATGAGAAATTACTGGACTGGATATTTTAATAAAGCAAATTGTCATAGTCACAATATCTAATCTGTCATTTGAAAACAGAAATAGGGAAAATGACGTAAATTCAGTTTTAAGTACAGCTGGTCTTAAAAAGTTCTAACCATACAAAAAGGAATTGGCAAGGGGGAAACACTCGTGACCAATATCCAAATATATTCAGCATTAGTCATCTTCCCATGGAGAACTGCCAGTGGGACTGGATTATAGTGCTTAAGCTAGGAGAAGATACACATTATAGTTGTAAGTGAACAACACTATACATCACTGTTTCATTATACATTACTGTTTCACAAGTACACACGTTAGCCATATAAGAACCTCAGTGACATTTCTGCAGCAAAATAACACATTTTTGTTATAGTTTATCCAAAAATATTTCGAATTAAGAGATATTGGGAGAGAAAACAGGCACAATAACAGTGGTGCCCCTGCAGCACTCACCCAAGGTCACAATCAAAAGGCCCAAACTATTTTCGGGTTTGGGTCCTATTTAAATTTTACCAGCAAGCTGTGGCACCAAACGGGCGCTCCGCTGAAGCTAACTGGTTTGGTGAGGTGGAAAAGCAGCTGGCTTCTGCACAGAGCCAACGGCAGGTAGGATTGTTGGTATGGGGTGGGTGCGGAGGAATGGGGTGGCCTCACAAGAATCTTTAAAGAAAGCAAACACTTGCCTTGCTGAGTGGCCTCTAGTGGTCCTTTTAAGGACCACTGTTTAGGCAGCTCAATGCCTGGAAAAATTGGGATGAGCATGCTCCATCCATTTCTCTATGAAAATTGCAATCGGGGTCCTACAAACGACATAGGATCCCGATTTGTATATTTAAACAGCCTCCTGCCTCTTTTGGGTGGGAGTTCTGGGCACCCATTTAAAGGACGGACTGAAAATTGAATCAGGCGGACAAATTGGTATCCAAGGTCCCCAGTAAACATTCCTCCGCTGGTCACTGGTTTTTCAGGCAAAAAACAGGCAGGCAGTTGAAAATCCCCCCACCCCTCACTTTATCTTGTCTTAATATCAAATCACCTGCCAGGGAGTAACATTAGGAGTAACTCTACGACTTAAAAGGCTAACTGCCATTTAACACTGGGAAATCCCATAGCCTCGTTTCCAAACAAACAATTGGTTAGATGCTGAATATCTTTATCCTATCCACATAAAACTCTGTGCAAATCAACAAAGCTACTCTTTCTTTCAATGGAAAAAAAACATGAGGTAGCAGATCTAATTTCAGCACAATGACTTCCTGAGATTAAAGAAAACTTGGATGCAATTTTTGGTAAGAATCAGAGATGACATCTTCCAAGAATCATTTCTCCTCAACTTTTACAGTCCATTCACCAGCACTCACATGCTCTGAGGCCTCCTCACATTATATTCTACAATACCTTAGCCCTTGCTTATGGATGGTTGTGGTGTTTCCATTAATGCAGAATTGTGTAATGTCCTTTTATACATTTGCAAATAGGGAAAATAAATGAACACAAAATATAACTGTATGACCTTACAAACCACTTCATATCCAGAATCCACCATGATTGAATTGGCAATGTGAACCATCTAAATTTTTAAAAAAGATGGATGAGACCTAACCACATGTCAAAAAGAGACGTACGACTTTCCTAGCTAGGATCATAATCCCATGACTCCACCTGGCCAATATATCACAGCTTACAATTTTTTGTTGCTTTCTTTTACCAGAGTGAGAAAATGCAAAAAAAAGCTAAGGAGATAGGGCTTTCCCAGTATTCATAGTGTCAATCAAAGCCTAGTATTAGAACAAAAGGCCTTATCACTTTAATGGTGAACATTTACCAGTACTATGAATGCAAGCAGTACCCAATTCCATAGCATCTTTTACTCTCACTGTCTAACAAAAGAAAATAACTGAAAACCCCGAGAGTGATACTTACATCCGCAGTCAGCTGGGCTGTGAAGTCAGAAATAGAAAAAAACAGAGATAAAGGAGGGTGAGAAAAAATAAAGAGTAAAGAGCAGAAAGAAGAGAGAAAAGGAAATGAAAAAAGAAAGGTCAGGCAGCAAGATGGCAAATACAACAGAATACAACAGGCCCTCACAGAAAATCCTGTCATAACTGCCAACAGGGCAGAGACCTGGCACAAAGGGGTGGCTGAAGGTCTTCAACCGCAGCAAATGCGCCTCAAATCTGCGGAAGTCATTCTAAGAATAGTTGAAGAAGTTAGTTACTCATTGCAGTCCCATCAGCAATTACAGATACAGAAAGGCCAATCGTTGCAATCCGTGATACACATATAAAGCAGTGAGTCAAATACTCAGCTGACTCATGATTGATAAACTCGCACCTAAGGTTTGTCCCACATTGACATTTTTGACTGAAAATGTCTGGTGGGTCCTCCTCCAAAATGTGCCACTCATTAAACCTTCATACCAAAATAAGCACCTGTAGTGTAATCAATACAAAGAGAAAAAAAATAAGCTCCCACAAAGCCACAGCTTCAAAAGCTTCTGACATCCTTCCTCGTGACAGATTTCAAATCCTAACCAGATGTCGCTTGAAAGGTGAAATGTTGCACCTTTCATGAGTCATTCCAAAATCAGGATAGCAAGGGTGTTCTCCAGTCTATCATTCCTGCTAAAGGTGGATGAGAGATGCTTAACAAGCTTACAAATAACAGAATTTGCCTTCCAGAGGATGGTCTTGACACTGGTAAAAGAGACATTATTATTTTACACTGTAGGCATTCAAGGTGGAGGAGGCCTTCTCAGGTGCCAGAAGGGTTGTATTACAAATTGTTGGAAAGATTGTGCCTCCTTGTATGAGATTTCGCTGGACCAGTTAAAACTGCACCAGACCATCTCCATCCAATGCAGGGTAAGTGGATGAAAATTTTGGCTCGAAGAGTCTCATGAACAGATGTGTATTGGCCACCATGGAGATGGTTATCATCTGCCTAGGATACCCAAATATTAATTCTGGATTCCATGTGAACAGAGCACTCTGTTTGAATGGCTATGAGCCTGTTTGATGGAAGTAAGTCATTGTTCAGCCTACTCTGGAAGCAAACTCCTAAAAATCATAACAGGTTCAGCGGCAGCAGCGGTTAGGATTTATTTGCCACAAACCCCGACTTTTGGGGGGGGGGGGGGGGGGGGGGAGGGTGGAATTCAAACCTGCTGCACCATTGCCATGGCTGATGCAAAAGAAGGTGCCCAAACCAGCCTATCACCAACATTCTGATAGCATCTACTTCTGCAGGAAATCCACCATCAATGAATGACACGATGAAAACTCTAGGCATTAACATACAACACTCTGCATTGAAAATGTACATCTCTCACATTGAACCTCAGACACTTCCTGTGAGACTCTCTGATCCCAATTTGAAAGTACAAGCCTTTAAGGTCAATTGCAGTGAGTAGCTTCCGCACTGTTCCACCTGGACAATCTGAAGAAAAGTGGCTATCATAAACTTTCCTTTCAGGAACGAACGAGTTCTTGAGCCCCTGAAGCTCCCACCCCACTCATGCTTTCAGGTTGCAAAAAAGTAACAGGTATAAAATCCTGATACACCTCCTATAGATGAATCTTTTGGATCACATTATCATCCCAATTGTTATTTAATCACTCCTGCCCTCCACCCTATCACAGACTGTTCCCTTTTGTTCTTTCACTGCCCCCCTTTTCCCTGAAAAGTCATTAACCTAAAACGTTAATTCTGTTTCTCTCTCCACAGATTATGCCTAATCTGCTGATTGTTTCCAGCATTTTCTGTTTTTATTTTATAAAATTCTTCCTTTATAAAATAGTTCCTTGGCCTGACAGAACTCTTTCTATGGCTTCTGTGAAGAACAATTTCTATATTTTCTCATTCAATGTATCTCCGATGTGCATATCTTCAGAGTTTTATAGGAATTCTTACAAAATGGAGGAATAAGCTCCCCTGCACAGTTTCCCTTATTCATGCATCCAACCTGCCTGAATGCTATTTATATGAAATCTGTTGGTTCCCCCATTTCTCTACCAGTATCATGAGTGGCAGGGAATCACAGTCACAACAGGTGGCAGAAGATGAGTTGGAGCAGCAAGTTTTTTTTTGTCTCTTTGCTGACAACTCGAGATGCTTTGTTTTAGGATGAAACTTCCTTTGGACCAACAGAGGACTGTTTCTTGTGACGAATATACTGGAGATTGTGGGCGTAATTTTAACCCCAAAGAACAGGTGGGCTGGGGACAGGTAAGAGGTTAAAATAGCAGCTTTTTGAAGCGTGACTGCAACCCGTCCCCAACCCCCATTTGGGGGTTTAACGTGGGCGCATTTAGCTGGGCACAGCCGAAACCCGGAAGTCACGTCCCCAATTAATGCCGGCGGGCGGATCGTTAAAGGGGCAATTTACATACTTGAAATACTTGGGGGTAGGTAATTTTTTGTTGGGATTCTGCACCTGAAACGAATTTTACCTCACCTGCACGTGTTTCCCATGGCTTCTGAATCTTTTTTTTTATTCGTTCATGGGATGTGGGCGTCGCTGGTAAGGCCAGCATTTATTGCCCATCCCTAATTACCCTTGAGAAGGTGGTGGTGAGCTGCCGTCTTGAACCGCTGCAGTCCCGTGTGGTGAAGGTTCTCCCACAGTGCTGTTAGGAAGGGAGTTCCAGGATTTTGACTAGGCGACGATGAAGGAACGGCGATATATTTTCAAGTCGGGATGGTGTGTGACTTGGAGGGGAATGTGCAGGTGGTGTTGTTCCCATGTACCTGTTTGCTCGTCCTTCTAGGTGGTAGATGTCGCGGGTTTGGGAGGTGCTGTTGAAGAAGCCTTGGCGAGTTGCTGCAGTGCATCCTGTGGATGGTACACACTGCAGCCACAGTGCGCCGGTGGTGAAGGGAGTGAATGTTTAGGGTGGTGGATGGGGTGCCAATCAAGCAGGCTGCTTTGTCCTGGATGGTGTCGAGCTTCTTGAGTGTTGTTGGAGCTGCACTCATCCAGGCAAGTGGAGAGTATTTCATCACACTCCTGACTTGTGCCTTGTAGATGGTGGAAAGGCTTTGGGGAGTCAGGAGGTGAGTCAGGCAAGAATACCCAGCCTCTGACCTGCTCTTGTAGCCACAGTATTTATATGGCTGGTCCAGTTAAGTTTCTGGTCAATGGTGACCCACAGGATGTTGATGGTGGGGGATTCGGCGATGGTAATGCTATTGAATGTCAAGGGGAGGTGGTTAGACCCTCTCTTGTTGGAGATGGTCATTGCCTGGCACTTGTCTGGCGCGAATGTTACTTGCCACTTATCAACCCAAGCCTGGATGCTGTCCAGGTTTTGCTGCATTCGGGCTCGGACTGCTTCATTATTTGAGGGGTTGCGAATGGAACTGAACACTGTGCAATCATCAGCGAACATCCCCATTTCTGACCTTATGATGGAGGGAAGGTCATCGATGAAGCAGCAGAAGATGGTTGGGCCTAGGACACTGCCCTGAGGAACTCCTGCAGCAATGTCCTGGGTCTGAGATGATTGGCCTCCAACAACCACTACCATCTTCCTTTGTGCTAGGTATGACTCCAGCCACTGGAGAGTTTTCCCCCTGATTCCCATTGACTTCAATTTTACTAGGGCTCCTTGATGCCACGCTCGGTCAAATGCTGCCTTGATGTCAAGGGCAGTCACTCTCACCTCACCTCTGGAATTCAGCTCTTTTGTCCATGTTTGGACCAAGGCTGTAATGAGGTCTGGAGCCAAGTGGTCCTGGTGGAACCCAAACTGAGCATCGGTGAGCAGGTTATTGGTGAGTAAGTGCCGCTTGATAGCACTGTCGACGACACCTTCCATCACTTTGCTGATGATTGAGAGTAGACTGATGGGGCGGTAATTGGCCGGATTGGATTTGTCCTGCTTTTTGTGGACAGCACATACCTGGGCAATTTTCCACAATGTCGGGTAGATGCCAGTGTTGTAGCTGTACTGGAACAGCTTGGCTAGAGGCGCAGCTAGTTCTGGAACACAAGTCTTCAGCACTATAGCCGGGATGTTGTCGGGGCCCATAGCTTTGCTGTATCCAGTGCACTCAGCCGTTTCTTGATATCTCATGGAGTGAATCGAATTGTCTGAAGACTGGCTTCTGTGATGGTGGGGATTTCAGGAGGAGGCCGAGATGGATCATCCACTCGGCACTTCTGGCTGAAGATGGTTGCAAACGCTTCAGCCTTGTCTTTTGCACTCACATGTTGGACTCCGCCATCATTGAGGATGGGGATGTTTACAAAGTCTCCTCCTCCCGTTGGTTGTTTAATTGTTCACCACCATTCACGACTGGATGTGGCAGGACTGCAGAGCTTTGATCGGATCCATTGGTTGTGGAATTGCTTAGCTCTGTCTATAGCATGTTGCTTCCGCTGTTTAGCATGCATGTAGTCCGTGTTGTAGCTTCACCAGTTTGGCACCTAATTTTTAGGTACGCCTGGTGCTGCTCCTGGCATGTTCTTCTACATTCCTCATTGAACCAGGGTTGATCCCCTGGCTTGTTGATAATGGTAGAGTGAGGAATATGCCGGGCCATGAGATTACAGATTGTGCTGGAATACAATTCTGCTGCTGCTGCTGATGGCCTACAGCGCCTCATGGATGCCCAGTTTTGAGCTGCTAGATCCGTTCTGAATCTATCCCGTTTAGCACGGTGATAGTGACACTCAACACGTTGGATGGTGTCCTCAGTGCAAAGACGGGACTTCGTCTCCACCAGGACTGTGCGGTGGTCACTCCTATCAATACTGTCATGGACAGATGCATCTGCGACAGGTAGATTGGTGAGGACGAGGTCAAGTAGGTTTTTCCTTCGTGTTGGTTCGCTCACCACCTGCTGCAGGCCCAGTCTGGCAGCTATGTCCTTCAGGAGTTGGCCAGTATTGGTGCTACCGAGCCACTCTTGGTGATGCACATTGAAGTCCCCCACCCAGAGTACATTCTGTGCCCTTGCTACCCTCAGTGCTTCCTCCAAGTCGTGCTCATTATGGAGGAGGACTGATTCATCAGCTGAGGGAGGACAATAGGTGGGTAATCAGCAGGAGGTTTCCTTGCCCATGTTTGACCTGATGCCATGAGATTTCATGGGGTCCGGAATCAATGTTGAGGACTCCCAGGGCCACTCCCTCCTGACTGTATATCACTGTACCGCCACCTCTGGTGGGTCTATCCTGCCAGTGCGACAGTACATACCCAGGGATGGTGATGGAAGAGTCTGGGACATTGGCTGAAAGGTATGATTCTTTGAGTTCTCATGATAAAAATGTCAAAATAAAGACATTGAGATGCTCAGACCACCTGACACAACCCCCCCCCCCCATCCCACCTCCACCTCCCCCACTGCACAAAACAGTCCTTCAACCACGCAGACACCCATTGCACATCTGCCCAATGGGTCCCGTCATATATTGGCATTCATCATGATGCAAATGAAAGGGAGACTTCACATTCGGGACGCAATAATGGCCAAGATGTGGAAGTGGTGATAATCAATAAATTTCATTGTGCCAATATAAAAAAAAAGGAAACTTCACAACATAACATTTCTTCAAACACCCATGTGCATACCCTTGGTGAGTTACAATTGCTTTAACTTACACTTCCTACCGCTTCCACGTGGTGCATCTCCTGTGGCCTCAGCAAAGGTAGAGGCTGCTCAGATCCCTGCCCTGAGTGCTGAGATGCTTTTGGCCTTTGACCTCTGGGTTTCAGAGTCCGTGAGGGCCCCTCCAAAGACTGCTCCATCTGCACCTGTGCAGGGCCAGACTTGGCCATCAAGAGAGGAGGCAGTATTACGAGTACTGGTTGAGGAGGGGGCAACGTGGGAGCGCTTTGACTGGACTTTCCACTCCATGTCCCTTTTCACCATCATCCCTCTCCCAGGCCAGCGCCACCTCACTCCCACCACTCTGCTGGACAACAGGTTGGTGAGCATATGTGCCGCGTTGTAAGGTCACGGATAAGGTATCTGTCATCCTGTTTAAGATGGAAGACATGCTGGCGTCCAAAGTATGCACGGTCGTGGCCATGGCCTGCATAGACTCATTTGAGGCTTGAAGCTCCATGAAGGCGGCCACTCTCTCCATGGCAGACATTCCCGTAATTACCTGTGACACCGATCTACTACTGTTGGAGTTGGACTCCTCCACCCTTTCCGCTATTGTGGAGAATGTGCGTGGCACGTTTCCACAACCTTGCAAAGTTGCAGCTGTACCTCAATCATTCTCATTCTCAACGATGGCCCCCGGGGTTCAGCATCTGTGTCCAACTGAGCAGAGTTTGGAGAGGAGTGCGCCCTCCGACACGGACTCTCCACAGCTGCTCCTGCCATCAGTATCTGCTCGTGCTCACTTGTGAGTTGTGAATCACCAGGTGACAGACCAACTATCTGGCTAACAGGACCCACCGAAGTGTGAGTATTTGCGCTGGTGCATAGCTGCATGTCATGTGATGGTGCACCCTCAGAAGGAATGAGGTTCACTGAGGAATCGATGTCTTCCATCTCGCCACATTCTTGTGTGCGTGAAGGTCGTGGAAGACAACAGAAAGCGATATGAATTAGTCATTGACAAAGTGACCATCTTGCCAGTCACCATACTGAGGTCTATCAGAGTTCAGTCATTGATGAAATAAAGTCAGTATGTGTGTGAAAGATGTTTAAGTTCTGTCACCAGGCATCTGCAGGTCCTCAGTCTCTCCATCTCTGATGAATAGTGATGAAGCTGTCCCACTTATCTCCATGGCCTCCTCCTCCACCTGTGAGCTGGACTATCTGCGGTGGTCCACCTCCAGTCCTCATCCTTTCCTTTGCGTTTTGCGCTCCCTTCTCCTACAAGGGACAAAAGAACAGACCTGTGAATGACTGAAGGTGCTGTCTTCACCCGATGGATGCAGTGCATTGGTGAGGCTGACTATCAGACAGATGCATCACATTGCTTCAGGATTGGGGTGAGTGGCAGTGGTGGATGCATAAATGGGGAGGTGAGGAAGTGCACAGAAAGTGAAGGATGGTTGCTGTTGAAACTTAAGTGGGTGTGAGGAGTGATATGATGGAGTAAGCTTGCCAACACAGAGTGAGGAGTGGGGGATGTTGTACAACACAGGATGTGGGTGAATCAGCAAATGTACTCACTTTTCCTGGCCTGGTTAGGTCATTAAACCGCTTCCTGCACTGCAGCCAAGACCTGGACACCGTCCTCCTGCTGATCACCTCTTCTATCATCTCCAGCCACACCTTCTTGGTGGCAGAACCAGGTTTCTTTCTCCCATTACTTGGGTAGATGACCTCCCTCCTGGTTCTCACAGCACCCAGCAGTACTTCAAGTGAAGCAGTACTGGGTGCTGCCTTCGCTCTATGTGAAGACATACCTTCACTTCCTCCTTTCTCCTCCAAAATCCATTTTTGCATTGGCCCTTTAAATAGTGGACATCAGATCGTGTCATCCGGATGTGCAGTAACGCCCGCTGTGCAGCTTGGAGGTGCAAAACCAGAAGTAAAATTGAGTGCCTTCAATTGAATTGTGATCGCAGATTCTGAAGTGCTCACTATACTTCCGGGTTTCCCATGCGAAAATCTACCCAACCGCTGAGTTCTGGGCTCCAGGTAAAAATCATGCCCTGTGTCTTCAGGCTGGACTCTTTGGGTTGCCGTTCTTGGGATGTGGGTGTATTTATTGCCCATCCCTTAGTTATCTGGAGGGCATTAAATGTCAGCCACCTAGCATGGGACTGGAGTCACATGTAGGCCAGATCAGGTAGGGTGGCAGGTCCCTCCCTTGTAGTACATTTATTAACTAGATATCATGGTCATTTTATGAATGGTGCCAGCCCGCATATTACCATTTATTGGATTCACACCTTGTCGTGATGGAATTTGAAGTCACAGCCTCTGTGTTACTAGTGAAGTACCATAACCACCAGGCTACTGCACCCCTGTACATAGAGGCTGAACGAGCAAGTATTTTTAATATTCAATATTAACAATGCAACTAATTTTGCTGATGTTGCATGACAGAAAACATGCATTCTCTTTGAGTACTGTAAAAGTCATTCAATACTCAAAGGATTAAAGGAACAAGTAGTTTATAGATTTGTTAAAAAGGACTGAAAATCTCTTTGCTCACTTTGGTTGATCATATTGCAGAGGCATACTGGCGAGAGAGCTGTAATTATATACATTATTTTAATATAAATTTCTCATTATAATATTAGATTTGATGTTTGACTTGTGTGTTCAGTCGCTGCTTATATTTCCATATTTCTATCATGATTTCAAGTTACCCTCAGAGAGAATGAGTAAAGAATGGAAAAAGGAAAGAATAATGAAATTAAAAATGAGCCAAAGTGATGAGAAAGAAAGAAATAATACAATCAATAACCTCTCCCATTTTAATGCTAGATTTTTTCCACTTGCTTTAGACAATATTACAGTACTTTCTAAAGCTAGACCCAAACGCGTACTTGCTAGGTGAGAAAGAAGCATAACAGTATCCAGAAATTGTACCCAAAAGACCCAGCCCGTTGGCCAGAAATACCTTTGGATTTGTACTTTGAACCTAAGTAAGTATGTAAAGTTAGGAAATGCCAAATGATCCATATATTCCAATAAAGCATTCTTGAAGAGTTTTACATAGTTTTCAAGGATAGTTCAGTTTTAACGTCAACAAAAGATTTTACACTATATATAAAAGCAACTAAAGAATGAGAGGCAGTTAGTTCCATCCTGTATATAAAAAGGGGTAAAGGCACACAGTGGAGAGAAGCTTGAAACTAGAGCGATTTGCTCATTGGTTTAATTTAATCTGATTATCATCTTCATCTTCATCAAAGTGCAAAGCCAAAGAGGATGACCTATCTGGAATGAGCTAAAATTACACAGGGTGACAGGAAAAAAACAAAAGATTAACTGCTTAAAAGCACAAGTTGGGAAATGGTATTATGGTGAACAAGAAAATTGGAAAAAGCATCCTCCAGCTAAACATCCTGTTAACAATTGATTCATAATGATGAAAGCGAGACATTTTTCCTGTTGTTCGAAACACCTTTCATTTAAAATCAATTAAAATTGTCAGATAGCAACTTGTGAACATGAGAATACAATATAGGTTTGGATGAAGAAGCCGTCTGACCCATTGGACTGAATATTCCTCCACGTTCCCGCCTGTGGGAAAATTGTGTGGTGAGGCCTACCGCTGCCTCCCTTCACCAAACTCCATTTCCCTCTCACTGACCTTCCAGGTACGCTGCCAGCTGCCCTTCCCTGTCCACTGCAGAGCTGCCCGACTCGATGGGCTTCATCTTAGTGGTGGGAGCCCTCCATGCTCAGTGACCTCTGACCCAGGAAAACAGGTTGGGGTTACAGGGGAATCAGAAGGACCCGCAGAAGTCCTGCCCTGCCACTAATTCACTTTGATGAGAGAAATCTAGCCCTTTCTGTCAAAACACCAGAATTGTACAGACTTAAGATGTAATCTGACCACAGCACAGTACAGTTCCTGGGGATTTTGACTCATGTGATTTGGCAACATACCCAGCATGTTGTTTGCTTTGTTTCTATCCTACCAATGAAACGCATGTGCCTCTTATTTTTATTTCCAGTATACGTGGTACTTTGCATTTGTCCATGATGTGCAGAGTACTGTAGAAATAGTGAGAGTGATACACAGAATTATATAGAATGTACAGCACAGAAACAGGCCATTTGGCCCAATAGGTCCATGCCGGTGTTTATCCTCCACATGAACCTCCTTCCTCCCTACTTCAGCATATCCTTCTATTCTTTTCTCCCTCACGTGTTTATCTAGCCTCCCCTTAAATCTATCTTTGCTAGTCGCCTCAACAAGCATAGATAGATTTAAGAGGAATTCCACATTCTAACCACTCTCTGGGTAAAGAAGTTTCTCCTGAATTCCCTATTGGAAATATTAGTGATTCTTACATTTATAGCCCTTAGTTCTGGTCTCCCCCGCAAGGAGAAACATTTTCTCTACATCTACCCTTTCATAATCTTAAAGTCCTCTATCAGGTCATTCCTCAGCCTTCTCTTTTCCAGAGAAAAGACCCCTAGCCTGCTCTCAGCTCTGGTATGATCCTAGTAAATCTTTTTTGCACCTTCTCCAGTGCCTCTGTATCCTTTTTATAATATGGAGACCAGAACTGTACACAGTACTCCAAGTGTGGTCTAACTAAGGTTCTATACAAGTGTAACATAACTTCTTTGCTTTTCAATTGTATCCTTATAGAAATGAACCCCAGTGCTTGTTTTTTTTTATGGCCTTATTAACCTGCGTTGCTACTTTTAGTGATTTGTGTGTCTGTACTCCCAGATCCCTCTGCTCCTCTACCCCATTTAGACTCTTATTTTCCAAGTAGTATCTGGCCTCCTTATTCTTCCTACCAAAATGTACCAAATGTACTTATCTATATTGAAATTCATTTGCCAATTACACATTCATTCTGCAAGTTTATTAATGTCTTCCTGTATTTTGTCGCAGCCCTCCTCAGTATTAACTATACCCCTCAATTTGGTGTTGTCCGTAAATTTTGAAATTGTACTTCCAATTCCTGAGTCCAAATCGTTTGTGTAAACGGTGAACAGCGGTCCCACCACCAATCCTTGTGGAACACCAATTCCCACCTTTTGCCAGTATGAGTAAGTACCGTTAACCCCTTTTCTCCGTTTTGTAGCCAGCTTGCTATCCATTCTGTTACTTGTCCCTGATCTTAGTCATGAATCTACTATGTGGTACCTTATCGAAGGCCTTTTGAAAATCAAAATATATTACATCTACTGATTTACCCTTGTTTACCCTTTCTGTTACTTATTCAAAGAGTTCAATAAGGTTGGTCAAGTTTGGCCTTCCCTTTTGAAATCCGTGCTGACTATTGGTTATTATATTTTCGGTTTCAAGATGTTTTTCTATTACATCTTTGTGTAAGGATTCCATTATTTTCCCTACCACTGACGTTAAGCTAATTCATTTCATAGTATCATAGTAGGTACAGCACAGGAGGAGGCCATTTGGCCCATCGTGCCTGTGCTGGCTCTTTGAAAGAACTATCCAATTAGTCCCATTCCCCTGCTCTTTCCCCATAGCCCTGTAAATTTTTTCCCTTCAAGTATTTATCCAATTCCCTTTTGAAAGTTACTATTGAATCTGCTTCCACCACCCTTTCAGGCAGTGCATTCCAGATCATTACAACTTGCTGTCTAAACAAAATGTTTCATCATATCGCCTCTGGTTCTTTTGCGAATCACCTTAAATCTGTGTCCTCTGGTTACCGACCCTTCTGCCACTGAAAACAGTTTCTCCTTATTTACTCTATCAAAAACGTTCATAATTTTGAACACCTCTATCAAATTTCCCCTTAACCTTCTCTGTTCTAAGGAACCCCAGCTTCTCCAATCTCTTCACATAACTGAAGTCCCTCATCCCTGGTACCATTCTAGTAAATCTCTTCTGCACCCTCTCTAAGACCTTGACATCCTTCCTATAGTGTGCTGCCCAGAATTGAACACAATACTCCAGGTGAGGCCTAATCAATGTTTTATAAAGATTTAGCATAACGTCCTTGCTTTCGTACTCTATGCCTCTATTAATAAAGCCCAGGATCCCATATGCTTTCTCAACAGCCTTCTCAACTTGTCCTGCCACCTTTAAAGATTTGTGTATGTGCACCCCCAGGTCTCTCTTTTCCTGCACCCCCTTTAAAATTGTACCATTTAGTTTATATTGCCTCTCCTCATTCTTCCTACCAAAATGTATCACTTCACACTTCTCTGCGTTACATTTCATCTGCCATGTGTCTGCCCATTTCACCAGTCTGTCTATGTCCTCCTGAAGTCTGTTACTATCCTTCACATTATTTACTACATTTCTGAGTTTGTGTCATCTGCAAACTTTGAAATTATATTCTCTATACCCAAGTTCAGGTCATTAATATGTATCAAAACAAGCAGCGGTCCTAATACTGACCCCTGGGGAACACCGCTGTATATTTCCCTCCAGTCTGAAGAACAACCGTTCACCACTACTCTCTGCTTTCTGTCCCTCAGCCAATTTTGTATCCACGCTGCTACTGTCCCTTTAATACCATGGGCTTAAATTTTGTTAACATGTCTAACATGTGGTACTTTATCAAATTTTGAAAGTTCATATACACAACATCAATTGCACTACCCTCATTAACACTCTCTGTTACTTCATCAAAGAACTCAATCAAGTTTTAGTCAAACACGATTTGCCTTTAACAAATCTTTCATTTATTATCCCATACTTTTCCAAGTGCCAATTAATTTTGTCCTGGATTTTTGTCTCTAAAAATTTCCCCACCACCAACGTTAGTTTCCTGGACTTGTCCTATCTCCCTTTTTAAATATAGGAATCACATTAGCTGTCCGCCAGTCCTCTGGCACTATTTTCTAATGAATTTTTACATATATATATGCCTCTGCTATCTCTTCCCCAACTTCTTTTAATATACGTGGCTGCAATCCATCCAGACCTGGGGTTTTATCTTCTTTAAATTTGATTAGTTTTTCAATTATCTCCCCCCTTTCAATCTTAAATGTCTATTTTTTTTTGATCTCTCCTTTTAATGTCATGCCCACCATGTTAGTCTCCCTAGTAAATACTGAGGCAAAGTAATTATTTAATATTTCTGCTATTTCGCTGCCATTATCTGTGAGTTTATCATGTGCATCCCTTAGTGGCCTGATCCCTTTTCTGATTTTTCTTTTGTTATTTATGTGTCAATAGAATACTTTACTATTTCTTATTATATTCCTTGATGATTGAATTTTGTAGTTTCTCTTTGCCTTCCTAATTGCTTTTTTCACTTCTTTCCTAACCGTTTCATATTCCCTTTTGTCATCCTCTCCTTTATTGTATATGTACTCAGTGTATGCCTTTTTCTTTAGTTTCAATTTTGCCCTTATTTCTTTATTCATCCATTGTGTGTCATTACTGGCTAGTCTGTTCTTCCTTTTAATGGGATATATTTCTCCTGGATTCTATTGATCACTGTTTTAAATGTTTCCAACTGCCGTTCTAGTTCTTTGATTGTCAATAAATTTTTCCAGTTTATTTTCCCAAGCTCCGTTCACATGCCCTGAAAATCAGCTTTTTTCCAATTTATTACTGTGGTCTTTGTCTTACTTATGTCCACCTCAATCTTTATCTTAAAGCTTATTGTATTGTGATCATTATTGCCTAGATGCTCTCCTACGCTTACTTCTCTGATCTGTTCTGGTTGAATTACCATTACGAGCTCCAGCAGTGCTTCTTCTCTTATTGGGCTTTTTATATACTGGGTAAGAAAGTAGTTCTGCACACATTATAAAAATGCCATTCCCTGTAGCCCAGTACCTACCTCTTTTTGCCAACTCTGCATCAGCATTCAAATCTTCAGACATGCAAACCTATAAGACTCAGAAAAGCTGACACACCCCCCAAAAAGCTGACAACGAAAAAAAAATGTACAACGGAGAAACAGCCTTGAATAAAGACCTAGGACTAAGGCCACTCCTTCAAGGCAACTGAATATGTTAAAATCCTTTATATTACATTGGATTACAGGATTTTCTTTAGTGTTTTGGGATCATATTCTGCAGTGGCTCAGTAGCACCACTACTAACCGAGCTGGCCGAGTCCTGAAGGACATAGCTACCAGACTGGGCCTGCGGCAGGTGATGAGAGAATCAACACGAGGGAAAAACCTAACTAACCATGTCCTCACCAATCTACCTGTCGCAGATACACCTGTCCATGACAGTATTGGTAGCAGTGACCACCGCATAGTCCTTGTGGAGATGAAGCCCTATCTTCACACTGAGGACACCATCCAACGTGTCGTGTGGCATTACCACCGTGCTAAGTGGGATAGATTCAGAACAGATCTAGCAGCTCAAAACTGGGCATCCATGAGGCACTGTGGGCCATCAGCAGCAGCAGAATTGTATTCCAGCACAATCTGTAACCTCATGGCCTTAGCAGGAACTAAGCGTCACAAAACAGATTTGAAAGTTCTTTATCTGAATGCACGTAGCATTCGTAATAAAATGGACGAGTTAACGGCACAAATAACTACGTATGGGTATGATCTTGTGGCCATTACAGAAACATGGCTGCAGGGTGACAACGACTGGGAATTAAATATGCCAGGGTATTTAACAATCAGGAAGGACAGGCAGGAAGGAAGGGGAGGTGGGGTGGCTATGTTAATAAAGGAAGGAATCACTGTAATACAGAGAAATGATATTGGGACAAAGCATCAAGATAATGAAACAGTTTGGGTGGAGATAAGGAATAATAAGGGAAAAAAAACATTAGTGGGCGTAGTATATAGGCCTCCTAATAGTTGCAACTCTGATGGAAGAAGTATTAATCAGGAGATAGTCGGGGCATGTAATAAGGGAACAGCCATAATTATGGGGGATTTTAATTATCATATTAACTGGACAAATCAAATTGGGCAGAGCAGCCTTGAGGACGAGTTCATTGAGTGCATCAGGGATGGATTTCTTGAGCAGTATGTAACTGATCCTACAAGGGGGCAGGCAACCTTGGACCTGGTCCTGTGTAATGAGTCAGGATTAATTAATAATGTCCTAGTTAAGGATCCCCTTGGAACGAGCGACCACAACATCGTTGAATTCCATATCCAATTAGAGGGTGAGAAGGTTGATTCTCAAACAAGCGTACTGAGCTTGAATAAAGGAGACTATGATGGTATGAGAGCGGAATTGATTAAAGTGGACTGGGAAAATAGATTAAAGGGAAAGACGGTACATGAGCAGTGGTGTTCATTTAGGGAGTTATTTTACAACTTTCAAAATAAATATATTCCACTGAGGAAAAAAGGGTGTAAAAGAAATGACAGCCATCCGTGGCTAAGTAAAGAAATCAAGGATAGTATCCGACTAAAAACAAGGACATATAAGGTAGCTAAACTTAGTGGGAGGATAGAAGATTGGGAATTCTTCAAAAGACAGCAAAAAGTAACTAAAGGATTGATTAAGAAAGGGAAGTTAGATTATGAAAAGAAATTAGCAAAAAATATAAAAACAGATAGCAAGAGTTTCTATAGTTATATAAAAAGAAAAAGGGTGGCTAAGGCAAACATAGGTCCCTTAGAGGATGAGACCGGGAAATTAATGGTGGGAAACATGGAGATGGCAAAAATGCTGAACAAATATTTTGTTTCAGTCTTTACAGTAGAGGACACTAAGAATATCCCAACACTGGACAAACAGGGGACTCTCGGGGGGGAGGAGCTAAATACGATTAAAATCACTCAGGAGATGGTACTCAGTAAAATAATGGGACTCAAGGCGGATAAATCCCCTGGACCTGATGGCTTCCATCCTAGGGTCTTGAGGGAAGTGGCAGTAGGGATTGTGGATGCTTTGGTGATAGTTTTCCAAAATTCCCTGGACTCAGGAGAGGTCCCGGCAGATTGGAAAACTGCTAATGTAACACCGTTATTTAAAAAGGGTAGTAGGCAGAAGGCTGGAAATTATAGGCCAGTTAGCTTAACATCTGTGGTGGGTAAAATTTTGGAGTCTATTATTAAGGAGACAGTAACGGAACATTTAGATAAGCATAATTTAATAGGACAAAGTCAGCATGGCTTTATGAAGGGGAAGTCATGTCTGACAAATTTGCTTGAGTTCTTCGAGGATATAACGTATAGGGTGGATAAAGGGGAACCAGTGGACATAGTGTATTTAGACTTCCAGAAGGCATTCGACAAGGTGCCACATAAAAGATTATTACTTAAGATAAAAAATCACGGGATTGGGGGTAATATTCTGGCATGGGTGGAGGATTGGTTATCGAACAGGAAGCAGAGAGTTGGGATAAATGGTTCATTTTCGGACTGGCAACCAGTAACCAGTGGTGTTCCACAGGGGTCGGTGCTGGGTCCCCAACTCTTTACAATCTATATTAACGATTTGGAGGAGGGGACCGAGTGCAACATATCAAAATTTGCAGATGATACAAAGATGGGAGGGAAAGTAGAGAGTGAGGAGGACATAAAAAACCTGCAAGGGGATATAGACAGGCTGGGTGAGTGGGCGGAGATTTGGCAGATGCAATATAATATTGGAAAATGTGAGGTTATGCACTTTGGCAGGAAAAATCAGAGAGCAAGTTATTTTCTTAATGGCGAGAGACTGGAAAGTACTGCAGTACAAAGGGATCTGGGGGTCCTAGTGCAAGAAAATCAAAAAGTTGGTATGCAGGTGCAGCAGGTGATCAAGAAAGCCAACGGAATGTTGGCTTTTATTGCTAGGGGGATAGAATATAAAAACAAGGAGGTATTGGTGCAGTTATATAAGGTATTGGTGAGACCGCACCTGGAATACTGCATACAGTTTTGGTCTCCATACTTAAGAAAAGACATACTTGCTCTCGAGGCAGTACAAAGAAGGTTCACTCGGTTAATCCCGGGGATGAGGGGGCGGACATATGAGGAGAGGTTGAGTAGATTGGGACTCTACTCATTGGAGTTCAGAAGAATGAGAGGCGATCTTATTGAAACATATAAGATTGTGAAGGGTCTTGATCGGGTGGATGCAGTAAGGATGTTCCCAAAGATGGGTGAAACTAGAACTAGGGGGCATAATCTTAGAATAAGGGGCTGCTCTTTCAAAACTGAGATGAGGAGAAACTTCTTCACTCAGAGGGTGGTAGGTCTGTGGAATTTGCTGCCCCAGGAAGCTGTGGAAGCTACATCATTAGATAAATTTAAAACAGAAATAGACAGTTTCCTAGAAGTAAAGGGAATTAGGGGTTATGGGGAGCGGGCAGGAAATTGGACATGAAGCTGAGTTCGGATCGGTCAATGCCCTGTGGGTGGCGGAGAGGGCCCAGGGGCTATGTGGCCGGGTCCTGCTCCGACTTCTTGTGTTCTTTAGATTTGTGGTTGGGATCAGATCAGCCATGATCTTATTGAATGGCGGAGCAGGCTCGAGGGGCCGATTGGCCTACTCCTGCTCCAATTTCTTATGTTCTTATGTTCTTATGTTCATATTCCTCACTCTACCATTATCAACAAGCCAGGGGATCAACCCTGGTTCAATGAGGAGCGTAGAAGAGCATGCCAGGAGCAGCACCAGGTGTACCTAAAAATGAGGTGTCAGGTGTGAAGCTACAACACAGGACTACATGCATGCTATACATGCTAAACAGGGGAAACACCATGTTATAGACAGAGCTGAGCGATCCCACAATCAACAGATCAGATCAAAGCTCTGCAGTCTTGCCACATCCAGTCATGAATGGTGGTGGACAATTAAACAACTAACGGAAGGAGGAGGTTTCGTGACTATCCCCATCCTCAATGATGGCGGAGTCCAGCATCTGAGTGCAAAAGACAAGGCTGAAGCATTTGCAACCATCTTCAGCCAGAAGTGCCGAGTGGATGATCCATCTCGGCCTCCTCCCGAGATCCCCACCATCAAAGAAGCCAGTCTTCAGCCAATTCGATTCACTCCACGTGATATCAAGAAACGGCTGAGTGCACTGGATACAGCAAAGGCTATGGGCCCTGACAACATCCCGGCTGTAGTGTTGAAGAATTGTGTTCCAGGACTAGCTGCATCTCTAGCCATGCTGTTCCAGTACAGCTACAACACTGGCATCTACCCGACAAAGTGGAAAATTGCCCAGGGCGTCCTGTCCACAAAAAGCAGAACAAATCTAAACCAGCCAATTGCCGCCCCACTAGTCTACTTGATGGAAGGTGTTGTCGACAGTGCTATCAAGCGGCACTTACTCACCAATAACCTGCTCACCGATGTTCAGTTTGGGTTCCGCCAGGACCACTCGGCTCCAGACCTCGTTACAGCCTTGGTCCAAACATGGACAAAAGAGCTGAATTCCAGAGGTGAGGTGAGAATGACTGCCCTTGACATCAAGGCAGCATTTGACCGAGTGTGGCACCAAGGAGCACTAGTAAAATTGAAGTCAATGGGAATCGGGGGAAAACTCTCCGGTGGCTGGGGTCATACCTAGCGCAAAGGAAGATGGCAATGGTTGTTGGAGGCCCATCATCTCAGCCCCAGAACATTGCTGCGGAGTTCCTCAGGGCAGTGTCCTCGGCCCAACCATCTTCAGCTGCTTCATCAATGACCTTCCCTCCATCATAAGGTCAGAAATGGGGATGTTCGCTGATGATTGCACAGTGTTCAGTTCCAGTCACAACCCCTCAGATAGTGAAGCAGTCCATGCCCGCATGCAGCAAGACCTGGACAACATCCAGGCTTGGGTTGATAAGTGGCAAGTAACAATTGTGCCAGACAAGTGCTAGGCAATGACCATCTCCAACAAAAGAGAGTCTAACTACATCCCATTGACATTCAACAGCATTACCATTACTGAATCCCCCACCATCAACATCCTGGGGGTTACCATTGACCAGAAACTAAACTGGACCAGCCACAAAAATACCATGGCTACAAGGTCAGAGGCTGGGTATTCTGCAGCGAGTGACTCACCTCCTGACTCCCCAAAGCCTTTCCACCATCTACAAAGCACAAGTCAGGAGTGTGATGGAATACTCTCCACCTGCCTGGATGAGTGCAGCTCCAACAACACTCAAGAAGCTCGACACCATCCAGGACAAAGCAGCCCGCTTGATTGGCACCCCATCCACCACCCTAAACATTCACTCCCTCCACCACTGGCGCACCATGGCTGCATTGTGTACCATCCACAGGATGCACTGCAGCAACTCGCCAAGGCTTCCTCGATAGCACCTCCCAAACCCGCGACCTCTACCACCTGGAAGGACAAGGGCAGCAGGCGCATGGGAACAACACCACCTGCACGTTCCCCTTCATATCACACACCATCCTGACTTGGAAATATATCACCGTTCCTTTATCATCGCTGGGTCAAAATCCTGGAACTCCCTTCCCAACAGCATTGTGGGAGAACCTTCACCTCACGGACTGCAGCGGTTCAAGAAGGCGGCTCACCACCACCTTCTCAAGGGCAATTAGGGATGGGCAATAAATGCTGGCCTTGCCAGCGACGCCCACATCCCATGAATGAATAATAAAAAAAATCAATTTGATTTTCTATGAAAATTGAAACCCAATGGCCTCATGTATGATATATAAAAAGTAGCTACAGTGGATCATAAACTTATCATGACTTAAACTGCAGCTAATCCAATATTCAATCAGTTATATTATATTGAAAAAAAATTAAAATACATAAAACAGCATTGTTACAAATCATCTGCATTTTGAGTGGATGGCCAGCTTTTTCACTGTCTCCCCGCACCCCCCCTCCCTACCAATTTGTGCTGCTTGGGGAGAGGGAATAGTAACGTGGTGCAAACGGATGGCAGAGGGGAGGGAGAAATAGATAGGATTGAGAGGGGAGGGGCAGAATGGCTGTCAGTGAGGGGGATTGAATGGCAGTGGGAAAGGAGAGCACTATTTGGCAGTGGGGAAGGGGACAAAGGATGGTAGAATGAGGGGATTGGCAATGAAATGGAAGGAAGTGCCCCCTTGTGACGTGGGCCAGATATTCGTATCTTTCCCATGTAATACCCCCTTTGTCTGGATTACACCCTATCTATCTAATTTACTGCCCAAATTGCAGGCTGTCACATACTGCATCACTTCTTTTATTCCACCAATCCATCAAAAAGTAACAAATTAAGATAACTTAAAACATCTTACGGTATGAAACATTTCTGTTGCTATTATAAATGCAAAAAATTGCTAATGTTTTGTTGTAAGTTCTTGGTCAGTGGAAAACATATGGGAAACAGGTCATTTGTTTAATAAGAATTGAATGTACTACCATATGCACACTGAGCGTCTCCTCTAACAACATACATTAGTTTTATTACTGTTTAATATGAGCAATAATTTTTTCATGGCTGTAGGCACTAAAAGCAGCAAGGTACTCGAAGATTTATTATATTAAAAATTGCAAAAATTACTGGGTTTATCTTCTCCATTCATCTCATAATTTTTCAAAATTGATTTCACCTAGTAAATGCCATGCTGCATCATAGGCAGTACTGAATGCTTAAAATACCACTGAAGTCTGGATTTAGTTACCCACTGTGCCACTCAACCTCTAGAGATTGTGAGATCGTTGTTCAAAACCTCAATCTCTCAGACTATTTCTGGTCTGTCTCACTTAATAAACGGAGTTTGTACTGTAAATATAAAAAGGGAAAGGTTAGATTGCTAACAGAATGATACAAAACATGTTCCAACATAAAAAAAACACTAAATAAGTCGTATTATTAGTTTAAATTTACTACTTAAACCAAATTGTACAAAGTATAGCTAATCTGAAAGCTGGGAGATCACACAAGCCTGAACACAGACTGCCTTCAGATCTGTAGCAATCTGAGACTAAAAACCCGAAGGCATTGGAACATTTCTATTAAGTGGGATTATTAAGCAGCACAGTGCTAGTTATATTCACAATAAAAGAATGGTAAGCTCTATGATGCATACAGTATAGTTTCACAAAATGTAGCGGAATGGTCTGCATACAATTCTTGATTTCAACTTTGTTGAAGATTTATATCAAATTTCCAGATAATTTTAAACATCTTATAGATCGGTTTCAACTCTGACAAAGAATGAGTACAATTGAATCAAAACAAGACAGGAGTAGGCAAGAGCATTTAATCAGCTTTTGGCTTCAGCAGGCCCAAAATGCTGGCTTTGCTTCGACTGAATCAAAAACCATAATACCCGGGAGAGCTGCATGCATGTACGTACATGCCAAACTCGAAAACAAGCAAAAGCTCAAAGTGCAGTGGGATGTGGACAGGTCGTAACTTAAGCTGCAGGTAGAGTCAGTACATAAAAGCACAGTTTGCTGCAATGGCAAATATAGTAATTACTGAAGGAGAATGTGAGTACTGAAGGTGTGAGATTTATTTTAGGGGGATATGGGGGAACATTGCCCCCCACAAGGTTTTGATGTTTAATACTTTACTTTGAGCATTTTCCAGCATTTTGAGCCTACTATAAATCTTTCCTTTCAAGCCAAACCTAGTACCTCCAGGAAGGACTACGGATATCTTAAATGTGAAAATGAAAGTAGTTGTATGGGCTTCAATGCAACTTTGCAGGTAAAGCTAAAATAAACGGGTTGATGCATTCCCATTAAAATATGGGTTAGAGGAATGTCCAACAAATATGTTAAGTCAAAAGCAAAATACTGCGGATGCTGCAAATCTGAAATAAAAACAGAAAATGCTGGAAAAGCTCAGCAAGTGAGACAGCATTTGTGGTGAAAGAAACAGAATTAATGTTACAGGTTGAAGACCTTTCGTCAGAATACGTTAAGTGCTTGTCCACTATTATCGATAACAGTGATTTCTAGTCGATTGAATCTGTCAAAAATTATTACCCACTGCACTCATTGAAAAAAAGCAAAGTGCACAAAAATGTAAGGCTTGAAAAAGTGTGGACCTCCTCCAGCGGTGGAAATGCGGCCCAGGGATGCAGAGGCGAGATGAGCTAATTTAGTGCAGACGAGGGATCAAAGCTGGGACATTCCTGGTATGTTTGGTGCATTTACCCGCTGAGTCAATACGAGAGTTCTACAATTTCCTCCCTCCCCTCCAAGATGCAAGAGATAAAATGCATTCTGTGACAATGATGTGGAGATGCCGGTGATGGACTGGGGTTGACAATTGTAAACAATTTTACAACACCAAGTTATAGTCCAGCAATTTTATTTTAAATTCACAAGCTTTCGGAGGCTTCCTCCTTCGTCAGGTGAACGATGTGAAAAAAGATCAAGATCTTCTGTGACAAGATCAGGGGATCTGGACACAACATCCCCAATTATAGCCACAAAGATTGATCCATGCATTACATCAGTTTGGGCAATCCAAGCAGAATTTTCTTTCCCCCCTCCCGCTCCCCTCAGTGGAATGGAAAAAATCGAATGGATATTCATCACCACTGCATCAAAAGTATGGACAGACTCCTTCTCACCATCACTAGAATGACAGTGATTCAGATCGTATCACTCATAAATGTGAAATGACATTGTGTTAACCCACTGCATCACTCAGTCCTTCAGCAAAGGCCTCATAAATAGAAACATCACCAGGATGATTATTCACGTACACTTGTACTTCAGATTTGAATCTGGTTCTGGATGCTGAAATTCAGGGTCCTGTAATTACAGTCTGAATTTAAAGCTAAGTTTTACAGGTTTGAATGGTTGCAGATACTCTCCACAGGACAACCAGGATAAAAATAGAGGTCCCAGAATTCCTGGGCCTGGTAAGGAGGTTTTTCAGCGCACTGGCAGCAGGTGGAGAGGGTGGTGGAATTTGGAGCAGAACCCGGATATACCACCGTTCCGCCCCATCAGAGATCTTGGGATTTCAGACCGGGTCGGGGACGTTGGTAGCGGGAAGCTGGTAATTCTGATCCACCCAGATCCATCCCCTGGAATTTCAGGGCCATATTTTTTTTATTAAATAACAAAAGACAACTTTTGCCGCTTTGCCTTCAGCTATTTACCAATCAACTGATACGCCAGTAAGACAATCTTGGGAGCGACACTGCCAAGCACAGAATCTCTAAATCGGGATGAAATTTGGCGATTTAGTGAATGAACCTCACCTTGCTCCCTACTTCAGGTTTGGAATTTGGTTTCAAAACAGAAAATGTTGGAAATGCCCAGCAGGGTGATCAGCATTTGAAGGAGAAAGCTAGGCTACTTTTTCAGAAATGACCTTTGCATAAGACCCTTCATCTGACAAAGGGTCATGCATAAAATGTTAGCCTTTCTTTCTCAGATGCTGATCGGCTCTTGAGCATTTCTAGCATTATCTGTTTTTCCTTCAGATTTTTGTTTTTATCTCTTGGAATTAAGTTTAAGGCTTAACACCATACCCCCTAAACTGCAACATTCTACTCTTAATGTGTATTGCTTGACAGGAGCATGAATCAGAGGATTGGGAAAGGAAATTAGGTGTGCCTGATTCATGGCACTCCAAAGTATGGAGAGCAGCACAGAGTGCAAAACTGGTTTATAGGACAGGAAGCAAAGATATTGCAAAAAGCTAGTATATAGGACAGGAAGCAAAGATATTGCAAAAAGCTAGTATATAGGACAGAAACCAAATATATTGCAAAAAGCTAGTCTGCAGCTTCTTATGATGCTGGCATCTGAATCTGATTTTCTGTTTTAAGTGTAAATATTATTAAAAGATTGATAAGATTAATGAAAATTCCTGTACTTGAAGGTCAGCAGTACACAGAGAACACTGAATACAAGTGCCAGAAAAACGCTTTATGAAGCTTGAAACCTTTTATAAAGCTAAATCTCTCCAAATGTGTTTGCATTAGTATCTGAAATGACTTTGTACAGCTCACTCCAGGTACCACTAAGATAATAATCAGGATATGCTGTGTTTATACCGCTGCAGACCTCATGCCTCTAAATCATGTTACACACAGTAAATGGCAACATCTTAATGTCTCATCTTCACATTGACATCCTTTGTTGCCCGGACATACTTGCCAACTGGCATAATGTATTCAGGCCAGCCCAATTATCATACCCTTGCCCTGAGTTCCCAGTTCACCTGAAGTGTTATAAGAACATAAGAAATAGGAGCAGGAGTAGGCCATATGGCCCCTCGAGCCTGCTCTGCCATTCAATAAGATCATGGCTGATCTTGACCTCAACTCCACTTTCCCACCCGAGCCCCATATCCCTTGATTCCCTTAGAATCCAAAAATCTATTGATCTCAGCCTTGAATATATTCAACGACTGAGCATCCACAGCCCTCTGGGGTAGAGAATTCTAAATATTTACAACCCTCTGAGTGAAGAAATTCCTCCCCATCTCAGTCTTTAATGGCTGACCCCTTATCCTGAGACTATGCCCCCTAGTTCTAGACTCTCCAGCCAGGGGAAACAGCCTCTCAGTATCTACCCTGACAAGCCCTCTAAGAATTTTATATGTTTCAATGGGATCACCTCTCATTTTTCTAAACTCCAGAGAGTATAGGCCTGTTTTATTTAATCTCTCCTCATAGGACAATCCTCTCATCCCAGGAAACAATCTAGTGAACATTTGTTGCACCACCTCTAAGGCAAGTATATCCTTCCTTAGGTAAGGAGACCAGAACTGTACACGGTACTCCAGGTGTGATCTCACCAAAGCCCTTTACAATTGTAGCAGGACTTCCTTACTCTTGTACTCCAACCCCTTTGCACTAAAGGCCAACACACTATTTGCCTTCCTAATTGCTTACTGTACCTGCATGTTAATTTTCTGTGTTTCGTGTACAAGGACACCCAAATCCCTCTGAACACCAACATTTAATAGTTTCTCACCGTTTAAAAAATATTCTGGTTTTCTATTCTTCCTACAAAAGTGAATAACCTCACATTTACCCACATTATACTCCATCTGCTACCTTCTTGCCCACTCACTTAGCCTGTCTATATCCCTTTGCAGACTCTCTGTGTCCTCCTCACAGCCGACTTTCCCACCTAGCTTTGTAACGTCAGCAAACTTGGATACATTACATTCGTTCCCTTCATCGAAGCCATCAATATAGATTGTAAATAGCTGAGGCCCAAGCACTGATCCTTGTGGCACCCCACTAGTTACAGCCTGCCAACCTGAAAATGACCCGTTTATTCCTACTCTCTGCTTTCTGTCCGTTAACCAATCCTCTATCCATGCTAATATACTACCCCCAACCCCATGAGCCCTTATCTTGTGTAACAACCTTTTGTGTTGCACTTTTGAAAGTCCAAATATACTACATCCACTGGTTCCCCTTTATCTACCCTGCTACTTACACCCTCAAAAAACTCAAATAAATTTGTCAAACATGATTTCCCTTTCATAAAACCATATTGACTCTGCCTAATCATATTATGATTTTCTAAGTGCCCCGTTACCACTTCTTAGTAATGGATTCCAGCATTTTCCCAAAGACTGCTATCAGGCTAACTGGCCTGTAATTCCCTGTTTTCTCTCTCTCTCCTTTCTTGAATGTCCTAGTCACAAAAAATGTCTTTCCAATTCAGTCAATCTACAAGACTTCACTGGCTTGCTAATTTTCTATTCTCCCATTGCAACACCATCTGATGTCTCTCTGCCCTCCATTACGGCCTTGTTTAGCATCTCTTCTCCCTCCTTTGTTGCAACCTTACCCAATCTCCAAAATCCTCATCAAGTTTTAGGTTATCAAATGTTGACAAGTATCCCTTCAGATCTCTGCAGAAAAGTGGCTCACATCAATGGCAAACTCTAGTGCCTGTAACAAAACTTTAACTGATGAAAGTTACTTTTAGAGAAAAAAATGTAATCGACGTATTCTTTATTGTTTCCCCCATGAAAACCACTTTTATTCAGACAGTAATGGAGCCACTGTTTATTGAAATACAAAGTACCTGCAAGCTGCACCTGGGCATTCACCCCTTACGGGTTCCAGTAAAAGGCAAAGATTACTAATAATTATTCCTGTCACTAACAGTTTGTGCACTTCAGTCTTGTGTATCAATAGCTGAAATGTATTTGTGATAGAAAGAAAGATAGAACATCCACAGACACTGGTCTCTGTTAGTCATAATTGTCTATTGGGTGTGGTGCTAGTCACCATTTCCATGGATGATCAGCCAGGAATGTCAAAGGCCAGATGCTGTGCCAAATACTGTGTGCAATCTAGGCTGTAAATGTCAAATTTTACATACTCCTTCCAAATGGTCTGTCCCTACCCTGATACATGTCAATATGGATATGCTGGGGAGGGGTGGGGGGGCAAGGGACAAGATGCCCCAGTAAAATGTTGAATTTTACATTAAAATGTAATATTCTGGTTATTTCTCCTTTTTTTAAAACTTAATATAGGTAATAGAAATTTACTGTGAGACTAAAACACTGTTTTATTCACTAGTTAGGCCTCAGCTGGAGTATTGTGTTCAATTCTGGGCACCACACTTTATAGGAAGGATGTCAAGGCCTTAGAGAGGGTGCAGAAAAGATTTACTAAAATAGTACCAGGAATGAGGAACTTCAGTTATGTGGAGAGACTGGAGAAGCTGGGGTTGTTCTCCTTAGAACAGAGAAAATTAAGGAGAGATTTGATAGATTTCAAAATCATGAATGGTTTTGATAGAGTAAATAAGGAGAAACTGTTTCCAGTGGCAGAAGGGTCGGTAACCAGAAGACACAGATTTAAGGTGATGGGCAAAAGAGCAAGAGGCAACATGAGGAGACATTTTTTTATGCAGCGAGTTGTTATGATCTGGAATACACTGCCTGAAAGGGTGGTGGAAGCAGATTCAATAGTAACTTTCAAAAGGGAACTGGATAAATACATGAATGGAAAAAATTTACAGGGCTATGGGGAAAAAGCAAGGGAATCAGACTAATTTGATGGTTCATTCAAAGAGCCGGCACAGGCCGATGGGCCAAATGGCCTCCTCCTGTGCTGTACCTACTATGATACTATGAAAACACATTTCTGTCAATTCATGGGAGGTCGGTCAGCTGAAATATGACATTCAAAGTTGTAAGGACAGGGGACTTCTTTACTACAACAGTTTATCACCTTTTACTGAGTTCATCTTGGTTTACTATAACAGTCATCACTGTTCCATCAATGTTCTACTGAAAACTCCTTAGAGTTACTGTACTGGAATCAGAACTCATACAGCACAGAAGGATGCCATTTGGCCCATTATGTCCGTGCCGGCTCTTTTAAGAGCTATTCAATTAGTCCCACTCCCCTGCTCTTTCCCCACAGCAAATGTACTACTTGTACAATTGTGACTAAGAACAGCCACTCTTACACATTAAAGCTCACTCCATGTAATGATGTGTTTGCAAATTAACTTCCCATCTTTTCCATAGACTGCTATCCGCTCAACTAACATGTCCTTCCTGTGCAGTTTTCTTCAAGTGGACAAGTACCAAAAAACAATGTAGAATCCATGTGTGACTCTACATTGTAATGTCAGGGGCCAGTGCCACACAATATAATTATCTCTCATAACAGATCCCAGATCAAAGTCTCCCACCTTCAAAATAAACTCTTTGGGCTGGATTTTGCTGTAAAACTAATGGTGAGGCGAACGCTCATTGAACGCAAATTGAACAGCAACTTCCGGCGAGCGGAGATGTGCAGTTAAATGTGGAAATCATGAAGTTGCTGTCCAAGATACGTCACCCCTTCATAAGCGGCACGAAAACAGCATCGCGTCGTCTGGCTCCCCTTTCAAATGAATTGAACAGCGTGAAGTTCCTGCACTGACATCATGGGCTCGATTTTAGCACCCGCGATCGGGTGCGTTGGTGGCGGAGGGGGGGGGGACTATGAAAATCGGGGATTCCCGGGGCGGGTCGGGAGCCTGGCTCCAACCTGCCGCATTTCCGGGTTCCCCACTTGCGCGCTGACATGCGTGCGCATCCCCCGCATGTGGGACACCCGCTGGCAATTAAAGCCGGCGGGGTGCCACTTAAGGTATTTATTTAGGTATTTCAGGTTGTTCAGAGACCTGATTAACATGATATTTTAGGAGGGTTGGGATTTTGCAAACAACTGGGACTGTTTCCCATACTGGGGGAAACACTCCCAGTTCAAATGGATGTGTTGCAGCTGTCAGCCTGTGGCAGCTGCAAAGGTCCATTTGACAGGTGTGGGGGAGAGACCCTCACTCATTGCCGGAGGCCACTCTGTCACTTTGGACAAAGTTTGGCCTCCACCACCCTCCTCCTAACAATAAAATTCACCAACTTGCACACTTACCCCGGGGTCCAGAGACATGTACCTACCTTGCGGACCCCCTCAGATGTGCATCTTCTGGATGGGGGCCGCTGTAGCTGCAGTCATGACCTCCTCGGAGGGCGAACAGCATCACCAGCCTCGCCGGCCGCGCCGTCCACCTCTGACACATGGAGCTCCACAACACAGTGCTGTGACACATCCACCTGCACAGCAGGAGGGAGGGCAACCGCAGAGAGAGATGCGTCGCAGAGGGCACCACCCTCGCGACAGGGTCCACAGACCGAGGCTCAGCTTCCTGGACTTCTCTGAGCAGCAGTGCACACGGAGGCTCAGAGTCACTCGACATGTAGTCGTGGATATCTGCAGCTTCCTTCATGCCTAGCTGCTCCCGGCTGGCCCGAGTACCATCTTCTTACCTGTCACTGTCAAAGTCACCACTGCCCTCAACAACTTCTCCTCCGCATCCTTCCAGGGTGCCACCGGGGACATCGCCAACGTCTCTCAGTCGCCTGCACAAAAGAGCCCTGCAAAAACACCTACACCCACTCTGCAGTGACACAATGGGTGGCATCAGTTGTGGGTCTTCATAGTGATCCTCAGGAAAGGGCATTATTGCACAAACCAGACAAGATTCGCAAAGACATGGCAGTAGTGGTGCCGATATAATATGTAATGTGAGTTGATCAGGAATTAAATATAAGTAAAAACCATGACAAACCCTCAAACACCCTTGTGCATCCCCTTCATGCTCACGACACGTTTGCCTTACGCTGCCTACTGCACATTTGTTATGCATGCCCTGTGGCTGCAGCACAGGTAGTGGCAGGTTGAGTGAGGCTGACTGTGAAAGAGATGCACGAGAGGGTGAGTATGAGATAAAGCCATGAGATTGTATGAGGATTGGGTTGAGTGGTAGTGGCGGGATGAGTACTGGCGAGGTGAGTATGTGCAGGTAAGATGAGGATGAGCTTTGAGTGGGTGTGAGGAGTGATGTGACAGAGTAGTGTTGGCTGTGTAGAAGGAGATGTGGGGTGGGGGCGGTGATGTGGAAGACGGAGTGTAGGTGAATGAGTCACTTTGGCTGACCTACTTAGGTCATTGCAGCGCCTCCTGCACTGTATGCAGGTGGGTGATATGTTGGAGGTGCAGGTGACCTCCTCTGCCACCTTGAGCCAGGCCTTCTTGGTGGCAGAGGCAGGCCGCTTCCTCCCGCCCGCCGGGGGGAAGATCTCTGTCCTCCCCCTCCTCCTCACCCCATCCAATAAGAGCTGGA